>NC_138132.1:87508311-88873311 GCF_964188305.1 Podarcis bocagei | reverse complement strand
ACGGAAGGCCTGGTTTGCGTTTCCCATTTAGAGTGAAGCGCAAAGTCCTGCTCTCTCTGCCTCACTCCGGAGTTTGCAGCGCTCTTTTGAGGCACGTGTTCCCCACGGGAAAGACTGCACAGTGTTCCTAATCAGGGCACTAGCCAGGCATGATCCAAATAAACCAATGAATTCTACGTATTTATACTTCTGCTATGTAATGTGAAATTTTAGCTGCTTAGGAACCATTTTGGCATATACCGTATTTTTTGCACCATAACACTCACTTTTTTCCTCCTAGAAAGTAAGGGGAAATCTCTGTGCGTGTTATGGAGCGAATGCCTGCGTGTGGCGGGTGGGATCTGCTGCAGTCGTGAGCAGAGGATCCATGGTTCCCCTTCCTTCCCTCCGTGGTTACAAAGCATGGATCCACATGGATCCTCAGGATTTTTGCATTGGGCTACTCCAAACTCACTGTCAGATCACATGTCTGTGGCCACAGCATGAACCACAAAAATCATATATCCACTATTTCATGTAGAATATTTTTTTCTTGTTTTCCTCCTCTAAAAACTATGTGCGTGTTATGGTCTGGTGCGTGTTATAGAGCGAAAAATACGGTAAGTGGCATATACGTTAATTTTAAAACATTAATAAAATTATTGGTATTTTACTCTTCCCCATCCGAACACAGCATGTGCTCTGGATCACGTTGACATGTTTATTCTCTTCGCGCCAACTCTCAACATTCCAACAAGGCAGATCTTGCAGATGAAGGGAGCTTTCCCATATGCCCCACAAGGGCCCAAGAGCCATCCCCATGCCCTAAGGCAGTCTTCTTCTACTGGACTCCAATTCCCATCATCCTCAGCCAACTTAGCCGATTGTCAGGGATGACACAGTCCAACAACATCTGGTGACCCAAGTGTCTAATGCAGGCATAGGCAAACTTGGCCCTCCAGATGTTTTTGGCCTACAACTCCCATGATCCCTAGTTAACAGGACCAGTGGTCAGGGATGGTGGGAATTGCAGTCCCAAAACATCTGGAGGGCCGAGTTTGCCTATGCCTGGTCTAATGCATGGAGGCAGGGACCCTTTCTTTCGTGACATGCCGACTGCACGGTTACTGCTAAATGCAACGAGGTGGGTATTACAAGATGCAAGAGTGAGACTTACACGCAAGCTGGTTTTTCCTCTTGCACCAAGAACCTGCAAGTACCATGGAAGCAAAACTCACTATGAGCATCCGGACAGCTGTTAAAATGAGATCTCACAGCAGCAGCCACTGGCGGACCTAAGAAAGGATGGACGAGAGAGAGAAGACTGGTTAATCTTTGGTACCACTGCCAATACAACTCACACTACATACAAAGAAACATACTTCAATCAGCCTCTTTGTTTGTTTTGCAGATACTAGAGAGAGAGAGAGAGCAAGAGAGAGAGAATGTAATTTGTGAGGTTTCCATTATTCCAATTTTACCATAAGGATGAACTAATTTGTCAATATTGGTATCTCTCAAATTTAGTTTACCCCATTTCCCCCATCAGTTTGTATTGTTTTAAAAAAGATTTTCATGAGAATTCATCAGCAATGCTGTGCACCTTTATATACATTTCTACATGAAGGTGTACATGATATGAACATTTCGGCAAGCAATTTTGCTTAATATTGGGCTTTTCGTAAAAATAAAAATAAATTCACAAACATATGCATTTTTAGGCATGCTTGCCCTTAGTACAAGCATTTATCTACACATTCCTTGGTTAGAGAGGTGCACTGCAAAATATGAAGTGGAGCAAAATTGGAAGGGTAACTTCATTTCAGTTTGTGAATTGTTTCAGAAAGAAATTATTAGGTAGCCAAGCATTAAAATATAACCTACACCAAATTGCCTCCCCCCCCCCAGGCCATCCTAAGGACATGAAAAGCCATCCGCTGGTGGCCATCACTGCCTCCTGCAGGCACTTCCATAGGATGGCGAACATGTTTGGGGTGCCCAGAAGAGGCTGCAGAGAGAAACAGAGGTCATGCTCAGTCTGTGCATGTTTTCACCCACGGGTTGTCCCTCACCTACCACCAAGGCTCGACTAGAACGCCATAGCTAGAGTGCATGAACCAAGCCAAGGTTTGGCATTACTGCAAGGCAAGCAGAAGGGACAAAGGACGCGGGTGGCGCTGTGGGTTAAACCACAGAGCCTAGGACTTGCCGATCAGAAGGTGGGCAATTCAAATCCCCGTGACGGGGTGAGCTCCCGTTGCTCAGTCCCTGCTCCTGCCAACCTAGCAGTTCAAAAGCACATCAAGTGCAAGTAGATAAATAGGTACCACTCCCGGTGGGAAGGTAAGCGGCGTTTCCGTGCGCTGCTCTGGTTTGCCAGAAGCGGCTTAGTCATGCTGGCCACAAGACCCGGAAGCTGTACGCCGGCTCCCTCGGCCAATAAAGCGAGATGAGCGCCGCAACCCCAGAGTCGGCCACGACTGGACCTAATGGTCAGGGGTCCCTTTACGTTTTACATAAATAATCATTTAAACATTTCCATTGTTTCTGGATTATATTTTTTTGTTTTTGTCTTATCAAATCAAATTAAGTGTAAGAGATTGGTTGTGTTTAGAATAGATTTATGAAAGATTTAGAAAACTTATCGATTAGAATATTTGTATGAGATTGTATGGGGAAAATATGGGATAACAGATACAATTTTGCTTAAAATGTATATAGGAAGTGCAGTGTAAGCGAAGGAAGTCAATCAATGAAATTTTATTATTGAAATACTTGTAGAATAAATTTGGAAGAAATTCTTCCAATTTGTCTTCTTCTTCTCCTTTTCTTCCTTTTTCCTTTTTTGTTCTTTTTATATATATGCGTGCTTATCTGAAATATATATGTATGTATGTATTTGCAGTATTTTGCTTGTGTTTTGTAATAATTATATTAAATTTTAAAAAAAATTAAAAAAAATTAAAAAAGAAGGAACAAAGGCAGCAGTAACAGCTGTTAATATAAGGATTCTTGTCACACATACTTTTGTGGGGTAGTGGGCTGAGAATGTGTGCCGCTAAGAACACATCCATTTACAGGAAGAAGGTAACTGACCATGACATCATTCAACCTTTTTAGAAGCCATGTGTCTTACAACTTAAATAGTCGTAATAATAAATGAAGATATATTTATGCATTTATGCAAGACATTCCTGGGCTGCCTTTCTTGACACTGTCCTCTCAAAGAGGCTCACGGAATATCACATGCCATAAAGCAATCTTCCTAAATTTGGCACCCTCCAGATGTTTTGGGTGACAGCTTGATGGGAGTTGTAGTCCAAGCATCGTGCTGGGGGCAGCTGCTACAAAAGGCCACCTTCCATACTAAGTACCACAACCACCAGATTGGCAAATTCCAGAACAACAACAACAACAACTTTATTATTTATACCCCACCCATCTGGCTGGGTTTCCCCAGCCATTTTGGGAGGTTTTCAGAATACTGGGTAACCCTCATGAGCAATGCACGCCAATGTATTATTTGCCATTACTTGCAAAAAACACCTGGAAAAAATCTTAGTGCAAGAATTTTAACATGTCTAACTGGATGTTAGCAGTAACCAAGGCTGCAATTTTTGCAACACTTTTGTAAACTACAGTGGTACCTCTGGTTGTGAATGGGCTCCATTTTGGAGGCCCATTCGCAACATGAAAAGAACGCAACCCGCAGGCACAGCGGTGCACGCACAAGTTACGATTCACCGCTTCTGCGCATGACGTCACTTTGTGCTTCTGAGCATGTGTGAGTGGTGAAACCCGGAAGTAACCCTTTCCGGTACTTCTGGGTCGCCACGGGACGTTACCTGAAAGAACGTAACATGAAGCAGATGTAACATGAGGTAAGACTGTACTCAGAGACTATTGTAATTGAGTGACATATCAACTGTAGAAGAGACAATGTGGTACAGTGGATTGAGTGTCGAGCTCTAGGATCTGGGAGACCAGGGTTCAAATCTCCACACTTGCCATGAAGCTCAGCGGGTGACCAGTCACTGCCTCGACTAACCTACTTCACAGGTTGCTGTTGTTGTGGGGATTGAATTAAAAGAGGAAGAAGAACCATGTATCCCACCTTGAGCTCCTTGGAGAAAATGTAACAAATAAGAAATAATGATTTAAATAAAAAGAGTTTCATGAGAATTAACTACAGTGGTGCCCTGCAAGACGAATGCCTCGCAAGACAGAAAACTCGCTAGACGAAAGAGTTTTCCGTTTTGGAGGTGCTTCGCAAAACGAATCTCCTATGGGCTTGCTTCGCAAGACAACAATGTCTTGCGAGATCCTGCGGGTTTTTTTCCCTTCCCCCCCCCTTTTTCTAAGCCGCTAAGCCACTTATCAGCTGATCCGATCAGCAGATAAGCCGCTAAAAGCCGCTAAAAGCCGCTAATAGCGCTAATCCTTCAATGGGCTTGCTTCGCAAGACGAAAAAACCGCTAGACGAAGAGAATCATAGAATGGATTCTTTTCGTCTTGCGAGGCACCACTGTACCTTTAAAAACAGGACAAAAGCCTTTAAAAGGTTATTGAGACAAAAAGTATCCCTCGTTTGTGATAAACTAGAGAGCCTAACAGATCCTTTGAAAGCCACAGTTTGACTGGTCATGTAAGTATTTTCTGAGAGTGCTTTAAGCTGGACATTGTTAGCACTGGTTAAAGATGCTGGCTGACAGCTGAAAAATCTCACCAGGGGAAGACAGAGGCTGCAAGGTACTTTTCTGGAGCAAGCAACTTCCTTCAGACTAGTCTGCCTGCGCTGTTGTGTGGGTGGCTTTACTTTGCTCAAGTAAACCATATGTTGCAGCAGGCAGACAAAAGCTGATGCCACAATAAATCTGGTAGTCTCGGTTGTTAGTGGAGTGCGAAGTGGTACCCTGGCTCCGTTTCCCAAAGGCTTCCAGGCCCCCTCCCACAATGGCAATGACACGGTGAAATCGACGCAGCCGGGCTGCAGTCTGCACACAGCCTTACAACATGATCCTGCGTGTGTTTACTCACCAGATCCAATGTGCCCCCGCCACCCAGACATCCACACTTCCCCTCAACTCATAGCAGAAGAGGTAAACAGAATAAGAAGGCAGGCCTTGTGTGAGAAGGTTTGAAGAACACAGCGATCTTTCAGATTTCGTACGCAGCAGTACGCAGAACCTAAGAGGTGTGCGTGTCTAGTACGGTTTGGAAGGCTTAATTTCATTACATTAAGCTACATATGTCTGAGCAGAAACGGGATCAGCACTCTGCCCCTCAGGACTGGACTGCCTCCTGTCGTCACTTGGCGCAAATGCTGCCACATAAAACCTGCCCCACATTTGTAAGAGCTCAAAATTTTAGTGTGGCAGCACCTACCCTCTGGAACTCCCTGCCTCTTGACATCAAGCAGGAGCCTTCGCTGCGCAAACATTTTTGTTTAGACAATCCTGTCCAGATGCTTAGAAAGTTGGTGCACGTTTTAATCCGTTTTTAGTCTATTGTTATTTTAACTTTTGGAAAAACCTACATTGTTATCAATTCTTCTTATTGATCATTTTATCTTTTTTGTAGACTGCTCTGAAGGTTGGTTGGCTTTTTTTACAATTAAGCAATGTATAAATTATGTGAAATAAAGCAAGAAATAAACGTGTCCGACTTCAACATCTGTCCTACCTCACCTCCATGAAGGCTTGGCCCTAACCCCCTAAGCCCACACTTCCAAATGGATAGAAATTTACTTCTAAAAATAATTTATATATCACTGTATCATTAAAAAATGTCAAAAGCCATTTACATATGTTTGTGTGATAAATAATGAAAAGCTTAAAATGTGAGATCATCAACTAACCAATCTGGAAAGATGTTCTCTTAATTGCCTGCACAATTTCCTAGCGGCACTGAAAAAGTTTTCAGCAGGTGTTTAAATCTTTTGCAGTTGTATTTGCCCACTCATAGCTTCCTATCCTTGCTTCTCTAACCACTGCCACCCCCACAACTCAAAATTTACACCACAGGTTCCTGAGGACACCAATTTCTCTCCCCTCCAAAAAATGTAACCAGCCCAACACCACAAACAGCAAGACCCTAAGGAGAACACAAAAACGTAAGAGCCCAGTGAATCAGCCCATCTAGTCCAGCATTCTTTTCTCACAGCGGCTGACCAGGAAGTTCACAAGCAGTTAAGGGGCATCCTGTAACATGGGTCTGTCAGCCAACTTTTCACTTTGCAAAAGGGATGGGGGAAACTGTGGTCCTCCGACATCTGGAAGTCCAACAACATCTGGTTGGCCATCAGTTCTCCAGCCCTGCCTTAGAAAATCTGCTTGCTGTGGGAATGTAAAAAAGCGAAAAACTTCTGGGAAATGATATATAATGAGATGAAAAAGATGTTGAACTATACATTCATTAAGAAACCAGAAGCATTTTTACTTGGCAGTGTAGGAGATGATATTAATAGACAGGATTGTAAGTTGTTTTTATATGCAATGATGGCAGCAAGAATATTATTGGCACAAAAATGGAAGCAAGAAGAATTACTGACGAAAGAAGAATGGCGGATGAAGTTGATGAACTATGCAGAATTAGATAAATTAACTGGAAGTGTTCGAAACCTGCGGAATCAGAGATTCTTAGAAGACTGAATATACGAACTATTTGAAAAGTAATTGTAATGAACAGATTACGCTAGTAGGACCGCAAGAAGTTTTGTAAGGATTATTATCTGAAATATTGCAAGAAAGACTATGAGAAGAATTATTAGTTAATGACAATTAAGAGTAATAGAGAAATTAAGAAATGCAGAATAAGTGATAAAGAACGAAAAATCATCAGAGGTGTTGACGGAAGTCTAAACCATTGTATAAGGTAAGAAATTATGTTATATGATTGTTGGAAATGATATGTTTAAAAAACCCAATAAAAATGTATAATAAAAAAGAAAAGAAAATCTGCTTGCTTTCCGAAGAGATGTAAAAAAATAAATAAATCTGTAAGCACAAGGAACAACCATAGACCAAACATACATACAAGTGTGTGTGTGTGTGTGTGTGTGTGTGTGTGTGAGAGAGAGAGAGAGAGAGAGAGAGAGAGAGAGAGAGAGAGAGAGAGAGAACTTCGCAAAATGGAGAAACTGGCAAAACTTTTGTGCCGGTTATTCCATATTTATTATTTATTAACCGTTATTATGAAGAATGTTTGGTATTAAAGAGATTACCAATAAGTATGGTTCAGGAAACGTTCAGGGAATCCTGATCCTCCCACATTGTTACTCAATTATTCAACACATCCTGGGCTGTTTTAAATTGTTGGCCAACAGTTGACATGGAAAACAACATCCTGCTCAGCAGATCGCCCCTTATATAAAAAGCCCACCCATTCTCCATTTCAAAGCCCCATCAAGTTCCTGTTGCAGAAAGTTAATGGCAAACCAGGCAGCAGAGCTAATTAAAACCACAACTTCGAAATGTTTCAAATGAGACCCTGGAAGAAATTAAACATCGTCGAAAACTTTTCCTACATTA
This sequence comes from Podarcis bocagei, assembly GCF_964188305.1. Lineage (NCBI taxonomy): Eukaryota > Metazoa > Chordata > Lepidosauria > Squamata > Lacertidae > Podarcis > Podarcis bocagei. Next base: position 88,865,803 of record NC_138132.1, on the reverse strand, counting down.
AGTTAATACTTTCTTTGAGGAAAAAGGTAGGCTTGTTCCAGTTCTCAAAAAACAACTGGAAAATTGAAATGAAACACAGTCGTTCTTAATTGTAGTCAAAGCGCAATAAGAAAAATCATGTCACAGGTCAGGTCAAGAAACCGTGCTGGAAGGCCCCAAGTTGACGAAGAAAGCGAATCCCACTCGGAGGAAGAAGGTTGCCAACTTTGACACACACACACACACACACACACACACACACACACACACACAATGTTCATTCCATTAACTCTTTAGTGGCCACATCCCCTTAGAATCATAGAATCATAGAGTTGGAAGAGACCACAAGGGCCATCGAGTCCAACCCCCTGCCAAGCAGGAAACACCATCAGAGCACTCCTGACATATGGTTGTCAAGCCTCTGCTTAAAGACCTCCAAAGTAGGAGACTCCACCACACTCCTTGGCAGCAAATTCCACTGTCGAACAGCTCTTACTGTCAGGAAGTTCTTCCTAATGTTTAGGTGGAATCTTCTTTCTTGTGGTTTGGATCCATTGCTCCGTGTCCGCTTCTCTGGAGCAGCAGAAAACAACCTTTCTCTCTCTCTATGTGACATCCTTTCATATATTTGAACATGGCTATCATATCACCCCTTAACCTCCTCTTCTCCAGGCTAAACATGCCCAGCTCCCTTAGCCGTTCCTCATAAGGCATCGTTTCCAGGCCTTTGACCATTTTGGTTGCCCTCCTCTGGACACGTTCCAGTTTGTCAGTGTCCTTCTTGAACTGTGGTGCCCAGAACTGGACGCAGTACTCCAGGTGAGGTCTGACCAGAGCAGAATACAGTGGCACTATTACTTCCCTTGATTACTTCCCTTCACCACACCCAAACGTTGCATTTGGATCGAGGAGACCCAGTTTAACTTTCTGCACAGCCATGAAATTCACTGTGGGGTCTGCCTTGAACAAATCAGTCCCAGTCAACCACACAGGGTTGTTGTGAGAATCAATGGGGGAGAGGAGATGCGCAGCAAGTACTTCCATGAAGGATATAAATAAAAAATACCCCAAACCACCACCACCCGACATTTTAAAATTCCTTGTTTATTGTACTCTGATTTCAAATGGAACAAAACACAGCCGTAAACAGTGGGAGAAGATAAGCTCCCTCGGGCTATTTTTAAAGGAACATGAGCTTAAGGCAAGGGAAAAAGGGATGTATTGCTGTCTAAGTGTTCCTCCTCTTAACTGTAGTGCTTGCTTTGCACAGATCAGTGACATATTATCATCTCATTCTGTAAGGACCAGCAAGATAATCTATTGACTCCAATTCCAATATTCGTATATGTGCTGTTTATTTGTATATATTTTAAAATTTTACATCTGGATGTTTTATGATGGCCTATACAGTGGTACCTTGGTTCTCAAACTTAATCCGTTCCAGAACTCCGTTCCAAAACCAAAGTGCTCCCAAACCAAGATGCGCTTTCCCATAGAAAGTAATGCCAAATGGATTAATCCTTTCCAGGCTTTTAAAAACAACCCCTAAAACAGCAATTTAACATGAATTCTACTATCTAATGAGACCACTGATCCATAAAATGAAAGCAATAAACAATGTACTGCAGTCACACTATCAATCAATAGCTGAACTGGGTTCCACATATTCACAAAAACAAAGCAAAAAGCTGCAAAAACAAAAAAGCAAAATAAATAGGGGGAAAAAGACAAATCTCAGAGTAACACTCAAAACTGAAGTGCGGCACTCAAATCAGAAGCATAACACTCAAAATGGATTTGTGGCACTCAAAACGGAGCATATTCAGCTTCCGAAAAAAGTTCGCAAACCGGAGCACTTACTTCCGGGCTTGCAGTGTTTGGGTTCCAAGTTGTTTGAGTACGAAGGCATTTGACAATCAAGGTACCACTGCACTTGTAATGCCTAATAAAGGTTTGGCTAAGTACCGTAGGTAAGTAAGTAAGTAGGGACGCAGGTGGCACTGTGGTCTAAACCACTGAGCCTAGGGCTTGCCAATCAGAAGGTCGATGGTTCGAATCCCCGCGATGGGGTGAGCTCCCGTTGTTTGGCCCCAGCTCCTGCCCACATAGCAGTTCGAAAGCACGTCAAGTGCAAGTAAATAGGTACTGCTCCGATGGGAAGGTAAATGGCGTTTCCGTGCGCTGCTCTGGTACGCCAGAAGCGGCTTAGTCATGCTGGCCACATGACCCGGAAGCTGTCTGCAGACAAACGCCAGCTCCCTCAGCCTAGAGAGAGAGAGATGAGAGCGCAACTCCAGAGTCGTCTGCGACTGGACCTAATGGTCAGGGGTACCTTTACCTTTACCTAAGTATGTAAGTATGTCTATTGACTCACTAGCATAGATGGACATTTTTTTAAGTTCAAGCACTGGATCAGGGCTCACTGTGCAGCTGGAAAGCAATTAATGAGCCATAACGAGACAGCTGCGATTTACAAGCTGATGAAACAGCCCCTTTGATTGTCCCAGGCTTCCACATCAAAAAGGATTCAGTTGCTCCTTTGGTTCTCCTCCTACACCTCTAGTCTGATTAATTAATTTAGTTAGTTAGCTAGTATGCTGCCTTTCATCTAAAAATCACAGGGTAGTTCCCAACATAAAAATACAAAATGAAAACACAAAATACATAATGAATCAAAACCAGAGAATGTTAATAAGCCAAAGAAACATTTTTGCCTGCTGCCCAAAGATATGTAATGAAGGCACTAGGCGAGTCTCCTTGGGGAGATCATGCCACAAACGGGGAGCCACCACAGAAAAGGCCCATTCTGGTGTTGACACCCTCCGGACATCTCGTGGAAAAGGCATACAAAGAAGGTCCTTGGAGGATGATCACAGGGTCTGAAGAGGTGGTCTTTGAGGTCTTGCTGTCCTAAGCCATTTAAGGCTTTATAGGTCAAAACCAGCACTCTTGAATCGGGCGTGGAAACTAATTGGCAGCCAGTGTAGTCAGGCCAGGATCAGTGTAATATACGCACGCCATCTTGCCCTGATGTGCAGCCTGGCCACCGAATTCTGCACCAGCTGAAGTTTCTGAACCATTTTTAAAGGCAGCCCTACATACCAGAGGATAGATGAGAGAAATTAGACAATCCTGGTCCAGATAGGGCCACAGTTGGGCCACCAGCTGAAGCTGATGGAAGGCACTCTGCCACAGAGGGACCACCACTCCTAGTCTTTATCAGCCAAGAGGCGCTAGCGGTTGCCACTACGACCCAAGCCCCTTGTCCACATCCTCAAGGCTTACTAACTGAAACCCATCCAACACAACAGGATTAGACAGTTGCTTTGGATACCCCCTTGAGACTCATCTGCTGTAATAGAAGAGTCAAGATCCTGGGGCAGACTTTGTGACCACCCATTTATATTTAAATGTGCACCTCAGTCTTTGTACCTCAGCATTTCTAACATTTCCCATTGTGTTTTGGTGGTTTGGGGGCAGGAACTGACTGTGAAACTCAAAAAAGTGCAAAACCCAGAGGAGACTTATGTTCCAACCTGTGCATTAGTTAAGAAGGTGCAAATTTTGGCAAGAGCACATCTGCAAGCACCAACAGCTCACAGCTGAGCTACTGGGCCCCAGCAGGAAGGGGCTGGATGAGGGTTCAGAAGGCTAAAAACGTCTTAGAACTGCCTTTTTCTACAAGGCGGGAGGACGGGACAGCAACAGAACAATGCAGCTCAGTCTATTAGAGCTTCGCTTCGCTTCGCTAATGTCTGTCCCGACATGAGGAACTGGCATTGAGCATCTTCTAAGAAGGCGGAAATCTTCCCTCCAAGCTTGGAGATTTGCAGAGCCTCCTATAATTTTGCGCCTGCCATTTTGAAGTCAAATTGAACACCAGACTCTTAGAAAGGAGGCTTTATCCAGCTGCCAGGAGTGATATTTATAAGTTCACCTTCCAAGAGACACAAAATGCCTTTCAACAGGCTGCCGTGTAAATAACCAGGGGTTGCATGAATTGGCCCCATACAAACCTCCAGAGCCGTTTTGCTTTGAACCTGAGAAAAAGCGTGAAGAAAACAACACACACACACACACACACACACACACCCTAAGACATCCGGCTTTTTATGGTCCCACCATTCCAAGTAATGGATCATGTGAGACAACTTTCCCCTGCCACACACCTCCACACACACAGGTATTCTGCACAAGCCATATTTCTTACATTTCAGTGCTTTCCAGAAAGGCAAGTGTTGACATGTAATCTCTTTCAATTCAATCCATTCATAAAATCTACTGAACATCCTATGAGGTGGGAGGGACAGACACAAGACAAGGAATAGAGTAAAGAAGAAAAATAATTCAGTGCCCTTTGATTTACTGGGATATTCCACACATTATGGAAGAAACAGCTGATCCAGCATATTCCACATAGCGCTGCACCAGTGATACCAGAATATTAGTGCAAGAATAGGGAGACCTGGGTTGGGGGAATCCCAAGTTCAAATCTCTACACCTGCCTCCCCTAACCTGGCGCCCTTCAGAGGATCTGGCCGAGCCAGCACAGCCATATGATGCTGGGGGTGATGGGAGTCGTAGTCCAAATCCTCATTGGGAAACAACTTGGGGAAAGTCTTTAGGTGACCTTTTGAAGGTTTTAAAGCCCCAAGCCCTCTCAACCAGCAACGCTGAGGCCATCAGAGACATACCTGAAAGGGAGTTTCCATTCAAATTCCAAAAGCTTCCCAAAGGCTTCACAGCCTAAGACCATGGCAGTGTGAGATGTGGAGCCAGAGGGTGGGGGAGGGGAAGGGAAAGGGAAGGGTAGCAAGCCTGGAGCAACTATGCTGGAGAAGTTTGGCTGGATGGGTCACTGGAAGTTCACTGGATGCCTGCACTGGAAGCACTGCAAAGGCCAACAATTTAAAAGCTTGGGGTGCTATGCAACTATGTTTTACTCAGAGCTGACCCACTGAAATTAATGGCTATGGCTAAGGTCAATTTTGCTAATGTTCCTGTAATTTATATGAAGCTAGTTATCATTGCATGCTGCCTTTCTGGACAAAGCATGCAAATATATTAGCACATTGGATAAGTGAATGAATGAATGAATGAATGAATGAATGAATGAAATAATACACAAGGCTCATCTAGGATTCTCAAGTCTTGACAAGGATTACAAGGGTTTGTCAAAGTAATTAGCTTCTGTCAAAGTAATGAGCGGCTGTTTTAAAGATGTAACATTCTGAATTGTTACAATTCCAGTCACAATTCAAGAATGGTAAAAACAAAGCTATATCTATATACCCAAGTTACTTAACTGTTACGAAATCACAACACCCAAGTCTATTATTTATAGCCAAGCATGTTAGCAAGAGACTGAGTTGTTCTCTTGGCGAAAAGCCAAGAACCCAGACAGTTATAAATGCCATTGAAAAACCACACACCCCTCTATTAAAAGACAAGAGTCAGTTTAAGTGTGTTCATTTCAAAGGGCAGATTGAGGTGGATCCATGGATCAGTTGAGCATGTACACACACCTGCGAGACGAGGAAGCAAGCCCTTGCCGTTTGAACAGAGGAATGCCAGGTGAATACCTGGAATATTTACTGGTAACTATGGCAAAATATAGCCAACTGATAATATTTAACCAGATAGCTGACCAGTAGCTCCATCCAAAGAGACAGGGAGCACCCAGTTGCATCAGTAGTACTTTGTCAATAGCAGCTGAAACTCTTCAGGATTTGGGCATCCTCTATATGCATAGTTATACTTCATCTCCTCAACTCGTAGGCACTTTGGAATTGTCCAAATCACTTCGTAGATACTCAGAATTCAAGACCTGAATCACAGGACTCTGTTTGCTTATGTGGAAAAACGCCAGCAATAGGTCTTCAGATCACGACAGTTATTTGCCTGGGAATTCATTGAAAGTGATGCTAAGAACAGGCCAGAATCACACATTTGAATCCCAGGAAGTCTCTGTGGCACAGAGTGCCTTCCATCAGCTTCAGCTGGTAGCCCAGCTGTGCTCCTATTGATAACCTTACCTTTGTTGTCTATGCTCTGGTACCCTCTAGGTTAGATTATTGCAACACACTATATGTAGGTCTGCCTCTCAAGATGGTTCAGAAACTTCAGCTGGTGCAGAATTTGGCAGCTAGGTTGCTTACTGGGGCAATACTTGGCGTTAACAAAGGATATTCAGTCACCGGATGTGCAACCATTTGCTTTTCATGAGAAACACAAACCACCTTGCAAAGGCAGTGTAACTGTGCAAAACTGCTAGTGTAAAAGTAAAGAGGAGTTTGATTATTTCCCTCACCCTTGGATTTCCTGAGTGCTCCTCTGCCACAAAGAACAGTTAAACCCAAAAGCCACATTCTTGCTTGCCAGAGCAAGGGGAATCTGAATTTTGGAAGGTTCAGGACAGACAAAGGACTTGTGGCCGACGTGCCTCTCACGTTGAGCCACTGCCAGAAAGCCTCTGCCAGTCAGTGGGGGAAATACTGAGGTAAAAAGGTAAAGGTAAAGGGACCCCTGGCCATCAGGTCCAGTTGTGGCCGACTCTGGGGTTGCGGCGCTCATCTCGCTTTATTGGCCGAGGGAGCTGGCGTACAGCTTCCGGGTCATGTGGCCAGCATGACTAAGCCGCTTCTGGCGAACCAGAGCAGCGCACGGAAACACCGTTTACCTTCCTGCCAGAGCGGTACCTATTTATCTACTTGCATTTTGACGTGCTTTCGAACTGCTAGGTGGGCAGCAGCTGGGACCAGGCAATGGGAGCTCACCCTGTCATGGGGATTCAAACCGCCGACTTTCTGATCGGCAAGTCCTAGGCTCTGTGGTTTAACCCACAGTGCCACCCGCATCCCCTAACACAGCTGTAGTGACTATGTAATATTTTTTTACTCTTTCTGGGAAGAGTCAGGTCAAAACTGATTTGAATTAGGCATGCTTAGGACACTGAACTGTCAAAATGTCTTACAGATATGGTATCTCCACAGGAAGTGTGACAAATAACTAAATGGCCAAGAGTTTATGGGGAAACACACACATGTTCAGAAGCACTTGCAGCTCAAAAGGGTCAAGAGGCATTGTTAGTGCCAAGGACAGACAGGTCTGCGAGAAGGTATTTCACCCAGGGTAAAACAGAGTCACCCATTTTTACTACACACCTAGACAGCTGCAGGCTGGGTTGTAAAGTCGCCATTGGATTTTATAGCTTCACATAAAAGAACAACTGGTCTGCATTCATCCAGCAGATCTCTTGATCATTTGCAAAGTGACACCTGGGGTGGTTTCTCTCCAAGGGCCAAAAAGTTTGATACAGAGTGCAAGTCTAATGGTCCCAAAGAAGCAGAACACACCACACACCATGACGCCACTGCAACATAGCGGGAGTGCAAAAAAACAACACAGAATGTGGCACTGAGTGGAGAAGTCCGCTTCCTTAGAACCTAAGTTTCCATTTAAGGAGGAAAAATATCTTTCTAGTCCTTAGGGTTGCAAGGATTAAAGGGGTCTGAACAAGATCATAGAGAGGGGCTTTGATACCCAAATTTAAACAAACTTGCTTCATTTGTGTAATTTATATGGATTTGTTTTCTTGGCACAAAGTTTTCAGTGCCTTGAGGAAACAGAATCTGTGTTTGCACACAATCCTAAGCTATGGCTTGTTCTAACCATGGTTTGTTCAATCGTAAGTTGTGTCACAGGCAAGGAAAACAAACCACGGCTTGTTTCTCCCAAACTTGGTTTGTTTTCCAGCTGCTTCTGCCTCATGATTCTGCATCTTGCTGACCACTTGGTGTGTGGACAAACAAACTATGATTAAGCAGGGCTGTTGGGTTCGGACAACTCACAGCCCACTGGAACGGGTCCAGACAGACATGCAGACCAACCATGGCTTAGTGTTTGTTGCAACCAGAGCTCTGGGTGACATTATCTCAAAAAGGATATTGCAGAGTTGGACAATGTTCAGAAGAACCAAAATATTCTAGGGGGGTGGAGCAGCTCTCCCATGAGGAAAAGTTGCAGAATTTGGGACTATTTAGTTCAGAGAAAAGGTGAGTAAGAGGCAACATGATAGAAGTTTATAAAATTATGCATGGCATGGAGAAAGTGGACCGAGGAACGTTTTTCTCTCTCTCTCATAACACTAGAATTCATGGACATCTAAAGAACCTGAATGTTGGCAGATTCAGGACAGACAAGAGACAGGACTTCTTCACAAAGCAGGTAAATTATGGAATTTGCTCCCACAGGAGGCAGTGATGGCCACCAACTTGGGTGGCTGTAAAGGAGGGTTAGACAAATTCATGGAGGAGGAGAGGGTTAATGCTGGCTATGAGCCACAATGACTATGGTCTGCTTCCATGGTTTCTGAACACCAGTTGGCTGGATGGGCCATTGGCCTGATCCTGCAAACTCCTCTTATGTTCTTAGCTTTGGCCCAATTATACTGCTTTACTGACTCCAGCGTATTTTTATTTTGCCAGCGCCCAGGAGAGGTTTGAGAAGCCGTCTAGCCTACCGTGGCAAACTTCCCTCTCCAGCAGCATCACTTCAAAGACCCCAGGACTGCCTCTCCCTAAAGGCTGCCGGTTGTGGTTTCAAGGGAGCAAGCAACCCATGTGCAGGATTCCCATACGTCTCAGGCTTGTCTGCACGGAAGGGAAGAAGGGAGGAAGGAAGGAAAGATCCTTTGGCTCCAAAATGCATAAAGTGTGAAGCAGCCATATATGACACACCACACGGTGCTGGAAGCCCCTACAGCCAGGACAGCAACGAGGAGACTTCCTCGTAAAGCACTGAAGTTATTATCACGCCAAACTCCTCTCTCTGCCTCCACAGCTGCAGAACATCCTCCTCTTCTCCCACAACTGCAAAGCATCATTAGGGAAGGCTGCCGCCTGATTAGTAACAGACAGAAGCATTTCAGCAGAGATCCTGCCTCCTGTAAAGCTAAGCTGCCCTTTGATCTCGGGACCCGCTCACGCTTTGCATATCCCTCCATGGAAGCCACCCTAACAGCCCAGAGCCAATTTAATTTGCTCCAGGAAGCATCTCATTGGAACAAGGCTGGCCATGTACACAGGTTTAATCTATATAGGAAGGGCGATTTCTGTACATCACAAAAGCTCGGGGTTAATAGCCCAGTGGATTAGAGGATTGCAGAAGCAGATCCCACTCTTAACCCCAGGGCACTGCAAGTTAAAAAGGAATCAGGCCAAGGGCTGAGGCTCCAGAGACAGAATAGCTGGTTCTGCGTCCAGCCTACAGCTGCTTAATGCTCTCTGTACCACAGCACTGAGCAGCTTTCTCCAACCCGGTGCCCTCCAGATGATTTGGGCTTCCACTCTCATCAGCTATAGCACCATACAGCTGTGCTGGCTGAGGCAGATGGACGCGTTAGTCCAGCTAGAGGGCACCAGGTTGGGGAAAGGCTGACACCGAGGCCTTCCTTTGCAAAATGTCTAGGAAGTTTTAAAAACCTACAGACAGAAACACCCCAAACCTACACCCAAGAAACGAAAATGCAACTGCTTGAAAAAAGGCTAACAGAGAAAATACATATCTAGGCAGAAGAGCAAAAGGAAGGCAATTTTCCAAAGATAGTTTTGACAACCGCACATTTGGCAAAACTGGGGAGCAGGAACAAGAGGCTGGCCGCCCCAAAGGACTCCCAACTGCTTCCTCCTTTCCATTCTCATTCAGCCATACTTTTAAAAAAACCAAAAAACTATTGGATAAAATATTTGGGAAATCCATCACTGCCATGGTCCTCAGAGGTAGGCAGCTGGACCCATTTTGGGTTGATGCAGCAAGGAAATTACCGTATTTTTTGCTCTATAAGACTCACTTTTTCCCTCCTAAAAAGTAAGGGGAAATGTGTGTGCATCTTATGGAGCGAATGCAGGCTGTGCGGCTATCCCAGAAGCCAGAACAGCAAGAGGGATCACTGCTTTCACTGTGCAGCGATCCCTCTTGCTGTTCTGGCTTCTGGGATTCAGAATCCCCCCCCCCCGTTTTCCTCCTCCAAAAACTAGGTGCGTCTTATAGAGCGAAAAATACGGTGCTGAGTTCTTCGTATTCTAAACTGGGGAAAGACCAGAGAGCTCAATCTATCTACTGGAGAGAGATTGATGGGAGTCAGGTGGGGGTGGGCAGGGCGGGGGAGAACAAAAATACATTCCCTTGGCACCCCCCCCCTTCTCCCTCTCCTTTTCTTGCTGAAAACGAGGAGGGATGTCCCATCCCTTTTGATCCAGTATTACGATCCCTGCTGCAAGAGGAACAAAATGTTGCAAGGCTACACCAGCTCTGCGTCATTACCTGTCCTCGAGACCAGAAAAACGAAGCTAAAACAGAAGAGTATAATTTTATAACTAGGCAGCTGTGCAGTCCATTCTTATCAAGCCCTGCTGGAATGAGGAAAGGTTTTTGTTTTTTAACTGAGCTGCCACCAGATACCACCTCCTTCCATTTTTGCCAGCAGAAAACCAGGTTAACAATGCTGGAGATAAGAGAATCTCTCTCCTCGGTTACATCAGCTGAAAATGGGAGCAGCTGAACAATTGGTGACCTAAAAGTGTTTTAAATGAGAAACCCCAGTCACAGAGATCGTGGCAGCCACACCGCCTGCAGTCTTAAAAGAAAGTTCCAATGTTAACTGCTGGGGAGAGGGAGACCTCCACATGGCAGTATTTGTATTTATTTGTTTGCAAGGATTAGGGGAATTAAGAGTGAGCCTGCAGACACGTTGAAGGAATCTGTGCCAGCAGGCAGTCACCACAGGGCAGAGGCAATGCGTTGCAGTGGTTAGAGTGTTGAGCTGGGAGAGGGGCTGTCACTTAAATAGTTACCCTGCAGGAGTGAACAGCAGCCCAAATCCAAGCTTTCACACACAAGGCAGACTGCAGCCTTGGACCAAGAGGAACTCGTAAAGGTAAAGGGACCCCTGACCGTTAGGTCCAGTCGCGGACGACTCTGGGGTTGCGGCGCTCATCTTGCTTTATTGGCCGAGGGAGCCGGCGTACAGCTTCCGGGTCATGTGGCCAGCATGACTAAGCCGCTTCTGGAGAAACCAGAGCAGCGCATGGAAACGCCGTTCACCTTCCCGCCAGAGCAGTACCTATTTATCTACTTGCACTTGAATGTACTTTCGAACCGCTAGGTTGGCAGGAGCAGGGACCGAGCAACGGGAGCTCACCCCGTCACGGGGATTTGAACCGCCGACCTTCTGATCGGCAAGTCCTAGGCTCAGTGGTTTAGACCACAGTGCCAACTGCTTCCCATAGAGGAACTCTTACCGGTTTGTTATTTATTGCATTTATAGCCCAAGAGGAGCTCAAGAGACCAAAGAACCAAGACCACAGAGAAGCGTTTGACATGTGCTTTTTGATTGACACCCAGCCACACGGGAAGGCAAACAGTGGCAGGTGGCATCAAGCATATTTCATTTTACAACTTAATGAACTCACCACTCAAGGCGGACGTTGTGTTCTCCACGGCCTGGCACACAGCTAATACAATACCTAGAGAAGGAAAAATAGCCAGGTTTAAAAACAGGGATCATTTGAGAGCGTCAAGAGTTTACTGAAAATCCCACCATGACAAGCTGTGTGTCACCCCCACCCCTTATTATTCAGGTACATCTACAACCCAAATCCAATACCCAAAACACTCTGATGCAACCCAGCGAGGGTGAAAGTTTAGGGTTGTGATTCAAGGTCTGCATGCCATGCTGACTTCCAATATATTTACTTCCAAGTAAACGTACAGAAGACTGGGCTGCATTGGCTCAAACTATGTTCCCCCTTCTGCACATGATCAAAGGCCAAAGAGTGGATCTTGCAATCAGCTACTTCCTAATCAAATTAACAAAAATGAATGGATTTCTTGGCAAGAGCACATGCCGGGGGGGGGGGAGCAACTAAAGTCAGAGCTATTCAGACTTTAATCCGGTCTTCAACCTTCTCAGATTCAGGAGTCACTTTTTAACTAATAAAATGGGACTTGATTTTAATTGCCCTTTGCAGCAGTTGAAGATTATACAAAGAAAAAATAAAAGCTTTTTTTGTTTTTTTTAAAGAGTAACTTGATGGGTTTCAGGAGCAAAGAAACCTCATCTGATAGTGTCCCTGATTAGGATGACTGCATGGGATGGAAGTAGGATTGGGGGAGAAATTTGTTCTGTTTGCATTTTAATATGCACCAAATTTGCAAATGCAACTGAAATGCAGCTGTCTGTCAAAATTCATACATCCAAATTTTGCAGTGCAATTCTCCAACTAAAAAATGCGTTAAAATATGTACTGTATGGTAAGGGAAACGCATACAAAATTGGGCATTAGTGGAAATAACATACTGGACCAACTACAGTGGTGCCCCGCAAGACGAATGCCTCGCAAGACGGAAAACCCGCTAGACGAAAGGGTTTTCCGTTTTTGAGCTGCTTCACAAGACGATTTTCCCTATGGGCTTGCTTTGCAAGACGAAAACGTCTTGCAAGTGTTCCGATTTTTCCCCGCTATTTCCCCCCTTTTTCTAAGCCGCTAAGCCGCTAATAGCCTTTTAGCCGCTAATCCGCTAAGCCTTTAATAGCCGCTAAGCCTTTAATAGCCGCTAAACCGCTAATAGCGCTAATGCGCTAATAGGGTTGCTTCGCAAGACGAAAAAACCGCTAGACGAAGAGACTCACGGAACGGATTAATTTCGTCTTGCGAGGCACCACTGTACATTACATTGCGGGAAAGTGCTTGCCAAAAAGCGTATACCAGGCAACAAAATCCGTCTGTTAGGTGGGCAGAACCACAGGCAGAAGTGGACACAGGGACTTTCACTAGCAAGTGGGGTGGGGAAGAGAATTTGCTTCACATTGTTCCTTTGATTTTGCTGGAGGTGCCAGCTGGGAAGGAAGAGGAGTTGGGGGCTGACCCAATCCCTGGACTGATTCAGAAGAGCACCAGCGAGGACACTGGCTCAGATCCCGACCAAGGCAGCTCTCAGCCGAGCCATACAGCGACCCATAAATATGCCAACAGCATCACCAGGCGTGATGGGAAAAGTTTTGGAAGCGCTTTCGCCGACCTCATCCTTGGGATCGGTGCCCACCATGATTCAAGCTGGAGCAGAGATCATGGCATTCCCCAGCCCCACAGAAGAAGCACCTCTCCAGCTCCGCCGGGGTTCAACACCCGCCGAAAACACACACAGAGAACTCATTAGCTCAGCTGGGAATTCTGAGTTATGAAAAGACCGATGGGCCCACGCGGTTCAAAGGAAGAGTCCTTGGGGGAGTCAGAAGGCACAGGAATGCCTGGCAAGGGCTTCCGATGGATTCTCAAAACACCGAACTACAAAAACTGGCTTTCCCACACAGCTGGTCTTAGTGACCCCCCTCGTGGGGGGGGGGGGCAGGGAAGGGAATCTTTATTTTAATGCATGTATATCTAAGGAGTTGCCTTACCCCAAGTCAGAGCGCTGGACCAGCATTTGGGACTGAGTCCCTGCAGTCTTTCCCAGCTTGCTTGCCCTCCAGCTGGTTTAGACTACAGTGCCCACCAGTCCCAGCTCAGGGATGATGGGATTTGTAGTATCAATGTACGTAGTATGGCAAAAGTATTCCCCTTCTCTCAGGTATTGGCCTAATTAAACAATCCATGGCCTTGTAAACTGTGGCGGGCAGGGGGGTTATTGTTTTTGTTATTATGGTATGCATTTTTGTGTTTTTATGTTATAAACTGCACTGGGGTCTTCGGATGAAGGGCGGAATAGAAATTCAATAACTAAAATAATAAATCAACAAATGACACAAACATACATAAACGGTGAAGGAGACCAGGCTGGACAAGGTTGAATTACTGGTTTGGTTTGGTTTTAACTGGAGATGCCACTGTGGTCCCAGTCCCCGGAGCGATCCCTACACAGCGCCCTTGCTTTTTAGTGCAGGGTTCGGGATATCAGATGCTACCAATACAGTCACCTCAGTACTGTCAACTCTGACCGGAAGCGTCTCTCCTGGGTTTCAGGATCTCTCTCCCAGCCATCCTTGGAGATGTTGGAGGTTGAACCTGAGATTTCCTGCAGGCAAAGCCAGCTCTGCTCCCGAGCTAAGGCCTTCCCCTACTTACAGAAAATCCTACAGCGCCCCATATTTCCAAGGGGGCTCTCGTTCAAACACTAACCAGGCCTGCCCCTGCTTAACTTGCAGCTGCTTTCAAGCTGGTGTGCCTTTGTGGGTGGGTGGGTGGGTGGGTGGGTGGGGGGTGGGAAGAGGGAATTCCAGAGCAAGGGGAGGAAGAGAGAATGCTTCTCATGCCCCGAGACAGAATGATCAGGTCCATCCAGATGTAGGGCAAAGCCCACATGAGTCACCCTGGTTTGGTTAATCCAGAATAAAGGCCCCTCCTTAATTCTGCTCTTGAAAGGGTGGTTTTGAGGAAACTTCTCTGACAATCTTCTTGGGACATGGGAGTCCATGCAAGGAAGCAAAGGCAAGCCACTACAGGCTGCCGTCTCACTGCAGTCTTCTTCATCTCTCCCTACCCCCCAGCTTGAGTTCACACTCCGACTTCTCCTCTTAATCATCCAATAGTCGCAGTGCAGGAAGACTCCCCAAGCTGACAGGACACACTCTCAACCAGAGACAGGCATTGTCAGCTTCCACAAGCGCTTTATATTAATGGAGCAGAACTGCTTAAGTCGTGGCCCTCTGCTCTTCACCCAGGGTCTCAGACAGATGAGCCACTGCTCCGACTCTAGGTTGCTTTCTACATCCCCTTCAAAATCATGGCACCCTCAGAGTTCAGAAGCTGCCTGATTCCACAAGAAGGCGTGGCGTGTGACTCTGGCTCTCTGACCAGCCTGCACTCACTTTATCAAGAATGCAGGATTGGGCCTTCGGAACTGAGAAGGCAGCACTTTGGGCTCTCAATCAGGCCTCTTGCAGAAGATTCCACAGTGAAGTACAGTAAGGTCACAATTTATGCTCATTTAACAGTCACAAATTCGACCACATAGAGTTGTAAGGGGTCCCAAGAGCCATTTAGTCCAGCCCCCTGCAATGTGGGAATGTAAGAAAATAAAGAACTTCTGGGAAATGATATATAATGAGATGAAAAAGATGTTGAAATATACATTTTTTAAAAAACCAGAAGCATTTCTACTTGGTATTATAGGATATTAATAGGCAAGATGTCAAATTGTTTTTATACACAACAACAACAGCAAGAGTATTGTTAGCCCAGAAATGGCAGCAAGAAGAAATTCCAAAGAAAGAAGAACGGCAGACGAAAATAATGGACTATGCAGAACTGGACAAAATGACCGGAAGGATTCGAAAGCTGCGGGAACAGAGATTTACAGAAGATTGGAAGAAGTATACGAACTATTTGAAGAGCAATTGTAATCCACAAATTACGCTAGTAGGACTACAATAAGTTTTGTAGGAAGAAATATATGAAGTGCTACAGAGTAGATAAAGAAGAGAGATATTGGTTATGAATTTTAAACGTAAGAGGGAAAACAAGAAATGTATACTAAGAGATTAGATTGGAAAATTTTCAGACTGGACTGATGGAAGTCAAAATATTTAATAAGATGTTAAAATAGGTTTAATTACTGTTGAAAATGGTATGTTAAAAAAACTAATAAAAAATTATCCAAGCAAGGGCAAGAGCTTAAAAGCTCTTGTTGTGTGGTGTCTGCTTGGGCTACCCAACACGGAAAGAGTTTTTAAGTGCTTCTTCTTACTGGGAGGGTGGGGGCAAGACTTGCTCAGCGCAGCGGCTCTGGGGTGCTCTCCCGAGATCTTGAGGGGCATCTGAGTTCTTATGAGATCTCACAGGAGCATCCTTCCAGAGATGAGGGGCCAAGCACACCTTGCCCACCAAGCAGACCTGGCGCGGAAAGAGCCGTTAAATTCTCTGCCTTGCTGGGCAAAGCCCGCTCAGCACTCAGTCCCTGGGAGTCCTGGGGATTCGCTCTCCCTCCCCTTCACACACTAAGTAGCTCAAAGGGTTTGGTATGCATGGTTTTTGTGCAAACGTGGATCCCTTGGACCCAGACCCCCATGTAAGATGTAGTCGCACTGTACCCAGACGGGGGTGATGGAGGGAGTGGAAAGAAGAGAAGGGTTCACGATCCAAGGTTGTTATTTCTTTTTTTGTTGTTAAATAATTTTTATTAGTTTTCAATTATAAAAATCCAATACTGTATATTGTACACCATATTACCCCGCACCATATTACCCCGCACATTTCTCATTAACATCAAAAAATAGACCAAAAAGAAAACACACACACACCCCAAATCCCCAGACTTCCCTCCACCTTCCCTTCCCTCTTTAAATAAACCAAACCATCTTACATTCCAAATCCTTTTACCCAATTTTCCAACAATTAAATTTGTGATATGCTGGACAGATATTTTAAATATTCAAACTGTTTAGTGCATTACACATCTCTGCTTACAAACTATTTCCCCTTTTAAAATAATCCTTATTGTTGCTTTTTGCAAGCGTTTTTAAGCCATGTCTGCTCCGATGTCCTGATTTATTTACAATCGCTGGCCCCTAAATGAAAACCATTTCCCAGACAGTTACCCATTCTTTTTTCTTACTTTGGCATATTTAAATCTCATCCGGAAGAGGCTTCCCATTAGGACGATTCCCAATTTCAGCCCCCCTTCCTTCCAAATTTCTCTCTGTCTCCACGACTGTGATTTCACCAAAATTTCTCTAACTCAAGGCGTATTGAGAACTGTGCAAACGCAAACACACACACACTTTGTTCTACTGAATTACATGGGGCTTCCAAGACAAAACAAGCAACAGGCAATAGCAGCACAACAAAGCATTGAGCAGCAAGCAGCACCAGGGAAGATGTTTGCACCCCACCTCCCCAATCTCAGCCACATACAAGGGGACGTAATTGGAAGCAGGAGCAAGGAAGTGCAACCACAACAGAGGTCTGCCTGCCTGGAAGGCGACCCGGCAGGACCACAAAGGAGGAGGAGCGCTCCTGGAAGGAGAGAAAACTTCGTTTCCCAGCTTGATTCAGAGGAAGTTCACGGCAGCTGTTCCAAAAATGGAAATGGCACAAAGCAAGCCAGCAAAGGTGATCCAAGCCAGCAAAGGTGATCCCACCAACGTTTCTGTCCCGGACAACAACAAAAATCCGAACAGAAAACCCTCCCTTACCATTCAGGATTCTTTCAGAGCAGGAAAAGAGAGTTTTGCAAAAGCTGCCAATGCTTATGTCTGGGAATTAATTTTGATGGAAAAGTTAACAGAAAGGGTACGTGAAAGAAAACTTGAGAAACTACATAATTTTTACATAACGTGGTCCTCCATTATTACATATGCATCAAAGAAAGAACATGCATTTAAACCACCTAAGATACATGGCAGCCTGTGGAATGATATTTTTTAAACCAGCAACTGTAGAAATATTTTTTTAATTTGACAATATTACTAATCTGGACGTAGTTGGGGCTGTTTGGGGGGGTTAGGGGAAAACTGTATTTGATTGCTTGTACTTGATTATATGTTCTTATATTCAATTAATAATTTTTAATATACCGGTACATATATATATATACATACATATATACATACACACACACACACACACACACACATATATATATATATATATATATATATATATATATATATATATATAGCGCTAGCCGCCCTGTACCATGAGAAGTCTGCATCTGCCCCAGCAAGTTACATTTGCAGGGCATCAAACCCAACGAGGATGGCATCCCTGAGATGCACAGATGTGCTGCCTGTTTTGGTTGCACAAAGTCACTTTGCGTACCACACTGTTAGGCTATCTCTCACAAACACCATGCTGACAAGATTCCAATTCTGAAACCAGACACGCCAAGGTCTCTGGCAAGCAAAGAGGCATCTCACAATCACAGTGAGCAAATTGTCCCTGGTGTAATGAAATATGCAGTGTGGTGCAGTGGTTAGAGTGTCGGACTAGGACCTGGGAGAGGACAGGGTTCCAATCCCCGCTCAGGCATAAAGCTCACTTAGGATAGTTGCTGCCTCTCAGCCTAACCTGCCCTACAGGGTTGTTGTGCAGAATAAATGAGGAGGGTGGGAACCATGTATGCTGCTCCTTGGGGGGAAAAAGGTGGGAAATAAATGCAACAAATAAATAAACCAAGTTTACAGTCGTGCAATTCTGTCCTATGTATGTAGTGTGATGGAGGCAGCAGGACCCTGGAACGAACACACCTCCTGCTCATGTGGACTGGCACTCATGCCGGCCACTTTCAAGCCTATCGCTGCCACAAACACTTGAGGGCTGGAAGCATTTACTTCATCGGAAAGGGTTCTGATCTTCTAGCTGCAGAAGTCAGGTCCATGAGAAAATTCTGGCCCCCCTTAGAATTGCACAAGATGAGCAGAGCTACGCAACGTTAGGAGCTGCTATTACAGTAACGTACGTCAGTGTGCTAATACCATGTCCCAGTTGTCTTGTAATGCTGGCATAACAGCACAGATGGTGACTTCATGCCTTGGCAGAAGGAGCCTCTTGAAGACCATCTGTGGAGAGGACCAAGGAGAGCTGGTGGGGTGGGACAGGGGAATGAACATAAGAACATACAAAGAACCTGCTGGATGCATCCTTTTCTCACCGTTGCTGACCAGATGCTTGTGGGAAATTCACAAGCAAGAGCCCTCTCCCCTCCTGTGGTTCCCACCAGCTAGTCATCATGGCTAGTAACCATCGCTATTCCTCTCCTACATGTCTTTGTCCAATGCTCTTTTAAAGCCATCCTGGCTGGCAACCATGACTGCCACCCATGGGAGAGAGCTCCACAGTCAGGTATGGGAATGGGACCAAACCCTGGGGATTCTGCCTAAAGGGGAAAGGGCACCAGCACACCTTCCTCTCTCTCAAAAAATTCAAGGGCCCACCTTTTTAGTCAAGGACCCAGGTGACTGTGCACAGTGCCGTACGAACATGATTCTACAAAACAAGCACAGCACTGAGCAATTGTTCAAGCAATTTGCAAAGTCCAATTAGGAAAAGCACAATGACCAAGTCAATGCAAAGCGATTCTGTGGGATGTAAAAGCAAAACATTTGCAGCTGAAAGAAAAGAGGCCCTTCCCAAGTTCTTCGGAAGAGGGTGTGTGTATACGCGCCACCCCCACCCCCAGCCCTTGCCCTGGGGAAAAACCACTGGGCTTTGCTTAAGCAATTTTGGGAGGCAAAAAATGAGCGATGAACAATACAGTGTGTTCCTCTTTTTCCTCAGTCAACTGGGGAAAGGCAGCACAATTTTCTGCTTCAGGAGCAGTATACGGTCATTCTTGGTTTCAATGATGCAAGTGGCAGAGAGAAGCTGAACTATGAAGTCCAGATTGTTCTGAAGCCAGTGTGTGACCTACAGTGTGAACCTTCTGCATGAATATATGAGAGCCAACCAGATGTCCTCCAGATGTTTTGTACTACAACTCCCACCAGCCCCAGTTGGGCTCCCACCAGTGTGAGCATTGCATGGTCATGTTGGCAGGGGCTGGTGGAAGTTGAAGTCCAAAACATCTGGAGGGCATCTAGTGGGAGAAGAGGGCACTACCGGGCAATGGCCTGATCAGAGATGGTCTGCAATAGCAATGCGATCACCATGTCAGCCTAAGAACCAAAAAAGAGCCTTTTAAGGTAGCTCAGCTTGAGCCTCCTACTAAACTGTGAGGAGCAGGCTAGCAAGTGAATTGGTGATAGAAGGGAGGTGTGATTTGGGGGAAAGGGGTCTTCTCCAGTTCATCCTCTTTCTACAAAACTATACCAGCAGCCTTTCTGAACATTACCTGGGGTTCCCACAGGGATGGAAAGATGGACAGTCTGGTAGCATATCCCAAAAGTATGCCACAGCCAAGGTGAGCTTCTCAAAGTCACCTGGGCTACATCCCAGTCACCTGCAGATGGTGGGGCTCACAATCTCTCGCACCACCTGGGTGCCGGCTGGATGCAGCCCCCGTCAGCCGTTGTGGCTGAGGTTGATGGGAGTTGCTGTTCTCTAGGGGTCTTCAGCTACATGTAAGGGGAAGCTGCCCTGTATATGTAATAAGCAGATATAACAGATGGTTTTAGATTATAATAATACTGCCTACCAAGGGAGAACTGCAGTTCAAGAGGAGCTGCAATCCGTAAGGAACTGGCTGTGCCTTCCCTCTTCACACATGGCCAGTTGGCATCTTAAGCTCCCAAATGCACCTGAAAGTCTCTTTACTCAACTAGCAAAACTGACAAGTTTCGGTGGCATGAGAGAGCATTGTGTGCCAAGAGAAACCCGGCTGCGGAGGGTGGAGCTGCTCCTCTCCCTGGATCGGCTGGGAACAGAAAAGCGAGCAAGAGGGAAATGTAGCAATGCAACAGGATTTCAGCCTCCTTTTCCAAGGAAATTCTCACACAAACATGTCACAACTTCCATGCAGGCCACAGTTTGGAAACCCACAATAATCAGCCCTGATTTTAGCTAGAAAGTTGTGTGTAAACTATGTGCTTGGGTAAAAGGCAGCAGTGGGTATAAATTCAATAAGGAAAATGTAAATTAAAAGACACCCGCCACTTGTTCTTCAAAACACAGTCGTACCTTGGTTATCAAATGTATTGGTACTCAGATGTTTTGGCTCCCGAACGCTGCAAACCCGGAAGTGAGTGTTCCAGTTTGCAAACGTTTTTTGGAACCCGGGCGTCCGATGCAACTTTCGCAGCTTCCGATTGAGTGCAGGAAGCTCCTGCAGACAACCAGAAGCTGTGCCTTGGTTTCCAAACCATTCTGGGAGTCAAACAGAGTCCTGGAACGCATTAAGTTTGACAACCAAGGTACTACAGTATACAAAACCTAAGCTGCAAGCAAACACTGCTCTAGAAACCTTAAAAAAGGAATCTAACAACAATTTTCAATTGCTCCATTTTTCTCCTTGCCCGTTTTGCTGTTCTCAGAACTATCACATGGATATTTTAAGAGATCAAATGAACGAACAATTAAATCCAGCGACTCTGAGATAACTTGCTGCCCCAAGTATATGCTGTAAATACAGCTGGAAATTCTGGGACATGTGTCCTAGGGCTATGTGTTACTTCATGTGGGGAAGGGCTGTAGCTCAGTACACCTGCTGGGCATGCAGAAGGTTCAATTCCTAGCATCTCCAGGTGGGCTGACAGAGACTCCGGCCAGAAGCCCTGCTGAGCCACAGCCAGTCAGTTTGGACAATAGTGAGGTGGATAAGGCAGCTTGCCATGATCAGTGGCACCCCCTAAAAATACCTCTGCACCCCAAGCAGCCAGTGGGGTTCCTCGTGCAGTTAGGCTGGCCTCATTAAAAGCCAAAGCGATCATCAGCACACACGGACAATTAGAGACGCCGTTCGTAAAAAACAAACAGACACTCAGCTAATGCCTTCAGGAATCGTTCCATGTTCATCTAAGCATCTCTTGAGGCAAGACTGAAAGTGTTCCTGGTCACTAACAGACTCTGCTCCTCAAATACTATTCTGAAAAAGGAAAATCCAGGCCTGAATAAAAAGGTGGTTCAAGAGTGATAAAGATCACTTGCCCACCTTGTTTGGTGCTATATGTGGTATCAAAGTGTGTGTGTGTTTTTTTTAAAAAAAATAGCTAGTAGATGAATATTCCACGTTCTTTCATCTAAAGGGCTTGAAGTGGCCTGCTCAAGGTGGCGCTCCTTCTCCCCATTTTTACCCTCACAACAACCTGCAAAGGAGGTTAGGCTGAGAGGCCGTGACTGGCCCCAGGTGACGCAGCGAACGCCATGGTGGACCGGGGATTGGGACCCTGTGCTCTCAGGTCCAGGCCCAATGCACAAAGCACAAAGCGCTGAGAGGCACACAACTGGAAGGTTACAATACAGTGGACAAGCATCATTGCCATCCCATACTTTTCAGCAAGGTTTACAAAGAACCACAGGGCACAAAAATGATTGTTTTGGTACTGAAGAATGCTCTGAGCAGCAGGTAACAGACAGCCGTCCGAATAAGGTCCTGTTTCGAATATCTTCCCAAGCTAATACACACCTCAAAAACATTTCAAGGCCCTGATTGCAGGGAAGACTTCAGGAACGTTCCTCTCTCCAAAGAAGTTACTCGATTCCAAGAGGCCAATACCACACAACGGTCCAAAATTATAGGCAGGTTACTAAAGAGAACTGTGCCCTTGTGTGTGGTTTTGTATTAATAATAATAATAATAATAAATTTTATTTATATCCCGCCCTCCCCAGCCGAAGCTGGGCTCAGGGCGGCTAACAACAATCAAAATAGTTCAACATTCTAAAACATTCATTATAAAATTAATTAAATCAAATTAAAATCAAATTAATGGCAACCATCAAGCAAAATTTTGTGCAGATTGCCAAAGGAGGGGGTCAGGCTGCGCCCTGACAAAAGGCCTGGTGGAACAGCTCTGTCTTGCAGGCCCTGCGGAAGGATGTCAGGTCCTGCAGGGCCCTAGTCTCTTGTGACAAAGAGCGTTCCACCAGATTGGAGCCGTGGCCGAGAAGGCCCTGGCTCTAGTTGAGGCCAGCCTAACCTCTCTGAGGCCTGGGATCTTTAGGGTGTTTTTATTTGCAGACCGTAAATTTCTCTGTGGGACATACCAGGAGAGGCGGTCCCGTAGGTACGAGGGTCCTAGGCCGTATAGGGCTTTAAAGGTTAAAACCAGGACCTTAAACCTGATCCTGTACTCCACCGGGAGCCAGTGCAGCTGGTATAGTAGCGGGTGAATGTGATCTCGCAGCGAAGACCCCATAAGGAGTCTCACCGCGGTATTCTGCACCCGCTGGAGTTTCTGGGTCAGTCTCAAGGGCAGCCCCACGTAGAGCGAGTTACAATAATCAAGCCTGGAGGTGACCGTCGCATGGATCACAGTGGCTAGGTCAGGGCGAGAGAGATAAGGAGCCAACTGCTTAGCTTGGCGGAGATGAAAAAATGCCGCCTTTGTTATAGCTGAAATCTGCGCCTCCATAGAGAGGGAGGTATTCCAACACCACCACAAAAGAGCTTGCTGGAACAGGCCAACGTGGCCCATTTAGTCCAGCATCCTGTTCCCACAGTGACCAGCCAGATGCTTCAAGCGGGACCTGAGAACCTCCTGTGGTTTCCAGCGAGTGGTTTTTTGGAGGCACAGAATAGCCAACCTTCTCCTCTTCCATGGATTTGTCTAATCCTCTTTTAAAGCCATCTAGTTTGGGGGCCAGCACTGGCTCCTGTGGGAGCAAGTTCCATAGTCTAAGTGAAGTCCATGTGGTCCATAGATGACGCTTCTTCCTGGAGGTGGGCATTATGTCTTCAGCAACAGTCTATAGGAGCTTCTGCAGACCAAGCTCTGCTTCAAGCTCTCATTCTGCTCTGCTGTAACAATGGCTTGTCAGCTCCCAAATGTGAATCGATATTGCCAGGGTGAAACACACAACAGACCAAGGTCAGGTTAACTGGTGGGCTCAATGTACTACAGAGGACAGCCTTTGCAGGCTTCAGGATTCCTAGCCAGGAGAGCAGCTTGAAAAGGAAGAGGTGTGACAAAGTGCCACGGGCACTCTCTTAGCTCCAATGCCAGTCAATATCTACAAGAAGCTGCTGGGAGCAGCCATGAGGAGTTTTGGGGAGAGGTGCCGTCAGTACGCTACCTGCCCGCAAACTGCCTCGCTAGAGTGGGGCATGCTCTGGTTATCGCCCGCTTGGACTACTGCAATGTGCTCTATGTGGGGCTACCTTGGAAGGTGACCTGGAAACTGCAATTAATCCAGAATGCGGCAGCTAGACTGGTGACTGGGAGCGGCCACCAAGACCACATAATACCGGTCCTGAAAGACCTACACTGGCTCCCAGTACGTTTCCAAGCACAATTCAAAGTGCTGGTGCTGACCTTTAAAGCCCTCAATGGCCTCAAAGGCCCAGTATACCTGAAGGAGCGTCTCCACTGCCATCGTTCTGCCCAGACACTGAGGTCCAGCGCTGAGGGCCTTCTGGCGGTTCCCTCGCTACGAGAAGCCAAGTTACAGGGAACCAGGCAGAGGGCCTTCTCGGTAGTGGCACCCGCCCTGTGGAACGCCCTCCCACTAGATGTCAAAGAGAAAAACAACTACCAGACTTTCAGAAGACATCTGAAGGCAGCCCTGTTTAGGGAAGCTTTTAATGCTTAATAGGTTATTGTATTTTAGTGTTCTGTTGGAAGCCGCCCTGAGTGGCTGAGGAAACCCAGCCAGATGGGCGGGGTATAAATAATAAATTATTATTATTATTATTATTATTATTATTATTACGCTGATGGCAGTCAGCTCGGTAACCTCTGAGCCAGGAGACGCAGTGACAAGCTGACCTTGAATCCTGGCAACACAGAGACCACTGTGGGTGAGTGGTTCCCATGTCAGAAAAACTGGTCAAGTGCCTACCCTGGAAAGAGCAGGTTTGCGTTCTGGAGATGCTTCGGGATGCAGCTGTGTCTCTGGAGGCCCAGGAAGCCTCAGTGATTAGAAGCTAGAAGCCCCTTCTACCAGCAGAAACTGGTACAGCAGCTGTGACTGTCCCTCGACTGGGAGTATTTGGCCACAGGCATTCAAGCCTCAAGACTGGGCTACTGCAATGCACTCTATGTGGGGCTTCCCTTGAGCCTGATCTGGAAACTGCAGTTAGTGCAGGATGTTGTGGCACAATTGGCAACAGGAGCGAGACCCTGACAGTATATTAACAGGTGTATTGTTCTCATCTTACCCAATATATGCCCACTTGACCACTATGATCCATGGAAGTGGCACTACTACAGGTGCCCCGCATTACCTGTTCTGCAGTTGTAAGAACTCAATCTTTTAGTGTGGCAGCACTCTGGAACTCTCTGCCTCTTGACATACTCTTTTTGGCACCTGTCCCAAACATTTTCTGTTTAGGTATCCATACATATAGAAGGTTGATGTGTGTTTTAATCCAGTTTTTAGTTTGTCATTGATTTTTTTTTAAAAAATCAGTGCTTTAAATAGTTGTTAACCGCTTTAAGGTTGTATTACAATAAAGCAGCATATAAAGCTTGTAAAATAAATAATCCAGTTTCCAAGGCAGTAGTGAGCCTTTCCCAGCATGGTGCTTCTAGCTGTTTTGGAATGCAACCCCCACCAGCCCTAGGCCATGGCTGGCAGCATGATACTGCAGCTATCTCTCCCCACCTCTCTTCTTCCCCAAACTTAAACCGTGTATAATATTATACAGTTGTACCTTGGAAGTCAAATGGAATCTATTCCGGAAGTCCGTTCGACTTCCAAAACGTTCAGAAACCAAGACGCAGCTTTCGATTGGAAGTTCCTGCAGCCAATCAGAACCCACGTCAGACGTTCGGGTTCCAAAGAATGTTCGCAAACCGGAACACTCACTTCTGGGTTTGTGGGAGCAAAAATGTTTGGGTCGCAAGGCGTTCAACAACCAAGGTACGATTGTACTGTTTCACATCAAACATAACTGATCTGTAGAAAGGATTCTATGAATGGAAAACAGAGACTTTTGCAACCCAATAAAATATTTAATAAAAACAATCTGAACAAGAAAAGGGGGGGGGGAGCAGTTCAGCAGCAAAACAGGGTTTAGGACATATGAAGTCCAGACTATGCCAATCTCTGCTTCCCAAAAAGTTAGTCAACAACGCCCAGGCCTTGCCTGCTACACTCAAGTTCGCTGAACAGCTCAGCTGATTCGGCCCCCTGGTCTCTCAAGATGTTCATTAAAATGTGGTGCTTCCGCTTCCCATGCAGGAACGCTCAGCAGAAACTTCTGGGCACTTTGATCCATCGCTCGCTTTCAGCCGACATTTTATCCAGATGTTATTTGCCAACCATTGTGCCTCTTTTAGCAAGTGGGGTATAGAAAGGATAGAAGACATTTCCTAGTGGATAGAGCCAATATTCTTTACATGAGGAACCATTCAAGACTTGATTTCTTGCTGCTCAATGTTTGAACTGACTCTTTTGAAAATGGTGTGCTTGACAATACTATTGCGAGGCACTATTAAAGTTCCACTTTCAGCATCTGTCCACGATTACACATTCACACATGCAATTAACCACCTGACGGTACAGGAATCAACAGGGCATGCATGTGTGAACTGCCTGCAAGAGAAACTGACCAGCTTTATGAACCACCATTTGGAAGCCTGCCCCTGAATTTGCTCTGTCTATACACAACAGGCCACAGATAAACAAGGCAACCCCCACCCCCCGGAAACACACCCTGAAGCCTATTAATCACAGCTTAAATTCTGCAACCTGATCCTAAACATGTTTACTCAGAAGCAATTCCCACTTAATTCAGCAGCACTTAGGAAATGAGCAATCTGGATAGTTCTGAATTGTGGAAGCATGCACTATGATTTTAAGGAAGATCCTTGGGGCAAGGACCAGTCATTTTTGACATATTAATCTAGAGCACCATGATCACGGATGACACCACCTCAAGCACTCAGCTCTTGCTGTATTTGTGTTGCAAGATCCTTAAAGCAATTTTCAAGTTCTTCACTGGGGAAATCCTGTGATTCCTTGATGAGAAGATCTGAAACAGCAGGCCAAGGGTTCCTGAAAGGCAGAGCGGCCCAACATGTAGCTTCAAGGGGAGCACTGGATGCAATATGGGGGTACCCTCTCCATAGCTTACTGGCCAGTGCCAAGACTTATTCCACATGTGCCAAGTATACACCCTAAAAAAGCCTTCCCCAGCCTAGCACCTGCCTGATGTTTTGGACCACAACTCCTATCAACCCCAAGCAGCATGACGACTGATAGGAACTGCAGTTCAAAACATCTGAGCTAGAACACGACCCAGGTTCTCCCGTAGGGTTTAGGGATTCCATGGTAGTCAGGCTGCCGGGGAAAGATATGAGAGCCAGTGTTTTAAGGAAGGTGGCCTCTGACTTACATACAGGGGTGAAAAACTGACTGATGAAAAGGAAGATCACCAGAAGATTATTTAAGCACATGCCTGATTAAACAGCCTTCCTTCATAACACTGAGCTATTAAGATTTCAAAAAACAGGAACTGGGAGCAAGGGAGATGTCTTGAACCCGGGAAAGAATTACGATAAAGCCACAGAGTTAAGTGTCTAGCCTTCTGATCCAGAAGGTATCTCCTGCGCCTGGTGTCTCATAACCGAAAGCTATCCAAGCGCCTGGTAACTAGAAGCCAGAGATATAACAACCGAACACTAGCACTACTATGCCTCTAACCTGGGAAGATAATAGCTGAACTTTTAATCCTTTGTGAAAACCCACTTGCGCTTTTTTAGGCCAGGTGCCTCCTTCTTTCCCGATACCTGTGGCTCCCAGGACCCCTTTCCAAACCCAAACGGGGCAGTGTCACGCATGAAGCCAGAACCCAAGGGGCCGTTCTCTTCCCCCACTTGACTGCCCGGCTTTTATCAGTCTCATTTTAACAGATGATTTCCGCAGGTGATCCTTAGCAGGATCCAGTCCAAAGAACAAACTTCTTAACTGCAACACTTGCTAGTTTTTCTGAGAGTGCGCAGAGAGAGAGGGGAAACTGCTCCCTGCTGATCCGAGCTGCTGGGAGAAGCTGGAATATTGCTTATTCGGTTTAATTTATTACAAGTTACGTAACCTTAATGCCCATACAGGAGTTTGGACCCAAGTCAGCCTTCTTTACACCACAGCAAATCCCACAACAGCACAAGCTCACACCTAGCAGCAAACACCCATCCGTGTTTTTAAAAAGTGCCATTTGTTAAATTCTCCAAAACAGCATCTCTGTAATTATCTGGCTATTTCACATTTCAAAAAGATTGCTAATCGCTCGGAACAAAAACAGCCCCAGTCCATATTGTGCGTTCAGGCTGCTTTTGTCGTGTAATTAAAAGGAGGACATTCACAGGTAAGCAAAGTCACCCTAAAAGGCATTTATTTGCCACCCCCTTTTTAATAAACTGTTTACAAAAAGACAGAAAATACCATGGAGGGTCTAAATGCTTCCCAGTTTCTATTGTTAAGCCACCAAAGCAAATCTAGTAAGGAAACGGGAGGAGGAACAGAAGGCAACAGAGAGAAGAAAATACCCCCAAAATGTGGGGGGGGGGGAGGCAGCAGGGAAGCAGAGAAGGAAGCAAGAGGGGACAGATAATCCGATTGCTTCGCTTTATCAGTCGGTGGCGAAGTCTTGAGCAGAGATGGATTACTTAGAAAGCCTTGCATGTACATTCTAAAGCAGGTAGCTCTCAGCAGCCACTATGTCCTTTCAAGCAGGTAGTCCTCAGTGAGGCGGATTGCTGCCTTCCCGCCCTTTCCTCTTGGTTAAATAAAATTTCATTTATTGCATTTCTATCCCACCTTTGTCCTCCAAGGAGCTCAGAGTGGTGTGCGTGGTCCTCGCCCACCTCATTTGACCACCCCAACAGCCCTGTGAGGTAGGCTGGGCTGAGAGGCAGCAAGTGACTGGCCCAAGGGCACCCAGGGAGCTTCATGGCCAAGTGGGGGATTTGAACCCTGGTCTCTCCCAGCTTCTAGTCCGCCACTCTCTAACCACTACACTGCACAGCCTCCCATCTACTCTTCTCCTCCGCCTCCGGAGCTTGGAGGGGGGAAAGCGGGTCTGCGAAGGAGGGGAGCGTTTTCGAAAGCGGCGGCCAAAGACCCCGAGACTCCGCGCCCCAGCTCGACGGGACGCGCGACACTCGCCGCTTCTTCCATCCCAGGTAAGTTGACTCGGGAGGGTTCCAGGGTGGTTTTCCTCGCGAGCAAAGGCTCAGTTGGGAAGGGGAGCCGGAGCCGCGCCCGGACGGGAGGGGGCCACTTACCGAGGGTGAGGAGGGCCACCTCGGCGGCCGCCGCGCCGACCATCTTGCCCGGCCAGCCGAGGAGGAGGGGGGGGAACGGCGGCAGCAGCGGCGGCGTCGGTGGACTCAGCTGGCCAGCCCTCGGCCCCCGGCGGCGGCGTCGAGCATTCCCGGCGGGGCCGGCGTGGAGCCCCTTCGGAGGGCGAGCGGGAGGCGCGTCCCGAGGTCCGTCGGCAGCGATGCACCTGCGACGGGCGGAGCAGCAGCCAGCGCCTTCCCGGGCCGTCGGACGCGCAGGCGGGCGGGCGGGCGAGCGAGCGAGCAAGGGCGTCGGTGCGCTCCTCTCGGCGCGGCTCCTTCCAGGTGCGCTGCGCGGCCCCGAGTGGCCGAGGCGGCGAGCGGCGTCCGCCCCTCCTTCTGGCGCTGCGCCGGCCTCCCTCCCACGCCCCCCGGGCGGGGTGGCGGCTCCGGCCCCCGGGACGCCCTGCAGAAGCGCCCCGCGGGCGCTAGGCGGCGACGGGCAGCCGCCAGGGAGAGACTGCACGTCGGAACAGCTGGCGGTCCGTCCCCGCGATCCGCCAGGAGGTGGTCGCGCTGCGGGAAAGCATCCCTTGAATGCCTCTGTTTCATTTCGTTTCTTTTGGGCAGGGGGCGGGGGGGGGAAGCTCATGAAAACCAGGGGAAAGTTTCATGGAAAAGTTTCGAATTGCAACTTTTTTTTAGTACAGTACTTCCACTCTTGTATGTGATAAAAAGCGCCTTTTATATTTTCAAAACAATAAAAATCCTTTAAAAAAAAGCAGTTTGGTTTAGAATTGTTGCCCCTGATGAATGAATGATGCTCTAACTGTAAATGTATTTTTCCCTAGTGATTTTCTTTTTTAACTTTAAACTGCTTTTAGATTATTATCATTGTAATTGATTTCAGAGTGTTTGAAACAGTTTCAGAATATTCCTATCCCTTCTTTTTTTCCCTTTTTGAATTGCGGGTCTGTTTGCCACTGCCCCCCCCCCTTGCCCGGGCTGCTTGGCTTGGATGGACAGGGCTAGAAATTCAACAAATAACTCAAGAAGGAGCCTCTGGGGTTGCCTAAGATTTTGTAGCTCTGCTGCGTCTTCAGGTGTTGCCATTACTCAAACAAGAGGCCCTGATCCGTCCCAGGTATCTGCAAAACCTCGCCATTCCCAAATTGCATCATGAGAAACAAGGCAGACCTCTCCTCTCCCCACTCACCCACTGGGGCAACCCAACAGACAACATATTTTCCTCTTAGTCATTCAGGTGACTTGCACCTATTTGACTTAGGGATGGCCACATTATGTAGTTTTTGCAGCAGAAACCAAAAGCCAGAAAGTGTGTTATGATGAGCAACTGGCTAAGAATGACCTGAAATATCTGCACATTTGTATCCAGACTGGATGGCAGCCATGGGGACAAGTGGGAGAGTGGCAAGTGAGACAACCACTTACATGGAGAGACAGGTAAGGATTGCAGGGGGCTGGACTGGATGACCCTGGGGAAGGGTCCCTTCCAATTCTCCAATTCTATGACTCTATGTTAAAGTGCAGGGCTACAAGCTTAAAACATCTTCTTTTAGCTTGAAAGACTAACAGATTTCTTATGTGGGGCTACCTTTGTAGGTGACCCAGAAACTACAACTAATCCAGAATGTGGCAGCTAGACTGGTGACGGGGAGCGGCCACCGAGACCACATAACACCAGTCTTGAAAGACCTACATTGGCTCCCAGTACATTTCTGAGCACAATTCAAAGTGTTGGTGCTGACCTTTAAAGCCCTAAACGGCCTCGGTCCAGTATACCTGAAGGAGCATCTCCACCCCCATCGTTCTGCCCGGACACTGAGGTCCAGCTCCGAGGGCCTTCTGGCGGTTCCCTCCCTGCGAGAAGCCAAGTTACAGGAAACCAGGCAGAGGGCCTTCTCAGTAGTAGCACCCGCCCTGTGGAATGCCCTCCCATCAGATGTCAAAGAGAAAAATAACTAGCAGACTTTTAGAAGACTGAAGGCAACCCTGTTTAGGGAAGTTTTTAATGTTTGATGTATTACGGTATTTTAATATGTTGTTGGAAGCCGCCCAGAGTGGCTGGGGAAGCCCAGTCAGATGGGCGGGGTAAATAATAATAATAATAATAATAATAATAATAATAATAATAATTATTATTATTATTATTATTATTATTATTATTATTATTATGACATTAACTTTCACAGGTTGCTGCAGACCAGAACAGCTTCTGCCACAGTAAATCTGTTGGCCAACAAGGTGCCACAAGACTCTTTCTTCTTTGTACTACGACCCTTCTGAAAAGCCTAGATTAATTTTCTCTGTATGTTCACAAACTAAAATTTTAGCTGAGGCCAGTTTTAATGAGCAAGTGCAATAAAAAAATGTTCACTAGTGAGGCTATAAATAGGGAACCACACTTGGAGAGGGGGGGGGCGGGCAAAGGGTGTTTTTTGGTTTCTCATGTGTGACTATAAGCCAGAAAGAAAAAGGATATTAACACAAAGGACTTTCCTGCTTAGAAATATGTAGTGAGCCTCACCAATTGTTGTTTTGTGTGTGTGTGTGTGTGTGTGTGTGTGTGTGTGTGTTTTGGGGGGTCTTTTGTGGTACTCACCAGGATAGCGAAATAGTAGTACTACAACGACAGTTCTAACAGGCATGGTGCCCCCTGGTGGTGTGGCAGTGGAATAGAAAAGAGCCTTGCTGGGATGGGGGGGGGGTGTCAGACTACAACCAACTCCCTTCAACCTGTGGTCTAAATTACAACTGGAGGGCACCACGTTGGGAAAGGCAGTGTGAGTGCTTTTGGTGATAGCTGGAACGTACGCAGAACCATTGCCCAGGAGAACACTGCCCGATGGCCAACTGAAGAAACTTTTGCAACACCCAGAAAAGCAAATTTGACTCATTCCTCTCTTTTTTATTTATTTAATCAAATTTTTGATACAAACATCAACCGCAAAAGACGCATACAACAAAAACCATAATAACAGTAATAACACAATTTGACAATTCAGATTTGGATACACCGATATACCTATTTGACTCATTCCTTTCCAAACAAAGGTTGCCACGTTTTCAAACTGGCCGCTGTGCCTGCGCCTCTGACGTCTGGCGTCTATGTCCAAACAGCAGGAAGCTTTGACCTCTGCAGATCAAACTGCTCCGTTAAAGGCACATATTCCGTCACCTGACAACCCCACTCAACTCCCCTCTGTGCTATTTCTCATCTCTTTGGGCAAGCTTGGAGACCACAATATTTATTTATGTAAATAGAAGGTCGCTCCATTGTAATCACCTTCCCACTCCTTGCCTGAGTCATTCATAGGCATAGTTGCTACATCTCTGGAGGAAGCAAAAAACGGCAAACTCTGATTATCAGGGCTGTTTGAAGGGGGGGGGCAGGCAGGAGAGATTTCTTCAACAGCTGGATGGGTTTAGTGAAGAAAAAAAACTAGGCCCATCCTAATCCAGATTATTCAGCGTTAAACAGCTTTTGAGAGAATAAAACTGCTGTAGGCATGTTTGCAGATCAGCCCCTTTGCGCCGTGGCAGGGGACCTGCGGAGGAAGAGATGTGCAGCAGGCGCTGCTTTCACCCACTTTTGTATCACAGCATTTCCTTATTTAATCCCATTGGAGCCCTCGCTCCCACATGGCATCGGGTCAACTTTGTCTCCATTGCAGCAAATGTAGCAGCAGTGTATATTTTACTTTATGCGTAGGGGCTGGGGCTTTGCTTTGCTTTGCTTTTCTACAGTACTGGAGCAGAACCATACCAGGAAATCATGATGCCTGACAAGGCCTCTCCTCCTCCCAGAGGGGAGGGGTTGTGAGCGGGAGCACCTTCCTGCAGGGGCAGGGAGGCGTGCTCAGCTCCCTGCTCCTGATTGCTTCTGCTGCCACGCCCAAGCCTCCCAGCTGACCAATAGGCGGGGCTGGTGGGCGGGGCTAGCCGCATTTAAACAGCCGGCGGCAGCGCTCTACTCCCAGTCTGTTCCTGCTTTCTTCGGATCTCCCTGCCTGCCTGCCTCCCTCTTAGGTCAGCTTCTTTTGCGTATTGACTTTGCTATGGATTTCATTTGGTTGCCTTGGTTGCCCAAGGGGCCTGGTAGGACTTTTTTATCCATTTGGCAAATTGGCACCAGCCTCTTGGTTTTTCCGCCTACCTCGTAGCAATTCGTCACAACTTTCTGGTATTGGCGGTTAGGCATTGGAATATGTGTGCTGTGTTGGAGGATTGGGTATGCGCCATCATCTACCCCTCCTCTTCTGGGTATTCCGCTAAAGGAATCCGGCGGTTGTGGATCCTGTCCGATGCCCTGCTGGTGGCAAGGGCCATGGCACGACCCCCGGTGATGTCACGGGGGAGCTTCCAGTTGTATTTGCACCAACAAGCTCCTCCCATTGGTTGTTAACCCAGATATGACTCCCGTGGAGTCTTGTATTGCTGTTTCATCCAATGCCTAACCCAATACTACTCACATGCTGTAACCAATAAAAGTTGTGGCCGAATTTTGCCCATTAACCTAAAATAATGTGTCTCTGTGTCTTATTATAATCCTATGCGGGTGGCGGTTCCTCGACTCCTCCTGCTGGAGGAAGAGTCCTGCATCTTGTTCTCACAGTGACTGGCCATCAGGTGCCCCAATGGGAGGCCCACAAGCAGGACTCGAATGCAAGAGCCCTCTCCCCTCCGGTGGCTTCCAGCAACTGCCATTTATAGGCATTGCTGCCTCTTACTGTGGAGGCAGAGCTTAGCCATTCCTGCCTAGTAGCCCTTGAAAGCCCTCTCCTTCTTCATGAATTGGTCTAATCCTCTTTTAAAGATCACTGCAGATGGGGACAGCAGCCACGGAATTAAAAGACGCCTGCTTCTTGGGAGAAAAGCAATGACAAACCTAGACGGCATCTTAAAAAGCAGAGACATCACCTTGCCAAGAAAGGTCCGTCTAGTTCAAGCTATGGTTTTCCCAGTAGTGATGTATGGAAGTGAGAGCTGGACCATAAAGAAGGCTGATCGCCGAAGAATGGAAGCTTTTGAATTCTGGTGCTGGAGGAGACTCTTGAGAGTCCCATGGACTGCAAGAAGATCAAACCTCTCCATTCTTAGGGAAATCAGCCCTGAGGGCTCACTGGAAGGACAGACCCTGAAGCTGAGGCTCCAAGACTTTGGCCACCTCATGAGAGAGAAGGCTCCCTGGAAAAGACCCTGATCTTGGGAAAGATGGAGGGCACAAGGAGAAGGGGATGACAGAGGACGAGATGGCTGGACAGTGTTCTTGAAGCTACCAGCATGAGTTTGACCAAACTGCGGGAGGCAGTGGAAGACAGGAGTGCCTGGCGTGCTCTGGTCCAGGGGGTCACGAAGAGTCGGACACAACTAAACCACTAAACAACAACAACAACAACAACAAGGTTGGAGGCCACCACTGCCTCCTGCCGGAGCGAGTTCCAGATTTCGGCTCTGCATTGCGTGAAGAAGTCCTTTCTTCTGTCTGTCCTGAATCTTCCAACATTCAGCTTCATTATAAGCCCACAAGTTCAAATATTATGAGAGAAGAAGCAAAACTTTTCTCTATCCACGTCCTCTGTGCCAGGCATCACTTTATTAACTTATATCATGTCACCTCTTACTCGCCTTTTCTCTAAACTGAGCTCAAATGCTGCAGCCTTCCTTCTCCCCCTGGATTATTGCTCCATCCCCTTGATCATGAAGACCTCCTGCAGCCTCTAAAGTAGCCTTGCCCAAACTGGTGCCTTCCAGATGTTTGGGACCACAACTCCTCATCAGCCTCAGCAAGGGCCATAGCTCAGTGGCAGAGCATCTGCTTCCCATGCAGAAGGTTCCAGGTTCGAATCCTGGCCTCGGAATGTCCCCCATTTGAAACCTGGAGAGCTGCTGCCAGCGGTGCTGACAATACTCAGGGAGATGGACCGGTGCCCTGATGGCACATAAGGCAGCTTTGTTTATGTGCCCAGACATCACAGTGATACGGTGTTTGGAGAAGATCTGTGTTGGCTGGGGCTGATGGGAGTTGTAGTCCAAATAAGGGTGGGTGGAGGAGAATCAGCTTGGGCTGTGCTAGATTCTAATTTTATTTCACTTAATTTGCAGTCACACCTTTCTCCAGGTGGCCCCAGGGCAGGTTCCAGAATAAGAACATTAATGGAAAGTATGAAACATTTGACAAAATCCAGGTAACCTCCTACACACAAAAGCCAAGCATTAAAGACAAGGCAACAGTCAATAGCTAAAGCACAACAAAAGTACAAATAAGCAGAACACGTGCCCTGCAGATATTTTAAGTCCTACCAAGGCCCTGGGCGAAGAGGGCTGCCTTCAGTTGCAGTCAGCATTCAGCAGTAAGGGAAGGGCCCACCAGAGGTGTTTTTCTTTCCTATTGTATTAGGCCAAACTGGGGCAGCTGACCTTGGCTGATCCTGCTCCTTGGTGCCTTGTTTATCTGTTTCCACTTGCTTCTTGGAGAGGAGGAGACAGCGAAGAAAGCAAAAATGCAACCAGCATAAACGTGACTCTTATTTTCTTCCGGTGGTTGTTTCCAAGAGATTGGAAGACAGCGGCCAGGGCAGGCCTACCAGCTCTTGATAACCAAGAACATAAATGAGATGCACCCGGGAGGAAGTTCTCCTGCAAAAGCCTCATGAGAATATACAGGAATTGAGGTTGTAGTCAGCTAAGTTCCACTCAGAGAAGACCCACTGAAAGGTAGCCAACTAGCCATGCTCATTAACATCAATAAGACTAGCATTGGATGCAACCCATAGGCAGGAACAATTCTGGGTGGATCAGCTCCCATCCATCACAACTTTTTGTCTTGAACTACTTGCACTCCTGGGACGCGGGTGGCGCTGTGGGTTAAAGCCTCAGCGCCTAGGGCTTGCCGATCGAAAGGTCGGCGGTTCGAATCCCCGCGGTGGGGTGCGCTCCCGCTGCTCGGTCCCAGCGC
Organism: Podarcis bocagei; assembly: GCF_964188305.1. Lineage (NCBI taxonomy): Eukaryota > Metazoa > Chordata > Lepidosauria > Squamata > Lacertidae > Podarcis > Podarcis bocagei. Next base: position 88,830,030 of record NC_138132.1, on the reverse strand, counting down.
CTGCCAACCTAGCAGTTCGAAAGCACCCCCGGGTGCAAGTAGATAAATAGGTACCGCTTACCAGTGGGAAGGTAAACGGCGTTCCGTGTGCTGCGCTGGCTCGCCAGATGCAGCTTTGTCACGCTGGCCACGTGACCCGGAAGTGTCTCCGGACAGCGCTGGCCCCCGGCCAATAAATGTGAGATGGGCGCACAAACCCCAGAGTCTGTCAAGACTGGCCCGTTCGGGCAGGGGTACCTTTACCTTTACCTTTACTTGCACTCCTGGGACCTCAGCCCTGCAACTATATGGACAATAAATGCTTTTTTAAAAATCCTAAAATTTTCAGAATTAATCTAGATTCTATACCAGAACTAATTTCCTGTAGGGACACTTCCTTGGGAGAGCCACTGGTAGGGCTGCCATATTTCAAACAGTGAAAATCTGGACAGAAAAGTTGTTGAGTTTTTTTTTGGGGGGGGGGCAAAGTTGTTGAGTTTTTTGTTTTTGGCCAAAGTTGTTCTTTGGCAAATTTGCAAGAGAGAGAGAGAGTTTTTGAACTGTTTTAAAAGAAAATCGCCAAAAATGACACTGCCAACATGGGTTGCCAAGCACCCGGATTTTCCCAGACTTTTTAGCGATTTCCACCTGGACACTGCTTCTGACATTGTCCAGGAAATTCCAGACATATGGGAACCCTAGACATTGGACTCTGTGAGACTGACATCAGCGTAAACATCCCTAAGATCAGGCTTCTAGTCATTGGCCCTAGAAGTTCTTACAGACCACATCAAGACAGAAACCCTAAAAAGTCCTTACTGGGAAAAGTTATTCCATACTTCTAAGAAAACTTGGTTAGGAACATTTCGCTATTTATTTCTTGCAGTGTTGTTAATAGAGATGGAACTTTAAAGAGTACTGTACAGAAGAACGCTGGAAAAAAAATATTGCATTTTTTTGCTGGGCCACATATGAATATTGTAAGCAGACAAAATCCAGCATTCATTTGAACCAAAGGCACTTAGAGATTCCAATTGCATCCTTTAGCTTCAAACCTGACTTCAAGACCTGACTTAAGCATTGGCCGAGCGCTGGCCAGAACATTACCTCTTTGGAAGAGAGTCGGCAAGTCTCCACCACAAGACGCAGCCCACTTTAATCTCCAATAAGTATAAATTTCTAATGCGGCAGTAAAAGAGTCCACCTTATATCCTGAAGGAAAGTACTCCGACAAGGGAACTCTGTGTCTGTTTTCAGCATAAAAGGGTTCAGCCGCAGGTTTACCTTGGATGAGAAATTCAGGAGATGCAAAAATGTGGCTTTGACATCTCATACCTCCGTACTCCGTTTCTCTTGCAAAAAACAAATAGGAACTTGCCAGGATCTTTCCGGTTGATTCCTCTTGCTAGCAGAAGTGCCCCTACCTTGAAGCAAGTGGGGGTTGTGAACAACATGCGTATAGTGTTGGCCAATTTGATCACTTGGTTAGCTGCATTCCTTATAACTACTTATTAGGTGGATATTTGTCAGGTGAGTGTATTAGGTAGATCAGGGGTAGGGCACTTGTACGGTTGGGGATGATAGGAATTGTAGTCCAGGTGGACGTGCAAGATAACAAAAGCATTATGGGAAATGATTTATAATGAGCCGAAAAAATGTTTAAAATAACATTTGTAAAAAAAAAACACCAAAGGCTTTTCTACTAGGAATTTTCGGTGCAGAGAAACCAAAGGAGCAGAAACAACTATTTATGTACGCAACGACTGCAGCGTGGGTAGAACTGGCCCAGAGATGGAAAGAAGACAAAGTACTGACCAGAGACGAATGGCTGATGAAGATGATGGACTATGCCGAAATGGTGAAACTGACCGGGAAAATCAGGAAGCAGGGAGAGAAGAACTTCAAGAAGGAATGGGGAAATTTTATAATGTATGTAAGAGAACACTGCAAACAACTAAAAACTTTGGCAAGATTTGAGTAATGCTTGTAATGTGCTAAAAATTATGGTTAAAATGGACTATTTAAAAGAAATAATAGAGAAAATAAGAGAAGCAGTTGAAAAAAGATTGTTAACGGTAACCATGGAAGAGGGGAAGGGAGTTGAAGGATTCAGGGAATGCTAAATGATGACGTTGATGTTTAATGTCTGAATTTTAATTTGCAATGTAAAACTTAATAAAAAAGATGGGGGGGAGAGATAGGAATTGTAGTCCACCAAGATCTGGAGGGCCACAGGTTCTCCCCTCTCCTGGCCTACAGCAACCCAGGAAGATCCAGCTTCAGACCCCTGCTCAGTCCAGTCATTCTATCTCAGCCTGACCTACTTTGCAGGGTTGTTGTGGAGATACAGGGCGGATGACCACGACACACTGATTTCCTTGGAGAAAGACAATAATGATAATGATTTCACATATTGCCCTTCCAAAATAAAGACTGAGCTTGTCATATGTATGAGAGTTTATAGTTGTGTGATTGCCTTTGGAAACACGTTGAGGCTGGCTGTGGCTCTGTGGCGACGGTTTGCCTGGATCTCTGCAAAATGTCCCTGTGAATGGGGAAAGCAAATCAACGCCTCCCCTCTTTGTCTCCCCTTCCCCTCCTTCAAAGGTTAAAGACCTAGCAGTTTCCGGAGGGAATGAATCACCTTCTGCCAGCCTCCGGATAAAAAGTTGAAAACCGGGACTGCAGATTAGCAAGCCCTGGGAAATCCTCGAGGGCCACCCCCCAAGGATCAGGTGTGACTCAGCTCAGCAGGAATGCCAAGCATTTGGCCTGCCAACTGTACCTGTGTCCTACTTCCCGCATGGGAGGGTGTTCCCGTTCTTTGGTGCGCTGTGCCAGGTATCTGGGTTTGTTCTGAGAACTGGCTCAGCAACAAAGGACGCCACAGTCCCGTCCCCCGTCCCCCAAGTACTGCACAGAGAAAGACAGCAGAGAACTGCTAGGAGGTTTCCTTCACCAGAAGGACTCGCAAGGTGCGGTGCTGCCAACATGTTGAGGGGTCTCCACTTCACAGAACCATGGAACTGTAGAGCTGGAAGGAATCCAAAGGGCCATGCAATGCAATGCAATGCAATGAATCAATTACAGCTTCAACCAGCTTTCACTGCCAGATTGTGGCTGCCTTATTGTTTCTGTTGTTCAGTTGCTATAAATAATCATTCTCTGGTCTGTTGCACTTGGGCACTGCACACACACCTCAGCATTCAATGTAAATTAGATAAATAAAGGTAAAGGAACCCCTGACCATTAGATCCAGTCGTGGACGACTCTGGGGTTGCGACGCTCATCTCGCTTTACTAGCCGAGGGAGCCGGCATGCAGCTTCCGGGTCATGTGGCCAGCATGACTAAGCCACTTCTGACAAATCAGAGCAGTGCACAGAAACGCTGGTTACCTTCCCGCTAGAGCGGTACCTATTTATCTACTTGCACTGGCATGCTTTCGAACTGCTAGGTTGGCAGGAGCAGGGACAGAGCAACGGGAGCTCACCCCGTCGCAGGGATTCGAACCGCCGACCTTCTGATTGGCAAGTCCTAGGCTCTGCAGTTTAACCCACAGCGCCACCCGCATCCCATAATTATATAAATAGACACACATTAAAAAACACACAATAAATGTGTATTATTCAGAATGTGATTATCCAGAGCTTCCTGCCCTACCTGATTGTGGCATTTGAATTGTGCTTGAGAATAAGAAAGGGAGATCTTGTTACAGTGCTGTCCTGTGCATGTTTTGGGGAAGTAAATTCTATGTTCAGCGAAGTTTGCTCACAGATAGGATTGCAGCCGAGAAAAACTGCCAGTATTATTATTATTATTAAAGTTATTTATAACCCACCTTTTCCCCTGATGAGACTCTAGGTGGCTTACAGATAAAAATAAGAACTGCTAAAAACATAGAACAATAATCAGAAAACAATTAAACATGGATAGAATTAAAACTACATACATATATAAAATCTATTAAAGTCATAGAAATAATTACAATAAAAGCAGCACGGCAGCAGCCCTTTCATTAAAAGCAGTTCCCCAAAAGCCTGTTGGAACGGAAAAAATCTTCGTCTGCCTGTGGAAGGACAACAAGGAGGGAGCCCGGCTAGCTTCTCTAGGGAGGGAGTTCCAGTGTCTGGGAGCAACCTCCAAGAAGTATGAAAAACACTGCAGACTTTAGTCTCTTTGTTTTTCTAGAACTTGATTTGAGTTTAGATTTCACGCACCAAGCAGAAAGTGTCTGGATGCCCCCTGAAAAGTCTGCAGGGAGAGCAATCAAGACATGCTATTTGGACCTGCTATCAAACTACTTAATTTGGTGCAACATGACTGAAATTAATGATCAGGAATTCCACCAGTGGCAGACAAAGTATTATCTCCTGGATTACTGTTGCTCTGTGTCCCTCTTCCTTTAGCACCCCCACCATGCTCCGTTTCAAAATAAATCAATAGGAATAAACATGAGCATCTCTGGGCATGCACTGAGTGCCTTCCCTCCCTACTGGGCAACTGAATGTCTCTCTCTCCCTGCACAGCAGTGCTCACTGAATTTTCCATCACTGAATGTTCAGTGTCCAAAGACTGCTGTTCTGCTGCTCAGTTAAATAATAAGATATTTAGTCACTTATTAGCTCAGCTCGAAGCAAACAGGATAAGGAATGTTGCAGCTTGCAAAGTAATGGGGCCTGCACTGTGGAGACCTCAGGGAAGGGCTTAGCCTGGAGATGGGAAAACTCCAGAACGAATTGTGGAGCCAGGGCTGCACCAAACACTCAGATCCTCTCCTGATCAAGAAATGTGACCCAGGCAAGGGGAGCGGGGGACACCCATGGCCGGAAAAGCAATGTTGCTGCGTATTTGCAAGTTGACAGGTAGACCCAGCACTCTGCAGCAATTCAGCTCAAGGGCAGCCCAACAACTTTCTTTAGGGACTGCAGTTGCCCATAGAAATCTTCACTCTCAGATCCCTTCATCTAACAGAGGAGCCCTCTGGCCTGAAAGGCAATGGCTGAGTAGGCTGCCTCAGGGGTTGAGGCGGAGGTTTCTTTCCACACTTCTGAGTTCAGGATCAACGTTTTGAAGTCAAATCCAGCCAGCAAAAGAGGTGGTCACGGTGGGAGATGACCAACACAAACAGCCCACGGGCGCTCTTGGAGCAGAGGCTCAGGGTCCAAGATGCCAACCTACATGGGCCCCACATTCTGCCTGCGGCATGAATTCCTAGTGGACTGGAGCACATTAGTGCGCCCTAATAGAACTGTCCGTGTGGCTCTGGAAAGAAAAGGCTGAGACCAAGGCAGGGCCAGATTTATGTATAGGCTAAGTAGGCTGAAGTCTAGGGCCTCTAGATCTAGGGGGCCTCACCAGCCTGCCCGCTCCCAGCGCCCCAGACACTCTTCCCTCTCCCAAAAGACTTCATATGAGGGCAGGGCAACTTGGGCCTCTAATTCTAGGGGGCCTGGCCAGCCTGCCCGCTCCCCAGCACTGCAGTCTCCCCTCTCCCAAAATTGCAAGCCCAAGACTTCGTGCGAGGGCCTTTCTCCCCCATTTCAATGACATTTTGCTTCAAAATGAAAGGTGGACTTAGACATCATCTTCCTCCATAATCCTCTAAGGGACAGGTCACGTTCTCAACTTGGATACCACCCTCCCCCATAATCCTTGGGATATACAGTCAAGTACACAGCACCCCTCCCTTGAGGGGAACAATGAACATGCATTGATGGTTTTCCTGAGGCCAGGTGTTCCCACTGCTCATCCTCGGGAAGGCCAGAAGCCAAGGCACCAGGCACAGAGGAGATTGCCCACTGTGAACCACTGCTCTGAGAGGGATGCCTTGCAGTCTAAATGTGCTAGAATTTAGTAAACTTTGACATCTGACCAGCAGACCAGGCCCTCTCGGAGGTCCAGAATGGCCTTGCCACCTTCAGCTGCTGAAGCTCCTGACCACACAGAAACAGGGTGGCCATGCAACCTACTTTGCACAGGGCAATCCTCAGAGAAAAATTATCAAAGCACCTTAAAGCTCTTTAAAAAAACAACAGCCACAAGAGCCAAATATGATTCTGCATTATATTTGGGGGAATTGCTTGCAAAAATGTGTATATTAGGCAAAAATGCATACATATATTAGGAGAAACAAATGCAAAGTGATGTGGAAATAGGATGAACTGAATTTAAGGAGGAGAAACTGAGATTAATCAGATTGGAGAGACCCATTCATTCCTGTTGTGAGGGCCCGACTAAGAGTCTGAGCTTCCTTTCCCAGTGCTTGACAGTCATGGGACGACGGCAGATGATGGTTGTGCTACTTTGCCCTTCCAGAAATGCTGTCCAGCTGCTCTCCCAAGCAGTCCCTGCAATGCACCAAGAGACCGAGAGCACCACAGAGGAGCTCCCCGCCTGCCCCAGCACCAATCTGCAGGAGCTGAAAGCCTCTGCCCAAGACTTGTGTTTGGAAAATGACAAATTTCTGTCTAGGAAAAGCCGGCTCCTGAAAGGAGGCCTTCTTTTGGGGGTTTCCAGGAGCCAAGAGGGCAGAACAAGAAAAGCCTTTGAATGGCTGTGTAAACGACCCAGCAGGCTGCCAGCAAGGAGGAGACAGGCAGCGGCAGCGGCAGCAGCAGCAGCCCAGCGGAAAAACCATCAGCATGCTCAATTGCCAAGCACAAACACATCCTAAAAGCTGCTGGATTTCTCAAGGGGGTGACCTCATGGAGCAGCACACATAGCTAACTTGGCTTCACCCTGCAGCTGTGGGGAGGCATAGCACCAGAGCAGTTTATATTCTGTGTGTGCTAAAAAAAATATTCTGCACCAGTTGCTCCAAATTCCACACTAAGAAAAGTAGAATTCTCCAACCTGCATTTATTCTGCGACCTGAATAAATATGTGCAAGTTCTTCTGGCACTTTTGTTGTCTTGTCATTTCACATTCTGGTTTTTACTACTGATTCTGGTTCTGGTGGTCACACACGGGTCAAGGACAACCAACCCACCCTTACCCAAATCGCTGAGAACCTTGTTCAGCCACTTTTCAGCAAATGTTACCCACCAAATCTCTCCGCATCCGTAACAGACACAATCCGGCTCCTTTTCAAAGGGGCTGAGATTCTTAGAAAGTCGAAGTCGGTCTGTACACATCCTGTATATTTTGTGCACACCTGCAACGCGGGTACCACTCTGAGCATCCTTAGCAACATCAGTGTAGCTGTGCTTCTGAGCTTTCCACACACAGCCTTCCTGCCTTCCCCAGCCGCCTGGGCGTGGAAGACAGCGAAGGAGCAACGTAAAAAGTGCCTGCTGGGTCGATCCAGTGACCCATTTAGTCCAGCATCCTGTTCTCATAGTGGCTGAGTGGTTGCCTGAGGGAAACCAGCAAGTCAGATTTGAGCAAAAGAGCAACTCTCCTCTCCTCTTGCGGTTTCCAGCAACTGGTATTCAAAAGCAGTACTTTTGTGCCGCATGCTCAGCACAGTGGTACCTTGGTACTCAAACGCCGAAGACCATATGTAAGTGTTCCGGTTTTCAAACGTTTTTCGGAAACCGAACGTCCGACGCGGCTGCCGGCTATTGTTTCCGGGGTGCCTGCACCAATCAGAAGCTGCACCTTGGTTTTTGAACATTTCGGAAGACAAAGGGACTTCCGAAACGGGTTAAGTTTGGCCCTTTTGTTTTTGCTATTTATTTTGCATTTCTGGTTTTGAGTGTTTCTTGGTTAATTTTTTTTGACCGTGTGGAACCCAGTTCAGCTACTGATTGATTGACTATGTGACTGTGTGGAAATGGATAAAAGCCCCCCATCCAAGCAATGACTATCATCAGTGCAGGTAAGAATTTTTTTTTTTTTTTTAAAGTTATCATCTACAATTGCTGTTTTAGGGGTTGTTTTTAAAAGTCTGGAACGGATTACGACTACATGGAATTGGCAGAAATGACTGGCAGAATCCGAGACCAGGGAGAAGAGGTGGTGGAAGAGGACTGGAAGAAATTTAAAGACTACTTGCAGAAATACTGTAAAATTAATGAATGTTAAAGGGATGTTAGACTGAAAATAAGTGGTGTTAGTTAAAAGATTAATAAGAATATGTAAATATGGATGACAATGGTGGAAAATATATTATTATAGGTTAAGATGTTGAGTAAGGATGAATGATAGAGGGTAAGGACTTGCTGAACTAAATATCTGAACTGGAATACAAAAAGGGAGGTGTGAGGAGGTCAAGAAACTAGTGAATGAGATATAAGATATGGAAACACTAATCTTTCTTTATTTGTTCTCTTTTTTGGTGTTTCTTTTTCTTCTTTTTTCCCCTATTATGTTAACTGTTTTTTTATTGTGTATTTCTATGTGTTTGGTTTTGTATTTTGTAGTGTTTTTTGGTTTTTGTATTTTATGTCTAAATTTTTGAAGTTTTTGAATGTTTAATAAATATTATTTTTTTAAAAAAGTCTGGAACGGATTAATCCGTTTTGCATTACTTTCTATGGGAAAGCACGCCTTGGTTTGGGAATGCTTTGGTTTTGGAACGGACTTCCGGAACGGATTAAGTTTGAGAACCATGGTACCACTGCACAAAAGACAACAAATATTGTTGCACTGCACCCCAATCTCTGAGCAGTGCAAGATTTTGGGGGTTCCAGGCGCCTAACCCAGCAGTGCTTTGGGAATGAGGCACAGTGAAGATGGTGGTTTCTTTAGGATATATGATTCACACACACACACACACACACACACACACACACACACACACACACACACACTTAGCCTACAATGGATGGGTTACACAGCAGTAAGAGCCCCAAAGAGTATTGTTTCTCCCATCCTCGCAGCCTAAGATGCAAGCAGAAATCAAACACTGCTCTCAAGCATTGCTTACTCTCTCTCCAGCTTGCTGCTTTCCTTCCAGGTCACCTCACTGCTGCTGAACTCTAAACTCTAGCTTTGCCATCTCCTTTGTTTCCCTTCATGGCCCATCACCCAGGCTATCTCCTCAGCACAGGAAACTGGCCTGGCTTATATTTTAACACTTGAGGGGTTCAGAGGGTAGAAGGGTCTTGTATTAGGGACGCCATATTTCAAAAAGTGAAAATCCGGCCACAAAAGTTATTGAGCTTTTTGACCTTTTTATTTTGGAAGAGAAGAAGGAGGAGGAGGAGGAGGAGGAGGAGGAGGAGGAGGAGGAGAAGGAGAAGAAGAAGGAGAAGTTTTTGAGCTACAGTGGTACCATGGTTGTCGGGCATAATCTGTTCTGGAAGACCATTCGACTTCCAAAACATTCCACAACCAAGGTGCAATAGGCAGTTGGCAAATTCCATTGAGAAAATGGAGAAACGTTCCTCAAAAGCTGTCCGACTTCCGAGGTGCGTTCAAAAACGGAAGCATTCACTTCCGGGTTTTTGGCGTTCGAAAGCCGAAACGTTCAACTTCCTGAGTATTCGACAAACGAGGTTCCACTGTATTTTTAAAGGAAATTCCACCCGGAAGCTGTTTCCGATGGCGGGTTCCCATCAATGTCTGGGAAATTCTAGACGTATGGCAACCCTGCCTTGCATAAAACCCAATCCACCGCCACCTCATAACAATACTATGACTAATATAATGCTAATACTAATTACAACAGGATTGACAAATTGGTAGTACAATTAATTGTGTTCAAGGGACCAGGTCATTCACTTACATACATATTTCCTGTTTTACAGTGGGAACCAGCGTGGAAAATGTGTCTATAACCTCCTCCCTGGCACTCTTTTGATATATTCATAGAATCCTCGAATTGTAACGCTGGGACTGTGAGGGTCACCTAGCCCAACTCTCTGCAAGGCAGGAATCTTTTTGCCCAAGGTGGGGCTTCACCCCATGACCCCAAGATTAAAAATCTCATGTTCTGCTGACAGAGTCTCTGTACCCGATCTCATAAGAAGAAGAAGAAGAAGAGGAGGAGTTTGGATTTGATATCCCGCTTTATATCCCGAAGGATTCTCAAAGCGGCTAACATTCTCCTTTCCCTTCCTCCCCCACAACAAAGACTCTGTGAGGTGAGTGGGGCTGAGAGACTTCAGAGAAGTGTGACTGGCCCAAGGTCACCCAGCAGCTGCAGGTGGAGGAGCGGGGAATCGAACCTGGTTCACCAGATTACAAGTCCACTGCTCTTAACCACTACACCACACTGGCACTGGCGAGAATATGGCAAAATTTGAGATGCCAGGGACGCTGCATTGCTCCTTTCCCCTAAAAGTGAGACCGAGATAATAATAATAATTAATAATAATAATAATAAAATAAATTTTATTTATACCTCACCCTCCCTGGCACGAGCCGGGCTCAGGGCAACTAACACCAGTAAAATTACAGTAAAATCATAATGGGGGGGGGGACCAATTTAAAATACAGGTTAAAATGCAATTTAAAATGCAGCCTCATTCTAAAAGCCCATAGATCAAAACCATAAGGGGAGGGAAAAGATAAGGGTCAGACTGAGTCCAAACCAAAGGCCAGGCAGAACAGCTCTGTCTTGCAGGCCCTGCGGAAAGATGTCAAGTCCCGCAGGGCCCTGGTCTCTTGGGACAGAGCGTTCCACTGAGCCGGAGCCAGTACTGAAAAGACCCTGGCTCTAGTTGCGATAGATTAATCGGCTCGAGGTTAAAACGTGGACTGGTTGCTGCAGAGGAAGAGGCTTGGCCTGGACAGACCCGGGGCAGATCTACTATGAAACTAATAAAGCTTAAGCTTCAGGACCTCTAATCGCAGGAGGGCCCCAAAAGTGACTTCTGTCCACATTGCTAATTTTTTTTTAGGTTTAGTAGACTCAATTTGAGTCGCACAACTATAAGCTATAGGAATTTTGTTTTCACACCAGTGACTTTGACATGTGAGATAATCCAGTCCTGCAATTTTAATCAAAATCTGAGGTGTTGTAGTTATTAAAAATAAATAAATTGTGATGATCTGTCACAGAACTGTCCCACTTAAGAAGATAACAGTGGGTACCCAGACCTCGTTGCTGGTTGCGAAGGGGCCGCCATAACAGTTCAGGGCCCCCCAAATGTAGGTCCACCACTGGCCAGCCCAGCTCACTGACCTTTTGCTCCTGCCAACCCTCAGCTTCACTGCCAGCCACCCAAGAGATTGTCCTGTGCGCCCCTGTCTCCTGCCAGCACGTCTAGCCAAATCTGGCATGTTTAGGCCTTTCAGAAGATCCTCGTTCAAAGAGCTTCTTAATTTTCTTAAGCAGCTGTGTGTGCACAAGGCAGAGGGGGCTCTGGATGGGATCAGTTGCCTTGAGACCGTTATGCGTGGCCCCGAAGCAGCCACCAATTCATGCCCTTCGGAAAGTCAATACTTAGCCCACTTCAGATCTCACTGCATAAAGGCTTCTTCAGCAAAGAGTGTTTAATGGGCTTCTGTCTAGTGATGGGCTCAGCGCCACGGGACTGGAGGCAAAGCACACTTAGCAACTGCAAAATATAATCTGCCACCATGTTCTGAGTGTCACGTTTGAGTTTGTTTGCTCCAAAACGTGAAGGCTAAAGCACAGACTATACAAAGCTCTGCTGGAAACAAGTCACCTCCCTGCAATTTAGACTCTGTGAATATTTGGGGTGGGGGGAGGTTTGTATTGGTCCTCTTTGGTGCGGTGCCATCATCTCCTTTTGCAGCATTTCCTTCTCCTTCTTCCTGGCTTAGTCTCAAGAAGAATCTCTCCCAATCAGGGATCAATGCAACGATGTCACAGTGCTACAAAGCCAATCAGCTTAGGCTGTGTGTTGACACTGCGGAAGGCAAGGGAAGGCAACTGGGTGAAGGACAATGAAGGGCAATGTAAACAAAAAAGAAAAAAAGGAAAGCCTTTTTGAAAGAAGTATCAAAAATTGCTGAAAGGAGTTTACCAATATGTTCACCAAAAACTCTGAATAATTTGAAATCAGCCCAAATCCTTATTGCAGACACCTGGGCTGCTTCCAGAACAATGGCTCCTAGAATACCCAGTCCATTGTAAGCTGCAGGCAGAATTGCACTTGATTTCCCACGTTGTACAGTTAGAAGATTTGGGTCCCATTTTTGTCATGTTCCGTCCACACCAGGTACACCTATCTACCTGGTGTGGACGGAACATGACAAAAATGGAACCCAAACCTTCTAACTGTACAGACACAGGTGATCTGGTTGGGGAACAGGAAGGTAGCTAAACTAAGCACACATTTACTATAACCTTTGCAGTGAATTCCATGTTATCCCTTGTTTCTTTTTCAAACAATATTGTAATTACCACTAAAATGCTTGTCTAGCTGTCTTTCCCCCCTGTTAATAAGACTTTTAAAATGTTGTGCTGTGACACTGTAATACTATTTTTTTTAAATAAAGAAAACCTAACACAGCCTTTCTTTACATTGTAGAGGTGACCGAAAAGGGTTATTCCCACATTTGTTTCAGAGCACTGTAATGTTATAGCAGTATAACGCCATATTTCAACCAGGGAAGCATCCCTAATTTTTTAGAAATTTAGAAAAAAACCCAGTTTTTAGAAAAATATTTTGAAGTGGTTTGGTCACGGAGGCTCCCAGCTTCCGTGGCCACCTCCTCCTCCTCCATCCAGCACTGCAGATGTTCCTGATGGAATATCCTTGGCGTGACGGAGACTCCCCTCACATTTCCAGAGTTCACACAACCCCATACCGCCCCCAGACATTAATCACCATCTGCTACAACTCAGACAGATGTTCTCTGCCGATAACAGCACATTCCCCAGACCGTGGGTTGCCCAATTAATCCACAGATACTGATTAGCAATCGTTACGGTAAGTTCTGAGATGGTGCTCAAAGTCACGGGGAGGAAAGAGCAGGAGACCTCAAATGGGTGAGTGTCAAGCGATGACTAACACGCTGGAGGGTTTGCTGCACACTTTGTTTTGGCTTGGAGAACAAGCCTCTTGTGCATGTTAGCAGAGGGATGGGTAGAGTAAGGAGCAAGGCTCCCCTGGGTCCTTCTCAGTCAAAGGTGAGATTCTTCAGATGCCACTACCCTCCTTGCACAGAGGGCCAACTCTGAAGAACAACTCCCATCATGCTGTGCTGGCTGCAACCTAGACCCCACAGGATTGAACCCTTGGTCAGAAAAGGAAGCGAGGAGACACAGTACCTCCTTATTCCCCCACCCATATGCCTTCTCTTCTTCTGTATATCGCAACTCAGTAGTTTGTTTCACAGATGTTTGTGTATAAAAAAGGCTTTTCTTTGAGCACACCTATTATGTGGCTCAGGGGTTCTTCAATATGGTGCCTTCCGAATGTTGCTGGACTCCAACTCCCAGCAGCCCCAGAGGCTCCCAGGACCAGCCATTAGTCCGGATGATGGGAGTTGTAGTCCAATAACTCACTACCACGAAGGTAGATGTGGTATTAGTGGCGCCAAAGATGTTTGTGGAATAATGTGTGTATTTTGGGCTGCTCAATGTTGTTATGAATTTGTGGGATGCCAGGGGCACAGACCTCCCTAAATTCTTAGATTCGGTAAATGTCAGAAATAAACCAGTGCTTGGGGTATTAAGGGAAGCTTCCAGACGCTGATTCTAGTAGTGTCAAAAAAGACAGGCCAAACCAGTTTTGAAGACCATTAGCAATCAACAAAGAGACCAGAGTTCTGGGCCATTAAGAATGATTGGCAAGGCAAATATGGCCAGTTGGCAGAGAGGTTGGAGCCCTCTCTCCCCAGTGAGTAGCAGAGGCAAAGGCCCAATGGTAGCAGACAAAGGGCAGGTTTAGGATTTCAATTTAGGCTTGGAGTCTGTTAGCAGCAAGGAGGAGAAGCAGGGGCAGGACTCCATGTGAGCTGTGGATGACAGGCTGGAAACAAAGAGTGACAGAGGATGGCTATTTGCTGTCCTTGGAGTCCCCCTTAAAGGGGGAAGCCAGACCCACTTGGGATGTGAATGCTCTGAACTCTCTCCATCTAGACGCAGCTTGTAAATAGGTGTAAATAAACCATACTTCATAAAGACAGTGCAGTCTCCATTGTGCCTGATTTCTGAAAGAAACACAAACCTGGGTAAGTAGCGGGAACCCCTGAAGTCTCACCCTGCTAGGAGATAGCGGTTGCATGTAACAATATGATCACTGTGAGGATTGAGAGCCAATCTCCTCCTCCCTGTTCTGCAGATAGGAGGCCTCTGAATGTCAGATCAGGAGCAAGAGAGGGATTGGGGCACTCCTGTCCCGCTTGCGAGCTCTTCAGATGTTCCTAGTGTATCAATGGAAGCCAGTGTGGTGTAGTGGTTAAGAGCAGTAGTCTCGTAATCTGGGGAACTGGGTTTGATTCCCTGCTCCTCCACCTGCAGCTGCTGGGTGACCTTGGGCCAGTCACACTTCTCTGAAGTCTCTCAGCCCCTCTCACCTCACAGAGTGTTTGTTGTGGGGGAGGAAGGGAAAAGGAGAATGTTAGCCGCTTTGAGACTCCCGAAGGGGAGTGAAAGGCGGGATATCAAATCCAAACTCTTCCTCTTCTCTTCTTCCTGGATGGGCCTGGAATCAAGTAAGGATCTTTTTTTGTTCTATTGAAAGTACTCAAGAGGGTGCAAAAATTCTGAGGCAAACATTCACATTCAAAATGTGGATCCAATCCTTTAAACGGAAATGTTACACTTGCTACCGGAATGGAGGAATTGGAATTGCTGGTGAGCTTTGAAACTTGGGTAAGGTAAAGGTACCCCTGCCCGAACGGGCCAGTCTTGACAGACTCTGGGGTTTGTGCGCCCATCTCACTCTATAGGCCATGGGCCAGCGCTGTCCGCAGACACTTCCGGGTCACGTGGCCAGCGTGACAACGCTGCTCTGGCGAGCCAGCGCAGCACACGGAACGCTGTTTACCTTCCCGCTGGTAAGCGGTCCCTATTTATCTACTTGCACCCGGGGGTGCTTTCGAACTGCTAGGTTGGCAGGCGCTGGGACCGAGCAGCGGGAGCGCACCCCGCCGCGGGGATTCGAACCGCCGACCTTGCGATCGGCAAGCCCTAGGCACTGAGGCTTTTACCCACAGCGCCACCCGCGTCCTTGAAACTTGGGTGAATCTTTGCAAACATTCATTTCAGGTCTTTGCTTAGGAAATGCCAGCAGGACGAATAATAAAAGAAAATAATTTTAAATGGCCTGCTGAGCTTTCAAAGGCCACAATTTTGCACAACTTGAGAGCTTCCTGGGGGAAAGAAGGCAGCTGTGTGGCAGCCGTCGGGGGCCCCTCAGCAGAAAGCACAGAAGGGCCCCCAGACACAGCAGAGCTGGCTTATTGCCACAAGTTGAAATAAAGACACTTTGCCATTGAAATAAGCTTCCTTCCCCATCAAATCTATTAAATCTGGAGTGTCCAGTCACCTACATGCAGCATTGCCTGTCTGTAGCTCACCAGTAAAAGATATAAAGTCCGCTCTCTATCTTAGAAAACTTGTAGCCGAGCAGACTATGGGATTAGGCTGCCCTCTTCTGGCTGCCATGTGTATTCCTGTTAATGTAGCATACAAACATTGCCTGCTACAGTCAAGTAAAAAGTAAAGTAAAGGGACCCCTGACCATTAGGTCCAGTCGTAACCGACTGTGGGGTTGCGGCGCTCATCTCGCTTTATTGGCCAAGGGAGCCGGCGTACAGCTTCCAGGTCATGTGGCCAGCATGACTAAGCCGCTTCTGGTGAACCAGAGCAGCGCACGGAAACGCCGTTTACCTTCCCGCTGGAACGGTACCTATTTATCTACTTGCACTTTGACGTGCTTTCGAACTGTTAGGTTGGCAGGAGCTGGGACCGAGCAACAGGAGCTCACCCCGTCGCGGGGATTCGAACCGCCGACCTTCTGATCGGCAAGTCCTAGGCTCTGTGGTTTAACCCACAGCGCCACCCGTGTCCGCTACAGTCAAAGCTGCAAGCAAAAGAAACAAGAATGGTTTTCACTCACAAAATTGATCTAAAACAGAGTACTGTTGAAGTCCACAAAGTAAAGCAGAGTTTTGCCGTGAAAAGCACTTTTTCTTGATGTTTGCTTCCTTCGAGTTTGAAAACTGAGTTCCAGGGACACCGCAATCATTAAAAGCTTATTGAAATGGATTTTTTCCATCACCAGTTCTGATCCTGATGCTGAAAATGTGACCCAGTGACTCACCAAGGCCACCTGTAATTGATATGAGGAGTATGTGACTGATTGATGAGAGAAACTGTGGTCCTAGCTAGGGATCATGGGAGTTGTAGGCCAAAAACATCTGGAGGGCCGAGGTTGAGGAAACCTCTTATGGAGGTTGAGAAAAGGGCGGAACAATCAATGCACATCTTGGGCGTGTGTGCTATTATTTTTTACGTATCAGACCACTCAACCTTGCTGCGAATCTGGCCCCTGGGACACATACACTGACTCCTAGCACTGAAAGCTGAACTGCCACCCTGAGGGCTGGAAGCCCCAGTGCGTTGTGCTTCCACTCTGCCCTCTCTCCACAATCACAAAACCTTCATCAGATGCATCAGACTACCATCGGTGAAAGCTGGTGCCACAAACCTCTCCGTTGTTTCAGCATCTCTGAGGAGACTCCCGTAAGAACAGCTAACGGAATTGCTCCAGGCATTTCTAAAAAGCGGAAATCGCAGGAGTTAACCACAGGCCTTACCACATCAAATAAGGGAGGCAAAATTCATCCCTGGGAGAATCCCATTAGGAGCCACCTCCACCAAATGGTTTCCTTTGCAACCAGAGAAAAACTAGCAACTTTTTGCAATTAATTTCATGTTCAGAATCAATTGATGGTTCACTTTGAGCCAGCTGATAAGCCTGCTGCTTAGCCTGCAAATAAAATCATTCTGGTTTCATAAATCTGCCCAGGACACCCCCCACCCAAAAAAAAACAAACAAATCTCACTGCAGCCAACTAAAGACAGCCAACCACACCCTGTCCCCCAGCCTCTCTTGCTACCAAGGAAATACAGTGGTACCTTGGGTTAAGTACTTAATTCATTCCGGAGGTCCATACTTAACCTAAAACTGTTCTTAACCTGAAGCACCACTTTAGCTAATGGGGCCTCCTGCTGCCGCCGCGCCACCAGAGCACGATTTCTGTTCTCATCCTGAAGCAAAGTTCTTAACCTGAAGCACTATTTCTGGGTTAGCGGAGTCTGTAACCTGAAGCGTATGTAACCCGAGGTGCCACTGTATAATAAAGCAGTGGTTTTCAGCCAGTGTGCTGTGGCAACCTGGGGTGCCATGAATGATTGCCAGGGATGCAGCAGGCGGGCAGCAGGCGAATGCTGCCTCTGGGGCTGGCCAGGGGGTGCTTCCCAGGCCCCTGTGGGGCAGCGTGAGGAGCCACCTCTCTTTGGGGCAGCTCAGAGATGAAGGGTGGCAGCAGGACTCCCAAAGAAAGGGGAGAGGACGCTGAGGGAACACTCCCCAAGGGAGGGTGTTCAAAAAGGGGTGAGGGGCTGCCAGCTCCGCAGGCAAGGGGTGACCTAACTGGGCTCCTGAGCCCCATAGGGGTGCCGCAGAAAGAAGGCAGTTGGTTAAGGGAGCCGTGGATCCAA
This sequence comes from Podarcis bocagei, assembly GCF_964188305.1. NCBI lineage: Eukaryota > Metazoa > Chordata > Lepidosauria > Squamata > Lacertidae > Podarcis > Podarcis bocagei. The sequence goes on along the minus strand of NC_138132.1, from coordinate 88,812,517 downwards.
AAAGGTTGAAAACCTCTGCGTGGCGATCACACAGGGTCCCCGGACGTTTAACAATCTATTGATCCCTGTGCCACCACTGCACTCGCTTCCCCGCTGCCACCAACCTGTTACTCTCGGGTAAAACACTGAGTCCAGGCTGTTGTTAATAGTGAACCAAATAAACAAGTTTATTTTATAAGCATTAACAAGTTTATGGTTTCTCAGATAATATTCCTGTCAGTTTCTTAACTTTAGTTTCTTTACCGGCCTATACCTTCCTAATACCGACTGACTGATTATCTCAACTGTTTGACTGACTCCTCTTAACAAATTCTCTCCATCTCTCACATCAGACTAGCCCAACCCACAGACTTATCTTCTCGGTCTCTTCTAACTCCAGACTGACTTCTCAACCACCCTAACTCAAACTCCTCCCCTTGGGTTCCCAATGGTTAGTCATTTTACAATTAGTTAACCCTTTCCTTATGAACCCAGTATGATGTCACACATCTAGGAGGGCAAACGCCACACTCTGTAATAAAGGAATAGAAAGAGAACCCACCCAAATGACACTGACATGAAAACCCCACATATACACAAAGTATTACCACGCCCTCTCTCTCCCTGCTGCTTCTTCCCCAACCTCATTCTGTATACAACACTGATGTCTCACATGAAATGTAAAAGGACTCCACAACCTGAAAAAGAGACCATGCACATACTTTTGTAAACCAAGAAAATCTTTAATTAAAATTAAACAAACAACCAAATGTGCTAAAGACTCATTCCCATTAAAAGCTTTTCCTCTCCGGCTTTTAATGGGAATTTCCTATCAGTAACATCTACCAAGAGTCAATTGATAGCAGTTCTGATTTATGGGTTAATTAATGGGATCTGGCAGCTTGCAAATACTCAGCTTGAAGTTATAAAATGGTAACCATCCATTGTTAGACAATTTCAGCAGACGGCATCCAGGAACTTATTGAATTAAGTTAAGCTGGGGAAAGGTTTGCTAAAGCCAGGGTGGGGAACCTCAGTGGCCCTCAAGTCACTCTATGTGGCCCTTGGGTTTCTCCCCACCACACCCCCTGCTGCGCCTTCTTTGCTTTGCCCTCTCCTGGAGTGCTTTTGCCCTGGAGTGTGGGGGTGTCAAAGCCAGCCTGCTTACGGACTCATTGCTAAAACCGTGTTTATGGAAGACCATCTTACTCGGCTCCGAGTGATCGCCAAAGAAGAAGACTGTTCCAAGGTAACATCTGCATCAATTGCTCCGCCCGTTTTTGCCTCTGGCCCCACCCACCGCTGGCATGTGGGTCCCAGAGGGTTCCCCAGAAGGAAACGCATCCCTCAGGTGGGAAGAGGCTCCCCTGCACTAGACAGAGAAAGTGAGGATGGGACACATGTCCAGGAAAATGGGCGCTGTGGCATCTGCGGTTGCAAACGCACCAGGTTGTCGAGCATCCTCATCAGAGCCTCAAACTCGTGCTCTCCCAGCCGGCTCTTCTGCATGGGTCCAAAGGTGCTGCCGGCCCATCGGACAGAGCCAACGTCATGGGGCCGGTGCTTCTCTCGCTCCAGGAGTATCAGATTCTCTGCTCCGCCGGCACTGGACAAGGCGGAGACCTGGAAAGATGCAAACCACAAGAGAGGCCATTTATCCACATGTGGTGTCCAGGCAAAATAGCTGAGCGCCAAGAGAATATCTGGAGAATAAATCAGAGATCATAAAGTGCCGGGGAGAACCAGTTGGGAGCCAATTTGTTGCAGCCCCAGCAGGAGCCCGAGGGTGCGGGGAGGGGGGCAAGACAGTAGCATCCTTTGGTCATCAAGGAAGTGTGGAAGGAGCCCATGCATTGCCACCCTTCCACCTGCAGATGGCGCTCATGCGCTGGGCCTTGGCACATAGCTGACCTAGTTTTTTCCAGCTGAAGAAGTTGGCTGATGCTCAGAGGGGCAGACAATGGCACTGAGCATCTAAGGCAGGAATTGCAGGAAGTCCAACCTGCCTCCCCCCACCCCCACCCTGCCGGGGGTTGCGGAGCTTATTAGTTCCTGACAAGGCTGGGCAGAGCCAGAAAGACAGAGAAGGGGGCCGGGGAAGACTGTTGCCTTTTGGGGATAACATTTTTAAAGCCCCAGAAGAGGAAACAGCTGATGAAGCCCACCTGTGTAAATAATAATACAATTGATTCATTTATGGATTATGAAGCTTGACGTTCTATTCTTTAACTTTCTGCCTATGCAAAAAAGTAAACATTACCAAATAAATTATGCAAAGCAAGAAAATGGGTGCAACATTTTTAATTCTTTGCAGATCTTAGCAGGAACCAGCTTGGAGGAAGGGAGGGGGAGTTTTCCCTTTCTTCTGAGATTCATCAGCATAGGGTGGGGTAGGGATTTTCTTTAGGATCATGACTGGAGCATAGAGGGTTAAAGCATATGTGATGTACAACAACAGGGCTGTCGGGAGTTGTGTTGGGAGGAAGCGCCATGGAATGAACAAGGGAGGGAAGAAAGGCTCTGGGCTTGGTGTGGCTGGAGCTGCTGAGGCTGCGCAGGGCCTTCTCCTCCCTCTTCTTCCTCCTCCCTCCCTCCCGCATCAGCCTCTGACCACCTGCACACCTGGGAGGGAAAACAGCACTTTGGCCTCTTCTCGCGACCCGTAGCTCAGAAGCCGCGCCGCGTTGGCTTTTGGGAAACGCAGTCCTCCCTGTCATTCATTTCCGTTCTGTAGGTGGGAATAGAGAGCAGGCACTACGAGTCCCAGAAGGCAATGGGAGAGCCGGCTCCCAGTCCTCCCTTTCTCGCCAATGGGAGGCGAGAGTCGGGCTTGGGGGCGGGAGGATGTTTGGAGTGGCAGGGGCAGTTGTTTCAAGATGGCTGTGGGACCGGAAGGAGCCGCTCGCTGGAGCAAGGACCGTATCCTTCCCTCAGGAGGGAGGCGGCGGGAGGAGAGGAAAAGGCGTGGGGGCGGGGCTGTTTGGACGGTGATAGACGATGGCAAAGGCTGACGTGGTTCCTGAGCATGTGCAGAGAGCCGCCCCGGTTGCCTCAGAAAGCGAGCCCCGCTCGCCCCGTGGGCTTTGTCCCCGGCTGAAGCCCCACTCCCAGGGCGGGCTGACCCTGGTCCCGCTCTCTCTTGCCCCTCGCCCTCCTCGGCAAAGAGCGGGTTGGAAATACTGCTGCTTCGGATTCTAGTGCAAATGGTGCTGCTAATACGTTACATTCCCCAGAGCTCCTTCTCGGTGTCCATCCAGTGCACAGCGTGGCCACCCTGATAGTCGCGCAGAACTGAGACTTGAACTCGGGGCTTCCCGCCTTTCCCGTCAACTCTCAGCTGCTGCAGCTGACTTCAAGTTTTGTTTGTACAGTAGTTCCCCGTGGTGGAAGTTTTGCTAACTTTGGTGGCTGCCCTTGGGATGAAGACAGGGCTGGTGGGGGGGGGGGCGGGGAGACCCTTGAGGGGTCCCATGTATGGTCTTGTGTGTCTCCCTAGCCTCTCCCTTTCACCCAGGGACCCCCGAGCCCAGAAGGAGGCGTCCCACTCGCAACAGGAAAGACTGCTGCTTCCTGGCCCCGAATGGTCCTACTTCTGTATGGAGCTGGAAAGGGAGGCTCCGGCCTCCAGGCTCTGTAGCAGGAACCCCCCACCCCAATCATTCTGTTTGCACAAACTTCACACACACTCACACTCACACACTACATACGCCACATTTCTGTTATAAATTCATAGAAAATCAACCATACATCGGATTTGCACTGTTCCATTTTATTTTACTCCATGTGACAAGGACTATCAAAGGGGGGGTGGCTTGGTTCTGGTCAGCCATAATCCCTTCAGCATACCAGCACATCCACAGGAGCCCTGCCCAGTTGCTATGTCAGCCCTGATAATCCCAGACAGAAGACAATCAAAAAGACAAAGAACTTGCATATGGGAGTGGATTCAGCACAGACTGAAACAAAGGACAATAATCAGATTTTCCCTCTAGGGGCAGGAAACTGCAAACTCCCCTTTGTCACCTGGAAAGTACTCATGTGGAGGGGGAAAGGAGGAACCAGCCAGGTGACAGGACACTCAGGTTACCACCACAACTCCTCCCTCAACCCCTCCTTTCTGTAATGTATGCATGATGTCAACCCCTTCTGTAATGTATGCATGTCAACCCCTCCTTTCTGTAATGTATGCATGATGTCAACCCCTTCTGTAATGTATGCATGATGTCAACCCCTCCTTTCTGTAATGTATGCATGATGTTTCTGGGGGTGGGCTTGACCTAGAGGAGGGGAATTTCAAAAGTTTTTATAAGGTCTTGCACACCATCTTTCTGGGTCTTTCCTCTCTCTTGCAAGTGAAGGGAATACCCTGTTGCAACCGTTCAATAAAGGCCAAGCCTACAGGCTGCTGTTTTGCTCCAAGTTATCGTGGTTGGTGTCTTTACTTTTTGTCCAAGGGAGCCCTCAGATTTTTCCGTTAACAGCTCCCAGAGGCAAAGCTAGGAGGTTCTGGGAGGCCTCGCGTTGCACTTCTACAAAAGAAGGCCCCCCTGCACTAGTTAGCTCGGTTGGATAGAGCGTGGTACTGATAATGCCAAGGCTGCAGGTTCGATCTTCGTAAAGGCCACCTGCATTTTCTTGCATTTCAGGGGGTTGGACTAGATGACCCTTAGGATTCCTTCTAATTCTGCAGTTCTATGATTCTAACATCTCTGGGGGGGGCACACATCTTGCATCTCCCACTTAAAAGTGCTAGATGAGCAGCTTACGATAACTCCATATGGTCATATTCCGGGTGCACGTAACTGTTGCTGCGCCTCCCCCCCCCCCACGGGAACTTTAGCAGTGACTACTGACCTGCATTTACTATTGACCTGGACCCTGTGCCTTGGATTTCAACCTTTTTATTTGGCTAAGTACTAGTGCAGTGCACAAGAATAAAATGTTAACAAAGACTTACAGTCAATAGATAGAAATGGGGAGAGAGGAAGAAAAATAAATAGTACCTGACTAGGGAACAGTGTATTAGGAGCAGTATATGCAAGTAATTGCATAAACGTGCTATTTTCCATGTACTGTAATTATTTGCATTTACTGTTCCTTACTGTCATTATCCACATATACTTTCTCCTTTCCCAAGATATCTGTTTGGTATTAATATGTTCACATCCTTTTTGAACTAATTTGCATACATAGGTCTTCAGCTGATGTATTTAAACTAAATCTTTCCATATGGATTTTAGTCCGTATGGTTGCCACACACACCCACACACCCCGGGCCCACTGGGGTAGAGTAAGAAGCTTCCTTTCAGCATCAAGAAGAGATGATGTGTGGAGAACAACTTCTTGGATGTAACTTGCTGCCAATACTTGGCAATGGGCTGATGGCCAACTTAATTGAATCTACTATGAGTTGATAAATGACTGCTAAAGATATGCAGTCTGATGGCAGTCTGGATGGTCCAACAGGGAAGGGTCCCATGGTATGTTCTTGCGGGTGCAGTTTACCCAGATTTCTCTCCTGATCCCCCAAATACCAGTACCTGCTTGTAAGAACCCCAGATAGCTTTTTCAGAAATGTGTGACTTTAAAGCTTAGTCTGTGTCCATAAGAAGAGTCTGAGGAGCATTCATTGAGTGTATAGCCTCCAGGAGTTGCTTTTATAATCAAGGCTAATACAAATAAATGTGGCTCATCTCCTTGATTGAGCTAGTTACAGGGTCTTTAATAAAAGACAACCTTTTCATTCAGGTCTATTTAAGAGTAATAACAAAGTGGATTTACAGAAAAAATGTCTGTAGTCTCCCAGTCAGTGTTGTACTGCGTCTGAACTTTCAATTTTGATGCAGAAGAATTTTCAGACTAGCTCAGTCATGGAGATAATATTTCCAGACTGTAAAATGTAGAATGGAACAAACCTTTTGCCCTTGCTTTCCTTGAATGAAATTGCATTCAGTTTCTGATGAAGAGCAGCCACCTGTCTATGTCCCAGGTATGATCTTTGAATGGTTGCCAAATTTAGCTTGAATTGTTGGGTAGTGAATTGGGCCAGGACCTGATTCGGATTCACTCTGTGCAGACGGCACATGCACCCTTGTCTCAGCGACTTTGGAGCAACAGGTTAAAATGAGATTGGGGGTCTGTTTGTGTCTTTGCGGAGAGGGCTAGAAGTAAAAGAGTTCAAATGATAACTTAGCCATGTTCTGGCTGGTCAGGAGAAAATCTTTTGTTTCTTGTTCCTGCACGCGAGTAGGAGCTGGAGGGGCTGCTCAGCTGGGGAGGTGCAGGCTCTGTCACACTTTCCATTGAGGGGTTCACGGCTGGGGGCTCCTTTAAACTTCTCCCCTCAAAGGAGCCCCCATGTCAGCATCAGAGCCCCTGCACCACCTGAAGGCAGCCAAGCAGAATAGTTGCTAGGGTGGCAAAGGTGGAGGCAGCCAGGCAGCTGCATCTGAGAGCCCCTAAACTGCTGCTGAGGCAACTGTCGGGCTGTCTCCGCATGGCCACCGATGCTCCTTTCAACTTCTCTGTTGAGGTGAATGCAGCCACGCACCCCTCAATGGAAAAGTGTGACGGAGCCTGCACCTCACCAGGTGAGCAGCCCCATCCAGCTCCTACTCCGTGCAAGCAGGAGTGGGGGCACTCAAAACGGACGTGTGGCACGGAAAAAGGAAGTGTAACACTCAAAACGAACAGTTCAGATTCTGAAAAAAGTTCGCAAACCAAAACACCTACTTCTGGGTTTGCAGCGTTCAAATTTCAAGTAGTTTGTGAACTAAGCTGTTCAAAAACTGAGGTACCATTGTATGTTAAACTATCCTAGTACCTAGAGTCGCTTGAGAATTCTAAGACACTGAAAAAAACAGTGCAGTTTTTAAAAATCAGTGGTTTAAATCAGTGTATTTGTGAGTCCTGATTCCAAATGGCATCCCATTGTATCCATGCATGGACAAAAACTGCTCCTTGGTCTCAGAAACCACCATGAAAAATTTGCTGACAATAGCTAAAGAGGTGTCCAAATGCCTAGTGAACATACAACACCCTCCCAAAAAACCCCACTTTTATGTGAATGAGGAACCAGTGATAACCAAGTTCAGTTTCCAATACTAATGGATTCCAAACAACAAATGTTTATCATGGAAAATCCATTATTCATGAGAGTGAAATTACCTGCCTCTCTGCTCTATGATTGGGTGCCTCAATTTAAAAAAATCCCTTCTCCTTTTAGAACGAGGCTGTGAAGAAAAGTCTGATGAAAAGCGACAATTCTAATCATCATCATCAATCTTTATTACGGTCCAGAGACCCAACAAATCATTACAAAACAATACACAATTCATACAGCCTACCTCCAGGTTAAACAAGCATTTTGTTTAGAATATGGGGCTCATTTGATCTTGCAACCACCGATAAAAACTTTGCCACTGCTAATGTTCTAACATTTGTCCAGTCTTCCAGTAGGAACCTGACATAGTGAGCCTCTGATTTTCCCGGGAAAGGTACCAGCAAGGGTAGTATCCGTTCAGCCCTGGCTTGCTCATATTTTGCACAATGCAACAAAATATGTTTTATGGAATCGATATCTTGAGCACCCTGATGATGGCTGGAAATGACCCTTGGCCACCCCAGAAAGACCCCTCCCCTGAAGGTTTACCCCAATATGATAGACACCAGTTGGTGCCGTTGGAAGCATGCAAAGATGACATGGTGCAGCCACCGTTTGGGGCTGCCATTGCCGGTCCGAGGAACTGAGCGGATGTGGCAGTTCTGTGGCCGCTTCCCGATGACCTGCTTCCTGAACCTTCATCCTGCTCTGTTGGCAAAAGTTTGTTGGGTTGTTGACTGAGGTCAGCGATTGAGCGCTCGTTCCGTTTCGCTCACAGGGAGATGAGACAATGTCGCATCAAGCAAATGCCAGCTCCCCTTTTCCATTCTAGTTTCCCTGTCACTTTTCCCACCACCAAAAATGTCCAATTTGGAGTCTGTTGGGGAGCGGAACTGACTCTGTCGCCGTGCCATTGAATCCCACCTGGAAGGAGGAACTGGAAGCCCTCTGACAAAGCCCCCTGACAAAGCACTGACCTTTCCCTGTCGCCTGCCTCATTTACTCACCTCTCTCTCTCAGAAATTTTAGACAACATCTTTCAAAAGCTCTAGCCAGTGCGCCAGGTGTGTGAGATGCAGGGTGGATTTGATTTAAATCAAATCGATTCAAATCACGATTCAAATCACTAGTCTGTAAGACTTGATTTAAATCATATTTTTACATTCTTGCTGGTATAATCTTAATATTTACAACCAGATGAAGGTTTCATTTTGGGAATAATACATTTTCAGAGTAGTTTTTACAGTTAAATAAAAAATTACTGATTTGGTTAAACTGTTATAAGTACATAGATAATTATGAAATTATTGTGAGGTTTAATAAGTTAACTGTTTATATTTGGACAACTTTTCTGCTGTCCTTTGTTGGCAGGAGAATAACAATTTAAACAATTTATTTAAGTAAAACAATAACGTTTTAGCATATCTATCCATGTTTGTTAATTGATGGGGTTAAACAAAAAATAAAAACTTAGACTGAGTTTTAGCACATATGAAAAACTTAAATCCTTATTTCCTGATGAATAGCCTTTGGACTATAATGCAACTTAAATAGAAAACTATCTTTAGAATTACATCATGTTATGTTTATCTGCCCTATGTACAGTTCAGCTCGTGCTAGTATATTAAACTCCATAATCCAGCCTATAGCTGACAAACCAGTAGACCTACAGCTTGCCTGGGTTCTTCAAGATGTGGATCCTTATATTACCCTACAGGTTGCTAAATTCCTAGCAGCCATCCTCTCGTACAAGAGACGGAATGGAATGTTAGGTGATTATTGATAATTATAAGAATTTTCGATAATGACATCAGATATTGATTTTAGTGTAGTGTCTAAATTTTTAATCTTAATCTTAAATTTTTCTTTTGAATTGCCAATATTTGTCCTTGTGAGCTGTGAATTGTGTTATAATACTTGTGGCTTGCACGAGACCGCTGTTTTATTTGATTTGTTTTGTGTGTTGTGCTTTATGATGGGCGTAAAGCCGAATAAACATTTTTTGATCTTTAGAAAGATTTTTTCCTCCAAAAGCATTTTATTTTAAAAATCTGATTTAAATTTTATTTTTATTTTATTTTTTTATAATAATTTTTATTGCATTTTTCCAGTTTCAGATAGTACAGAAAGAAGAAAAAGCAGAAAAGATAAAAAGAAAAAGAAAAAAAAAATCAAACCATTCCAACAACTTATTTCATCTTCTATCGGACTTCCCCACATCTCCCGCATAATGCATTCTTATCAATAAATTTAATCAGCAAGTTGTAACCTTGTTTCGCATGTTTCTTTGTACTTTCAATTAGAATTTAAGTTTAAATCCCTTATTTTCCAATTACTCTAAAAACATAACATATTATCACTTTTAACTATTTAAACATTGGTTCTTTCAAAGATGTTATCCAATTTCATATAAAATCCACTTTCATTACTGGGGCTAACCTTCTGAATCATGCGGCATATTATAGTTCATATAACTTATAATGTTTTTGTAGATAGTCTTTAAATTTTTCCCAGTCCTCCTCCATCGTCTCTTCTCCCAAGTCTCGGATCCTGGCAGTCATCTCGGCTAATTCCATGTAGTTCATCAGTTGCGTCTGCCAATCTTCCAGTGTGGGCAAATCTTGAGTCTTCCAATACTTAGCGATAAGAATTCTTGCTGCTGTAGTAGCATACATAAAAAACGTTCTGTCCTTCTTTGACACCTTTTGGCCGACAATGCCCAAGAGGAAGGCCTCCGGTTTCTTAGGAAAGGTGTACTTAAACACCTTTTTTAACTCATTGTAAATCATTTCCCAGAAGGCCTTCACTTTTGGACAAGTCCACCACAGGTGAAAGAATGTCCCTTCAGCCTCCTTGCATTTCCAACATTTATTATCAGACAAATGGTATATCTTAGCAAGCTTGACTGGGGTCATGTACCACCTGTATACCATTTTCATAATGTTTTCTTTCAGAACATTACATGCAGTAAACTTCATACCGGTGGTCCATAACCTTTCCCAGTCCTCCGACATGATATTGTAACCAATGTCCTGAGCCCATTTTATCATGGCTGATTTGACTATCTCATCCTGAGTATTCCATTTAAGCAGCAAGTTATACATTCTCGATAATAACTTGGTCTTTGGTTCTAACAACTCTGTCTCAAGTTTCGATTTTTCCACCTGGAATCCTATTTTTTTGTCTAGCTTAAACACCTCGTTAATTTGGGCATAATGAAACCAATCTTGCACCTTACCCTTTAATTTTTCAAAGCTCTGCAACCTCCAATTACCTCCAATGTTTTCTAATATTTCCCAATATTTCGGCCAGCCGGCCTCCATATTAGGTTTTTTCCGAGCCTTGGCCTCTATTGGTGAGACCCACCTCGGAGTTTTACTTTCCAATAAGTCTTTGTATTTTTTCCAGACCATAAATATTGCTTTTTAAAAATCTGATTTAAATTTTTAAAAAATCAGATTTTTTTTATTTAAAATAAATAAATCATGGTCTTTTATATGAATGAGGAACCAGTGATAACCAAGTTCAGTTTCCAATAATAATGGATTCCAAACAACAAATGTTGATCATGGAAAACCCATTATTCACGAGAGTGAGATTACCTGCCTCTCTGCTCTATGTTTGGGTGACTCAATTTTAAATTCCCTTCTCCTTTTAGGACGAGGCAGTGAAGAGCACTTTTATGAAGGCGACAATTCTAACAAGCAAAGCGCTTCAGGGGGAAGATGTCATTTTCCCCCATAAAGTGGAGCCGAGCACCTGCCTCATAGTAAGTAAATAATTTTTTTTACAAAGCCCTGACCATCTTCGGTCCAGGGTGCCTCAGGACCCTGTTCTACCTCCACAGCGGAAGGCAGCAGTGTCTCTGAATATCAGTTGCTGGAAGCCACAGGCGGGGAGAGGGAGAGGGAGAGCTCTGTGCAGGTGAAAGATGGAGCTTCTTCCCAGATCCAGGAGGCCCACTCTTCTCCCATAGTTGCCAAGTGGGCTGGGCTGGAGAGAGAGCACAGTTCAGGGCTTGGTGTGGTGGTGGCAGGGATGGTGCCTCCAGTTCTGACATGCTGTGTGCCTGGTTCCATAATTTTGCTCCACAGCTGCTGAATTAGCACTTTTTCTGTGAGCTTTGGATCATTTCCCCTCCTCTTCTTTCCCATTCCTCTTCAGTGCCTTGCAGCCACGTCTGAACGCACTGGTGGAGAAAAGCAGCATGAAGGTCTTCCAGAAACTAACAAACTAAGAGACGGGAGCCCCATGCGAGCAACAGAGATGCAGGTAACTGGACCTTCTGCTTCTAGGGATCTGAACGGAGGGAAATGGCTTGTCCGTACAGCCTGGAACTGTGGCCAGATAAAAAAATTTGAGGGCAAAAAGTCTGAGCCGTGTAAGCTACGAATAATGCTGCCAGAGACACTTGGCCCATCACAAGGATGTAACAACCAGAGACCCTGGGTGTATATTCTTGATTCTCTCGGTATGTGTGTCATTTAAAAGGTGTTCCCTCACCTGGGTAATGGACAGGTGGTATAGAAATAAAGTCTCACCACAACCACCAGCCCTGTGGCTCTTTCCCCAACTTCAAAGGATATCTTGCCTTCATTCTGGCTACGGGCTGCAAAAAGGTTTTCATTCTTTGAAAAGAAATAGAGTTGAAGAATGCGTCCTTCTCCAGGTGTGCTGCCATTGGCCCCAGTCCGCATGGCCAACAGTCAGGAGTAGTTGGAGTCCAATAACCAGGCATGGGGAGCCCAAGGTGCTCCAGAAGTAGAGCAATAGAGCTTCTGTTTTGGATCCACAAGGTCCCAGGTTCAATCCTCAGCATCTCCAGGTGGGGCTGGGAAAAGACTCTCCGCCTGAAGCCCCAGAGGGCCAACTGCCAATTATCATCTGTAGACGACACAAGGTTGGAGGATCAATGGCTGGGCTTGGTCTAAGGATGCTCCCTGCATTCCATTGCTATGGCTGTGGTGCGGTCTAGGTTGTCTTATTGCATTTATCATATAAACACACAAATGACAGATCACAAAATCAAAACACAAAATGCTTAATAAAACAAAAACAACTCAAGAGCCAATTAATATCTAATTCTACTAATGTTTTTTTTAAAAAAATTAATAGCTTCTTTTTTCTATATCTTTATTTCTTATTTTGTTAGCTGCCTTCAGTCCCTTTCAGGGAAAAAGGTAGGGTATAAAATAATAGTAGTAGTAGTAGTAGTAGTAGTAATAATAATAATAATAATAATAATAATAATAATAATAATAAAATAATAATAAATAAAGTAAAACAAATAGCAGCAAACTTTCTCCTTTACAAAACAACCCCTTTTTGCAATTTGTCCCCTCTATGGTCCTGGGATGATTATTCATCAAACTAGTAGCCCAAGCTTTATGAATTTGCAAACCTGGATTAATGGTGGTTCTTCCATACGATGATTATTATTTCTCTCCAGTAGCCATGGCTGGATTGACTCCTGAAAGACCTGTGAGCAGGAAAGAGCTGTACCAGCTTCCCGTTGAAGTACGTCTCTCAACACTGAACCTAGATGTGAGTAAGCAGGTGTCAAGCTGACTTCTGGACCAAGGCTTAACCAGATCAGGAAGCTAGTGAGACGGAAAGGCTTCAAGTATTGTTTGTGGTTGTTCTTGTGGTTGTTTTATTTTTGTTATTGAAAATTTAATAAAATTATTATATATCTATATAAATTTAGAACCTTTTTCAACACAGACACATTATAGACACACATCTAAGCATGGGTATTTCTTAGATCCCAGCCCTTGTCTAGGCATTTGTGCCTGCTTTGTGCAAGGGTTGAAAACAACCATCCATTTCTCTGGTGACATAACAACTCAACCCTCTAATAACTCGTATAGGGTGATGCTACAGCACAGGGCCCCAGCCCCATAGCTGTACTCCTGCCAGGACAAGAGGAGTTCAACAAGGATGCAGCAGCCGTTCTCCTTCCACCTGCTGCATCCATTTTGTACACAAAGGGGAGACTTGGCCTTGAAGAAGGGTACTTCTTCAGCCAGCCTTACAAATGTCAAAACGTTACTAGCCTGCAATATTTGTTTTGCCCCCTCCTCCAAAGTCAGCATGGAAACGCAGCAAAAAAGTGCCTTCTTCCATGAAGGATGGTGGAGGAGAGACACTCTGATAGTCCACTGTGTTTCTGTGATGACTGCGGATGAGACAAGACTACTCTTCCTTTACAGCTAGCCAAGAAATCAAGTGAGCTGGCTGCTCAGTCACCTGCATTAAATTCCTGGTTGCCTGGGGCCACTAGGCAAGTCGTCAAATACTAGGCATTCTTCAGTGATTTCAGAACCAATCCCTTTCACCTTTTGAGTCTTTGAACACATGGATTTCTCCATCCCCTTGGGTGCCATTTTGAATTGGCGAAGGCTAACAATACAATACTTTTTCCCCTCGAGAGCTTGCCATTTCTTGCCAACAGAGGCCTGTGGGACAGGTCACAAAGAATGAACAAAGAGTTTGTACCCCTTCTATGTGATGCCTCTTGAAGAGCATGACTGGGAGTTGTGGCTAGACATTACCAAGAAAACATGCCCTTCTGGGTTCAGCTACTCCTTTCAAAGAAGTCTTCAAAAGCTAATAAACTTCTTATCTTTGTACTGACCTGCTGCCCAGGCACTTGTCCTGTACTTTTCCAGGCATCCACTGGGGCAGGAGCAGCAGCAGCAGCTGCAGGCACCTCTGCCTTCACTTCCCCTTTCTGACCTTTCAGCAGGTGTCTTGATCAAAAATTCCTCTCTTTGGAAATTCCTAGAGATTGAGCAGACAAAATAAGAAAAACGTCCAGGTTGTTTTTACAAAGCACTTCCCAAACTGAAGCTTCCCCCCAAAAAGAGGAAATGAAATGAAAGCAGCACCAAAGAAAGAAAAGCTTAAGCAGCCCAGGAAAAATCTCTTAATGAAGAAAAACAAACCAGCCCAGACTTGAGAAGGCCCAAGGATAACTTTGCCCAACACCAAGAACCCTGCACCTTGGACTTACTCTTCCCATCCGGAGACAGGGGCTGAACGTTTGGTTGAAGAGTCCTGCAGGGTTACACCACAGACCAAAGATTAATAGTCTCTTTATAGACCCCAGTTATCACATCAGCTGCCTGACTATACTCAACACTTTTATAAGAAGAAGCTCAATTATTTTGTATACCAAACAGATTCTTAATGGCTTTGGAGGTACTTGATAAAGCTTTATAATTCCATGAGTAATTAGCCTATGCTCCTCCCTACCATTTCTTAGGCAATCATGAAGTTGACAAGTCTTATTCCAAGCCATGTTTCAGTGGCTAGAACAGGATCAATCACAACACAGAACCAAAGACCAGGGAGAGGACCAGAGAGGAGGACAAGCGTAATTTTTGCTGCCTTGTTCCTGAGCTTTTCACAAGGCAATTAGAGCAAGTTTCCACACTTCTGTCATTCAGGGCTGGAACATCCTATCATATGTAATTCACTACCTATAAATGTGGGCTGGCTGCTTTGGCATAACCCCAGCTTCTCTCTGGATTTGAAGGGCCCAGCCAGGACCCAAGGAGTGGGTGGGTGGCAACAATTAGCACAACACAAAGAGAGTGCAAGCTGATCAACCACTGCACCAGCACTTAGCCAAATAAAGAGGTTGAAATCCAAGGCACAGCGTCAGTAGTAAATGCAGGTCAGCAGTCACTCACTGCTAAAGACCCGTTGGGGGGAGGAGGCGCAGCAACAGTTAGGTGCACCCGGAATATGACCACATGGAGTTAATAGTAAACTGCTCATCTAGCTCTTTTTAGTTGGAGATGCAAGTTGTGTCCCCCCCCCCTAGAGATGTTAGAATCACAGACCTGCAGAATTAGAAGGAATCCTAGGGGTCATCTAGTCCAACCCCGAAATGCAGGAAAATGCAGGTGGCCGTTACGAAGATCGAACCTGCAGCCTTGGCATTATCAGCACCACGCTCTATCCAACCGAGCTCACTAGTGCAGGGGGGGGGGCCTTTTTTGTAGAAGTGCAACGCGAGGCCTCCCGGAACCTCCTAGCTTTGCCTCTGGGAGCCTGGAGGCCGGAGCTCCATACAGAAGGAGGACCATTCGGGGCCAGGGAGCGGCAGTCTTTCCTGGTGCGAGTGGGACGCCTCCTTCTGGGCTCGGGGGTCCCTGGGTGAAAGGGAGAGGCTAGGGAGACACACAAGACCATACATGGGACCCCTCAAGGGTCTCCCCGCCCCCCCCCCAGCCCTGTCTTCATCCCAAGGGCGCGAGGAGGGAGCGGCGAGGAGGCTCTGGCTCTGTTTCGCGGGTCCCGGGCTCGGGGAAGCAACGGCCAATTGCCAATGGCCCCCCGCCCTGCCACGCCCCCCGCGCCCGACTCTCCTCTCCCATTGGCTAAGAGGACCCGGGCTTCGCCCAGATACCGAGTCGGAAGAGCCGGCCAATGGGGTGGCCTCGGAGCGGGCGCGTGGGGGAGGGAGGAAAGAGGGGTTGGAGCCGGCTCGCCCACTGCCTTCAGGGAGTCGTAGTGCCTGCCCTCTATTCTTCCCCCCAGAGAACGGAAATGAATGACAGGGAGGACTGCGTTTCCCGACAGCCAACGCGGCGCGGCTTCTGAGCTACGGGTCGCGAGAAGAGGCCAAAGTGCTGCTTTCCCTGCCAGGTGTGCAGGTGGTCAGAGGCTGATGCGGGAGGGAGGGAGGAGGAAGGAGAGGGAGGAGAAGGCCCTGCGCAGCCTCAGCAGCTCCAGCCACACCAAGCCCTCCCTGGAGAAGCTCCCCTGGCATCCCTGGTTGGCATGGAAACTGCCCAGAGCCTTTCTTCCCTCCCTTGTTCATTCCAGGGCGCTTCCTCCCAACAGCCCTGGGAGGGAGGCCAGGCGGAGAGGCAGCGACTGCCAGCCCACCCCACCCCCGAGCTCTTCCTTTTTTATTCGCACATCAGCCCTGGGAGGGAGGCCAGAAGGAGAGGCACGGAAAACGCTCCAAGGCTGCTTATTTGATTGCATTTATATCCCGCCTTTTTCTCCGAGGAGCCCAAGGTGGCACAGACGGTTCTCTCCCTCCTCGTTTAACCCCCACAACAACACCGAGGTAGGTTACTCTGGCAGGCACTGACTGACCCCCCCCCCCGACGTCACCCTTAATGCCCGAGGGGGGATTTGAACCCTGGTCTCCCAGGTCACAGTCCAACACTCTAGCCACTGCTCCACACTGCCTCTCCTTCGACTTTGCTATGGCAGAAAATCTTGCCTGGAGCCTCCCATCTTTTGGACCTTGTTATGTACTGAAGTTCTCACCCTGGCCACCAAGAGTATTGTTTATGTAGTTTTCACTCAGTTATTTTAGGCGGGAAACCCTGGGTTGTTGTTGCTACAATGTTGACAGCCGGCTGCCTATAAAAGCAGGCCGGCTGAGCTGTATGCGGTTCAGTTCTGTTCCAGCTTACAAAATAAAGAGCTGCTTTGGAGAAATCGCTGTGTCGTCTGCTATGTCAACCCACAACTTAACAGACCTGACCTTCGGCACACTTGCCCCCCAAAATTAGTTACCTTTGTTTGGAGGGAAATATCTGCTACTTTCCCTTTTTCTTCTTCCTTTTTAGAGGCATGCCTTCTCCAAAGTGTACACGTGATCTTCTCTTTTGCCCCTGGGATATTTCTAATCTAACATCCAGGCTTTTAAGGCAGAATTTCCTATTTGATCTAGGATCAAGGGGTCAGGAAACCTTTTCAGCAGGGTGCCGGCCCACTGTCCCTCAGACTTTGTGCAGGGCTGGACTATATTTTTTTTTGGGGGGGGGAATGAACAAATTCCTATGCCCCACAAATAACCCAGAGATGCATTTTAAATAAAAGGATACATTCTACTCATGTAAAAACACACTGATTCCTGGACTGTCCGTGGGTCAGATTTAGAAGGCGATTGGGCCGGATCCTGCCCCTGGGCCTTAGTTCACCTACCCATGATCTAGGATTTGGTTCAAGCCCCAACAGAACCTGCTGCTCAGTCATCCCTTGAAACCTTTGTGTAACTGATGCAATATGCAATCTCCCTCCATTCCCCATCCTGCCTGTTTCCCCTATGATCTCAGGAGAACCAAATTTATTCTGTTTATAATTTTGCCAGCTTGTTAAATGCCTCCCATGGCAGCGGTGTGGAGGAGGAAGGCCCCGCTGGAAGATTGGTCCTTTGCATAAAGGAGATCCGTATTTTTGTATTAAGGCTGGAACTAAATTATTTTAGGCGTGAACCCCAGGAGACAGCACCACAGACTGTTCTGCCGGGAGCCCCGGGGGATGAACTAAATGACCTAACAGGATTTCCCTCATCTTTTACCTTTGATGCTTCAAAGGGCTCCCTAAAGGTGGGACCCCCCCCCCCCCTATCTGCCCTCTTCTGTTTTCCACGCAAAAACCTAAGATCTGCCTGCTTGACAGCTTCCAAACATCGTGTGCTGTGCGGCACCTTTCTTCCTCTTAATTCCGTCTTCCCGCAGCCCGGTGACCTGTAGGAGTTTTGCAGCTGATGGAAGCTGTAATGCAGTGGTGTCATGGACTGGCTGGATGCAGAGAAGCTGGGGAACCCCCAAGGGAACCCCCAGGGAAGAAGGGTCTTAGAATCATAGAATCAAAGAAAAGCCCCAAACGACTAGGACCCCAATTATCTGCATAGGTAAAGTATGCACAACTTTACTTCTGTAGATGCATTACTGTACACACCACTTTCTCAGAAAACTGCAAAGCAGTTGGAGGATAGTTGTTCTTCAATTTGTATATTGTTTTGGGAAGTGTGAATTGGTAATGTTGCCTTTCAATGCAAACTGAGTCATATTTCTTCCCCCATCTCTAGTGCTAGAACACACAAATTTGTTCTGGAGCGGGAAATAGCAGGGGTTGAAGTGTTAAAGTCTCCTGCAACACCCCCAAGAATCCTGATCTGGATTGTTCCCCCCACCCACAGCACCCCAGCAACACCCACAGATAAAACCCCACCCACAAAATAACCCCATCATTCACACTTTTGCTTATGAAAGGAACTTCTGCTCCGTGGTGGTACCCGAGTCAACTCCGAAGCAGAGAGCATTGGATTGGGCAGCCTTAAACTTCAGCACCGTGGCAATGCACTCTTGAGAATAAGGCATGCAGATTCCTGAACAGACCATACCACATGCGGTCATTCAGCAGCACTGAGAGCTCCATAATCATGGCACTCTTGCAATGCAGAACCCAGGAGAACTTATCTCATTGACTGTCTCTGGATTCACCATCCTGGGAATTTGTTCCTCAGACCACCTTTCTAATGCTGGAAGGGCGGAAGTTCAACACAAAGCCTTTCTGGGTAACATGCCAAAGCTCTGGGGCAGTCATCTAGGTTTTGCTCTTGCCCTGAAGCAACTCCCAAAAGCAGCAACTGTCCAAAAAACTAGAGAGGCTGACAGCCAGCCAGAAAAGGGCCAGAGGGAGGCAATAGCTGGGGCTTTGTAATTACATTTTTCGCTCCATAAGACACACCACCTTCCTCCTAAAAAGTAAGGGGAAATGTCTGTGCGTCGTATGGAGCGAATGTGTGGTTGATCGCTGGCTCCCTTTCCGGCCCCAGACTCTTGCCCAGGCCTCCATTGTTGAATGTTCTGCAGATGGAGGCCGTTTGTTTCCCCAGTGACATGTGACTGGCTGATTAGATTATCTGTCTGGAAACTGTAAAAACGGCTCACTTTCCTAAAGAAGCTGCAGAACTGAGAGTCGAACCCCATAAAAACAGGATTTTTTCTCTTTGCAAAGTAAGCTCAACAACTTTGAGCTGATCCTCAAAAAAACAGGGCTTTTCTCCTTTGCAAAAGAAGCTGCACAACTGTGAGCTGATCCTCAAAAAACCGGGGCTTTCCTCCTTTCCTCCTCTAAAAACTAGGTGTGTCTGATGGAGCGAAAAATATACAGTGGTGCCTCGCAAGACGAAAAGAATCCGTTCTGTGAGTCTCTTCGTCTAGCGGTTTTTTCGTCTTGCGAAGCAAGCCCATTGACGGATTAGCGGATTAGCGCTATTAGCGGCTTTTAGCGGCTTATCTGCTGATTGGATCAGCTGATAAGTGGCTTAGTGGCTTAGAAAAAGGGGGGGGGGAAACCAGCAGGAACTCACAAGACATTGTCGTCTTGCGAAGCAAGCCCATAGGAGATTCGTTTTGTGAAGCACCTCCAAAACGGAAAACTCTTTCGTCTACCGAGTTTTCCGTCTTGCGAGGCATTCGTCTTGTGGGGCACCACTGTAGTGTGGTGAAAGCAGATGGGAAGACCTTTATCATCTTCTTCTCTCACTTAGTGGGGTGGGAGCTGAATGTTGGAAGACTGAGGACCACCAAAAGGAAACGCTTCTTCATGCAGCACAGTTAAATCATGTTTACAAGGCATTCTGCTTATTTTTCAGACTCAGACCCAGGCCCCCAACGCAGACCCCTAAAGAGAAACCAGTACCAGGCAATATAAATTGTGAATGGTTTATTCACAGTTTGCTAATATATTATAGCATACAAAGGGTATATGACAAAAACTGAAAGGCATAAATTCCACAGCAACCCCTTCCCTCCAATACGTACAGACTAAATCCACTTACATCTCACCTTTAATAGATCACTTTTTTAAAAAAGTAAACAAAAAAGTAAACACCAACCAAAATATGAATGCTTTGACCTCAGTTCCTAATTTGGATTCTGCAATGTAGCTAAAAAAAAAGGGGGGGTTCAAACACACTCAAGTTCCTGAGCATAACTAGGATGTAAACTCCCAATATTTGTGTAATGAAACTAAAATCACTTTTAAAAAATCTGTACATGGTACCCCAACAGCTCCAACAGAATGCTAGTGTAAACCTGTGTGTGGAAGGTACACCATGCAGAGTTCTTCATAAGCCAAGCACTTTGAATACATATGCATTTTAACTACGGCACACCAGGTTCTGCTCCAAGCCCCACAGCCTTCCCAAGTGAGCTGGAAGGCCGGATCCCAAGAAGCCTCCTGCGCCCTTTAAGAGCTGCGTAAGGTTCAGAATTTCATAAAAATGGCTCTTCAAAGAACAAAGCTGTTCAAAACCATTTACAGTTCTTAAAGGCAGGAGCCCTTGGGTCTGGACTTTGCTACCCCACAAGCAGAGATGTGTCCAATCCTCAGCACTGGGGGGTGGTCTTGTGTTTAAACATGCAAGAAAGCATTCCCTCAATACTGGCATGACAGTCTGCAGAGAAACCTGTGCCTGGACTTTAGTTCAATGAAACCCATGTACCGGACCCACCTCTACTTCTATGTAATCCACAAAATGAACTTTAAAAATACATCCAATGTTGAAAAAATATAATCTTGAAAACAAAAATGGATATACATGTAAATATATATTATTTTCCTCATTAGGAAATATTTACAAGTCCCAAATGCTAAATGAATTCTTTTTTTAAAAAATTGCACAAATAAAGGGGTAACGGTGAACCCTGGTGCACAACCACTGAAAGCAGTGGAGTTTTATCAAGGCTATAACTGACCCTTAACATTTGCAAGTTCAGAACAAAACCTAGAGGCATTACCCTACATGTTAGCCCACATGTAATTATCATGGATTTTACGGATGTGCTCTTCACATTTAAGGAACATGTCCAGTTTAGTTAGCTGCATTTTTATCTTGTCTGAAACTGGTAATGATTCTCAAGTGTAGCCTTCCCTTGGGCTCTCTTAAGAGTCACAGGAAAAATGCCAAAATTGTGTTGGAAACCTTTCAGATATGCATAGGAATGTACAGATAAGGGGTGGAAGCTGCATTTCTTCTGCTACAGTGTGTAAGGCCATTTTATTACTTTTCTCTCTGTGCAGCAAGGGCACTTGAAATAAAAAAGCCATGAGAACAAGACTCAGCTTTCTAGGTTATCCAGCTGTCCATCAGTCTCTGTCTTTTTCTCTGGGGACGTATACAGGAAGTTGCAGCAAATATACAGAGGGAAAACCAGCAGTCGGATGTCCAAATTCATCACTACCTGTTCCTGAAAAGCAAAAGTAAAACTGTATTTTTTGTAACAAAGGACACAATATTTCCCCCTTATAATTCAGAGAATTCATTCTGTCCTATTCTCTGTTCTTTTTCCTGCTGTTGTTCCCTGGAAACACTTTTCAAGGGAAGAAGAGCCAGTGTCTCCTTGCAGTAGCATCTGAAATGAGCCAAGGGGCTGAAAACACATACCTGATCTTTTTCAAGGGTTAATATCTGATATCCTGCTGTTCTGCTAAAAATAAGCTTCCCACTGCTATCAAAAGAAGCCAGACGCAACCTAAGGGCAGATAAAAAGTTACACTAAGCAAGCTGGAACCGATTTGGGAGAGGGGGGAATCAGAAGAACTGTTTGTATGGGTTTTGTTTGGTGGGGGTGGGGCCTTAGGAATGGCAGGTAGAGAAAAAATGCCATCTTTTATAGTCTTTTATAGTCAGCATTACAGTTGACAGAAGCTATACAGTCTCTTCCAGTATATAGGGCGATATGAGGAAGGAAGGAAGGAAGGAAGGAATCTCTAAAGCTGCCAGCAGACACTGGCAACCCTTACAATGGTAAACGTTGTGCCAGTGTTATGATGTTGGTATACATTTTGCCCCTAAACACAGGCTTCTACGGACTGGAATTGTCTGTATGACTTGGCAAGTGCCATAATATTGTATCTACAAATCACCTAGCAAATTCCCCACTATCTATACGCAAACTGGAACCCAGGAGGAATTTGGGCAGAGGGGAGAAAGGGTGCCTTAATCCATTGCTCCCAAGTCATGCTCTTCATCTTTCTTTCCACGCTTGATCTTTCCTGCCTTTTCTCTGAAAAAACTTTGGGGTGGGGACAGCTTGGATACATGCTACCAAAGGACGCTAAATGGATATATTCCCCCCTCCCTTCCCTAGCACCCATATTTTGGGATGGAGAGAGGCTAACCCTAGTCAAGGAGCAGCAGCAAGGGGACTCTAATAAATCACACTAAAGGGCAATTTCTCAAAAGTTGATTCTTTAAACTCCTGCCAACAGCTAGGACGTGCAACACTGTCCTCTACACTCAGAATATTTCTCAGTGACATCAGGGGAAAAGTACCCCCTCACTAAAGCAACACAGGAAAAAGTTAACCCTGAAACAGAGTCCAGGGTGGAGATAAGCAGGCAGAACCACACTCACTTGAAAGCAATGTTCCTCCGGGGCTGCAAGCTGACTGAGCCACTACACGGCTGATTCAAAGTGTTACGCTTGAAGATGATGTAGCGGTTGGTGTAAGTCACCAGCAGATCAAAGCCAAAGTTGAAACCTGTCCATCGCCAACAATACTTGAAGAAATAAAGGAGGTCATTGCCCCAACATATAGTTACATACTAAACATATGCTTTAGTTTTACACCTGAATAGTTTGCCACAGATCTATTTTGATCTCAATCTATCAATAGGTTTATTGCTAAAAAGCTCTATGGTGGCTGTTATCAATAGCGGTGGCATGTTGGCATACCACCTGTATATCTAGATGTCAATTAAGGTACTTAAGACT
Organism: Podarcis bocagei; assembly: GCF_964188305.1. Classification (NCBI taxonomy): domain Eukaryota; kingdom Metazoa; phylum Chordata; class Lepidosauria; order Squamata; family Lacertidae; genus Podarcis; species Podarcis bocagei. Next base: position 88,789,892 of record NC_138132.1, on the reverse strand, counting down.
CATAAGAATTTGTTTATAAAAACACTATTTGCATTATAACCCAATTTTCAGCAAACCACTCACAAATCTTGTTAATGAATTACCCGCTTTGAAAGGGCATGGAAAAACACTTGTGCTTACGTCGCCATCCTTTGCAAGTTTCCTGCCACACCGCATGCTATTTGCTTCCAGCTCGTCCTTATTAATTTCTTGAGGCCTTTGGACATACAAAAGAGCCTTTTTAAAAATGTCATCTTTTCAGATGAAAGAGCAAGAAAAGTAGCCTGTGAAATCAGGTACATAAACATCCAAGACAAACTGCAAATGTGTTGAAAACACTCCCTTCTGCTAGCATCAAAGTTCCTTGCTCATCCTTCAAGGCAGTGTTGGGGAATGAGTGTTTGGACCCCTGGGCGGTCACCTGTGGGGTACCTCAAGGCTTTGTTCTCTCCCCCATGCTTTTGAACATCTATATGAAGCTGCTGGGAGAGATTATCAGGGGGTTTGGGCTCAGTGTTCACCAGTATGCGGATGATACCCAGCTCTACCTCTCATTTAAAGTGGATCCAATGAATGCGGTGAACATCTGGTGTGTCTGGAGGCAGTTGGACAATGGATGGTAGTAAATGGATTGAGGTTGAATCCTGACAAGGCAGAAGTACTGTTTCTGGGGTACTGGGGGCAAGCGGGGGGGGGGGGCTCCCTGGTCCTGAATGGGGTAACTGTTCCCCTAAGGGACCAGGTGTGCAGCCTGGGGTCTTTATGAACTCAGCTGTCCATGGAGGTGCAGGTTAATTCTGCGCCCAGGGTGGCTGTCTTGCTCCATCTGGTATGCTGGTTGAGACCCCACTTGCCTGCGCACTGTCTTACTTTTTAATGGTTGGTGGTTTCTTATGTTTTTAACATTTTGTTGGGAGCCACACAAAGTGGCTGAGGCAACAGAGTCAGATGGGTGGCATATAAATAATAAAACCATTATTAAATTATTATCAGTCTGATCCATTCCTTGGGTTTATATACAAAAGTCCAGGATAAGATTGCTACTGAGCCGTCTTGTTCTGGTAGAGGCCAAAGATTATGCAAGTAGATCAGCTTCTTGCAGGATCCTGCCAGTAAAAGGGAGAAAACTAGTTGGGTGACAGTGGTAGGAAGGTTTTCAGCCTAGTCTGATCTTGCTCAGAACTCACTTTTGAACCTTTCATTTGTATAACATTACACAAGTGTAAGACGAAGTAAAAATACTCCTGCTAACCAATGCAGAATGTTTACGACCCTCCAGGCTGGCCTAGTTCCAGTGGAGGGGAGTCCAACAAAACGAGTAGATGAGTACAGCACACACACCAGGAGCAGAAGCACCCCAAGAAACAAACACAGTTCTCACATTTACATATTTTACAATATATCCTACCTATTTGGACTCAACAATGAGCCTTACCATTAAAATGGTGAGTTATGCAACCATTACAACAAAAAAACTAAAAAATTGAGTGTGTCAAGATCAGTAAGAACAGGAGTGAGAACCATCACAACAAGGGAGCTACATCACTAACCCCAAATCTGCAGAACCACAATTCCACAAGCAGGAACTTGGCAATGGAGAACGTTGGTGAAATGGTGCTTGGTACAAACAGAAGAACTGCCAGTAGGAAGGACAGATGACCAACACTTGTGTTATCAGAACGCTTACAGCTACTCTGCCTACCATGCACTTTGAGGAGTCACAATTCCATCCTTACCACTGGAGGTTGCAACAACAAAGAACTCGAGTTAAGCAGATGGGGGGGGGGTTAATAGCTCAAAATACGCCCCCTTATTTGAGGGATCCCATAGCGTACTTCCCTCCCTTTACTCCTAACCTCTGGTTCCTGCTCTGTAACAAGTCATTGATCCATAAAAGGACCCCCTCCCTTTTATCGCATGCCTGCTAAATTTATTCAGTCTTTGGAGAAGTACTCCTCAAAAGCTTTTCAGAAGTCTTAGCATTGAGCGTTCTTCTTCTTTTTGGGCGATCCCTCCTAGCTGAGTAAGATTGTCTTCCATGAACACGGTCTTAACAGTGAGTCTGTAAGTGACTGGAGGGTTGTATCCAATTAACCACTACTCGGAGCAGACCCAATGAAATTAAATGGATCCAAGTTAGGCACACCTATTCATTTCAATGGGCCTACTACAATTATGACTAGCACGGAATAAAACGCATTCCAGCTGACGGCTGGGTTCCCTTCTGGGCACTGCATGCCAGTGGGTGAAGTAAAAGCAACACACACACAATTCGCACAAACCACACATATACATGTCCTACTTGTGCATTCCCTCCATCCTTGTCTGATAAGTTTTATAATAAACCAACTTCAAACAATAGGTTACAGAGCTGGCTGATTAAATTAAACTTTGCTTTACGCAAGGAACCTGGTTTGTACATAATGCTAAGCTGAGGCTCTTTTAAAAGTTAAATTACACTTGGCAGAAGTCCTCCTTTTGGCTGTGTGAGGAGGAACAGGAGGAACACACAAGCCCAAGAGCAGCCTCAGGTTTGTGGAGGCTCATCCACGTAGCCAAAACCAAGGCTTAGCATTCTGTGCAGCTCAGATCACAGTAAAAAAACTATAAAACAAATGTGTACACACACACACACACACACACCTTGGACATCATAAAAGCTTAGGCAGGAAACCTTTCATAGGTAGAAAGCAAATAACTTAAAACTGTAAATGACATATTGCAGAAGTTACTACTGAAAAGTTGGAATTCTGGATATTATCTTCTCTGACCATGTATTTAGAAAACTTTATCCTGCTTCTCTCAAACTGAAATAATTCAGTTTAATGATTTGCTTGTTTCAATGCACTGTGCCTCAGTATCTTTGTAATAGACTGAAGCTGCATTCTACATAATCAGGCCATTGGTTAATCTAGAGCAGTTAGAGAGTAAACGCCATTAGAACTCAGAGAGACTAACTTCTGGGTGAATATGCACAGAGGACTGGACTGCAAAGGTACTGTGGGCATTTGATTTTGGAATCTGTATACTGCCTCGTTTAAGCTAATAGGCAAATGGCTAAAAAGGGCAACACCTACAAAGAGTGTGAATCAGTGCAATTCTTTATGGGGAAGGTTTGGGAAATGTTTTTTAAATAAAACAAAAACAAAGCTATATATGTGAAGGGCAAGCTTCAAATTCATGAGCATCAAGATTAAAGCACACAGAGAAATGCAAGTTCTTTCCCAAAGAAAGCACTGATTACAGGACCAACTTGAGTGGCCAAACGTTTGATGCTCATAAAGTTTACATTTGTACTATGAAAGCTGCTCTCTACAACGTAAAAGCACAACCAGTTATATAACATCTTCAGCAAAGTGTGTGAAAAGGCTTTCATTCATATAATGTAAAAGCCAACTTAATGTATTAATTTTATTAAATAAACTTCAACTGCACTAAAAATAAAAGTCACAGAACCAGGCCGCCAGAAATCCTTTCATTAAGGTGCAAATAACAACAGAATTTCTCTCAAGTACTCTGCAAATTGCAGAAGCATTGAATTTTCGCTGTTTTGGTTTTGCAGAAGGAACACACAGTGCAAGCAATGCTGAAAAGGCCCTGGACTACTGGAAACCAAGACTAAGCTTGTTCCCTAAATCTCTAGGATATACAGAAGCCTCAGGGAGAGGGGCAGGGTCCTTTCATCCTTTGCACCAGGCTTTGGAGAATGAAAAAAGCAGCCACTTCCCTCTTTTCCAACACTGCCATAGGCATGATCAGATGACTCTGGGAATGATGGAAGCACTAAGCATCTGTTGAACACAGAAAGCCAAAATTTCTGGGCTGCTGCAGACAGCCACCCCCAAAAGACTGGAACTCTTAAATTGAAAATGTTAAATTAGCCACACTTTGTTTTTCTCTTTCATTATGAGAGCCACATTCTGAGATGCCTGTACCGGAGGAGAAGGGGGTGCACTTACAAACTTATAGGAAAAGGGGTGTGCTATACATACCCAATGTCATTGTCTTGTTCTGCTCTGAGCATGGCAAACCACTGCTGTTTGTAAACAGAGGACAGCCATTCTAAAATTTAAAATTTAAAAAAATCAAAGTGGGTCTTTTACAGATGGGGAATATAAGTTAAGCAGCACTTTAAAAAGTCTTATAACTTAGACAAATCTATGCATGTTGCTAAACTATAGGATCCCACCACTCTACACTAAACGATTCAGCTAGTGTGATAGAAGTAAAGAAAAAGAAGGGGGGGTTCCATTGTTTGAAAGAACATGCACACAAACACACACACACTACTATGGTTAAAATGAAAAATGGGCAGTCATTAATTTGTGCCTAGGTAATCCAGTTTCAGCTAAGACCTTACCTGGAATGGTTTCTATAAAATTTGGTGCTCAGAGTATTTAATTCATCCATCCTTTTTGCCACTTCAGTCCAACTTAAACAGGCCTCAGTTCCAAATCACTAATTTCCTCTCATCTCAACATTTGCCAGTTCACCTCATTCTCATGCCCCTTCAGCTTACCTTTCTAACCATTAAATCTCACTCAGTTTAGTTCTGCATTTTTCTGTAAAATCTTCCACCTTGTCATGTTGACACAAAACCCCAGTTCCTCCCAACAACTTCCAGAGAGTGCCAAAACTTTCTTGTTTACTAAACTAGAATAAACTCTACAGCGACAATCGTATGGCGGCATTCCCAAGACATGCAGAAAACACAAGCCTAGAACATACTGCAACCAAATAAGCCTTTCACTTATGACATTCACCACATATGGAACCTGAGCCCAGGACAGCACTATAGCTACGGAAGCATGTTCACCAGTCCCTGCATTTTGAGGGGACAGGGAAATGGTATTCCTAATCAGAGATCCTGCAATCCTGCATTAAGCTGTAGGAATCCTTTGCACCCAAACCCCACTTGATCCACACCGCTTGATCCACACCACTTTCACATTAGTAAATTGGATCTGACCCCCCCCCCCCAGCATGGCCACATATTCAGTCCTGAACCCACCTTGTCTGCGGCCAAGGGGGAAAGAGAGAGCTGCTCCAATCTTACCTGCAGGTATCAGACCATCTCGCTCAACAATTTTTGCTGATGCCAGATCGCTGACTATGTACTGCAGCCGTAAGTGTCTGAAAACTGCCAAAAACGCACTTCCTGGTTCTGATTCCAAGAATGAGATGCCATCCCCAAAATCTGCAATGTGATAATAAGCAAGCCGTTATGAGTTCAAAAACTTTTTCGTTAAGCTTGCACAGTTGAACTGGTCCTGCCCCTCCTCCCAAATCTGCTCTGGGGGATCACTCAACCCTCTGTAGCCAATTTCGGGGTGTGTGGGAGCACACATCAAGAGAAGTGTCGTTGCACTCACAGAAGTCATTCTGCTAACAATGACTTCATTGGATTCCACCCAAACTATTTATGGTCAATTGTACAGTAACAGAAAGTGGGAAATGCATTCTGCAGGCAAAGCTGAAAAATATCAGATTTTCCTTTAAATTGGAACAATTTTATTTTCATTCACTCACTTTAATTTCACCTGTTTTAATACAACTAGATCCTGCTTTTTTTTAAGTGCTCAGGATCACACATAGAACTATAGATTATGAAGCTAAATAAAGGATAAATGCTTTCCAGCCCACATTAAATAGGCCAATTGCGTATTAACATCTTCAAGGTACATCTTGCACAAAGAGAAGATTTTAGATTTCCAACATGCACAGTCATTCACAAACTCCAGAGCTGCACAAATACCTTTTTTACGCTTGGAAAACCAAACATCTGCTTCATTTAAAAGGTGCTTTAGAGATCCATTCCAAGAAGGCACCAGTTGAAGGAACATCCACTGGATAAAAATAAAATGGTGTAAGTTTAAAATTTTCCATTGGAACATTTTCCATTCAATGTGAAAACACACACACACACACCCCTTTTACAAGCAGCCCCATTTACGTGCGTTCAGTATGAGTGTGACAAAGTTTACGCGCATTGTGCCGAACCTTGAAGTAACCTAGAAACATCATAACAACGTCTCTGAAACGCTATTAAAAGAGTGGAAAGGGGGGCAGGGCAGAGGCAGAATGGGGGGTTTGCAGGCTTTTTCAATGGGTTTCAATTACAGTGTCACCTTGGTTCTCAAACGCCTTGGTTCCCAAACACTGAAAACCTGGAAGTAAGTGTTCTAGTTTTCGAATGTTTTTCAGAAGCCGAATGTCCAATGTGGCTGTCGGCTACTGTTTCCAGGGTGCCTGCACCAATCAGCTGTGCCCTGGTTTTCGAATATTTCGGAAGTCAAATGGATGTCCGGAATGGATTAGGTTTGATGCTTGGCACTTTTGTTTTTGCTATTTATTTTGTGTTTTTGTTTTTGAGGCCTTTTTGGTTAATTTGTTTTTGGGACTGTGTGGAACCCAGTTCAGCTACTGATTGATTGATTGATTGATTGTGTGACTGCGGAAATGGATAAAAGTCCCCCATCCAAACAATGACTATCATCAGTGCAGGTAAGAAAAATAATAATTTAAATTTTTATTTGATAGTACAGTACATTGATTATTGCTTTCATTTTATGGATCAATGGTCTTGTTAGAGAGTAAAATTCATGTTAAATTGCTGTTTTAGGGGTTGTTTTAAAAAGTCTTAAACAGATTAATCCGTTTTGCATTACAGTACTTTCTAGGGGAAAGCGTGCCTTGGTTTTGGAACATTGTGGTTTTGGAACAGACTTCCAGAACGGATCAAGTTTGAGAACCAAGGTACAGTGGTACCTCGCAAGACGAATGCCTCGGAAGACGAAAAACTCGCAAGACGAAAGAGTTTTTTGTTTTTTGAGTTGCTGTGCAAGACGAATTTCCCTATGGGCTTGCTTCGCAAGATGAAAACGTCCTGCAAGTTTGTTTCCTTTTTCTTAAAACCGCTTGAAGAGGTGCAGTTGCGACTTGACCGTGCTTTGCAAGACGAAAAAACGCGCAGAACGAATTAATTTCGTCTTGCAAGGCACCACTGTACCACTGTATACACGATTTCACTGATGCACATGGTGCCTTCGAAATTAATTGCCTTGTAAACAGGGGCTGCCTGTACTAGAAATAAGAATGTTTTATGCCACAGCAGCACCTGGACCAGAGCAACTGTGGATTAAGCCTGGTTTGGTGCAAATCCAACAATAGGGCAACTGTTTCACACAAACAGGACTATCTGGGCCTTGGTTACTACCTTTTTCAGAGCAGTGTACACATCCATCTCCACTTGCATGACAAACAGGTTAGAGGAACTGATCAGCTGTTTCATGAGGTTTATACTGGAACAGAAGACATGGCACATGAAATGTCAAGATAATGAACAGATTCATTTAAATTTGTATAATTTTAGGCTAAACATCTCTCAGTATCTCAGTTAATCCAAGATAGCTGAAATCTCAATACCTGAGTTCTTTGACGAGTTCCACACACTGGTGTGTCATCAGGTTGTTTAAGAGCCATTCAAGGCACCTAGATTTAACATATATCAGTCTTATCAGAGTGCACAGAAAGATGATTTCCCCAAACAATTAAACATCTAGAAGAACATTTTAAACAACTTGCAGAGTAGATACTTGCTCCGTATTACCAAATATCACCGTATACCATGAAGTCCCCACATGCAATGCCCGCCCACTCTGCTATAATCCCCTTCACTCCCACCATGGATCTTACATTCCCAATGCATCCAACAATATAAACCAGGCTTCCTCAACCTCGGCCCTCCAGATGTTTTTGGCCTACAACTCCCATGATCCCTAGCTAGCAGGACCAGTGGTCAGGGATGATGGGAATTGTAGTCTCAAAACATCTGGAGGGCTGAGTTTGAGGAAGCCTGAAATAAAGTATCACTCTGAGCCTGTGTCATCCTTCCAATTTTCTGATTCCCGGATACCACAGCCCACAATGCTCAGAAGTCCCAGCTGCACTGTATTGGGCAGAAATGTTTTCAGAATGTCACACCTACTTTAACTTACCTAAAACTTATTTTTTATAGGAACATGCATATCCCAAAGAACATACTTTTCAGAGTAATGTACAAAACAGGATAATGAAAGAATGCCCATGAAGGAGCCACATTAGCTGCTTCCCAAAGTGATTCCAAGGGGAATCACACTATTTTTAGAAATGCCTTCTCATTAGATAAAGCTCATTTCAATGCAAAGAAGATACTTGCTTTTTTTTCAGGGAATCTAATCCATATGTTCCTGCAGAATTATAATAGCTGCACACAGTTTTTGCATTAATTGTTTCCTTCATTGTCTCACCACATTGCTGTATTAAGCCATCCTGAAAATACACAATGACAGAAAAAAATCTCCAATGCCTAAATAGTATGTGTAATCTACTTCCCAGAATAGCCTAGGAAGAAGGTGAACTCAGTAGATAAAGTATTGATAATACCTAAAAGCCTGGAAAAAACCTATATATACCTCCAGTTTAAGCATTGTTCGGTTGCCCCCATTTTGAAACATAAGAAACTATTTATGCCAAGTCAAACTAGTTATTGTGTGCATGAACTGCTAGCAGCAGTCCAAAAAGACACTTTTCTAGCTTTCCTACATGAGAGCCCTTGGAGCAGGAGCAGGGAACCTGCAGCCCTCCAGGTGCTGTTGGTCCACTATTCTCAAATCCCTAGACCTTGACCATGCTGGCTGGGGCTGAAGGAAAGCTGGGAGTCCAACACCAACTGAAGGGCCAGAGGTTCCCCACTGCTGCCTTAGAGGGATTGAACATACAACCTTTGAACACATACATTGCATATATAATACAGAGAAGCAGCAGAAGATGGAGATTGTTAACAGGAAAAGTTACAGGGCATTCACAAAATGTTCAGCTTTGCATTATGAAATGAGTCTTCTTACTTATTATCATCATTTATATTTGGGTCCCTTTTGTCAGGAAAATGATGAATAAAGCAACTTACAAAAATAGTATGAACACAAATCTGTTATAACATACACAATCAACAAAAGCCTAAAAACACATCTATACAAATTAAAGACAGGTCTCACAGATCCTGCCCCACAAATCTCGGAAAACCCTCAAAATGAAAGGCCACCAGCCCAGGTAAAACAAAAAGGTTTTACCCAGGTGTCTAAAACATATAAAGAAGGTGCCAGCATGCCTTGCTAGGGAGAGAATTCCACAAGCATGGAACCACCACTGAAAAGGCCCCTTCCCATGTTGCCACCCTCTAGACCCCTATGGAGGGGGTTCACAGAAAAGGGCACCGGATGATGACTCTGGGTCTTTTACGAAGTTAAACATTTTACAAATGCCCCATAGCTTATAAACTGAAGGGGGAGGGTGCCAAATAAAGGTAGCCATTTCTACTTACCAATTGCAGCATGCTAGCTGCTGCTAGGAGTGCAATGACTCTGCTGGGATTTATTAACACTTCATCTCGATAAAGTGACCCAAATGCTACCTGTAAGGCTGGGAAACAAGCATCCCATCAAAGCAAATGTAGAGGATGGGTATATTACACACAGTTAAATTATTAGTGTTTTTAGTTAATTAATTCCTTTCCATCAAATGCAAGTGTTCAAGTGATGTTTAAAAATTTAATGTCCGGAAACCCTCTAAGAACTTTCAACACATCGACAACACTTAAGAAAGGAAAACAAACTGCAGAACTAGCAACTAAGAAACTTGGAGGAGTATATCCCGTGCAGGAAAAGCAGTCAAATGCATTAAGAAGTATTAAGCAGCAGGGAAAAGCTGCTGAGAAGCCAAACAGCTCAACAGAAACAGCTATTATGACAGGTCAGGAACATGACAAATATAAAATCCTACGTTACGCCAATGATCCATAATAGCCAACCTAACCTAAAACTAAGGGGTAACTCTTAAGTCACTGGAACAGAGTAGGCAGACTTTAGCAAACAACTGTTTTCTACATCAACAAATAAAAAACAGATTTTCAAATGCTCTGCTCTTTTGTAATAAAAATTCTGGTGGGAGTGGGTCAGTTCATCTTGTGTTTTTCACACTGACAACATAAAAAGTTTTAAAGAAGTCCCAAGGTGCCTGGCTACTTTCTTTAACACTACTCCCAAATGGAGAAACCCATTTTCTAATGAGTTCTCTAGAATCTTCTCCCAACACATTCCCCAAATTTCCAACTGTAAATGTGATTCAAATAATGTTTTAATAAACAACTTTTGATAATAATAATAAAAAATCTTAGCTGACTTGACAAGTACCCATGTCTTCTGTAAAAAAGGAACATCATCCTTTGCTTACCTTCTACATCAATATTCTGATCAGGAATTTCCAATTCTATTGTATGCATTTCCGATTCCTTCCAAGAACCGCTGAACATACTCGAAAAGTAGCCAGACTACAAAAAAAGACCCTGAATTTAATTCAAATGCTTAAAATGTAAGAATATATGCAAATTAATATGGTACAAAGAAAGTAAGCTGTATGTCCATATCAGGAGGCATTATGGCAGATCTCTTCCATTCCTAATAAATTTCAAGCAAATTCTTCATTAGCCTTTATTTCAAGCATGTTTGATCTCTAAAGTATCAGTCTGAACACTCTCAACTTTATGTGCCATGGTTTATGACACTAGAAACGAGTGTTCAGACCATGTAGTACCCACCACCCCATGTACCTACTCTAGTGTTTGATCCTAGTTAAAGCAAGCTATGGTTTCCCATTATCTCTGAAATAGATTCAGGAACAAAAACCAGGATCAAACAAGGCTTTCATTCCTGGTTAGTACATCACCATTAAGTCACAACTTCCTGTTTCAGGAGTAATGAAACACTGGTTTTAACTAAGTTTGGAGAAAACACAACTAAGATTATGAATCGTTTTATCCAAACAAACCTAAACTACCAACTGTAAAACAAGAGGGGGAAGAAGTAATTACAATAATATTGAATACTGCCTGAAATTTGAACAAAAACTCCCATGGGCAGCAATTTAGAAGGGTACTGGAAAAGGAACCACATACAAGACATACAAATAGATGTACAAGGGTGGTCTCATGCTACAGACATACATACATTGCCGTATCCATACAAAGTTAGGTGTAGGTAAATTAACACACACATACACACACCATGTAAGTATACCTTTTCATTAAAATGTAATTCATATAAAACTAGAAATAGCTAGTTTTCCATCCAAGGAAGTGAAAATTACTGCTCTACTAGAACTTTCCATCACAGCAGGAGGTGACCCCATTATGAGATGCTATCACTCACAGAAGTTTACCTGAGAGATCAAAAGAATAAAGTCTATTTGTACAGTAGTATATTCCCTTTGACAACCTTATCTTTTCCAAGGGAAACAATATGTTATGTTTAATTTATTCAAGCTAAGCTAAAGTATGCTTTGTTAGCCATTAATGTACACCTCACTGCTGCTCTTGAGAATTCTGGACATAGCGGCAGGCAAGGGATAAGGAGAGTGTGTCTAACGGCACTATCCCCTGCATGCTTACTCAGAAACAAGTTCCACGGAGTTCAGTGGGACTTGCTCCCTAATAAAGGTATTTAGAATTAGAGCCCAAGATCTGCCTGGAAAAAAATATTTTATTCTTACCTGACATAAGTATATCTTGTGCAAGTTCCATTCTTCTCCCAGAGCACAAATCTTAATATCACTGTTTTCACCGTTTAGAAATAAAGTCTGATATATATACTTGGAAGTGCTTTTTAATTTTTTCCTGGATTAAGGGGAGGGGAAAAAACAAGTGTTGAATTCCAGCACGTAACACTAAACATAACATTTTGAAAGCTTGTTGGACAGATGAACCTTCCTTGCAAGCATCCCATTGAACCAATTTGATCCACTTTCCATGGTTTTTACCAAAGTCAATGGTTACAAGGTTGGTTTCAAGTTACATTTTGTTTAAGAAAGCCTACAGTTATCCCAACATCATGCTTCTTTATGAGCTGAAGCAATCAGGAGTAATTCTAAAAGCAATCATGAGCCTTCTAAAAAAGCCTTTAAAAAGTGGATATTACAGAGCATATTCTGGCTCAGCCAATGCCATTTCCTTTACCTGCCTGGAAGCTCTCATAAGGGACATAATTTTTTTGCATTACCAGCCTCATCCTGCTGCTGAGGATCATATCTAGTTTAGCTTTAAAACACAGGCTCACCTAAGGCGCCAAGAATGTATGTCATTTAGCTACTTTTAAGATGTTGCCAGGCATGTGCACGTTCTGTTGGAACTTCTGTTCCTGCTACAATAGTGCTTGAATCTGCAAAATGGGAAGGCCAGTAGCTCAAAAGTAAAGCATGTGCTTTGCCTGAAGAAGGGCCTGGGTCCAATCCCTGCTGGGATCTCCAGGTACAGCTTGGGAGAGACTCCCTGTCTGAAACCTTGGAATGCTCCTCTCAGTCACTGTAGGCCAGTGCTTCCCAGAGGGGGCTGATACGGACTGAGGAGGGGGGGGGTGCCTTTTTCCCCCTCTTCCTGACTGACCGAGGCGATGACCTCGAGGGTGCCACCGCACACCCACCCTCAAAACCCCTTCACCGTTGCACAAGCACCACACTTTTCCCAGACCCTTTCCCGAGCGAAATAAGCTCGAATATCTATAAATATATTCTCTATCTTTCCTATGCCTATCTGCGCCCCATACTTAGAACGAGTAGACCGAGTGTTTCTCTTCTCCACTTATTCCTATGGCCGCGCTTTAGCCAATCACAGCCATGCATTCGTCCTGCAAAGAGCTAGCTCCAGGAGCTCCTGCACGCCTCATTTCACTCCTAACAAGCTGCGGACGGCCCCCCGCTGTGAGAACAATGGATCCGAAACCAGGGACCTCGTAAACCTGTCAAAATCTAGTTACAATGTATCCATTCTGCTTCCGCCTGCCAAAATGTATCCATTCTGTTCTACCTTTCACTCTACAGTACGGAATAGCCTGGAAACCTTTGAAATCTCTAAAAATTGATATAAAATCGACCGTAGCTCCGATTTCCTCACTCTTGGTGTCATTCAACTCAGCTCTCCCTGGACTCCATGATGTTGTTCCTACTTCCATAATCCCCAAAGCGGCGGGTCACGTACGCAGGAACTTCCTAATCCTGTCAGATCGTTTCGCCAAACCCTTCCTCTAGGCAATATTAAGTGGCAGACGATGCATATCTCTGACCCATTGTCTTGCCACCACCGGTACTTGATAAATGTTTATCTATGCATATTTCTCCCTCCGCATATTCCCCCTCCCTCATCTGAAATGTTAATGAATGTGATCCCACCCCTTCCATAATCTATTCATGACGTGTGAAATGTATTCATGATGTAATCCACGAAACATGACCTTCCCATAATGTATTCATGACGTTTCCTGCACTGTATTCTGGGTTATGGAGGGAACTTTTAAAAGTCTATGTCACCCCATACTCGGGGTTCAATGCCATTTTGAACCTGTTGCGCAATAAACTCGGATCTTCGTACTTTGCTCCTGTGTCCGGCTGAGCTCCTTTCTTCTCCGCTAGGACCCGCGGACTTTGTCCGACGAGCTGGGTGGCTGTGCCCTCACGCACCCGGATTTTACCGTAACATTTGGCGCCCAAGCAGGGACCTGAAGCGTTCTCCCGTGTTGCTGACCGGGGGCCCCGAAATCTTCAGCCGGCACCGGGCCATTTTGCCCGGGAAGATCCTTTGGACCTCCGGCCATCTTCCGGGCGGTAATCTGAAGTCCCAGAGTTCAGTCGGGGAGCAAAGAGGGATCCAGCCGGCTTGCTCACCGATCCCGGGATCATCGTAGAAGACACGTGAGTATAGGAAAAGGAAATCCAGTGCACTGGTGGGAAGGGGGTGGAATCTCCTGGCAACTGAATTCTCTGCCCTCCTCTCTATCGCTCCTTCTCGCCTGTATCTTGGTCCAAGTGGTGAGAGAGACCGTGGACTGCCGCTCGACCCGAAAGGGGGGTTCTGAGCTCTATCTCTTTCTCCTCAAACTCTCCAGCCAGCCGCACCGATTGAGAGTCCGAAAGTAAGACGGAGAGACCCGGCTTGGAAAGACAGCCGACTCTCTGCAACGGGCATCTCAGTCGAAAGCAAGGGGTTGGAGTTCTTTTCCGAACTTCCCGAGCGCCCTTACGGAGGGGGCAGGAAGGGGTCTTGCTTTCCTATCAATCAATCCCAGCCGCACCGGTCGGGCCACGTAACACGTGTATCGTGCGTGAGTCCGCTTCCGAAAGCAAGGGGGATTTTCCGTTCGGAACCTATCCAGGGATCACCCGATCTGGCATCGCACTACGCGAGCGTCCAGTAGGGCCCCTTTTCCTGAGAGTGTGACGATAGGTAGGAGGTTGCCAGGAGGGATAGCCCATGAGGAATTGGGCGGGACCGGCAGAGTGGAAGGAAACCCCAGGTTATAGGAAATAGAGAATTGTAAAGGGAACATAAGAATCAGGTAGATAGAGCTCTCAAAACTTTCTCTAAGGAAGTTGCCAAGCAGCTAGAGACCCCGCTTTACTATAAACCCCAGCGTTAGGCATACCAATTCCCTAGGTATACCAATCCTTACCGACCCCTCTCTCCCCTCTTTCTGTCTAGACACGCGTGAATAAAATGGGTACCCAGGCCTCTAAGCATGAACGGGCTCGCTCCGGGAGGAAGGCTTCAAGGAAGCCATCTGAATCCCAGAGGGACCCCGACTCCCCCCTCGAATTCGTCATCTCCTATTGGAAATCTATTCCCGGGCATAAGTTGCTGTCGAGACAGAAGTTAGAAGATCTCTGTAGAGACACTTGGCCCGCCGGAACTGCCTCTGCAAAACCAGAGTTACGCTGGCCAAAGGGTGGCTCCTTTAACGAAGACCGTCTACAACATCTTAAAAATTATTTGTTAGAGGAAAAGCCCCGTCAATTGGAATACCTGGCCACCTTTGAGACGGTCAAAGGGCTGCTCCAAGGCACCAAAGGAACAACGACCTATCAGCTGCCCGTCTTAAGTCATGGAAGGTCGTCCTTGCCCCCCCCATACGAGGGATACCCTGGAGAAGAAGACTCCATAGAACAAGCGCTCATCCCCTTCTACTATAGGCAACCAATTCCACCCGCCCCAGGGGGTCAATCAGATAGCGATGAAGACACACGGGAACCAGGGGCACGGGGGGGCACGAGCCCACGAATAACCAGGCAGCGAGCTAAGGAGATTCAGAACGCTACCCCAGAAGGCTCAAACCCTGTAGCTCTGAATCAGCGAGCTAAAGAAATACTAGAGGCCACCTTGAGAGACCCCAGCCTCTTAGAAAAACTTAAAGAGACCCCGGGGACGTCTAAACAGACGGAATCCGCAGCCGTCCAGATGCCCTTAAGGGCCCTGCCAATCCCACCCCTCCAGCCGGATGGACCTCCTCGGATGGTGTACACTCACCAACCATTTTATACGGCAGACCTGGTAACCTGGTCGAATCAAATGCCATCTTTAAGAGATGACCCGGATAAGTGCCACCGTCAGGTCAGCGCTATTTTTTCGACCCACAAGCCGACTTGGCCAGACGTTCATGTTCTCCTAAATGCCCTTTTCAACGAAGCCGAAAAGGCAGATATTTTAGCCAAGGCCGGGGAAGCAATCGAACTCCCGAACTACCAGGCAGGACGCCCACGAGGTGTTGAGGCACTCACAGCCCAATGCCTACGCACCGAACCAACCTGGGACTATAATACCACAGACGGAACATGGTGCTTAGATTTATTCAAGAAGGCGATATTGGACGGCATTAAGGCCGCTGGCCAGCGTACAGTCAACTGGACTAAAGTCCAAACTGTGTTGCAAGGGGCCAATGAACACCCATCCGACTATTACACCAGGCTAGTATCAGCCATCAAGACTTGGGGAGGGATCGACCCAGATAATCCTCAACACGAGGTCATTGTGAAGGGCTTCTTCAAGGATCAAGCCTGCCCTGATATTAGAAAAGCCCTAAACCTGCAAATAGGGTATGATGGAAAGAGTATTAGCGAAATCCTCTCCATCGCAAAATCCGTCTTTAACTCCCGAGACGAGAGGAAGAAGAGAGACCCCAAGCCCGAAACGGAACAGATCCTGGCCCTTAGCATGGAACCAAACTACAGCAGGGGCAGGGGTTTCAGTCGAGGAAAGGGAGCCCGGGGAGGAGGACCACCGAACCCTCATAGACCATGGGGACCAGCCGCAGGAGGGTGTTTTTACTGCCAAGAGGAAGGACACATTAAAAGATTCTGTCCCTACCTCAACAATGTGACTCGTGAAGTACATTCCAACACGACCTACGGGTACCAGAACCAACCTCCTGTGCCCTACAACCCTCGAGCCGCCCCAGCCTCTTACAACCCACCGCTCCCGAATGTCCCTACTAAAACGCAAACACCCCCGCAGGGACTGAGAACACAAATGCCGGCGATAACTCCGTCCACCCACCCTTGGGCAAACGCCACTGCTCCACCTCTACACCCCCCTAACCAACCCCCTCCAGACGACCAACAAACGTATTGACAATCAGAAGGGGGTCCCGACCAAACTCAAACTATCTGTCCAGTCCTAACGCTATCCTCCGAAGACCCATTTTGCACCATAGAGATAGATGGCCATCCTTATCAATGCCTACTGGACACCGGGGCCACATACTCCACTTTAACGGACAGTCACCTGGAACCAGGTTCAGAAACAAAAAAGGTTATGGGTCTGGATGGGATACCCCGCACATGTCCCCTATCACGTCCAACTAAAGTTACCCTCGGACCTCTACTCGCCGAGCATACCTTCCTCTTAACCAGTAGTCCGGTGAATCTCCTCGGAAGAGACTTACTCTGCAAACTAAACGCAACAATTAAATGCTCCCGAGAAGGTATCTACCTATATATGCCTGAAGACTCAATCCCTGAATTTCAAGGAATGATGGAGGAAGTGAAGACAGATAGGCAGTTTCCCGAACTCCCTCCCGAGCTGGAGGACAATCTACCCCCCTCTCTATGGGGCACCGAGTCAACCTCAGTAGGCCTCCTCCTATCGGCCGTCCCGGTAAAAATTACCTATAGGACTGACCTACCCTTCCCGTGTACTAAACAATACCCCTTACCCAAGGAGGCCATTGAGGGGTTAACCCCGATGATAGAAGACTTTCTCGAAAAGGGGATCCTGGTTCCTTGCGCATCCCCATGCAATACACCTGTATTACCAGTAAAGAAACCGTCCGCCGAGGGAGCCCCAGTCCGATATCGCTTCGTCCAGGATTTAAGATTAGTAAATCAATTTGTAATACCCCGTCACCCAGTAGTGGGCAACCCGAACTCCCTCCTAAATGCCATACCCGCAGAAACCAAGTGGTATACCGCTGCAGATCTATGCTCCGCCTTCTTTAGTATACCATTAGATCCAGCTAGCCAATTCCTCTTCGCCTTCACATGGGGACCCAGTCAATTAACCTGGACAAGGTTGCCCCAGGGGTACGTGGAGTCACCCGCAATCTTCTCAGCAATCCTACACCAAGATTTGCAAGATATACACCTCCCAGCCAGCTCTGCTCTCCTTCTTTATGTAGATGACCTGCTCCTTTGTTCTACCAGCGAGGAAGCGTGCAAAACAGACACCAAGCACCTCCTTGCCGAACTAGCCAGGAAGGGACACAAAGTGTCACCAAAAAAGCTACAATATTGTAAGCAGGAAGTAAAGTACCTTGGCCACATCCTAGGGGTGGGCACCCGAAGCTTAGCAACAGATAGAATAGAAGCCGTTACAAAAATCCCCCTTCCCAAAACCAAGCGACAACTACGAGGATTCCTAGGAATGGCAGGCTTCTGTAGAGCCTGGATCGCAGGCTACAGCGAAATAACGAAACCGCTGTCTGCCATGACCCGCCAAGACCACCCCGACACCTTAGTTTGGGAAGAAGAAGCATACAAATCATTTGAACGATTGAAACGGGAACTAAGGTCAGCCCCTGCGCTAGGCTTACCCGACTACAGAATCCCCTTCAACCTGTTTATCCATGAGCAAATGGGGGTAGCCTCAGGGGTACTGACTCAACCTTTCCGGGATAAAGAAAGACCTGTGGCATATTACAGCCTACAATTGGACAATACAGCAAAGGGGGCAGTGAGCTGCCTGCGAGCTATAGCCGCCGCGGCAACCCTCCTCGAAAAAGCTCAAGAAACAGTCTTGGGGCATGAAATCATTGTTCATGTTCCCCACTCCGTCTCCACCCTCCTAACTCTACGAGGCTGTCATCACTTTTCAAATTCCCGACTAAACAAGTATGAAGCCCTCTTGCTAACCCCATCAAACGTCACCATAAAAAGAGTCAACTCCCTTAACCCAGCCACCCTTCTACCCCTCCCCGACGATGGGACCCCACACCACGACTGTGCCACAATAGTCCGTCAAGCCGAGAAACCCAGGGAAGACCTCGATCACCTACCCTTGGAAAACCCGGACCTTGTACTCTACACAGACGGCAGCTCCAGGGTAGTAGAAGGGGAGAGGAAGACGGGGTATGCTGTGGTTACGGACTTTGAAGTCTTAGAATCCAACCCGATCAACCCACAATATAGCGCCCAAGCTGCAGAATTGATAGCGCTCATACGCGCCTGCGAACTCAGTGAGGGCAAGCGGGCCACCATCTACACTGATAGCAAATATTGTTTCGGATTAGTCCACACCACTGGTCAAATCTGGCTACAAAGGGGCTTCCTAACAGCTGCAGGCTCTAAAATTTCACACGCTGCCCTAGTGGAGAGGCTACTGACCGCCATCCACATGCCCGATGCAATCGCAGTCGTTCACTGTAAAGCACATACCCGAGGCAGGGACCCAGTTTCAAGAGGCAACAGACGAGCCGATAACGCGGCTCAAGCAGCCGCACTCCGCCCCCCCAACCAAGAATCAGAGTTTCAAGCCCTACAGATCCCACTCAATATAGATCCCACACAGATTTACAAAGAAGCCCCCGAGGAAGAAAAGACTCTCTGGCGCTCAGTGGGTGCAGTCCAACAAAATGATATTTGGATCCTCCCTGATGGCAGGCCCGTCCTTCCAAAAACATGGGTTTCAAAATTGGTGAGGGTTCTCCATCAACAAACGCATTGGGGAAAGGGGAGACTGATAGAACATGTTAAGAGATCCTGGTACGCACCAGGCTTGGCAGTCGCGGCCACAACAGCATCAAAGAACTGTATTACCTGTAGTTCCTACAACCCCAAACGACAACCCAGAGCACCCCCAGGGGCCAGACTATGGGCATTCGTCCCTTTCGAAAGCCTGCAACTAGATTTTATCGATCTGCCACCCTGCCAAGGCTTCAAACATGCCCTCATCATAATAGACAAACTCTCTTCCTGGGTAGAAGGATTTCCCTGTAGGAAGCCAACTGCCTCTGTAGTAGCCAGAGCCCTTCTGCAGGACATCATACCCCGATTTGGGGTTCCCCGCCGACTAGACAGCGACAGGGGAACCCATTTCACGGCTCAAATAGTACAATTAGTCGCAAAGGCTCTACAAATAAAATGGGATCTTCATACACCCTATCACCCACAATCTTCGGGCCAAGTAGAGCGCATGAACCAAGAAATTAAAATACAACTTGGCAAACTCTGTAGGCTAACTGGACTAAAGTGGACAAATGCTCTCCCATTAGTTCTCCACAATATACGGAGTGCCCCTACCGGACCCTTGAGACTGTCTCCGTACGAACTCCTATTTGGGAGACCCCCTCCCGTCTATAATACTCTATTTCCCCTTTCGGAGCTCGAACTAGGAGAAGCAGAACTCACTAACTATGTCATTCAGCTCCAGACGCAGCTACAGCGCCTCCACCAGTACGCGGCCATCGAAGGACAGAACCTGCCCATCGACGTGCAAGCCCACTCCTTCGATCCCGGCGACTGGATCCTCATCAAAGTTTATCAAAAGGAACCCCTTCAACCCGCCTGGGAGGGCCCCTACCAAATCCTCTTGACATCACCAACCGCTGTAAAAGTAGGGGAGAAGAATTCGTGGATCCATCACACCAGGTGTAAGCCCGCGCCACCCCCTCAACAGACGGAGGAAAACCCCGGCGAGGACTTCACTTTCTCGACCCCTCCCACACCGCCGACCTCGTACATCGACGACGACGAAGAACAGACCGGACCAGCAGATCGGGGCCAAGATCGGGCTCAACAGACCGGGCCAGCAGATCGGGGCCAAGATCGGGCTCAACAGACCGGACCAGTCGCCACGACATCCAACTGGACATCCGAGATCGTCCCTGACACCGACGCTCTCAAATTACGTCTCAAACGCGCTTGACAGTTCATCTGACAGCTCCATTTGACAGCTCTCTACGTCACCGCTCCATCCTGCCTCATCTGACAGCTTCGTTTGACAGCTCTCTACGTCACCGCTCCATCCTGCCTCATCTGACAGCTTCGTTTGACAGCTCTCTACGTCACCGCTCCATCCTGCCTCATCTGACAGCTTCGTTTGACAGCTCTCTATGTCACCGCTCCATCTTGCCTTATCTGACAGCTCCGTCTGACAGCTCCCTACGTCACCGCTCCATCCCACCTCATCTGACAGTTCCGTCGACAGTTTACAACTTCCGAACTACCTCTCTCCCTACACGCGCACCTGCCATGGGTTTTGCCTGCACCGCCCTTCTCCTCGCCACCTTCTTCAGGACCACGTCTGCTTCATCAAACCATTGTACAGGACTACAAACTGACTATCACTTCTTGGATTATCACGAGGTCGAAACAGGGGGAAGATCTAACCCTGACCGAATGGGGGACTTTGATTTCTGCCTTCCTGAGTCTCGGACCCTACTGCGCCACTCTCTAGTACCCCGACTCACCAATGACGAATACTGGGAACTTTTCATCCGAAACAAGGACCTACGCCGCATTGGGTCTGCTGCCCTCACTCTGGACCATTCTTCCTACCGCCTGACTTGCCATAACGGGACTTATCTCCTATACAAAGGCGGGGAAATCACGCAAAGCCCGAACTGGACCGAAGTCGAGATAGGAGGGGCCTCCCACGCTTACACGGACTCCAGTCGCCCCTCTGGAAACTTGATTTTCGGGTTCCAGTGTCTCCTCTCCACCCCAGAGACCCGGAAACCCCAACTCCAAGGTCTCTGCCTGCGGCGGTTCTGCTGTTTATGGAACCTTGGGTACACCCGTGATTGGAAAGGGGCCGAATATCTAGAGGGTTGGCACCATCCCATACACCCTTCACGCCCCCCCTCCTGGGATCACGCTGGACCCCTGAGGTGCGGCGGAATCGCCAGAGACCGGCAACTATTAAATACCACCGACCCACTCCATCCAGTCGGTACAGCACCTAGGCAATTCGGCACAGACTCTGCGCTCCCGGGAGAAGACCTCCTTTCTTCCTGGGAGCAAAATTCCTACATTAAACTTCTCAGCCAGGTGGCGAAAGAAGCACCCTACCCAGACTGCTGGATCTGTGCCCACGCACCCAGTCACCTCCAGCAGAGCCTCCCACTTGTCCCAGTACCAGTGACTTTGGAACAATTTCGCTCTGGAAACGTTACGTCCTGGAATTTAACCGCACTCAACTTGACGCATCAGTACCTCTACCTTACAGGCCCTACCAAGGGACCCCTTTGCCGCCGCTTCTCCGGAGAAGGAACCTTCATTGGGTCCAGTACGTGTACCTCCACTCTAGAAATCCTACCGACTGGACTAGTCACCATCATCAACGCTAGGGGTCCCCGGACTTTCCCTAACCTCACCACTGCCTGGGCCGCTGTCGTGGGACACCCCTCCGACTGGAAGCCCCAAGTCACGGACTCCATGCTGCTGCAAACCTTTGCTTCAGGCAGAATGGAGTCTTACCTCAGCGGCTTATTCTGGGTATGCGGACATCGCGCGTACACATGGGTGAGCCCACACATGTCCGGATCCTGCTTCGTCGGCTACATTGTCCCCGGAATTAGGATACTTCCACACCTACCCCCCGGGAGACAAAGAAATAAGAGGGAACAGAAAGAGCTGTCAGACCTGTCAGACGCCGCTGCGAATGGAGAGACCGTGGGCCGAGCGCTTTTCCCCGCCTACGGTGCCGGTTCAAACCACGTGGATATTCTCCGACTCACCGATATCCTCCTCAAATTCATGCAAGAGGCAACCCAGATCACAGACTCCCTAATGTCGGAACTATCCGAGGTAAGACAATTGAGCCTGCAAACGAGAATCGCGACAGACTTCCTCTTGTCCAGTCAAGGAGGCACCTGCGCATTAATAGGCACAGAGTGCTGTACATATGTGACTGATCAGACCTTAAACATAACTGGGCATTTAAATAACATTCATGAGCTAGCAGGGAAGCTTCACGACATCCAGCATGAGGGACTCTCCGATGTGGACTTATGGGGATGGTTGCCCAAGCTGGGATGGCTCAGGCAACTATTGAAAGTCGTGTTGTTTACCATTTTAACTGTTTTCCTTTGTGTCTCCATCCTGTGTTGTACTATGCATTGTATTACCCCTTGCTGCTCTCTCCTCCGTCATTCTGCCTCCACTAGCTCCTTTCCTCTTCGAGCTTATTCCCGCTCCCGACATGCTCCCACCTTCCCAGACTACGTACAGATGAGACATTTGGGAGAAGGGGAATATGAGATCACCGAGATTTAGTGCTCCAATGGTGCGGAGAAAGGATTTGCAAGTTCTTACAGAACTTTAATGCAAATCTATCTCCGAATGGGGGACTGATACGGACTGAGGAGGGGGGGGGTGCCTTTTTCCCCCTCTTCCTGACTGACCGAGGCGATGACCTCGAGGGTGCCACCGCACACCCACCCTCAAAACCCCTTCACCGTTGCACAAGCACCACACTTTTCCCAGACCCTTTCCCGAGCGAAATAAGCTCGAATATCTATAAATATATTCTCTATCTTTCCTATGCCTATCTGCGCCCCATACTTAGAACGAGTAGACCGAGTGTTTCTCTTCTCCACTTATTCCTATGGCCGCGCTTTAGCCAATCACAGCCATGCATTCGTCCTGCAAAGAGCTAGCTCCAGGAGCTCCTGCACGCCTCATTTCACTCCTAACAAGCTGCGGACGGCCCCCCGCTGTGAGAACAATGGATCCGAAACCAGGGACCTCGTAAACCTGTCAAAATCTAGTTACAATGTATCCATTCTGCTTCCGCCTGCCAAAATGTATCCATTCTGTTCTACCTTTCACTCTACAGTACGGAATAGCCTGGAAACCTTTGAAATCTCTAAAAATTGATATAAAATCGACCGTAGCTCCGATTTCCTCACTCTTGGTGTCATTCAACTCAGCTCTCCCTGGACTCCATGATGTTGTTCCTACTTCCATAATCCCCAAAGCGGCGGGTCACGTACGCAGGAACTTCCTAATCCTGTCAGATCGTTTCGCCAAACCCTTCCTCTAGGCAATATTAAGTGGCAGACGATGCATATCTCTGACCCATTGTCTTGCCACCACCGGTACTTGATAAATGTTTATCTATGCATATTTCTCCCTCCGCATATTCCCCCTCCCTCATCTGAAATGTTAATGAATGTGATCCCACCCCTTCCATAATCTATTCATGACGTGTGAAATGTATTCATGATGTAATCCACGAAACATGACCTTCCCATAATGTATTCATGACGTTTCCTGCACTGTATTCTGGGTTATGGAGGGAACTTTTAAAAGTCTATGTCACCCCATACTCGGGGTTCAATGCCATTTTGAACCTGTTGCGCAATAAACTCGGATCTTCGTACTTTGCTCCTGTGTCCGGCTGAGCTCCTTTCTTCTCCGCTAGGACCCGCGGACTTTGTCCGACGAGCTGGGTGGCTGTGCCCTCACGCACCCGGATTTTACCGTAACAGGGCAGAGAAATTCCTAGTGGGAGGCACTAAGCGGCGTGGCAGGTGGCTGTTGGTAGAGTAAATGACTAACAGATTTTGACAAGCTGAAGCCACTGGGTCACATTTTGTTGAATTAATTCATCCTCTCTCAAACTTGGCTCCCCAGATGTTGTTGGACTACAAATCCCATCACCCCGATCACTGGCCCTGGTAGTGAGGTGTGATGGGAGTTGTATTCCAACACCTGGGGATCCAACTTTGAGAAAGGCCGAATTAATTAAACTAAGCAGTTTTAACTGGGTTTTGAATTAATATGCAATCAGTTGTTACTATTTTAAATTTTGTGGCGTTATCTTCCTCAGTGAGGCATGCAATATTCTGAATAATGGGGGGCACGGGGACGAGTTTATGGTGGTAAGGTAAAGGGACCCCTGACCATTAGGTCCAGTCGTGGCTGACTCTGGGGTTGCGGCGCTCATTTTGCTATATTGGCCGAGGGAGCCGGCGTACAGCTTCATGTGGTCAGCATGACTAAGCCCCTTCTGGCGAACCAGAGCAGCGCACGGAAACGCCGTTTACCTTCCAGCTGGAGTGGTACCTGTTTATCTACTTGCACTTGACCTGCTTTTGAACTGTTAGGCTGGCAGGAGCAGGGACGAGCAACGGTAGCTCACCCCTTTGTGGGGATTCGAACCGCCGACCTTCTGATATGCAAGTCCTCGTCTCTGTGGTTTAATGTTTGGGAACCACTGGCCCTGTAGAAAGCACTGAGCAAGATGGGCCGATCACAGCATGGTAGGAGTTGGCAAGGTCCCGAGGATCATCTAGTCCAACCTCCTGCAACGCAGGAATCGCATCGGCCTGACTCGGTATGAAGCGGCTGCCTCGGTTCCCCGGAGGGGGCTGCAGAAGGCCGATGACCCCCCCCCTTCACCTGCAGCCCAGCGCAGTTCCCCGCAGCGGCCCCCGCTTGTTCCGCAGCACCTTGCCCTCGGAGGCTGGCTGCCTCGGACGCTGGAGGCCTCAAGCGGGTCCTCCAAGGCGGCATCCTGAGGCAGCGAGTCCCGCAGGCGAACGCGCCGCTGCCCTGAGGCGAAGTACCTCCTCGGGGTGTTGAGCAGCCGCTCCTCCCTCTCGCTCTCGTCGTCGCTGTCCGTGTCGCTCGGGTACGCGCCCAGGTCGCCCCGCTTCCTCTTGGCGGCGACGGCAGCCCCGCCTCGGCCTCCGACGCCCCTCAGGCCCGCCGCCACAGCCCCCGCCGGACCTTCGCCGTGCGGGGCAGCGGCGGCCGCCGCCGGCCGCCCCCGCCACGCCCTGCTGCTCAGCAAGCCCATGGCCGCTCGCCTGCCTCCTCCT
Organism: Podarcis bocagei; assembly: GCF_964188305.1. NCBI lineage: Eukaryota > Metazoa > Chordata > Lepidosauria > Squamata > Lacertidae > Podarcis > Podarcis bocagei. Next base: position 88,764,738 of record NC_138132.1, on the reverse strand, counting down.
CATGGGGCCCACGCCAAGGCCGCGGCCGCCGGCGACTTAGCGACCAGCGGCAGCAACGGCCGCCGCCATTATAGCCACGGCGGCCGGCCGACGCACAGCGCATGCGCCGCAACGGCCCACGCCATAATCCCGGCTGGCCCCCACAACAACACAACGCGCCTGCGCGGAGCCTTTCGCAGCCGTACGACTGGCAAAGCGGAGGGACCCTTCGAGAGGAAGGCTAGAGCGGCCCACAGCCCCGGAGGAGGTCAGGAGCAGAGAGCGGCCATTCTCGGCCCGGGGGCGGGTCTTGGTTTGTGTTAGCGGAAGCGTAGACACGTCACTTCCTGCCTGGCGCCCAGGCGAAGGGAGCGCGTGGCCATGGCGAGGAAGAGCGGAGGCGGCGGGGCCCACCGGGCCGGGGCCCTGAAGCAGCAGAACAAACCGCACAAGAGCGGGAGGCACAGCGGGAGCAGCGCGAAGAAGCAGGGCGGTGAGGAGGCCCGTCTGTACATGTATACGCAGTCCTGTCCTGCGTGAAGTCGATGGCATCCTTCAGCTCAGGCATAGGCAAACTCGGCCCGCCAGATGATTCGAGACTACAATTCCCACCATCCCTCACCACTGGTCCTGTTAGCTAGGGATGATGGGAGTTGTAGTCCCAAAACATCTAAAGGGCCGAGTTTGCTTATTCCTGCTTCAGCTGGTCCCTCGGGGGGGGGGGGCTCTTCCGAGACAGGCAGAGCCTGGATGCTGCCGATGGCTGTGCCAGAGAACTTTAGCGGCGAGACCCCCTTTTACCACATGTACGCCCTCTTGAAACCACTCCGATCAGCGGAATTGGCAGGATTACAGGTGCCACATAGCGCTTCTTTCTGCAGCTGTAAGAAATTGATCTTCCCCTGTGGCAGCGCCTGAGCTTTGGAACTCCCCGCCTATTGATACCGGGCAGGCGCCTTCACTGCACTCTTTTCAGCACCTGCTAAAAACATTTTTGCTTAAATACCCAGTTATCTAGAACGCTGGTGTGTTTTTAGTTTATAGCTTTTTTAAATTGTTTTTGGAACGTTTTGATTGTTTTTACAGAAAAAAATTCTCGCTTTATTCATATTGTAAACTGCTTTGAGGTTTTATTCAATCAAGCGATATATCAATTTGATTAAATAAATAAATAAATAGACCAAATCAAATGATTGGTGGGCAATGAGTCATAAGGATAAGCTTGGCTCAGCAGCGTGGGTGCATATGCTCAAGAGCAGTATTTAAACAGTTCCCCTAACTCCATGTCTTCCTCTGAATTCTGTTATGTATAGCGTAGCACCGTACGCATTGAGAGCTTTTTCTCTTCTCTCTCCGCCCTTTCCTTAGGCCGGGTCCCTGCTAAGACACTCAGCCAGCAGCGGCACCGCAATTTGGCCAAATTGGACCGCAAGCATCGGGCCTGGCAGCTCCGCCGGCAGTGCAGGGAGATGGTGAGTCAGTGAGAAGCTGGTGGGGTGGAGGGCAAGCCTCTTCCTGCTTCTACAGGGGAGGGAGAAAAACATAAGAAGGGCATCTGCTGGATCAGGCCAAAGGAGGCCATCTATTCCAGATGCCTATGGGAAACCTGCAAGCAGGATTCAAACAAAAGTGTCCTCTCCTCTCCTGCAGTTTCCAGCAGCTGGCGTTCAGCAGCATTGCTGCCTCTGACGGCAGAGCATAGTCGTTGTGCTTAGTGGCCATCAATAGTCCTCTCCTCCATGAAAGGGCCTATGTTTGCTTTCTCTTGGTCACAGGTGTTGGAAGAAAAGCGGAACTTGGGTCGCAAGGATGGGCCACCCCACTTGGTGGTGGTAGTCCCGCTGCATGCTGGCGTCGCTATCCCAAGAGCCTTGAGCCTGTTTCAGAGCAGTGCAGCTTCTACCGTGTGCCAAACCAAGATGGGGCCACCAGGTTTTGGCCTGCTGTGCCACCAATCCAGACTCCGGTGGCGCTTTGTGGTGGCTGACACAGGTAGGGGCACCTTGGCCTACTGAGACACTGTTGTTGCAACACGCCAGGCTCCACCTTCACCTGCGCCTTTCTTATCACCCAGGGAACCTCCATGCTGTGCTGGACCTGGCCAAGGTTGCAGACACCCTCCTTTTTGTGCTGGATCCTCACGAGGGCTGGGATGCCGCTGGAGACTACTGCCTTTCCTGCATCTTTGCACAGGGCCTCCCCAGCTATGGTGAGAACAGTGTCAAAAGCTGCTGTGCTAGCAGGAGGGGGCTCTTCCTTTACCGAATCCCTACTAGCAGAACAGTGTTTGGATGCCAGGGTTTGAAGTGGGGAGACCAAACTGCATAACTAGGAAGACCATCTGAATTATAGACTGTGTGAGGGAGCCAGGTAACCTCCAGTTAAGACACAGGGGGATTTACTGTTCTTTTTATCCTGATTTACAGACAAAGCGGCTCAAGTTAGAGGCAGGCAGGCAGGCTATGCCAACAGGCATATAAACTAAAAATGCAACATGTAAACTTAGGGAGTGGCAGGAAAAGGGACAGGAAACAGTCCTTCAAGGTCAGAATGAAGTGCTAAGTTACAAGCATTTACATTCAGTTTAGGCAATGCTGATCCTCCCTTGCTGATGTTCTTGTCTGAACAGTGGATTGTGGCTCTTTTCTCTTTGGCCAAAGGGTGGGGCCAGAAGGTTCTTTCCTCTCCCTTGGGGCAAATGACAGTCAGAGCCAAGTGTTATTTCTGGCTGGGAAGGCGGGTGTAAGCTTGCAGCTCATGTTCCTTTGGCTGATGGATGGGGCCGGACTGATCTCCTTGCCATCGTGTTCTTCCTGGGAGGCAGGGGAGGGGGCCCTTGATCCTGTGGCTGGTGGCAGAGGCCAGAGAGAGCTGCCCATCAGGTCTCATATTAAAAGGGATTAAACCAATTCACAAAGAGGGACAGATCTTTCACAGCTGCTGCCTGTGAGAGCTAAATTGAGCAACCATGTTAATTAACAGTCTCCCCCCAAGCCACAGATATTGTACACAAACAGGGCAGGGCTGTCGTGCCTGTTTATCAAGAGACATTTGGCAGGCCTGAATTGGAAATGGGATGGCGGATGAGACAAATTTTCGATCTGATCCACTATGCCTCACCCTGTGTTGTTGAACTTATACCAACTTATGGAAGGGATGGGCAGTGGGCTTCCAGTCAGTGCTGCAAGGCTGCTTATGTTTGTAGAATTGTAGAGTTGGAAAGGACCCCAAGGATTATCAGGTCCAATCCCCTGCAATGCAGGAAACTTTTTGCTGAATGTGGGGCTTGAACCCCCAACCCTGAGATGAAGGTACCTGAGACTCTTCATCTCAGGGATACCTTGCTGGCATCTAGAGGATTTGGTCCACGCTGCCTTGGGGGGTCCCCTGAGCTTCACAGCTGCCTGTAAGCAGACATTAAAGCCTACCCAGCCGTTGATGCTTCTCTCCCGTTTGTCACCTGCAGGCCTTGCTGTTCAAGGTCTTTCTGACCAACCGCTAAAGAAGCAGATTGACTGTCGCAAGAAGCTGAACAAAGCCATCGAGAAGAGGTTCCCTGAAGACAGGCTCTTCCCCCTCGACACAGAGCAGGAGTCCGCCCTGCTGCTGCAGCACCTGGCCAGCCAGAAGCAGCGGCACCTGGCCTTCCGAGACCGCCGGGCTCACCTGCTGGCCACTGCCGCCACTTTCGTGCCCAGCACAGACAGCGCCTTGGTGGGGACCCTGAAGGTGTCTGGCTACGTCAGGGGACGGAGCCTGAACGTGAACAGCTTGGTGCATATTGTGGGACACGGGGACTTCCAGATGAGTCAGGTGGATGCCTCCCCAGAGCCCTTTGCTCTAAACTCCAGAACTGCAAAAATAAACCCAAGGAGCATGGGGGACCAGGTAGGTTCTTTTGCCTGGCTGGTAGGGGGGGGGGCAGGAACTGGAAGGTAGGAGGAGGCAGCAAATGCTTGTGGGGGTGGGGGAGAAAGCATCTCCTTTGCCCCCAGGTGGCCATGCTTGAACTTCTCTCCCCGGTTTCTAGGATGACCTTGTCAGGAGAGAAGAGGAGATGGAGGAAGACGTGAAGGTGCTCAGCAAGGCTGATGCCAGCAAGCAAGAGTCTCTGCAGTCAGAAGTGACCCCTGACCCCATGGATGGAGAGCAGACCTGGCCCACCGAGGAGGAGCTGAAAGAGGCTGAGGGTCAGTCTGAGCCTTGTCCATCCTACCTGCCTCTTCCTTTAGACCAGCTGTCTTGAAGGATGTCGCTTTGCACGTGGGCCGGGCTGAGGCTCTCCTTCTCTTTCAGGCTCATTATGGTCTGGGTTGGGCTTCAAACGCTGCTTCCCTGTTAAGTTATATATTTCATTAACATTATACAGTGGTGCCTCGCAAGACGAAATTAATTCGTTCCGCAATTCTCTTCGTCTTGCGGGTTTTTCGTCTTGCGATGCACGGTTTCCCATAGGAATGCATTGAAAATCAATTAATGCGTTCCTAGGGAAACCACCTTCAGGCCAGGTCCGGGGACAGTCTGTCCCCGGACCTCTTCTGAAGGCTGGGGGGGGGGGACAAGGGCTTTTCTTCCCACCCCCAGCATTTTAAAAAACCCTGGGACAGCGGAGGACTTCTCCGCTGTGCGGGGCGATCTTAAAATGCTGGCGGGCGGCATTTTAAAATCGCTCCGGACAGCGGAGGACTTCTCCGCTGTCCGGGGCGATTTAAAAGCCCCTGGGAAGGCAGGCAGGGGGGACAAAGACTTTCGCCCCCTGCCCGCCTTCAGAAGGTGTCCCTGCCCCCCCGCCCCACTTCGGAACAGCTTTCTGAAGTGGGGCGGCGGGGCCAGGTGTCCCCGCCCCCGCGCCCCACTTCGGAACACCTTTCCAAAGTGGGGCGGCGGGGCCAGGTGTCCCTGCCCCCCCCGCCCCACTTCGGAACAGCTTTCTGAAGTGGGGCGGCGGGGCCAGGTGTCCCCGCCCCCGCGCCCCACTTCGGAACACCTTTCCAAAGTGGGGCGGCGGGGCCAGGTGTCCCTGCCCCCCCGCCCCACTTCGGAACAGCTTTCTGAAGTGGGGCAGCGGGGCCAGGTGTCCCCGCCCCCGCGCCCCACTTCGGAACACCTTTCCGAAGTGGGGCGGCGGGGCCAGGTGGGGCAGCAGGGCGCCCAGGCCTCGCAGATCTCTCCCCCAGCAGCGGCAGCGTTGCCGCTGCTGGCGGAGACTTGCCGGCATGCCGAAGCCTGCGCGCAGCGCGCCCAGGCCTCGCAGATCTCTCCCCCAGCAGCGGCAGCGTTGCCGCTGCTGGCGGAGACTTGCCGGCATGCCCAGGCTTCGCAGATCTCTCCCCCAGCAGCGGCAGCGTTGCCGCTGCTGGCGGAGACTTGCCGGCATGCCGAAGCCTGCGCGCAGCGCGCCCAGGCCTCGCAGATCTCTCCCCCAGCAGCGGCAGCGTTGCCGCTGCTGGCGGAGACTTGCCGGCATGCCGAAGCCTGCGCGCAGCGCGCCCAGGCCTCGCAGATCTCTCCCCCAGCAGCGGCAGCGTTGCCGCTGCTGGCGGAGACTTGCCGGCATGCCCAGGCTTCGCAGATCTCTCCCCCAGCAGCGGCAGCGTTGCCGCTGCTGGCGGAGACTTGCCGGCATGCCCAGGCTTCGCAGATCTCTCCCCCAGCAGCGGCAGCGTTGCCGCTGCTGGCGGAGACTTGCCGGCATGCCGAAGCCTGCGCGCAGCGCGCCCAGGCCTCGCAGATCTCTCCCCCAGCAGCGGCAGCGTTGCCGCTGCTGGCGGAGACTTGCCGGCATGCCCAGGCTTCGCAGATCTCTCCCCCAGCAGCGGCAGCGTTGCCGCTGCTGGCGGAGACTTGCCGGCATGCCGAAGCCTGCGCGCAGCGCGCCCAGGCCTCGCAGATCTCTCCCCCAGCAGCGGCAGCGTTGCCGCTGCTGGCGGAGACTTGCCGGCATGCCCAGGCTTCGCAGATCTCTCCCCCAGCAGCGGCAGCGTTGCCGCTGCTGGCGGAGACTTGCCGGCATGCCGAAGCCTGCGCGCAGCGCGCCCAGGCCTCCCAGATCTCTCCCCCAGCAGCGGCAGCGTTGCCGCTGCTGGCGGAGACTTGCCGGCATGCCCAGGCTTCGCAGATCTCTCCCCCAGCAGCGGCAGCGTTGCCGCTGCTGGCGGAGACTTGCCGGCATGCAGAAGCCTGCGCGCAGCGCGCCCAGGCTTCGCAGATCTCTCCCCCAGCAGCGGCAGCGTTGCCGCTGCTGGTGGAGACTTGCCGGCATGCCGAAGCCTGCGCGCAGCGCGCCCAGGCTTCGCGGATCTCTCTGCCAGCAGCGGCAGCTCTGCCGCTGCTGGCGGAGACTTGCCGGCATGCCGAAGCCTGCGCGCAGCGCGCCCAGGCTTCGCGGATCTCTCCTGCCTTCAAAAGCCGTCCGGGATAGCAGGAAGCGCTTCCCTGCTATGCCGGACTGCTTTTAAAATGCTGGCGCTGGGGAGCAAAGCCTTTTGGCCCCCGCCAGCCTTCCTGGACCTCTTCTGAAGGCCGGAGGGGGGGGGAAAGGCTTTGCTCCCCACCGCTAGCATTTAAAAGAGGTCCCCGGAGATTTCCCTATGGGCTTTCGTCTTGCGAAGCAAGCCCATAGGGGAATTCGTCTTGCGAGGCAAATCGCGGACGAAAAAACCTTTCGTCTAGCGAGTTTTTTGTCTTGCGAGGCATTCGTCTTGCGGGGCACTACTGTACACTGCTTGATTGTAAAAAGAAAAACCCTCAAAGTGATTTTTTTTTTGTAAACCCAATAGAATTATCACTAAGAAAAATCATCAAGAATTATTTGAGACATTCAGAAAGTCTAAATAACAATATACAAAAAACAGATTGCAGCTTGAGCTAGCTTTTTAAATGTCTGGGTAGGTTTATAGTTTTTGGTATAGCAAATCGTTTTATCGCTTTTTAATGGTAGTGTGTAAAAGCACAAGCAGTGTGTTCTTTTAAATAGTTCAGCTTCACTTTCCTGGTGCTGTAAAGCAGCCTTTGCTGTAACTGCTTCAGTTTGGCCAGATGAGGAGCGGTGAGCGCTTTCTCTCTCTCTCTCTCTCTCATGCTGGCTAACTGCGCTTGCACTTCCAGAGTCCCTGGCACAGAGGAAGAAGATGACCAAGAGTGTCCCCAAAGGCACATCTGCCTACCAGGCTGCCTGGATCCTGGACAACAATGACGAATTGGAGAGTGGCAGTGAGGAGGATGATGAGGAGGAAGACAAGGAAGAGAATATGGTGGAAGAGCCCATCTCCCAGGTAATGGGATTGGGGTTAGTGCACAGCAGGAAGGTGTCGCCGGACATCTGGTGGACAAGTGGGGAAGGAGGAGGGCGGGGGAGAATGGGTTCATTGTAGGTATTCTGGACTGTTCAGGAACAGCTGGGTGCAAGAAGCGGGGGACTTGATGTGCAGGAACCCTAAAATGTTGGCTTGGCTTACTAGCTGGACTCTGTGCTTGCTGCCAATTCTGTCAAAGTCTTTTGGCATGTGTTCAAAGGGTGGGGTGGAGAGGCAAAGGGAATCTCTTACTTGATTTGTGTTAGGAAGAAAGTAGGAAACTGCTGGAGAGAGGCTTGAACCTTGGAGCTAGCGGGACCCAGCAGAAGGAGTCATCTCCTGCTTGGCATCCTCTCTTGAGAGCCAGGAACATGTTTTGGTGGTGAGATAGATTAGTGGACCCCTGCTGATGGTGGAATGAAGAGCGGCATTGTGGGTGCATAGCACTGAGAGGTCAGAATTCGGGGAGGGGGATAGGAAGCCGCCATATGCAGAGTCAGACCATTGCTCGATATTGCTCGATATTGTCTGCTCTGACTGGCAGAGCTCTCCTAGCCCTACCTGGACATGCCATCAGGAATTGAATGTGGGACCTGTTGCTTGCAAGGCAGATCGTCTTCCACTCAGCTGTGGATCTTCTGTGATCCATAAAGAAGAACATGGTTATAAGAGCATAGCAAAGAGAGATGGCAAGCCATGAGTGTCTGTCTTGACTGCCAGCCTAGTATTTTATTTTATTTTTCATTTCGTGTCATTCTTCAAGTAGTAGTATACCAATTACGTAGACATGGTGCCTTTTTCCTTTAAAAGGTTTCTTTCTTCAAACACTTTCTCTCTTGTCTCTCACAACCCCATGTGGGTTGCTTTTTCGTATGCTAGGATGGGAGTGGCAGTGAAGAGGAGGAGGAGGAGGATGAAGAGGCCACAGAGGAAGAGGAGGGTCCAGACATGACCCTCCTGGACGATGAGAAGATGGAGGACAACGAGGCAATTCTGGAGAAGTACAGGCAGGAGCGGCAGGAGGAGATGTTTCCAGATGAGGTGGACACACCACGAGATGTGGCGGCCCGGATCCGGTAAGAGCCTCATACATGCAGGGTGAAAAGGTAGGAGTGCCTGCAATGGGATAGCGAGGTCTGCCCTGGTTTGCTACATTTATCACGGCCAGTTGCCAAAGCGAGGCTGAGTCTTGATGCCCAGGTTCATGTTCGGCTGGGCTTTGGGAACAGAGGAGCCTTGCAGCTCCTCCTGAAGCTGGTTCACAGGCAGCTCCTCTGCTGAGTGTGGGAAAGGCAAAGGCAGGAGGCTGGGTCTCTTGGAGCGCTGACTCCCTCTGGTTGTCTCCAGGTTCCAAAAGTACAGAGGACTAAAAAGTTTCCGGACCTCTCCATGGGACCCCAAAGAGAACCTGCCCAGCGACTATGCCCGGATCTTCCAGTTCCAGGATTTCTCACGGACGAGGAAACACGTCTTCCGGCAGCTGGAGGAGGAGAGCAGTGGAGCTGAGGTAGACCTTTCCTCCAGGCTCCAGATCTGGTCTGGTTCTGCCAGACACCCTGAAGGCTCCTTGGTCCCATCGGTCCTGTTAAAAAATTGCAGAGCTGGAGGGCAGAAGTGTGGGAGACAGCCTGACTGTGGGCATGGGATCATTTGCACCCAGCTTCCCCTGAAGCAAGCTCAGGGCAAAACCGGAGCGAGCCAAAAGCGCCTGCAGGGGCAAGAGCTCCATGTGGCTTGAGCTAGTCCATGCCATGGTGGAGGGCAAAAGCCATATCAGCTGGGGTTGCCTGTGGCCTGCGATTCCTTGGTTGTGTAGAACCTGCAACAACTCAGCACAGAACTGAGAAGCTTGAGCACCTTGTGGGCTTTCCTTCAAACATGAGAGCAAGTTTGCAAAGAGAAGCTGGAAAGTGCAAGGCGCCTGGTCTTCTGAAATCTTGGAAGCCAGAGATGGGCCTAAATAAAGTTTCCTCTGGGCAGGGGCATAGCCTCAGGCCCCCTTCCTTGCTCCTGGCTCCCCTCCAGGACAGTCCAGAGCAGCCTCCCCCATCTGATGCCTGCCAGGTGTTTTGGACTGCAATTCCCTTTAGCCCTAGCCTCATGCAGAAGCTGATGGGGTCTGATAGCAGCCATGGTGCAAAACCTCGGGGGGGGGGGCATCAGGTTGAAGAAGGCTAGTCCACAATAATGGGCTAGGTTTTTTTTACTATTGCTTTTATTGAAATGATTTCATGGATAACAAAGGTACATAAAAGGGCGTGTTTCTTTTTTTAGTTCATAAACTCCTATCTGCAGGTCTGTTACATTTGCTGTGAGATAGTTCTATCATAGACATTGTGAGTGGGGGAGAAAGGTAAGGAGAGAGAGAGGGGTGGGAGAAGGAAGGGGGTAATGATTTTTCCGTCTTTTGCATGGTGCATGCGTTGGGTCTTGTGTCCGCGTCACGTGGATAGGTTCTTCATCTATTCAGTTGTTAGTTTTTGTTGGCGGTGAGAGAAATTGGGGAGCCCAGAGCATGGTTGGATGCATTCAGCTGCTTGCAGTGAGTTTTGCTTGTGTGTGAGTGGGGGTGGGGTTGCTGGATCAAATTACCGTATTTTTCACTCCATAAGATGCACCGTTGACCATAAGACGCACCTAGTTTTTAGAGGGGGAATGCAAGGAAAAAAAATTCTTTAAAGGGAGCGCTGAGCAGAGCATGTATGCATCCCAGGCGCAACGTGTGCGCGGCGCTTGTAGGCTTTTCCCCCAGGAGGGAGAAGGGCAGCCTGTCACTGACGGGTTGCCCTTCTCCCTCCTCAGGGAAAAGCCCCCAAGAGCTGCACACACGCTCAGCACGGCTCTTTAAAGGGAGCGCAGCTCTTGGGGGCTTTTCTGGGAGGTGGGGGAAGGGACTGAGGAGCTAAGCCAGAAGCTAGAACAGCAAGAGGGAGCGCTGTGCAGCAATCCCTCTTGCTGTTCTGGCTTCTGGGATAGCTGCGCACACTGCATTCGCTCCGTAAGACGCACACACATTTCCCCTTACTTTTTAGGAGGGGAAAAGTGCGTCTTATAGAGCGAAAAAAACGGTAGCCATATCAATTTGTATGCTGTCCGGGGTGTGTGTGGGTTATGTTGTTGTCTTGTAATAAAGGGGAGCTACACTGGGTGAAGGCATCTTGTTTGTCCCCCTGCTAACTTCAGTTTGCTGAGTATTGGGCTAGTTCAGGGGTCTGCAACCCGCAGCTCCAGAGCCGCATGTGGCTCTTTTACACCTTTGCCGCGGCTCCGGGGCGGATACTAGCAAGGGGAGGAGGCGCATTGTGCGCCCCGACACTCCCCACTGTGGCGGGCACTGTACTGGCTGTGACGTCGCATGGGGGCAGTGCGTGCGTTAGTCACGCACCGTCCCGACGTCACCTTCCCGCCCGCTGTCAGATCGCGGCTCCGGAGATATATTTGTTTTAAATGTCGCAATGGTTTTGCGGCTCCCAGGTTTTTTTCCCTTCGGAAACGGGTCCAAGTGGCTCTTTTTGTCTTAAAGGTTGCAGACCCCTGGGCTAGTTGAACCAATGGTTCGATTCTGTATAAGGCATTAGGGTGTGTTCATAACCTCAGCTGGATAATCAGTGTAGGCTTTGGAACTTGGAGCTTCATTTGGCCACAGGTAGGTAGTTGTGTTGGTCTGCCGTAGTTGAAACAAAATAAAAAAATTCCGTCCAGTAGCACCTTAGAGCAGTGTTTCCCAACCTTTTTTGGGCAAAGGCACACTTGTTTCATGAAAAAAATCTCGAGGCACACCACCATTACAGCCCCGTGACGTCAGCGCGCAGCGTCACGCCGGGAGGGACATGAATTGCTAGCAAATTACATAATCACCTCCTTGAGGGCTGGCTCATCTTCTCCGAAGGCAGAACCCCATTAATTAACAGCACAGACTCACACCATAGCCAAGACGAGGGGGGAAATCCTCAGTCATGCACAGTCATGCACATGTGGGGGCTAAATGAGGACGAAGACCGGGCAGAGAGCAGGGTTCAAATCACCCCACCTGGCCAGGACAATCCCTGGGTGCTCCCTTGGGCCACTCACCTGACCCACCTCGCAGGGCTGTTGTTGCGAGGATAACACGGGGAGAACCACGCGCGCCCCCGGGAGCTCCTTGGAGGAGAAAGCGGGCGATGAATGCAATGCACGAAATATATGAGAGGCGACCAGGTTTTGCAGGTGAGGGGCCCCCGCCAGCCTCCGCTTCCAACACCCGGCGCAACGACGCCGAAGTTTCCCCCCGGGCTCGGCTCGGAGAGCAGCGCTGCTCCCCCCGGCTCCCCTTCGCCCTCCCGGCTCTCTCTGCCGCCCACTGGGGACCCCCCTCACCTGCCAAGTCCGGAGCGCCGGTGGAAGTTGCATGCATGCATGCAGGGTGCCGCGTTGCCATTGCATTGCACTGCACTCCATGCAACGCCTGCACGCATGCATTGCCTTGCACGCCCGCCAAGGGGTCTCCCCGCGGTCCGATGCGTCCCCTCCGGCGCGGATGCAGCATTGCAAAAATAAAAAACCCCCGACGCAGCCCTACCTGGGGGGCAGCCGCCGCTCCGCCTCCGCGGGGATTCCCGGGCTCCATCCTGCCGCCCGATCTCCGCGGGGGCGCAGGCAGGCTGCGCGGGGTCTGCGCGGAAGAGCCCCTGCCCGCCCGGCCGCCGCCGCTGCGCTCATTCCATGGCCGGGAGAAGAGCGCTTCAAACAAAACGCCCGGCCCGCCAGGCCACGCTGGGAAACGTAGTTTGCGCACCCCGCGCGGGCGCGGAGCCCAAGGGCGAGGGGACTACGGATCCCGGCAGCCCCCGCGCCGGGGATGGAGGGGGAGAGGCCGGGTGCAGGGATGGAGGGACGGGTGGGCGAGCGAGTGAGTGAGTGGCAGCCGCCAAGCCTTGGCCGAGAGCCAGGAAGGGCCTCCCCGGAGGAGGAGGAGGGAGGCGCAGAGCGGGAGGGAGGGAGGGAACCCCAGGGGTCATCTAGTGACGGCGCCCCAATCGAAAATTTGACTTAAAAAAAAAAAACTTTCGAATTTTTTAATTTTTCCCGCGGCACACCAGGCAACATCTCGCGGCACACTAGTGTGCCGCGGAACAGTGGTTGGGAAACACTGCCTTAGAGACCACCGAAGTTTGTTATTGGTATGAGCTTTCGTGTGCATGCACACTTCTTCATTTGGTAGCCCTTGATGTGCGACCTCAGCTTATTATTGAGATTTCTCAGTTTGGGTGAAACTGCATCAGGTGAAACTGCACCAGAGCTTGCAAACTAGGCCCAGGGTGGCAAGCCCATGGCCCCTGATGCTGCTGGGCTTGTAGCTCCTGTCAGCCGCAGCTAGTAGGCAGGGTGAATGGGAGCTGTTGGCCAGCCACAGTTGGAGGGCCTTAGGCTGCCCACCCCTGCTTTAGAGAAAGCGGGGGTGGTGGGGCCTTGCCCATCCTCATCCATTGCTTGGGGTTTCACATGCAATGAGTCTGTGCACATTTAAACCAGCTCTTGGCATTTGGTTGTCTGGGGCAGCCTTTGCCAATCTGGTGCTCTTCAAATGCTTTGAAGGACAGCTCACATCAGCATCGTATGGCCATCTTGGTTGACCAGCTTGGTAAAGGCTGGTGTTTCCAAATTCCTTACAGTCCTTTTCTGGTCTCCAGTACCTGTTTGCTGATGGGCAGAGTTTCTGCTCCTTCCTGCTTTCTGAACCCACCACTTCCTACTTTGCTCCAGGCGCTGCCAGGTTCGCTCTTTCACCCTCTGTCTTCCCTTTCCGCAGGTCGGCTGTTATGTCACGCTGCACATCTGCAGTGTCCCCGTCTCGGTCATGGAGAGTTTCCGGCAGCAGGTGCCTCTGTTGCTCTTCACGCTGCTTCCTTACGAACAAAAGGTGAATGGGGAGGGGAGCAATTGGGGGTTCTGGCCACACCCAGCTGTGCTGTGCCCCCCTCACTTAAGCCGACGGCCTTTCATCACAATGTCTGAACCTGTCTAACGTTGGAAGGGCAACCAAAATGATCAAGGGGAAAGGTTGCAGCATCTGAGGAAAAGGCAAGTAAGAAGAGACATGATAGAAGCTTGTTAAATTTAGCATCACATGGAGAAAGTAGATAAAGAAAAGTTTCTCCCCCTCAACACAAGTACTTGTGAACATCCAAATGAAGCAGAATGTAAATGTAAATGAAGCAGAATGTAAGATTTAGGACAGATGAAATAAAGTCCTTCTTCACGAAGCGCATAGTTAAACTATGGAACTCCCTCCCACAGTGATTGGCTGCTAACCTGGATGGCTTTAAAAGAAGATTAGACAAATTAATGAAGCAGAGGGTTATCAATGGCTACCAGCCACAATGGGTCTGCTCTGCCTCCCCAGTTGGAGGCAGCAGTGCTTCTGAATACTAGTTTCTGAAAGCCACAGGAGGGGAAAGTGCTCTTGTCTTGCTTGCAGGTTTCCCAGGGCCGTGTGGCCGCTGTGAGAACAGAATGCTGGACCAGATGGGCCCCCTTTGGCCTGATCCTGCAGCCAGGATCTTGTTCTGTTCTTATGACACCTGACAAGCATTTGGTGATCAGAGGCTTCTCTTGGGTGTGAGTTTGGGCTATTCCTAAGGCTCCCTCTTTTCCTCCCCTTTTCTTCTCCGCGCTCTCTGCAGATGTCTGTGCTCAACCTCCTGGTCAGACGCCAGCCGGGTGACAGCGAGCCCGTCCGGTCTAAGGAGGAGGTGATTGTCCATTGCGGCTTCCGCCGCTTCCGAGCCTCCCCGCTCTACTCCCAGCACAGTTCAGGTGAATGAGCATTTCCCCCCTCCCGTGCCCCAGGCTTCCTGTTTGGGCCCCTGCAGTTGGTTCTGTGAGTGTGTGTGTCCAGAGAAGTCTTGGTGAAAGTCCTATGCTGAACATGTGGAACAGGGTAGTGGGTCTTCAGATGCCCCAGCCCTGTGTTGTGCCGTCGTTGAATACTTTGGGTGGTCTGGAATGTATAGTGCAAATGCATCTCACATGAGGCTTCTGTACACAAAATTGCACATAGCCAAAAGCTGCTGGCTGGCAATGGGGGGAACTCCATGTGGAGGACTTCCCTGTGTCTCCACTTGTCAGGTGACTAAATGCTGCTCCCTTGGCTTCAGAAGGGAGCAAAGAGGCAGGCAGCAAAGAGGCAGCAGCTGCTGCAGATCCATTCCAGCCTTTATCTTCTGCTTGCACCTCCATCTGTCTGCTGAGCAGAGAAAAATATTTCTTCTTCCCCTGCCTGCCTCCCTCCTTTGTTCTGTCCTAGTCTCTCTCCTTCCTCCACTGCAGCTGTTGCCTGGAAGGGTGCCACCAGAATGCATGTAATTCAATTTTTACAAGTAAGGGGTGGGTGTGAGGTGCAATTGCACTACATTGTTTGCCTGGACAAAGAAGTGTGTTTGTGTGTGTCTGATGTTTGCATGGTTGGAATACTATATAGCCTGCTAGCCAATGATAAGTCAAAGGTAAGGCTCACTTCTGTTGCTCCACCTACCACTGGAAGGTAGACCAGGTGGACCTTCTGGCTGGGATGCAGAAGGCCCCTGCTACCTTTCTAGCTGCATCATCCTGGGCTTCAGTGCTGCCTGGGACATCACACAGCTACTTGCCCTGAGCCAGACAGACGCACTTGCTTGACCGGTCTGAGTGCCAGGCAGCTCCTTCCTGATGCTCCCAGGAAAAGGGGAGCAAGGTGAGGCTGGTCCTTCAGTGGCAGAGGCTGCAGCCACAGCTTTCCATTCTGTCCCTGGGAGCTTTCCTGGACAGAGCTCTGTAGCCTTGTAATTCCACAAAGGGGCTGATGATTGGTGAAAGAGAGCTTCCTGCGGCTCCAGGGCAGGGGCTGACGGTGTGCTTTCCTTCCCTCAGCGGACAAGCACAAGCTGGAGCAGTTTCTGCGGGCAGACACCGCCACGGTTGCCACCATCTACGGCCCCATCACTTTCCCACCTGCTTCTGTGCTGCTGTTCAGACAGAAAAGCAATGGTGAGTTTGGCATTAGGGGGAGGGCCTTTGGGGCAGGTGGGTTGTCAGCCCTGGGCCTTCTCCTGCTGCTCCCTCAGTTCCTGCCCATGAGCAGCAGCCTGTTCCAGTCTGCTGCCCTCCCAATGCTTTGGACTGCAGTTGTGCTGACTGGGGCTGATGGGAGGCGTAGTCTGAAGCAGCCAGCAGGTGATGGACTGGGGAAGGTTGTCTACAGCAGTGGTGTCCAAAGTGGGCAGTATCGCCTCGGGGTGGGATTACCTGGGGGGCACTGAGAGGCAGAGCGGGGGCAGCAGAGGTGTCCCAAGACTTTGAAAAGCTGGTATCAATTCATCAATTCCCTTGGTTTTGTTGAATTCATTGAACCAAATAGTTTGAATTGGTTTTTTGAATAAATGTGTTTTGAATTTTATTGTGTTACTGTCTTCCTTACTAGTTCATGCAGTAATGATTTTTGTAGCTTTGGGGACACTGGGGGGTGGGTTTATGGAACAAATGGGCAGTGGCCCTGAAAAAGTTTAGGAACTGCTGTTTTGACAGCAACTTGGAATCTACTTGGCTCGTTGAGAACAGCTGTCTGTTTGAACTACCCTGTCTTATTTACTGGTGGCACTGCTGCAGTTTTTAAATATTTGTGTTGGTGCTGTTGAATGGTCACTGTGATGTGTGGGTGGGTGTTCCTTTTCCTTTCCTTTTTTTAGCATGGGTAGCAGAAAAGGATTGACGACTCTGGCTTTGAGCCAAGAGCATTTCCAGCCCCTCGCCATAGATGCCAGCTGGTTACTATTGATATCTTTTCCCACTTGAAAAGTGGTGCAATGCTACTACTGTTTTGTTGGCTGGGTGAAGCCTGCATTTATTGCACAGGCTGTGGTGAGCTGGCTCCTAGAACTGAGCGCTGTTGCCCATCCAGCAGCCCGCTTGATAATTGCGTTTCTCTGCAGGAGCTCACAGCCTCCTGGCCACAGGCTCCCTGCTCAGTGTCGACCCTGACCGGCTGGTGATCAAGCGAGTGGTGCTCAGTGGCCACCCATTCAAGATCCTCAGCAAGATGGCAGTTGTGCGCTACATGTTCTTCAACAGAGGTATGGTGGGACCCAGAGGGAAGAGTGTCTGGCAGAGCTGCTGCTTGTTAGGGAGGAGCTGGGGAAATGCCCTAGACTTGGGTCTGCAAGGCAGCACAGGCCTTGCCTGTCCACATGCTGCCAGTCTGGTGGGTTTGTCTATGGGATGGCAAGCTAGCTGCTGTGGAATAACCCAGACTCAGATCTTCGGGGAAGGCTCTTTTCTCAGTGGCTGCTCTGAGTCTCTGGAGGGCCCTAGGGAAGCTAGACTGGCTCCCTTTCTTGTCCTTCTGCTGGCAAGTGAAGACTGTTTTAGTCCAACAGGTCTTAGGGAACTGGCTGCTTTTTAAGGAAAGAGCTCATAATAGTGCCGTGCTGTTTTTATTATCTGTATCTTAATAGATTTGTTTTATATAGTTTCAATTCTAATAAAGCTCAATTGCTTTTTAGCTTTTTGTGTTTTACCTGTGTTGTTTTGTGTCAGCTGCCTCGAGTCCCAGGGAAAAGGTGGGATGTAAATAAATATAATAATCGACACTCATTTCCCCCTGGGAATGCAGTGCCTGAATATTGAGCCAGAGGGAGGTTCTGCTAGTTCAGTGCTATCCTATGGACACCTTCCACCCCACTGTATTCCAGAGCACCCTGTGAATGAAAGCAAGGCCTGGGGAATTTCATTTTGGAATGTGCACCAGTGGGCAGCAGCTGAGTTCCACCTACTCTTTGTTTTCTCTCATATCCTACAGAGGATGTATTGTGGTTCAAGCCAGTGGAGCTCCGGACCAAGTGGGGGCGCCGGGGGCACATCAAGGAGCCTCTGGGTAAGTATGCGGGCCCAGCTCTTGAAGGGGATGGGGGCGCTTAGCTTATGAGCATGCCAGCAGATCTCTCTTTCTGAACTGTGTTTTAAACTGCTGCCTCCCCCTCTCTTCTCTGCTGGCAGGTACCCATGGCCACATGAAATGTCAGTTTGATGGGCAGTTGAAGTCCCAGGACACAGTGCTGATGACCCTCTACAAGCGGGTCTTTCCCAGATGGACATATGATCCCCACGTGCCAGAGCCACCACGGGAGAGTTTGAGCAGCCTCCTGCCTGGCCTGGAGGAAGAGGAAATGGATTAGCAGCTGCAGGGGACCTAGTTTGTCTAACTTTGCACTTCGCCTATGTTCATTTGTATCCTATTTATTTTTGGAGGAAAATACTATTTCCAAGACAAGCCTTGGCCTCTGAATTGTTTATTTACGTGTGTCTTTAGTGGCCCAGCAGTCTTGGTCAGTATGACTGTAATGGTTCTAGGGGTTGCTCGTGCGTAAATCGGCGCCACACCTGGCTGGGATGCCTGAGTGAACCCTTTCTGTCCGGACAGCCACTCGCCCATGGCTGTCTCAATCGCTGGCAGAATCCGTCAGTGGGCGTTTCTTGAACTTCTTCCAGCAAAGAAGTTCTTTGACGCCTAGTCTCCGCCTACTCTCCCTCTGCGGAAGCCTTCTGCGCAGGGAGGGTGTGGGCAGCGGAGGACCCGTGCTCTCCCCACTGGTTCCCAGCAAGGAGTCATGGAGCCACCTCGCCGATTCCCCCATCTGCCCCCCTTCGCCACTGGTGCTACGCTGATTTCCTTCCCCAGAAGATGTGCTGCTTCTCTCCCTCCCGGGACGCTCTCCGGAATCCCTCTGGAGCCCTCCCTCTCCCCCTGGCTCCGATGGCAGTTCCCTGACAATGATGCCCCAGAGAAAGTGAGCTGTCAGTGGCCAATTCCTCCAAAGAAGGGATAGTTTGGGTTTATTTATTAAATGTATTTCCAGCTTGACCTTCATCCTAGGGCATGACACAAACAGTTAAGAATAGGAAGAGTTTTCATGCCCTAGAAATTCAAAACATTGTTAAAATTGCCACCCAGGGGAAGAAACACCAGTTGCTGCAGCACACTGAAGACCTAGTAGCCAACAGAAACCCAGGCAAGGAGGGGCGACTTTTCCTATTCTGCATCTGTACTAATTGTACTCTTGAGGGGGAGGGCATTCTATAAGCAGCACACTACAGTGGAGAGGGCCCTGTCCTTTGCCATGATGTAAAGGCACTCCTTTCAATGTTTGAGAATGAGAAATGCTTGTCGGTACCCTTGCAAGGAGGGGGATAGGGAGGAGGTGTCTTTGTTCCTTCAGAAATCTGGATCCGAAGCTTAGATCTTAAACTCGCCTCTCAACCTTGGCAGAGCAGGGAGTTCTCCAGCACCATGTCCTCTTGGGGGCCTGAGTCACTGCTTCTCTAAAACGAGTACCTTTAGCAAGGGCTCTGAACTAACAAACAATATGGTTGCAGATGATAAAAATCACATAAGCTCCTCCCCAGAACCTTACAGACCTGCATATTTCTCTGCCGTGTTTTGATGCTCCCAACTTTCTTGTTGGCTTTTCTAGTTTCTTGTATGATGTGGCTGCTACTCTCCAGCTGACTCTAGAGCCTGATCTCTCTTTTGGGATCAAGCAAAGATGCTGCTATGCCCAGGCCGTCGTAAGGCTTCCAGGAAAGAGACGTTCCTTGATTCTAAACTTGCCAATTCCTTACCAGTTGTGGCACGGGCAGCTTTAGGGATGTTTTTGGGAAACTTAATCACATTTGCTACCCTCATTTACTACAATACCTACGGCTTTAAAAGGTTAGACAAATTCATGGAGGAGAGGGCTATTGATGGCTACTAGCCTTGATGGCTATGCTCGGCCGACAGTCAGAGGCAGCAATGCTTCTGAATGCTAGTTGCAGGAAATCACAGGTGGGGAGATTGCTCTTATGTTCCAGTCCTGCTTTAGGCTTCCCGTTGGGGCATCTGGTTGGCTACTCTGAGAAGAGGATGGGTCACTGGCCTGATCCAGCACAGCTCTTCTTAAGTTCTTAGCAAGATTCCTTTGGTGGGTGAAGGGGCACTACAGAATATTTATTTCCTAGGGTGCTTGTCCAGAGCCTCGTGTTCAGTCCCTACAGTCTTCTCTTGTCCATCTTACCAGGAGGCTTCTACTCCATTTTTTTAAAAAAAAGCTAAGTTTACAGCAAACACATCTTTGGTTTATTAGAGTGGAAAGCTAGCAGGATGATGCCATTTCAACCGCCTGTTGCACTGCCACCTTTTTGCAATGGCTTTACAGTTGTTTCCCATTTAACCAGAAGTCAGGGTTGTCTTCTAAAGGAGAACTACTGTATTTTTCGCTGTATAGGACACACTTTTTCCCCTTCAAAAATGAAGGGGAAATGTGTGTGCGTCCTATGGAGCGAAGACGCCATAGCCCCGCGACCCTCTCCCGGCTGGAGAGGTGACACGCAGCTATGGCAGGAACCTCTACAGCCCCGTGTCACCTCTCCAGCCGAGAGAGCGCGTGCGCGGGGCTAAAGAAGCCCCCCGCGACCCTCTCCCGGCTGGAGAGGTGACGCGCGGCTATAGAGGCTCCTGCCATAGCCGCGCGTCACCTCTCCAGCCGGGAGAGCGCGCACGGGGCTAAAGAAGTCATAGCCCCGCGACCCTCTCCCGGCTGGAGAGGTGACGCGCGGCTATGGCAGGAGCCTCTCCGCTGCGCCTCTCCGCTGCTCCCTGACCTGCTCTTTGGGGCTGGTGGTGGGCTTCCCCCCGCCAGCCCCAAAGAGCAGGTCGAAAGGAACCTGAAGCCTGGAGAGCGAGAGGGGTCAGTGCACACCGACCCCTCTCGCTCTCCAGGCTTCCAAGGTAGCCGCCTGAACGCACCTTAAACGGCACCTTGTTTTAGAGCGGGAAAACAAGAGGGGGAAAGTTCTCCCCCTCTCTATGCAGCGCCTCCTGCCGCTTCACTGAAGGGGCGCTGGGCAGAGAGGGGGAGAATTTTTTTTTCTTGTTCTCCCCCCTCTAAAACAAAGTGCGTCCTATTGTCCGGTGCGTCCTATGGTGCGAAAAATACGGTAGTTTTAGAAGACTGAAACCTGACTCAAATCTCATGTTCAATTCCCACTCTTTTAGAAGCAAAATAGAATTCACACAAACATGAAACGAAAGTAAATCACAACCTGATAGGTTTTTGTTTTTTTCAAAGCACAGATGAGAGGGCTTTCTGAGCAGTGAGTGACATTTGGACCAGCTGCTGTACATAAACTGTTTCCTAGATCAGAATTGCTCTCTAGTGGAAGAGTGGAGGAGACGATTTCTTTTCATGCTTCTGTTCCAATCAAAGGCAGAGCTTCCTGCACTCATATCTATATCACATTCAAAAGAGTCAACCTTTATCACTCTTGGTGCTGAGAATTTGTATCAGACTGTTTAACTTTTTGCATTTCACAGGAAAGGCACAAAAAGGTGTTACATTTTTTGGCAGCAGAATATATACAGACACAGCAATTTACAACTTGTGATTCCAAAGGCACCACAGAAGACAGCAGGGGAGGATTGTTTTGTTTTAAATAAGTGCTCTAGCATTCTGAGTAGGAGCCAAATTACATTCATTTGCTGTGAACATGTTTTGTTCTGGACACAGATTTTCTGTTCAGAACATGTGTGAAATTTTAAGCCATTGTGCATATTTTTTTAAAAAAATGTAAAGCAAAGGGGCTAAACTTGGGAGGAAGGCAGAAGCATTGTAGAGAGGTGACCTCCCTTCAACCTCAGTCAAGCTGAAACTGCCCTCCTCAATTTCCCTCCAGAAGCACCTTATTTTCTTAAAAAGGGCAAAATTCTTGAAATCAACTACACATAAATGGGAATGAAGCACAACCCCCTTTGGGAACTAAACAAGAGGCTGGACTTGGCAATATCCAGATTTACTAAAAAGAACAATTTTTAAAATGACTCATGCAAGCAGCAGTTCCCATATACATTGACTGAAAAGCGAGTCTCCCTTGCCATGCGTATGAAGGGTACTGTGTAAAGGTGGTATGGCTGGGTCATTACAGGGAGCCCCGAACCAATAAGGCAAGCACCAGGCAGTGCAGCTGCTGCCATTGCCATTTGCCCAGAATGCCTTGGGGCCTTATTTGTTGAGGCCCCAAAAGAATTCTGGGGAAATGAAGACAACAGGAGAACAAGTCACCTGGCTCGGGGGCTCCTCTTCAAAACACCAGGCCCTAAGAATGTTAAGAAATGAATAAAACGTGTGGTTGGCCTCTGGGGGATTAGGGTAAGAAATACAATGTACAGGGCATTCTGCTAGCAGTTATAGTGAGGCCAAGGGATGAAATCCTGCACTGCCCCTTCATTATGCAATATTTGTTCCTGGCAAATTTTGGTGGGCATGTGAAGCTAAGTAACAATGCTTACGCAGCCTCCTGTATATGAGGGTGTAGTTGTGTGGGGGATGTACTTTGGGGAAGGGCCACAGAGCACCTGCTTTGCATACAGAAGGTCCCAGATCCTGGAATCTCCAGGAGAGACTCTTCTCTGGAATCTTTGGGAGTTGCTGCCAGTCAGTGTAGACAGTGCTGAGCTAGATGGACCAATTGTCTAACTCAATATAAGGCAATTTCCTCTGTTTCACTTCAGACTGCAAGGAAGGCCTATATTTCATTTATAAATCTACAGCAGGCATGTCCAACAGGTCGATCGTGATCTACCAGTCGATCGCGGGGGCATTTCCAGTCGATCACAGGATCAAAGTAAGAGATCTCCGTGGTGCTCCTGATCAATCCCTAAACAAAGCTCAACAACTCTGAGCAACTCTCCCCCAAAAAAGTTCAACAGCTCTTGGCATTGACAATGGGTAGATCACTGCCAGTATTTTTAGAGTGGGAGTAGATCACAGTCTCTTGGGAGTTGGATGTGCCTGATCAACAGAATACCAAAGCTAGCATTCCCTAGCCTGATACAGCCCAAAACCTCTGGAGAGTAACACCCACCAACTCCAACCAGTCTGTAGTCAACGTCCAAGGATGGAGGGGGTTATGGTTTGGCAACAGCTGGAGGTCACCAGGTGAGGAAGGCTGACTTAGGTGGTCAGCAGTCCCTTCTGTGCAATCCCTTCAGGAGTGAGGAGTATAGGCAAATGAAACCTAGTCAAGAGGACCTGCAGGAAATTTGAGAGTTGCCAGGTTTTGTGGGGTTTTTTTTGTTTAAATCACAAACACGTTTGCAGGTCTAATTTTAGAAGCCAGGGCACAAAAAAGATTCAGAGCTCCCCACACGTATATTATCTGCCAATGATTCCAAGGAGAAATTATTTCCAAACCTATTATAGTACACAAAATCTAGGTTAGCATGATGCAAAACTGGCATAAAAGGATTACTGCAAGAGATTGAGACTGCAGGCAGCGTGGGCAAGACGTGCTGCATGGGTGCAGGAAAAGGCAAGAGGCCATTTGGGCTGTTAGTCTTCCCCACCACAAAGGAGGAGCAGGACTTTCCTGTAGTCTCCTGAGGTATCGCCCTGAAAGAGAAATTTGAAGCCACTGTCAATTCACACTTTTGATTAATGGTTTAAAGCAGTGTCCCCCAACCGGGTGCTCAACAGAGGTTTTGGACGACAGCTCTCATCAGCCCCAGCGCCATAAGGCCATGCTGACAGAGACTGATGGGAGATTTACCTTATTTATTTCATAAAGTTGATACACTACTTGACTAAAAAAGCAAAGCTCAAAGCAATTTACAAGGAGACGAAAACAAAGTTATCAGTAAAAGCAACACTTTATCTTTTGAATGTTTTAAAATCGACAATAAACTAAAAGGAGATTAAAACATACACCCACATTGTACTTGTCTAAACAAAAACCATTTAGCAGCCACCGAAAAGCGTGCAGTCAGGGTGCCCGCCTGATTTCAAGAGGATGTGAGTTCTAGACTACAGACGCTGCCATGCTAGATGTAGTTCAACATATCTGGAGAGCAACATTGTGGGTGGTGGTGGTTTGTATCCGGCTTTGCTATGGCCATTAAACACTGCTCCAGGCTGCTCACATGAGTGTAAGCCTCTTTGGGGACATTGTTCCTGCAGGGAATTCTCCTGCCCAAGCCTCACAGCAATGAGAGAGAGCAGCTCAAAGCTTCATTAGGCTTGAGGCCTACATGGGAATTTAAAGGTGCTAGAATTGGATGGGGAAACAAATGAACAAAAAATGCAAGCTCACCTTAATGAAGGAGTAGAGGGATTTTCCATACATCCGCTTGAACTCTGCCTTGATATCTATCATGTCTATCTCACAGCGGGAGACCATTACTCGAATGAGGGTGTCGTCATTTGTCCCTAAACCCTTGATTGGAGGGGGGGAGAGAGAAAACAAGCAACTGGTCACTCGGTTTTTGCATTAAAACAAACAAACAAACAAACAAACAAACAAACAAGGCACATTCAAACCTTTCTCTCTCCCCTGTCCCATTTACCTTCATGGATTTGTACAGCCTTTCAGCAAAGTAGGCATGCCTATTTCTTATACAGTTTACTGCAAGGAGAAAAACAAAGGAAGCGAGGTTAGCAAAGCTAGAAAAGAGAGCTGGAACCAGACAAGCTCATGATCAAGGAATATAGTTTTTCAAGCAAACAGAGGGCCTGCATTTTTGAAGAAAGAAAGTGTGGTGTCAACTGTACTTGGCCAAGAGGAAACTGCCCAACATAGGAGTCCCTTCATCAGCAGCCATTATCCAGTGAGAAAGCATGAAGGACTCTCTAGAATAAGGGTGGGGGAAACCTGTTGCCCTCCAGAGGTTGCTAGACTACAACTTCCAGCATCCCCAACCGGTGCATATGCTGGCTGTGGCTGCTTGGAATTGGAGTCCAACTTTTTAAGCAGAGGTTGGATGGCCATCAATCATGTATGATCTAGTTGAGATTCCTGCATTGCAGGGGGCTGGACTAGATGACCCCTGGAGTCCTTTCCAATTCTACACTTCTATGAGTCTATGAGCTGGAGGGTCAGACCTGGCCTGGGAAGTCATAGATTCAAATCCCTGATCAGTCATGATATTATTATTGGCCAAGTTCAAATATCACATTGAACTACAGTTTAAAACAAAAACTATGGTTTTATTTTGAAGCGTTGATTCTCGCTCTGCTGCTGCCTTCTTCCAAGGAAACAGGAGTTTGGCTTGTCCAAGGAGCTCCGAGGAGTCTGGGTTGTCACCATTTATTATTTACTATTATTATATTACAGGGACATGGGTGGCGCTGTAGTTTAAACCACAGAGCCTAGGGCTTGATGAGTGGAAGGCAGTTTGAATCCCTGCAACGGGGTGAGCTCCCATTGTTTGGTCCCACCTCCTGCCCACCTAGCAGTTCAAAAGAAGAAGAAGAAGAAGAGTTTGGATTTGATATCCCGCCTTTCACTCCCTTTAAGGAGTCTCAAAGCAGCTAACATTCTCCTTTCCCTTCACCCCCACAACAAACACTCTGTGAGGTGAGTGGGGCTGAGAGACTTCACAGAAGTGTGACTGGCCCAAGGTCACCCAGCAGCTGCATGTGGAGGAGCGGAGACGCGAACCCGGTTCCCCAGATTACGAGACTACCGCTCCACCGGGAAGGTAAACGATGTTTCCTTGAGCTGCTCTGGTTCATCAGAAGCGGCTTAGTCATGCTGGCCATATGACCCAGAACTGTCTGCGGACAAACGCCAGCTCCCTCGGCCTATAGAGCGAGATGAGCGCGCAACCCCAGAGTCGTCCGCGACTGGACCTAACGGTCAGGGGTACCTTTACCTTTATTATTATATTTATTTATATCCTGCCTTTTCCCCAGACCAGGATTCAAGCCGGCTTACACAAATTAAAACAACGCAGATAAAATACAAAAAGCTAAAAATATATAAAAGATAATTGCTTAAAAGTAATTAAACTCTTAACAGAATTAAAACAACACAGAAAACACATCCATTAAAATACATACAGTATATTATAAAATGTCCGAACCCATTTTGCCTCAAGTGCTAGTTCTCTCCAAACAAACCATGATCTGTTACCCAGATTTGTTCCAACTTGTTCAACATTAATTTTGTTCATGTTAAATCATAGTTTGTTTTTTTGCTATGGTTACGTGAAAGTCAGATCATTATTTGCTAAAGGGGGTGAGTTATAAATCATTCTATTGCAACGACCCTTTGCAAATACTAAATTCTAACAGATATTGATGAAATCAGTAAAACAAAGAAATGCCACAGTATCAGTTTGGAGACAAAAACAGCTTTACACTAATACACCTCAGCCCAGCAGGCCAAAAGGCTTTAGAATAAAAACACCTTCAGCAGACAATGGAAGGTCAGTGTGGGAGGCAAATCAACCTCCCAAGACAGGGAGTTCCAGTCTGGATGTGACCAAAGAAGCGATTTCTCACGTTTGAACAAACTGTTACCAGAATGCGGGGGAGTCTCCCCTGCAGATATTAAGGAGCTTCGAAGGCTCACATGGAAGGAGGCATTGCATTAGCTATCCTGGGCATAAACCATGAAATTCACCGGGTGACCTGAGCCAAACTATCTCAGTCAAGCCTATCTCACAGGGCTGCTGGATAATCTTCATGTAGAGTTTATTGGACTTCTTGAGAGAAGGGTGCAGAAACCAAGACCATCATTGCAAGGCACCTCCATAGCTCTTTCAAGTTGCCCCACAAGACCATCCCATCCCCCGTTTCATTTCAGCAGCTCAGTAAATGACTCACCTATCGCTAACAAGGCATCCTCAAGATCTCCTGACATTTCAGATTGAATGCTCTCCGTAATGTCTTTGTTAGCAATCTTCCTGTAGTCATCGAACACTGGAAAGCAGAAGGAGGGTTTTACTAGCAAATTAAAAGTAAAAAAGGTGCCAAATCTAGAAGCCCACATATTTAGGATTTTATTCAACTAATTTCTACTAAGAGTAGGCTCACTGAAATTAATTGACAAAAGTTGGCCATGTCTATTAGTTTAAATGACTTTGAGTAGGATGAGCACTGGCAACAACACTTAAAATTGCCCTCTGTTTTGCTGCTTAGATGAGCTAGAACATAGAACATTAGGGGAGTTCCCAGGTTTCTGATATTTGACTTATGATTATTTTAAAATAAAATGGCAGTTCAGTAGAAATATTTTACCTTTACTCCTCCACAGTGCAGGTTTAAACAAACTCTGACACTATTTACACAACCTCAGCCACGCCCAAGGGATTTGTAGAAATTTCAACTCAAGGAATATAGAATCTCTTGGTTACTGTGAAACTTTGATATACCAAACCACATCAGTTTCCCCTTTGGATTATAGTTGAACGCTGCTAAAGAGATAGAACAGATTCTATTGTCTAGACTGTATAACGTGTTGATCCAAATAAACATGGACACAACAGATGGTTTATAGGAGATATGGAAAGCTGATTGGCAGATTAGCATCAGTAAAGAGGTGTGGATCTCAATATGGAGAAAATTTCCTTTTAAATTGGTCTTGGCCTCAATAATAGAGGTGTAAAAATGGCATGTCGCTCAGTGGCTCAGTTCTGGGATGAAGTATTTGTTCAAATAAAACCACTTACTGGATAAAATGTCTCTGGCTGTTCTCAATCCATTTATGGGAGACAGTATTAACTTTTACAGTTTTAACTTTTAGTAAATTCTCTTCTCCTAGCACCCAGCTGCATAACAACAAGATTCTGGAGGAACTTAGACAGTGTTTCTCTGACAAATTGGTAGAACAGAGTGGCAAACAGCACTTGTAGAAAAATAATAAAATTGGCACAAAGCTTGAAACATAAAGTCTCTTTTGTAAATCAATAGCACAGTTTCATTATGTACATAGCTAAAAACAAAAACAGACAGCTCCCCTCACATTATAAAACTTTTTGCTTAATAAACTATTTATTGCCTTCTATACAAAAAGTAGTCTGGGATAAGAACTGCACGTATTGCCTAAACACCAGCTTCTGGTGATAAATTACTTAATTTATCTCTGTGATGTTGTATATGTTGAAAGAATTAAAGAAAAAGGAAAAAAAAGAAATATTGTGCAGTGGCAAGTTGGGTTGAACAGACACGGGGGTTTCTAAAACCGTGTGTGTGTGGACTTATGGGTTGTTGTTTTTTAAAGGTTTCTATATATTGTAGGTGTTAAAAGGAAAGACAACCTTCCATATTTTGCCTTTTTTCAGTCTACATTAGTGTAGTCTCAAACTGTGTCCTTACTTTACAGCCCCATCAATTAATTAAGGTTTGGCCAAGGCAATCCATTTTTGGATTGAGCTTAAAGGCAAAAATGCAAAAGGCCCTCGAAGGTTCAGGAAGCTGCTTGTGTTTGCACATCTTCCGAGCTACAGTGCTCTGCATACTGCTCACTGGCTCACAAACTTTCATTTATCTAGAAGGAGGAGGAGGATTAAAAACCCACAGAGTGAATGAAAGACAAGCACCAACAGGTGGTAGCAAAGCAAATGCAGCAGACTTGTCTTGAAGCCAACTCTTACTGTAAGAACCGGTGGAGCAAAAAACAGGAAGATGCAGATCTCCTTCCCAGGGGTTCATGCCAATGCAAGTTTCCATGGGCATGAAAGAAAGGCACTATGGCAGCACATAAATGCTGTATGAATTTTGCAATCCGGAAGAGCATCTCATGTACGCTCCTCCACAGGAGAAAGAAATTAAGTTGGGAAGAGTCCCAAAAGGAAACTGTAGTAAGAGTATCTGTCAGGGCTGGTTACACATCCTTAGAAGTCACGCCAGGGCTGGCTCCACCCTTAAGAGTCATGTTACTGCCTTTGCTTAGACTACAAACCTCCAACTGTCATGTGGCAAATCACATGCTTGCTTTTTAGCTTCCCTTTTGCCATTGCTAAGAAATGGCCTCTGAATGTCCTATATTTTACTGTTAGACATTGTTTCAGTGTTTATTAAAATGAGATGTTTGTTTGCCTGATTGATATTAATGTGATTTTTAAAAAAAATTGTGTTATGTTTTGTCATTGTTGATGCATTACCTTGAAATGCTGTTATATTTTAGTCTGTGTGTGGTTCTGAACCTCTTTGAGCTTGGTTTTACCATGGAAAAACAGCATACAAATAAACTTAGGTTGACGATGATGAAATTTCCTACATTTAAGTGTGGTAAAGAGACACTTTAAATTCCTACCCTCTTGGCATATGTACAAGAAAGGGCTCCCTCCCCTTTGCACATATTCTGAAAGCATCCCAGATGCCCAAGGGGAGTCTCTGTACAACAACCATCCAAAATGTTCAGCCTCTTACCCCTCAAAAGGTGGTTTCTGCTTCTTGAGCACAGGATACTCATGAACTGGGCCTCATCAGTGCCCCACCTTTTCTCCCCAGCTTCGTACAGACACTGAAAATGAGAAGTGCAGATAAAAAGGCATCAATTTTTAAAAGGTCAGTGCAGAAGGACAAGGAAACCTGGGAGGGAAGCAGAGCCTGTGAGGGGAGAAGGGAGGTCTAAACAAGAGCTTGGCTGCGGCATCCAATAGCCCAGACAAGTTCCAAGTAGGTAAAAAGGTGGAGCTTATGTCACACATTGTTTAAAATCACAGCAGAGAGAAATAGCCCTGGGTTAGAAGAACTCACTCCCCAGAAGGAGGCAACTGTGATATAAGCTGCTGCCCCAATGTGGTATTTTTCTGCAGTAAGATCTGTTCCCCAAGTGCAAAGAGTTACAGACCTGGGCATCTTGCACGGCCAGGCCCTCATCAACATAGCTGCTCTCATCTCTGTTGCCCTGGAAACAAGAGGCATAGGTTAAATTCAGTCTAATGCAGGGGGTGGGAATTTCCTAGCGGGGCACTGTAGGTGTCAATGACTATCAGACTTTGAAAAACTGCTATCACTGGATCAAGTTCATCAATTTTGCTGAATTAATTAAACTAAACAGTTTTAATTGGATTTTGAATAAGTGTGCAATTAACTGTTACTGTTTTGAATTTCATTTTGTTATTATCATCCTCTGGTCATGTAAACCACTATTCTGAATAATGCTTTTTTATAGGGTAGGGTAGGGGGCACTGGAGATGAGTCTATGGAACTCATTCCCCAAAAAAGTGTGTCCCAAAAAGTTTGGGAACCACTGATCCAATGTATCCAGCTTAAATGAGGGGAGATTCCAAGGCAGCAAAATGCCCTTGGATGTAGTCTGTACCAAGGGGTCCCGAACCAGGGGACAAGCATCATGCAAGTGGTTCATAGCATGTCTGCCTTAAATACTGACAAAGAAAGAAATGAGGGAGAGGTGGTTGTGAAAGCTTGCCATAAGGCAGCCTTGGCCAACCTGATTACTTACAGTGGAAAGAGACACCAGCACTCTCCGGAGCATGGAGGAGGTGTCCGAGACGATGTCGTCCTCAAGGCTAACCCCATACTCTGTCAAGAAAGCCAAGACACAATGGCTATAGCGGGGTAGGGTTACTGAAATTACTCCAGAGAGTACTGAGAAATTAGAGTCACGTTCATTCCCACCACACGACAAGGTAACTACCTCAGGCAGCCGATTCAGGAAGGAAGATTTCTAGACAGATCTGGGCACATCCTAACACCAAGTTCTCCCACGCAAGCAAATACCACAGGAAGAAACTCACAAACATCTCTTTATACTCACGATGTTTGTAGGTTTCATTAATCTGTCTGATTTCCGGGTTGGTACGAGAAGCCAATATTTCTATGAGGCAGCCCTCATCTGTCCCGGCCCCCTGAGAGAGAGAGAGAGAGAGAGAGAGAGAGAGAGAGAGGGACAAACAGACAGAGAACATGAACAGAATGACCACTAGGGAGAAAGGGAGAGTTCTCATCCCAATGCAGGCAGGATTTAAATGCTAAACCTCCCCAAGGAGTCCTTTCTTTGAAAAAAACCAACAACTTAGAGAAACACAAAGATGGGGGGTGGGAAAGTACCCACTGGCTTTAAAACAGATGAGAAGGCAGCAGTGCTCATTCTACAGTGGTTTTCATTCTGCTCAGAGGGTTCTGCCCTTTTTATCACACATTGATGATGGTGTGTGCCTGCAAATATTTTGGGGTGGTCTCTCTGCTTCACTTCACATATCTGCTGAAATCAGATTACTTTTTATACCACAAACATTCCGGTTTATTCTTCTCCTTTTTCTGTTGTGCCATAGTCCAGATGCACAGGGAAGCACCCCAGCAGAGATGAAAGAGGAATAAATCCACCACCAGGGCACTATTATTGTGTCAAGAGCACGTTGCAGAATGCACCCACTATCAAACACCAGTGTGGTGGGGCCCTGTAGCCGGAATTCATCACACCCAAAGCAGACCCATCCAGGTTGCTCCAGGGCAACTTTTCTTTGGCTGCAACATGGTTTTATCTGAACCCACTGGAAGTTCTGTTTCCCTTCCCATCTCTCCTTCCTGGCTGTGATACCTGCATTGCACAGGATTGGACTATTTGACCAGTTGGGTCTCTTTTCCAAGGCTACCATTCTATGATTCCATGATCCTAGTACCACATACTCTGGAAACCAGGCCCTGTCCAGCAAAATGTGCATTCCAGTTACGTGATCTGTGTGCAGACCCCAGTTACGTCCCACCCAATTTTACATGACAATACTGTAGGAATTATGCTTATTGGGCAGAGTCCACTCATACTTGGGCTTCTGTTACAAGCCTTTGCAAACCTTGACAGCTCTTTTCAGCTCCTGCACGTCATACAGAGTGATGGGTGTCATCAGTCCAATGATAACCCTTTCAAAATTCCCACTCAACTCAGACTTCAAGTCGTCAATCAAATCCTGTTGGGGAAAGACATGTTTTGGGTGAATATCTCACAGAGAAACAACTGTGAAAATGTGCTTTTAAGCACATCAGAGGTAAGAAAAGTTAGTGAGAGTGGAGCTCCTCCACTTGGCTTAACAGGAATGCAATAAGGTGAACCCCCCCCCCCGGGAGTGGGGAGGAAGAACCCAACCTTTTCTTTCTTTAAACAAAAAAACAAGAACAGCTTGTTTCATACTGCTTTGAGGTCATTAGCCAAACAAGAAAAAATGGGTTTTACTCCAAAGAATTTTATAGTCTGGATTCACAGAGGTTTACTTAAGACAAATATTTGTACTACAGGCTGAGAACGTCTGCCAATTATTAACATCACTGCCAATGGAGGGGACCTGTAAATTCATTTTTATGGATGGTGACTGATGTATGCATATTAATCATTTGTATACATCACTGGAATATTCCTTTATTACCTCCCAAAGCCCTCAGAACTATGAGCACTCACTGCTACCTTTGCTACTTACTTTTATTAAACATAGTTCACCATACTTAGAATCTGATAAGTGCTTTACAGGCCTCTGAGGTTAAACTCCCCTTGAGGTTTTTAATAGTCCCATTTTCCAAATGGGCAAACGAAACTGCACTTGTGTGACTTGCCAAAGGCCCCAGAGCACATGCACGGCTGATGAGACACTTAACCCTTGCTCTGCTGTCCAACATTCAGCCTAGCCTTGCAAATAAATTCCCCCAAATTAGATACGTTTTTAACTAGCCTGCCTGCTGACTTCCAACTGCGCTAGGCCTATGTGGCCGTATGAGCCTGCCATTTTCCCTGGACCCCAAGCAGAGGAGAAGGTATTTTAAGTGTTCATGCTCAGACTGTGGAACTCCCTACCAGGGTGAGGTCTGTTTGACCACCCCCTTGCTTGATCTGTAGTCAGCTAAAGAACAAAAATGGCCTTTCCGCTCCTTCACATTTTTGGACTGCCAGCCTGAAGACTCGTTAGCAGGCTCCTCTTCTGTATATGCTTTCAACTGCAGAACTTGTTTTTCTTCAGTACTGGAGCAGTTTATTGTGTCTTTGACTTTAATGACTTTTTTGTAATATTGGGATTTAAGATGATTTTAAATAAAATAAGCGTGCAGAGGACTGGGGAAGAGAAAGAAATCATGCTTTTTCTGGCTGCTTGAAAAGTATTCCTATTCATCAAAGGTGACTAAGTGAGTGGCTATTTAAAAGTTGGGGAAACCACAGGTGAGGGGGAAGCAGACTCAAGGGAGGACATAGATATGTCATTTGGGCAGGTGAAGTATTATAGGCTGATCAGTACAAAAAAAATAATAATACTTGCCATGACAGATTTTAAACTATAAAACTTCTAAAATCTCAAAAACTAGAGGTGAGGAGCAGGGAGAAGAGAGAACCAAGGAACTACATAGTTCCTATTCAATGTACCTACCCGCCCAATAGTGGATTTGTAGGCTATCTTAATCTCCTGCCGTTGGGCCAAATTCCTGTTAACCAAAATGTCAATAATGGCATCTTCATCTGTACCTGAGGCAAGAAAAGCAACCAACTTATTTGAAATTCAAGCAAGAAAACCCACGTGGGGGTGGAGAGACAATGACATCAATTTACCATGGTAACTACTGACAAGCTGGGAAGCAGCAATTATCTCTAGAAGTGTAAATATGCTCACAGACACACATGCACATCCACTAGTTTACACATTGATGCACATGCAGCCTAAGAAGGTGGATGTGAATGAAGGGGACTGAGCATGGGTCAATATAGAGACTAGTGGGGTGAGGTTGTGCAAGACCACCAAGGGAGCTATTGGGAACCCCAGCTCTGCTCTCTTCCAATGGGAAAACACTAGTCATTAAATAGGGAAGATACATTGTTGCCAGGTTATTAGGTCATTTGGCAATTAAATTTCCTCTCTTCTTTTTTTCTATACCAAGTCGCAGCTGTCATGTCCTAGATCCATTAGGATACAGATTTCTATGAAATCACACTTATCTTCTGTGGAGCTATGAATAAGCTATTCTCTAGTCCTCCTTGAACCCCGGTGGTTCAGTTTATTTTTTTTAAAAAGGACACTTTCAGTTTTGAGAGCCTCAATGATAAACAAGACTCTTCTTTAAGGGTGTGGCTTGGCCACCTTCCTGGAAGTCACCTGCAAGTCCACCTATGTCTTTGGTGTGATGCACCTTGACTGTTTCTAGACTCTCCTTACGGCAGAATGGGGTCCAAAATTCTGGTGGAGGGGACACAGCTTGGCAGGCAATTCCTGCCTTTCCACCGCAACTCTAATCTGTAGAACTGAGTGGCAGATGTGAATGCTCTGTGCTAGAGTGCCTGCTTTGCATGCAGAAGGATCCAGGTCTAATCCATCACAACTCTTGTTAAAAGGACTGAGCATCAAAGAAAGGAAGACCACTGCACAATACCCTGGAGAGCCAATGGCAATCAGAGTAGACAGCAACCATGCTAGACGGACCATTCTCTAGGGATAATTTCTTTTTATGTATACAGTACACAGATGCATAGATAGGGTTGGACTCGATGGCCCTTGTGGTCTCTTCCAACTCTGTGATTCTATGATTCTATGCCAAGGCCATTTTGACAGCCTTTGATACAGAAAACCCCAAGGGCCAGACAGAGGTCTGGAGGGCCACTGGTTTCTAATGCCTGGTCTTGAAGTTCCCCACCCCATCAGAGGGGGGGGGGGCAGAGACTCACCTAGTCCCTTCATGGCCTTACGAAGTTTCTGGGCATCCTCGTCTGCCCTGAAGTTGGAAGCTCCTTTGATAGTTCCCCGGTTTCCTGCCTAAAGCCAAAGAATATCAGCTGTTAAATGCCATCACAAAAAGGGATATACCAGTGGTTGTGGCTCCAAATAACTCAGCTGGCCTCCAAATAGCTCATTGAAAGCCATAGTAGCAAAAGCACAGAGATTGTGAGGTGTGCTATATTTCTTCAGAATGGTGGCTATGATGTCTGTTGCTTACCTGTTGCCAGTGGGCAACACCAAATTCCAGTAGAGATTAGGAAAGCTGCAGCTCAATGCTAGAGAACACACAGAGTAGGTGGAAGATCCTAAATTCAATCTCCAGTTAAAGGAAGATCTCAGGTGGTGGGAAAGATCCCTGCCTGAAAGCTTAAGGAAACTATCACAACTCAAAGTAAGGCATGCTGGACTCTATGAACCAATAATCTTAATTTGGTATAAGAGAGCCAGTGTGGTGAAGTGGTTAGAGTGTTGGCTAAGGAGCTAGTCAGGACCTCCTCAGCCATGAAGCTCTATGGGTGATTTTAAGCCATTCACAATCTCTCAGCTACCCTACCTCACAGGGTTGAAGTGAGGATAAAATGAGGATGTATACCACCTTGAGCTCCTTGGAGGATAGGTGGGATGGAAATGCAATAAATAGTCTCTTGTCTTGTTTACCTAACCAAAACAGTGTGGGGTCTGACTCCTCCCCCTACAAAAGCATATATAGGTTAAGTTCCCACAGGACAGAAGTGGGAAATTATGATAAGTAGAAGAACAGCCTTTGCCAATCTGGTGCCCTCCCAGCACACTGGCTGGGGCTTTTGGGAGTTGTAGTCCAACAACACTGGGAGGGCACTAGGTTGGCGAAGGCTGCAGAAGAGGATTTAGGAGGACCCAGCAGCCCTGACCTTTCTGTTGCCAACTGTCAGCTCTGTTGGAACCTTCCCATGGCACTATCATATAATTCTTGCTCTGATAAGAGTGAGTCTACCGTCTGTTTTATTTCCCCAACTCAATGTCACAGAACAATGGCCCTGTTTATTGGGCTCAGAGGGTACCGGGCACAGCTTGGTACAAGCTGTGGAAACAGGAATCACTCACCATGACAGCCACCTGGTCTGGAATTTCCCAAGCCAATGATTATCTGCAATAAAAAGAAGAGGTGATTTAGATAATATTTGACTTCAAAAGCAGTGCTCTCCTGGCATGGGAGAGAGGGGCTGCTAAGCCACCTGGTACAGTACCACCCAGTACTGGAGAGGAACAACCCTGTCTACTTGGGGGGCAAACATCTAGACACATCCTTTCCTACCCCCACCACATACGTCTCAAAACTAAACTACAACAAAATCCTAAGATTTTCTAGTGTGCATGGGGCAGTTCTGCACAGCCTGTTCTCAGTTAAAACTCCTCAAATGCAATCTAGTTTAGAGAAAAGGCAAGAGAGGTGACATGATAGAAATTTATAAAATGATGCATGGCATACAGAAAGCAGATAGAGACATGTCCGTCCCCCTTTTTTCATAACACTAGAACTCATGGATGTCCAATGAAACTGAATGTTGGAAGGTTCAGGTCAGATAAAAATAAGTACTTCTCCATGCAACGTATGATTTTTCTATGAAACTCACTCCCACAGAAGGCAGTGATGGTCACCAATCTGGATGGCTTTAAGGGACAAGTTCATGAAGGAGAGGGCTACTGAAGGCTACTAGCCACAATGGCTATGCTCTGCCTCCATAGTCAGAGGCAACACTGCTTCTGAGTAACAGTTGCTGAAAAACACAGGGGGGGAGAGTTGCTCTTGTAGTTGGGTCTTGCTTGTGGGCTTCCCAAGGAGGCATCTGGTTGGCCACTCTGACAACAGGATGCTGGACTAGATCCAGCAGGATCTTCTCATGTTCTTAACCGCTATGAACCAGAGATTCTGCAATCAGTGGAAATCCTCTTTTACTGTGATGGCATCTTTAGCATCAGCACAAACCCCGGAATGGACTTGAACCTGGGCTGTGTCCAAAGAGGTGGACCCACACAGCCCCTATTATAAGTGAAAGTTTGTGGGCATTTTAATTGTAAGCTGTGTTGGGAGACAAACTTGGCTGAAGAAGCAAACAATGACAAAGCTCATCTTGATGTGAAGCAGAGATCTGGCACCACAGAGCAACCTCTGGACTTGAAGTGCTTTGATGGATTTTTCTACCAGCCTTGCCTGTCCCAGAACAGGGCACATGACAGAAGAAAGCACAAATTAACTTAAGAAGAGCCTGGCTACTGGGGGCCCATCTAGTCTAGCTAGCACAGGGGTCTGCAACCCGCGGCTCCGGAGCCGCATGTGGCTCTTTTACACCTTTGCCTCGGCTCTGGGGCGGATACTAGCGAGGGCAGGGGGCGCATTGTGCGCCCCGACACTCCTCACTGTGGCAGGCGCTGTACTGGCTGTGACGTCGCATGGGGGCTGTGTGTGTGTTAGTCACGCACCGTCCCAATGTCACCTTCCCGCCCGCCCGCTACATTGAAAGGGGGCATGTACGCTGGTCACTGTTTTGAAGGGGAGTGAAGAACACACACACACACACACAAAGGTAACTTGTTAATTTAACGTTTATTTCTATGAGGAGGAGTAATTCTGAGGGGTCAAACAAAGAAATAATAAAAAGTGACAAAAAAGTTATTTTTATAATGACGAGTTTTGCGGCTCCCAGTTTTTTTTCCCCTTCGGAAACGGGTCCAAGTGGCTCTTTTTGTCTTAAAGGTTGCAGACCCCTGAGCTAGCATCTTGTTCTCAGAGTGGCCACCAAGATTCCTGTGAGAAACCCGTAAGCAGGAAACTGTGTTCCAGAAACAAGTGGTTTGTGCCAGATCAGATGAATGAACAAATCACTCCAGTTGTGACCAGCCATGTGTGATGTCAGATATAGGGCCACTCTAATGACTGAGGGAGTGGGCAAAAGCCAAATTGTGGATAATAGGTGCAAATTTCTGGTGGAGCACCAAACTGACTGTGGGGATTCTACTGATTCAAGAGTTCCCCAGAAGAGACAGCCCCACTCAGCCAGCAGAATCCACAGCAGCAGCACCACTCATGCTGTCTGAAGAGGCTTGGTCTGAGCAGGCTTCACAAATCTAGGAAAATACAAAATGCAAATATACACATGTGTGGTATTGCACCTTCTACAAACACGAGGCAAATCTAATATTTAAATTTGTCATACGCAAAAGATTTTAAACAGGCACTTTTTATCCTCATTCCCAGGTTTGTGCCTCAGTCATGTCAAGCTGCCAAGGAAACAAGGAGCATGGTTTTTTAGTCTGGAAGAACCAGGCAAAGCCTGCTTCAAAACTCAGCTCTTCAAACAAAGCTTTGACTCAGACTGTTTTAAGTCTTCCTCCCCCCCAGGAAAAGCAAAGCCAGAGTAATGTGGAACTGAAATGGTTTCCAAGCACATGGCTTTCCAGTCTCTCTTCTCCAAACCTAGGCTGTGTGGGGGTTTTTGGTTACAGCTCATGTTTAAGGAGAGAGCTTAACCCCAAGCCCCGGTTCCAGTAACACAGACATAAGAACAGACTCTGGATCAGGCCAATGGCCCAGCTAGTCCAGCATCCTCTTCGCACAGGGGCCAACCAGATGCCCCCAAGGGGAACCTGCAAGCAGGATCCAAGCATAAGACCACTCGTCGCTCTTGTGGTTTCCAGGACCTGGTATTTAGGAGCATTGCTGCCTCCAAATGTGGAGG
Organism: Podarcis bocagei; assembly: GCF_964188305.1. Lineage (NCBI taxonomy): Eukaryota > Metazoa > Chordata > Lepidosauria > Squamata > Lacertidae > Podarcis > Podarcis bocagei. Next base: position 88,727,269 of record NC_138132.1, on the reverse strand, counting down.
CGGAGCAGAGCCATCATGGCAATAAGAATAATAATAATTTATTTATACCCCGTCCATCTGGCTGGGTTTCCCCAGCCACTCTGGGCAGCTTCCTACAAAATATTTAAATTCAGTAGTCCATCAAACATTAAAAGCTTCCCTGAACAGGGCTGCCTTCAGATGTCTTCTAAATGTCAGGTAGTTGTTTATTTCTTTGACATCTGTTGGGAGGGCGTTCCACAGGGCAGGTGCCACTACTGAGAAGGCCCTCTGCCTGGTTCCCTGTAACTTGGCTTCTCGCAGGGAGGGAACCGCCAGAAGGCCCTCGGTGCTGGACCTCAGTGTCTGGGCAGAACGATGGAGGTGGAGACGCTCCTTCAGGTATACTGGACCGAGGCCGTTTAGGGCTTTAAAGGTCAGCACCAAAACTTTGAATTGTGCTCAGAAACGTACTGGGATGGCTAAGAACCATCAACAGTCCTCTCCTCCAAGAATTAGTCTAATCCTCTTCTAGAGCCACTCAAGTTGGTGGCCGTCACTGCCTCCTGTGGGAGTAAAGTAACTGTGCTACATGAAGAAGTCCTTTCTTCTATCTGTCCTGAAACTTCCAACATGCAGCTTTATTTGGATGTCCATGAGTTCTAGTGTTTAAAAAGGCTCCAACCACTTCTGAGGCAGTTCGTTCCACTGTCAAACAGCTCTTACTTAATATAGCTGCTCCCAGTGGAACCATGAGCAGAATTTATGACTTTTGGGATTGAGGCATAAACTTCTTGGGTACTGTCAACTGGCCTATTGCCAAACTTCAAGTTCACTTAAATTTTGATGTACGTTAAATGAGTTGTCACTCGTTGCTTCTCTTAAGTGTTATGTTAAAGTGAGATTATTATTATTTAATTAAGTGTAGTTATTATGCAACTTTACTTGCACCATTTCATATGTGACCCTCTTTGAGCACAGATGTATTTGGGTGTGATGCTGTATACAAATAAGTTGACTACTATGACTAACCAACAGCAGAGCTCGTCTTATGAACATGCAAGACATGTTTCACTGAACTACCAGGCACATCTCCTGATGTAAATAAGGACTCACATCGGAGAAGCAGCTTCCTGGGAAACCAAACTCTCTTTCACAAAACAATACGTGGATTTTTTAAAAAGTAAAGATCTGGTGGATTCTAAGAGGGAACTAACCAGATGACACATTTTGCAACTGTGGCAAAGCCATGATTCCAAGGGCTTGTTTCTGAGTAGACATGGGTTGGATTGCGCTGTACATCTTGCAACATAACGTTCAGATTCCAGTTTCTGTACCCAAACCCACAGCTAAAAAAAAAAAAAAAGTTCCAGACACAAACCACAGGCCTTGTAAACTGCCTGGTTTTCAGACTGCTTCAGAACCCAGCTCTCCTCAAGAGTTCTTCAAGAAAAGGGTGTGGTAATAAATTAGTAGCTGGGGCCCAAACTATCTACCACTTTTATGGTGTAGTTAGAAATCACTAGGTAATACTAGGCCGAAGAGGTAGAAATTAGGAGAGGAACCTTATTCCCTCCATTCTCCAGCTCTGATCCTTATGAAAAACTCTCCTCTTCCAAAGCTGCAAATAGCATTGGCGGAAAAAAGCTCTCATTGGCTTCAGCTGGAGCTTCCACCCACCCACCTCCTGCTAACATTAACTGCAATGGATTGTAGGAGAGGTAATTTGACCTCATGGAATCATTGAAGATGGAACAAGCTAGTTTTCGGCTTCTCCAGTGGGGAGGACCCAAACCAATGGATTTAAATGACAAGGAAGGAGATTCCAACTAAAAATTAGGACGACAGCAAGAGATTCTCAATAGTGCAACGGACTCTGATGGAAGGTGATGGACTCTTCTTCATTTGAGGTTTTTAAACTGAACTTGGATTGCCATCTGTCAGGGATTCTTCAGCTGTGATTGCAGGAGGTTGGAATAGATGACCCCTGGGTCCCTTCCAACTCTATAGTTCTATGATGCTATATCACTGCTGGCAGAACTCAAGTACAGGATTTTCCCCTTCTAATTTCTCTTAGTAGTCTTACTAATTAGTTGCACCCACCCTCCAGCTTATCCCTCAAGGAAATAAAAAAGCTAGAAAACAAAGTATCCCAAAGAGCTCTACAGATGTGTAAATGTAATGATTTACTCTTGGTTTATTTGCCATGAGGCATAGTCAAATAAGCAGCATGGGATATCATAACCATTTAGAATCATTTTCATCCGTTTTGCATGCCCCATGCACAGCAGTGGAAAACACAACATCAAAGCCGCATTGACTGCTCTGCCCCTCTGCTACATTTCATTAGGAAAAACAAGGTCAGCAACTTTCCTTGAGCGGATGGTTTTCATTTGCCAGCTACAAGCATAACAAGGTTTATTCATTCAAATCTCTACTTCCTGCTTTTAGTTCTGTAGGAGACACTGAGGTTGAGATTCGCTTTGCAAATCTAGTTGGCACTGCAAATCTAGGGTTGCCTAATTTTTATTTTTTAAATCTAAGTCAGTGGCGTCACAACATCAAATAACGGCAAAGGTTACCAACTAACCAGAAAAGGTCCGCCCAGGTTTCCTAACACCATTTCACCCCCTAGCAGTGCCTTCAACATCAGCTGGACCTGCAGAAGAAGCCATTTCACACCATGGAAATGAGATCATCCCCTACAAATGTCAGTGCACATCAAATTGAAGTTAAAAGGCACAGATACAGAGGCTGGCTTGGAAGCTGGCACTCCCACGTGGCACTGATTTCCATAAATCTATTATATGCTGAGTGAAGAACTTGCTGTCTTTGCCAGTGGTTCTGAATCCTGAACTTGTGGACATCCACAAGCTGAGTGATGGAAGGTTCAGGACTGACAAAAGAAAGTCCTTATTCATGGAGGGTAGAATCAATGGAACTCATTCCCCCAAGAAGCAGAGATGGCCACAAACCTCCGTGGCTTTAAAAGAGGATTAACACGTTCATGGAGGAGAGGGCTATCAATGGTTAGTAGACATGATAGCTATGCTCTCCCTCCACAGTTGGAGGCAAGGATGCTTCTGAACACCCGTTGCTGGAAACCACAGAAGGAGAGTTCGTTCTTGAGCTCTGGTCCTGCTTACGGGTTTCCCATTGTGGCATCTCGTTGGCTATTGTGAGAACAGGATGCTGGACTGGATGGGTCAACTTCCCTGGGTTACCCCAATGAGAACATCTACCTCTGAAATACATTTTGGGCAGAAAGGATGGGGATTTAGTAAAATAAAGTAAAATAATAAAAATTATGGGTTGAATCCCTGTATCAAATCTGCTGCAGAAAGTTGTGGGAACCCTCAGAGCTAATTTGGGGGTATGTGTTCAGTTCTTCTCTCGCCTCTACGAAATAGCCAGAAGAATAAAAAGAAGTGAAAAAATAAACGACTGCCCATTTAGCATTTGGTTTGGTCTTTGCTTCTTTCCTGCTGGTTGTAAATTCAACTTGGGGCCAGTTTATCTGCAAGAATCACCTTACCCCATCTACGTCTACTTGATGGTCACTATCTGCAGAACTCGCATAGTTACAGGTGCCACATAAAACACATTTGCAAGCTCTCGATTTTATACTGTGGTAGCACCTACACTTTGAAATGCTTCACCTATTTACATCAGGCAGGCACCTTCATTGTATTATTTTGGGTGCCTGCTGAAAACATTTTTGTTTAGACGGATACTTAGAAAGCTGATGTGTTTTAATCTTTTTTTAGTCTATTGTTGTTTTAGCTTTTTGAAGGTCTTACATCATTGTTAAATCTTATTGATTTTATTTGTAAACCACTTTGAGTGTAGTTTACAATCAAGCATAGTACAAATTTTATGAAATAAATACAATGCTTTAACTGTTCACATTCTTCTTTACCAAGTAATGTGCTTTTAGAGGATATTATTTTTATATGGCTGTTTTATTTGGTTGTCAATGCCTGCATTTCTGCCCTGGGCAAGTGCAGGATGTAAGGCAGGAGAAAAGCACAATAAATGAATAAATAATAAGACAAGACGCTCAAAATTCAAGCAGAACAATCCCAAGTTAATCAGAGCTTTGTTCTCAATTCCTTTCTTTAAGTCTTCTCAAACAGACTCCCCTTGGCAAAGGCCTCCCTACAAGCTCTGGACATGTTTTCTAATCTACCCAACCATGGAAAACTAATTATAACAAAATCTTAGAGTGGAACAAAACCTGATTGTATTGCATAGGCGCCGACTCCATGGGGCTTGAGGGGGCCCGAGCCCCCTCAAAAATTCGTTTGGGGGGGCTCTGCCCCCCAATAATCTCCGGCGCCCCTCCAGCAGAGCGCCATCGCCGCCCCTCCCCCAGCCCAAAATGCACAGGGTCGGGCTGCATGCCTCCTGCCCTCCCTCCCGAGCAAAAGCTCCACCCAATTTCCTTCGGAGCTGATTAATAGGCGCAGCGCGCTCTCCCCTATTCGCTCACGAGGAGGCGGCGCCACTTTATTTGCATATTCATGAGCTTATTTATTATTCATGAGCTTTCCCCCCCCCCGCCCCCAATATTTTTTATAAGTCCGCGTCCCTATTGTATTGTGACTCTTTCATCTATTTAGCCCCATGCAAAGAAAACTGGCTACCAATTCTGGAGTAGGGGTGGAAAAAAGTTTCCAAATCCTAAGAGCAAGCATCACCTTTTAAAGACTAGGAACTTAAAAGTTTTCCCAACTCCTGTCCCAGTAGGACACTGCTTGATGGAAGTCATCCCACACGTACTCAAATGTACCAGCCAGACCAAAACAGCACTAGCTGGAGCAAAGTCCTTTGGAAACCATCAGACAAGCACCCATGCTATTGAATGTACAGTAAAACAATCCTCTGGAAAGGCTTTTAGAAGCCAGAGCAGCAATGCATGCTGCAAATCTGCCAGAATGCCTAAATCTGCCCCTCCTTTTCAAAGGGCTGTTTATGGTTGTGAGGTGTCTATGCACCACACCTGGTGAAATCTCAGAAGCCTCAGAAACCGTGGAATATGGTTTTCATTAGTAAGGAGGGAGAAGGGAGGTTTCAATGCCTAATATCAACCTTCCTCAACCTGGTATCCACCAGCTGCTTTGGACTAAAACTGCTCCAGCTCTCAACAGCAGCACTAGTAGGAGCTGATGGGAGTTGTAGTTCAGGTTGGGGCAGGCTACTCATTATGGCTCCTTTCTACAACTCCCAGAAGCAGAATAAGTTATGCAAAAAAGATAAGTCACAGCATAGGGGATTGTGCACATCTGCTTAATTTTCATAGTTCACTCAAATGAGAGAAATCAGCTTCTCTTGTGACAGAGTTTTTAGCATGGTGATAAGAAGCAGGTCAAAAATGCTACTTTAGCCCAAGCAATTCCAAAAGTACAAGCTAGAACAGCTTAGGAAACACCAACTTCAGCTCCTGGCTCTTAATACAGAAATTGATGGACTTGTTTAACTGGTTCTTGTTGCAGCACCAATTAGAATATCATTATTCGGCTTTATTATCCTGCAATTATAAAACTAGCATGTTAAATGAGACACCTTTACCCTTCAAACAAGAACACTGAATCAAGCTTTAAGAACCCAGGTGTGGCCTGTTCATACAAAGAACAAAAAGAGGCACAAACAACCTGTGGCTGGAAGGGGACCTCTGTTCTCAGGACCAAACCAGTGTGTCTCATGGTAACCAAACACAGACATGTGTGCCTGTGATTTTTTTAAACTGAACGGAGCAGGAAGATATGAGTGAAATTCACCTCCCCATCATGCAGGCACCCACCCCCAACCCAGACATAAAAACCTCTCTCCTACCTGCACACCACTGTTAGAAGCAATTTCCAGTCCAAATCAGCCTTCCCAAACCTGCTGCCCTACAGATGTTTTGAATTAAAATTATGATCAGCAAATGATCAGAGCAAATGTCAGGAGACTGGTGCTGGATCTTGGCCCTGAGGCTGCTTTTCCTTTGGAGTAGGACTGCCCTCCACCCACTCTTAGGTGAGGGATGCTGGTCAGCAGATCCTGAGGTGAGGCACAGCACACTGGCATCATATGTCCACATGCACCAGAGTAAAAACATATCTGCTTCCTAGTCAGGTTTTGTTTCACGAGACTGAGGGAAGAGGCTGAGAGCTAACCGCTTTTTAAAAAAGAAATCCCTTAAATTCCCCTTAAAGGCAGAACAGGGAGTGCATACCAGCACATGTAGACTGTCTAAGGTAAATGGGGCTTCTATATCTTTCTATTATCCAACAACTGCTTCCCCCCCCCCTCTGGTAACGATATTAGATCAGGGTGTGGGGGCAAACTACCTCCTCACTCTTATTATTATTACAGGTTGATTTATATTTCAGCTTTCCACAAGTTACTCTGTTTGCTTATTTCATAACAACGGCATGTCACTTACCTGCACAAAATTTCAAACTGCAGTTCAGTCAGAAAACAAAACATCCCTGAACCCCCAAAGAAGTCTTGATCTACGCCACATCCTATCTCCGTGAACTTCAAGACCCCCAAATATTATCACCTTCAAGACCTACAATATTTTTCTTCCATCAAAACTGTCATGTTCATGGAAATGCAATTTGACCCTAAATGACAACTGCAAATAAGGCTATGGTGGGACAGCCTAGCACCCCACAGTACGCTTTAGGGCAGGGTTTCCCAAACCTGGTTCTCCAGCTGTTTTTGAACTGCAAGTCCCCTCATCCCTATCTAACAGGACCAGAAGTCCAGGACGATGCAAATTTTAGTCCAACAACTGCTGGAGACGCATGTTTGGGAAGCCCTGTTTCAGAACCCCAGATCATACAGCCACACTTCCAGAAACAGATATGGCAGCATGGGAAAAATAGCTATTTTTTCAAGTTTTCAAAATGAGCTGTGGTGGGGAGGAGAGGAGCATGGGTGTAGCCAGGATTTTTGTTACCAGGGGCAGGCCTTTTGTTGGGGCGGGGGCAGAACCTCAGTTTGCTATGTATTTTTATTAAATTTCATTGATTGGGGTGGCAACTGCCCCTCCTAGCTATGCCCATGGTATTGGTATGCTTTTCTCTTGTCCTTAATATTAGTTTCGTGGTTTTTAACCTGTATTTTTATTCTGTGAACCGCCCTGAGATCTACGGATGAAGGGCGACAGGCACATTTCAATAATAATAAAATAATAATAATAATAACTTGCGAGGCCTAGCAGGCAGCAGTCCATTTCTGCACCGCAGCGGAAAAGTTCAGGCGCCCGGACTTTGGGCCTCTCTCCGTCCGCCGCGCCCTAAGCGGAAGGCAAAGCGACACTCTGCCCGCGCTCAGAGGCACTCTGCCCGCGTCAGGCGGGGGAAACGGAGGCGAGCCCTCGCTCGGGTCCCCAGGGTGGCAGCGCCCGCTCCCCGCCGGCCCAGCAGCCGGCCCGCGGGCGAGGGGAAGAGGGCCGGCGCCCAGGCGTGACCGCCAGGCTAGCGAGGGCCCGCTCTCTACGGAACACGCCGCGCCCTCGAGGCCTCCGCAGCCCCAGAAGTGGCACAGACCCGCCCGCCTCGCCTCGCCTCACCTGCCCGCCTGCCGAGTCCGCGCCGCTGCCGAAGCCGAGCGCCGCCTCGCCTTTTCATAGGCGCGGAAAACCCGCCCTTGGAAGGGGCGGACGCCGCCCGGGAGGCGGCTGAGGCGAGCGGCTCGGGTTTCAGCTCGGCGGGGAAGCCGGCGCCCTCCGCGAGGCGAGCGAGCGAGCGAGTTCTCCTCAGGGAAGGCTCTTTCCGGTCTCCCGAGGCGGCACCGAGCCTCTTCCCCGACGCCCGCCGAGGTGAGCCCGGTCTGATGGGGCGGGAGCCTCGGACGGGGGAAGCGGCCTGAGGAGGACGCCGCGGCTGAGGCGGGATTTGAACCCGGGGCCGCCTCCCCCTGCACTAACCAGGGCTGCACCACGCTGGCGAGACGTCGAGCTTGAGTAAGGAAAGCTGGCGGCTGTTTTATTGCTATATTAAATTGGGGTATGTCCGCAGCATAAAAGCACAAGATGAAAACACGAAATACGTAACGAAAACCAAAGCAAAACAAATGTATAACTTACCCCCCCCCCATCCCAAAAGCAGGCAACCCCCCGGTAGCAAAGCAGATAAGGCGCCATATAGTGTGCCATCCGCACCATGCATTTAAAGCACTATGGTGCCACTTTTAACAGGCACAGCTTCCCTCAAAGTCGCCCGGGAACTTAGTTTCTCAAGGGCGACAGGAGCTGTTAGGAGACCCCCTAGTCCTCCCACAGAGCTACGATTCCCTCAGAGGGTTTTAGCCACCAGTCCCTCTTCTCGAGGAACTTTTTTGTGGGTCAATCTTTGTTGAATTTGAAATGGGATGCTGTCTAGGGTCAGAGTCTCTGGCCCCCTTCACATCATACATTGAAGAATTCTAGTAGCTGCAGTTTCTTGGGAAAGAGGGGGTGGGTTGTTAAATCGCTCTGCAAATTGGGGGCTCTGTGGAGGGAATTGTAGTTCAACAAACTACAATTCCCAGGATGCTTTTGGGAAAGCATTGCAGGGGGTTGACCTAGATGACCCTTAGGGTCCCTTCCAGCTCTATAATTCTGTGATTCTAAGCCATGATCATTTAAAGTGGTATGATACTGCTTTCAACAATATAGAGGGCAGATTGCGCCTTGGGCCCAGCAAAACCAAGGTAATGGAAGCACCATATGACTCCTGCCTGAGCCAACCTCGGTATAGAGCAGTATATAAATTCAATCAATCAATCAGTCAACCTGCTCCTCTGGCAACCCATGTGACCAATCCATCCACTCTGCACTATCCATCCCACTGCTACAGCCAATGTTGCTTGGCAGAAGGGGTACAGTGAAAAGGGTGGAAAATTGGAAAAACCCCAGAAGAAAAGGGTTCAGGTCAGTAGCTGCCTTTAAAAAAAGAAATGAAAAAGAAAGGCATTCTCTTTTGTAATTTTCATCTGACCTTCCAAATTACGATAAATTGTACATTTAATCTTATAAGTAAAGCAAAGTGTAGGAGACAACGATGGACTGGTGATGGTGGAATGAAGCAGAATATGAGTTGCTCTGCTATTTTTTCTTTACTAGGGTGTGACTCACAACCATTCCTTCCACCTTAAGAAGCCAAAGCAGGTTAAGAATTGGGGGTGGGGGAAAGAGCAGTACTGTATTGCAAGAATACAGATTTAAGGAGGAAATGCAGGACACTGGTTTTCATCCTGCTGCTCACAAGAGGTCACTATTGCTCCACAGGTGGGGCTGACCAGCAGTTCTGGATAATCTTGGCATTTATGAGATTTCTCCAAGTCTGGCAGATTTCCAGTTACAAAACGCTGAACTGTCTGGAAAGTTTGGTCAATAAGGGAGTAAAAGCGGGTATGGTATGAAGCTGCTGGCGCCCTGATTCTCAAAATGGGGGCCTCCTAAACAAAATGCAGGCTGCCTCTAGGATAGGCTCAGAAGCCTCGTTCCTTAGGCTTGCTAAGGCTCATGGAGTTTTATGAGCTAGGAGGTGAGCTAGATGTTTTTCTCCACCCAAATTTATCTGAAGATAAAACAAGTTTGCTTCCCCAAAACTGTATTTCCAATTTGCATGTCAAGCATCCTCTGAGTACTCAAGTATTTACTTTCACTTGGCACCCATGAAAGACAATTTCAATATTTGATAGTGTTTAAATAGTTCACCACCCAACCATAGCACACCACCATCAGTGTATAAGTCAGTTAGAAACCTCCACTCTGCCAACAGGGGGTGCTGCTGCAGCACCGCCACCCAGGTAGGCAAGGGATGTGGGGAACAGGTGCTATCTAGTCCAGCATCCTGTTCTCACAGTGGCCAGCACAAGAACTCCCTCCCCTCCTATGGTCTGCAGCAATTGGTATTCAGAAACTGCTGCCTCCAGCTGTGGAGGCAGAGAATACAGATACTCTTAAAGGTAAAGGGGCCTCTGACCATTAGGTCCAGTCGTGGCCGACTCTGGGGTTGCGGCGCTCATCTCGCTTTATTGGCCGAGGGAGCCAGCGTACAGCTTCCGGGTCATGTGGCCAGCATGACTGAGCCGCTTCTGGCGAACCAGAGCAGCGCACGGAAACGCCGTTTACCTTCCCGCCAGAGTGGTATCTATTTATCCACTTGCACTTTGAGGTGCTTTCAAACTGCTAGGTGGGCAGGAGCAGGGACTGAGCAACGGGAGCTCACCCCGTCGCGGGGATTCGAACCGCTGACCTTCTGATCAGCAAGTCCTAGGCTCTGTGGTTTAACCCACAGCGCCACCCGCATCCCACAGATCTTACCGCCCATCAATTTGTATAATCCTGTTTTAAAGTCTTATAAGGAATGAACGTGTTTTTCCCACATGCCCTGCAATAAAGACTTCACTCTTGCCCTGTGTGTGCTATATATTTCTTACTAGGCTGGGACCTCACTGCTCTGTCTCCATCTGCCTTCAGGGTGAGATTCTGACAGGTGGGTGGGGAGCTTGATGGGTTCGGAAACATGATGGGTCCTCATCTGTTGCTCATGCAGGTTACCTGGACTGTGGGGAGGGAGACCTCTCCAGGTGCTCAGGTAGGATGCATGCCAATGCCAAAGTGTATGAGACACTCAGGTGGGGGGATGACAACCAGGAGAAGCAATAAGCCAGGCCTCTTGGTCCAATGTGCCTCATAAGACACCAAGTGGCCTATTGGACAATATATGTAGTTTGCCAGAGCATGTGTGCATATTAAAAAACCCTACCCATTGATTTATTTTGTATTTATAACATTTAAATACCACCTTTTTTCCAAGGAACTCAATGTGGTGTACATGGTTCTCCCATCCCAATTTTGTCCTCACAACAACCCTGTGAGGTATGTTAGACTGACAGGCAGTGACTGGCTCAAAGTCACTCAGTGAGCTTCGTGTAGCTGAGTGGGGATTTGAACCCTGGTCTTCCAGCTCATAGTCCAATGCTCTAACCATTACACCACACTGGCTCTCCTGCCTCAATTCATTTTTTAATCAACTAATAATTCATCATAAGAACCATTCCCCAATCCTTTTTCTAAAGACATCTGGGGGTAGAAAAGGCTTCCTTATAGAGAGCCAGACCAATGCCCCCCCTCCCTCTGACAAGAAACAGTTGTCCATGACCACCTCTTACCTGGAGATGCCCTGTAGGAGCCAGGCCGCTGGTCAATACAGCACTCATTCCAATTGGTTCAGCTATGGCTGGATGGGCTTTGCCTCTCCTAGCATGGGATTTGACCCTCTGAAGCTTGCATGTTAAATGCAAAGTATCTTGCCCCCCAAGCTTCCTCTTGCACACCCTGTGCTGCTTGCTGCTGCCTTCTTGTGACAGGGCAGGTAAGAAAAATGCCTTGTGATGTGGTTGACTCCTGACTGCTGCTGTGGCTGAATAGCTGAGGAACCACTCTTCAACATTTGTTAAATTGGAAATACTGTATTAATGTATGTTATTGTAATTTTTCTTGTTTACCTTATGATAGGATTGTTTAATTGCTTATTAGTCCTGTTTATATGATTCTGTAATTTTTGTGTATTATTTTTCTCTGTTTTTATTACTTTCTCTGCTCTGGAATTTAAAACATTCAGTGAAGAGGGGACTATATGTACTGTAAATAAATAAATGTTTGCAGTTTGGATATGAGTCAAAGGACACGGCATTCAATGTTTAATGTTAATTACAGGTGATTCTTAATTGTTTGAGGTTTTTTCTTCTTAATTGCCATACGAAATGATGCCTCTAGAGTCCTTCAACCCATCTCATTCTGTTCAATATGAAACCAGGAACAAGTTGTTTGTAAACCTACAGCCCATACTAATAAGGTGTTAACTAATCAGCCATATAATCAGAGTTCTTGATGTGGAACAGTTGGTTCTCTCTCAAGTATCATACTTTATTTTATATGCAAGCGTTGGAAACAACATTTGTGCAATGTTTTTGTTTCAATATGGAAAAAGTTTTGTTTGACCAGAAAAATCCATCTTCCCACTGCAGAAAATCTCCATATTATAGTAGCCTGTATTTCTGGAATGAATATCAACTGGCTGGTGTTTTTCTTTTAAAAACAGGAAAATGAAGGGTTGTAGTAAATGCTAGTGCTACTCAGAGTAGACCCACTGAAGTTAATGGAACGCCTAATTTAAAACTTTTAATTTCAATGGGTCTGCTCTGAGTTTGGACTTAGCTGGATACAAGCCCAATGCCTCCATTTAAGGCACAATCCTGTGCCACAGTTACACCAGCAGAGTAGCATTTGGAAGTGGCACCAGTGTAATCTGGCTGGTGGAAACAAGGCACAGTGGTACAATGTTGCATAACCTCCAGGTTACGGAATCTTCAGGTTATGGCTGCAGCACACCCGGCAAACCCAGAAGTGTATTCGCCGCTCACGCATGCGCAGAAGCGCTCTCTATTGCGCCGCGTGTGTGTGCAGAAGAACTCTATTGCGCTGTGTGCAGAAGCGGCGCCTCTAGTTAGATTTTTGGGGGGTGTATGGCACCCCAAAACGAATTAAATCCATAACCAGAGGTACCACTGTATTCCAGAGTAATGACAATTGCACACTAGTGAATTCTTTCCTCCTTGCCTGTCAGGTTCCAAAAATGGAGTGTAGCTTTCCTGTCCTCTATTGTTCTCTGTAGAAAAATAGACTGTAGAGTTGGAAGGGACCCAAGGGGTTATCTAGTCCAACCCCTGGCAATGCATTCTCCCATTTCATCTCTCTCTCTCTCTCTCTCTCTCTCTCTCTCTCTCTCTCTCTCTCTCTCTCTCCCTCTCATTCCTTCAACCTTCCAGACTCTCACACCTTCTTATATATCTAGAGTGCTTTTGTGTGGATGTCTCTTGCTTGCCTCCTGCCACAGCAATGGCAGCTTGCTGGATCAGCTAGAGAGTGGGTGGTGCATCCTGCTGTTGTCAAAGAAGGGGGTTCTGTGTTGCTCCTTTACATCTTCTTTTAAAGGATAAGATAATGTGAACAGCTGTTCACCATGCTACTGTTATGGGCACCCCAGTTCTCCAAGCAGTGAGGTTTCAAGGCATGTGGCACTTAGCCTGGGATGTGGAATGAGGTCAAAGGTGGATTTAGGGGAGCGCAACCGGTTCTCCCGCACTGAGTTGAGAGGGTGCTGCAACATTGACTTAGAATGGAAGGTGAGAGGTGAGGTGGGGTGGGGGAAGGCAGTGCATTGCACAGGTTGCCACTGAAATTTGAAAGCCCAAAGTCCACTACAGAATAAGGTTGCACGTACAACTTAACTCCAGCAGATAGGAACATGGGAAGCTGCCATATACAGAGTCAGACCACTGGTTCACCTACCTCAATATTGTCTACAATACTGGAGATGTTCTCAAATGTAGACAACAATGTTGTTAAAATCCCACAAACTGACTCATCAGTCTCTGGCTAATCCACACTGATAGTCCTATTTATAGAAATGTTAAGAGTTGAGGATCACGGCATTGGAAGTGATCCCTAGGGCAGTGTTTCCCAACCTTTTTTGGGCAAAGGCACACTTGTTTCATGAAAAAAATCTCGGGGCACACCACCATTAGAAAATGTTTAAAAAATTAACTCTGTGCCTATATTGACTATATATAAAGTAATTCTCTTTAATAGGAATCAAATAAACACAAAGAAAGTATTTTACATTGTCTGGTTTTGTTTTTAACAGAAATGATTGTGCGTGTTTTTGGTACTCAGATACCTGTTGGAGCACCCCTCCTGCTATGTGCCAGGCTGGCAGCTAAGATTTATGGAGGGGTCCCTCCTCCTGGTCCCACTCCTGTGCAGTGTGTGTGTGTGTGTGTGTGTGTGAGAGAGAGAGAGAGAGAGAGAGAGAGAGAGAGATTTTTATTTCTCTGCATTTTATTTTATATATTTTGTTATTAAGAAGATAATAAAAACTGAGGTATAAAAATGTCAGAATAAATAAATAAATACAAATCTTGAAGCTTGTCATTCTAAAACTTAAAATGGTCACTTTTTCCAATAGAACAATTCTTTCCACTCTTACTATTTACTAGGTACCTTTGCCATTGCACTGAGGATCATAAGAGACTGAGTCAGAACGAGGAGTGATGTGACAAGAATGAAGCAAAGGATATTTACCATATTGGCACCAGCACCGCACAATACCTGCCAGGCTCAACGCCGGTCTCGCGCTGCCGCTTCCCGCGCTCTCAAGGCCCCGGGAGGAGGAAGGCGTGAAGGGAATCCCAAAGGCGCGAAAACCTCGCGCATGCGCAGGCCTTCCGCCTGCGACAGCCCAGTAGGCCGGCCGAAGCGAGCTAGCGTGCGGCAGAGCGGCTATGGGATGTGGGAGGGAGCTCGCTTGCCACCCCGCGTGTGCCTATGTGGGGCACGTTACAGCCCCGTGACGTCAGCGCCACGCAGGCAGCCAGGCAGGCAGACGGCGAGAGCCCCGCGCTGGGTGGCCTCTCCTCGCCGCCGCCGCCCCGCCTCTCGCCGCCCACCTCGCCCGCCTCCCTCCCACGGCACACCAGGCAACATCTCGCGGCACACTAGTGTGCCGCGGAACAGCGGTTGAAAAACACTGCCCTAGGGTGATCCCTCCAGATGTTTTGTCACAGCATTCAATGGCTGTACAGTCATACCTCGAGTTAAATGTGGTTCAGATTGAGCGTTTTCAGGTTATGCTCCGTGGCAACCCGGAAGTAACAGAGCGCATTACTTCCAGGTTTCACTGCTTGTGCATGCGCAGATGCTCAAATTGACGTCACACACATGCACAGAAGCGGCGAATCACGAGTCGCAGACGCGGGTTGCATTCGCTTCAGGATGCGAACAGGGTTCCGGAATGGATCCTGTTCGCATCCAGAGGTACCACTGTATTAAATAGTAAGGAACTGAGGTGGGTGGTGGTGAAACCGGAAAGATTTTAGAGGCATACAACGGTCTTGCTCAGATGGGCATCTAATATAATGGTTTTATTTCTCCTAGAATTTGTTTAATATCAATATAACTTCGTCAACACCAACAGTGTTCTTCCTCGGACATGGATCTGATACCTTAAACCATTTTTAATTTTACTACTAATACTGTTAATCAAATCCATTCACAGTCCTGATCGACAATGAATTTTGGGCAATTTGCTAATCCCAATCAATCATGAGTTTGGGGTAAACGGATCCCTGCCTGAACGAATTACTATCTAAAAACTGTTTATGTATCAGGTGCTGTACAAAAGATGTACAGTTTTGTGTTTGTTTGTGTGTGTGTGTGTTTTGTAACATGCAACAATTATATAAATAAAAAATAAAGCAACAATAAACAGATAAACGGATCTGAATATATTAACAAAGCTGTGTCAAAGTGTATATAGTAAATTTATTACACTTATTACAGCATATGATTTCATATGCATATGCATTGCTTAGATTGGTGGCCATAAATAAAAAGTATTTTGTATCAATAACAATTAGAATTTATAGGAAGGGAGCAGGAAGGAAGGATTTTTTTAAAAAAACATGTACTTCATGCACTCCTCTGTGTGAGTGTGACAGAGAGCGATAAATTAATACAGTAAATCCATTACTCACAAGCTCCCACCCAACAACCCTCCGCCAGGCGTCATCTGGGACTTGTAGTCCTGCGACTCGACGAGGTTGCCAGAGATCCCGCAGGCAGGGAGGAGAAACTACCCTTCCCAGAAGGCAACGCGGCCAGAACGTCTGTTGCAATTTATACGGGGGGGGGAGAGGAGGAGGAAGGGAGGAAGTAAATGTGAAGTCCCCTTAACAAAAAATAAAATCCCCTCTAGTTTTGTTGGTGGAATTATTTCACGGACCCGTCGCTTCTGTTTGCGGACAGAGGGGGGGGGGGGCTGCGTGCTTGCCTGGTTTCCCTGGCTGGGAAGGGGTTAAAAGGGAGGGGCGGCGCGTTGAGGATTCCTCCGCCCTCTTCCGCCCTCCTTCCTCTCGCCCGCCGACTCCCTCCCTTTCTCCCCCCCCCCCCGCAGCTTTTCTGGAACTGGGACTTCCTGTGGCAGTTCATTTCCTGGTCGGCGGGGGCCGCGAGCGGAGGAAGGCTCGGCATGGTCTCCCCCCGGCCAGCCCCGGCCTCCGTTGACGCTCTTCCACCTTCTCCTCCGCAGCGGCTCCCCCTCCTGCTCTGCCCGGCCGGCGGCGCTCCTCCGGCTGCCACTTTGTAGCGATGCTGCAGGGCCGGAGCGGCGCCCGCAGCGGAAGCGGACATGGTAACAGTGTGGCCAGGCCGGGTCTCTCCCTCTCTCTCTCCCCCCCCGGCTCACGCAGCGGTAGCGGCAGGGGCACCAGCTGGGCACCCCCTCTCCTGCCTTGCTGGGGCGGTGGGTCCCAAAAGTAGGCTCTCCCCTCCCCACCACTCTTGGCGGGGGAGAGAAGGGGGCCGTCATCATCACGACGCGTACCCTTTCCCCGGGCAAAGGGACCCCCCTATTTTCTTTGCGGGCACCTCAAGAGTAGAAAGAAGGGATGCTTTTTCGGGGGGGGGTGCGAGTAAGGGATTCCTCCCCCCCCCGCCCCGCCTGAGGGAGATATTTCTCTCCAGAGAGGGTGGTGATGCTGTTTTTAATATTATTAGACAGTTGGAGCAAATGGCAAAAGCCTCTAATTCTGTCTCTTCCTCCCAACAGGTCTGAATAACACCCAAGCTCTGCCTTCCTGGAGTGGGCGAGAGGGAACAAAGCATATGACCTCTAAGGAAAAAGAAGATATTTTGCCGCAAAGGGATTAATTTTTGTCTTGCTTCAAGACGTCAAGAGCTGTGTACATAGACACACACACACACACATATATAGAATATACACACAAACACACAATTATATATATATATTTGGGGTGTTTGTGTGTCATACTGGACTTGCTAAGCTAAAAGTGTTTAGGCTGCGCACTCTTGGAGCCATGAAGAAGTTTTTTGACTCCCGGCGAGAGCAGGGTGGCTCTGGGGCCGGTTCTGGGACCCTCGGAGGGAGTGGCAGTAGCACTGGGCCTGGGAGTGGATACATAGGCCGGGTGTTCAACATTGGGAGGTGTCAGGTGACTGTGGATGAAGTTCTGGCAGAAGGTAAGATGCAGCTGAAGGGAGTTTTGCCTCTCCTTCCCCTACCCCCCCTCCTCTCTTAACATCTCCACAAATGAATGGAAGCAGATTCTTAACCCTTCTTTGAATGTTCACACAGAAAATTTCCATTCTGACTCCTTTCAAGAAAACGTGCCACTTTACATGGGTGCCACCTTTGCTTATTAAAAGCACTAGAATGTTGTGTCAAGGCAAATTAATAAATGGTAGCATTGGTGGCTACTGTCTATTCTGTGTTTTAATTAACAATAAAAAAATGGTTTGGAACTCCAGTTTCTACAAATGCAAATAAATAGAGCCAGGGTTAACAGTATATAAGTTGGAAAATTCCCCCCCCCCCATTGGCAACAATATTATGTAATATGGCAGGCTGCATTGGTGCATATATTAAGGGGGTGAATTGTTTCCTTTCATGCTCTCCCCTCCCCCCCCCTCGTTTGAGTGCTATTAAGTAAAGGGATAATTGGATGCATAGGGATAAATTTGTCATTTATTCATGGTGCCTTTGTGTAGCAAGCGCAAAGCACACATGTAAGATGCATGATTACCTTGGGGGTTGTGGCCAACAGAAATCTGGGTGACATTTTAAGGACTAAAGGAGATTCCTACAGGGGTCCATAAAGATCACCCATAAAGTTTGCAGTGCAGAAAGCCCTTGGCTTTTTACTTCAACTTGATTTGGTGCAGTCTAGCTAGAATGTTGAGATACCTCAGGGAATCTTTGTCTTCCCCCACCACTCCCCAGTGTAGAAAAAAACCCAAATTATATATGGAACTTTAGCTTTGACCTTCACAATTGTAGTATTATTTAGGCCTTGCATGGAGTCAGTAATTGGACAGCATCTCTTTAAAAAGAGGGGGAAATGTACAGTTTAGAATTTATAATACATTGCATAAGACCTGAGTTACTAAGAAAGAAAGACCCCTATTAGCAGAACTGGGCAGAGGTATTTGAGAGGGTTCTTGTTGTCTTTACTGTATCCCTGTGCCAAGGTAAATTTTATTGAGCTGGCTTTCCCGAAGGGACAGTGTGGCTGCGTTTACAAAGAACAGTGTTTTTCACGAAGCGTTTGTTTTTTTGGAAAAAAAGATGCTTGAGTGTGTTGAATCCAAGGCTGATGCTCACCTAGAGCAAGCCAAAGGCTGCTGGTTATGGTGAATTGCCGCAGGCATTTTTCTGAGTAGAGATAGGGAGTGGGCAAAAAGCCAGCCCTCGTCATCTCTCTCTCTCTCTCTCCAAAAATAACAAAGCCAATAAAAAATGGCGAGGCACTATTTTGACTGAATTGTCTACTGTGTACCTGCCTCTACTGGCTTCTGGCAAGGCCCTGGCTATGAGGTGCTCTCAGGACTAAGCTACAGATACGCTCTGCCTTCCTCATGCTTACTACGTAAGTTGTTCCGCAGGAAACAGAGGACCTCATTTGAAGATGATTAAATAACTTGCCGGCAGATCCTCCATGTGATGTTGACAGGAGCAGGAAATGATCTGTACCTTGTACTGGGAGGATTCTCTCCTCCAAAATTTGTTGAACTGCTCCTCTTCCTCTCCATGGCGTCGTTTGTGCCTTCCTCCCTGGAGCTCTCCTGTTCTCAGGGTGATGCTTTAAGAGGAAGATAAATGTTGTGACTGAGATTACTGGTGCATATTTGATTTGGAAAGAGCAAGGTTGGGTGCATGTGCATGGATAGATAGTAGTTCGTGTGTTTTCAAGGCATGCTTAGGGGCTCCTGAAATGGTCCCAGAATAATGGGGATTAGGGGTGAAGAACATAAATGAATAGCACAAAGACAGCTTCAGGTGGCTCTAAAGGGTGTCTTGGTAGCCATGGTTTTTGGGGATGTGTCTTAAACTGTGGTCTGAGCCTGCAGAATTAACTAAGCTTCAGTGGAGAGGGCAGAATCACCTGAAAGTTTTTATTCACTCACCCCAGGTTTGGACACCACAAGCATTTCTCAGAAAATGTGCACCCTCTTCTATGAGGCCACCCATAAAGTAGATGCTCTGTGAAAGGTAGGAGGGGTGGCTGTAAAAAGTATGTGTTTAAATGTAGCTTTTAATGCATGGTGTCTAATCATTAGGCAAATATATATATAATCTACAGTGTCTTCTGGTGACCTCTTTTGATGGAGAAACTCAACACACAAAGTATGGTCCATGTGGGCTCAATTGGTGTATCGGTTAGAATGTTGAATTTGGGGCCAGAAATGCCCAGGGGCTCCCATTTGGCCATGAGATTCTCCAGGTGAGCCCTTGGTCTAACCTACATTGAAAGGGTTGCTGTGATAAATAAAGGTGGAGAGGATATCTGTGTATACCATCTTGAGCTCTTTGGACAAAAAGTAGGATTAAAAAATGAACCCTTCCATGATCAGCTCTGAATGTTCTGTGTGAGCCTGGAGGAGGAAACACGGTCCTGCGTTTTGGCCTCTTACTTGTAATGGGCTTCTTGGATCAGTGCATGTTATAAAATGGGGGAAAGTGATTAAAATTCTAAGTTCACATGTTTTATTACAGACAATGGCACTTAGCATTATATGGTGTATTTCAAATGTTGAAATATGCCCATCCCATGCCTGTCATTTTAGGTAATCCTCGGCGCAGCCTCTTAAGGCAGGCCAGTTCTATTTGTTAGATTTCTATGTCCATCTTCAATTGTAGATAGAAGGCTGAGACCAGGAAGGTAGTGCCTTACTGAGGCCACCACATGAGGATATGGTGGGAGATGAGATTTGAAACAGGGACTTTACAACTTGACCTCTAATTTACTGCATTACAACCAGCTTGACCCAGTTAGAAGCTTAACCTGACTTCCAGTATCAGGGCTGGGGAACTTGTGGTCCTCCAGATGTTGGTGGACTCCATCCGCTACAGCCAGCAGGGCCCAATGATGAGGAATTATGGGAATTGTGATTCAGCAGTATCTGGAGGGCCAGAGGTTCCCCAAACCTGGCTTATATAAACTATCTCATGTGAAAGACTCTTGCACAAAGGATTGCTCTAGAGCAGCCTTCCTGATAGGCTGGGACTACAACTCCCATCAGCCCTAGCCAGCATTAGCTATGTTGGCTGGGGTGAAAGTTGTAGTCCAACACATCTGGAAGGCAGCAGATCAGGGAAGGCTGCCTCTGACTTTACTAGGCCTTCAAGGTTAAGGTTTTCTGATAAATCTGTGGGTAAGTGTCTCCCAATGTTGAATGGCTTTTGTGTTCTGAAGAAACCTGATTCAGCAATAGGATGCTCTCATGGACAGAGGTGAGGGGCCTTTTATGATCCAATGGCTGCATTGGCTCATGAGGAACCTTTGGGTGGGGACACATGCCAGTGGTGAGTGGGACCTCCAGAGGCAAAAGTTGGTGGAGCTACAGAGCTAACTCTTAGGATTGTGTGGTAGATTACTTTCCAGCCATGCAAAAATCCAACTCCATGCAGGCAAGCAAGAGGTATTACTGCAGTTCAAGGACACACTTCCAGGCAAGCAAAAGCACTGGAGGAGAGCAATGGAACAGGGTATGTATGTATGTATGTATGTATGTATGTATGTATGTAATATGCCACCGATATATGCCCCAGGCATTCTAGGTGGCTCCCAACAAAATACTAAAAACACAATAAAATGTCAACCATTAAAAACTTCCCTGAACCGCTTTCAGATGTCTTCTGAAAGTCAAATAGTTGTTTATCTGTTTGACATCTGATCGGAGGTCATTCCATAGGGAAAGTGCCACTACAGAGAACGCCCTTTGCCTGCAAGGTGTGGGAGCAGGAAGGGGTATGTGCCTTGGAGAGGGGCAGGGCCAGATTAAGAACTTTAGAGGCCCCTAAGCACTGAAAAGATTATGGTACTTCCCTTCTGTAATTTGAAACAAAAACAATACTAAACTTTAAAATCAATCAATCACTGGATCTGATTGCCTCACATTATTTTGACATACGTTTGTAGGACGTGCCCTGGTTTAGGTGGGGATTAAGTAATAACCCAAGAACATAAAATGAACCTAAGGAGCATAAAAATGGAGGAAGAGTGTGGAGTGGAGGGTAAGGAAGTCTAACAAGCTCTGATTTCTCCTACTGTGACTACTTTGATGTTTTTCTTGAAATACCAAATGTCATTGGAAAAACCCTCATTGTGTGCCTGCCCTTGCTTTGCTGGCGCCTTAAGCATGTACTTAGTTTGCCTGTTTGGCCCGAGGGTTCCCCACCCCATCTACCTTACGGGAAAGGCAGAGAAAATGATCAGTCACACATGCTCCTCTGAGAGTTTTGCTCTCTTGCTGTGATCTCCTTGCTTTGTGTGTGTGTGTGTTGTGTACCAGAACTGTGTTGGCTAAACAGGATAAAGTGCCTGCTTGGGAACAAACTACTGCTGAGAGCTCATTATGTGTTCATTATTGCCTTGTTTTTCCTCTTCAAACAGTAGTGAAATTAAGGCCATACTTGAGTTGGGTGGCATAGAGGCAGGCCCTGGGCCTAATTCTAGCCAATGGTTAGGGAGTTGGACCTTTTGTCTCTTTGCCTCCAGGCTGAAGGTGTTAGTGTCATCACCATGCAGAGTGCTGCTTCTTGGGAATCGAGGTGACAGGGAGGGAGGTTTCAGGTTAGCCTTTTTACTGACATGCAGGCTTCCTATCAGTAATAATAAATGTTATTGCCATTATACAAATCTGTGCTGCAAGTGCATTTGGAATACAGTGGTACCTCGGGTTACGTACGCTTCAGGTTGCATACGCTTCAGGTTACAGACTCCCCTAACCCAGAAATAGTACCTCGGGTTAAGAACTTTGCTTCAGGATGAGAACAGAAATCCCGCAGCGGTGGTGGTGTGGCAGCCCCATTAGCTAAAGTGTTGCTTCAGGTTAAGAACAGTTTCAGGTTAAGAATGGACCTCTGGAATGAATTAAGCAGGTAACCAGAGGTACCACTGTACCATGTACAGTTCTCACCTGAAAAAGGATATTGCAATGTTGGAAAACGTTCAGAAAAGGGCAACCTTAATGATCAAGGGGGTGGAGCGACTCTATGAAGAAAGGTTGCAGCATTTGGGACTTTTTAGCCTACAGAAAAGGCGAGTAAGAGGTAACATAATAAAAGTTTATAAAATTATTCATGGCATGAAGAGCGTAGATAAGTTTTCCTTCCTCTCTCAAAACACAAGAATTTGTGGACATCCGATGAAGCTGAATGTTGGAAGATTCAGGACACGCAAAAGGAAGTCCTCTGTAGTTAAACTATGGAACTGGCTTCCACAGGTGTCAGTGGTGGCCGCCTACCTAGGTGAATTTAAAAGAGGATTGGACAAATTCATGCAGGAGGTGAGGCCTATCAAAGGCTATGAAAGCTATGCTCTACCTCCACAGTACAGGCAGCAATGCTCCAGTTGCTGGGAGCCACAGGAAGAGAGAGTGCTGTTGTGCGTGGGTCCTGCTTGCTGGGTTCCCACAGGTTGGCCGTTATGAGAACAGTATACTGGACTAGATGGGCCATTGGCCTGATCCATCAGGCTCTTCTGATGTTCTTATTTAATGGAGGAACATTTCATTATCATGCAAGTCCCAGCATGCTGGGACGCGGGTGGCACTGTGGGTTAAACCACAGAGCCTAGGACTTGCCGATCAGAAGGTTGGCGGTTCGGATCCCCGCAATGGGGTGAGCTCCTATTGCTTGGTCCCTGCTCCTGCCAACCTAGCAGTTCGAAAGCACGTCAAAGTGCAAGTATACCTTCTCTGGCGGGAAGGTAAACGGTGTTTCCGTGCGCTGCTCTGGTTCGCTAGAAGCGGCTTTGTCATGCTGGCCACATGACCCGGAAGCTATACGCCGGCTCCCTCGGCCAATAAAGCGAGATGAGCGCCGCAACCCCAGAGTCGGCCATGACTGGACCTAATGGTCAGGGGTCCCTTTACCTTTACCTTTACCAGCACGCTTGAGGTGCTGGGTTACCTGCTCTTCAGTTTTTGAGAACTAGGTCTGACATAAGGGGAGTCTCACTGCTGGGTCAGTCCAAAGGCCCATCTAGTCCATTGTCCTATTCTCACAGAACCTGAGTACAGTAGTGCGCTCTCCACATGAGGTTTCCAGGAACCGGTATTTGGAGACATGCTTTCTCTGACAGTGGATGTAGAAGATAGTCCTTGCAGCTAGTACCCATCAATAGCTCTCTCCTCCATGAATTTGTCTAATCTTCTTTTGCAGCCATCCAAGCTGGTGGCCATCACTGTTTCCTGTGGCAGTGAGTTCCATAGTTTAACTGTGTGCTGAACGAAAAGGGGCTTTTTTCCCTCTGTCCTGAATCTTCCAACATTCAACTTCATTGGATGGTCCTGAGTATTATGAGAAAAGGAGAAAAACCTTTCTCTATCCACTGTCTCCTGACCACAAATAATATTACACATCTCTATCATTTCTAAACTAAAAAGCCCCAAGTGCTGTAACCTTTTGTCATAGGGGAGTCGCCCCCAACCCCTTGATCATTTTGGTTGCCATTTGCTGTACCTTTTCCAGCGCTATAATATTTTTTGAGGTGAGGTGTCCAGAACTGTACACTCTGTTTACCCTTCCCATGCCTTCTGCTTCTCGTGAAACTTAAGGCTGGATTACCTGTGTGGGTTCCCACATGCATGTCCCATCAGTTGTACCTGGTTCTCACATGCATGTCTGTGGCTTGGTTTCTTAACATAACACAACCTCGTAGAGGGTTTGTGGTTGCAAAATTCAGTGTTCTATCAATGGTGTTAATCTAGGGCAGGGAGATTTTGGAGAATTCCATTTCAATATTGATTGTGCCCATGTAAGGTGTGGAGTCCCCAAGACTTTATATGTATTGTGTGACTTACATTCTGATTTGGGACTTTGCCATGTTTACACATCATGTTAAGCTGTGGCGTTTAGTTTGTTTATCAGTACATTGCATGAGATCCTTGCTGGTACCTACATCCCAAGCTCCTGGATAAGATTGGTTATGCATTGTTTTTTCCTGGCAAGATTCCATATCTTACTGAGCGCATGACTAACTTTCAAAAACTGCTGTGCACCTAAGAGTTCAGCTGACTGGCTGCATTAGTTAAACTGGACAAACTGGATGGCTTTTATTCCTTGTTAATTTAGCTCTGCATTTTAACTTGTACAGGTCATGTGACTGTAATAAAAACTGGCTCACTGGCACTTGATTTCTGTAGGCTTTGCATTGATTTATCTGTAACCTCTTTCACATGTGCAGGTTGCTGGATGGAACATTCAAATGTGTGTGTGAACCTGTCCCTCATCATGACTACAGTACTGGGTAATAGCTGTGTGTGTGTGTGTGTGTGTGTGTGTGTGTGTGTGTGTGTGAATGAACCATTGCAGATGAAACACCACAGAAAAAGCCTTTCTTTCTCCCAATGTCCTTTCATATAAGGTAAAGGTAAAGGACCCCTGGACAGTTTAGTCCAGTCAAACTTGACTGTGGGGTGCGGACCATGCGGTGCTCATCTCGCTTCAGGCCAAGGGAGCCAGCATTTATCCACAGACAGATTTCCAGGTTATATGGCCAGCATGACTAAACTGCTTCTGGCGCAACGGGACACAGTGATGAGTGCCAGAGCTCACAGAAATGCCATTTATCTTCCCGCCGCAGCGGTAACTATCTACTCGTGCTGGTATGCTTTCAAACTGCTAGGTTGGCAGGAGCTGGAACAGAGCAACTGTAGCTCACCGTCCCACTGACTCAAACTTCTGATTGGCAAGCCCAAGGGGCTCAGTGGTTTAGACCACAGTGCCACCTGCTCCCTTCCCTTCATATACGTTGCACTGAAGCCCATTTGCACACTGAACTGTCAGTCATCACATGAAGAGAAATCAAGCAGTGCATATTCATGAGTGAACAAATCTTGGCTTTCTTGTTGATATTTACAGCTGGATGGGGTTGCATATTAAAGCAACTCTTCTAGGCCCACTCCCTACGAGGAACTAGGCTCCATAAATAGAGGTGGAGCACCTGCTTTGCATGTAGATTCCAGGTTTCCTCCATGGAAAATTCAGCTTAAAGATCTTGTGTAACAGGGCTGCGAATGAACTTCCATCTGAGACCTTGAGGAGCCACTGACAGCCAAAGTTGTCAGGGGGTCTAGTGTGGGAAGAGCACCAACAGCCTGGCAGTTGCTAGAGCAGCGGTTCTCAACTTGTGGGTCCCCAGATGTTGTTGGACTACAACTCCCATCATTCCTGAGCTCTGGCCTTGCTAGCTAGGGGTGATGGGAGTTGTAGTCCAACAACATCTGGGGAGGGTCACATTCAACCCACAGAGCAGAGGCTCCCCACCTCTAGTTTAGAGGGTGAAGAATGCATGATAGCGTGGTCACATCTTATGCAGAAGTTCTGTTCCAAGGGTTCTGGGTTATACATGAAAATCACATATACCCAAATGCTTGGAGCTGTTGTAGGCTAGTGGGTGTGTGGGGGTACAGAGAGAATCCACAGTACTCCCAGAGCTCTTGTGCCAGACGGACCTTTCCCAGCAAGCAGGGCGGAGAGGTTAAAGCTCTTTTTGCACTGGATAACGTCTCTTAGTGCGCCGGCTCCAGAAAGCTAGGGTTGCTCATACGAGATCACACGGGAACCTGGATCTCCCCATGTGATCTTGCAAAAGCATCCCAGAACTGGAAAGCTGAATGGGCCTTGCCCCCACAAGCAAATCAGAGAGCATAACAACTCTCTTTGCACTGGATAACCCCAAACGGACTCAGTGCAAAAGAACTTGCAAGCTCTCCGGCTTGCTTGGGTTTAAGTTGCACAATTTCAGCAAGCCTGCCTTCAGCCACACATGGTTGAAATCACGCAAGTTAAATGCACATAAGATGCAATTTCTCTCTCTCTCTCTCTCTCTCTCTCTCTGTGTGTGTGTGTGTGTGTTGGTAATCAAAAGAGATAAAGTTCACTGCCAAGGGACTCTTTCTGGGAATGGGAGAACAAGCAGTCAACCATACTCCTATGTGTCTGACAAGATATTTCAGGCTTGTCGGCAACCATTTTTCTTGTTGCTTTTAACTAATTCTTACAGGTAACCAGGAAGGAGTTTTTCCACAAGTTATGTTTCTGGTTCACACATGACCAGCATATTGGGGATGTTCAGACAGACAGGCTAGAAAAAGATTTGTGGGCCAGCAGTCTATTGACTGGTTTATTCTTAATAAATAAATAACCCAGCGTAGTTGAGTCTCAGTCCTCTTAAGTAACTACAGTGGTACCTCGGTTTAAGAACAGCCCTGTTTACAAACTACAGTGGTGCCTCGCAAGACGAAATTAATCCGTTCCGCGAGTCTCTTCGTCTTGTGGTTTTTTCGTCTTGCGAGGCATTCATCTTGCGAGGTACCACTGTATTCGGTTTAAGAACTCTGCAAAACCGGAAGAAGTGTCCCGGTTTACCTTGGTCTAAGAACGGAAGCTGAATGGTAGAAGGGCACCAGCAGCGGGAGGCCTCATTAGGGAAAGCACGCCTCGGTTTAAGAAGTTTCGGTTTAAGAACGGACTACAGTCATACCTCATGTTACGTCTGCTTCATGTTACGTTCTTTCAAGTTACGTCCTGCGGCGACCCGGAAGTACCGGAAAGGGTTACTTCCGGGTTTTGTTGCATGCGCAGACGCGCAAAATGATGTCACGCGCATGCGCAGAAGTGGCGAATCACAACCCTTGCATGCGCAGACGCGCTGCTGCGGGTTACGTTCCTTTCATGTTGCGAACGGGCCTCCGGAACAGATCCCATTCGCAACCAGAGGTACCACTGTACTGAGTTAGGAGGGGTAAGGACTTTCTCAATTGCTCTTAATGCCCTTAAAAACAAAAACTCTGGGTTTCATAGGTAGTGATGGTTATGATCCCCTCCCCATTTTTTTTACTGTTACTATATTTTTTCATTGGAGATTTTTCCAGTTTTAGAAATGCACCTTTTAATAAAAGTAATTACATAATGACTGAATCAATTGCAAGTGAAATTAGGCAACTGGAGCAGCCACAATACCGACCCGATCTAAATTTGTAATTTTTTCCCCCCAGGGTGACTTTCCCTAGGAAGCACATAACGTATGTACCCAGATTTTCAGACATCTCTAAAATTTGTAGGTTAACAGCTTTCAGTGTTCCCATTTCTTAATATCTAACGTAGGGGAAGCATGTACTATTGAGTATTTCAGTAAAAATAATTTTAAAGTAACCTTTGATTTTGAATATAACATTTAAAGTACACTTAAGTGCACTCTACTGATTTTTTCCCTTTATTCTTAAAACATGCTTCAGCTCAACTATTTCTAGATATAGGAAAAAACTTACCATATTTTAAAGTGTAGAAAATTAGCATGACTGACTCATTCAAAAGTTTTGATTACTAGTTTTGCTTTCTAAATAGAAATGGCACATGTGAAAATAATATCTGTATTGATTTCCTGCAGTGGAAAATGCTTAATCAAAATATTCCAGAACGCATCGACCCCCATCACTGGTCATAGTCTCAGGTTTCCCCTGGCTGCCTGTTCTAGAATAGTGCCTCTCTCTGTTCCCACCCCGCCCCCCAAATTAACATAGATATACACCATACTTTTGCACCTGGGCTATATGTAGAATTTTCAACATCTATGTAGAACTGCAGGATTTTCTCTAACTTTATATTCCTCTCTGAAAATGCCATTTCCCAGAGAGGACCCTAAACGGAAAGATGGATAAATCCTTATTAGTCTTAGCCACAGAGGATAAAGTAGCCCACCCACCAGGAAGAGGGGAGCATGTGATCTCATGGTCTTCCCATGTTTGCTTATCAAGGAGGTTTAGGGGTGTCTAGAAAGGAAATGGTTCAGATAACGAGAAGCAGCAAACTTTTTCAGGCACATCTGTGAATCTAGGCTTTCTCTTGACTGATTCTCTAGGCTGAGTCATGCTTTTGCGCACTCTGACACATTCCATGTGTTTCTCCTTGTAATTTAAATGCTATTTATCATTGCTATAATGGAGAAACTTTGTTATACTGTCTGCACAGTGAGGTTGCCTGTTTTATTGTTATTGTTGTTATTGTATTCCACAGTGCAGTTTCTCTCTCTTTTTTTATTAAAGATTTTCTTGATTTACAAAAGTGTTTGCAATGTCTCTCGTATCCCCCCCCCCCATGTAACATTTTTACAAATCGGTTTCATTTGTTGAGATATTAGGAAGAAAAGGGGGAAAGAGGTGCAGAGATGCGGGGGTCGAGTGGCGATGTTTCTATTTTACTTACTATATGTAGGGTTTGGTGTCAGCGTTGCTTGTGCACATTCTTTCCTGTTCACTTGTGTTCCTTTGGTGGTGAGAGAGGTTGGGGTTGGCCTAGGATGTGGTTATTCATTTGTGGTTGGCTGTGGTGGTCTTTGTTTTCATGTGGGAGTGGGGTGGGTGGGTGTTTGGATCAGGTTAGCCATATTGATTTGTGTGCTGTTGGTGGATTTTTGTTGTTGTCTTGTTGGGCTGTGTATGTGATAAAGGGGAGCCATAAGGTGTGTTCTTCTATTTGTCCCCGTGTCAGTTTTAGTTTATCGGTTAATTTTTCTAGTAAGGCTGTTTCCCATATTATTTGGTACTATTGGTCCATGCTTACTCCTGGCTGGTCTCTCCAGTGTCTGGCTATGATGCTTCTGGCTGCTGAAAGTAGGTGGGTTATGAGTTCTTTGTGGTGTAAGTGGGCAGTGCAGTTTCTCTTGAATTGAAAAAAGTTGAAGCATGCTTTGTTCTTGCACCTCACAAGTGTCTGTGCTTTGAAGTGTGAAAGCTAAGGTCCGGCCCTCCAGGGAACCACTTTTCTTTCTGTGTGAGTGAGTGTTTTGCGTTATGATTCATTGTTTTGCGTGTGCCTCCCAATGGGAAAAGCTAAGCCCAGAGAGTTGACTCGCGTAATAGTCCGCTTTCTCTGGAGACAGGTGATTCTGCTGAGTCTGCATCCAAATACAATGACACCCAAGACTGATTCCTGGCAGAATTAGTCACTTGTCAGGGCCAGGCAAGGCCAACACAGCAAATCATTCTGAGGGACATGGGACAGCCTTTGTGTGGATTGGTACGCGGGTGGCGCTGTGGGTTAAACCACAGAGCCTAGGACTTGCTGATCAGAAGGTCGGCGGTTCGAATCCCCATGACGGGGTGAGCTCCCGTTGCTTGGTCCCTGCTCCTGCCAACCTACCAGTTCAAAAGCCCGTCAAAGTGCAAGTTGATAAATAGGTACCACTCCAGCGGGAAGGTAAATGGCGTTTCTGTGCGCTGCTCTGGTTTTGCCAGAAGCGGCTTAGTCATGCTGACCACATGACCCGGAAAAGCTGTCTGTGGACAAACGTCAGCTCCCTCTGCCTATAGAGCGAGATGAGTGCCGCAACCCCAGAGTCGCTGGCAACAGGACTTAACTGTCAGGGGTCCTTTACCTTTTTTTACCCAGTTATTGGTATATTGTGACAACTCAGAATTGTAAATACAAGCAAGCATGACCAAAGAAAATAGATTTGAAAAATGTAAGAGTAGTATAACTTTAAATACAAAATGAATGTGTTTTGCTCTAGGCTCTAGCATTGTCAGTTGTACATAAGTGAGCAACATGTTTGGAGGAGCCCAATCTCTCCTCCTGTTCTGGGAGCTCTTGTAACAATCCAGAGTGGATTGGGGTGCTGGCAAGGGCAGGAAGCCCCATTGCAGCCGCAGGAGTTCTTATGTTGGCTTCTGCTAAGGCACCAGGGTTGGTTGCACAATGGCAGTTCAGTGTGAGTGAGTGGAAAGTGATGCAATTTGGAGCAAGGGATCTTAACTCCTCATATACAAGGATGGGTCAGAACTCGCAGTGCCTAAACAGTAAAGACATAGAATCCTAGAATTGTAGAGTTGGAAGGGACCCCAAGGGTCATCTAGTCCAACCCCTGCAATGCAGGAATCACAACACATGGTCCCCCATCCAGTTTGAAACCATACTTAGCCCTGTTTAGTTTTGCAAGTGTGCTAGCAGTTTATCATAAGATAATACTGGGTATGTCAATGAGATGTCAGACAGTTTGGAATTGCTCAAAAGAATTCCGTTGTATGGATCATTAGGAAAATTGCCAGTACCATAATGCAATTATATAAAACTACGGTACAGCCATTGCGGCTGCTCCTTGCCTTGTAGGCCTTTTTCGACCTGGCCTGGGAGGGCGGGGCCCTGACTGACTCCAGCTGCAAACGCTGAGGCTGCTGAACAGACTCTTTGGGTATAGTTTAGCGGGGGTTGTTGGGGGCGGGGTTGTTGCTGTTATTTAAATCTTTGTTCTGTATCTTTATTTTAGATGTTATTTATGTGGAAATTATTTCAATTTAGTTGTGTACATTTTGATTTTTTATTATTGTTTATGACCACTATTATGTTTGTAATTATTTTTTTCATGTTGTAAACTACATTGAGCATGATTTTAACTACGCAAAGGCAGCATACGAATAAAATATGTATGTATTGTGTGGTACTGTATGCAGTTCTGGTTCCTGTGCTTCAAAAATAATATTGTAGAGCTGGAAACTGTGCAGAAGAGGGCAGCTAAAATTCTTGAGGAGGTGGAGAGCCTTTCCTGCAAGAAAGGGGCGATACAGCTGAGAAAAATGCTACTAAGTGGGAATGTCATGATGGAGGTGGTACAAAATTATGGGCAGTGAGGAGAAAGCCTTTATTTTACTAGCACCCAGTGGGGCTATCCAATGGAGCTGAATGGCAGGAGATTCATGATAGAGAAAAGGCTGCTAGCTGTGATAGGCTGAAGGTCATGGGCAGCTTGTCTCTTGAGTGCCAGTTTTTGGAGGCTGTTGCTCTCATTCTTTGTGGGGTTTCTAAAGGGATCTCGGCAGTGGCGTAGCGTGGGGGGTGCAGGGGAGGGGCCGGCCGCACCAGGCGCAACATCTGGGGGGGGTGCGCTCACACTCGCAGCTCTCTGCCCCTACCTGGCTCACTCACTCTCTCTCACTGCAGTGCTGGCTGTGTGAATCCGATCTGAGACGTTGGGTCGCCGCCCACTGTGGAGGGGGTGGGTGCCAGGCGTGCGGTGCGGAGAGAGAGCGAGGGACTATCTGGGGGAGGGACAGTGCAGCGGCCGCCCAGCGCAGCGCTGAGCGCGGGAGAGAACCACACCAGACCAGACCAGGCAGCAGCAAGAAGAAGCTGGCAGCGGCGGCAGGTTAGGGGTTAGGGGGCGCAAATTACTTGCCTTGCCCCGGGTGCTGACAACCCACGCTACGCCACTGGATCTCGGTGGTTCGCTGTTTAGAAAAGGATGTTGGTCTTGATCTCCTGTGTGGGTGTCTGAGGGCCCTGCTCCTTCCTGCCACTCACCATCTGGCCCGGGGCGGGGCCTGAAGGACTCACAGGGACTGCTGCGCTCTGCTGCCCAGGAGGACTCTCCTGTGTGAGTGTTTGAGGGCCCTGCTCCTCCCTGCCACTCACCACCTGGCCCAGGGCAGGGCCTGACAGGCCTCACAGGGACGGTTGCTGTCACTGCTGCTGCGGCCCAGGGGGATCCGGAGGGGCGCAGAGTTCTTTTTAAAATGTTTTAAAATGTTCCTTTTCCTTTTCCTTTTATTTTTTTGTATTTGCGGGGACGGGGATGGGGGTGGGATGGATGTTTAGTTGGGAATTTGTTTGATTTTAATGGATTTGTAATTTTTATAGTTTTTCATCTGTATTGTTTTTTGTTTTCTGGGGTTTTTTATTGTTTTAAGGTCTTATTTTGTTCTTAAGGGGAAGGGTCAGGGCTGCCGGGGAGTGGGTCCCAGCCAACAAAATGGCTGGGGCATGTTCCACAGAGGGGGATGCGCTGGGACAACCGATCTCAGTGATCACGGGTAGGAGGAGGAGTTACGCTAAGACCAGACCATGTCATTACAGAGGAGGCAGGTTTAGTCGTTGTCTGAGGACTATCCCTGCCTCCGGGTCTTGTCTTGTCCGGACGGATACTAGAATCAGCAAGGGATACCCACATAGCCTGGAGGTGCTGCTGTGCAATGCCAGGTCAATGATTCGTAAGACCACTGCCATCCATGACTTGATCATGGATGAAGGATTTGACCTGGCTTGTGTAACAGAGACTTGGTTGGATGAAGCAGATGGGCCTGTTCTTGCTGCTGCTTGTCCACCAGGTTTCTCTTACGCACAGCAACCCAGGCCTTGTGGGCGGGGAGGGGGGGTTGCAGTGATTTTTAGGAAGTCATTAGTTTGCACCAGGCGTCCTATTGGGAAGACCCAGTTTTCTGAGTGCATGTTCTGGAAGTTGGGCAATAGGGGCAGTACAGGATTCCTTTTGGTGTACCGACCTCCCCGCTGCACCAAGGATTCCCTGCCCGAGCTGCTTCAGGTCGTGGCGGATGTTCTCCTGGAGACACCTAGTTTGGTTGTCCTAGGGGATTTTAATATCCATGCCGACACGACCTTACAAGGGGCCGCTCGGGACTTCGTGGAAAGCATGGCCTCCATGGGGCTGTCCCTGAATAAGTTTGGCCCAACCCATAGCCGCGGACATGCCTTGGACCTGGTGTTTACCTCCATGGATGTTGGTGTTCTGACACTAAGTAAAAGCGAAACAAAAGAAGTGCCATGGTCAGACCACTTCCTGGTGCAACTTGACTTCTCCGCGACCCTTCCCCTCTGCAGGGAGGTGGGACCGATTCGGATGGTCCGCCCCCGCCACTTAATGGATCCAAATGGTTTCCAGAGAGTGGTAGGGGATGCTTTATCCCATGTTGATGGCCTTTCAGCTGATTCCCTGGTGGCCCGCTGGAATGTGGAGTTAACCAGGGCTATTGACTGTTTGGCTCCGAAGCGCCCTCTCCGATTGCATGGAGCCCGGACAGCCCCGTGGTTCTCCACGGATCTGAGGGCAATGAAACAATCGTTGAGACGGCTAGAGCGCCGGTGGCGGACGACCCATTCTGAAGCTGACCGGACACAGGTTAGAGCTCAGTGTCGAGCCTACCAAGTGGCGGTAGCGACGGCGAAGAAGGCTTTCTTCGCCGCCTCTATTGCATCTGCAGAAAACAGCAGCAGGAGACTTTTTCAGGTGGTCCGCAATTTAGCGGAACCACCTGCTACATCGGGGCCCAGTACGGGCCACATGATCTCCTGCAATGATTTTGCAAAGTTTTTTGCAGATAGTCGCTCAGATTCGGGAAGAGGTGGACGCCACCGTGGGAGCAGGGCCGGGGCGGGAGAGTGCTAGAGTCCTGTCTAGTCAAATTGCGTGGGATCAATTCCAATCTGTTACCTCCGAGGATGTGGACAGGCTGCTTGGACGAGTGAAACCAACCACCTGTCTCCTTGATCCTTGCCCATCCTGGCTTATAAAAGCTAGCCGGGAAGGGCTGGGCGATGGGCTTCGTGGGGTGGTGAATGCTTCCCTCCGTGAGGGAGCCTTCCCAGACCCGCTGAAAGAGGCGGTTATTAAACCGCTTCTTAAAAAACCATCTTTAGATGCGGCCACGATGGCCAACTATCGCCCAGTCTCAAATCTTCCATTCTTGGGCAAGGTGATTGAGCGAGTGGTTGCTGAACAACTCCAGGCACGCCTGGAAGAAGCGGACCATTTGGATCCCTTCCAATCGGGATTCAGGCCTCATCACGGGACTGAAACTGCCTTGGTCGCACTGGTTGATGATCTCCGGCGGGCTAGGGACAAAGGTGAGAGCTGCTTCCTAGTTCTGCTGGATCTCTCAGCTGCGTTTGATACCATCGACCATAACATCCTTCTGGACCGTCTTGAGGGGCTGGGAGCTGGGGGCACTGTCATACAGTGGTTCCGCTCCTTCCTCCTGGGCCGTGTTCAGAAAGTGGTGGTGGGGGATGAGTGTTCAGACCCCTGGGCTCTCACTTGTGGGGTGCCTCAGGGTTCTGTCCTCTCCCCCATGCTTTTCAACATCTACATGCAGCCGCTGGGAGAGATCATCAGGGGGTTTGGGCTGGGTGTTCATCAGTATGCAGATGATACCCAGCTCTACCTTTCTTTCAAATCAGAACCAGTGAAGGCGGTGACAGTCCTGTGTCAGTGTCTGGAGGCGGTTGGAGGATGGATGGCGGCAAACAGATTGAGATTGAATCCTGACAAGACAGAAGTACTGTTTCTGGGGGACAGGAGGCGGGCAGGTGTGGGGGATTCCCTGGTCCTGAATGGGGTAACCGTGCCCCTGAAGGACCAGGTGCGCAGCCTGGGAGTCATTTTGGACTCACAGCTGTCCATGGAGGCACAGGTTAAATCCGTGTCCAGGGCAGCTGTGTATCAGCTCCATCTGGTACGTAGGCTGAGACCCTATCTGCCCGCGGACTGCCTTGCCAGAGTGGTGCATGCTCTGGTTATCTCCCGCTTGGACTACTGCAATGCGCTCTACGTGGGGCTACCTTTGAAGGTGACCCGGAAACTACAACTAATCCAGAATGCAGCAGCCAGACTGGTGACTGGGAGCGGCCGCCGAGACCATATAACACCGGTCTTGAAAGACTTACATTGGCTCCCAGTACGTTTCCGAGCACAATTCAAAGTGTTGGTGCTGACCTTTAAAGCCCTAAACGGCCTCGGTCCAGTATACCTGAAGGAGCGTCTCCACCTCCATCGTTCTACCCGGACACTGAGGTCCAGCACCGAGGGCCTTCTGGCGGTTCCCTCACTGCGAGAAGCCAAGTTACAGGGAACCAGGCAGAGGGCCTTCTCGGTAGTGGCGCCCTCCCTGTGGAATGCCCTCCCACCAGATGTCAAAGAGAACAACAACTACCAGACTTTTAGAAGACATCTGAAGGCAGCCCTGTTTAGGGAAGCTTTTAATGTTTGATGTACCATAGTATTTTAATATTCTTTTGGAAGCCGCCCAGAGTGGCTGGGGAAACCCAGCCAGATGGGCGGGGTATAAATAATAAATTATTATTATTATTATTATTATTATTATTATTATTATTATTATTATTATTATTATTATTATTATTATCGCTCTCTGGTTGCTATTACGTGTTTGAATGGGCTTTGCAACTTTTCTGCATAGTCCCAATATCACCTGTAGTGGGATGGCTTGTTTTGTTTCTGAAACTTAATACCCAGTGTTGCTCAAGGTAATGAACAATTATATATATATTCTTGTCTAAAACATGCGTCGACCATCTTTCCATTAGATCAAGTGTTCACATGAAAAATGCATAACACAGTAGCCTTGGGATGCTTGTGTAGAAGGCGATTAACAAATTGAGAACAAATCATTAAATGGCAGTGCTCATGGCCAAGTACTCCCTCAACAGGAAGCCCCCAGCAGATGTTCTTAAAGAGGCAGTGAAGTAGTTCCAGCAGCCTTCCCCAAATGGGTGCCCTCCAAATATTTACGATTACATCTCCCATCTGTCCTAGCCAGCATGACTTTCTGGAGGAGAGCAGATTAACAAAGCCTGGGTTAGAGTATTGGGCTAGTCTCTAGAACCGGGGAGATGTGGGTTCAAATCCCTTCTCAGCCCTGAGGATGCCAGTCACTCTCTCAGCCCAGCCTTCCTCTGTAGGGTGGTTGTGACTTGTGGACAGTAAAACAGGAGAACCTGTATCTTTGGAAAGGTAGGATAAACTATAATAAATAATATGAAAATAAGTAGAATATTATTATAAATTCATGTCTTTGCTAGGTTCACAATTTACAGAACTTGAGATGTACGCTTAAGGAAAGATATTGGTGGAAAAACATTTAAGAAAGCAGAGAGTGTGCTGCACTAATTGATATTATGGAGATAATCAAAACTACACTTCTCATTGAAGCTGGTTGCGCAATGGTCTAATGCTGCACCCAGCAGGTTTTCAGGTGTGGTGCAAAAGTGGGGGTAGACTGAAGGCGACTGCCTCCCCTTAGCCAGGCTCTGATCTAACACTTAGTTTTCACTTGAGCAGAACAGGCCAGCTTTGAGAGCTGCTCTTGGAGCGTGCAGAGGAAAAAAATCTATTGATGATTCAAGACTCTACTTCAGACCTCTCAGGCAGCTGGGAAAGGCCTCTCTGTTCCAAAGATTAGTTGGGGCTGAATTTTAGTGTCTTGCTATGCAGTAGTCAACGATCCCAGTGATGAGTGGCCCTATTAATTCTGTGTTGCAGACTGCTGAGGGATGTCCTTTGATTGCATAAGGCACCTCTGGCTTGGGGGCTGATGATGGCCCTCCAGGCTCTTCCAGCTGCCCCTCCGTGGGGGGCTCTCCCCAAGCCACACCCCTCACTGGCCCAGGACTGCATCCTTTGCTGTGCTTGGAATGCCTTTGAACTGTGATAAAAAGCTTCTTGCTTGTCTTGGTGTGTTTATGTAAACACACATGCATATGAGTCTTGCATGGCTGGAATAACCTGTAGCCACATAATCCATTGCATTGCTCACTTTTCCTCTGCCCCCATAATAATAATAATAGTAATAATAATAATAAATTATTTATACCCCGCCCACTCTGGGCGGCTTCCAGCAAAATACAGTGGTACCTCGGGTTACATACGCTTCAGGTTACGGACTCTGCTAACCCAGAAATAGTACCTCGGGTTAAGAACTTTGCTTCAGGATGAGAACAGAAATCGTGCTCCGGTAGCATGGCGGCAGCGGGAGGCCCCATTAGCTAAAGTGGTGCTTCAGGTTAAGAACAGTTTCAGGTTAAGAAAGGACCTCCGGAACGAATTAAGTACTTAACCCGAGGTACCACTGTATTAAAATACAGTAGTCCATCAAACATTAAAAGCTTCCTTAAACCGGGCTGCCTTCAGATGTCTTCTAAAAGTCTGGTAGTTGTTTTTCTCTTTGACATCTGGTGGGAGGGTGTTCCACAGGGCGGGTGCCACTACTGAGAAGGCCCTCTGCCTGGTTCCCTGTAACTTGGCTTCTCACAGGGAGGGAACTGCCAGAAGGCCCTCAGTGCTGGACCTCAGTGTCCGGGCAGAACGATGGGGGTGGAGACGCTCCTTCAGGTATACTGGGCCGAGGCCGTTTAGGGATTTAAAGGTCAGCACCAACACTTTGAATTGTGCTCGGAAACGTTCTGGGAACCAATGTAGATCTTTCAAGACCGGTGTTATGTGGTCTTGGCAGCTGCTCCCAGTCACCAGTCTAGCTGCCACATTCTGTTCCTTATGCAGCTCTTAGTTTAAAAAAGCTTCCCTAACTCAGACCTCAAGGGTAGAATCTGGTTCTCAGGGGTTCTTCCAAGTTTTGCTACTGGAGACTGTTTGTCATCAATTTGATTTAATTAATTTTTATAATGAAATATTTTTAGATTGTGTGATTATTTGACTGATTATTTGATTGTTGTTAGCCGCCCTGAGCCCGGCTTCGGCTGGGGAGGGCGGGATATAAATAAAATTTATTATTATTATTATTAACTGATGGCACTACTGGTTAATCTTGTGTCCCCTGCATGTGAGGTGTGTGTGCATGCAGGGGACCCAACTAGGACTCCTTCCCATTCCTTAGGCCTGCTTTGCCTCTGGCACTAACTTGGCCTCTTTGGACAGCCAACAGAAATGAGTGGCTTCCAGCTGCACTGGAAATCAGGGTGGTCAGCTGTGGCTTATTCAGTTCCATTTGTTGTTGGTGCAGGTAATTCCAGGATCACCTGTGAATTCTTCCTCAGGTACTTTGCTGGATATGAGAGAGTGAGTCCGGGGCATCATGTGTTTGGTGAGAATGGCAAACTGCTTTCAGCGTTCCCTGGGTGAGATGACTTATTTTCTCCAAAAGAAGTGGCAATGTGGGTCAAGGCCCATATTTCCCTGATTCTTATCTTGTGCCAGCGTTTGTTTTTTATCTTTGACTCTTCCTTGAAACGAATGAGCTTGAAGGGATTGTCATCTCGGCATTGCTGAGCATGTAAACAAGCCCTCTGCATTCTGCTTGAGTAGCAGTCTGAACGGATTGGGGCTTATTCATGAGCTTTATATATGCTGCTTCCAAACTATTGTGACAGCAGAGGCCTCTCTCTGTGTTGCACTGGATTTTGAAAGCTGAAAAGGTTATTGCTGGCTTAAGGGGGTATTTACATAGATCTACGTTAGCATTTTAATACAGGCCTTGGAGTTTTGTGCCTTCATTCAGTTTTGCCTTTTCATCGTGGCCATGGCAGATGCAGGCATTGTTGTAGTGCTTGTTTACCTGCCACTCACCCCAATCAAAGGGAACTGAGTAGTTCAAATATCTCCTCTGATAAGAATTTGCCAGGTGGATGAAGATATACCTCTTTGCTTGCACTACTAGATTGGTTTGCCTTTCTGGTGGTGTGTAGATGAGCTGATAGTAAAGATCACTGAGGAAATGTATGTAAAATGCTTGAAACACTAAAAAAAGGGAAGGAAGGAAGAACTACATTTTTGCCCAGTTCACACATCACAGTAAACCATGGTCTTTGGTAAGCTACAGTTTACTGTGAAGGAACAGCACGATGGTGCGTGCTGCTCAACTATGCCCGCTTGGTCCTCCCTTTCCCAATCTGAGTGTTTTAGAGTTGCATGTAAATCAGTACTTGTGGTTACTGTTGTAAATAAAAATATGCCCTTTTCCCTTATGGGGTATCCAAGAGCCCATATAGAGTCCTTACATAGGTTCCCTATTGGTAGGAGAAAATAACAGAGGCCAACCAGAGAATATTGAGAAGCAAAGCAGCTAGTAAGCTTGATCTTTATTGATCTGTTGCAACAGGGTACCCCCCTCACACGCAGGAGAGGAAGAGGACCCAGAACAATGGCCTGCAAGGCCTTATAAAGACTTTTGAAATTCCCCTTCTCTAGATCAGGACCACCCCCAGAAACATTATGCATACATCACAGAAGGGGTGTAACCTAAGACCACCCCTCAGATACATCCCACCTACATCACAGAAATTTAAATGTTGTTTTTCTCTTCTCCTTGTTTATCTCCTGTCTAGCAGGTTACTTGATTGGATTTTCTGGGGAGCCTGGCCATTCTTTTGTAATGCTAAAATACTTATTTCCTGGGCCAGGTCACAGGCTCACACCTTATTCAAACACAGATTAAAGGAAGAGACAATGGGGAGGCTTTTCCATTTTTAACCTTGCAGAGAAAGGATTTGGTCAGTTTAGGAATCAAAATGGTTCCAGGTCTGCCTTCCTGTACTGATCCATGTATGTGGAGTTATGAACATTACTATATATCTAAAACCATAAAATTCCTATCACAATATTCCCCCCTTTGGGGCTAGAATTTTTCTTAAAAATTTTTGCCCCACAAATAATAACATCGTATGTTGTAAATGGATGTCTTTGTATGAATATATCATATAAAAATAACACATGTTGCGTTTTGCTACTAAATTACTTGTGGCATTCTAACACTTTGGGAGAGACCATTTACTCAATAGTGTTCTATGCTTTACACCTAGCAGGAAGGTAAGGTCCACTAATGACTGAAAAGTGCAGTTTGCTTCCCCCCCCGCCATTTTTGTGTTCTCAGGTGTCAAGGTAGCTCTTCTGTGGTCTCACACTGACATAGTGCTACAGCAACACATCTTGTCTGTTGAATCCCCTCAGGGCTTTCATTTAACCATGTTGCCTAGCATTCACCATAGCTGGCACAGGTTTTGGGCATCTCGTGAGGGAGAGGTCTTCGCCTTGGCCTTTAGCTATGGGATTTTATTATAGGCTGTGGTCTTGGGCTCATGAGAAGTTGCTCACTTGCACTTAAAGGACCAAAAAGCTAATTGCAGCCTGGATACACTTGCCCAATTCAAACTGAGTCCAATTTGAATTTATCTTGCCCCATGGTTCTCAACTCTTCAAACCAATCTGTTAAAAGAAAACCATTCTTAACAAGGGCAGTTGTCCAAATAAGTCAATTTAACTCTGTAAGGGATCATTCCTGCTAAACTAAAGCATATCCACCTTCATGTACCTGGTGTTTTATGGATCCAGAAGTTTGTCCTTGGCAAAACGAGGTTTAACACATATTAAAATGGATAGGGAAAGATTGGCATAGTGTCAGGTGGGACAATGAAATGTGGTTATCTAAACATTGGACTACACAATAGTGTGAGCTATTAGAAAGTATAAAATGCATGAGAATTCTCCATTGGTGTGTAAGCAATAAGACATTAAACATAAAAACAGTTACACACAATATTCCCCCCTTTGTGGAAATTACACTGTCAGACACATTTCAACATTCTTACATAATAACACATAATACAAAAAAAAAAAAACTAATTAAATATCTGTTACATATCTTGACACAATTGTGATCTTTTACGTATGTATCTTTTGAATCCTGGAGCACAGTCTTAAGGTTCAAAAGTGGGAAAATGTCCTTGCAATTCAACTCCTCCCCCCTTTGTCAGGTCCACTCCCCCCCCCCCGGCAGTCTATATCCTTTGAAAGAGATAGCTGTGGGCACTTTGAAAACTCTGGCGTTGCAGGTCTTGTGATGGCGAAGGGGTTGTTGCTGCTTTTCATCATTGTACATCTGTAGAAGTGATATCCTGTAAGGGGGCAGGGTTTTGGGGAGACTTAAAAACACAGTTAGACAAGAAAGAGGCAAAAGGCAAAAAGGATGTCCTCCAGTTTCCATGGGAAGCTGCAAATAATAACAAATCTTAGCATATTAAGCATTTTATTTATTTCAATATTATTATCACATTTCCACATAATTACTGTTATTATCTGCTAAGTTTGTTTGCTTCCTTCACTTAATTTTTGTTGTTGTTGTTCTTTTCATATTATCAAATAAAAAATTACTCCACATGTAGAGAAAGAGAACTGTAAAAATACAAGAAAGGTTAAAAAATAAAAGGAAAGCAAAAAATTAGATTACCAGTTAGATGAAAACAAACTTGACACAAAAACATCAGATTCAGAAAAGACCTATTATTAAATATATTATCAAAACCACGCAGATTACTACTAGACTGAAAAAAAATACAAAGGTTAAAAAATACAAAAGAAAGCAAAAAATTAGATTACCAGTTAGATGAAAACAGACTTGACACAAAGACATCAGATTTAGAAAAGAATTATTATTGAATAATACAAAGATATTATCAAAAACCGCACAGATTACTACTGGACTGGGGGAAAAAGGGAAAACAATGGGGAAAACTTAAAATTCACCATGTGCTATCCAATAAAAGGACTTCATGAAACTGACTTTCAACATGTGATGAACATGTCCCCAAAGTAAAACACACACACACAAATGACCTATGAGGAACCAAAAATAAATGCTAAGACACACAATTAATAAGCAACCTGAAGTAATCTGAAGTAATCTGTTTTGGCATTCTAACATCCCAAATGAAAATAAAAGTGTTTCTTGATGTGACATCAGCTGTAATGTTAATAGCGGAATACTGGGAAATGAGTTAATACCAATAAAAATGAATGGCAATTTTAAAGTTGTGCAGGTACCTTGCACTAGCCAAAATGACAGAATTAGTAAGAAATGCTCAGGCCAAAGGTAAACAAGTACCATTCCACAAACAATGTTTGGTTGTGCTTCGATTAACTTCATAGACATCATGGAGAAACTGATTAAATAAATGAAAACAGATTATTTGTAACTTTAAAAAAAAAAATGTCAAAGGCACAAAGAGATAGAGGTCACTAATACAGCAGGGATTCAGACTTGTTTCACAGAACAGAAAGAAAGTTACTGTTTGGCTTTTAGGGAAGAAAGACAAAAGAGAAACAAATGCAATTACTTTTTATAGAGTATTTAAATCACTGTTTGCATCCCCTCATTATCATTTGTGCTGTGGGAGAAAAGAAAGGACACTCTGTTAAAAGGGAAAATTATTTCATGTGAGAGGTCTGTCAGGAAGTGCTGTTCCTAAAATGCATAGGCATATACACACACACACACCAAAAAAAAACAAAAACAAAAACAAAAACTTATAAAATTTAAATTCCATTGGGAGGCGAACCTTTTGTTAGCCCCTGGGGCAAGACATTAAGGGTGATTTCCCTCAATGGTTCCAAATTTTACATAAGGAAATTTGTATAGGTTTCAGGCTCTCCAAACCTTCTCTCTCCCCCCTCCTTTCTCTCTCTCTCTCTTTTGTAAGCTGATCTAGCTTCTGTGCATGTGCAGAGTTCATGCCTCAGCAAACCTTTTATACAATTGAAAATGTTGCATCTTTTGGCTCAATTAGAATAAGGAAGGGAAAGGTAAGGAGTAGATTTTAAAAATAGGGTTAGATTTTTAAAACAAAAAAGAGAAAACTCAGCAATTTAAGTATTCACCAAAGCTAGCAATTTCAGCCCAAGCTTCCTTTATGTACAGGAAAGGGCTATCATTATTGGTCATTTTATCTGGTCATTCGCGGAACAATCAACCGCTCTCTTATTTATGAGTAAAAATGGCCAGGTAAGGAGTGGTTTTTTAAAATAGGGTTAGATTTTAAAACAAAAAAGAGAAACTCAGCAATTCAAGTATTCACCATTCAGCCCAAGCTTCCTTTATGTACAGGAAAGGGCTAATATCCCTCTGGCCATTCGCGGAACAATCAACCGCTCTCTTATTTATGAGTAAAAATGGCCAGAGCGTTAGAATTCATAGGATTTTTTAACATTCTCAGTCATTTCAGCCTTACCATTTGCAGACAAAAAATTATTATTATTATTATTAATATTATTATTTTCTGCGCCTTAATTTACAGGAATGGCCAAGGCTAATTGTACTTGATTATTCATTTGTATGTGCTTAAACTTTGAATTGACTTTTAAGTTTGATTAAAAAAAATAGTAGACAAAATGATAAATACTGTAATCACTCAAATGCTTGATATTACCAGTTGTGCTTCAAAACATCATGGCTTTTACCTCTCACCTTTTAAAACTAAAAAGCAAAGCTAGGCTGAATTTCAACTCCATTACCACACCAGAATTTAAGAATTACCCTCCAATGCTTGCAGACACATGGTCTTCCACACAGCCACAAATTGGGAGAGTTGAAAGGGACCCTGGGGTCATCTAGTCCAACCCTCCAAAATATAGGGTTCACAGCAAGATTTCGCAGCAAGATTTGTACTACCAGAAACACACACATACTTATGTACACAGACACAACTGGGGAAGAGATCACAAGCCATGCGCCTATCACAAACCATGCGCCTATCACGTACTAAGGAAAAAGAAAATAAAAGTACCCAACCCTTTTAGCAGATCTTGAAGCTAGTTTGAGTGAGAGTTTACTTCCTTAGACTAAAGAGTGCAAATTCCTATAGAAATTATCTTTAAAAGAAGATTGAAGTTAACATTTTTCCTAAGATAGGGAGAGGATCTTTTATAAAGCAAAGTTTAAACAGCCATAGATTTGATTTAAAAGGAATCCTGAACTTGCAGAGGAATAGTAAGCCTAATCTATGCCCCCCCCCCCTTTGCAGTTTCCTTTAAAGGAAGCTTACTCGGGAGTAAATTTACCTGGCACAGAATAAGAAGGAGAAGGGGAAAAAACCCTGAAAGAGACAGAATGAAACAAGGGGGGGCATTTTCTAAGAAAAGAGGCCAGGACGTCTTATAGAG
The DNA here is from genome assembly GCF_964188305.1 of Podarcis bocagei. NCBI lineage: Eukaryota > Metazoa > Chordata > Lepidosauria > Squamata > Lacertidae > Podarcis > Podarcis bocagei. The sequence goes on along the minus strand of NC_138132.1, from coordinate 88,683,712 downwards.
ACTGATACCAGGAGCCTTACAATAACTCTTCTGTCCAACCAGATCAAAGTTAAAACTGGACTCAGATATTTTTCTTAGAAGGAACACCATACTTTCGTAGGCATATGCTTAATGAAATACATACACTGCATTTTAGCTTGAGAGAGCAGTTGGCTCAACTAGGCTTTTGCAGCAGAAACATTAGGTTACCCTCCCCACTGAAACTAGAGGAAGGAGGTGGGGTAATCCTCCTTTCAGAACACAAGTAGCACGTATACAGGATTTTACCACTTGGGAGAAAAACTCTCTTTTAGAGTCTCTTTAACAAACATTTGCACACTTCATTCTCAATTTTTGTCTTGTTTAAGATTGATAAGGCTTCAACATGGCTTCCTTAGATTTAGAATTGGAGCAAGCTTGCATTTTTATTTTAGATGGCACATTTAAGATAAGCAGCTGCTGGATGTTACCTAAGTACAATTTAAACACAGGAAAAACGTTTCTTAAACACAAATTGAAGGGGACTGTCAGAGTCCAGGCAGGAAGTAAGCACCAACTGGGCTTCTTTCCCATCAGGAGTCTGTGGGTTCATTTCTTTTGATTGAGGTGCACCCATTTTCAATTAAAAGGGTTTTGGACCTGGGCAAAACTCCGAAGGGTCCGGAAAAGGGGAAACCTGGACAAAAAAACTTGGGGATACCTGGACAAATCTCCGATGGGAAAACCTGGGGATCAGAGGGGAAAACTTGGGGAAACCTGGACAAATCTCCGAGGGGAAAACTTGGGGATCCACGGGAAAAAAACCTGGGGATACCTGGACAAATCTCCGAGGGGAAAAACCTGGGGATCCAAGGGGAAAACTTGGGGATACCTGGACAAATCTCCGAGGGGAAAACTTGGGGATCCAAGGGAAAAAACTTGGGGATACCTGGACAAATCTCCGAGGGGAAAAACCTGGGGATACCTCACTTAATCTCTATTCTACAACTCACAGCAACCTCCCTGCCTTTTACAATCTAACTCAGAGTCCCTACTGAACGCTTGCACACTTGCAATGCCAGATTGAGACTCAGAAATGACAAAGAAGGAAAGGAATCAGGTGCCCTTGCTTTCTCCGCTCACAGGTCATCTCTAACAAAGATCGCCATGGCAGAGGTGCGGCTACACCTGGGAGTTATAGTTTTGGGAATTATAGTTTTCAGTGCAGAAGAAATTGCACAACCTTTCTGGGCAAAACTCCGAAGGAATAGGTTGGCATACAGAGTTAAGTGGAAGAAATCACACACAACCTTTGCCTGGGCATACTCCGAAGGGCTAAGGCTGGTGTTGAGATCGAGGGGACAGAAAGGAGTCAAGAGTTAAAGTGAGGAAAGAAGTAAGGATTTGAGAAGTATAGGTTTGCTGTGGTTTGCAGAATCCCACCCCACTACCCATTTTTCCTACTCATACTCACTTCGCAAGCGCTGTCCTGGTGATCCCGGGATCTCTTGACTGGTTGTTTAAGGCCGGCCTGATCAAGCTTTGCTTCCCCTGGTTAGCCTCGCTGAACTCCAAGTTATTGCCAGACCCTGGGACCGATGGAAGACTGGCCATTCCTCCTGGCAAACTGCCTGGTGCGCGCTGGATAACCAGTCCTTCCTCGCTTCCAGAATCCGGGTAACCAAAAGTCCCTTCGTGCGTGGTCGCCATCTGTTGTAAATAAAAATATGCCCTTTTCCCTTATGGGGTATCCAAGAGCCCATATAGAGTCCTTACATAGGTTCCCTATTGGTAGGAGAAAATAACAGAGGCCAACCAGAGAATATTGAGAAGCAAAGCAGCTAGTAAGCTTGATCTTTATTGATCTGTTGCAACAGGGTACCCCCCTCACACGCAGGAGAGGAAGAGGACCCAGAACAATGGCCTGCAAGGCCTTATAAAGACTTTTGAAATTCCCCTTCTCTAGATCAGGACCACCCCCAGAAACATTATGCATACATCACAGAAGGGGTGTAACCTAAGACCACCCCTCAGATACATCCCACCTACATCACAGAAATTTAAATGTTGTTTTTCTCTTCTCCTTGTTTATCTCCTGTCTAGCAGGTTACTTGATTGGATTTTCTGGGGAGCCTGGCCATTCTTTTGTAATGCTAAAATACTTATTTCCTGGGCCAGGTCACAGGCTCACACCTTATTCAAACACAGATTAAAGGAAGAGACAATGGGGAGGCTTTTCCATTTTTAACCTTGCAGAGAAAGGATTTGGTCAGTTTAGGAATCAAAATGGTTCCAGGTCTGCCTTCCTGTACTGATCCATGTATGTGGAGTTATGAACATTACTATATATCTAAAACCATAAAATTCCTATCACATTACCAAGGTTTGTTTTTTGCTTGTGGTTCGTTTGGGAGGATTGCACATAATGGAAAGCCAGCTGCTCTGGGGTTTATTTCTGAGCTTGGGACTTGGGAGAAGCAAAGAGGGTGTGACTTCATGCTGCCTGTTCCCTGTAAGCCATAGTTTATTTCAGACCATGGCTTACTGTGATGTGTGAATGAGACCAAATTACTACTGTTTAGTTACCGCCTCCCTGACAACAGTGAGCATGTGGAATGCAGTTTCTCATTCTGATGATGCAATTCCTTTCTGAGATTTCCATCTTCTCTGCTTTGCCTTGTAGCAAAGGTTGCCTGCCCTACATTGGCCTCTGCATTTTATTGCTGGCTTGGCATCTGTGCTCAGGACCACTCTGCAGCCCTGTGCTCTCTGCTGCTTATGCAATTGCCTCGCTTCTCCTCCTATGGGCTTCTGATGCTGTTAAGCTGCCATTTAGAACGGCAGCAGCTGAAAAGGGCTTCTAACAAGCTGGCCGTGTGTTTGGGTCGTAGAGAGTTTTATTTACTACACATTAGAATTTTCTTCTTCTCACACTGAGACTTAAAGAGCTGAAGTTGTCACAGGGTGGACAATGCTTGGAATTGCCTTTTTCACCGTGAAATAATTGAGGAGGCAGCACAGAGAGCAGTAAAATGGTTCTGTGACATTCTCTAGTTGTATAACCTTCTGAAACAAGGGGCGGTTCAGATCCCTCTTGCTCAAAACTGTAAGATAAGGGCCGCAAGCACATGTATGCTATTTCTGATTTCTGCTGTGATCTTGCTATGCAGCAATATTGAGGGGTTCTGAAGAACTTCTGCTTTTCAACAAGGACTTGAAAGATCAGTACCACTGACTCTGCTTGCTGACCTATATGCATTTAAATACATCCTCCCCTCTGGTATAAACAGTGGTGGGGCCCTCCCCTTATACTGCTTGGATTTCTCCCCAAAACGACTGCCAGCTTCAGGCAGATTTTTCACTGGACCCCATCAGAGGTAGAAATATTTAAATTCCTTCTCCACAGATTCCCTCTGGTTTTTATTAATATTACACAATAGTAAACACGCACATACACACACACACACACACACAGAGAGAGAGAGAGAGAGAGAGAGAGAGAGAGAGAGAGAGAGAGAGAGTGTTAAATGGAACTTTGCACCTAACATGAAGTTGCATTAAACATCACTGTAGTTTGGCCCTGACTTCTAATTCTCCAGAAATGTGTTAACTTTATACATGTTGTTTCTAGTGGTGGTGTTAATTACAGTGGTACCTCGCAAGACGAATGCCTCGCAAGACGGAAAACTCGCAAAACGAAAGGGTTTTTGGTTTTTTGAGTTGCTTCGCAAGACGATTTTCCCTATGGGCTTGCTTCGCAAGACGGAAACGTCTTGCAAGTTTGTTTCCTTTTTCTTAAAACCGCTAATACAGTCGCGACTTGACTTCGAGGAGCAACTCATAGCACGCGGTGTGGTAGCCTTTTTTGAGGTTTTTGAAGACTTTGGTGATTTTTGAAGCTTTTCCAAAACTTTTCCGAAACCGTGCTTCGCAAGATGAAAAAAACCGCAAGACGAAAAAACTCGCGGAACGAATTAATTTCGTATTGCGAGCACCACTGTATCCTACTTTTCCTCTAAGGAGCTCAAGGTAGCATACATAGTTCTCTTCCTCCCCATGTTATCCCCACAACAATCCTGTGATGTAGGTTGGGCTGAGAGTAAGTGACTGGCTCAAGATCACCCAGTGAGCTTCATGTCTTAAGTGGGGATTTGAACCCTAATCTCCCAGCCCCAGTACTAAGAACTGCACCATTTTGACTCTCTTAAATTATTCTGTCTTCTGTTGTCACCCAGAGATTTAGTTGTTCTTAAAGCTTTATCCCACAAATTTATTGGTGAATTAAATACAGGTTATAGGTCTGTATGACGACGTACTTTAAAAACAAAACAAAACACCTCCAAGTCTCCAAAACCGGTGCCCTTCACAATACCACAAGCTATTTTACCTCCTGATAATAAAACCAAAGTGAGTTTTTAGCAGCTGCTATCTCTTGAAGCAGTAAGGATGTGTTAAAGCACTGGGGGGGGGGAAGTCTCTGGTATGTGATGTTGTGATCTCAATACTGGAGTGAGAAGCTTGGACAGGAAGACGGGATGTCATGCTGTACTCTTTGTACCTGAAGGGACATTGCGTCTCTCTAACACAGGGATGGATTCTCTGTAATTGGTTTTGAAGTGGTCTGCCTGTCCGCTCCCCCCCCCAGCTGCTTGCCACAGTCATCGTGATGACCCTTCTCTACTCCTGGTGAGTGTGAAGTTGAGCATGAAGGGGAGAAAGCTTCTTCTCCGGGTTGGAGCCGGGAAGGTGGTTGGGGTCTCTTCCCCCTCAGTCACCTTCTTCAAAGTCCCCTATTATATTCTTGTGGAGAAGCTGGTAAAATGTGGACTGATGAGGTATCTGTTAGGTGAATTTGTAGGTGGTTGACTGACAGAACCCAAAGAGTGCTCACTAACAGTTCCTTGTTATGCTGGAAAAAAGTGACAAGTGGGGTGCCACAGGGCCTGTTGTTGTTCAACATCTTTATAGACTACATGGACAAAGGAATTGAGGGAATGTTGTATTCTGCCTTGGTCAGAGCACACTTTCAGTATAGTGGTACCTCGGGTTAAGAACTTAATTCGTTCTAGAGGTCCATTCTTAACCTGAAACTGTTCTTAACCTGAAGCACCACTTTAGCTAATGGGGCCTCCCGCTGCTGCTTCTGCGCTGCTGCCGCACGATTTCTGTTCTCATCCTGAAGCAAAGTTCTACTATTTCCTGGCTAAGTGGAGTCTGTAACGTGAAGCGTCTGTAACCCGAGGTACCACTGTAGTGTGTCCAGTTCTGGGCGCGACAGTTTAAGAAGGATATTGACAAGCTGCAGTGTGTTCAGAGGAGGGCAAGCAAAGGTGATCAAGGGTCTGGAAACTAAGCCTCATGAGCTACAGTTGAGGGAACTGGGTTTGTTTAGCCTTCATAAAGGACTGTCACATGGAAGATGGAACAGACTTCTTTTCTCTCCTGCTCCAGAGGCTAGGACTTGAACCAATGGCTCCAAGTTACAGGAAAGAAGATTCTGACTAAACATCAGGAAGAACTTTCTGAAAGTAAGAGCTGTTCAACAGTGGAAAATATTCCCACAGGAGGTGGTGAGCTCTCCTTCTTTGGAGTTTTTAAGGCAGAGGTTGGATGGCCATCTGTTATGTATGATCTAGTTGAGATTTCTGCATTGTGGGAAGGTTGAGCTAGATAACCCCTGGGGTCCCAATGCTACAGTTATATGATTCTATTATTGTGGTCAGATGTGTCACAAGAAGGCCTCTCCTCCTCCCAGAGGGGAGGGGTTGTGAGCGGGAGCAGCTTCCCGCGGGGGCAGTGAAGCATGTACGGCTCCCTGCTCCTGATTGCTTCTGGTGCCACGCCCAAGCCTCCCAGCCGACCAATAGGGCCGGCTGGTGGGCGGGGCTAGCCGCATTTAAACAGCCGCGGCAGCGCTCAGCTCCCAGTCTGTTCCTGCTTTCTTCGGATCTCCCTGCCTCCCTCCCTCCCTCCCTCTTAGGTCAGCTTCTTTTGCGTATTGACCTTGCTATGGACTTCGTTTGGTTGCCTTGGTTGCCCAAGGGGCCCGGTAGGACTTTTTTATCCATTTGGCAAATTGGCACCAGCCTCTTGGTTTTTTCGCCTGCCTCGTAGCAATTCATCACAACTTTCTGGTATTGGCGGTTATGTGTTGGAGGATTGGGTATGCGCCATCATCTACCCCTCCTCTTCTGGGTATTCCGCTAAAGGAATCCGGCGGTTGTGGATCCTGTCCGATGCCCTGCTGGTGGCAAGGGCCATGGCACGACCCCCAGTGACGTCACGGGGGAGCTTCCAGTTGTATTTGCATCAACAAGCTCCTCCCACTGGTTGTTAACCCTGATATGACTCCCGTGGAGTCTTGTATTGCTGTTTCATCCAATGCCTAAGCCAATACAACTCACATGCTGTAACCAATAAAAGTTGTGGCCTAATTTTGCCCATTAACCAAAAATAATGTGTCTTTGTGTCTTATTATACTCCTATGCGGGTGGCGGATCCTCGACTCACAACTGATGGTTGTTGGCTGAGTTTGGTTAAAGGCTGGACACAGACGGAGAAATGGCAAGTGGCTTGGAGTAAATGCCACTTGGAGTGTGCAATGCCCAGTGCCTGATTCTCACTCTACCTTGGTTGCCTAGTTCCATTTCCAGATGATATACAGGAAGACTTGTGTGAATCTTTATGGTTTAGAAACGTATGCTGGGATGGTGCAATAGAATTTTCCATGCCAGATCAGTTGACCCTCATGGGGAGGGCACAAGTGCCACATTGTGTTGGCTGTGAAGTATTGGTGAGGCAGGGGCAATGCAGAGAGAAACAATAAAGGGGAGGAGCTTTTCTCTCCCACGACAATGGCTGGACCTCTTTAGAATTTTTCCTCCACCAATGTTTTGGGCTACAACTCCCATTAGACCCTGACAGTATGCCTGTATGAGAGAGTAGTTCAAAATTTCCAGGGGAAGACTGATCTAGTTTAAGTCTCTTGCCTTGGTGCCTAAGAAGTAGTCGTAGTTTCGTCTGCTAAGGAAGATTAATTTGGAGGTGCTATTTATTTCCTCCTTTCAGTTGGCTTGTTTGGCTGCCTGGATGCTTCTGAACAGTGTATGCTTGAAAGCTGTTATTTTCATGTGGAAAAAGCTGTTTGTTCAGCATACATCCAGCCAAGAAAGGACTGTTATTGTGTGGGTGTCTTTAAACTCGACCCAGAGGAAAATGGAAGCTGAGTATCATGTTTTGAAGTACTGACAACAGATGTATATTTTAGAAAGCAATGTTTTGTATGGGCTTTTTCTGCTTCTGGAAAATGTATTAATAAAATGAAGTATTAATAAAATAAAATGAGCATGTTGACAATAGATCTGTGGAGTCATTTTCCAGCTACAGAAACACCAGTGTCTTGGTGGAAATATTAGGGAGAGGCATAAAGGTAGACTTGGAATGGAAGAAAGTTTAATTGGCTCCCCACACAGTGTTTCTCTGCAGCCCCATGAAAATGGGTGAGTGCATCGTCCATGGAGCCAGGCTGACAGGGCTGGGGAACCTACTTGCCTCTTACATGGGGCTCCCAGAATGTTGCCCATCAGGAAATGTGGATCCTCTGGCTCAAAAAGTTTCCCCATGCCCTGATTTAAACTGATGTATTCTGAAGGTGGCCCCGAAGAAGGTGACAGTATGAATCATAACAAATTCTTAAGCATATGAGCCAATAAAATTACAGTTAAACCAATCACATTGCAAGATCTGGCAACAGACAGAGGGGCAGATCCCCCTGTCCAACCAACCAAGATCCAAATACAACTCCCAAAAATAGATGCATTCTTAAATGGCGGCAACTCTCAAAAATCCTCACTGCCACTAAGAGAGCACCAAACTGGTCACGCAGCTTGAGGCATGGCCACAGTGAAGGTGCTCTTCTACGTTCTCACCAAAGGTATCTCTGGCACTGTTGAAACATGCAGTAGAGCTTCCCTGGCTGATCTCGAAGGACAAGCAGACTCAATGAGGAGATGGTGGGCCGGCATGTATCCTGGCTCTATCTAAGCCCTTTAGCATCATGGGGGGGGGGGGTTTACAGTTACCCCACCTACTACCTCTGGAAGCCTTCCTGGTGATGCCAAAGGGGGCACTGATCTTTGGGGATGCTGAACACTGTAAATTTAATCAGACTAACTTGATTCTTGGCTTATTTGTCATGGATTTGATATCAGTAGCTGGAGCATCTGGGATGAAACTCTTCAAACCTCCTTGTTCTTTTTGCTACTGCCAGGAGGTGAAATGTTGCTACGCTGATTGTACTCAAATGATGTTATTTTGTGTGCTGTTACCTTTGCTATTAAGTTGCTGTTTTGTTGTTGCCATTATTTTTATTTATTTAATTTCTTTACCGCCCTTCCTCTGAGGATCACAGGGCAGTTTACAATATAAAAACACAAAAATGCACAACATAGTAACAAACAACCCTTCCCCCGCTACAGTATTAAGAAATTGTTCTTTCAGTTGCTGATTTTGTGATGCAGTGCTATTCTCTTTGTTGTAAGCAGCTTAGAGCGCGGGTGCTTTTCTGTGTGTGGAAAGGCAGCATACAAAAATAAAGTGATGAGTAATGATGACAAAGGCAGCAAGCGGGCGTATGGAGCGCAGCTTCCTGCTTTATGCCACTGTGGCAGGAGCTGCCTGAGACAGGGGTTGGGGGAAGATAGATTATTTCTTGTTTTAATTTGTTTACCACTTGATTGTAATAAACCTTGTTGTTGTTTCTTAAGGCTTTGACTCACTGTATTTTTACAGGTTGCCACATCTCTTCCTGGCAACTTTTGCCAAATCTGCCTTCCTTTCCTCCATGCCATGGCAATTGCTCCCTTCTTCTCTTCCCTGAACTGTGTATATTGTTGAGCCTGTAGACAGGCCTGACCTGAAGGTGGGGATTGGAGTATAATAGGCTATACAGTGGTACCTCGGGTTAAGTACTGAATTCGTTCTGGAGGTCTGTACTTAACCTGAAACTGTTCTTAACCTGAAGCACCACTTTAGCTAATGGGGCCTAACCGCGCCGCCGGAGCCCGATTTCTGTTCTCATCCTGAAGCAAAGTTCTTAACCTGAAGCACTATTTCTGTAACCCGAGGTACCACTGTACTTCCATTCCACCTTTAGAACAGATGTGTGGATTGTTGTATGTCATATGTCTGTTTACTTCCAGCACAGTCTGCTGGGAACTTCCGTTGTATATTGCTTTTGCTATGCTGCTGTTTGCTTGGACATGAAGGGAAGCAGACATGTTTTTTCTTTCTTCCTGATGCCGAATAAACGCCTGTAAATATGCTTACATATGCTTCTGTCCGCCACTTCTGTTGTGAAAAGTTATTCACTCTGCTGATTAAAGCGTGCTCAGTCTCTGAAGGCTTTTGAGGCTCGAGTCACTGATAGATGCTGTTCCGAGAACCGGAGTTCGCCCAGCTGCCGGCTGGTGGCTGGAGCCAGCTGGGGGCCTGCCAAATGCCCCCGTCTCCCCGGACGCATCCCAACAGGGTAATGGTGGCTGACGTCAGAGAGGCATTGCAGTTCCTAGCGGGAAGCAGAGTTTGGGGGTCCTCCTCTCTCATGAATGGTTGCAGATTTCCCAAATGCCTGTCCCCTTCTTCCTTTCAGCTTTCCAATGGTTCCTGGGAGGTTGGGCTTGATGCAAAAATCTTCATTGAAATGTAGGCTGGGGTTATGCCGTGAGCTAGATTTTGTTAGCGTATCGTGCCTCTTTCCCCTCAAAATCTGTATGTCTTGACCACTCAGTTTCTGCGTTTGATCTGAATAATGTCTAACTAACACTCCGAGGTGGCCTTGACACTGAATGTAGATGACATTAGCATCTGGGTGTTTTTCTTTGTAGTTGAGTGTAGTAAGCCCTGCTGCATACTTGGCAGGATTGAGAGTGGACAAGGATTATGAACAGTGAGAGTATGTAGGCTGCTGGGGCCCTATTCTGAAGTGTTGTGTTCACCTCTGGTACAGCCACATCTGAAGCAGCTGTGGTGCAATGGTGCATCTCTTGTGGTGAGTCTGTGGCTGGCTGTGGTGATTTGAACTGGTGGTTTCTATTAGTCTGCACATGACAACAGCTCTTCAGAAAGTAGTTCTTATTTCAGTTGGAGGAGATGTGTAGGGGGTGCTGTAAGGCAAGTGTGGGCGTTCCTGTCTGTTGGCGCTTTGAGAAGGTAGCTTCCATCCAGGATAGGCTACAGGTCCCTTAAGAGTACATAGGAAGCAACCTCATTACAGAGCCAAACCATTTATCTGTCTAGCTCAATAACATCTAGCAGTGCCTCCCCAGGTTTTAGCGCTACCTGGAAATATCAGGGATTGAACCTGGGATTTTATGTGTGCAAGGTAGATGCTCTGCCACTGAACTATGGTCCTTCCCTTAGCAGTAGAACCTCCATGTTGTGAGCTATAGATGATAGTGGAAATGATGCCATTGTGTTGCCCTGGGGAGGTTGATATGCATGGAAATCCACCATAGCATTGGAGAACTGTAGAGTTGGAAGGAGCCTCAAGTATCATCTAGCCCAACTGCCTGCAATGCAGGAATTACAGTTAAAGAATCCCTAACAGACAACCACCCAACCAGTGTTTATACTGCAAACCTCCAAGGAAGGAGAGTCTACCACCTTTCAAGGGAGCCAATTTCACTGTCAAACAGCTCTTAACACCAGAAAGTTCTTCCTAATATTTTTTGTCGGAATCTCTTGTAATTTGAATCCATTGGTTCAGGGCCTATAATCTGGAGCACCATGGATTGAGCTATCTTCTAACCTGGATAAAAGACTGGTATTGGCAGAATTGAGGATGTCCAATTTTGGGTTTCTTTGTTGCTGGTCAAAGCAATGGAAAAAGCAATGGGAAGATGCTCCATAAAATCTCCAGGGCGGCTCATCAGGGGGAAAGAAAACTCTGGCAGAGATTGTGAGTTACCAACTTAATGGCATATGGACCTCGTTTGGTGCCCTTCAGATGTAGGTAGACTATGTCCCACAACCTCTCACCATTGGTCTCCCCTTTTCTGGGGCTGATGGGAGGTGCAATTCAAACATTTGGAGGGCACCAGGTTGGGGAAGGCTGGTATAAACAAGACTACTGTACTGGGTTCCTGGTTCTTCCTGAGAGATGATGCTTCCATCACATCTTGTGCAGCAGATTGTTATAAACATGGTGCACTGTAGGAATGTTGATTGATTGTGGTTTGGGTGTAAAAGTTGTGGCTTGTGGAGTGAAATTAATCAGCGTCCTTTCACTGTGTTGTTGTATGAGTTTTGTTCCGAGGTAATATCAACCAGAGAAGTGCTAGGGGGTATTCTGTTGTGGAAGACCAAGCTTTTCCTCTATGTGTAGAAATCAGTTGCTGTCTGCTCCTTTCATAGATTATCAGCAGTGAAGCTGAGAAAGGAGGAATGCTTGTTCAAGACCACCCAGTGAGTCCCTGGCAGAACCTTCCATGTCCATGATGCCTGAAGTCCTGTCCATCTGTCCTTTACCGTACACCAGCCTCCCCTAACCTGGTGCCATCCAGATGTTTTCCTGGCATGGCTTTGTGATTCAGTTGCAGGGGCTCTGCAGAATTGCCCACCTTCAGAGGATGCTACCCATTGCATTGCCGCATGAGTCATTGTTTTAGATGGCCAGGACTTCCAGGAGGCACACCCAGAACAGTGACTCATGCAGAAATAATATAGGACAAACTACACTGAGCAGAGGTGGATTCTTGTGCTCACATGCTCTAAAAACAATTCCTCTCCAGTGCGAGAGTTCCTCCAGTTTTAATTCAAGGATGAAAGCTATCTTGGTTGCCTAGATAGCCATATCTCCTTCCAGAGTGCTTGGATTGATTTTCTGCATGGCTCTCCAAGGTCAGGGCTGCTTAGTTTCAACAGCAAAATTGCTTGCCCTCAGATTTCAGACAATCCTCTAAAATTGCTAGCTTAACTTCTGCACATCTTGTGTCCGCAGGTGGGTTTGCTATTGTTTTTCTGGTGAGAACCAGCAATGGAATGAAATGTGCCCTCAAACGAATGTATGTCAACAATGAACACGACCTACAAGTCTGCAAACGGGAAATTCAGATCATGGTAAGCCAAGGCAGGACTCAAAACTCTGGGAGTTCTTGCAGAATGTTTTGGATAGATACTATTGCATGGATTGGAAAGTTGGGCCTTCCTGTTTGACAGATCTAGGAGGGAAAGAAAACCACTCCTGTTAGCACTGCTACAAAGCCAGCTGTTGTTTTAAAAATGTACCGTATTTTTCGCCCCATAAGACGCACCGGCCCATAAGACGCACCTAGATTTTAGGGGGGGAAATGAAGGAAAAATTTTTTATTTCCCCCCCAGGTGCGCTGCGCTACACCAGGAGCTTGGGGCGTGCGGAGCTCAGCGCGCCCCAAGCTTCTGCGTGCCGGCAAGGTCTCCGCTAGCGTGGGAGAGCCGGCGCCTCTCCCAGGGCTAGCGGACCCCTGCGCTAATCCAGAAGCTTGGGGCGTGCTGAGGTCAGCGCGCCCCAAGCTTCTGCATGCCGGCAAGCAGTCCGCTGCCGCCCCAAGCCTTGCGCACCCGGCGGGACCTCCTGCCGGGTGCGGGAGGCTTGGGGCGGCAGCGGACTGCTTGCCGGCATGCAGAAGCTTGGGGCGCGCTGACCTCAGCACGCCCCAAGCTTCTGCATGCCGGCAAGCAGTCCGCTGCCGCCCCAAGCCTTGCGCACCCGGCGGGACCTCCTGCCGGGTGCGGGAGGCTTGGGGCGGCAGCGGACTGCTTGCCGGCATGCAGAAGCTTGGGGCGCGCTGACCTCAGCACGCCCCAAGCTTCTAGGTGCGCGCAAGCAGTCCGCTGCCGCCCCAAGCCTTGCGCACCCGGCGGGACCTCCTGCCGGGTGCGGGAGGCTTGGGGCGGCAGCGGACTGCTTGCCGGCATGCAGAAGCTTGGGGCGCGCTGACCTCAGCACGCCCCAAGCTTCTAGGTGCGCGCAAGCAGTCCGCTGCCGCCCCAAGCCTTGCGCACCCGGCGGGACCTCCTGCCGGGTGCGGGAGGCTTGGGGCGGCAGCGGACTGCTTGCCGGCATGCAGAAGCTTGGGGCGCGCTGACCTCAGCACGCCCCAAGCTTCTAGGTGCGCGCAAGCAGTCCGCTGCCGCCCCAAGCCTTGCGCACCCGGCGGGACCTCCTGCCGGGTGCGGGAGGCTTGGGGCGGCAGCGGACTGCTTGCCGGCATACAGAGGCTTGGGGCACGCTGACCTCAGCACGCCCCAAGCTTCTAGGTGCGCGCAAGCAGTCCGCTGCCGCCCCAAGCCTTGCGCACCCGGCGGGACCTCCTGCCGGGTGCGGGAGGCTTGGGGCGGCAGCGGACTGCTTGCCGGCATGCAGAAGCTTGGGGCACGCTGACCTCAGCCCGCCCCAAGCTTCTAGGTGCGCGCAAGCAGTCCGCTGCCGCCCCAAGCCTCGCGCACCCGGTGGGACCTCCTGCCGGGTGCGCGAGGCTTGCAGACACTCGCACGAAGCAGGGGGAGCCCTCCAGAGGGCTCCCCGTGCTTCGGGCGACAGGCTGCCGCCCCAAGCCTCGCGCACCGGTGGGACCTCCTGCCGGGCGCGCGAGGCTTGCAGGCATTCGCCCCATAAGACGCACCCCGATTTCCCCTTCATTTTTGGAGGGGAAAAAGTGCGTCTTATGGGGCGAAAAATACGGTAACTGCTTCTTTAAATTCAGTAACTTGAGTGAGGGTGGGAAGTTCAGGTGTCAGAGTTTGGCCAGGATATTCTAGAAATACAGAACAACCAAAAATCATGTAGCAGAAGTGAATTTGAGTTTGAAAAGTTATTGGATACCCAGAGAATGAGGAGAAGCAAAGTAAAAGGAAGAGAGTGATAAGTGTCACTGGCATAATATGTGCAGGTAGCTTAATTCTGTTTTGAAGTTTGTTTACTTAGATGTAGATTTTTCTGGTTGTGACTTGCAGTAACCAGTACCTCTTCTCTTACTTTTCCCAGAGGGACCTTGTGGGACACAAGAACATTGTTGGATATATTGACTCCAGTATAAACTCTGTGAGCAGCGGGGATGTCTGGGAAGTCTTGATCCTCATGGATTTTTGCCGAGGTGTGTACTAGTTCAATGGAGCCATGTTTACAAACCTGTATGGTATGACTCCTGTTCTCAGAAGGCCTGCACGATGTCCAGATATTCAAAGGTTTGTCTAGATCGGAGTGCTGTTCAAATGCAAGAAAGTGCAATGGAAAAAGATTCTTGCCTTAAAAATAAGTTCACAAACAATACTAGCCCACAAGATTTACCCCACCTTGCAACTAGGCAAGCAGTCATTACCAAGCCATGCTTAGAAGAGAACCTTGGAGGCTCATCACAACTCACCTCAAAGGAACAAGCAAGCTCACTGGATTATTTTCCATCTCAGATTGGAATAGGGATTTGGAGAATAATTTTTAGCCCTTCCCTATGCAATGTGTTAGAGCTGTGTTGCCCCATTATGTTATGTAGGAGGAAAGTCACGACTGCAGGCATAATTCTGCATAGGGTGCTGGGATTCTAGGGCAAAGCTTTTGGGGCATGCGGCTGAAACCTCTTGAGGCACCAAACGTTTCTTAGAAGCAGCTGTGTTCATTTGCAGAGATGGGAGCATTCACACTCCCTCTGAGCTTAGAGGGAGGACCGTAGCTCAGCAATAGAGCATTTCCTGTGTATGCAAAAAAAAGCCCTAGGTTCAATCCTGGCAACACCAGATAGGGTTGGGAAAAGAATTCTGGAGAATCCCTGCCAGTCAGTGTAGGCAGCAATGAGCTAGGTGAACCCGTGCTCTGACTTAGTATAAGGCAGTGGTTCCCAAACTTTTGGGGGGGTGTTCATTCCATAAACTCACCCCCAGTGATCCTACCCTGCAAAAAGCATTATTCAGAATTGCAGTTTGCATGACCCGCTAAGGAAAATGACACAATAAAATTAAAAACAGCACATTTATTCAAAATCCAATTCAACCATTTCATTTAGTTAATTCAAAATAGATGAATCTGATCTGGTGATACTAGGTATTGCCTGAAAAAGATTTCTATGCATAAAACTTTTATATATAACTACTTACCAAACATGCACAAACCTTCACCTACCACAGATGTGTGGCAACTAATTTATAAGGCAAGTTATGTTAGCCAGTTATTAGGGACATGGGTGCCACTGTGGTGTAAACCACTGAGCCTTGGGCTTGCTGATCAGAAGGTTGGTGGTTCGAATCCCCGTGATGGGGTGAGCTCCCGTGGTTCGGTCCCTGCTCCTGCCAACCTAGCAGTTCAAAAGCATGTCAAAGTGCAAGTAGATAAATAGGTACCGCTCCAGCGGGAAGGTAAACAGTGTTTCTCTGTGCTGCTCTGGTCAGCTCCCTCGGCCTATAGAGCAAGATGAGTGCCGCAACCCCAGAGTCGTTCACGACTGGACTTAACTGTCAGGGGTCCTTTACCTTTTTTTACCCAGTTATTGGTATATTGTGACAACTCAGAATTGTAAATACCAGCAAGCGTGACCAAAGGAAATAGATTTGAAAAATATAAGAGTAGTATAACTTTAAATACAAAATGAATGTGTCTTGCTCTAGGCTCTAGCATTGTCAGTTGTACATAAGTGAGCAACATGTTTGGAGGAGCCCATCTCTAGTGCCTCCTGCCACCCCCTTGTTTCTTAGCCTGCCCCCCAGTAGTCCCACTGCTCCCCAAGGGGTGGTACCACCCAGTTTGGGAACCACTGGCACAGGGCACCTTTTGATACCCTGTGCCAACATGCCGCCATGTTTCCTTGCGTGCCTTGTGGTTAGTAAAGCCTCTTAGAAAGCTCAGTGTCTCACCACTGATATTGGCTCTCCCTCTCTCTTACTCTGCCTTTACTCTTTCCAGGAGGCCAAGTGGTGAACCTCATGAATCAGCGCTTGCAGACAGGCTTCACGGAAAGCGAAGTCCTGCAGATCTTCTGTGACACCTGCGAAGCCGTGGCCAGGCTGCACCAGTGCAAATTGCCCATCGTCCACAGGGATTTGAAGGTAACTCAGTGTCCTTGTAGAGATGCTTGGCGTGCAGATAGTATTCTAGTGCCCAGAGACTCTCCTTGATATTAAAGCAGTGATAGGTCCTCATGACTGGGGTGTGTTACAGACAGTTCCTTTTCACTACCTTGCTGGTGTTGGAAAACAAGAGTTTTGTGCACAGGTATCACTCACATTAGGAGATGCGGGTGGCGTTGTGGGTTAAACCACAGAGCCCAGGACTTGCCAATCAGAAGGTCGGTGGTTCGAATCCCCGCAATGGGGTGAGCTCCCGTTAATCGGTTCCTGCTCCTGCCAACCTAGCAGTTCGAAAGCACATCAGAAGTGCAAGTAGATAAATAGGTACCACTCCGGCGGGAAGGTAAATGGCGTTTCCGTGCGCTGCTCTGGTTTGCCAGAAGTGGCTTAGTCCTGCTGGCCACATGACCCGGAAGCTGTACGCCGGCTCCCTCGGCCAATAAAGCGAGATGAGCGCCGCAACCCCAGAGTCGGTCACGACTGGACCTAATGGTCAGGGGTCCCTTTACCTTTACCTATCACTCACGTTTGAGCTGTTAGGTTTTTTGCACCACCAGTTTCTGACTAACCTTGAGCTGTTGTTAGTGGGCAGTTGGTGGAACCCCACTTGGTAGGTATTGTCTTGCCTCTCACTGTTTGCCTATAGCAGCCTTCCCCAACCTGGTGCCCCCCCCCAGATGTTTTGGGGGCGGGTGTTTGACTTTATCACATTTATTACACAGTGTTTGAGGCTCTCTTCCAAGTTGTGTGAGCACTGAAAGTAATGTAATCAACACTACAATTACAGAAAAGTGGTGTGCATGGATCTGTGCGCTTAGAAATCTTTATGGTGGGGGCTGACCCTGTGTCCCCAGCCTCTCAAATAGGGGGATCGTAAGCTCTTTCAGGGCATTTAAGTGATGTCAAAGGTTCTGCTTATCTGAGTTTCTCAGTGAAATATATTTGTTTCTCTTAAGGCAAGGCCAGAGGATCTGGTGCCATCCCAGATGTTCCCATCATCCTGATCATTCACCTTGTTGGCTGGGTCTGATGTGACTGTAATCCAAAACATATGGAGGGACACAGGTTTCCTGCCTTTGCTCTTGGGAAATGATTTCTCAAAATCAGAATCTCTCAAAATCAGAATTTCTCAAAATTCCCACCAAGCAAATGAGGAGTACCCAAGATGAATGTACATTTATTACTATGAATGTGTTGAGTAGTTGCTGTTGTGTGCCTTGGCATCAGTTCCATTTATTGTTTTTAGGAAGAGGGGATTTGTAGCTTTGTGAGAACATAAAAATAAATGCTGGAACATCTGTAGAACATTACGGAGGTAATCCTTTGTGTACAGTGGGATATGTAGGGAGTGACAGTTACAATGCTCTGCCAGAATCTTACACCCACTGTAAAATTCCTAAATAGTCCACAGCAGCCTTTCCCAACCTGAGGCCATCCAGATGTTTTGGATTACAGCTCCCATCAGACGCAGCCAGCACCACTGTATGGTGGAAGCATGGGGGAGAGGGCTGATTGAAGCTGTATTTCAAAACCTTTGGAGGGCCCTAGGTTGGGGAAGGCTGGTCTATGAAGTATCAGGTGACCTTCTCCATGGGCGATATCTCAATCACCACATGAAAAGTCTTCAGGGAGGAAAACCAAGTAGGACTTGATGGCTAGGGGATTGTGGCTTTCAGAAGTCAGGGGCACTTTCCGCAGTTGCCACCACTGCTCCCAAGTTCACGTTTCCGGTTCCTGCTGGTGGAAAGAGAAATGTTTATGCAAAAGGAATTATGTTTCCCCTTTATCCTTGTATGCACACCTTTTCTTTCCAGGTGGAAAATATCCTCCTGCACGATCGTGGCCATTATGTGCTGTGTGACTTTGGAAGTGCCACCAACAAATTCCAGAACCCTCAGCTTGAAGGAGTGAATGCAGTGGAGGAAGAAATCAAGAAGTGAGTGAGGGGTGGTTTAGTGGGCCTCTCCTGTGTCTGGCTGGGGCTGCTTCTGCATGAAAAGCTTCATAGCTGGTTGACTGTGCAAAAGAGAGAAAAAGAGCAGCCTGTTTCAGTGCTTTTGGAACATTTGCTTAAATCTTAATTATTGTGGTTTCAAAACTAGAAGAGGGTTGTTAATTAGCTGGGCTGCTGCTAACGTTTACCCTGACACTTGAGGTGGCATATTTTTAGGACCCACCTTAATTTTTTATGATTGTAAGTTGTTTTAAATTATTTTAACTATTGTTTTTAATGCTATAACCCACCCTAGGACCTTAGGGTGAAGGGCAGAAAACAAACAAACGAATTATAAATTTATTGGCTTTCAACAGTAACCTCTTTTTGTGGTAGTCTGGGATGCGATCTTGAAATCTCTTTATTTCTGAGTGCCCTGAGCTGCTGTCAGTTCTAGATCTAGAAATCATTCAAGGAAGAGTAAACGTTGATGTGAGTTGTAGAGGAAACACCACATAGTTTATAAAACCATTTTGACTTATCCGGCTACCCTGTGAGTTTTGGTTTCCTTGTAGGTACACCACACTATCCTACAGAGCACCAGAAATGGTCAACCTCTATAGCGGCAAGCTGATTACTACAAGAGCAGACATCTGGGTACGTAGAAGGTTCTGTGAAGTTACTTGCCTGCATGTGGCTTGCTAGAAATTGTACTGGCAAATCTCTTGCCCTGGTTGCCCGCCCTTCCCTGTGGTCTTCTGTCTGCCATGGTTCCCAGTCCCTTAGACCTGCCCCTTCACTCGGTGGTGATCCTGCACGTTTTGCCACTGAGGCAAAGCAAGAAAGTGCCACCCCTTCCCCACCAATGCTACCCTTACACTCTGCTGCCTTCATCTCCCTCACCCACAACAATGACAATCAGAAAATGGGGAGTAAAAGGAGGCCATTGGGAAGAGATGGCAGTGGCGGTGGGCAGTGGCGTCAGCAAAGGCAGCAGGTGGCGTGCTCTTTATTGGTCCAGCCCTGCCACCACTCCCAACTGCCCTGTGCCTGCCACGCTGAGGCAATTGCTTCACCCTGCCTCACGGCCAGGCCGGCCCTGCTTCCACTACAGCATGTCCGGCTGGAAGCTTGCAGGTCCGTCACTCTCTTGCCCTCCTCAAGGATAGAAATGGAATCAAAGTGGCTCTTTTACAACCCAAATTCCCTCCTTCTTTTGTTCTACACAAGCCTTTGACATCTCAGGGCAGCAAACTTTCCATTTTGGGCAACCCTTTGGTTACGTGGGGTATATTTAGCAGTTCAATGAGGCATACTTGGCAGCATGTTTTATTAATGTGGTTTTATATATACATTTGTTTTTAAATATTTAATTAGCAGTGAATTTACATTGCAATTTGGATTTTTTCTTGTGCCTCGGTTCCCCCCCCCCCTTTTCATCTTTAGAAGTTGTAACCCGCCCCAGAGCCCTTGTGAATAGTATGGGGCTTAATAAATCAAAATGAGCAGTTGGAGATTATTCCAAGAGGCTGCTTTCTGAGTTGCATTTCAGAAGAAAGGACTAGATGCACTAAGGGCATAATCAGCCACTGTGCTAAAGGCAGAACTCTCAGCCCAGTAGAGATCTCAGGCCCACCACCCTGGTCTCCACCCCACACCCCATCCAATCTATTCTTGCAGAGAAAACCAGTGAGTGAACTGGACCATATTGCATTTGAGTAACATGTTTGCCTGGAAAGACTAGAGTGGGTGGAGGGCTGCCTCAGTGAGAATTGCATACTTTATCCTGTGAAACAGCTGGATTTCCCATTTTTTTTGTTTCATTCATGAGGTTTGCTTCATCATCTGCTCCTGTAGTCAATATTCTAGACAAAGTTTTAGCAGGTTTATTTCTCTTTTCCAAAACATGTATATTCCTTGCAATAGCATGCGGATCTGATTTTACTGCTTCCCATACCACAACAATAATAATTGCATTTTTCATTGGTGGGTGGGCCAGACCCTGCCTTTTCTAAATCTCTGGGTTTCATAAATGATGACTGGGGATGATGGGAGTTGTAGTCCAAAACATCTGAAGGGCACTTGGTTGGAGATGGCTGCACTATACTTTTTTCTTTCTGTATTCACTTCCCAGTAACTAGGATGTGAGCAGCATAAATTCTGCTTCTGAGCTCTTTTTACATCACTAGTGACTTTGGAAACAAAAAAAATAATCAATTCTCATAACCGCTTAAGGCAGTCCAAGTAAAAACTACAGCCTTTTTGCATGGGCGTGGGTAGGTGGAAGTGGCATCAAATGTTATTCCTTTGTTTTCTAATTGTGCTAGAACATCCTTTCATTAGGGTGCAAAAATAGCACTTAATTTTATTTTTTTAAATAATTGAGTGTTCATTTCTCTGTTGCCATCTCTTGCCAAAAATATTTTCTTCTGTTACTGATTTCTCCAGTTCGTTGACAACTCATAGATAACTAATTATTGATGTTTTTTCTTTTTATCAATAAAAAAATCCAATAACATATAAATCTACACAAGTTAGAGAAACTGCATTCAGAAAGCAGACTCCTGAGCATAAACAAGCCATAGCTTTCAAATAAGCAGATGGATGGAGGGGGGGCATCTGGATGCATGGATGTAACATTCGTGTCTTGCAGTCATGCATTTAAAAATCCAAGACGTACTGTGCTGAGAGTTTCACCTCCATTCTTTAATCTCAGACCAAACATGTAGAGCAGGCCTAGGCAAACTTGGCCCTCCAGATGTTTGGGACTACAATTCCTGTCATCCCTGACCACTGGACCTGTTAGCTAGGGATGATGGGAGTTATAGTCCCAAAACATCTGGAGGGCCAAGTCTGGCCATGCCTGATGTAGAGGTTCCTTGAAGCACAATATAAGCACTTGACTGACCCCCCCCCCCGTGAAAGGACTTTGAGATGATTCTTTACCCATCATCATGTTTTTCTTCCAGAGACAACTTGTATCTTATGTTCTATTTTCGCATATCTTGAATACTGCTTTTCACTTCTTTAATTGACACAGAATTTAAGACCCAGATCTTATGTGCAAATGCTGCATTTGAAGAACTAGACTAAATGCCTTACTCCAAAGTAGGTAACAGAGATCATTGCCTGCAGATAGTAGAAAATGATGGTTGTTGGGATTAGATCTGCTCTCCTCATCTAGGGTCCGTGGGCTGCTAGCTTCCCAGATTTTTCTTCTTGTAAAACAACACACACACACACACACACACACACACACACACACACACACAGCAGGGGCTGTTTCAAACATACCAAACAACGGTCTCTGTGTGAGGAGGAATTGGTTGCCCTTCCTTCCCACCATCTGCTTAAGCCAGTATTCCCCAACCTGGTGCCCTCCAGATGTTTTGGACTATAACTGCATACACCCAGCCAAGCATGGTCATTCATAGTTGTAGTCTAAAACATCTGGAGGGCACCAGGTTAGTGAACACTGGCCTAGAGAAATGTGTTGTGTAGACACTTCACACTGAGGCCGTTTTGTGATGCTTTCTTCTTTGAAAAGGAATCACACCAATGAGATGTATGTGTTTGACCATGTGGATGGTGTGAGCTGCACAAGGCTCAGAACTTGGCCTACAGTGTCTGGTGATTAGTTTAATTCAGAGTGCTCTGTTTTGGAGAATTGAGGCAGCTGCCAATTTTTTATAAGTTTGAATTGCCAATTTTGATATTACACATCTCTTCCAGTTCAGAAACAGCAATCTTGGTTCACCAGAGGCAAACTTGGAACAATTGCTAGCAGAGCCAGCAATTCCTACATTCCTAGCTTCAAATCAGGCTGGGGTTTTGCTGACCTGAAATCTGATGCAGGTCATGTCAGCAAGAGAGGTTTGTTTTCTGTTGTTGCAACTAGAATCCAGCAAGGCCTTACATGACAACGGAGGTAACCGGGTCTCCGTTCCTGCAGCACGCTAAAGAATTCTTCGTCTTCTTTCAGGCCATGGGCTGTTTGCTGTACAAACTCTGCTATTTTACTTTGCCATTTGGTGAGAGCCAAGTAGCAATTTGCGATGGAAACTTCACCATTCCTGACAATTCGCGCTACTCTCACGATATGCACTGCCTCATACGTGAGTATCTATTTGGGAATACAGCTCAACTCTGGTTTTGAAAAGCTAACTAACATGAAACTGCTCCTACCTCCTGCCAGGTATTTGGGTATGGAACCCAGAATACTTCTGTTTATAAGGACAAAGGTTTTGGGCACAAGTCTAGGAGATTTTTTTTGGTGCCCACTTATGTGAACGTCATCAGATGCTCTTATATTGATGCATCTCTCCCCACACGGTTGCCTCTACCACAACTGCCATCAGCTGTAGTTGTAGATGAAAGTTGTAGCCCAAAACATTTGGAGGACACCAGTCTGGGAAATGCTAAAGGTCCATAAATAGCAACACCCTAGTGGTCCCGGGCCCTAAGGAAGTCAGATTAGCCTCAACCAGAGCCAGGGCCTTTTCAACACTGGCTCCGGCCTGGTGGAACGCTGTGTCTCATGAGACCAGGGCCCTGCGGGATCTGATTTCTTTCCGCAGGGCCTGTAAGACAGAGTTGTTCCACTTGACCTTTGGCTTGGAGCCAATTTGATTCCCTCCCCCTTTTTCTTTTTTCTTTCTCCTCCTGTGATGAGGCTGCATTTTAATATTTTAATGTTTCAATACTTTAATGTTGTATTTTAATCTTGTTTTTAAGTTGTATTCATTCAACTTGTTTTTATTATTGCTTGTTAGCCACCCTGAGCCCGGCCTTGGCTGGGGAGGCGGGGTATAAATTATTATTATTATTATTATTATTATTATTATTATTATTATGGCAGTGGTTAACTGAATAAACAGTTTTGAGGGCTTTGGGGGGAGTAAGTTCTGCTCCATACGCATCAAACTCAAGTCTTTCGCACCCCTGCCCTGTGATGGAAAGTAAAGGAGGGCCACTAGCAAAGTAATTATCCAATTAGAAGCTGGAGCTGTCAAGATGTGAAACTGTACCTACTCCTCCCACCTTCCCCTTCTTCTCTGCCAGGTGTTTTCCCTTTATGGAGAGCTTGGAGGAGATTATAGCAATGTACCAAACAGTTCCCACCTTAGAAGGTCTTCCAAGACTCCAAAGCCATTAAGTAAGACCACTTTGAATCTCTTAAGAGAGGAGAAGCAGGCAAGCCCACAGGTCTCTAAGGCTCCTTCTAGTAGTAGTAGACTTTGGTTTGCTGTGGTGTCTGAACCAGGCTAATAAGCAGTGTGGGATGTCCTTGGGTTTTGGAAGCTATGCAAGTCCCTGTGGGCTGAGTTTTCCAGCATCCATATCCTGAAAGTGATATTGAGTAAGACTTGTTCTTGTCCCTCCTGTGCCATACCTAAATGCCACACCACGAAGCCTAATAGGTCTTCTGTTTCTTAGGGTATATGCTGGAACCAGACCCTGACAAGAGACCTGAAATTTACCAGGTCTCCTATTTTGCATTCAAGCTCGCTAAGAGGGAATGTCCGGTCCAGAATGTACAGGTGAGTGATGCCTGATCCCTCTTTGCAAAATACCATACAAGAATCTGTAAAATAACCCCACAAGTTCTTTAGTCCTCCTCTTCTTCCAGGACTATTTTTGGGCCTGCAAAAGTCATGGAGTAATTTATTGAGAGGTTGCCAGGAAGCAACAAAAGGGAGGGAAACCACAACAATTTAGCTTAGTGTATGGGGAAGTGTGTTTTCTCTGTACAGTTTGATTGCATCTTATGTCGGGAGTTCAGTTCCAAGGGTTCTGTGTAGACACAAAAGTCACATATACCTAAAGCCTTGGTATTTCCACATGGCTAGTGGGTGAGGGGGAGAGAGTGAGTATGCCTCGCACTGCCAAAACCCACACGCCGAGGAGGCCTTGCCCAGCAAACAAGGTGGGACTTTAAAAGCCTTTTTGTGCCATGTCCACTTGGGTTACCTGGCACAAAAGAGCTTTTAAACTCTCTGCCCTGCTTGCTGGGTAGGACCTGGAAGGCTAGGAATGCTCAGGTGAGATCTTGCAAGAACTCTGACAGCCCTGCAAGATCTTGCAAGGGCATCCCAGAACCAGTGTGCTAAGCGGGCCATGCCTGGTAAGCAAGGCAGAGAGCTTAAAGCTCTATCTGTACTGGGGAACCCCTAGTGGGCCCGGTGCAAAAAGGGCTTTTATGCTCTCTGCCTTGCTTACCAGGCATGGGCCGCTTAGCACACTGGTTTAAGCTGCACAGTTTTCGCCAGTCCTTCTTCAACCATGTTTGGTTGAAATCATACAAATTAAATGCCTTCTGTACAGCCGAAGCTCACTTTTCTCATGAACTGTAGTGAATTTGTATGGTTCTTTACTTAAGAATACGCTGGTGGTAGTAGCAGTTTTTGTCCTTTTGGTGTTACATCGCTACTGCTATTTTATTTTCAGATGTGTTTTGTTTCATATTACAGCCTTATAGTTTCAATATTTTGCATGTTAACACATTGTGACCTGCTCTGGAATGGGCAGCCCTGTAAGGCAGGCTATAAATAAATGCAGTTGACCATCATAAACATTTGCCTGACTACAATTATAGAAATAAATAGACATCATGTAATTTCTATGCTAATATTGCCAGGGTTTCGTATTTTAATTCTATCTGGCTTGGGATTGTTATGTGGAAATGTCCCTGGGGCTGTTTCTCCTCTTTCATCCCAAGGATTTATTAAGTATCTTAATAAATTTTACCTACCCATGAAGTGAAGCCTAGGAGAGCTTTAGGTTTCCCCATTCAGTTTACCTCTTGCTCTCCGTTGCCTCTGACAGTCCTCCGTCATTTTCTGCTCTCTGTGTGGGTTTCCATTTGCAGAACTCTCCGATTCCTACCAAACTCCCAGAACCAGTGAAAGCGAGTGAAGCTGCTGCTAAGAAGAGCCAGCCAAAAGCCAGGTGAGGGTGCCTGACTCTTCCATGGACCATGGCAAAAGACTGTAAAAGGCTAGCAGTGCTGCTTAAGAGAGTTAAGCATTCTGGAGAGCTGGGGCCATTTCATACTGCTGCGCTGGAACTTGAGGCCAAAAATCAGTCAGTCATAATCACTAATAGGTATATAGCACTTACCGTAATAGGCAAAATCTCTGTACAGTTTACATGAACTTGGTAAGATAATTTTATAAAGTAAAAGGATAATGTATATACAACATTTAGAACCAAAACTTCAAAGAAACAGGTCAGTGAAAACAGAAGCCACCTGTAAAACTTTTGGTTAAAATCAATAAATAATAGAACCAAATGAAGGAGACCATTATGTCATATGTGTTTAAACATGTTTTTTAACCATGAAATGCATAGTTAAATAGGCATTTTATGTCAATGAACGCATTTTGAAACACAACTTAAATCAGAAGGTTAGTTATGTTCCAATCTGTATGTTCATCCAGGGTGTGTGCATTAAGCCAGTGAAAAATGTGAATGAAATCTTTCTCCATCCTTAATTAGTAGTTCCACTCTCAGAAGTGATTAATGATATTTTGACTACGGGGAAGCTTCTAGAATCTTGGAGTGAAACAAATAAAAGACCACACCTGAGTTCATGTACACCTGCCTCAACGTTAAACGTATTTATTCTTTTCCAAGCTTCGTAAAATACAAATTTGAGAAAAGAGTACAGTGTAGAAATACAAATGCTAGAACATCCACATGTTCCATTTATCCAGTGTAAAAAAGAAGAACTAGGCATATATTAGCCTGCATTTAAATAACAATTTATTGTTTTGTGTCTGTTTTTGCTCAGTGTGGTGTAGTTAATACATTTTACCTACCCATGAAGTGGTTAGAATGTCTGACTAGGACCTGGGAGACCAGGGTTCAAATTCCCACTTGGCCACGAAGCTCTCTGGGTGGATGACCTTAGAACAGCCACTGCCTCTTAGCCTAACCTACCTCACAGGGTTGTTGTGGGGATTAAACAAAGAGGAGGAGAACAATGTAAACCACCTTGAGAGTTTTCTTTAACTATTTAAAAATTGATCATTTAAACAAACAAACAAACTTTTCTATATATGGTTTGGGATGCTAGCAAAGCAGTCCTTAGAGGCTTCCTGATCCAACAGAACAAATATAGAAAGAATTTGAGAGAGGCAAAGAAGGAAGAATTATTTAAGCAATTAAAAGAAGTAGAGGAAAAATTAACAATAAACCCTGGGGATGAGAGGACTAAACAAATTTATAAACTATTACAAACCCAATACTCAACGTTGCTGAACCAGGAAATAGAGTGGGGAATAAAAACGATGAAACAAAGGTACTTTGAATCGGCAAATAAAACCGGCAAGTTGCTAGCGTGGCAACTGAGGAAAAGGAAAAAACAAAAGGTGATTAATAAAATTAAACTGGAAGATCAAATAATAGAGGACCCCAGTGAGATAAAGGGAAAGTTCCTTCAATACTATGAAAGCCTATACAAAAAGAAGGAGGATGAAGACATAATTGAGATAGGAAAGTATCTGGAAAGGAATGGAGGGGAACAACTGTCAGATGAAGAAAAGACATTCCTAAACGAACCAATAACGGTGGAAGAGGTCAGGGATGTAATCAAGAAAATGAAACCTGGAAAGGCTCCTGGCCCAGATGGCCTTTCTGAAAAATATTACAAAACTCTAGAGGAACACTTGACCCCGATACCTTGTAACGTAATCAATAACATCCTGCAAGGAGGAGAAATACCCGATTCATGGAGAGAGGCACATATCACATTAATACCCAAAGCAGACGCAGATATACTTAATATAAAAAACTACAGACCAATATCACTACTCAATAATGATTATAAGATTTTTGCAGGAATAATGGCGAATAGATTAAAGAAATACTTGAATAGAACGATCCATAAAGACCAAGCCGGATTCCTGCCCGGTAGGCAGATAAAGGATAACGTAAGACATGTAGTTAATATAATCGAATATTTGGATCTTAGGATCGATATCCCTGCTGCCCTAATCTTCATAGATGCCGAAAAGGCCTTCGATAATGTATCTTGGCAATTCCTTATTAAATGTATGGAGAAGGTAGGTATAAGAGGGCCATTCCTGGAAGGCATTAGAGCGATTTATTCAAACCAAAGAGCGAAACTTATCATCAACAGTAACCTGACAAACTCATTCACGATTACAAAAGGTACAAGGCAGGGTTGTCCATTATCACCCCTGTTATTTATCATGGTCCTGGAAGTTATATTGAATAAGATCAGAGAAACATCGGAAATAAGAGGGATTAAGATAGGTAAAAAAGAATACAAAGTAAAGGCTTATGCCGACGACCTAGTAATATCAATAGAAGAACCTCTAGAAAGGATAAATACAGTTATGGACTTAATGGAAGAATTTGGAAGGTTATCTGGGTTCAAACTAAACAAAACTAAAACAAAAATGCTGGTAAAGAACTTAGATGAACAATCAAAAAATAAAATCGAGTTGGAATCGGGGATAAAGATATCAAAAAAGGTCAAGTATTTGGGTATTTGGGTTTCCACGAAAAATATAAATTTGGTGGAGGATAATTACAATAGAACCTGGAGTGAATGTAAAAAAGATCTAGACAGTTGGAGTAGACTATACCTCTCATGGGAGGGGAGAATGGCTGCCATCAAAATGAACATCCTCCCAAAAATGATATTCTTATTTCAAAACATCCCAGTAATCAGGGGCACAACAATGTTTAAGGACTGGCAGAGGACCCTATCTAGATTCATCTGGCAGGGCAAAAGGGCCAGAATCAAATACAAGCTGCTCACTGACAGAAGAGACAGAGGTGGGTTCGCGGTTCCGAATCTGCAATTATACTATGAGGCCTCGTGCCTATGCTGGGTTAAGGAATGGATAGTTTTGGATAATACCGACCTACTGGACTTGGAAGGCTTTGATGCTAGGTTTGGGTGGCATGCATACCTATGGCATGATAAGGGGAGAGTGCACAAAGGTTTTTCCAATCACATTATAAGAGGGGCGTTGCTGGAGGTGTGGAATAGATGTAAGAATCTGATAGAAAAAGACACCCCATGGTGGCTGTCACCCATTGACATTCTAGTAATCAAGAAATTAAATATGGAAGGTAAAAGGTGGACATATGCTGATCTTTTGAAAAGATCTGAGAAAGGATGGGAAATTAGACCGTACGAAGAACTAAAAGATAAACTAACGGGGTGGATACAATTTCACCAAATTAATTCTTTATGGAATGAACATAAAAAAGTCAGAATGAGTAAGAACAAGTCCAAGTTCCAGTTAGAAATAATAGAAGGGAAGTCCAAACTCCTAACCAAAATGTATAACCAACTATTAGATTGGGATACCATGGATGAGGAAGTCAAAGAGGTTATGATCAAGTGGGCTATAGACCTAGGACACCCCCTAGATTATGAAAAATGGAAAAAACTATGGAATAAGGACATGAAATTTTCAGCGTGTGTCGGACTCCGAGAAAACATGGAAAAGATGATGTACCGTTGGTACATCACCCCAATAAAACTAGCTAAAATGTATAAAACCGGAGATAAGACATGTTGGAAATGCAAAAAGAAAGAGGGAGATTTTCTCCATATGTGGTGGTCCTGCGATGAAGTGAAGAAGTTCTGGGGCTCCGTTTATGATGAACTAAAAAAGATTCTAAAATACACCTTCCCAAAAAAACCTGAGGCATTCCTTTTGGGAATGGTGGGGAACGAGATCAAGAAAGATGACCAAACCCTATTTCAGTATGCAACAGTATCCGCCAGGATACTGCTAGCGCAGAATTGGAAAAAACCCAACATCCCAACAATTAAGGACTGGCAAACCAAGTTAATTGAATATATTGATTTAGCAATGATGACACAGAAGATCAGGCATCAGAAAAACACCAAATTTATTAATGATTGGAATAAATTCTTTTCATATATGGAGACGATATTAGGGAACATTAAAATCACAGTAGGTATAATATAAAAACCGCGAGGTAAAAAATGACGGTTAGCAAAAAACACTGCTGAACATATTGTTTAGATATAGGTCACGTCGCGGTGGTGGGAAGTCAAATAATGTAACAGATTTGTATAAGGATTTTGCATTCAAATAGTCTGGAGTTTGATTGCGGGTTTGTATAATTCTTTTTTCCCCTTTTTTTCTTCGTTTTGTTTTATTGATAATGTATATGTGCTTTTAGATGTTGGATTAAAATAAAAATTTTATTATTAAAAAACAAACAAACAAACAAACAAACTTTTCTATATATGAAGTGGAATTGGGGTGATTTCCTCATAGCCTCCCCCCGCCCAAGTTTTTCAGTCCTGCTTCCTGTGGACAATCTTGTAACTGTTTTGAGAACTCATGAAAACTCCCCCCCCCCTCCAATCTAAAGTTATTAATCTCCTTCATCTTTCTCCCACCTGGCTTGCCCGCTCTAGACCATGCCACCCTTTCTCATGTTATTATAGAGACAGAGAAAGCTGTTTTCTATCAGGTCATTGGCCCATCTAGCTCAGTGTTGTCTAAACTGACTGGCAGCAGTTCTCGTGGGCTTTAAGGGAGGGAAAATTCCCAGCTGTACCTAGAAATACTGCTAGGAATTGATCCAGGGATCTTCTGCATGCAGATCAGATGCTGTACCACTGAGCTACAGAAGGTGTGGTGTAGTGGTTAAGAGCGGTGGACTCGTGATCTGGTGAACCGGTTTCGCTTCCCTGCTCCTCCACATGCAGCTGCTGGGTGACCTTGGGCCAGTCACACTTCTGTGAAGTCTCTCAGCCCCACTCACCTCACAGAGTGTTTGTTGTGGGGGAGGAAAGGAAAGGAGAATGTGAGCCGCTTTGAGACTCCTGAAGGGGAGTGATAAAGCGGGATATCAAACCCAAACTCTTCTTCTCTTCTTCCTTGCCTATCAAAACCATCCTTGAACTCTAGTGCTTATCACAGAATACAGCCCTCTGTTTCATTCCTTTCCCTGAGAAGCTGCTTCCTTCTGCCTGCTGCAGGGCTTGTCTCCCTTTCTTGAAGTATCTGAGCCAGTGGCTTGTTGTTTTGTTTTCCTCCCCCTGTGGTGCACCTGCTCCTTATTTTAGTTTTGTATTGTCTTTGCCAGGGTTGAGGATACCGGAAGGGCGGATTGCTTAAGTGTTGCTTGAAAGATGTTCCCCACAGCTATAACTGTAGAATCGTGGTAATGGAAGAGAACCAAAGTGATTTAGAACTGGACCACAGTTCTTTTTATGACTCCGGCATAAACAGTTGCATCTGAGGCTGCCAGCTACTGCCCGGCAAGCTCAGGGCCTTTTGGCCTGCTTGTCTGCAAACCTATTAAAAGTGCAGATGGTGTATTGTTTCCAACATTTCTGCTCACAAATTGAATTTAGCACGTGCCAACCGGCCTTTATTTCATGCTGAGTGGGGCGGTCGTGATGGCTGATGGGAGTGATGCAACAGGCAAGACTTTATTAATTGTGCCAGGTGGATTTCGCAAGCCCGCCTTGCTTTTGGGGTTCTGCCTTAAGAGTACCCAGTGATGGGACCGTCTGATATGTTGCTCCTGAACCTTCTGCCTTGATGGTGTGGTTCTTATTGTGGGCTTTGGATGTCTGCTGAGTAGACAAAACAGTATAGCAGTTTTCTGAAATACTCCTAGTGTCACCTTCCCTTCTCCTAGACTCTGCTCCTCTTCCTATTCTGGCCTCACTCTCCCCTCTACACCCATCAAGCTACTTGCTCTTTCTCTCTGCCCTCCCCACCACCTGCTTCTTTTGCAAAGTAATTATTGAGCCAACCTACCTCTGTGATTAGTGTGTGTGTGTGTGTGTTTCATTTCTCCATAGTATATAATAAATATTTACTGCATTTCTGTCCCAAGGAGCTCAAGGGGGTTATACATGGTTCTTCCCCACCTCATTTAACCTCCCCAAGGTGAGGTAGCTTAGGCTGAGAGGCAGCCATTGGCCCAAGGTCACCCCAATTGAACTTAATGGCCCAATGGGGATTGAAACACTGGTCTCCCAAACCCTAGTCTGACACTCTAACCCAGGGGTCAGTAACCTAAGGCCCATGGTCCACAAGCAGCCGACGGGGGTCATAGAATCATAGAATCATAGAGTTGGAAGAGACCACAAGGGCCATCGAGTCCAACCCCCTGCCAAGCAGGAAACACCATCAGAGCACTCCTGACATATGGTTGTCAAGCCTCTGCTTAAAGACCTCCAAAGAAGGAGACTCCACCACACTCCTTGGCAGCAAATTCCACTGCCGAACAGCTCTTACTGTCAGGAAGTTCTTCCTAATGTTTAGGTGGAATCTTCTTTCTTGTAGTTTGGATCCATTGCTCCGTGTCCGCTTCTCTGGAGCAGCAGAAAACAACCTTTCTCCCTCCTCTATTTGACATCCTTTTATATATTTGAACATGGCTATCATATCACCCCTTAACCTCCTCTTCTCCAGGCTAAACATGCCCAGCTCCCTTAGCCGTTCCTCATAAGGCATCGTTTCCAGGCCTTTGACCATTTTGGTTGCCCTCCTCTGGACATGTTCCAGTTTGTCAGTGTCCTTCTTGAATTGTGGTGCCCAGAACTGGACACAGTACTCCAGGTGAGGTCTGACCATAGCAGAATACAGTGGCACTATTACTTCCCTTGATCTAGATGCTATACTCCTATTGATGCAGCCCAGAATTGCATTGGCTTTTTTAGTTGCCGTTTAACTGGCCCACAAGCTGCCCCCGAACAGAGCTGCCCACTTGGTGAGTCCCTGCGCGCTGCACTAAACCGGCGCTGCACTGCGCAGGGACTCGCTTCCGTGGCGCTGGAAATCGCTTCTGCGCAGACACAGATGCCAAAAACCGCAGGTGCGATCGGGCCCACGGAAGGGTCTCCACTGGAGTGGACTGGCCCAGGTGAGGTAAACTTTGCCGCCCCCTGCTCTAACCACTACACCACGCTGGCTTTCAGCGTCTGCTCTTCTACTGCTACCTGTATCTCCTCTGCACTAGTGCCAACTCGCACGACTTAGCGGCTCTAAGGGCCTAAAAGGCATACCTGGGATTCTGCAGTTAAACTTCTAGGGCTGCAAAACCCCAGTTCCACAGCTGGAACGAATTATGCTGTCTAGGAGAAAATATGCATAGAGTTGCTTAAAATGACATGCTTTGTGTAATTTGTGCCATTGTCGTGCATAACATGGATCTTGTGGTCGCCTCTTTCTGTGTGTGATTTTTTTCTGGGGCGGGGGGAGAGGTTGGCTGTTTCAGGGGGCATTTGCCAACTGGAAGGTTGTGAGGTGGGGGTGCGCCAATGAAAGGGTGGGTCATGGAAAGAGGCTGTTCACTATGCTGTCTTCCTCTAAAATGTTAGTTTTGTGTCCATGTTTCCTTCTTGCAGGCTGACAGATCCTATCCCCACGACTGAAACATCCATCACCCCACGCCAAAGACCCAAAGCTGGGCAGACACAACCAAACCCGGGAATCCTGCCCATCCAGCCTGCCCTGACTCCCAGAAAGAGGCCCACAGCACAGGGTGAGAGGGCGCCCCCACTGCGGGCTACTTCCTAACCTACTTTTCGTTCTCTTCATGGGTAAAGTTGCACTCCTAAATGCCCAGGCAGGCTTCCTTCTGAGTGCTCTGCTGCTCGTGTGGACCAGAGGTTCCCAAACTGTTTTGGGCCCCCGCCCCCTTGGTGCCATAGACTCATCCCCAGTGCCCCTTAAAAGGTAAAAGGACCCCTGACCATTAGGTCCAGTCGTGGCCGACTCTGGGGTTGCGGCCCTCATCTCGCTTTATTGGCCAAGGGAGCCGGTGTACAGCTTCCGGGTCATGTGGCCAGCAGGACTAAGCCGCTTCTGGCGAACCAGAGCAGCGCACGGAAACGCCGTTTACCTTCCTGCCGGAGCGGTACCCATTTATCTACTTGCACTTTGACGTGCTTTCGAACTGCTAGGTTGGCAGGAGCAGGGAGCAAGCAACGGGAGCTCACCCTGTCACGGGGATTCGAACCGCCAACCTTCTGATTGGCAAGTC
Source organism: Podarcis bocagei (assembly GCF_964188305.1). Classification (NCBI taxonomy): domain Eukaryota; kingdom Metazoa; phylum Chordata; class Lepidosauria; order Squamata; family Lacertidae; genus Podarcis; species Podarcis bocagei. The sequence goes on along the minus strand of NC_138132.1, from coordinate 88,650,702 downwards.
CTAGGCTCTGTGGTTTAACCCACAGTGCCACCCACGTCCCCCAGTGCCCCTTACCCTACCCTATAAAAAGCTTTATTTCAGAATAGCGGCTTGTACAACCCACTAAGGAAGACAATAGCACAATAGAATTCAAAACAGTAATGATTTATTCGGCACATTTATTAAAACCCCGGTTAAAGCTATTTAGCTTAATTAATTCAACAAAATGGATGAACTTGATCCACTGATGCCAGCTTTTCAAAGTCTCATAGTCATATGCGGTGGCTCAGTTCCAAGGGTTCCACGTATACACAAAAATCGCACATACCCAAACCCTTGGAGCCAGCTGGTCGAGGTAGAAAGAGTCCTCTGTGCTCCCTGAGCCCATGCAGCAAAGCGGGTCTTGCCCAGTAAGCAAGATGGAGAGCTTAAAAGCTCCTTTTGCGCCCAGTAACCTCAAGCATCCCCAGCGTGAAAGTGCCTTTTAACCTCTCCCACTTGCTTGGATTTAACATGTGCAATTTCAACCAACCCTCCTTCAACTGCGTATGGATGAAATTGTGCAAGTTAAATAGATGCAAGATGAGATCTTACCATAATTCTCTTGAAGATTAGGTTGCAAACTATTGAAAAACAAAGCGTCTGCTTTGCTTCCCCTTTCTTCCATTTGCTGCCTATTGTGCCTTCCTTGCCCTTCTTTTATCTTCCAGCCCCTTGATCCATCCTCATTTCATAGAATCACAGAAGTGTATGTAAGGGTCATCTAACCCAACTCCTGCAGTGCAAGAATCACAGCTAAATATTTATGCATTTAAGTGTTTAAATAAAAAGTACACAATGGGGGGGTGGGACAGGAGTAAAGGAAACGGATGCATTCTGACCTCTCCTCTTGCTTCTGCAGTTGCTGCTCCAGCGCCTTTGGCCGGGGGTCAGGCCCCCCTCCCTACCAGCGTCCCACAGCCGAAAGCCCTGCCTCAGCCGACTCCGCCTCTCCCGCAAGCTCAGCCTAAGCAGCCGCCCCCTGTACAGCCGCCTGCTGCTTCCCAACCGCAAGCCCCTCCAGCTCAGCCCCAGGCCGCCACCCCACAGCATCAGCTGTTCCTAAAGCAGCAACAGCCGCCAGCGCAGCCGCCAGCCACATTTTATCAGCCCCAAGGACCTCAGCAGCAGCCGCAGCCGCAGCAGCCACAGCCTCCCCTGCAAGTTCAACAGGTGAGGCTGTTTGGGGGGTGGCTGGTTTCTTTTTTCTTCACAGGAATTTTAAGGCAGTTGCGACTTGGCAGCAGACAGGAAAGATGCTAGCCTGGCAATTGAAAAAAAGACAAAAGGAAAAACTGATTGATAAAATAGTGGAAGAAGGGAGAACTTTAGATAATCCTGAAGAAGATAAAAAGTGCTTTATAAAATATTATAATAAGCTATATAAAGCAGGAAATGAGACAGAGGATGAAATAAAAGAGTATTTACGTGGAAAGGATATACCTAAAATTAAGAAAGAAAAGATTCAAGATCTAAACTCCCCAATAACCACGACAGAGCTTCAACAAGCGATAATTAAGATGAAACTGGGAAAATCCCCAGGTCCAGATGGTCTTACCGCAATACATTACAAAAAATTAGAGGAACCATTATTATTATCACCTATGAAGACACTCTTAAATAGAATACTAGAAGACGGGAAGATTCCCAACACCTGGAAACAGGCTCACATAGTAGTAATCCCAAAACAAGGACGAAATAAAGAGTTTATAACCAATTATAGACCAATATCATTACTAAATAATGATTACAAGATCTATGCACAAATATTGGCAATAAGATTAAAGACAGTTTTGCAGGATTGCATAAATAAAGAGCAGGCAGGGTTCTTGCCGGGCAGGAAAATGAGTGATAATATAAGAACAGTGATTGATATGATTGAGCATTTAGACATGAAACCGAGTAAGAAGGTAGCCTTTGTTTTTGTGGACGCGGAAAAGGCGTTTGACAAAGTATCATGGAAATTTCTAAAAATATTACTAGACCAGATGGACATGGGAGACCAAATTACAAGAGGGTTAAAAGCAATTTATGAACAACAAGAAGCAAATATAATAATAAATAATGACACGACTGATTATTTTAAAATACAGAAGGGCACCAGACAAGGGTGCCCACTTTCACCATTATTATTCATTTTGGTTTTGGAAATATTAAATCAAGAAATCAGACTGGATCAAGAAATAAATGGAATATCCCTAGGAGAGAAAATATACAAAATAAGGGCATTTGCAGATGATTTAGTCTTAATGGTGGAAAACCCAAAGGAAAGCATAGCAAAGGCTCTAGAAAAAATGGGAAACTTTGGAAGGGTCTCAGGTTTTGCTTTGAATAAAGAAAAAACGAAACTTATGGTAAAAAACATGGGAGATCAAGAGAAAAAGGAACTGGTAGAAAAATTTGGATTACAAATTGTTAAAAAAGTGAAATATTTAGGAATACAAATAACAATGAAAAATATAAATTTGTTTGAAGATAATTATTAAAAAAAATTGGGAAGAAACAAAAAGAGAAATGGAAACTTGGACAAGATTGAATTTAACACTTTGGGGTAGAATTTCGGCTATTAAAATGAATATTTTACCAAAACTCTTGTTCCTTTTTCAAATGATTCCCATAATAGGTAAAGATGATTGTTTTAAAAAATGGAAAACAGACCTAACAAAGTTTATATGGCAAGGCAAAAAGCCACGGATCAAACATAAATTATTAACCGACATAAAAGAGCGGGGAGGTTTCGGACTCCCAGACCTGAGACTATATCACGATGCGGCATGCTTTAGTTGGATCAAGGAGTGGATCAAATTGGATAACAGTGACATTTTGGACTTGGAGGGATGGAACAACATGGCATGCCTATCTAATTTATAACAAAGTGGCAGTACATAAAGAATTTCTAAACCACGTAATTAGAAATGCATTATACAAGGTCTGGGTGAGACATAGAAGGTTGTTAGAACCGAAAACCCCATGGTGGGTCTCACTGTTAGAAGTAATATCGGTTAAAAAGAAAAATACTATAGGAAGAATGGCAACATACCAGCAGCTCCTAAAGGAAGAACAGGGCCAATTAAAATTAAGACCATATGAAGAGGTGACCCAATACTGTACCACATGGTTACAATATCACCAAATTGCACAAATATTTAATCAGGATAAAATAATAGGATTTGAAAAAGAGGAATCAAAATTACAAAAAGTATTATTACAAAACTCAAAAAAGAATATATCCAAAATGTATAATTTATTATTAGAATGGGAATTAAAGGATGAAGAAGTAAAAGAAGTTATGATTAAATGGGCACGTGATATAGGATAGGTGATTCGGCTGGAACAATGGGAGAAATTATGGAAATATGATATTAAGTTCACGGCATGTTACACAATAAGAGAAAATTTTATAAAAATGGTGTACCAATGGTACTTAACTCCGGTAAAATTGGCTAAAATTTACAAAATCAAATATAATGCACTAAGAATACTTAAGTATATAGCACTTTGTGAGCCCTGCATTTGGGCCACTTTGATATTGCTTGCTTGCTTGTTTGTTTGTTTGTTTGATTTATTATTTCCAACTCTTCACCCTAAGGTTCCAGGGCAGGTTAAAGCATTAAAACACAATATTAAAAACAGTTTGAAACAACTTAGAACTATAAAAATAAGCTGAGTCCTAAAAACATGCACCTCAAGTGTCTAAAGCCAGGGTAAAGAGGTGTGTCCTCAGCATTCTCCAGAAGCTGTAGAATGGAGCTGCCGGGCGCACCTTTGCAAGGAGGGAGTTCCAGTTTTGGGGCTGCCACAAAGGAGGTTTTCTCCCCCTGGGCCACAACCACACCAGGCCTCTGAAGTCGGAAGAGCTACCCAGGGGTCCCCCTCTGCCGATCTCAGCACCCGAGAGGTTCTGTAGGAAAGGAGATGGTCTTTCAGGTGTTTGGGGTCTGAGTCGTTCAGGGCTTTAAACACCAATGTGAGCACCTTGAATTAGGTCCGGAAATAAACTGGCAACCAGTGCAGCTGTTTCAAAACGAGTTATATGGGATCCAGGTGGAAGTCTAGTCAGAAATCTGGCTGCTGTTGTATTTTTGGACCAACGGAAGTTTCCAAGTCATCTTCCAAGGCAGCCCAACACAGAGCATGCTGCAACAACCCAGTAACAAGGGAAGGTGAATTTGGGGAGACGCTCTTACTCCATTGCATGAAGATTGCAGCTGGTCGTAAGGAAGGGTTCTGAATGCTTGCTTGCTGTGTTGTAGATCCAAGTGGCGCCCCAGGCACCGCAGCCGCCAGTGAAGCCACAGTTTCCAGTGGCGCAGCAAGGAGTGCAACCGCAGCCTGTGCAGAATTACATTCAGCAGCAGCAGCAGCAACTGCTGGCACAACAGGGGCCCGTCCCACAGAAAGCAGCTGCAGGGCAACAGAAGCCGTCGGCTCAGATCCTGCCCCAACCGCAAGTGCAGCAGGTGGCAGCACAGCCAGTCCCTGTGCAGGATCATCCGGTAAGAGTTGGGAGGAACCTTTGCTTGGCTTTGCAGTGTTGCTTGTTTACTTCTTCCAGATCCTCTGCCGCTGGGCCACGGCCCCTCCCCACTTCTCATGTTGGTGGGGAGCAGGGAAGGAGCGAATGTGGACATGTCCAGAAGACCCGGATTTGATTTCTGTGCCACTTTTCGTTCAAATGAATCTCAAAGCAGCTTAAAAGGTAAAGGTAAAGGGACACCTGGCCATTAGGTCCAGTTGTGGCCGACTCTGGGGTTGCGGTGCTCATCTTGCTTTATTGGCCAAGGGAGCCGGCGTACAGCTTCCGGGTCATGTGGCCAGCATGACTAAGCCGCTTCTGGCGAACCAGAGCAGCGCACGGAAACGCCGTTTACTTTCCCGCCGGAGCGGTATCTATTTATCTACTTGCACTTTGACGTGCTTTCGAACTGCTAGGTTGGCAGGAGCAGGGACTGAGCAACGGGAGCTCACCCCATCGCGGGAATTCGAACCGCCGACCTTCTGATCGGCAAGTCCTAGGCTCTGTGGTTTAACCCACAGCGCCACCCGCGTCCCTCTTGCAGTAACTAGAAAGCAGCTTACAAACAATAAATAGCAGTAACTTGATAGAACATAATGGAACATCGCAAGTAGAGCATAAATCATATAGAGTATTTAACAAATAATCAGTGAAATAATTACAGCCTATAAAACACTGTTAACAAGCAGCAACTAAAAATGATGAATGCTATCAGACTAACAATGACATTCAAGCCTCAGAGGTAATTTGTGAAAACGGGTAAGAACCCCAGCGTTGTCCTCAGTTTCTCCTTCTTTGCAGGTGCTCATATTTACCCCTTCTCTCTCCCTCTCCCTCCCTCCCTCCCTCCTCCCCCCCCCTTTGTGAACACAAACAGAAGCATGCATTTTTATTCAACTGCCCCAATGCATGCTTAAGACTGGAGGGAAATTTGCATTAGTGCTGATCCAACTAAGGTTATTATCTCCTTTTCTGGCCATGCTTTTGTGTTTCATACAACAGTGTTCTAGAGATGGGGAATCTGTGGTCTTCCACATGTTGTTGAGCTACAGTTCCCATCACCCCCTGACTACTGGCTGGGCCCGCTGGGAGCTATAATCCACCAAGAATTGGAGGGCCATAATTATGCAGCTTAAAACTCACCGTGAACAGAGATGCTGGAACTGAGTTCAAGCAAGTTCTGGCTGAAAAAAGCCCTGATTAATCATTAGATGGAAGGATGGAAATTCAACACTTTGCTGCAGAGAAGGGGGGCACAACAAATTTGGTGGGGCAGTGCAGATGCAGGAGAGGCTGTGAGCAGAGAGAGAGAGAGAGAGAGAGAGAGAGAGAGAGAGAGAGAGAGTGCCAGAATGAAATCCTTGCTCAGACACTGGTAACTGTGGGCCAGGTCTGACCCAGTGGTTCCCTTTTTCCTTTTCTTTTTGCCTGCACATCACTTTGCAAATTTCTGGAGATTCTTAATGAATCCTGAACAGAAAACTGTGATTCATCCTTTCAAAGGTGAACATGGAAAAACTGTCTGGTTTGGCACCAAAAGACTTCATGTGGGTGCAATAGTAGTTCTTTTTCCTTTAAAAAAAACCCAAACACATTTATTCAAAAGTTACAATACATTTACAATACAATACTTTTTTATCAATATATCCCTTCCACAGACACCTCTATGATGATGGTGGCATTAAAATACTCTGTTCTTCAGTAAAAGAGAAAAAGGGAGACCAGATCGTGTCAAATGTATCTTTTTTTGGAGATGCCTTTGATTAGCTGCTATGGTATGTGAGGCGTTCTGATAGAGCAGTGCTTCAGATGTTATTAACCTAAGCCTCTATTGGTATTTTAGAAGTTTTCTTCCATTGTTGGGCAATAACTCGTCTAGCTCCTGTGAACAGGAAGAAAAATAATTCTTACGTTTAAGGGTAGAATTTGGGGTCAAATCTAATGATAATAAGGCAAGTGCTGAATTAAAAGGTATAGATTGTTTAGTGATTTTGGAGGTCAGGTTAAAAATTTTCCCCCAAAAGGCATGAGTTATGGTACACTCCCACCAAACATGAATATAGGAACCTCGTTCTCTACAGCCTTTCCAAGATAATGGTGAGCTTAAAGGATTTATCTTTGTAAGGCGTGTGGGGTTCCAATGCCTCTGAAAGATAATTTTAAAGGAAATTTCCTGGAGGCGATCCAAAATTGTTTTTAAAGATGGATTTTGCCATATTGATTCCCATGCTTTTTCTTTTATTGAAATTCATATGTCAGTCTCCCATCTCATTCGAATATCTTCCGCGTTTCCTGCAAAGCTTTCTGATATAATACCGTATATCATTGAGAATGCCCCTTTTGTCTCATGGCTAGGTCTGTTACACAGTGATTCAAAAGGTGTCAGGGGTCTCAAGCCCTCACCCCTTCATTGCAGATACTTTGCAAAAGTTCAAAAGGGCTGTATCTGTTGATACAGATGTAGCTGGGACCATTTTATGCCTTTCGCCTTTGCCACCAGGCCCTCTTTTAAAATTGCTTTACCTTTTACAAACACATTTCTAATTCTATAGAAACCATTTGTTTCAAGATCTAGGAGTTGGTTATATTTGTCTGCATGTTTAAATGAGGGATGATGTAGCAGAGGCATCAGTAGTGAAGTCCTAGGAGCCAATACGAAGTTCCAATTCTGCCACGCCATTAAGTATACTTTTGAAAATGGGTTTACCCACCTTTTCTTGTTCCTTCATGAAGGGCAGAGCGTGTGCTGATAGTCTTGTGTGGCCACTTTCTATCTTTTTATCTTTATCCATGGAATATCTACTTTACCTTTAATGAGAGGTATCAATGATTTAATTTGGAAAGCTGCGTAGTATAGTTCAAGATTGAGTATTCCTAACCCCCCTTTATTCCTATGTCTAAATAAGATTTTTTGACTGAGTCTGGCTCTTTTTCCTAATGAAGTAAAAGAATGTAATTTGTTTTGCCATTTTTTAAGCATAGCAGGAGTGATGCATGTTGGTAAAACTTGAAGCAGGAAAGATAATTTTAGTAGAATTGGCATTTTTATAGCTGTGATATGACCTAGCCAGCTAAGGCTTGTGCACTTCCATTTTGAGAGTTTGTTATTTATCATTTTGAGTAGGGGTTTATAATTTATTTGATTTAATTGTTTGAGATCAGCTGTTAAGGTTATCCTGAGGTATTTAACCCCCCCCCCATGGGTGACCCAGTGGCTCCTTTCTCCTGCTTTGGATTTTTGTCGGGCGAACAAATTGGAGAAGAGTTTGCATCTTAATCCCAATGCTTGTTTCAAATGTACTCATGACCAAACATTACAAATCCTCCATTTGATGACTATAATGTATGCATTCATCCCAAATAAGTGCTTTTTCACTTAATGAGAACCAGGGTTTTCCCTGTAGCGAGTGGAGCAGCTGCCTAAAGTATAAAAGGAGTGGAAATTTGCCAGGGATCCCCCATCACTGCAGATACTTGAGAATGAAATTTCACATCCGCCTTCTCTTGCTGCACACACACAAACACACACACACACACACACACACACACACTCTCACGCTTCATTACTATTCAAGTGTAATCATTCCTCATTGTTTCTTTTTGTCCTGAAATGCAGCTGCTTTGACTGTTGTGGAGGGGGGTTGTTGTTTAAATGAAAAGGATGCACAGCATACGAATAAATTACAGTAAATGCCTTCCAGCTGAAACTGTATTTATACCAGGTTATTCTTGCCACACATTTTTTTCCTGTAATACCCAGATTTATTGGTTTGGGGAGCAGATTTGGAGAGAGCACTCTAGGATTAAGAATTATGGGGGGGGGCTCCCCCCCATTATTCATGTTAACAAAATGGGGCTGGGTGAACATAAAAGGGTTGGTTATTTCTGTCACAAATATATTCACAACATCATTTCAAAGTAATATTTGTTGCGGTATTTGGGGGGGAAGCTGAAATATGATGGAAAAAAATAACCCAAGCCTCCAAAAGGTGTAAACATCCCATTCTGTTTGCTCCTCTTTATATTATAGATATATTTTCAGGACTGCAAGTTCTGTTAAGTCAGTGTGGTGAAGGGAGCAGGCTCAAATCCCTGCTGAGAATATTTATATTGAAAGAGAGCATAGAAAAGGATAAAGCAACAGTAAGAGTCCTTACAAGAACCTTGTAAGACAGAATTAAAAAAATCCTTCCAGTAGCACCTTAAAGACCAACTAAGTTAGTTCTTGGTATGAGCTTTCGTGTGCATGCACACTTCTTCAGATACACTGAAACAGAAGTTGCCAGACCCTTCTATATAGTGAGAAGGTGGGGAGGGGTTATTACTCAGAAGGGTGATGGGAATGGGAGATTGGCAGATAGCTGAGAGAGCCTGTTGACGACTCTTAACGACTGTAATAGGTCTTACAGGAAAAGGCAAGGGGTGAGAAGGTGAGAAATGGCTTAGTCATGTATAATGAGATAAGAATCCAATGTCTTTGTTCAGACCAGGTCTCTCCATGGTTTTAAGTTTGGTAATGAGTTGTAATTCAGCAGCTTCTCTTTCCAGTCTATTTCTGAAATTCCTTTGTAGTAAAACAGCTACTTTGAGATCTTGTATAGAATGTCCTGGGAGATTGAAGTGTTCTCCTACTGGTTTCTCTGTTTTTTTTATTTTGACTATGGCAGACCAACGCGGCTACCTATCTGTAACTTGTAAGACAGGTCAGTGTGACTTGAATCTGTGAGGCTCCTGTCTTGCAGTCACCCCTTGAGCATTTTGGACATTTCATCAGCCATGACGATTTTTCGAAGCTTTTCGGGGGGGGGGGGGAGAGCTGAGATCCTGAGAAATCCAGTTTCTGAGTCTGGCAAGCAGGCCAGTGTTTCAGTGTATGCAACAGAAGGGCTTATGAAGAATATAGAGAACACAAAGATTTGGTGGACTATGAAAGAACTTAAGGAAAGGCAGTGACTGAAGAACAGATGTAAAGGTGAACAAGAAACTAAGAGACGTGTGGTGAATGCGGTGGAAGTCTTTTAGAATATTTTAACTAGGATTTATATATTGTAATGATTGAAGTACAAATTTGGTATTATTGATTATGAAAAGTGTTTTCTTTCTTTCTTTTCTTTTTTCTTTCGTCTCTTTTCTTTTCTAGTCTGCATGTTGGAAAATATGTAGACAAATGTGTTTGCAGTGTTATGCATTGATTTTTTGCTTCTATTTCTTTTTTCTTTTTATTTTCTTGTAATATTTAATAAAAACTAATTTTTTAAAAAAGGAACAGAAGGGCTGCCAGGAGCTCAAAGTTGTGCCCATGGTTTTCCTTCTCCTCCTTTAATCCCCACCACAACCCAGTGGGGTAGGCTAGGCTGCAAGGACACCCAGTGAACTTCATGGTTGGGTGGGAATTTGAACTCTAGTCTCCCAGGTCCTAGTCCAACACTCTAACCACTGCACCATGCTGCCTCTTCTGTGAGCGAACTGTTGTGGCTTGGAGATGCTGTGTGCGTGAAGGTCTCTCTTCTTGGTCTTCTAGGTTTGGCTGAATAACATGTTGAGGGAGTCAAGTTCTGGGTCTTTCTTACATTTTTGCCCGAAAGGGGTCTACCTTCTATTTTTAACCTCTCTCCCTTTTGCCTTCCTCCTTGTGACCGGGACACAAGGCAGAGTTTGGGTTGTCCCTTCAGCTTCTAAGAAACAGCTTTGCAACTCCTGTGGTTAAGGAAATAAACTCGGTAACTTTCTCTCCCCCCCCGCCCCCCCAGCAAGCGCCTCCACGACATCAAAGGATCCCCACCACCCCGCCGTCAGCTGTCCAGGGGCAGAAGGTGGGCTCCCTCACTCCCCCGTCCTCCCCCAAGACTCAGCGAGCGGGACACCGGAGGATCCTGAGTGACGTGACGCACAGCACTGTCTTCGGGGTCCCAGCCAGCAAATCAACACAGCTTCTGCAGGCAGCGGCTGCTGAGGCCAGCCTCAACAAGTCCAAGTGTGTATATTTTTTTTGGGGGGGGGGTCCTTTCTTCCTGCTAAATGACCCTTTGTGCATTTTGATTCTCTTTACGTTGTGTTCTGATTTGGGGCAGCCTGCCTCTCTGCTTTTCTCGCGTCATGTCCTAATAGTCTTCCTGCTGCTGCTCTTGGAACGAACAGAGGCGTGTGCTTGAGTTGCAAGAGGAGCATTTATAACCCTGGGCTAGCAACTAAGCTTAACATAAGAACCCCAGAAGAGCCTGCTGGATCGGGCCAGTCACCCATCTAGTCCTGTTCTTACAGGGACCAGCCAGAGGCCTGTGGGAAGCCTGCAAGGGGGATTCCCCCCTTTCTGGGGTTTCCAGAAACTGGCGTTCAGAAGCATGGCTGCCTCTGATTGTGGAGGCAGAGCGTAGCCATCATTGCTATGCTCCTCCATCATGAATTTGTCAAATCCTCTTTTAAAGCGTATGTTATTATGATCGAAGAGGCTTTTGTCTGGGCCTCTGTTTGGGAAAGTGACGCTAAAAGGGTGTGGGTGTGTGTGGGTGTGTGTGTGTGTGTTGAAGTAGCTTAGAGTTGAGCATTTTCGGGTTGCGCTCTGTGGCAACCCGGAAGTAACGGAGCGTGTTACTTCTGGGTTTTGCCGCTCGCGCATGCGCAGACGCTCAAAATGACGTCATGCGCGGAAGCGGCGAATCACGGCCCACGCAGACGCTAGTTGCGTTCGCTTCAGGATGTGAACGGGGCTCCGGAACGGATCCCGTTCACATCCAGAGGTACCACTGTATATTTGAAACAATTGGAAAAGCTTTCAAACACCTTGTTCTGTCCCTTTTTTGCTTTGCCCGTGTGCGTGTAAATGGGGGGGGGGGAGTTGCCTATATGAATCTGTGTGGACAATTTTCAGGCTCACAGAGCTGAACAGAGCTTCAAGGTCTACCCAGTTGCATATTCAGCACACATTCAGCAGCACCTGTAGACATTGCAGTGGCGTTGGGAAATAAAGATAGCAACTGAATGTCCCGTTTTTGTTCCCTTTTCGGGGTGGCTTCCTCCAGGTCTGCCTCGACAACGCCTTCTGGATCCCCCAGGACATCGCAGCAAAATGTCTACAATCCACCAGATGTCTCTACCTGGAACCCTTTTGATGACGACAACTTCTCCAAGCTCACAGCAGAGGAACTGCTGAACAAGGATTTTGCAAAACTGAGTGATGGTTAGTGTAATCCAGTAGTGGCTAAAGTGCCCTCACAGTGGAAGCTGTGGCAGCCTAGGCTGTTGAAGATGAAGGGCCTCCCAAAACTTTCTAGGCTTTTCCTTGAGACCAAAGCTGGCTTTTTTAAAGGCTCTCTTGGTCCAGTGGCCTAAATCAAGACCATTGGAGTTCTCATAATCGGTCAGGCAGAGGTCCCATCCCCTGCACTTGATAGATTTCATATTTCAATGTTAATTTGGCACAACATAATTCTACTTGCTGATTTTACTTTCACCTTCCAGGCTTCTGAGGCTACAGAGGGAAACAGCTGTGGTGGCAGTATATGACCATTGTCAGCTGACTTCCCCTGAAATAGACTTGAAATAGACTTCCCCTGAAATCATCCATAGTGTGATCAGCAGATGTCGGCCATTGTTGTGGGAGTCCACTGGCAGTTGCGTTTATACTGTGCTAACAGCCAGAGTTCACTATCCTCAATGCTTTGTCAGAACCATCAGCGGCATAAGATTTTTAAATGCAATTGTTGTATTTCTTAGTATCCTAGTTGCAACCAAAAGACATACCCTATGTTGTTTCTCTCACAGTGCAAACCTATGCTTGTTTGCTTGGAAGTATTCTCACTCTGTTCAGTGTGGACTATTCCTTAGCATGTTTTTATGATTGTAGACTGGCACCGGTTTCCTCCCCAAAAAAGCATCAGGAACAAACCTAGTAAGAGTGAAGGAGCAACATGTGGAGTTTCTGTTTGGCTTAGTTGCTGATCCTTAAAACTGAGAAACCAGGTCTAGCTCTGGCTTGCAATAAATATGAATAATAGTAATATCCAGGGGGGTTGGAATATTTCCAAGATATGCTTAGCAACTCATGATGCATAAGAGCACTTAATAACCAGGTCCTTGATTAATTTGTAATATAAAGATAAATCCAGCTCCTTTGTTGGCTTGTTAGTAATAATAGATAAATTAAACCAACTTTTATCTCATCCGGAGATGTTGACATTTTTGCTGGTGGCTGCTTGTTTAGAAAGAGCTAAATGTTGGTGCTGTGCAGTAGGCCTGTCAAGAGACTCATGGTGTGTTCAGGTATGGTCTGTTGCTCTGTCTAACAAATTGCCCTGCCAGGTCAGGGTGGCCAGAAACAAGATGAATCCTTTCACCACAGGTGGCATCCATTCATCTCCTATATGAGACATGACAATCGAGAGAACCGCCCCAGGCACATGGAAACATCTGGAGAGACCTATTGGACTGGAGACTTTAATATGCATTACAAACCAGTTCTAACATCAAGAAATGGCAGAATTTTGTTGTTGTTTCTTATTGTATTTTAAATTATATAAAATATATAAAAAAATAACCAGGTCCTTGGAATTTCAGGTAAACTTCCGGAGAAGCTGGGTAGCTCAGCAGAGAATCTGATCCCAGGCTTTCAACCGGCTCCTTCCACAACACAGGCAGATGCGTTTGGCTCATCTCCTCTTGCACCTGTGTCAGGTATGCCCAGATGGGATGTTATTTGCAGCTCTGAACAATTCAATGCAGAAGGTCTTTCCAACGGAAGCAGGCAGTGCTTGTCAGGCTGATTCTGGACTCTGCTTGTGTCCCTTTCAGTTGCCATCTGGGGAGATGGAAGGCAGGCTACAAGTAGGCATTATGAGGCTGGCCAGGCTGAGGATAGGGGAGCACAGGGCCTCAGCTGCAAGGCGGTCAGCTATGTTTGGGTCAGGTGACCCCCATATCCAGATCTCCAGCCCAGGTTCCCTGAGGGGGCAGGACCTGTAGTGTGAAGTGTTTCAGGCAGAAGCTGCTGCCCTGTTGGCTAAGCAGAAGGACTAGGTTCTTGGCATTTGTACCAAGCCTGGTCAATTGGGAGGCTTATTACTGCCTGCCATTCACAGGGGTTGGCACTGCACACTCCAATCTATCCTGTGCCTGGAGAGGACTCATGGTCCTGGGTAGTTGTTAGGCCAGGGCCCAGCCTCAAGCTGTGAGGCTCTTCATTCACTTAGCTGAGTATGGACAGCACCTGCTTCAGAGATGAATCAACAAGTGGAAAAAGTGGGGACCCGGGAAGGGCTGTACTTGATTCCATCTGGAGTGGACAGTTCATTAGCTTCCTTCTAAAACCTGGGTGCCTTCTGCAGGCTTAGAGAAGCTGACCAGCCTAAATCCAGTCCTGCCTCTAATCTCATGAAGTATGATCAGGTTTTTATTGAGTCTGGCTGGTTTCTGGAGCTGCTGGAAGCCCCTGCTGTGTGCTGAGACCACCTTGGAGAAGAGCACAGGGCTTTAAGAATAGTCGGCAAGTAGCCTGAATGTGTGCTTTACCTCCTATATTTTCATGTTAAATGCTAAATGCGATGAGGCAGCAACTGTGGCCCAAAGTGATGTTTTTTAGAGCTTTGGTGGATACTCCATAAAACACAAACCTGGTAGTTGTCATAAATTCTGGAGTGACTTCAAGATTATGCTGCTTAAGCCTTTCCCAATCCACTGCCCTCTAGACATTTTTGGACTCCCATCATCCCAGAACATGGCAACTAGGGCTGATGGGAGTTCTAGGAGCCACCAGTTTGGGGAAGGCTGTCCGACTGCAATGTGCTGCATGTGTGGCTGACTTTGAAAATAGTTTGGGAACTTTATTTATTTATTAATTAAAAACATATCCTGCTTTTTACTATGTAGGTCTCACAGCAAAAAAGTAATAATAAAAATACACTGCACAAATTTTAAAACATGAATTAAAGCTGCCAAGTCTAAAACTTCAGGAGTTTAAAATCTTGAGAAAAGAAAAAAGGGAAACATCTGAGCAACATTCAGTGTGCAAAGGTCTACTTGAATAAAACAGTTTTGACCAGACACCTAAAAAACTCAGTTACGGGTGGTGCCAGTCTTAACTTCTTGTGGGTAGGCCCTCCGTAGAGTTGGGCCCACAACATTGAAATATGAGTCGTGCTTCCAGCTTTCAGGTAGTGCAGAACTCAGAGGTCCGCCTGTGGACAGTTGTGGGCCGGTCTTCTCATCTCTTGTCTCCTGAAGCAGCTGCGCTGGCTGCCATTTGATCATGCGACAATTCAAAGTGCTGGTTTTGACACTTAGAGCCATAAACTGCTTGAGTTCTGATTATCTCAGGGGATGTCTCCTTGCATTTGAGATCATCTGTAGAAATCATGCTGCAAGTTCCAGATAAACCATTGCAATGAGCAGGTAATATGGGATTGTTTTATATCGGTTTATTTGTTTTAATGTTTTGTACTATTTTTTACGGAGCAGGGTCTTCTGTGCAGCAGCCCCATTGCTCTGGAACTTTTCCCCAAGGGAGGTTCATTCAGCCTCAGCCTTCCTGGAGAAGTTCAATGTTTTTCAGAGGGCCTTTGATTTCTGGCACTGCTTGTGTCTGCTCTGCTTTTTGAGGGTTTTATCAATTTGATTTTGCCATTTTTATTGGATGGTTTTATAGACCATTATGAAATTTAATGAATAGTGGTATAAAGCTGTTGATAAGAGTAATAATATAGTATAGCCATGCATATTGACTTAGAGACTTCACTCAGTTGCGACACTCTCAAAGAAACACAGTAGCCCTCCCCAAGGCTAACAGAACATATGAATAATGAATTAATCCTCGCCATGCGAACTGTTGAGTTTGGAGAGGGTGGAATGACCTGATACCCTTGGAAGAAAAGTTGTTACTTTGGTTCTGCGGGTGGTCTACTGTGATTTTGGATCAACTCACCAATTATTCACTGATAAACTTTTTGGTTGAGTGGCAGAATAATATCTGCAGCTTGCTGGAGGGGTCCCATGGGGGTGGGAGGGTAATACTGCCGTACCCCCAGATGCATGTGGCAATTAAATGGCTTTTCAATGCATCTTTGGTCTGTTTGGCATCTTCCTGTGCTCTGCTTGACATCTCTCTCTCTCTCTCTCTCTCTCTCTCTCTCTCTCTCTCTCTCCCTCCCTCTCCCCATTCCTTCCTTTCCTAACTTCCTCCTTGCTGCTCACCCAGCTGAAAAAACAAAAGATATCTTGGACTCTAGCCCTCCACTTCTGGCTGTTCCCGATCCTTTCATTCCTCTTCCACTATCAGATACACCAGGTAACTGTGAGTTGCATAAACAAGATGGGATTTAGCAGAAGGGATCCCACTCAAAGGTGTTGCCACCCAAAGTTACTGTTTGGGTGGCCTTGTATACAAATGTCAGTAAGTGAATTCAGATGGTGTGTTATGTTGAACTATTCAGAGTACGACTTGAAAGTCACCTGTTTGCTTCAGCGTGCTTCCTGGAGGTACCTGGATGCCAGCAGCTACCAAAGGGGCTCCTCTGAGCACCCTTCTGGTCCAGACTTGGTTCTTGGGTGGGTTGGGTTCAAGGTAGATTGGGTTCATTTGACCTTGATCTTTTAAGATCATGGTAGAAAATGTATTAGTGGATGTTGTCTTCTTAGGTAACCTATAAATATTGGCCTGGCAGGCTCTCAGGGACTCATCAGAAGTTACTGGGGTGGGGAGTGTTGCAATAAGGGAATGATGTACCAGAATCCATATGTACCAGCTGAACATTTTAAAATCTATTAATTCGATGAAAGGACCCTGTTCTGCTTCTCCTTTCATATCAGTGGGTTTTCATGGGATCTGTTCCCAGTGAATTAATGTGCTTTGGTGTTACCTGGCTTTTATTTTTTAAATAGTGCTTTATTTGCTACTCATGGGCTGCAACTGCTAATGGAAACGTAACTGCTGCAAGAAGGACAGAGGTGACGGCAAAGCATCTGTTCCAATACTGAGAAATGAGAAGTTCAGGCTCAAAGCATTCATCTTCTCTTGCCTTGGAATGGGAGCCAAGTCTCCTTAAAATAAGCTCATGGCAGGCTGTCTTGCTTGATTAGTCATTACAGAGTGTGGTAATGCTTTTAATTCTGTGCACTAGGCACTAGTTCCTCCCCCCTTTTTTTCTCATGAGGATGAGCCCTCCCAGCCACAAGGCAAGGTAAGGGCGGTGACTGGCAGGCATGTCCTGTCCAGCATAGTTTCACTATCAATGGTTAAATTCACAGCCTTCGAGGGGATTCTCTGGCTGCTGTTTTAACAACATATGCTGCGGTCAAATGAAAGCATAGCAGAACTGCAAGCCCTTCTCTCTGATGCCTATTATTTCATAAATAAAACAAGGTACCAGTGGTGAGAATGATGATCAGGCCAATAGCTGTTACATGCAAAATTTTGTTTCTAGAAAATCTCTTTTCATCTCCCCACCTACACCCAGCCCTGCAAAGCAATTTTTTAAAATAGTCCTTATAGCTGTATAGATATGCTTGAAAGGATAGTGGGGGGACCTGCTTGCTGAAATCTTAGTAGCCACATGGGTAGATTTCCAAAGTCCCACAGCATAACTACCGTATTTTTCGCTCTCCTGGCTTCAGGGATAGCTGCGCAGCCTGCATTCGCTCCATAAGACACACACACATTTCCCCTTACTTTTTAGGAGGGGGAAAGTGCGTCTTATAGAGCAAAAAATACGGTTCTTCTCTGCTCTTCCTCCAAGACTAGCAAAACCCAAAATAATTTATGCAGTGCAAAAGAAGCACTGCGTGTTTTCTGGATACCAGATTCAGTTTTTTCCTTGAGCTGTGTTTGGATTTCACAGACAAAAGGCATGAAATATGTGCTTTCCTTTCTCCTTCTACAGTTTTAGCCGCCCTTTGTAACGAGCTCCTAAGATGGGATTGACTTGTTTTGGAGAACAACATGTGCCCATTGGTTTGTTGACACCTCAAAGGTTAAAAACAAGGCAGCCACCTAGAGCAGCTGCTTGGAAAGGTCCCATGGTCTTTAGCCAGCCTTTGCCAAATTGGTGCCCTCCAGATGTTTTGGACTGCAACTCCCATCAGCTCCAGCCAGCACGGTCATTCTCCCATCAGCAGCAGTGCTATACAGCTGTGCTGGCTAGGGCTGATGGGCGTCGTAGTCCCAAAACATCTGGAGGGCACTAGGCTGGCAAAAGCTGCTCTTAAGCCTGCTATTCTGAATGTGCTGTTTGATGGGATTCTTACTAGATAGTTTTTCTTCCCCAGCTGATGTCCAAGGAAAAGGACTCTGCTGCTGTGTGCTTTATTGAAATAGCTGTCCTTTTCTTTCCTTCCATGGCTGAAGAGTGAGTGAGTAACATGCTCAAAAAGCCTATGGGGTGGTTTTTTGTTTTGTGCATCTTGATTGTTCAAAGTGATAATTAATAATGGTTGAATTGCATTTTGGGAGAGTTTCTTTTTCCACCCTAATTAAGGATGCCTGCTGTAACGTGTGCACTGCTTGTTTATTTTTGGATGTTTAGCCAGGACATGCAGACAGCATGGGGTGGTTTAAAAAGAGAAGTCCAGGTGGCAAAAGCAAATATTTTTATCCCCAAGGTCATTTGCTGAAACAGCTCCACCTGACTCAACCGTGCCCACTGCAACCTTGCGCAAGGGTAAAGTAATACTCACTTCCACCTTCCACCTGCTTTGCAAAGCTGACAAAGGGAGCAGCAGCCCCCGAAAGCCGATGGGAATAAGGAGGGGTGGAGCTTGCAACAACTTTCTTCTGTTGCCTTTCCTTCTCCTCTCCGTGTGGAAGAGGAAGCCCCTGTTCTCAGCAGGAGCCCCGTGTTGTTGTTGTTTATATCTTGTAGTTGTTGGTATTCATCTGTCTTGAGAGACAATGGAGTGCACCTCCAGGGGTGAAGTCAAACAACTCCGCTAGCAGCACTGATGACCTCCCTGGGGCTCAAGCCTGGGCAGTGTTTATGGAGGTCCTGGATTGCCCAGATGATAAGACTCCCCTCTTGGTCTCACTAGTGTGGTCCAAAGGAAAGCCGAGCAATAGGTTTGGCACCAGTTTGGCTATAGGAGTTGCTGGAAGGAGGCATACAAGGCACCATCCATCTGCCTTAGGGACTCCACCCTGGCTTTCTCCTTAGTCTTTTCTTCTCCTGAATCCCAGAAGGCAGCAGAGGTTTTGGATCAGAGTTTTCATTCTCATAATTCCCAGGTTGATGAGCCCCATCTGCCTCTCACTTCCCTCTACAGCACATGCAGAAATCACGTCCTTGACCGTTGGACCCACTCATCCGCCAGAGCCTGTCTTCACATGTAGGTGAAGTCCCTAATTCCCTAAGGGTTTGAGGCCCATTGGTTACCCTCACCTGGTTTAGCCGGTTTTTACATCACATTTTATTATTATTTATTTATTGCATTTATATCTCACTGTGTTCTCCATGGAGCCCAAGGTGGAGTACATGGCCCTTCCTCTTTAATCTCATTTAATCTCCATAAACAACCCTGTGAGATAGGTTAGACTGACAGCCAAGCCCCGCCCCGCCCATAAATGAGCTTCATGGCCCAGGTCCTACTCTGACCACAGCATCACACTGGCTCTGATAGGATATCACTGTATGCATTTGTTCAGAAGCACAGCCCATTAAGCTCACACTCCCAGATAAGTTGTATGCTAAGGCTGCTGTCGTATTCACCAGGGAGTGGGGAGCTGAATCTGGTCAGCAGGCTGGATCCAAAAGTCTCCCACCCCACAGGCCGCTTTGGCAAGTGAGTGGGACATGCCACCTGTCAGTGCACATGAGGTCAGGTGCTTTAACTTCAAAGGGAGAATTAGCACATTCTAAAATGTGCTCCCAATTCTTCCTTTCCGGCTAGAATTCTGCACTTTTTGAATTTGTTGCTGCAGGTCTAGTGCTGGATTACACCAGTGGCTGGGAAAGAGGAATCAGTATGTTTTTTTTATTCCCATGTCCATTTTAAGATTCCCTCCCCCCCCCCTTTATGCAGATCCTGGTTACTTAAACGTGCATGCACACAGCAAATCAGCCAGAGAAAAATTTGCACACAGCTGTTGAGAGATTCAAAGCCCTCTTCATGCAAATCTACTAATTGCAGTCCTCCAGGAATATAATTTGCATAATGCATAATTCATTTTGTCTTTGGGGGACAAAAGGCCAAAAGAGAGAGAAAGAAATCATGTTGGCTTCTGGGATGTGAGAATACCAAATAGAGAAGTCAAGCCACTTATCACTGTGTGACAATGGCAGATATTCAAGAGATCTTGGAGACAATAATTGCACCTGCTTCTGCTTGAGTGTAAATTAAGGGAGGTTCTGGCTTTACTGCACCGAATCAACTTTGGGAGCTTCTGTGCACATTATGGGGATGGTGCAAAGCACTGAAATTAAACAAGAAGCTCTGAAATGCTGCACCAAACCTGTCCCCTGTGGTTGCCATGCTGGCTGGTATTGATGGGAGATGTACTTCGTACACCTGGAGGGCATCAGGTTGGGCAAGGCTCCCCTGTGGCATGAGGTCCCAGGTCACAACCAAACATCTGCCATAAAACTGCTGTAGCAGAACATGCAGGTTGCTGAAAACATCCCTGCCAGATTTGGAGGGAGAAGGGACATCTATAGGACTTTCCCCTATACGTTCCAGGGAGTGAGACCACAGAAAGTACACAGCCCAGAATCATAGAATCATAGAGTTGGAAGAGACCACAAGGGCCATCGAGTCCAACCCCCTGCCAAGCAGGAAACACCATCAGAGCACTCCTGACATATGGTTGTCAAGCCTCTGCTTAAAGACCTCCAAAGAAGGAGACTCCACCACACTCCTTGGCAGCAAATTCCACTGCCGAACAGCTCTTACTGTCAGGAAGTTCTTCCTAATGTTTAGGTGGAATCTTCTTTCTTGTAGTTTGGATCCATTGCTCCGTGTCCGCTTCTCTGGAGCAGCAGAAAACAACCTTTCTCCCTCCTCTATGTGACATCCTTTTATATACCGTATTTTTCGCACGATTGGACGCACCGGACCATAGGACGCGCCTAGTTTTTTTGGGGGGAAATAAAGGAAAAAAATTTTCCCTTTATTTCCCCCCCAAAAGCAGGTCAGGGAAACCGAACCAGGTCGAGGAACAGCGGGATAGTGGCGCTGCGCCTCCCTGCTGTCCCCCGAGCTTGTGGGGCTGGCTGATGTCTGCCTAGCGCGCGGGGCGCTCTGCTTCAGGGCGCCCTACCCGCCGGGCGGCAGGCTGCTATCCGCAGCTTGGGGAGCCTTGTGGGGAACTGCTGCAGGGCTCCCCACGCTGCGGATGTATGCCTGGCGCGAGGGGCGCTCTGCTTCAGGGTGCCCCACCCGCCGGGCGGCAGGCTGCTATCCGCAGCGTGGGGAAGCTTGCGGGGAGCTCCTGCAAGGGTCCCCATGCTGCGGATGTGTTCCCAAAGCGCCGGGAGCTCTGCTTTCAGGGTGCCCGACGCTCCGGGAAGCAGGCTGCTATCCGCAGCCTAGACACGGCTAGCGGACCACTGCGCTAATCCCGAAGCTTGGGGCGTGCGGAGCTCAGCGTGCCCCAAGCTTCTGGGCGCCGGCAAGGTCTCCGCTAGCCCTGGGAGAGCCCCGCGACGTCGCGGGGCTCTCCCAGGGCTAGCGGAGACCTTGCCAGCACCCAGAAGCTTAGGGCGCGCTGAGCTCCGCACGCCCCAAGCTTCGGGATTAGCGCAGTGGTCCGCTAGCCCTGGGAGAGCCGCGCGACGTCGCGGGGCTCTCCCAGGGCTAGCGGAGACCTTGCCGGCACCCAGAAGCTTGGGGCGTGCTGAGCTCCGCACGCCCCAAGCTTCGGGATTAGCGCAGTGGTCCGCTAGCCCTGGGAGAGCCGCGCGACGTCGCGGGGCTCTCCCAGGGCTAGCGGAGACCTTGCCGGCACCCAGAAGCTTGGGGCGTGCTGAGCTCCGCACGCCCCAAGCTTCGGGATTAGCGCAGTGGTCCGCTAGCCCTGGGAGAGCCGCGCGACGTCGCGGGGCTCTCCCAGGGCTAGCGGAGACCTTGCCGGCACCCAGAAGCTTGGGGCGTGCTGAGCTCCGCACGCCCCAAGCTTCGGGATTAGCGCAGTGGTCCGCTAGCCCTGGGAGAGCCGCGCGACGTCGCGGGGCTCTCCCAGGGCTAGCGGAGACCTTGCCGGCACCCAGAAGCTTGGGGCGTGCTGAGCTCCGCACGCCCCAAGCTTCGGGATTAGCGCAGTGGTCCGCTAGCCCTGGGAGAGCCGCGCGACGTCGCGGGGCTCTCCCAGGGATAGCGGAGACCTTGCCGGCACCCAGAAGCTTGGGGCGCGCTCAGCTCCGCACGCCCCAAACTTCGGGATTAGCGCAGTGGTCCGCTAGCCCTGGGAGAGCCGCGCGACGTCGCGGGGCTCTCCCAGGGCTAGCGGAGACCTTGCCGGCACCCAGAAGCTTGGGGCGCGCTCAGCTCCGCACGCCCCAAACTTCGGGATTAGCGCAGTGGTCCGCTAGCCCTGGGAGAGCCGTGCGACGTCACGGGGCTCTCCCAGGGCTAGCGGAGACCTTGCCGGCACCCAGAAGCTTGGGGCGTGCTGAGCTCCGCACGCCCCAAGCTTCGGGATTAATGCAGCGCTCCGCTAGCGGTGGGAGAGCTGGGTCTCCCTCTGCTAGCAGATAGCTTCCTGAAGCCTGGAGAGCGAGAGGAGTCGGTGCGCACCGACCCCTCTCACTCTCCAGGCTTCAGCGAAAGCCTGCATTCGCTCCATAGGACGCACACACATTTTCCCTTGCTTTTTAGGAGGGAAAAAGTGCGTCCTATGGTGCGAAAAATACGGTATTTGAACATGGCTATCATATCACCCCTTAACCACCTCTTCTCCAGGCTAAACATGCCCAGCTCCCTTAGCTGTTCCTCATAAGGCATCGTTTCCAGGCCTTTGACCATTTTGGTTGCCCTCCTCTGGACACGTTCCAGTTTGTCAGTGTCCTTCTTGAACTGTGGTGCCCAGAACTGGACACAGTACTCCAGGTGAGGTCTGACTGGAATCCCACTGGACAATTCACCCCTGGCCTTAGGTATTAACTAGGATTAATTCTTTTCTTTTGGCCACGTGCAATAAAAGGGGGGGGGAACGATTTGTAGGGTGTGTGACTCATCTTTCTATGATGTAGCTAATACCATGCATGGTTGTTTTGCAAAGTTTTTGTGAACTAACCACAGCACTTGCACAGAAACAGGAGCATGCAGTTTACAGGGCTCTGTGTTTCATGAATGCCTTTGGGATTCTGCAGCTCTCCTTACACACAGAAGTACATTTGAGCCGTGGCTGCTGGTACCCATTCCTGAAGACATGGAGTCAGGGAGGGCGGGAGAAAGTTACTAATGCCAATTATGTACTTTTACTGGGACTGCTTCTTCTCTCCATGTTGATAAGCTGAGAGAAAAGCTGTGTGTCTGTGTCTGATGGTGGGGCAGCTTCAGATGAAATGTGGCCATTTGAGATTTTTGCAGTCCTAACACCTCCTTCTATTCCTTTACTGATTTTCTCCTTCTGTCATTTATGTTAAATGCCCACTTCCAAACATATTCCAGACATCATCAAGTATGACTGAGCCTAGAAAACTGAGCACTCTTAAGAGGTTAATTGAAATCCTACATTTTAAAAATCCAGTGTGTCTCCAAAAAAACCCACCACACTCAAACTAAAAGGAACAGGCAATGCAGGTTGATTAATTTGTATAGTTTAGCTTGGCGCTTTGGGGTGTGTGTGTGTGTGTGTGCGCGCGCGCGTTTGAAAAGGAGTCAGCAACAATTCTGGGCTAATTCTCTACTGGCTAACAAGATGTTTTAGTGCAAGGATGCTAGAACATTCACTGTGATGAGCCAATTAAATGGGGCACCTTGGGGAGGCTACAAGTACAAAAAG
The DNA here is from genome assembly GCF_964188305.1 of Podarcis bocagei. NCBI lineage: Eukaryota > Metazoa > Chordata > Lepidosauria > Squamata > Lacertidae > Podarcis > Podarcis bocagei. The sequence goes on along the minus strand of NC_138132.1, from coordinate 88,627,252 downwards.
TGTCTGTGGTCTTGTTTCTGTTTATGTGATTCAGTTATTAAAGGACCAGCTGGAAAAATCCAGGGCCCTGACTTTTCAGGCTGTTGCATGTTTAACCAAAGGATCTATATCTGCAATTAAATGCATATATTGGTGAAAATAACCCTGATAGAAATCCTTTAAATGTTAGGTGCGTTGTTGACCTTGTTGAACAATTGCTGTTCTGCTTTAACCAATTTTTTGTGGTTTTTGCTTTATTTCTTTCTGCTTCTCTCCTTCCTCATTTCCTGCTCTCTCCCCCTCCCCTGCTAGAAAAACTGATTGAGGGCCTCAAATCTCCTGAGCCTGCACTCCTCCTCCCTGATATCCTGCCTCTCGCTGATCCCTTCGGTAGCACCCCTGATGCTGTGAATGGTAAAATCCTGAAAAGCCTCTCTGGCGTGTTCTGTCCTGCATGTTGACCCACCGGCATTGCATGTTTTGAACCGTGGCAAGCATGTGCCCAGAGGTCAAGTCAGCCAGAGCCCACAAAAAGTGACTTTGGGAGACAGAGGGTCATAGGGTGTTGTTCAGTGTTTGGAATTCACTAGCCTATCGCTGAGTCTGCGAATCAGACATGTGAAGTTCCTTCACCCTGGGCATCACCGCCAAACCATCTCCTTCCCTTGTTCCACTAATTCTCCGCTTTCTGTAATCTATCACTTCTTCCTCTCATTTTTATCCTTCCCCAGTGGGAAACTCAGGCCAGATCTACATGTGCAGCAAAAATGGGATGGTAGAATCCTGATGTGAATGGACTTCAAATTATACAGGAGGGCAGGAAAGGCTCATTCACTGGGCAGACGTGGGGAATCTTTGGCTCTTCAGAGGTTACTGAACTTGCAGCTCCAGTCGGCGCTAGCAAACATGGTTGATGGCTAAGAATGATGGGAGTTGTAGTTCAGCAGCGTCTAGAGAGCCAAAGGTTCCCCACCTTGGGGGGGGGGGGCAAATTGTCAGCTGAGCTCAGATAAACAGAAGTATGAGATTACTTTACTCCATATATGCCCACTTGACCTCTTTGATAGGCAAAACTGGCATTGTTACAGGTGCCACGTAATACCTGTCCAGTGTTCGTAATAATTTGACATTTTAGTGTGGCAGCACTGGATCTCCCTGCCTGTGGATATCAGGCAGGTGCCTTCACTGTATTCTTATCAGCACTTGCTAAAAACATATTAGTTTAGGCTAGTATCTAGAATGCCAATGCAAATTGTAATCTGTTTCTCTATACCATGCATAATTTTATATGCTTCTAGCCTGTTGTCTCCTACTCACCTTTTCCCTAAGCAAAAAAGTCCCAAACATCTATCCCCTTGATCATTTTGGTTGCTCTTTTCTGAACCTTTTCCAACTCTACAATATCCTTTCCAAGGTGAGGCAACCAGAACTGTACCGGGTATTCCAAATGCAGTTACGCCATAGATTTATTTAATTGTACTGTATTATGATACTGGCAGTTTTATCTTCCGTTCCTTCCCTGGTGATCCCTAGCACAGAGTTTGCCTTTTTCACAGCTGCCCTACACGGGGTCGACATCTTCACTGAGCTATCTGCTATGACCCCCAAGGTCTCGTTCCCAGTCATTCACCTACAGTTCAGTCCCTATGAGCTTATAGGTGAAATTAATATTCTTTTTGCCCTGACGTGCATCACTTTGCACTTGTTTACATTGAATTGCATTTGCCATTTTGCTGCCCATTTCTTCAGTTTGGAAAGGTTCCTTTCGCAGCTCTTCGCAATCTCTTCTTATTTTAAAGAGCCTGAGCAATTCAGCACTGTCAGCAAACTTGGCTACCTCACAGCTCACCCCTAACTCTAGATGTTTATGAGCAAGCTAAAAAGCTCAGGTCCCAATACTGATCCTTGGGAGACTCCACTTTCTACTTCTTTCCATCCAGAGAGCCGTCTATTTATCCCTCCTCTCTACAATCTACTAACTTAACCCATCCCTGATCCACTTCACCCCCCCCTCCCCACTTTCCTGCTCTGAAATGATGCGTCCACCTATTTCTGCTATGTTTCTTCTTGCATCCTTAGAAATGGTTTGGCGTGCCTGGGTCTCTCTTGCTCTTGAGGAGCCTCAGTGCTTTTCTCCTCAGATTTTAGTTTCTCTCTGCCGCATTCTTTCCCTTGCTCAAAGACTTAAAAGCCCGGGATACGAAACACCCTCTGGCCCTTGCAAGCCTAAGCTCCCACAGCATCCTGAATGGGCCCAGACAAGACTGGCTGGCTGGCCTAGTCCATCCTCTGGTCTCCCTTGTGCCATATCTTCCCTTCACAAAGCTGAGAATTTTTAAAGCTGTTGCATGTATGGAATAGCCATAAATATATACCTGATGTTCCTTTTCCCAAAATGTATCTTGAAAGGTGCACTTAAGCCACCAGTATTGCAAGCACATCTTTTTCTCAGTTCAATGCATGCCATAATCCTGGACACTTTTGGAAAGCTAAAGAGACCTTTCCTAAGCATTTTAAGTAGCAAATTATTTCCAGCTGCCTATTTGCCGGAAGAAGAAATCGAACCAGCTACTGAAGTTTCATGGCATGTTAAAGCCAAGCCTTATAATGAAGCTGAATCACAGGAGTCTGGGCTGCATGCTTCCGTTTTTGAGAATTGTCTGCATGTGTTAGAAAGCACATGGGGGCAATAAGGATCGTGAGCCTGACAGGCTCCATCTGCTCATCCCTAGCAACGAGAGCAGCTCTGCGGTGCAGAATACATCCAAATACCACAGCTCAGTGGGCAGGGCATCTCCAGGGACCTGCAGCTTGCACCATCTTCGTCTGGCCAAAGGGTCAGGTTGAAAGAACTCCTGCAGTTGTCCCTGCCCACATGATTCTGCATCCTGGAGGGGGCATGGAATCTCCTCCCATGGCTGTGGCATTGATGCTGTCAGAGGTACGTCTGGAAAGGAACCTCACTGACACTCGGAAGTTTGGGCTTGCACAGGTCTACCAGTGTGCTGGGTCTTTCTTGTTCTGTGCTTTCCTGGGTGCCCAGGAATGCACAGCTGTGCCGATGGGAATATCCCTTTGAAAATCACCCTCGGACCAAACTGACATTTAGTAGTGGGCAATCCAGGTGTTGGAATGTCTCTGCCTGCAGTAGGATGTCCAGGGCTTAGTGTTTCAGGCTATGGCCTTCTTTTCCTTTCTTCCTCTGCTGAACCTCACCTAACTTTGGCTTCTGCTCTGTTCCTTTGTGCCTTCGGAAAGGAAAAGCTGAACTAACAGTTGAGAGTCTCATCCCGGGCCTTGAGGCTCCTGTGTCGCAGCATATATCATCGCAGACAGACTCTGTGGCTTCAAACAGAGCAGGTTGGTGGGGGCTTGAGCTCAGGCGGGCCATGATGTCAAGCTGGTGACACCATGATGAAGAAATGGGTGGGCTTCTGTGTCTTACATTCTCAGCACTGGGGCATTGTCTGCAAGCTGAACTTTTCTTTAGAGTGTTAATTTGAAATTTTAAAAAGATCCATACACCTTCCCTGGGGTGCATATATATATATGCACAACCTCTCTCCAAATGCTACACATTTAAATAAGGCAAAGTATTAAACAGCATAACATTCTGCAACCTGCAGCCTTGGCATTATCAACACCACACTCTCACAGAGTTAACAGATTAGAATCAGTCTCATCTACAGTTCAGCCCAGAGTGCTGTAACTGTAATCCTCCTATCATATTGAATTTCAACTCCTTAAAATCCAGAGCTGTTAAATAAGCAGCAAGGCATCTCCCAAAGCCCTTTAAGATGATATTTTTAAGAACCACCACCACCACCTGAAATCAATTTATTTGTTCAGAGGCTGCTTGTATATGCCGAGTCCTTTCAAAACGACTAATTTTGTCCCCACTTCAGCCCAGGATTTTAAAAACTGATGCATTCAAGCTCAGGATGAGTTGCAAGCAGACAGCTTGCCAGGTGTGACTGCTAACCTCCTCTTCTCTGTACTGTTTTCTTGCTTGCTAACCGGGGGACCATCAGATTCTGTCACTGGGGAGGACTCCCTGCTTGACTGCTCCCTGCTTTCTAATCCTGCTGCTGACCTTCTGGATGAGTTTGCTCCTTTAGCCGTTTCAACCCAAGCTCACAAAGGTAAAGTTCCTTTTAAGTGTTGTGTACAAATGGGAGAGGAGGTTGGGGAATGTGAGAAATGTGCAACATGAAAGTGGTGGAAGCATCTGTGTTGAAAGCTGTGGTGGTCCCTGTGTGCCAAGGCAGGATGGTGGTTCAATTAGCAGGATCCTGTTAATTCCAAATTATTTTTGTGTGCCAAATGACAATGCCTTCATTTCTTCTTTCCTGGGTCCAGTGTGATCTCTTAACATGAGTTTCTGGGGGCTGGATGGGGGTGAACCCCTACGTTGGCACGCCCTTCCTCTTCCTTTCTCTTCAGATCACAGTGCAAAACTTCCTTCTTCCACGAACATTTTTGTCATAGCTCTTCCACAGTTGATGCAGCTTAGTGGCCAAGTGTTTGAGCTGCAAGTTGGGCTCATAGGAAGTGAGCAACACACTATTTCAACCACTCCCAACCTGGTGCCCTCCAGATGTTTTGGGTCACAACTTCCATCAGCCTGGGACAGCCTAGCCATATGATTCTCAAGCTGACAGGAGCTCTGCTGTGCTGCCTGGAGATGGTGGGAACTTCAGCTCAGGCAGGTTGAGGTGCCAAGTTGGGAATTTGCCCAGCCTGGTCTGAAATATGGGCTTCAAAATTGCTGGCGTTCCTTCAGCGCTTGCCTGTGGAGTTCTTTCTCTTCCTCTGGTCTCTCCATCCTCACTCTCTAAATGTAAGCTGCTTGTGGGGGGAAGCCCACCAACAGAGGCGAGCAGCTGTAAACCTCTGGCAGTAGAATCTTTTGGGTGTAATCTGATATCGAGGGCTGCGTGCCTGTGCTCCACTTGGTTGTGTCAGATGTTGCTTCTCAGCATCTTTTGCTTGTGTTCCCCAGTAAAGAGCAGGGTCTTTTCATTGGTGGCTCCCTGCTTGCGGAATGCTCTCCCTGGGGAGGCTCGCCTGGCACCATCGTTGCATATCTTCAGGCGCCAGGCAAAAAGATTCCTTTTTAACTGGGCCTTTTGCTTTTAACTACTTATGACCTTTTAGAGAGGGTGGGATATTTTAATGTGTCACCTCCCTCCCCAGTCTTCATGTGTGTGGGTTTGCTCTGGGTCGCCATGACACAAAAGCAACTAATACATTTAACAAATAATAATGATGGTGATACGTGCCGTGGATGCACATGGCTAGCACTTAAATAAATTAATTGTCCTCTTGGCACATATGCAGTGTTTTAGGAACGGCTGACCGCTGCCATGTGTGTTTCGCAATGTAGCTTCCGGCCTTTGGGAATGAGCTTTCCAATCTGGCCTGGCCCCACCTCCCCAGCCCAGGCGGGCCATTGGCTCTGTGTTGGGCAGGAAGGGGTATAAGGACTTCTTTCCAAGCTGAGCCTTGCTGGGAGTGAACATAGTAAGCTGCCTTATACAGAGTCAGACCATTAGCCTGTCCAGAATTGCCTGTGCTGACTTGCAGCAGCTCCCAGCCCTATATGGAGAGGCTGAGGATCAGAGGCACCAAGTGCCGTGCAACAATGGGGGGGGGCTCATCGCGTGCACGTGACATCACACATGCAACACCCCCATGTGATGTCACAAGTGTTGGAAGGAGACCACGAGGCCCAGTGAGGCCCTCCGTCGCTGCAGGGAGGCCTGGCAAGGCCCATCCCCTCAAGAATTTTTTTTTTTGGGGGGGGGGTCAGCCCCATCACTGCATACTTTGGGGAGGGGAGCTGAGCTGTCCTCCGCCCCATAGAGTTGGCACATATGCTGGAGATGGAACCTGGGACCTTCTATATTCAAAGCGGCTGCCCTGCGGCTGAGCTATGCCCCATTCCCTTGAGTGAGCAGATCTGCTGGAGCTCCAGCGCATCTTGTGTTTCTGGCCTGGCTTTTTTTACCCCATGCTTGTTCTCTGCTCTTGCCTCCTAGTGGGGCTCTTTGCCGTCACAGCTCTTAGTTCCTGGCTCACTCCACACTGCCTGCATGTGGCCCAGGTGAGCTTTGCCCACCAAGCAGCAATAAAATACTCCTCTTGGTATGGGCTACATCTGCCTGGAGTTCTAGTACATCAGCATCTTTTCCTGGGAATAATGAAGCATGAGCAACAAAGGAAATCGTTATGAGCAAGAGCACCAGTTTTATGTTTTATCCGTAGCTGGATGTGCAGTGAGCAAGTGCAACGGGAACGGATCCGTGTTGCTTCCACTGGAGTAAGTAACGAAGAGTGATTTACAGTTCTAGCTTGTTCTAAACATTAGAATGAGGTTTCTGAGGATAGGAGCTGTTTGCTAGTATAACAGCTAACCTCAGAAGGTGGTGGAGGTTTTTAAACAAGGATTAGATGGCCATTTGTCAGGGAATCTTTAGTTGTGGTTCCTGCATTGCAGGGCGTTGGACAATAGTCTCTATATATAACAAAAGAATTAAAATTGGAGACCATCAACTAGCCATTGTGGAAAGATGTCTTGTTAATTCCCAACATTAGCCTGGCAGAATAGAAGAGTTTTCCGCAGGTGTTTAAAGATTGACTCAGAAGGCACCTGCTGAATCTCTAGTGGCAGGGTGTTCCACAGGACAATGTTCTGTTTTGAATTGCTGTCAGATGAGCCTTGACAGCTTGCAGGATGACCAACAACGCTCTTGCAGATAATCTCTGTGATCAAGATGGGATAGAAGGGTTTAAGTGGCCCTTAGGGCACCCTGGACCTAAGTTGTTCAGGGCTTTGTAAATTAATACAGGCCCCTCAGACCTGGCTTGGCAGCAGATGAGCTTAGTTAGGGTTAGTTAGGATTCTGTTGTTCTCTATGTTGGAATCTGGGTGTGGGAAGAAGCGAAAGTGTATGACATGAGTGGGAAAGGTGATCTGCTTAATTTCAAAATAAGCAAAATAAGGCAGGGAATGGGTCTATCTGTGGTCCTCCAGATGTTGTTGGATTCCAACTCACTCAACCCAGCTAGCATGGTCCATAGTTGGGGGTGCCTGGAGCTGTAGAATATCTGGAGCTTCCCCATCTCTAAAAGAAGTCCAGGTCATTTTCTGGCATCCTCTTGGTGGAGGTAGAAATTAACAATCTTTGTTTACAAGTTGGGGGGGGGATGTTACAGATGTTGCATTTCTTCCAGTCAGTAGCACTCTGAAAGCAGATTGATTCCTTGGAGAAGTTGCCTTACTCTTGGTGTGTGTGTGTGTGTGTGTGTGCGCGCGCATGCACACAAACTGTCTGAAGCTGGTATGCTGAGTTTCTTCTAGCATCACCTTACGCCACTAGGAAGTTCTGCCGTTGCAGGACTACTAAGTGGCAGCTGCTTTTGCTGGGGGTTTGCCACTTTTCAAAAGTGACTCAAAAGGATCTCTTGTCAAAATCTGTGCCAGAACTGAAACCACACCTGACAGCTCTGGGCCAGCCTGAAATAAGCCCTTGCCCTCCACTGCGAGTGTCTTGGGAGCATGTGGGAATATCACTGAGCTCGTGGCTTGGAGAAGGAGCCCTGTTTTCCACAACTGTGGCATCTCGAAGGGGGTGGTAGACTATGTTTGCCTTCACAAACGGTGATCCCACCATGAGTCTGCGTTCTGTGAACCACCCTGAGACCTCAGGGTGTAGGGTGGTATATAAATTATTTACAAAATTATAATAATAAGTCTACCAGAGGCCCCCACCCTCTTGGTGGAGCAGAGCGTTGACTCATCTGAACCAGGGCTTGGGCTTGTCTCTCTCTTCACTGCCTTTTCTCGTGCCTTGTGAGATCAGGTCCCTGGGAACATTGCTAACTCTCTAACGCAGCCTGGCTGCTTTCTTTCTCACAAAACTGCCTCTGCTGCTGCCACTGCTGCCGCTTCTGTTTATTTTTCATGTTTATACCTCACTCTCCTTTTTAACTCATAACAATTTAAAGCTCCACCTTCCAACCTCGCCTTTGCTCGCCTGGTGTGTCCTCCAGCTGTTTGGGACTGTGATGGGAGCTTTTCGACCCAAACAGCTGGAAGACATGGCGGGTTGGGTCCGCTAATCCTTCTTTGCAACAAAACACATGCAGCTAATGTTGTTTTGGTGGTTTCTAACCAGCTTTCTCTGATCTATCTTTTTGCTCCTTTTTAAAACTTCCACCCCTCCTCCCATCGTGCTGCAGAAGATACTAACCTGATCTCTGGCTTCGATGTCCCTGAGGGCTCTGAAAAGGTGGCAGGAGACGAGTTTGACCCCATCCCTGTGTTGATATCCAAAAATTCACAAGGTAAGCAGGCAGACTGGGTGTGACTTGAGATTTTAAGGCAGTGTCTTTCTTTGTGGTAGCATGTATGGCCTGAAACTAAACCTGAGGCTCAAGGCTTGCAGGGTCTCCATGCCTGAGCCCAGTCTTCTTCAGCTTCCATAGTCTTGGCAGCGCTGGGCTCCTTTCAGTTCCCACTTCTTGTGACAAGGACACGTTGAGGAGAGGTGAGCATCCCAACATCTTGAGTAAAAAGAAAATTATTTTGGAATCTGGCATAATAGTGTTACTGCCCCAAATCTCCTGATCGTAAGCGGGTGGGCGGAACTACCTCTAATCATCTCCAAAGGACCCTTGTGATTTAGAACCAAATTCCAGTATTCAGGATTTGGTTAGGCTCCCACCAGGGGCCTATACCAACCCAAGGAGATTAACAGTTGATTTCCATCACTACTCTACGGCTCCTTCCACTACCACGCCCTCGTGGTTTAAAAAGCAGCTTGCAATGTAACATGATTAGGAGACAACCACCCACCTTGTGCCCATGGAACTAATCCTGAGGGTCTTTGAATCCTGACCCAGAGTTCACTGCTGGGAATAGCTATAATACAAGCTTGATGATTTGTGGTGGAAGGAATCAAGGGTAGGGCCTCTTGGCCAGGTGACCCATTGGATTCACATCCCCTCTCTCCCACACATTGCCATCCTGATTTTTGACCGGGAGTTTCATATAGGCCCAACAGCACAGAGTTATATTCTAAAACACAACACACCTTAAAGCTAGAGAGTGTATTGGGGTGCTGGGCTGCAGTTGAACATTCTGTCATAAAGGAATGCGGGTGGTACTGTGGGTTAAACCACAGAGCCTAGGACTTGCCGATCACAAGGTTGGCAGTTCGAATCCCCGTGATGGGGTGAGCTCCCGTTGCTCCGTCCCTGCTCCTGCCAACCCAGCAGTTCGAAAGCACGTCAAAGTGCAAGTAGATAAATAGGTACCACTCGGGCGGGAAGGTAAATGGCATTTCCATGCGCTGCTCTGGTTTGCCAGAAGGGGCTTAATCATGCTGGCCACATGACCCGGAAGCTGTACGCCGGCTCCCACGCCCAATAAAGTGAGAAGAGCGCCGCAACCCCAGAGTCGGTCACGACTGGACCTAATGGTCAGGGGTCCCTTTACCTTACCAAAGCGGCTGTGCAGAGAAAACGCACAGACCATGCACAGCTGAAAAGGGGCAGGGGCATCTTTTGATAAGACATGCGTAACATCAAGACCTCCATGGGAAGACATAGATGCTCCCTGTTGAATAAGAATTTGGTGCTCCACAACTCTGGAAATTGCCTTTGTCCCATGGTCCATGCGCACAGGACTCCCCCTCTCAAGTTTTGTCATGGAGCCCTGCCCGGTAACAGATTCCTGCTCTAATATTTCCTTAACACTGTTGTATAATCATCCTAGGGAAGAGGAGACTAAATGAGGTTGCTTAGAGAGGGAGGAGCTCTAGATCTAAGCCCCTGACCCTCCATTTATTCTGTTTACTTATTTCACGTAATCTATACACTGCTTGACTGTAAAAGCAAACAGACCTCAATAAAATTATCAATAAGAAAAACCAACAATAATTTAAAACTTTGAAAAGGTAAAAACAAAAATAGACCAAGTACAGATTAAAACTCGCATCGACTTTCTGGACAGGCTTGTCTAAACAAAAACGTTTTTAGCAGACACCTGCCTGACTTCTATAGGCAGAGAGTTTTGAAGTGTAGGTGCTGCCACACTTAAAGATAAAGTTAGTTCTCCTGTTGACATCTGTATCAGGAGTGCAATGCCACAGGCAGAGCCGCTGCTGGCTGACTTAACTTTTTAGAAGGGAGCAGCTGAGACATTTGGTTGTTGGAATCTCTCTTCAAAAACCACATTGAAGACTGTGTCTGCAAAACTTTCTGCATCTATCTACTTGTAACTCCAAGAGCCACGCTTGTGTAGATTCCAGACTGCTGCTGCTTTCTCTAGTTTGTAGCTTGCTCTTCCTTTTTGTTTGCTTGTGAACGCCTTTTTCATTTTATTTATTGAAAAGCTAACTTTTAATTCCCTTTAATTCTCTTGCTCAATACTGAATTGCTATCTCTCACACTTTCAGGTGGGCATTCTAGAAACAGCAGTGGAAGCTCTGAATCCAGTCTTCCCAACCTAGCCAGGTCTCTTCTGCTAGTGGATCAGCTCATAGACCTGTAGCAGCCACTCAGTAACCAAGGCGGTTTCTGTAACGTACCTTAAATCCAATGTGGTTTTTTTGTTTTGTTTTGTTTTTGTTTTCCCAACGGAGCTAAATCTTTAGTTGTCAGGTGATTTTGTGTTCCTGTTGTTGTTTTGTTTAAAAATAACCCTGCAGATGGAAGGAGCCCACACCCTGAACCCCCAAATCATGGCCCCTCTCTTGGGACTCCCCTGCCCTCCGTCTCAGCACGTCCTTGATGCAACTTGCTACCTTGTGCACTTCTCTCTACTAGCCTATCTCTAAAGGGAGCACCGCTGTTTATTAACCTCTTTGCTATGATTTCACCTCCCCACCAGCTCCACTGGAACCATAACTGTACATGAATTACGTGTAACCTGTGTATGATCCTTACTAGAAATGCATACAACTAATACATCGGGGGGCCCCATCCCGCCTTAGTCTAGAGAATGCTAACCAAATGGTATGTCAACTTCTTTTCGTAATCTAAAACCAAGAAGGAGAAGGACCGTGAAAATAAGTCCCCATTGCCCCTCTCTGATGTGCAAGGGGGCAGGGGCTCTCTTAGGAAGGCTTTGGGGCTGGACTGTGTGCACTGCCTTCTCCTCCTCCACAGCTAAAACTGTGCTTGAGATCTGCTGAGTAGATACATTTCCAGCTTGGAAAGTGGACCTTTTGCTCCCTAACCAGCATTCTGCAGTGTGCTTAGGAATGGGCTGTGCTTAATAAAATTAGATTTAAAAAGCAACAACACCCAAGCTATGGAAATTATCCATCGCAAAATAGTTAAACGTAAAACATCATAATGTCTAAAAAGCATGGCTAAGGTTTTTTTTTTTTTCCCCTGTTGGATGAATCCTCAGTTGAAGAGGGCATTTGTAGCAGCGGATGTGTACTCTGGTGGAGGGCTTGGCCTGTAGAGGAATTCTGTAAAATTAATGTACAGGTCAGACATTCCTGCGGGTGAGGTTGTTTTTGGTTTTTTCCTTTTGGCTGTCTCCCTATGTTGCAACTAGGTATAGTGTTAACACAGTACTATGGAGCCATTCCCCCCCCTCCCAGTAGGCAAAGGACTGTCATCTTTATTTAGATCCTTCAGTCTTTGTAGAGCTCGCATGCACACCTTGTCAGCCAGTTGAGAGTAAGTGCTTTCCAGCTTAGGTGTACCTGAATGGGTTTTACCTTTTATTTCCACCTTGATATGCTCAGTTTCGTCAAACTGGATAGAGTAAACTTGTTTTCATCGGCTTCTGATCTTCAAGTCCAAAGTTAACTTGCCACTCTGAAGATGTTCTTCTGAACGGAAGGACCTACCCTGACTCCATAGTGGAATAATTATTAGCTTAATGCTAACTCTGTGTATGTGTATGTAGCTGTATTGGTAAAAAGTGCAGTTTTCCCACGTGTGAAAGTATGAATGACTAAATTTATAGATGTATCAGCCTCTCCTACATGAAGGAAAGACACTTTGATGACGTCCCTGAGTATTCCCCCTTCCAGCTTCCCCACCCCACCCCATCTAAATCTCCCCCTCAGAAATTAGCTTAACAAATTCTGTAAATAGGATTTAATCGTCATGTCCGTTCTCTCTGAATCTTTCTAAGATCTACATGCACACTTCATGATAAAAAGTATTGCTTATGTGTGATGTGTCCATTTCCGTGTTTCTGCTGCACTTTCCTGATGATTTACATGACAGAACTATGGAAATTATCTTAGTAAAATTGTTGATAGATCTTTATATTTTTTTGGGAGGGGGGTGGGGTTGTTTTGACTTCTGAATCCCGAAGCACAGGCGACCGGGTCTGGATTATGTGGACAAAGCTTTAGATAGAACGTTATTGTATAGTCAGATACTGAAAAATATATGGGAAAAAAGAATGGATTTTTTTAAACAAAGTAACCACCTGCTGTGTATAAGAAACCAAAAAAAGAACATTTCTGTGAATTAAAGTACTTTTAAAAAAGAATGTTTAACATTTTAAGTCTACTTGAACTTGTTGAAGAGTTCTGGACACAGAATAATGGAAGTACCTGGTTGCTTGAGGACAGTGCTGTGAGCAAAACAACTGTGAGTGTTGGGACCTTTTAAATTTTTGTTTTGTTTTGTTTTTCCAAAAATGAATCATGCATCTGGATTGGCAAATCTAACATGGTGGAAATAATTTATCCTGTACTAAGGTTTATGAATTGACCAAAAGTCATTGAAATGACGTGTAGCAGATTCTTTAATAAACAGCGCAAGACTGAAATTCTGGGAATGATTATTAGCCTGTTGCAATATAATGCAGGAGGTTGAAGTTCCTTTTTTCAAAAGGGTGATCAAGTATAGGGTGTGTGGGTGTGTTGCAAGGCTGCCGTTAGGCAGAATCAGACAGTCTGCAGCCCATTTTGGAATACCAGTAAAAAAGGCAGGGAACAAATATTTTGATTATGATCATGTGAGGCATCACCTGGATTTTCTGCCTCCAGGACCAAAATGTCTTTGACTGCTGAAATGTAATGTCTGGGGGAATGACTTGATTTCTCATATCCTTAAAGACGAGGATAAAGGTGTGTCTTCTACTCATGCCATGAGCCCCAATCTCTGTCCCTGTGTCTTTACTGGGGGAACTATTTTTTCCCAATGAGTTGCTTAAGCAGCTGCAATTGATGCAGACCAGCAGCTGGGAAATGCCATGGTCTAGGTTGACAACCTTAGTTGTGATAGACCTAGGGTGGCCAACACCCGATGCCCTCCAGATGTTGTTGGCCTCAAGCTCCCATGGCGAATGAACAGGGTTGATGGAATCTGTAGTTCAACAACATCTGGAAAGCACTCCATTGACTTCCCCAGTGGTCTGCTGGAAATTCACTGGGGAGAAATTCAGCACCAGAAGTGGCATCTCTGTTGTTGAATTTCTTGCTGTCTGAGCTAGTTATTTAATATTTCTGATGTGTGTGTGTGTATGCTTTTGTTTTGTAAATTGTGTGGGCTGACTTCTGTCTCGCACACTAACAACAACAGCAACAACGAAATGGGCGGCACCCCACTGGGTGTATTTTAAATTTGCAAAGTAGGAGTGCATACAATTCCTGTATTGTGGGGTGTGGGCTCGATGACCCTTTGGGTCCCTTCCAACTCTACAATTCTGTGTTTCTATGCTCAGCATCTCTTCACAATCAAAGCATTATTTTGAAGCTGTGCCAATGAACTGCTTATTCAGAACCACTTCAAGCAGGATCAGGCCAACTCAGCATTCTCAGAAAGAATCTCAGCAAGTAGTTGGCTTCCCTGATATTGCTTGGATCACCCCTGACCTTTGGCCTTGCTCCCTGGGGTTGGTAGTCATTGTGGTGCATCAAGATCTAGTTAGCGACACCTGTTCTAGGTAGCCCAGTGAACTGCAGTCTACCTTCAGGTTGCCCCTGAAGAAATGTTTCACTGCAAGTAGTGCCAAGCTCAGCCTGGCATGGACTGTGTTTGGCTAGTGTTTGCCCTGCTCTCTTAGATGATAATTGGCAGTAGACAATGTAGTTCAAAGTTCAAAGTAAATTCTGTAGCCCATTGATCATAACACAGCACTGTGATGCTGATCCATGTCCTGCGACAGCCTTCATCAAGCTGATGCACTCCAGCAGATGTTCTGGACTACAGCACCTCCCAACCCCAGACAGCATAGCCATATAATTTCTAAACACCACTGATAAATTCTGAATTTAATCACCTGAAATAAATAAGTACAAAATGAACCTAGGGCTATTTGTGATATGTAGCCCAAGTCATCTAGCAGGCAGCAGTTTAGCAAAGGTTGCAGTGAACCGTGTTCTGGCACAACTGCAATCTCTGAAAGAAGGAGGGAGCTAGTGTGAAGCTGCAAAACTTTTCTGGAAGGAGGAGCTGCTCTTATCTTGTTAAAGGGCCTGTTGCTTTTCTGACATGAGTGGAAAGCTGCGCTTGAGCGAGCAGAAACTGCTGCCTGCCCTCTGCAACAAACTGCCATGTAAGAAAATTGAAGAAAAAGCACTCATCCTGATGGGGAACCCACAAGCCATATAGCACCTCTTTCCTATGGCTCTGCCTTCCTCTTTACTCTGGTGATGATGCTTTCATCTGCAACCAGATTAGAATATCACTCTTTAGGCTTTTGAAAACACAAGTGGAAACTGATACCCAGTAGCCATTAACTTGGTGATGGAGACGGAGGTTCAAGCCGACCTTTGTATGGAAAATGCCCAAAGTAATTTGGTGGTTTGTTTGCGTTTAATTGTGCTCCAAATATGCACCAGTATATTTGGTGCTGTATGGAAAGCAAATGGAAGCATTCCCTGCCCAGAGGAGCATTCAGGATTAGCCAGAAAGGTGGGATTCACCCTGATATCACAGTTGCCATCTTAATGGCAGGCAGTTCTGTGGAAGTGAGAGTACAATGATCCAGAAAAACTTTGTTTATGGAAGAAGAATTTTGAGGGAAGGGACCTCAAGGAGAGGCAGGTTTCCTGATGGGTGAAGAAGGTAAAATTTGATACCAAGCACCAAAACCCAGTTTACAAGAGAATTTCAGATAGCTGTGCAAAACCCAGCCAGATGACAGCCATGCCCCCCAACCGGATTCCCCTCCAGATGTTTTGAACTACGGCTCCCATAACCCCCAGCAACACACAGCCATGCTGGCTGGGACTGTAAGTTGCTGCTGCTGTTTATTGGTCTCTCGCTTCCAAAAAATGAAACACTAAGCGACTTACAAAAATGTACATTAAGAATGAGTATAAACACAAGAATAAAACAGCTTAAAATACAGAAATTATATATATAGATCCAGCTCCACACCACCCTGCTAAAATTAAAGAACCAAAGGCCTGGGTGAATTAAAAGGTTTTTGCCTGGTGTCTATAAGAGAGCTAGTGATGGCAGCAAGCATGCCTCCCTGGGGAGAGCAGTCCCTAAACGGGGGGCCACTACTGAAAAGGCCCCTTCTTGTGTTGCCACCCTTCACACCTCCCTCAGAGGGGGCACCTCAAATGAAGAACGTAGAGTCTAGGTTTGTTCAATTGGGTGGTGAGGGGCAGTTCTTGAGGGTACTGGGGTTTGTAGTCAGAAACATCTGGAGAGTACCAGGTTGGGGACGACTGGAGAAGACGGTGCAGGGAAAAGATAGGCCAATGATCTAACCCAGTAGAAGGCAGCTTTATATTTATCCCTGAGCCCTTCTAACAGCGAAGGTTGTATCCAAAGAAGAAGATACTCACTTGTACCTTTTCAGGTCTCCCAGGCCCAGTTCCTGAACTCTTACAGAATCTACCGTTTTGATTTATTTAAATAAGTGGTTTACAAAAATGAAATTATCAATAATAAAACTAACAGCAGTAATTTAAACTTTTGAAAAGTTTGAATAACAACAGACTGAAAACAGATTGAAACTCGCACCAGCTTTCTAAACATCTGGGTAGCCTTGTCTAAACAAGGAGGCTTTTTTGCAGGTGCCCCAAAAGTGCAATGATGGTGCTTGATATTGAGGCAGAGGGCTCCAATGTGTAGGTGTGGCCCCACCATCACACAAAGACCCAATTCTGTCTATGTTCCTGTAATTGTGGAGTGCCACAGTTTCCCTACTTACGCTGCTTTGTTGTCTCAAAAAGAGGAGGTGGGAAGCATGTTTATGAAAAGAGAAGTTGTCACTACAAAGGAGGACACCACTTGGTCCAAGATGTGAGCGCATGAGTGCTTTCTTTGATGTCCTTGCGGCCTGAGGACACAGCCCCCACACCATCCTCATCAGATTAGTCCCCTGCAATATCGCTATCTCCACAGCCTTGCAGAAGACTGCACAGTAAGGTGTGGCCTTTAAACCAGAGAGGTAGAGCCCTCCTGTGTGTCCCTCCAGGTCTTGTCGACCTATGGAAAGGTTCAGTTCACTGTAGGCGCCTTTGCAGAGACAACATTGCCCTGCTGCAGCTGCCTTAGGAGGAGAATGGTTCAGTGGAGCTGTCCATTGTACTGGCCTCCGGTTTGACTTGACCTGACCTGCTTTGCCTTTGCCAGACACTGCCTGCTTCCTCTGTGAGTCTCAAGCTCCTACAGTGTAGGTGGGAGGAGGGCTGTAGTTCAGCAGCTGAACACCTGTTTTTCTTGCAGAAGGTTCCAGAGTCACTCCCTGGCATCGGCATGTAGTGGTTGGGAATACTGAGTGGATGGACTGATTGTCTGACAGTTCCCTAGGTTACAAAATATGCAGGCTTAGAACAGGGGGAAGCAACACCAGTTTAAGCTCTGCCATCCTGAGAGAGTGACTACAAAAAATACCCCAATATTCTTAGCCTTTCAGAGCCCAAAGCCCAGGCTTCCTCAACCTCGGCCCTCCAGATGTTTCTGGCCTACAACTCCCATGATCCCTAGCTAGCAGGACCAGTGGTCAGGGATGATGGGAATTGTAGTCTCAAAACATCTGGAGGGCCAAGGTTGTGGAAGCCTGCCTAAGCCCATCTCATTCCCAAACTGGACTTTTTTTTGTCTCTCTGTCTCCAAATCTGCTTTTATTCTATTAGCACGCACACAGATTTTGTTTATATCTTGTTATAGCAAACCACCTTCACCCACAGTCGGATTAGTTTCTCCTGTTCAGAACAGTCAAGGAAAATCCAGCTGTTTCTTGACTAGTGAGTGAATACCCACTGACCATTCTGAGTCATTAGTCAATAATTTGCTTGGTCATAGATATGGCTAGGCCACCATCCTTAACCAATGCATTTGGGTTATGTAATTGAGTGTTTGGAATTTAAAACAAGTGTAAGATTCTCTACACTGCTGGAAGTGTGTGCCCCCCTTTATTGTAGTGAATCCTTTTTGTGTTATTTAATGAAGGTAGCATCACTTTGCCTGTATGAGAAGGAATCACAGTTTTTTGTTCTGTGTTAATATTCAATTTAGTGTACTCTAATAATAGGATCTAGTAATTACAGCAGGGGTGGGGCCCTCAAAGCCCTTCGACCTGGCCCTTGGGACTGGACCAGGCCCCCTCTTCTTCAGCCCTCCTTTGCGCTGTTGCCTGGCTCAAACACAGGGGTATTACGCCTCTTGCTTGCCTGGATGGCGGGTTGTGAGTGTGCAGAAACCTCTGTGCATGTGTGTGTACCTTGTTGCACAAAGTAAAGAGGCACTTCTGTTTCCCTTCCCATTCTTGTTTATGTCTCTCCACACCCACCCACCCCAGAAAACTGCCCACAAGGCAACACAGGCCTTGGGCTGAAAATGGTTCTGTGCCTCTGAATTACAGGACGGACTCAGACATGTTGTTATTGTTTTGATTATCTTACAATTAACTGGACAGTGCTCTTTATTCTCCCATGGACTATAGGCAGATGTGTAGGAGGTTTTATGTTGTTACTGAGCTATGCAAACTAGATTGGATGAAGACCATGGGGAATCCGTTCCTCAGAATGCATTGTGTTCCTGCACAGTTCCCATTAAGTCCCATGAACTTGTGTGGGAGGCATTTGCAGGGAATTTAGAAAGCCTTGGCCCATCACATAATTAGTCAGCCTTTCTGCCAAGGAACACAAAGCAGCGTGAACCTGGGTTCCCCGGCAATGAGGTTCATAATATGCAATTTTGCAAGATGTTCCGCATCCTCACTGGGTTTCTCCTTCTGGTTTCAAAGTCTCAAGAGGCAGCTGACTAGTTGCAGGGCTGCCATTGTTGGTTTGAAACCTACCCAGGTCTCTGAAGTGCAGTAAAGCAAAATCCTTTCTGCAATTGCTGAAGAAGAAGAAAATGTATTGCCAAGTTCTTCAAATGCCTGATCCCAGCACTGAGCAGGTCGCCATTCCAATTTGTATGGTGAAGATTTCTCTCCCTGGTCCTCATAGTATGGTTGCTGTATGTGCAGGAGGCCTAGGTATCCTGTAGACCCATTTGTGCACTCTCTTCTTTTTGAACTGCATTTTGTGTTTGTTTAATCCTTCTGCCATTGCGTAGTTGAAAAACAATATATTATGGCTATATGCAAGTACATATATCATTGCAGAGTCTAATTGTATAGAATAGATGAAATGCAATTGTGTAAGTACTGAACTGAACCAAAATGGGGCCTATAGGGCATCCTCTGCCAAGCATGCAGGAGAGCTGTATGGCACAGGGGTGGGTGGTGAGGGAAAGTAGCCTTGGCCCAAGGTGTTTTCCCTTCTGCAATAAAGGGTAAGAAGGACTGAGCTAACATATGTCAAGCAACTGATAATGATCTTAAAGCACTATATAAATGCCAATGTTATTATTTTTTTAATGAGGCTGGTGAAAATGTAGTTTGATTTTTGTTTTAGAGCTCCTTGCTCTGGAATGAGAGAGAGAGAGAACCCAGACATATTTCTCTTCCCACCCCACTCACTCACACTCCTTTTATAGTTTTAAGTGACTTTCCTAGTTAGCACATCCACTAGGCTTGGAAGCAGTGCCTGCTGCTCACCTGGAGCACCTGTGCATTTCTTTCTAGTGGAATTAGTGAACCTTAAAGTCAAAGGAAGCCTGCCGCTTGCTGCCTTGAATCCAAACGCAGCAAGACAGGCTGGCTTTATTTGTATCCCGGCAAATATGACAAGCTAGTATTTAATGCAGAGACACACACAGCCCCTCCAAAAGAGAGAATATTTTAAAGGGCCTGTTCTTGCTTTTTACATTCAAATGGCGCCCTTAGTTCTTAGCTGGACCTGCATTTCAATTGGTTATAGCCAGAGCAACTGATGATGATATTGCAGCCAGCTGAAGCCATGACCCAATCCACTGTTTCTCATATGCTCTCTTCTTCCTTTCCCGTTTAGCTTTTTTTGTGGTGGGGACAGTTGCAAAGCTCATAGCTTTCTTTTGGGGAGGGGGGGGGGGTACCTGCACCTCTTGGGAAAAAATGCATATTACAAACCCAACGTTCAGAGTGGTTGTGCTTCAGATTGGGGTTTTTTTCTTAGGGTGCTTTTTCGTTACTGCAGTGGGAATGATTTAAAATATAAAAGAGGGAGTCCTGCTAACGGAACGCTGCATATTGGCTTCAATAGGCTTTCTGTACAGCATGTTACATTGCCTCCCATTTCTTGCCTACAGTGGCCATGCACTTACAGTGTAATGTATCAAAGCTGATGGTCTCTCAATAAACAATCATTTTGATGCTTATCTTTGAAGTACTGTCTTTGATTATTGAGGGGGGGGGAACTAGCTCCAGTGTCCTCAAAAGCAGGTGACCTCCATTGGAATTCCCCCCCTCCAAAGCATGAACTACTTTCTCCCTCTTTTTTTAATTAAAAAAAACCAAAACAGCAGCACGACAAGGACAACCCTAGTCCATCTAAGTTAGGCTTGCAAAGCAAGAATTAATGCTCCAGGATCTCTTCAAACTGGAGGCATTGTCCACCTGTGCTCAGTGGTCTTGAGGACACAGCCTTGCTTAAGGATGTGTGAAGGGCCTGGCTAGATAAGAACAGGGTCTGCTAGTCCAGAATCCCCAAAACTGGCAGAGCATAGCTTGTGTCCCCAGGTGGGCTGTGATCTGCGCTTTGCCCTATAGACCACACAGGATTTGGTCCCTGTCTCCCCGCCCTTCTAAAAGGGAGTGAGGCCCAAAATCCTGTTCCGTTATTTTAAAATGGATGATAGCAAATGTGAATGCTTTGGGGATTTGGTTCTCAACAGTTTAGTTTTCATGTGCCTTTTTCCTGTCCTCTTGCTAACATGAGTCCTATGCCATGATAACCTGCTACTATTTCTTGGAAGGTAAGCTATCTTGTGTTCTGATGACTGTTTGTGTGATCCATCTGGCCTGGGAAAATAAATTTCCCCTCCATTCTTCTGCTTAACCAGGCATTAAGCTTCTAGTAGTTAATATGGCTTTGGACTGGATTGAGCCAACATTGCAGTGGTTCATGCCCCATTCCAGCCTTCCCCAGCCAGATGTTTTGGACCACAACCCCCATCAGCCATCATGCAGCCATGTTGGCTGTGGAGCTGATAGGAAATGAACATCTGGAGGGTAGCAGGTTCAAGAAGGCTGCCATAATCTTTGCATCTACCGAGCTAGGATGCCACCACCTGTGATTAGCAGCCATTGCTCTTTGAGCAAGTGGGCAAGCAGAAAACCCCAGGCTGGTTTATCCCCCTTCACCAGCAAAAGATTAGCAGAGAATTTGAGTAGCTGGAGAACTGGCCTCTCAGGAGTCTCTTCATGTCCTGGAATCCACTAGGATTGGTGGCCATTCTTTAGGGTGGCTCGCAAAATTCAGAATCCAAAACACTGTCCTGAGACACTGGAACATCCCTGCTAAAAACTAAAACTCAGACGGGAAAAACACCTCAGATTGGATTCATTCCAAGGCAGCAAATACAAATGTTTTATTTTGTTCATATGGTTTGGATTCCCACCTCCCCACTACCACGCTCAGCAACAACAATTTGTTGCTGCATGATGTGGGAGAGAACCAGTGGGGATTGTTGGCCATGGGGGGGGGGGCAACAGGCAGGGAGACAAGGTGCTGAAAACTCTCTCGCCAGCTAATTGTGCACCCTCTTCAACCCCACACTTAGTTTCTCAACACTTAGCAGAATCTGACCACACTATTCTAGTTCCTTCACGCAGCCCTGCCACCTTGTCTTCCTTGTTTCAAATTAAAAAACACAAAACCAAAAGCGATGGTTGTGTGCTAGTGACCCTCAGCTGTGCAGATTTCTGTGGCTGCCATCCCACTCGCCTCCTACTCCAGTCAAATCCCGAGGTTTGAATGTCTGTGTATTTATAACATCCTCCATCTTTTTCCAACACACATTTTTGTGGAGTCCTGAAATGTGAGAGGACATAGAGTCGTGTTCCAGTCTATGTGCTGTAATTTACCCGGCTTCATCTTTGCATATATTTATTTATTATTTTAAATGTATATCTCCCTCCCTCCATTCCCCACCCCCACATTTGTGCTGCTGATTTTGGATCAACATCATAACACATCTGTGCCTTAGTTCTGCCAAGAGAATCTTAAGATCGGCAGGTTAACTCTCTTGTTTTATGCGTTGTAGGTCTGCAGGGGGAGCCAACCATCTATTTTGTGGTCAGCACTGAGCACGGTCCTGGAGTGTCTGCTGTTGGCTGCTTCCCGGTGAAGAAACGGCAGCCTGAGATGCTGGATGGAAGATCACGGAGCGCGGAACACGGAGAAGAATCGGAGTACTTGTCGAGGGATGGTCCTTCCAGCAACAGCTCTTTCCACAGCAGTGAAGGGGAAGGGACGGACCACGAGGGGGACATCTTGGACTGCAGCGGGTCCAGGCCTCTGCTGATGGATTCCGAAGAGGAAGAGGAAGCTTATAAACTGAACCCTCAGCATCTGGGTAGCATTCCCCAAGAAGACCTTAATCTGCAAGTTCCCCAGAGCATGGGGGTGCAGCTTGATGCTTTCCAACAACTCCCCGGAACAACTTCGGACGAGAGAGATGTCTTTGCCACAGCTCCATTCCGAAGCTCCATGACTCTTCACGACGACCTGGACATCTTCGCCAAAGCGCCCTTCGTCTCCAAGGGCCACGGGCTGGCGAAGCAGCAGGACGAGGGCGACGTCTTCCTCCGGGCTCCCTTTACGAAAAAGAAGAGCCAGGAAGAGTTTATGCCGCACAGCGGGGCAAAGGAATCTCCTGTCCCTGCGGGCTTCTTGGGCTCTGCTGGAGCTCCCCAGTACACCTTTAACGCTTCCTTCCAGAACCTAGATACAGGGCTTCATGGTTCTCCTCTCTCGCAAGGTCAGTATTCTGTGGCCTCGCTGCCCCAGCCATCCAGTGCTCTCCCTCATTCTGCCAGAGCAAGCGAAGGCCCCGATCCTCCCAAAGATGCGTCTCAAGAGCTGGGCAGCACCCCCAGCAACACGCTCCAAGCGCACACACTCCCCCAAGACGTCCTCTTGGGTTTGAAGGCCAGCCAGCCTTTCCGTCCACAGTCATTGGCAAAGTATTCCCGTCACTACAGCCCAGAAGGGGACCAGGGCGTCAGCGCCCAGCCCATCGCAGCTTACAAAGTGGTGTCTCAGACCAACAAGCAAGCCATAGCGGGGTCCGTTCCTATTGCCTCTCTTTCTTCCAGGACTAAAGAGCTGCCCAGCTCTGACCCATTCTCGTCAGCCCCCTTTCCTTCTAAACTGGGAAAGCAGAAACCCTAAATGGTTTCCATTGTGACAGAAGGAGGAGGCAAGGCTTTGAATGCGTTATCAAGAGCCTACAAGCCCTTTGGGCAAAATTCACTCCGTACGTACCTAGAATGTCGAAACTACAGTTGCTGTGATACTCACCTGAATCATATGAAGCTGGTTTCAGGCTGTGAACGACTTCCAGGCTGTAAGGTTTATCACTTGCTTTTTAGATGCTCTTTCCCATCCCCACACTCCAAGTTTCCTCCAAGCCGGTCTTTTGTTTTTGTTTGGTTTTGGGTAATTATTTAAGCCAGGGAACACATGGGACAGAACTGATTACCTCTTGATAGTAGCACCCACTAAGGATTACGGAACATATCAACAGCACACCAGGAATGTTTCAGAAATGCTAGCCAGGTGGGACATTATTTAATTTTTCTAAGCAAGAGAGAAGGATAAGCACACTTTTATTTTAGTTGCTACTAATGAATCTTCCCTTAAAACCTGTAACTGTCAGTTTGTAACAGAAGTCTTGTTCTGCAATGTGTGTTTAAGGCCTCCCCACAAAAGGCAATTAATGTCTGGGTGTCTTAAACCCTAGTGGTTCTAAGCGACAGTGACTCCGTTCTGACCATTGTGGACAAAGTTATACCCTCTGTGGAAATGGTAAGTGAAATGCCGAAAGCGTGGGAAACGGAGTTGGCTTTTGCATGTTCCCAAAGGGAGGGCTTGACTTTCCCACCTGCCATGCCTAGCTTGCAAAGCCAGTTTTCTGTCAGTGAAACAGATCTAAACCCAGATGCCACCCCTGAGGAGCATCCCCCGAGCTCCTCTTCTGTGCATAGAGAGGAAAGCAGCTCCCTAGTCTGGCCCTCAGCACTCCCACATACAGCATGCGCTCCCTTTTCAGAGGTTGCACCAATTGTGCTCCCACGTTGTGGATGGGCCCCATGGGTTTGCTGACAATGAGGGTGGGGCAGCCACCTCCCATGCACTTTCTATAAACTGGGGGCAGGAATGACAATGAGTGAGCAGGACTCCAGCGCATTGATGGGTTGGCTTCTAAACACACATGAGCTAACCAACAAGAACTTCTAGTGCAGTTACTTTTCTGGCGCATCTGGAGCTGACAGCGCTCAAACATCCCTTACTTTGTTTTCTGTCTCTTGGGGGGTGGAGCGCAATGCTTTGAATCTCCAGCAGGTTTGAAAATAAAGAAGGGATGTTGTGACAAAGATGGCCGTAGAATGGTGTGGAAAGTGTTAATGTTAATTCTGCTGACCTCAGTGACGCTGTGACAGTTCTTGATGGCTTAAAATCTGATTCTACATCAAGGTCCAACGATTGAATGGTAACTTTTGCGAGTCTTCACTACCTGCTGTTTTATGAAGGACAATCTTGTGGTTTTTAACAGACAATCCAAGAAGCTGATGCATCACTTGTGAGAGAAATCCTTGCGAACTATTGAAATGTAATGGCAAGTTGACTTAACGGTAGTCAATTTTGTTGAATTGTGCCTTTTATGGAAAGGTGTCCTCACAACCTGTGGTCAGACCCAGACGTTCAGAAATACCCTGCCAGCTCTTTTACCTCACATTCTTACAAAGGAATCTTTAAGTGCCCCCTGCCTGAAAGGGCCTTGTCTGCCAGTTGTCAGAGGCAGCCCTGCCCTAAAGTCAAGTGATGACAATTTGGAGGTGGTTTTAAGGGTCCAGCATGAAAGATGGATCTGGCCCAGGGGACACAATTCACCGGGCAGTTCTTCATGGCAACCTTTCCATTGAAATGCATGGGGACCCTCTTGTACAGCTTCCATCGCTTTGAATGGGGCTGGCACAGGAGAGCTTTCCGGCAGATGGTGCTCTGTGTCCATTGGAGAAGAGGGTGGCCTTTGAATTTCCTGTCTCAGGCACCTAAATATATTGGACAAATCCCAGCTACGAATCATGAGCATGGCTAGCTGGCTGGTCTCCCCCACTCCAAAGATTTTATCCTCTGCTTATGTGTTAACTGTTTGGTTAGGAGGGGTGGGGTGGGGAACCTTAGCTGCTCTTGAGGGGACTGTATTTTATGGTTAAGGACCTGCTTGAACGTCCTCAGACTCCAAAAGGGTCCTTAATGACCCAAGATCTTTCCTATTCTTTTGGTACTTTCAAATGAATTCTATAGCACTTTGTTACTCCAAATGGGGACGTTTGGTAGGGTGGTGGCTTGAGGCAGGCTTTGCTGAAGCATTTTTAAAAGTTCAGGAGACAGATGTGAAGGCCTTAACTGTTTTTTGACATGCAACTTGTGAATCTGTTTCCTTGCTCCTTACTGCCAGCTGGGAGTCCTTGCACCTTTGAGGACGTTCCAGTCTGATAATGATCACGAAAAGGTTCTTTCAGTCAAGAGTCCAACTGCCTGGCAGAGGAAGCGATGTAGACTGTTAAAGCAGAAGATCTGCCCTAAAGGAATCACATGCTTGCTCAGCGCTTCACAAGAGCAGCGTGCTCCTGCATCTTGAATACATTCACTTGGACTATCCCAGCATCTTTAAGCTAGTTTGGATGCACCGCTGTCAATGTGCAAAAAGTCCTTCCTGCAAGTTTTCATGGCTCATCCATCTTGCTGTAGAGCCAGGACTCCGTTTACCAAAAAGCTTGGACTCTGGATACTCTTCTTGTGAACTCAAGCACTGCGTTTGCTGTGAGTCCTTGCTAATACGTCAATCTTCATGCTGCACCTACCTCTACTCTTTAAGCAGATGCTGGCGTGCCCGTGTTTCTTTTTGTCTGATTGGTTTTTGACATCTTTTGCTGTAGTACTTGTGCAATTGATAATGGCTTGCAGGGAGAAGCAACGAGGAATTTGATGCTGCTTAAATACCCTGCAGTGAGGTGGGGGAAATGATTCTTGGAAAATGTGCTCACACAGACTTTGGTGCCTCCATTGTTCAAAACACAGGCGACCGAGCAAACATCATTTTGAGCTTGCCTTTTTAAACAAACAAACAAACAAACCTAGATGTTTGCTTATCTGCTGTGTCTTCGCAGGTTTTTCCCCAAATATATAAATCAAATCAAGAAGACACCTATAGGAAGCCATGCTCTGTTTCTCTGTGAAGTGTTCGCTAACCCATACATTGGAAGTTTAACTTATTTGTGTGTGTGTGTATTGGAGAAGAGAACTTAGGTGCTAGAATGAGAAAATTAAGAAATGCAGAAGATTTCATCCTTGCAGTGTTATAGATTCCAGTGTGAAATTCCAATATAGAGTGTAGCCTGTACTCTGTTGATGGGATCCGGCAGCTCAGCTTTGAAACTCTCCTTGATTCAGGGGGTTGCATATTCAGTAGGAATAAACAGAAGCTGAAGCTAATTAGATTGCTGTTGAAGTCAGTGGCATTTCCCGCCTCCATTTTGACCAATGACAAACAGTATTTCCAGTTCTAATTCTGCTCCTCCTGAAGGAAGTCAAGGCACTTGTTACAGTCAGTCCCGAAACTGCTGCCAGTATTAGTTGGGTGCTTTTAAACTGTTACAAAAACCCTACGTCACTCCACAAATAGTTTTTTAAGGAATGCATTTTGCTTAGTTGTTTCCCTATCCTTGTTGAACAAGACGGTACTTCAGCAGAGTTGTAGGTCATGGCCAAAGACCAAAGCACAGTTAGGCTCCAGTCCTCCTATGAAGCTCCATGGATGGAGTAGTTCCTCTCTTCTTCTCACCTATGTGAGAATGCACCTAATTCTCTGGAAAGTAAGGGGCACTTAGCCATTTAAAAACTAGCTTCCCCCTCATATGTGCTCACATTCCTAGTTGAGTCAACTTGAAATGTTGGGGTCACATTCCTGCTGACCATGTGGGTTTACTTCCCACCCTCATTTCTCCACCCCCAGTGCTTTGGATTACAAACCCCCCTCCCATGAACCCCAGCACCATATGGTCATGCTAGCTGGGACTGATGGAAGTTGTGGTGCAAAACATCTGGAGGTCAGAGAAAGCAGAGTTACGAGACTGTGACTTGCACGAAGGGGCTGGGTGATGATTCCTGGCCCCACCTGTTCTCGTGAGGTAGGGCACATCTTCCTGGCTCACCAAGTGTTGCACAACACACAAAGAGAGACCTCCAGCTGAAAGTTTGCCCTACAGCCCTGGCATAGCAAAAGCCTGGATGGTTTTCCCTCTCTGTTTTATAAGGTTGCTTAGTAGATTTAGACAATCTTAATAAACTGTTTAGTAGTAATCTGAGTGAAGCTTAATGACACTGTCATGAAGCCAGTGTTCGTCTGCAACACTGCAGAACTAAACAGCAATTGCATCTGGGTGATCATCTGCTTAGATGTGATGCCATATCACTTGATTCCAGCGGGGCTTACATAGGAGTTGCGCCTTCCAGTCAAATCAGTGCAGCTAGGAATGTGTTCCATGGGTCTTGGTCAGCGGATGTGGAGCCATTGAGCTCCACTTTTCCCTCATGCAAATCATCCGAGCACCTTTCAGGTGGTTCAGATAGTCACCTCATTAAAACCTCCCTAGTGTTGCCCTTCCAGTTCTGCACAAAGTTACTCCCTGTGTAGCTCTTGCTTCTCTGGTTAAGCTTTGAGTTGGGATCTGCTTCCTGGTGCTGTGGCAGCTTTGTCTGTGGGGTGGGTGGTGGGCGGGCCCTATTGTAGAGCAGAAAGTTTAATTTTCCTGTTCCATTCTGGGGTTGGACAGGATCCCCTTGGGATTTTATGTCTCAGGTGCCAGAAGGATTTCAGCCCAGTACAGTTTATCGCTAAAAGATTATAGCTTTCAATCCGAGAGGGGGGGCAATCTGGTTGTCTTTCTTCTCTCCTTTGTGGAACTGCTCCCAGTTTAAACCGGGTTCATGTTGGCTGGCTGAGGCAGAAAAGGGAGAGGCTAGCTCCCAAGAACACTGGTTTTCCTCCTGAGGGTCCCTTCTCCCTTTCCCACCTGTGCTCCACCACCATCCCTTCCCACCCCCCACCCCCATTACAGCTGGGTTTGTGGGTCGCTGCCTCATGTTTGGGATCAGCATTAAAGCCACAGGGCTGTGAGATCAACCACTCTGAAGGAACACACAGATTTCCATGGATTCAGCTCCCACCAAAGAACTCTCATGCTGGAAAGGTTTCCCCGCTTTCCTCCTTTCTTATGTTTGGTGGTTTTTAGATGTGTCTTGGGTGTAGTGACATTTCCTTCCATAAGTGTTTTTGACACAAGGGTACCTTGTGTGTCTCTGCTGTTGGAGCCATCCCTGCATCTGGACTTGGCCTGTCATGACGCTACAACGACTGCAGCTGATTAGAATGGCGGCCGTTTTGTTCTTTCCTGTCTCTGTGTGTACACTGGGAACATTTTCACCTTTGTAACACTAGTCAGCTGTGATAACAGAGAGCCAGTCTCCCAGTAGCTATTTCTTTCTTTCATTTTTTAAAAAAGGGATTATTTCTTGTAAAGGAAGGCCCAATGGTAATTGAATCAAAACACCTGGCCCCAGAGGTGAAATTGCAAACGAGAAGATGGAAATCCATATGCAGATAATAAAAGAGAATTGTGACTCATTCTAAAAGGCAGCTCTAATTGTCTTTACTGTCCTGGCAGCTTGAGGAGGTCCTTTGAGAGGGTCGCACCCTTCTTCTGCTGCTAATCTGGAATTGTCTCTGTGTGCAGTTATGAGTCATGAGACCAAGGCTTTGACTCCAAACTCCTCTTGATACAGTCAGAACTCAACAGTGTTGGATATACCTCTCTGATATGATAAACTGTTTGGAGGCTGGAGTATATATATATATATATTTTCCCACTCTGGTTGCATTAAGTCTTTTATGAAGAAATGTTAGCGCTGGGAACTTGTATGCTTTATTAAAAACTATCTGATTCAAACATCCTCATCTCGCTGTGTGCTTCTTCTTGCTCATAAGAGTCTTTCCGAAAGCTTAAATGCAAAGGATGTGTCCGTATAAACTTGTTGATTTTCTGCAAATGCGAAGGGGGACAAAACCAAGAGCTAACTCAAAAACTACCCACCATTTCCTTACAAATGTTTTCAGCCGGGCTGAAATTTCATCTCTCCCCAACGAAGTTTCAGTGCACCTTAAAAAATATTTGCCAGCAAGTTTACATTCCTCTTCCTTTCACTCACTGTCAGTTGCCTTCACTTGCTCTTAGTGATGGTACCATGTGGTCAAAGCTCATTGGGTGTGAGAACACCAGAAGAGCTGGCTGGATCAGGCCAGTGGTCCATCTATTCCAGCATCCCTTAAGCACAAGCACAAAAGCCCTCTCCCCTCCCGCGGTTTCCAGCAACTGGTATTGAGAAGCATAGCTAT
This sequence comes from Podarcis bocagei, assembly GCF_964188305.1. Classification (NCBI taxonomy): domain Eukaryota; kingdom Metazoa; phylum Chordata; class Lepidosauria; order Squamata; family Lacertidae; genus Podarcis; species Podarcis bocagei. The sequence goes on along the minus strand of NC_138132.1, from coordinate 88,598,272 downwards.
CCAGACATTTTGGCACCTGAAGCAGACTCCAAAACGGTGCCCTCCTCCCCACAAGGGAAGATCTACACCAGGAACAGAGCTGGGGTGGGGTAGGAGGAGGATTGGGATCTGCTGCCTGGTGGATCCTGCCACCTGAGGCAGTCACCTCACCTTACCTCATGGGTGAGCTGGCCTTGGCTACCTCCAACTGGGGAGGCAGAGCATAGCCATCAAGTCTAGTAGCCACCAAAAGCCTCTCCTCCCATGAATTTGTCTAATCCTTTTAAAGCAGGGGTCAGCAAACTTTTTCAGCAGGGGGCCTGTCCACTGTCCCTCAGACCTTGTGGGGGGCTGGACAATATTTTTTTTGGGGGGGGGAAGATGAACGAATTCCTATGCCCCACAAATAACCCAGAGACGCATTTTAAATAAAATGGCACATTCTACTCATGTAAAAACGTGCTGATTTCAGGACTGTTCGTGGGCAGGATTTAGAAGGTGATTGGATCTGGCTCCCCGGCCCTTAGTTTGCCTACCCATGCCCTAAGCCCAGGGGTCAGCAAACTTTTTCAGCAGGGGGCCTGTCCACTGTCCCTCAGACCTTGTGGGGGGGCGGACTATATTTTTTTTGGGGGGTGAACGAATTCCTATGCCCCACAAACAACCCAGAGATGCATTTTAAATAAAAGCACACATTTTACTCATGTAAAAACACCAGGCAGGCCCCACAAATAAGCCAGAGATGCATTTTAAATAAAAGCGCACATTCTACTAATGTAAAAACACCTGATTCCTGGACCGTCCACGGGCCGGATTTAGAAGGCGATTGGGCCGGATCTGGCCCCCGGGCCTTAGGTTGCCTACCCATGTTTTAAAGCCACCCAGGTTTGAGGCCATCACTGCCTCCTATGGGAGCGAGTGCCATAGTTTTAACTATGAGTTGTGTGAAGAACTTTTTTATTGATTCTGAATCTTCCAACGTTCATCTTCATTGGATGTGCACAGGTTGTAGTGTACGCAACTTCATCAAACCATCTTGTGCCTCACACGATTTAGGAGAGTCTCACAGGTGGCTTGCCCAGGAAGGAAGCTGCAGCAGCAGTGAAGCCTCCTCAGCCAGCAACTGTGGGGCGGCGGGGATTATCCCCTCCAACATTTCTCTGATGAAAATACCACCCAGTAGTTAGGGGTGTGGTTTCTACTGCACAGGCTTTCAGCTCCATTAAGAATGTCACAGCTCAGCTGTGTTTTTACCCAATGCTGTTGCAGAGGAAATTGCATGTGCTTTGATCTATAGCAGGGTGATTGGCAGCCTTTGATGCCATGCCTACCCTCTGCAGCCCTTGAGCTCCCTTCCCAAAGTTGGCTAAGCAAGGTGCTGGGCTTTGGGAAGGAGGCATGAGGCTCAGAGAGGGTCATAGAGTCATCCTTCCTCCTTCCTAAAGTCTAGTTAGCACCTTCCCACCTTGCTAACAAAGGTCCGTATAGTTAAAGCTCTGGTTTTCCCAGTAGTGATGTATGGAAGTGAGAGCTGGACCATAAAGAAGGCTGATCGCCGAAGAATTGATGCTTTTGAATTCTGGTGCTGGAGGAGACTCTTGAGAGTCCCATGGACTGCAAGAAGATCAAACCCATCCATTCTGAAGGAAATCAGCCCTGAGTGCTCACTGGAGGGACAGATCCTGAAGCTGAGGCTCCAATACTTTGGCCACCTCATGAGAAGAGAAGACTCCCTGGAAAAGACCCTGATGTTGGGAAAGATGGAGGGCACAAGGAGAAGGGGACGACAGAGGACGAGATGGTTGGACAGTGTTCTCGAAGCTACTAACATGAGTTTGACCAAACTGCGGGAGGCAGGGAAAGACAGGAGTGCCTGGCGTGCTCTGGTCTATGGGGTCACAAAGAGTCGGGCATGACTAAATGACTAAACAACAACAATCTTTGATAACGAGGTAGGAGGACTCTAGGACCCTGCCAGATCCTCACATCTCCTTTCCAAAGCCCAGAGCCTCACTTAGCCAGCTTTGGGAACGGAGCATGAGGGCGGATTGGGGTGTGTGTCAAATAACGGCCGTTCCAGCCTCCTCCCCACACATAACAAGGCAGTGTGCGGCCCATGGGTTCCATTTCAAAGTACTCTTGCCGCCCACTTGGTCTGAAAAGTTGGGCCAGCCTGATCTCTATAGCAGGCATAGGCAAGCTCGGCCCTCCAGATGTTTTGGGACTACAACTCCCATCATCCCTAGCTGATAGGACCAGTGGTCAGGGATGATGGGAATTGTAGTCTCAAAACATCTGGAGGGCCGAGTTTGCCTATGCCTGATCTATAGCCTGCACGTGAAAAGGTATAAAGCTTTGAATGTGAAAGTCCTCAGACTGTCAATGTTTGTGCAGGAAAATCCCAGCCTTGGCTAGGCTGATAGGAGGACACACCCTGTTCTTCTCACTCAACCAGGTATCCAGCTCGGATAATTCAGGCCTGCTTCCCCTCTGAGAACCTGACAGTTTCTACGCACATGTAAAGCTAAGGCAAGGAAAAGCCTTTATATAAGTATGTGAAATGTGTAGGCTCCACTTTTGTGGGTCACGTGGCCAGCGTGACGAAGCTGCGGCTGGCGAGCCAGCACCAGAGCAGCACACAGAAACGCCGTTTACCTTCCCGCTATAAAGCGGTCCCTATTTATCTACTTGCACTTAAGAGTGCTTTCAAACTGCTAGGTGGGCAGGAGCTGGGACCGAATGGCGGGAGCTCACCCCGCCGCGGGGATTCGAACCGCCGACCATACGATCAGCAAGTCCTAGGCACTGAGGTTTTACCCACAGCGCCACCCGCGTCCGTCTGAGGCGCCACCAGAGTTACATACAAACATTGCTAGTGTGACAAACAGTCAGGACAACAACAAATAAATGAAGCAAACCCTTCCGGCACCTCTGTCCTTCTGCTGTTGCTGCCCCCAGTCCAGGAAAGTAGGGTCATGGACTTTAATCCCACAGCAGAAGCTCGTGCTGCTACTTCTTCAAGTCCTCTTGTTACCCTTGAGCCCCTCAATGTGCATCAAGCCTGCCTACGAGTGATGTGTCCCATAGACATTCGCACGTTAATTTATCTTTCCTTGTGGGGCTATGAGAGCAGTCATAGCAGCATTCTAGTTACAGAGAGACTGGGCAGTGGCATAAGGTCTCACCTCCGGGGCTTAGGCCATAACCCTTTGCACATTTATCTAGGATTAAGCCACACTCTACATTGGTGTGCTGGCTTCTGAGTAAGTACACCAAGAGAAACACAGAATTGTAGAGTTGGAAGGGCTCCTGGGGAGTCCAGCCCCTTGCCATGAAGGAATCACAGCTAAAGCATCCCTGGCAGGCGGCCATCGAGCCTCTGTTTAAAAACCTCCCAAGGAAGGAGAGTCCACCGCCTTCCAAGGGAGTCCGTTCCACTGCCAAACAGCTTTTGCCGTCAAAAAGTTATTCCCAATGTTGAATTGGAATCTTGTCATTTGAATCCATTGATCCTTTCCCTGGGACAGCTTTTCGGATAGCACCTCTCGGTCTCCCCCAGGCTACACATCACCCAATTCCCTCAATCAGTGCTGGATTTACGTATAAGCTAAACAAGCTATAGCTTAGGGCCCCACTCTCTTGGGGGCCCCCCAAAAAATGTAAAGGGAAACAACAACTGGATGTACATTTTCAAAATATAGGATAAAAAACAAGATAAAACCTACATACAGCAACAGTGTTTTGTATTGTGTAGGCTCCTATTTACTATGTGCAAATGGCTTTAAAGGTAAAGGGTAAAGGGACCCCTGACCATTAGGTCCAGTCGTAACCGACTCTCGGGTTGCGGCACTCCTCTCGCTTTACTGGCCGAGGGAGCCGGCGTACAGCTTCCGGGTCATGTGGCCAGCATGACTAAGCCGCTTCTGGTGAACCAGAGCAGTGCACGGAAACGCCGTTTACCTTCCCACTGGAGCGCTACCTATTTATCTATATGCACTTTGACGTGCTTTCGAACTGCTAGTTTGGCAGGAGCAGGGACTGAGCAACGGGAGCTCACCCCGTCGCGGGGATTTGATCCGCTGACTTTCTGATCAGCAAGTCCTAGGCTCTGTGGTTTAACCCACAGTGCCACCCGCATCCCTTATGGCCACGTCCCAAATGGCTTTAGATAACTATTAGGTCCATAAACGAGGGACGCGGGTGGCGCTGTGGGTAAAACCTCAGTGCCTAGGACTTGCTGATTGCATGGTCGGCGGTTCGAATCCCCGCGGTGGGGACCGTCTTTGGTCCCAGCTCCTGCCCACCTAGCAGTTCGAAAGCACTCCTAAGTGCAAGTAGATAAATAGGTACCGCTTACTAGTGGGAAGGTAAACGGCGTTTCCGTGTGCTGCGCTGGCTCGCCAGAGCAGCTTTGTCACGCTGGCCACGTGACCCGGAAGTGTCTTCAGACAGCGCTGGCTCCCGGCCTCTTAAGTGAGATGAGTGCACAACCCTAGAGTCGGACACGACTGGCCCGTACGGGCAGGGGTACCTTTACCTTTACCTAGGTCCATAAACGACCATGTAGCATATATTCAACACAAAAAAACAGCGACAATTTGTTGTTGACTAAAGACAGCTGGACATATCAAGGGCCCCATGACCTTCAGTAGCTGAGGGCCTCATCAAACCTAAATCCGGCCCTGCCCTCAATCATAACAAAATTATAATAAATTGAATTAATTTGTTAATATAATAAACAAAATTATAATAAAGTAGCAACAACAGTACTTGAATGAATTTGTTAATATAATAAATCACTGCCCCGCAGAGAGTGAAGAGGAGGAGTGGGCGGGGCCTCGGGACATCTGACGCGGAGACGCCCCTCCCTCCCCTCCCGTCTTCGCGTTTCATTCGCTTCAGTTCCCCACTCCGGCCAGCAGGGGGCGCCCGTCTCCAGCGGGCGAATCAGGCGCCTGCGCAGGCAACCCCTCGCAAGGGGTCCTTCGGCTGCCGCCCCTCCGAGAGGGAGAGGGAGCAAGATGGCGGCCGCGAGGCGGTTGGCGGCGGCGCTGGGCAGCCGGTAGGTGACTGCGTCCGTGCCGCCCCCCGTCGTGGCTTCTTTCCCCCGGCCTGGGGAGCGAACGACACCCCCCCCCGCACACTTCACAGAATATATTTATTTTAAAAGGGGGGAGGTGTTTGGCTTTTAAACGGGGCAGCGTGTCCTGCCTCGCGGGGCTGTTGTGAGAGGCGAAGGGCCGCTTGTGTCGGGCCCCCTTCCGAGGGGAGGTGGGCTCCGGAGGCAAGAAAAGGGCGGTGGGATTCCTTGTGGCCTGATCCCCCTCGGTGTCTCTGCGGGGTCGCCTGGACTCAGGGCCGGATTTATGTATAAGCTAAACAAGCTATAGCTTAGGGCCCCACTCTCTTGCCCCCCCCCCAAAAAAAAAAAAATTAAAGAAAACAAAGTCTGGGTGTACATTTCCAAAATATAAGTTCAACAGTTACTTCGATAAAATACGTATTTTGTTATGTGCAAATTGCTTTCGATACCTATGAGGTCCATAAATTACCATATAGCATACGTTTAACACACAAAAACAGCGACAATTTGTTGTTGACAAAGGACAGCTGGACATAAAAAGGGCCCCTTTACCTTCAGTAGCTTAGGACAGGGGTAGGGAACCTAAGGCCCCGGGGGACGGTCCGAGAATCAGCGTGTTTTTACATGAGTAGAATGTGTGCTTTTATTGAAAATGCATCTCTGGGTTCTTTGTGGGGCATAGGAATTCGTTCATTCCCCCCCCCAAAAAAAATATAGTCCGGCCTCCCATAAGGTCTGAGGGTAGTGGACCGGCCCATGGCTGAGAAAGGTTGCTGACCCCTGGCTGAGGACCTCATCAAACCTAAATCTGACCCTGGCCGATGTCCCCAGCCACAGCAGGCAGGGCCAAGAAGCCTTGGGGTGGGGTGACCTTGGGCGGCTTTCAACAGCCTCACTGACCTTACAGGGTTGTTGTGAGGATTAATGCTGGGGGGGGGGGGCGAGAGAAGACAGTGACTGTCCTGAGGCCACGCAATTAGCTTCTTAGCCGAGTGGTTGGGATTCAAACCCTGGTCTCTCCCTGGTTGACACTCTTAACCCCTAGACCACCCCTGGCTGCCAGGGCTGCTGTGAGAGTGGCATATGATCTCCCCTCTGAGGAAGAAGGAATAACAGAGCCTCGTGGCTCTTAACGCCTAACGAGGTGTTTTTTATGGTTTCATGGCTTATTATGGCATGTTTTGGACTACAACTCCCATCAGCCCCAACACCATACAGCCGTGCGGACTGGGAGCTGGGAGTCTGAAAGGAAGCAGCTTGGGCAGAGTATCATAAGCAAGAAAGCATGGACTACTGCTGGTTGATGGCCGTAGTAAACTGATTGATTGATTGATTGATTGATTGATTAATAAGCAACAAAGGCAGTTCCCTATACTGAGGAGCGAAAGTGTCCCCAACAGATATCTTAAATATTTGGTTCCATTTGTTGACGAAATAATAAGTAAGCTTTTCAGTGCTTGGCACTTCACATTAAAAAAAACCAAACCTGTTTTTTCATGAAAGCAAACTGGTTTAATGAAAAACGCCCTCTTTTAATTTTGGGCCATCACAGCTGTCCTCATATTTTGGCTTCCCGAAACTGTCATGCAAATGACAATACTGCCTGTTTTGCTAACCTGCACTTTTTAAGCTCTGGAGGCGTCCTGCATGCTTCCTGTTTTGTCTTTATAGTTAAAAAAAGATGGAGACATCTTTATGAAGCCCTGGATTGAAAGCAGGAACTGTAATCTGGAGGAGTAGTTACCTTTCCTGCTGACCTCATACACTTACAAACTCTTTCCAGTAGCACCTTAGAGACCAGCTAAGTTTGTTATTGGTATGAGCTTTCGTGTGCATGCACACTCATGCCAATAACAAACTTAGTTGGTCTCTAAGGTGCTACTGGAAGGAATTTTTTAAAATTTTGTTTTGACTATGGCAGACCAACAAGGCTACCTACCTGTAACTTACAAACTCTGTTTCTGTATAACATCTCACTATCTTCTGCCCTCGTCAAACCACAAAGGAGAAGATCTTTAGAGCTAGGGGACTCTGGTGGATTGGTTGTTGGAGTTGTGTTTTCGGTCTTCACTCAGCCATTGACTGTTTTCAGTGTTCTTGTTCAGGTTTGGTCAACCAGAGTAGCTGAGATCACGAAAGGCACAAGGGAATATTTTTGCTTAACTTGAGCCATAAAATAGGGAAGGGTCTAACTTTGTAGGATGGGTTAGTTAAGCCTTTATTGAGCCTCAGGACTATAAGGAGTCTGAAATTGTGACATTTTTGGTAAGGTTGTTTTTTGTCTTCTTTAAGATTCTGCCACTTGGGATTCAAAGGGGTGAACGTCACTGCTAAACAACCCCTACACATTGCCTCCCAACAGATCCTGCTCCTTCCTCCCACAGTGCTACAGATGAAAGGTGAGTGCTAGGCTTGTTGTGCAGTTTGCGATCACAATTCTGTGCGGGAATGCAGTGAAAAAAACTCATAATTCTCCTCTGAAATTGCTATATCATGACAAAAAGTATATTGAGTAAGCATACTGTTCAGTCCAACATCTCTTCTTGAGTGTATGTGTGTAAGAGTATTTCCATAAAGTTGTCATAATTATTTCCATGTATAAAGTGTGTATTTGCTTCTAACTTTGGGTCTGGGTTTCTCAAGTTTTGTTGAGTTTCTGTAAGCCAAGAAAATAAAAATTGAGCCTCTCTTAAGAGAGAGGGAGAGAGAGTTGTGAATGCCCAGTGGGCAGAAGATGGACTGAGAAAGGCAAGCCCCCCCCCCCACCTCATTGAGCAAGGCCATTCTCGGCTCTCTTTTTCTTCACAACGCTCATTTTTGTTACTTGTTTGAGCTCCTGCAGCAGAAGGGAGAGGTGCGGAGAGACAAGATTGCCTGATCGAGAAACTTAGTCCATCTAAATAAAATTGCCATGTTTAGGGACAATATGCCTCTGAGAATCAGATGCTGGAGACAAAGACGTGGTAAGGTCTTTGTGTTTGTGCCATGCCCGTGGGCACCAAGAAGTTTCTGGGGGCCAGGATACTGGACTAGGTGGGCCTTGTGTCAAATCCAGCCCAGCTCTTCTTGTTTATGTTTTATGAAGGTTGGGTGCAAATCAGGTTACTACAAACCTCACAGTTTTTTATTCTTTTTTTAATTCCAGCAAGGTCTATGTTTGTCCAGACACAGGATACTCCAAATCCAAACAGCTTGAAATTTATCCCAGGAAAGCCAGTGCTGGAATCTAGAACTATGGAATTCACTTCTCCAGCTTCCACATATTGCTCACCCTTAGCAAGGTTTGTTGTTGTCGGTTGTATGACAATAACTTAGTTATGTGTCCAGATCAAAGTGCTTTTATGTGGTACTTACTTAGGAGCAAATTACATATTGCACCGTAGCTGCTGTAATGAAGTCCTGGGAGCATATTATCCCGTGCAAAGTTTTATTGAGAAGTGGATGCTTTGCATCAGAGAAGGGAGTGTTTAACCATCTTCCTGTCTTCCTCTAAAATGCCCCATCGCCCAACTGTTGTTGCCCCTATCCCTGTTCTGGACTTATTTGTGCCTTGCAAGCACTAATCAGGTGCCTGTGAGATTGAAAGCAAACTGGGGACAGAGTTTGCAGCAGAGAGGTTATACATAGTTTACCCCTTTAAAAAAATCTGTTCTGTTGTTGTAAAGGGTATTAATCAATTCCAACAGCATAAGAAATGTTATTGACCCTAACCCATCCCCAAATAAAGACTGCCAACAAGACAGAAGAAAAAGTGGGGAGCATGATTAGTGCAAATCAAACCTAGTCAAATCAAGTCAAGAAATGTCTAGTCAGTCCAGGGTGCACTTCCATAGGTGTCCATGTGAGGCAGGCAGGCAGGCAGAACCTATGTATGTTCCTTTATAGCAGCATAATCATTAAATCTTGCTCAAGTACCGTAACATTTATATGGTGTTGTTCCTTTGAGATGAGCATGGATTTCACTTGTTAAATGTTCCATTAAAGTCAAACTCCACGTCATTCTAGTCCATTCTCACACGAGGTTCCCTGATAATGTCTTCCAATGTTTTGCTATTGTAGGCAGAATAGAGTTACATTTTTGCACGTTAATTCTCAGTCATTATCTGAAATTAAATTAATTAAATGAAATGAAATTGAAGGGCAAGTCTGGGATCGGGAGTCAGTAATTGGTTGGTTATTGATTCAGTCTCTCTAAATATTTTATATTAGTAGTTTCCCCTTATTATATATATGTATACAATGAACTCATTCCCATGCATGTTTACATGCAAGTATTCTGGATTCAATGGGACGCAGGTGGCGCTGTGGTCTAAACCACAGAGCCTAGGCCTTGCCGATCAGAAGGTCGGTGGTTCGAATCCCTGCGACAGGGTGAGCTCCCATTGCTCGGTCCCTGCTTCTGCCAACCTAGCAGTTCAAAAGCACGTCAAAGTGCAAGTAGATAAATAGGTACTGCTCTGGTGGGAAGGTAAATGGCATTTCTGTGCGCTGCTCTGGTTCGCCAGAAGCGGCTTAGTCATGCTGGCCACATGACCTGGAAGCTGTCTGCAGACAAATGCCGGCCTATAGAGCAAGATGAGTGCGCAACCCCAGAGTCGTCCGCGACCGGACCTAATGGTCAAGGGTACCTTTACCTTCTTTATTCTGGATTCAGGGAAGTGTTCTAGGATTTGAGCTTTAGTGGTCAGGCAGTCATCAGCCTACAAACATTCATGGGTATGCTGATACAATGAAACCTGGAAGCTCACAGTGAGCAGGAGTTTTGAATGAAGATCTTTCTTTTTCTTGTTTTTGTTTTGGTAGGCAGCTCTTCAGGATTGAAGGAGTTAAAAGCATTTTCTTTGGAACAGACTTCATCACAGTCACAAAGGTAACCAGTAACCCTAAAAGAATATTGTAGTGTGTGTCTGCACAGGGAATGATAATAGAATCAAAGAATTGTAGAGTTGGAAGGGACCCTGTGGTTAATCTTGTCCAACCCCATGCAATGGAATCTCAACTAGAGCATTGATGGCCATCCAACCTCTGGGGAAGGAGAGTCCACCACCTTCCGAGGGAGACTGTTCCACTGTCAAACAGCTCTTGCTGTTCTTCCTGATGTTTAGTAAGAATCTCCTTTCTTGTAACTTGAATCCATTGGCTCAGGTCTTACCCTCGAGAGCAGGAGAAAACAAGCTTGCTCCATCTTTCATGTGGCAGTCCGTCAGATATTTGACGATGGCTATCATATCTCCTCTCAGTCTCTTTTCCAGGCTAAACATACCCAGCTCCTTCAACAGTTCTTGGAATCATAGAATCATAGAGTTGGAATAGACCACAAGGGCCATCGAGTCCAACCCCCTGCCAAGCAGGAAACATAAGGCTTGGCTTCCAGACCCTCCACCATCTTGGTCAGCCTCATCTGCACACAGGCTATATAAATATTCTAAACCAGTGATTCCCAGTTGTTTTTCTGCAGATCCCAGGGGGTCTGCGTAACCCACCCAGGGAGTCCATAGCACATCCCTGTTAATCATATGGGGCATCCTGCTTGGCCTGGAAGACACGCATCCTGGTTTTGCACTAGGACATGTTGGAGGGTATGGTGGCACCATTCACATAACAAAAACTAGCACAGAGATACAACATTTTCAAAAGTAGGGGGTCCATGGCTTGGCTTTTGAAAAACAGGGGGTCCGCAGTTCTTAGCTAAATGGGAACCACTGTTCTAAACATCCCAGAAGAGTGCACTTCTGCTGTCACTTACTGTGCAGACCATGCTCTCCTTAAAACTTTCCAAAAATAGAAGATACAAAAGACATGCCAGTTTTTAAGTTGCTATAGTGCCAGAAACTATGCGCTATTCATAGATTCAAAGGACCTACATTTTCCCACAAGGCTTTAAAAAAAGTGTTTTTGGTCTGATTCAGCAAAGCTGTTCATGCATACCTAACCTAATTCTTGAAATCTTTGTAGGAAAATGAAGAAGTGGATTGGAACTTAATTAAACCAGATATTTATGCAACTATTATGGATTTCTATGCTTCTGGCTTACCTGTTATTACTGAAGAGGCACCTCGTACAGACACAGGTAAATGGCTAATATTGAATACGTTGATGGAGGAGAGTATTGGATGTTAGTGGCAGGTTACATCCTCTACTTGTGAGCTTGCCTGGCCACTGTTGGAGATGCAGTCTTGGACTGGGTGGCTCACTGGTTAGATGGAAAAGGCTGGTTCATTATTATTAAATGCATATCCTGCCCTTCCTCCCAAAGGACCACATGGCGGCAAACAACAAGGAACAAAACAATGCAAACATGAGAAACGGTTCCTGGACAGATGCAAATGGTGTCCCTGAGGGCTGCTTGCAAGGTCTTTGCTGCTCTGATAGGCCAGGGCTTACAGGGACACACTCTTGGTTTTTTCCAACTTCTCTGTTCAGCTTGCTCTAGGCACAGCTTTCCTTCTTATTGCAATACAGTATCTGAGGAGCTTTTGATATGGGAGGATTACAGGACTTTATTATTGGATTGGGGTATAAAATCAAACGGAAGGTCTTACATTTTAGGATTTACTGTGGAACAATTAATAATAGAGTTTACCAACAAGATTCATACAACATGGAAATCCAGAGGAATCTGATATTTGGGAATTTTTATATTGTAAACTCCTGCTGAAATAATTTATGGTAATTACATTCAGAACTCCCCAGAAAATACCTAAATATGGTGGCTTGGCAGTACCTGATAATAGCAAGCAGCCTTGTTCTGCCACAACTTGGTGGTAGAAATATTAAAACTTATTGGGTATTAGAGCAAATAGGGATCCCAATATTAACAGTGTGGGTGTGGAGATCAGAAAGAAGCCAGTAGATCAGTCATTGCAATATGTGACTTTTTGAAAGCAAATAAGCTAGTTGAATTTATGAAAACGTGAGACTGTGCTCACAAGATGATGGGGAAGTTTTTAATATTAACATGCCTGGTAAGCAATGGAATGATTCATGCTGTAATAGCACAATATCTTTTAGAGATGTTGCTGCCAGGGAGATTTCTTTTTTACAAGATTTTGTACTTATGGTATTACCTTCCATACAAGTTACAGAAAACGCATAAATGAGACCATCTTATTTGAAATGTGGCCAAGGGTGTGTGGAGTTTGAACATATTTGTTCTTGTAAAGGTATAACACAAGTAGGCTATGAAGCAAGCAGGACAACAGCTAGCACACAAGGGCTGGAAGTCTCAGAGCGGCTATTACCAAACACAAGTAAGAGCGCACCGTTGTGCTTCTTTTGTGGCAGGGACAGTGGTGATGCAGGCTCACTTTTCTGCAGTCATTTCATCCCCAAGAAGCTATTCAGCAGAGCTTTTCCGGGCGGTAAATGGATTATTTTCAAGGAATGTTGTGGAAACATTTATCAAATAAGATAAGCATGATTCATTCCTTTTGTCTTGCATAAACCACACAAGCTCCATCTGAAGAAGACGATGAAGTTGTATTAATGATCAAAGAGCTCCTGGATACTAGAATAAGGTACAGCTACAACTGTGTTTCCTATGCACCGTTGGTGTTTCATGAAGGTGGCAGAGTAACGAATGTGCAATTCTGCCGATAGCCAGTTTGATGGATTGGCAGAGATGCTGGTGCTTCTTCCTAGGTTGCCTCTGAAAAGAGTATTTTGTTCACTTTGCGGGATGCTGCTGGCTCAAGTCTTTCAACCAGCTGTGCTCCCAACCCAGTTTTCCCCAAGAGCTTTTACAATGCTTTGATGAAAGAGGCATGTGACGTAAAAATTCACTTCAGAAAGAGATTGGAGTAAACATCTTCAAAATAGGGGAGGTATGAAGAATTTAAAATAGACGTGCCCTTTGGATATTTAGCTTTTATCATTCTGATCCCTGAATATATATTTCTGTTAGAATCGCTTGCCCTCTGATGTTAGCCAGGAGGACAGCAGGGAATTTTTTTACAGTTGCACATTTATATATTGGTGCTTATGTCAATATCTGCACTGAAGCGCTTCCAGCAGTTTAGTGAGTGCCAGTCTGACAGACAGAGCCTTCGTTGTTCCTTTGGAAAATAACAGCATGTCTGTTGGGAAGTGAAAGGGTAGTATAAGTGGAAAATGAAGACGCTGGTTTCGTTGGAATGTAGGTGCAGCTTGTTCTTGAATGAATACCCAACCCCTGAATTGGATGCATTAATTTGCCAGCTACAATCCATTTTGTCTGTTGTGATGACATTTCAGAAGCCAAAGTGGGATTGACAGGAGCAAGGACTTCAGCATTTTACATAGCTTCTCATTACCACTACCCAGATTGCAAAGAGAAAAGTTGCAAACTGGGCAAATGCATGCAAAATGACTGGATTTGTATAATTTATTCCAGTTTCAGTAATCAGCTCTTATTGTCAGTAAAGTAGGGGTTGCCCTGGCAGAGAGCATGCACATAAAATAAACAGAAGATACTCAGCTCGGGATCAGCTGTTCTAAGAAAAATTTGCTGATGGTGGATTTGAAGGAGAAGGGAGGTGTTTTGATGAACTGCAAGAGTTGGGCTGTTCTGAGAATAAGCGTTCGTGCAACAGAGAAGGTATAGAGGTGGGATACAAAGAAGAGGTGGCCCAAAAAGCGGGGGTGAGAACTACTTCTAAATGTATAGAAATGTTTGGGGTTTTAAGTGGTTTACCCCACTAATACTTTGGAATCTTATTGACAATGTTCCTCAGGCCAACAGTCCAGGAAGATGGTGGGGATGTCATCTTTAAGGGCTTCGAAGATGGGATTGTGCAGTTAAAACTGCAAGGCTCCTGCACAAGCTGCCCCAGTTCTATCATCACCCTGAAGAATGGGATACAAAACATGCTGCAGTTCTATATTCCGGAAGTAGAAGGTGTGGAACAGGTAGGCACAAATTGAAGGTTGTTAAAAATTGGGGTGGGTTGCTCATAGAATTTCTTCTCCACATCTCAAAGCGTCTCTGTACAAGCAAGTTTTTACGAATGAAAGTTGACACTTCAAATCCGATAACTGGGTTCAGTGCAAAAAAATTAGGTATAGAAGGGCATTATAGAAGTAACAACAGATTATGAAACAGGATTTCTCTGGGCACAAGTGAGACCAGCATCAACGTGTTGCAGTTTCCTTTTGCACCCCTACCCCACCTGGAGTGTTTCTCTTTAGGGTTCCAGCCAATCATGCTGTCCACCAGGATGCTTTATTCCATTTCCCCACCCTCTGGCTGTCTTTCCCCCTTTTTTCCCAACCGGTATGCAATATTTCAGTCAAAACAGCAGAGGTGTGCTTGCCAGCATCACAGAAACCATGATCCAAGGCATGGGGCCCAGTGAACCACCAACAAATCACAGAATGTATCTGTGGATACAGAGGGGGTGAGTGGGGCGGTGTCTAAATCAGCTGTGGGGAACCTTTGGCCAGCCAGATGCTGGACTACAACTCCCTTCTCCCCTGACCATGGGCCAAGCTGGCTGGGGCTGATGGCTTACAGCAACATCTGGAGGGTTGCACTGATTGTGTTGTGTTGCGAAAGAGATGGCGACGGCATGGCCTTTACTTTGCTTTCTCCAGTCTGTGGCAACAAGCGTTATGTGGGAACAGTGATCTTCGGTCAAGAAGACGGCTTTCCTCATGTTACCGACAATCTCATCCACACTCTTAGCAAGTCATAGTTCTTTGGAAGTGCTGCTTCATTTTGAGCTAGAAACGCTGGGTTGGATGTAGAAAGAAGGAAGTTATTGCCATGGTTTTCTTGCGATAATTCTACTGGTGTAAATTTAAAGTTACAGTAGGTGTAATTATAAATTTATACGAAGTGGCCATTTGTGATTTTAAAAAGCATAAATCTGCTTTTCAAAATAACATTCAATACTTGTGTTTCTTCTGTATTGTGAACTAAAAGGATCTCGAGGACCTTTTGATTTCTGACACCTGTATGTGCATGTGTTTTTATTTTTTAAAAGCTGCCTATCCCTTAGTATTGCAATCTGTTATCTTTCAGGTTGTCGATAACGAAGAAGAAGAAGAACAAGCGAAGTCAACCTAAATCAGGGAAAGCTTTGGACTCTTAAGCTAAAATTATTTTCCAAGCTGATTTGTATAGCCACTCACTATAGAAAAATGTTCAGCTGTTGTCACCACTTTTCCCAGACACAGGACTGTTTCCTTCACTGCTTCATGGTTCTAAGAAAACAAGTGAAAAGTATTCTTGAAAGTGTGGCTGTCTGTTTGCTGCTATTCTTGTAAACAAAAAGAAGAAAATGTATAGATTTTGTTTGGTCAGAATGTGACATTTATAAAATATTTCCCCTCTCTGTGGGATTTTGGTAGCTTCTGTGGTGACAGCCCATACTGTTGGAAGAATTATGTAGTGATAAATACAGATATAAATTATTGCTTTATTATTTTGAGGACTTCCTGTTATATAAGCCATGTTTTTATTATTCTTTGTAGGTCTGTTGTCTTATCAACACTGCATATATATATCTTTGCTACTAAATGCTCAATACTGGGTGAATCCTGACAACGGTTTCCTTATTATTGTATTGGTCACAAATGGGGATTAGAAACTGAACTTAACCCTTGAAAATAAGAAAACCAACTCTTTTGCTACTGTATTTTCTTGAATACATCAAAGTAGTTGCAACAGCAAAATTAGAGTGTGTTATGGTCCAGCAAACCCACATTACCGTATTGGCCTGAATAGAAGTTGCACCCAAATATAAAGCCACACCTTTCAAATGCAAGGGGGGGGGGGGGAGAAAAAAAAGACAATACCAGAATAGAAGCCGCTCCCTTAAAATTCTGCAGGCACTCACACCCGTTCTGTTTTACCGTATGTCTGTTTCAGCAGTGGTACCGTAAAAGCCAATTTTTGTACGGTTGCAAATTTAAGCTGCACTTTTAACTTTTCACGGCTGGAATTTGGAAAAAAAGTGAGGCTTTTATTCATGCCAGCACAGTAAATGAATTTAAAAATGTGCTGGGAAGAATGTGTGAACTATACAGGAGCTGGGACTCCCCAAGGAAACTGGATGCCTTTTCAATAAAGGCAAATGGGAAATTACTTTGCCTAATATTCAAGTAAGCATATGCTGTGTGAGGCAGCCAGAAGCAACCCATGCCCTGCTTGTATTGCGTAGGATGCCACTGCAGCTCTTGTGGCACTGTCTTTTCCTTGCCCTGGGCTAAGAATGAGTATATGGGCTCGTATATGACCACTATCGGTTCTGGCCATCTTGAACTTTTATTGGTTGACGCACTTAATAAGTTCTGACTCATTCCAAGTTCCTGGAAGAGAACCCTTCTGTATTTACTGTTTTACTTTTACCTGCCTCTGAAAACATCACATTACCTAACATGATGCAATCAGCACACTTAATCTTCACAACAGTGTTCCTTCCTTTTATTTGAAAGGGCAAGTACAGTGGTATGAAAAGGATAGCTTGTTACTTGAGAATTAGTAATCCAGCACCCCCCCCAAGAGACCTGGAAGACTCTATTCAGCATTTCTTAGTGGATCAGCAAAAGGGGTGTCTGAAACAAGTCAATTCTAAGTTAAACTGGGTGTCAAGTTTGTCAAGGCTATTTCCATTCTCAGGAACTGTCAGCAAGTGATCAGTTGAGGTAGTAGCGCATGGATCTTGCCTGCAGCAGCTCCCTTTGGTTTTTGGGTACCTTTTAAGAACATGAAATGACATACAGACATTTATAAAATTATGCATGGCATGGAGAAACTGGATAGAATTTTTTTTCTCCCTGTCAACGCTAGAACTTGAACAAAAATATCAAAGGAGGCCTTGTTGAAATCGGAATACGTTGCTTCCACAGTGAGGGACTCTTTAACGTGCATGAATGGCAAACCAGAACACCACCAAGTGTGGTGAGGCTCATTCCATGGGAAGGAAGGTGAAGCAACGTTGGGGAAGATTCTGTTTCTAGTGTAGACCAGCTTCACAAACCAGGCATGCAAAAGGTTGCCCTTTCCTGCTGTGCGCCCCCAGCACCTAGTGCACTGTTGCCATGCACGTGATTTATTTAAATCACATCCCACGTTTACAGCATACATGGCTGTCCCCTTTCTGTGAGGCGGGTTAGGCTGAGACGCAGCGTCTGTGACCCAAAGTCACCCACTGAGCTTCATGATGGCAGAGGGGGGATCTGAACCGTGGTCTCACCCATGTCCAGGTTCGACCCTCTAACCACTGCACCACATTGGCCCACAGTCGCTACAAGAAGTTGCCTTACACAACCTCTGGCCATTAGCCTGCCTGGCCTAGAATTGTCTCTTGGGACTGATGGCCATTCTCCAGTATGGAAGGGCTCCAGGGGGCCTTTTCTGCCACCTGCCTCTTTTAAGCGGGAGAACGGGTAGGGCTGCCAGGGCAGGCCAAGCAAGACCCCTTCGCAATCAGTTGGGGGCATGAAGGTGGCTACTGGACCACCACCACTCCTTGCTGCTTGTCCCCTGCACCAGGTACTGGGCAATAAGACTGTAGCTGAGCATGGAGGCTCCATGAAGCTGCAACGAGCAACTCTGGAGTTTTGCCGGAGGCATTGTTTTAAAACGCCCCACAATGCTCTGGTGCTGTGGCAAAGAAGGAAAGGCAAATTATTTTAAAACTGATTTCATAGTGTGTTCTTATCCCACCCTGGGATCTTGAGGCAAAAGGCACGAAATGAAAAGTCAAAAAGTGAAGGGTAGTAAATACAGTGGTACCTCGGGTTACAGACACTTCAGGTTACAGACTCCGCTAACCCAGAAATAGTACCTCGGGTTAAGAACTTTGCTTCAGGATGAGAACAGAAATCATGCTCCAGCGGCGCATCAGCAGCAGGAGGCCCCATTAGCTAAAGTGGTGCTTCAGGTTAAGAACAGTTTCAGGTTAAGAACGGACCTCTGGAACGAATTAAGTACGTAACCAGAGGTACTACTGTACATAAATAGCCCCCATTTTGCCCAAGCCTGGAGTCACCAGCTAGCGGACTGATGATAACGACAACCACACACAAAGAGGCGCCTCATTTTGCTGCAGTGTCACCATCAAAAAGCAGAATGATTATGATAACCCCTAAAGGGGCATCTCGTTTTGCTGCAACCTAGAGTCACAAAAAAGCAGACTGGTAATAACAGCAATCCCCAAAGGGTGTCGAAATATATATATATTTCAACCGCCTTGGGGGACTGCTGTTATTACCAGTCTATATACATTGTCCGTTAGCACCTTAGAGACCCAACTAAGTTTGTTCTTGGTATAAGCTTTCGTGTGCATGCATGCTCATACCAATAACAAACTTAGTTGCATGCACACGAAAGCTTATACCAAGAACAAACTTACTTGGTCTCTAAGGTGCTACTGGACAATTTTTTTATATATTTCTACAGCGTCACACCAACACGGCTCCCTACCTGAATCTAACCCCAAATGGGGGGGGGGGGTGCCTTATTAGCCCCCAAGGGGCGCATTGTTTTGCCCGGGCCACGAGCCACCACCAACCAGGGGACCCAGAATGGTAACATTAACCTTATTGATCACAATAACGCCAAGGGGGCGCCTCGTCGGGCCCCGGCCTGGAGCCCCCCGCCCTTCCCCCTCCGCCCGAGCGCGGCCCTTCCGGCCTGCTCCACCTGAGGCGGATGCTGATCCGGCTGCCACGTCGCCCCGAGTGACACGGCAGCCCGGAGGCCTCGTGAGGCGGCGGAGGCGGAGGCGGAGGAGGAGCCGGGCCCGCTAGGCCGAGCCGGGCCCAATCGCGGGCCAGGCAGGGAGCCTGCGCCCCTCGCCCGCCGCTCCTCTGTCCGCGGGAGGAGGAGGAGGAGGAGACGCCGTTGCCGCCGCTGCCGCCGCCTCCTCAGCCGCCAGTCCCCGCCGGCCCGTCAGCGAGGAAGCGCCTGTCCAGCCTCCCAGCCGCCCTGCTCGGTCTCCTCAGGCGCCACCATGTGCGGTGAGGAAGGAGGGAAGGAAGGCGGCCGGTGGGGAGGGAGGGATGGAGGCTGCCCCGCCGGGAAGGCTGGCGAGGTGGGCGATGCTGAGGGGCCAAAGCCAGGGCGAGGCGGCTTCTCTCGAAAGGGTTGCCCGCTTCCCTCAGGGCAAACGGCAGCGGGTTGGGCTAGATGACCCTCGGGACCCTTCGTGCTCTACGGCCGCATGCAGTAGCCTTTCCTCAGCCCATGTGCAGAGTGCGCCTGAAGAGGGGAGGGGGGGCAAGGCCAGGCCCTCTCTTCTGGGCCCCCATTCTGAGCTGCTTCCTCCTCCACCTAACTTGCTTTACTCCTCCAACTCTTTCCCCATCATTGTAGAGAGGGAAAGACCCAGGGGCTTAGCCCGGCCTCCCCCTCCCCTGTCCAAAGTCCGACGCTGGCTCTCTTGAGCATGTGCAGAGTGCCTTCGCCTTCAGGGTGGTTCGGAAGGGAGATATTAGGAGGGTAGTGGGGACAGTGTCAATGTGCAGATGGAAATCAGGTGGGTGAGAGAGATGGTTTGTTTACAGGCAACCTCATGTTTGAACATTGCGGAACAATTAGGAAACCTAAATAAGTTGTATTTTAATCAGTTGTTTGTATACCTGGTGTTAGCTGCCCTGAGCCTGGTCTTGGCTGGGGAGGGTGGGGTATAAATAAAATTTATTATTATTATTATTTATTATAAAGCAAAATCAGGAAAATAATGAGGAGGGGGGGGGGAGCTCTACAACTGGTTTAGTAATAGTGGTACCTCAGGTTACAGGCACTTCAGGTTACAGACTCCGCTAACCCAGAAATAGTACCTTGGGTTAAGAACTTTGCTTCAGGATGAGAACAGAAATTGCGCGGCGGCAACGGGAGGCCCCATTAGCTAAAGTGGTGCTTCAGGTTAAGAACAATTTCAGGTTAAGTACGGACCTCCAGAACTAATTAAGTTCTTAACCCAAGGTACCACTGTAGTGACCCAGTACTGTAGTAGTAGAGGTAGTAGTAGTGGCATTAGGGTCTGTGGTGCTTTGAAGACCAGTAGCATAAGCAAAACACAGGTTTCTGCCCCAAGGAGCTTACAGCCTAAATCATATGCGGGTGCGAAGTTGAAGGGGACAAATGTCTTGAGGGACTGGTGCAAGTGAGGCTTGTGGGGAAATTAGCATGAGAGTAGACGAGTGTGTGATATTGGGAAAGCGGGTTTAGATTGCTGATGATAAGGAAGGGGGTGAATTGGCAGAATTCAGCAGGGAGATAGTTTCAACTTCGTTTTCCGTTAAGCTTAGGGTGGCTAAATACAACAATATGGCAATATGTTAACCTAGAAATATAAAGGGGAACAAGGGGTGGGAAGGGGTGGCAGCCATCCGTGCTGTAGAGGAAGAGCATAGGTGTGTGTCAGGCAGGTAGACAGGTAGAAAAGCAGATTTGCCTGTTCAGGAGCTACTCCACACCAACTTCAGGGCTGTCTGCCTTTCTAGCAACTTGTACTGAAGCTAGGGTTTGCCAGTGGTGCTGGTGTTGGTAGGTGGAAGGGCTGCTTCTGTATCTCTGGCTTGCATGTAGGTTTTTACTCTTTGCATGGTGTTTGTTTTGTGCACTGAGCTGCTTACGGTGGTTCCAGAAAGATTTAATATTTCATTTAATCCCCATTTGACGTTGTGTTTGCACTTTGCCTACAAGCACATCCTTTTGATGTGTTGAAAGGTGCTGTTTAACCTTATTGAGTTTCAAAAGCAACTTCTAATGTGGCACAGAAGAAGAGGGGACGTGGAAGAAGAAAAGAGAGTCCTCTTATGTAGGCAAAAGGCAAGGGGTGTTTGGATCAATTCCAGAGGCATCATCATTAATAAGATCATTGCTAATAAGAGATTAAATGGGGGAAAATATTTTTGCACCTTTTTTCTTTTTAAAAATGTTGTGAGATGACTACCATGAAAGACATATTTAAAACACCAAAAAGAAAGAAAGAAAAGAAACACTTCAGAGCACAGCAAAAAAGACATAATAAAAGTATAAAGAAGAGATGCTAGGCACATATCTCTGGTGATGATGTTCCACTATGTGGTGCATAGTTAAACTATGGAACTCACTCCTCCAGGAGGCAGTGATGGCCACCAACTTGGATGGCTTTAAAAAGTCAGGATGGAAAGGGCTAACAATTCATGGTCAGAGGCAGCAATGCTTTTGAAGACTAGTTGCTGGAAACCACAGGAGAGGAGAGGCCTCTTGTGCTCCATTCCTGCTTGCTGGTTTCCCGCCGGGCCGGCATTGGTTGGCCACTGTGAGAACAGGATGTTGGATTGATCCAGCAGGCCCTTCTTCTATTCTTAAATCCATAAAGGGTGCAACTACAGATGAGGCTCCCTGATCTTCACCCGCCGAACTTTTCCAGAGAACTTAATGATAAGACTGCCTCATTATTATTTTAATAATATTGGAAGTGTGTATGTATATAGCTCTTTTTGTGTTCACGTGCATACATTTATCAACTGCTTCAAACAGTATATGAATTTTACGAAATAAATTAAATCAAAACACATGACCCCACTCATCCTTACAAATTCCTTCTAAGTTAAATTGGTCAGTATGATTCTCCCCATATTCCAAAGGACTAGGCGCTGAAGAAAAGCAAAACTGGCTTGCTTGAGGCCACCTATTGAACCAGGACCTTCTGGTTGAGCCCTGAATTATCATTTGCATTCTCTTGGTGTGCAGACGTGGCATAGGTCTATATGTGCTTATTGAATCCCAGCCCATCTAGACAATTGTCCACACTGGCAGTGGTTCACCTGGGTTTATAGCAGGAGTCTTTTCCAGCTGCACATGGAAGGTGTTGGAGATGGAAAATGCTCTGCCATATATCAACTTCCCCATATATCCACTATTTTTTCGGCTTTCTTAACACGTAAGGATTTCTATTGTACTCTGTCACCTTCAGGTATTGGTGTGGTGGTTTTTTGATGTGGGACACAGGTTCCCGAGAAGTTTCTCCTGAAGAGCAAAGTGAAGAAGAGCTGCAGTCACAGTTTGCTCATGTGCATTTTATGCTATGCAAATTTGCCTCAGAAAATGGAAAATGGGGCAATGCTAAGAATAGAATAGGCAATTTATGCTATAAATAGTTTGCTGTGAGCACAGTTCAAGTCTTTCTGTGAATTCAATCTTGGGAATGTGTGGGATTCTCAGATTGCATAGCATAATCTGTTCTTTGTCTACAAACATATCCTTTAAAATATTTCTGAATACAGTTATAGCCTCTTGACTGTCTTGTTCCAAAATGAGAAAGCAAAATTTCGTGCCTTTAGAGTGATGGAGACTGACAATGCCCGATGCCATTTGTTCTGGTCATATTTCTGAGGGGATTATTTCTCTTGCATGGTTGAAATTGTAGGGTTTATTGCCCTTGCAGTTTTATCTTTACCCTGACCTTTCTGTATCTCACTTGCTTATTCTTTGATGGAATAAGTATAATTCATCTATTGTTAACAGCCCAGGTAGAATGTAGATGTCGGGACAAACCAGTGTAGCAGATATATGCCTTGTTCATAGGTGAATGTGAAACTCATAACCAGTTTAAACTTGCTGCAGAGGTAAGGATGGGAGCAAATCTTACAAGATGACTTTCTTTTAATAATTAAACTGGTGCAGCATCAAACTGGAATAATTTCAAAATCTGATACATTATTCATAGCTTAGTGGGTTACACTGCCAGGGGTGGGAGAGGGGGGTTGACTACAGGACTAAGAGCAGATTCCAAGCATTGATTTATAGGTAAATAAGAAATGCCCGAACTGACAGAGCAGTTTTTTCCTGTTCAGCAAAATAGAGTGAGATTGTTGGCTCTTCGTAAATGGGTAGTTTGTTCTGGTTTTCAGTGCACAACTAAAGTTTGGGACCTGACTTGCTGTGAAATTGTCCACCCTAGTAGAGCACACAGTGTTCATTTCTGACCATTTGGTTTGACTAAGTGTAGAGACTGGTGCTCTGTTTAACATCTGCAGTGAAATAAATATTTCTACTGTTGACATTAATTTGTCTGAGCAATTTTTATCCTGCCCTTCAGCACAAGTGCTCTCATAGCAACTGTCATATCCAAAGGATCTCTCTCCAACGTGCCTCTTAACCCCAGTATGAGCTATGGGGCCAACTAAAACATTTTTGTTGCATGTGGTCATTCTTTACCTTCTCTCTGTTCCTTTCTCTCACCGCCCCCCCTTTTAAATTTCCCCTGCATTCTATCATTCTGCTGTGTTCTTTATCGTCTTCCAGAAAGCTTAACCCATACCTTAAACAAGTGCAAAAGGAAGTGTAGCACCTGAACCAATCTGGTTTAGGCTGGGCTGCAGTCGAGTTTCTGGTCTCAACCCACCAGCTGAACCCTCATGTTTCACAGCCAGGTGTTGCCACCAGGAGTGAAACAAGCACCTGCTCTTCCTTCTGCTGGGTAGCTTCCAATTTCTTGCTGATATCAAGCTTTGTTGTTTAGTCATGTCCGACTCTTCGTGACCCCCTGGACCAGAGCATGCCAGGCACTCCTGTCTTCCACTGCCTCCCGCAGTTTGGTCAAACTCATGCTGGTAGCTTCGAGAACACTGTCCAACCATCTCGTCCTCTGTCGTCCCCTTCTTCTTATGCCCTCCATCTTTCCCAACATCAGGGTCTTTTCCAGGGAGTCTTCTCTTCTCATGAGGTGGCCAAAGTATTGGAGCCTCAGCTTCAGGATCTGTCCTTCCAGTGAGCACTCAGGGATGATTTCCTTCAGAATGGAGAGGTTTGATCTTCTTGCAGTCCATGGGACTCTCAAGAGTCTCCTCCAGCACCAGAATTCAAAAGCATCAATTCTTCGGCGATCAGCCTTCTTTATGGTCCAGCTCTCACTTCCATACATCACTACTGGGAAAACCATGGCTTTAACTATACGGACCTTTATCAAGCTAAGGAGGCCTATAGAATTCTTTTGACTTCAAGGTTACACAAACACAACCCTTCTTAACCCCCCCAATTTTTATTTGAATTCTGAAGTAGTGACTTGCAGTAGTCATGGCTGAACACAGCTGAATTTGTGAATTCTAACTGGGCTCTCTCAGAAGAGGGACAACAGGAAATAAACTACTTTAATAGGGAGGATGATAGCTCAGTAGCAGAGCTTCTGCTTTCCGTGCCAAAGGTCCCTGGTTTGATCCCCACCATCTCTCCAGGTAGGTTGGGGAAGACTCCTTCCAGCAATGCTGCAGAGAACATGGCCAGTTGGTGTTGTATGGTCTGAAGTTTAGCTATACAATTTTCTGTTTTATCTATGGTGAATCACAGTTGCCCCCAGACACGTTTTGGAGTTGCAAACTGCCCTTTACGCAGCTCTGAGTGGGGCCATGTCTGGAGACCCCCATGGACAGCCTTGTGCTAGCCTTGCATTCTGCTGACTGCATTGGTCTATGCTTTCCTAGTGTTTGAAACTTTGGGAGCCCCTGCACCGCCAGTAGTAATTATTAGCACAGATATCTAGCCTTACAGAAGTTACCTATTGGAAAACTTACAAAGGAAAACATATTGGAAATACAGTGGTACCTCGGGTTACATACGCTTCAAGTTACATACACTTCAGGTTACAGACTCCACTAACCCAAAAATATTACCTCGGGTTTAGAACTTTGCTTCAGGATGAGAACAGAAATTGTGCTCCGGCGGTGCGGCAGCAGCAGGAGGCCCCATTAGCTAAAGTGGTGCTTCAGGTTAAGAACAGTTTCAGGTTAAGAACGGACCTCCGGAACGAATTAAGTACTTAACCCAAGATACCACTGTATAGGATGTGACAGCTATGTGAAATAGCTGCTAGGAGGTTGGGCACTGATTCTTGTAATTTTGTAATATATTACTGTACTTTAGGTGACAAATTATATTTGCTTCCAAACAATAAGGTAGAGAGCTTTGACCTGCCAAAAGTTAGTGATTCTTCTTTCCATCTGCCCCTTTTAGGTGGCTCTCTAGATGAGCTAATAACAGTTCTTCTTGGGAACTTATTTTCAACCCTGTCATCACAGAATTTACATAGAGAACATTTCCTCCTATGGACTATGATCTTATTTATGAGCTGAATGAGTAAATTTATTTAACTGTAACATTTTACTTCCTTTCTTCTTTTCAACTCATGCAAATGAGGAAGTGGTCTTGGGAGTGTGCTGTGTATGTTTAGTTGGTAAAAATATGTGATTAGCAGCACACCTTAAAATTAGTGTAGTGCTTGTACACTTGGAGGGAGCAAGGGCTAAGGTAGGGTTGCCATATGTCCAAAGTTTCACAGACATAGCTGGGATTTGGCCATTGGAAACAATGTCTGAGTAGAAAGCACTGAAATGTCAGGGAAACTCTGGACGTATGGCAACCCATGTTGGAAGTGTAAATGTTGGCGAATTTCCTTAAAAATAGTTTGAAAACGTCTTTCTTTTTTTGAGATTGGGCAAAATGAAAAAAGCCATGCATCAGAATGATTTGCAATATCCAGCCAAAAATTATGAAACCAATAGCACGATAGGGTCTTCAAACTGGTTTTGAACAATATATCAATATATTGCCTAGCCACGAACAATAAATCTGTGGAATGTGCTTCTTTCCCCCTGGGGTCAACCAGTGTTGGCTTGCCATATTAACTAAGAAATCCCACAGCTTTTTGGGTGTCTCCAAGGCTTGTGGTATAAGGCTGGCACTTCTTTAGGCATGGTGCAAATGTGGGGTGTGTGTCTCTCTCTGTTTCCATGCTCTCACCAGAGCCAAAGATATGCTTGCTGGTAGATCACAGGTCAACATTAGTTTGCCTACCCATGGTCTTGTCAGTGGTGGCCCCCTGTCTTTGCAATGGCTTCCCAAAAGAGATCCGCTCCCTTGGTCATTCTAGGAGGGGTTTTTTTTTGGCCAGCTGTGCACCTTTTTGAGAGGTAAGGGCTAGAATTGGAAAGAAATGTGAACGGTTGCTGCTGGGGGTGGTCACTGTTAGGCAGGGGTCAGCAACCTTTTTCAGCCGTGGGCCGGTTCACCACCCCTCAGACCATGTAGTGGGCTGGACTATATTTTGGATAAAAAAATAGAACGAATTCCTGTGCCCCACAATTAACCCAGAGATGCATTTTAAATAAAAGTACACATTCTACTGATGTAAAAACACCAGGCAGGCCCCACAAATAACCCAGAGATGCATTTTAAATAAAAGGACACATTGAGAAGGTGATTGGGCCACATCCGGCCCACGGGCCTTAGGTTGCCTACCCCTGCTGTAAGGATTAGCCTAGGCAAGAATGAGAATTTTGAGACTCAGTCTAGTTGCGAGGACAGCACCCAGATGTCCTCCAGTCCAGTTACGTAGAAAGGGGTGGGGGAGTAGCGAGGTCTCTCCCCATTGCTTACATCCCTCCAGTTCATGCATTTTTCTTGCATCTGACTTTCAATATTGGAGCATGTCTAAGGAGAAGAGCACCAGGTGGGATAGACAGACTTTCAGCAAGATCAATTGTGCCAGTTCCAAAAGTTAACCAGTCTCTTCTTTGTTTTTTTCTTAGTTATATTGGGATGGGAAGGGTTCCAAAGCTCTTCTCTTGAGTTGGAATGCTTTACTGCAGTGAAGTGCTCGTAATTACTAACTTTGTTGGCTATAATGAAATTGAACACTTCCTTGTAGCCACTGGGAGTTGACAACCTGTCTGAAATCTTGATAAACTGGAATATCATGACTTAAGCTCCCCACCCGGCTTCTTCCCCTGTTTCTTGTGCCTTGCCCACTTTCTAAGAAAGTGTGAGTATGGCAGTGCCCTTTCACAGAGGGAGTTCATGCATGGAGATTATAAGGGATTTCCTTATAAATCTCAAATGCGGTATATATTGAGCATGCAAGTCATTATTGTGACAAGGCAACTCATTTGTTGTGCTTGAGAGGTAGGAGCACATTATTGACTTTCCAGGTGCTATTTTCTGAGACTTCCCAGGAATTGTGGGATCCATGGATTTGTTATTGCTTGGGGTTGACCCATTGGGTTTATTCTGATTTGAACTAGCACTGAATATATCCTACATTGTCTAAAAAGTAAAAGTTCCAGAATGTGCGGTGTATTTTTTCTCATGCAGATGGTAGCAGAGATGAGGCCTAAATCAGGGGATCTGGAGCTACTGAGATAATTTAAAAAATCCACAAGAAGCCTGCTAGATTTTCTAGGACCGAATCAAAGAAGGTTTTTTTTGGGGGGGGGGTTTGAAGGAAGGCTGTAATGCAAACTCAAAATTCTTTATCCTACATCCTTGCACTCCATTCTAGAGTTTGCAGAGTGGAGCCACTTCATTGCACTCATCTAGAATATGTTTTATACTTTTAAATGTTTTTTAAATTTTATTTATTATTTTATTTATATCCCATCCTTCCTTCAAAAAACCCCTTCTTAATGGATCCTTCTCTCGTCCCTGCAGTTGCTTTTACATTCTTTCTGTTTTAAAAATGAGTTTATTTACAACACTTTGGGGGCTGTGCTAATAGAAATCCTACACAAGCGTTGTTTCAGTTCATAGTTGTGGTTACAAAGTGAAATGCGGTATTGTATGTATATAGTCTTTGTTTTAATTTTTAATCAATCTTGCAGGCATCTTTGCTTACCTGAACTACCATGTTCCCCGGACAAGACGGGAGATCCTGGAGACCCTCATCAAAGGGCTTCAGCGACTGGAGTACAGAGGATATGACTCTGCTGGTAAGCTGCTCACCCTGTCCTTGGATTCCTTATCTTTCAAACTTTTTTTCTGTGGATATGGTTTTAAAAGTATGTGGTTGCCAGTAAATTCATGGTCTCAGTGTGTAAGAAGCAAGGCTTGGTGTGACTTATTCCACCTTTCATTTCACATGCAACAAGTTTACATGTTTAGTTGTATATCTTCGACATAAACTGTTATGTGCACAGGTATTTGGATGAAGTTTAAATCTCACTAGGCTTTTTGAGATGTCTTTTCCCAATGAAAGAAATGTCATTTTCCTCACAGAAGCTGTATTGTTTGACAAGAGTCTAACGGCTAACATACCGTATTTTTCGCTCTATAGGACGCACTTTTTCCCCTTCAAAAATGAAGGGGAAATGTGTGTGCGTCCTATGGAGCGAAGACGCCATAGCCCCGCGCCCCTCTCCCAGCTGGGGAGGTGACGCGCGGCTATGGCAGGAACCTCTACAGCCCCATGTCACCTCTCCAGCCGGGAGAGTGCGCCGGGGCTAAAGCAGCCCCCCGCGACCCTCTCCCGGCTGCAGAGGTGACGCGCGGCTATGGCAGGAGCCTCTGTAGCCGCACGTCACCTCCCCAGCCGGGAGAGAGCGAGCGCGCGGGGCTAAAGAAGCCATAGCCCTGCAACCGTCTCCCGGCTGGAGAGGTGACGCGCGGCTATGGCAGGAGGCACTCCGCTGCGCCTTTCCGCTGCTCCCTGACCTGCTCTTTGGGGCTGGTGGTGGGCTTCCCCCGCCCCAAAGAGCAGGTCGAAAGGAACCTGAAGCCTGGAGAGCGAGAGGGGTCAGTGCACACCGACCCCTCTCGCTCTCCAGGCTTCCAAGGTAGCCGCCTGAACGCACCTTAAACGACACCTTGTTTTAGAGCGGGAAAACAAGAGGGGGAAAGTTCTCCCCCTCTCTGTGCAGCGCCTCCACTGAAGGGGCGCTGGGCAGAGAGGGGGAGAATATTTTTTTCTTGTTCTCCCCCCCTCTAAAACAAAGTGCGTCCTATTGTCCGGTGCATCCTATGGTGCAAAAAATACGGTAACTGACCCTGTGCAGTTGGAATGCTTGGATATTCTTCAACGTCCCAGCAATGCAGCCCAATGGCTAAAAGGGAACACCTAGGCAATGTTATGTTTCTAAATCTTGCACTGGCTTTTCTTGTAATTATGTACAGCCATAATGTTCTGAAACCCTGCAATTTTATTCTAGCCTGTAGAAAAATGATTGTGGAAGTTAGGTTAATGATCTTGGAAAGCAGACCAATTAATATTTCAAGCCAAATGAGGTGTGTGTGATTCACCTTAAGTTTTCTGTGTATTAGGAGTTGGAATTGATGGAGGCAATGATAAAGACTGGGAGGCCAATGCTGGCAAAATTGCACTCATCAAAAAGAAGGGGAAAGTGAAGGCTTTGGATGAAGAAGTGAACAGTAAGTCCAGTCCTACACAATCCACCCTTTGGTGGTCTTTGTTCCTGATCTCAATACCATTCAGCAGCCGTCTTTCAATGCATTGTTAGGTACAAACTGAAAACACTTCCCAACACATTCTGTGCTCATTGGTATACTAAATGATAAACTATATATTCATTTTTATTATGCAGTTCTCAGAAAAATCGAATTTACTAATCCTTCCTGCACGTCTGCCTTGCCTGTTGAGAGCAAATATAGAGATATAGCATGATCCCTTGTTGTTGGGTCATTCTTTGTCCAGTTAGACTCAGACATTCTCAGTCACCTTTGGAACACAGACTCTTCCCCTCTCTCTCTGGTTATAGTAGAGGTAGCATGAATAGGGAGAATTGTAGCGGAGAGTGTGCATGAAGAAAAAGTGTTCACAAGATAGTGGAATTCACATACTCTGCATTGTCTTGTCCATCTCCTTCCAGAGTAGACAGCTGAGACCTCATTTCTTGTCTGTTACTGATAAACTAGTGTCCTATAAACTGATAACAGCAGATAGCGAGAAACTACTGAAGTTCCCAACAGTGGATTTATTCACATGCGTCACCAAACCATGGCTTGATGCTGCTTGAGTGGCCTCACACGTGTTCCCCTCCATCCCTCACATTATGTCAGGCACAGGCAAACTCCGGCCCTCCAGATGTGTAGGACTACAATTCCCATTATCCCTGACCACTGGTCCTGTTAGCTAGGGATGATGGGAGTTGTAGTCCCCAAAATCTGGAGGGCCGGAGTTTGCCTATGCCTGCATTATGTGCTCCAATGCAAGTTACTTCCTCTTTAGCACAAACCAGAATTTGCTGTTAAACTAGCCAACTATGTTTTGGGCTTGCTCTCCAAACTGGCACCACCAACCAAACCATGGATGGAAGCTGGTTTGCAGTCCTGCATTGGAGGGCACATACAAACCATAGTTCAGCTGTTAGGGAATTTGCAGTAAAGACAAAAATAAAGAATTAAAATGGAATGTGTGAGTAGAATCCTTGTTCATATAGCAGCCAATGATTTAGTTTATACAGCAGTTATATATTTCTGTTGCTGCTGGTCTTAGGAATTGTTTAAATCAAATGTTGATGTTCTAAGCATGGTAAATTGATACAGCCACAAAATAAGAAGGTCTTTTCTTAACTTTCTATGTACTAGAAAAATGCAAGTATTAAATTGGTATGATCTCTGGGTGGGAAACCGGTAAACAATGGAGAAGCAAACGTCTCATGTTTTGCGTTCCGTTCAATGCCCTCTATTCAGTAAACAACAGCGTGTGCTAATATTGTGGCTAATACTTTGTTTTAAACTATGGCTGTTTTCAGAGAGTCATGGTGGAGGACCTCTGCATTGTGGACTTACTTTTATCTTAAATGTTGCTGACTGAGTTGGCTGGCTTTAGTCAGAACTTAGGTTGGGGTGGTTGACGTTTTTTGTCCCAAGCCACATTCCCTTCTGGACATCCTTCCAGGGGAACACATGCCAATGATGGGCAGAGCCAGAAGAAAAAGGTGGTAGAGTAATGAATTTAAACATTGCCTTTGTTCATGAGGCTGCTTTCTACAATTACTCATGCCCCTCTCTGTCTGCTATCCAGATCAGCAGGGCGTGTGATTAGAACTGAGATACACATTTCAGCCAGGCCAAAACACTCCAGCAGGGTGCAGAGTATGGCTGGTATGGGGGTAGTGGCCTGGGGAGACTCCTGAGGGCCAGATGGAGAGGTCTGAAGGGCCACATTTGACCTTTAGCCCAGAGTTTCCCCACCTATAATTTATGTGTTGGTGGAAGTGGACCACTTAACACATGCAAAAGACCTGTAAATGTTAGGAAAGAGTAGCCTGAAAGCCTTGGCCTACTTCGTAAAGCCTCAAGCTGCATTTCTGAAGCCAGTGGGTGATGTCAGCTGAAACCTTTCCCTCCATTCAATAAGAGTAGGAGATCCTCTTAGGAATGAACTTTTCCCCACTTTACATAGAACAACAGGATATGGACCTGGACATTGAGTTTGATGTGCATCTTGGAATTGCCCATACCAGATGGGCCACCCACGGCGAGCCCAATCCTGTCAACAGCCACCCACAGCGATCCGATAAAAATAATGGTAAGACACCGCTGTTACTTTTTGGTGGGTGTGAGGGATGAGGTGACGCTTTGACTTTTGTCCTAGCTTCTGATGGCTGTTCAGAATTGATAAAGTGTCGGGCAGGCAATATTCCTGGACAGCTGTGTTCATCTTCTTGAACAAAGTACCAGGTAACAAGACATGTAAGAAGTAAATCTTAGTGGTCTTAGCCTTTATTTCCAGGTGGGAAGAGGCAGATAGTCAGACCGCAGAACCCCAACAAACCAAAAATCAGCTGCATTGGGAAACAGAATTTAGTTCTTTTATGGATTAAAGACTGTTTCAAGTTAAAAACAAGGCTGGTCTCAACTCCTTTTAAATATGCAGAATGTTCACAGATGATAATGCTTTTAAAATAGTTTTTTAAAAAAGTAAGTTGAGTATTACAGAATAAATCATATATTACCTTATAGAGATTTTCAGAAAAGGTTAAATTTGAGTACTCACTGATTATATTGTTTCTAGATTAAAAAACCTGTGATCTGAGGCACTGTAATGACTGCTATAAAGCCCTGCTGTTAGTATTGCACTAAGGTTAAAATACTACCAAAGTTACAAGCATGGGTTATAATTCCCATTAATCTGTTGTAAGGGTTTGTTTAATCTGTTAAGTGTCTTAATTCTAAAGGCTCCTCGGGGCTGAAATTGAGCTACCGGCTACCTTGTACTTTGTTGATACATCCTGTTTAGCATAGGCAATTGCCATTCCTGGTGTAGTTAGTACAGAAAACAGTTTTGGGTAATGGCCCACATGGAAGATGGCCTACATTCTCTCTTACATTAGGAAATTGAACTGTAAATGGGTCTGCTATAAAGTAAATTAATCCTGCAGTTGGATGCAGCAGGTGGCATTAAACTACTCTAAGTTAAGCAGCCCAGCAGGGATTGTACTTTCTTTATTAAATTCGACCATCCATCTATCATGTGCTTGTGCTTGGCTTGGCTTTGGGAATCCTAGTTTCTGTTTCAGGCTTTTGCCTTTGAGCAAGGCGCTTCACACCTCTCTTTTCTTCTCCTCTTGGGATGCTTCCCTTTTTTTGCAGGCTCTTTTATGATCCTAGCTCCTAAAGTGTTTTCTCCCCCTGTGTTTCAGAATTTATTGTTATCCACAATGGCATTATTACAAACTACAAAGACCTGAAGAAATTTTTGGTAAGTGAAGCTCCTTGTGCTGTGAGTTTAAACAAAGTGGGAAGTCTGAATCTGCTTGTGTTTGTATCGTAGGAGAGAATCACTTGGGCCTGGTTGTTTTGTTCCCAAATTATGCCAGCATTCTTTGGATGCTGAGAAGGGAGACACTTTAGAAGCCTTTGAAGTATCTATTACATGAGCTGGTGCTATAACTTTAAGGAGTGGTTAGATTGCATGTTCCACTGGGCTGATAGGTATCTTCTGTGTCACCCTGTGAAGTGCCTTAGGGATGCAGGACGGCACCTTAGCTCAATTCAGGTTGTTGCTTCATCTCATGCTGTACTGTCTGCACCAGGCTTCCCCAAACTGATGCCCTCCAGGTGTTTTGGACTATAACCATAACTCTCAACAGCCGCAGCCAGCATTGGTAGCAGCTCTCCCTTTCCTGCCTGCAGATTGCATTTGGGACCTTCTGCAATCAAAGCATGCACTCTTGTCACTGAGTTTATGGGCCGTCTTCCATGAACATTAGTGGCGTTATATAATAAAGAATATTACAATCTTACCAAAGCTGGATAATTTTATCTTGCTTCTCATTTCTTTCAGGCTTAAGTGTGTATTGTGATCATGTGTCTATTAGGTTAATGGTACTGTATTGACTTCAGATGAAGTAGTAGAATTAAGAAATATAAGGAGCAGATGAATATACTTCCAGGAATAGTTTTCAAGGTGCCACAAGACTTTTTGTGGTGTTTGCTGCCACAGACAACACAGCAACCCCCTCTGGAATTTTTCTTTGCAAAAAGAGGTTGTGGGGTTATTAATTGTTTACGGTCATATGTGGCACCAGATATATTATCAGCTGCTCTAGAATGCTATTGCCACTCTTCCCCTCCCTAACCAACAAAAATTGAATCCCAACCCATTCTAGCCTTTGAGAACTTTGCCATTGGGTTCCATACTAGCTTGGTTGCATTGTGTGGTTATCATCTGCTCTGCTTTCTGTAGGAGCGCAGCAGTGAGCTGGAACCATGCCCTTCAATACATGGTACTTTTGCTTCTGCATTCCTTTATTCTGTTTGATTCTTTCTCTGAGCAGGAGAACTTGAAATTAATGAATGAAAGTAGAGCAGTTGTAAGAAACAGGAGCAGCCTGTGCAATATTTTTAGAATATGGTTGCTATGATACAAAAATAGTGCGTAGTAGATATTCCCTTGTCCATGTGCCATGTTCCATATTTCCATTGTTTTGACTAACACAAGTCATACTTCTTAAATGTTTTTTCAGGAAAGCAAAGGTTATGAATTTGAGTCCGAGACTGATACTGAGACAATTGCTAAACTTGTCAAGTACATGTATGACAACCGTGAAAGTGACGATATCAGCTACACCACATTGGTAGAAAGGGTCATCCAACAGCTGGTAATTCTACATTTTTTCGTAAAACACTTATCACCCATAGGAGACAATATACAATTCTTATGTTTTACCAGACCTTTTAATATGTTTCATGGTGAGGTTTCAGGAATTGCTTAGTCCATTGCTGGTATAGAGCAATCTGCTTTCTCTTACAGCTGCTTTAGTCAGCAATGTAAGACATCCCTGTATTGCAGGGGGTTGGACTAGATGACCCTCTGGGTCTCTTCCAACTCTACAATTCTATGATAAGCAAAGAGGAAATGAAAGAGCCAGGATCCTGTTTGCAACAGTAATGTTAGTTCATAGCTTTTACCAAACTAGATGTAAGATAATTGACTAATTTAGAGAATATCCTGTGATACTCAGACTAGGGATAATGATGAGGAGGAGGATGATAATAATAATAATAATAATAATAATAATAATAATAATAATAATAATACCTCTCGACAGCTTTTGTTATAGTCAGTCACAGTGTTGAAATCCTGTTCATCCAGATTGGTCTTGGGAGTCTTTTCTTGTGGAACAATTAAGGTTCTGTTGAAGAAGTTCTGCTTTATCCTATGGCCGTTGACTTATACTGTGCCACAAGCGCCTAGCCTGCCCACTCCACATGCTTTTTAATGTCTGCATGAAACTTCCAGGAGAAACACATAAGGACACAAGAAAAGCAGATTCCAATCCGTTTTCTAGAGATTTGGCTCGAGGTGTTGCCAGCTGTGACACACAGCTCCTTCTCTTGTTTCCAACTTTTCATCCCTGTTGAAATCCTGAAGGTGATCCTGGGTGGGTGAGGGCAAACAATCTGAGATTAAATCCAGATAAGACAGAGCTGGGTAGGGAGATTGCCTGCTCCCACGCTTGATGGGCTGCTGGTCCGGAATGGGGCTACTTGGTCCCTGGAGAACCAAGCGCACTCTCTTGGACATGGATGCTAACTGGGAAAGCCAAGAAAACAGTGGTAGCACAAAGTGCATTTTACCAGCTTGGCCTGTCTCTCCAGCAAGAGAGGTTGGCTCTTGCCAGTCACGTTCAGACTGGACTACTGCAGTGCACTGTACCTGGGGCTGCCTTTTAAAGGTGGGTTCGAAATTTTTGACAGTGCAGAATGCAGTGTCCCAAATTTTATTGGGAAATTGGTGGTAGGAACATGAGATAGTCCTACTGTATCAGCTGACCTGGTTACTAGTGCATTTATAATGCTGATTCTGACTTTTAAAGGCTTAAAGTGTTTTGTGTCCGAGATATTTGAAGGGTTGCCTTCACTTGTGCCGAGCTCCTGGTGCCCTGAGGTCAGCAGCGGGGCCCCTTTTAATTTGCTGCCTCCAAAAGCAGTGGAAGCCAGAGGGGCAGCCCCACAGCTTTGGAATTGACCACTTGTTCATAGCTTCCCTAAAAGGTTGGTCTGCTTCTGCTGTTGGCTTTGATCAGGGGTCTGCAACCTTTAAGATAAAAAGAGCCACTTGGACCCATTTCCGAAGAAAAAAAAACGGAGCCACAAAACTCGTCATTATAAAAATAACTTTTTTGTCACTTTTTTATTATTTCTTTGTTTGACCCCTCAGAATTACTCCTCCTCATAGAAATAAACATTAAATTAACAAGTTACCTTTTTGTGTGTGTGTGTTCTTCACTCCCCTTCAAAACAGTGACCAGCGTACATGCCCCCTTTCAATGCAGTGACCAGCGTACATGCCCCTTACAATGTAACGGGCGGGCGGGCGGGAACGTGACGTTGGGACGGTGTGTGATTACCGCACGCACCACCCCCATGCGACGTCACAGCCAGTACAGCGCCCGCCACAGTGGGGAGTCTCGGGGTGCACAATGCGCCTCCTCCCCTCACTAGTATCCGCCCCGGAGCCGCGGCAAAGGTGTAAAAGAGCCACATGCGGCTCCGGAGCCGCGGGTTGCAGACCCCTGGCTTTGATGATACTGTACTTCAGTAATTTTAGGTGGTTTCCCTGGTCTCTCAGTATACTGTTTCTGAGACTTTTAAGCTGCAATGTATTGTAAGCTGCCTTGAAAGAGTATTCTCCCAAAGGCTGCATATTAATATTTTAATTAAAACATTTAAATGATGTTAACTGAAAAAGTAAAGTGTGTGTTTGTTTGTTTTTCCACAAGGAAGGTGCATTTGCCCTTGTATTCAAGAGTGTTCACTATCCTGGTCAAGCAGTTGGAACCAGGTAAATACCATCCCAGTAGTATGCTCTGTGTTTCTCTAGGCCATTTTCATTATTTGTGCACCCACACCGTCTTTTTGATAGGCTATCATAGATTTTAGCCAATTTTGAATTGGAGGAAATTCTCTTTGCCATATCTGTTATGTGACCTTATGGTATAATATTCCCTGTTTTTCATGTTACCTGCTGATGCAAAAATATTCTCTTAGAAAAATGACCCCATTCTTTAATGTTCTTTCCTCCTATCCATGAAGTACCACAAACAGTTCAAAATTAGCAAAACAATTAACATCTTGACTGCAATGACTGTTTGTATTTTCCAGCTGAATCTGGGTAGTTAAAGTCATGTTTGCACTCATATCAGTTCTATAGCTTACTCCAAAAAATTGTGAGAATTGTAGTTTGTGAAGGGTCTGGAAACCACTTTTGAAAATCCTTTGCTTGCCTCACCCAGACCTGTAGTTCCCTTGGTTCCATTAGGTGAAAGAGGTACTGACTTTTGAGTAAGCATGCCAGGGATCATCTGATATGTGTAAGACAGACAAGTCCTCAGATGGTAATCAGTTTGGTTCTTTTAAGATTTTGCTTGGTCTGCACATCATTGCAGTCTCAAAATCCAGGGCTCTTGAGAGTTTATCTCACAGATTGTGAACATTCAGCTAGTCTGAACTATATAGATCTCGAGTTAGTGCTGTTTGCCATTTGCAGGCTATAATTGAGATCAGATTAGTGAGGTCCCCCCCCCATCTTTTTTGTTCTGTGCAATTTTGAAGCTTGGATCTGTGTCCTGGTCTGACACAAACGCCCCACCCCAGGCCCATAGCCCTGCCCCCTCCTCACAGGATGCTTTGCTTGAACTTGCTATCTCCAGGCCAAACTTTCTTCCCCTTGGTTATATCCTTCAACTTGGCTGTGCTGACACTTAGCTAAGCTGCAAATGTGATTAGGCCTTCCAAAGGGAAGAATCAACGCAGAAACCAGTGTTTATTGGCCATGACAGCTGGATGTCTTGTTTTCAGGAGAGGAAGCCCCCTGCTCATTGGAGTGCGGAGTGAGCACAAGCTTTCTACTGACCACATTCCAATACTGTACAGAACAGGTAAATATCACAGCTCGAGGAATTTCTCAACTCATTTCATAGAATCATAGAATCCTAGAGTTGGAAGAGACCACAAGGGCCATCGAGTCCAACCCCCTGCCAAGCAGGAAACACCATCAGAGCATTCCTGACATATGGTTGTCAAGCCTCAGCTTAAAGACCTCCAAAGAAGGAGACTCCACCACACTCCTTGGCAGCAAATCCCACTGTCGAACAGCTCTTACTGTCAGGAAGTTCTTCCTAATGTTTAGGTGGAATCTTCTTTCTTGTAGTTTGGATCCATTGCTCCACGTTCCAGTTTGTCAGTGTCCTTCTTGAATTGTCTTCTTTAATGCAAGTGTGGCAGAAGTGAGAAGCTTGGTACTATCTGCTAAATTAAAACAAAATAAAAAAATTCCTTCCAGCAGCACCTTAGAGACCAACTAAGTTTGTTATTGGTGTGAGCTTTTGTGTGCATGCACACTTCTTCAGATATGCTAAATTAATACCTTATTAATATGGAGATGAGATGCTATGGGAGACTTCTAAAAAGCAAACCCTATTGTGCACTGCGTTCCTTAGTTGGATTTGGATTGTGGAAAGTGCAGAAAAATCTAGTTCTGTTCTTATAATGTTAGAAGTCGTGGCTCTGGGTAGGTGGTGGGCACTCCTTCATTGGAGGCTTTTAAGCAGAATTTGGATGGCCATCTGTGAGGGATTCTTTAGGTGTGATTCCTGCATTGCAGGGGGTTGGGCTAAATGGCCCTTGGGGGCTCGTCCAACTCTACAGTTCTGTGACCTGCTCTACAAACCTGTATTGGCTTTGCAACAGCTGATGCATCACACTTTCCCTAAACGCATCCCTGTGGTCCTAGTTTTAGCGGAGGTGCTGTGAATCCTTGCTTAGAGATCCCGCTTGGCCTCTTCTTCCCCAGCTCTCACAAACCCTGTACTGTTCCTAGGGATTTCTGGGCAGAGGGAAGGAATGATTGTTAAATCAATCCACCCTTAGATACACAGTGAGCAGCTTGGTTGTAAGCGACTCCCCTCATTTTGCATAATAACACGATATACCTTGTGCACGTGGCACCTTAGCTGTCTGTATGAAGACTGACCAGTATCTTCAGCTCGTCTTGTCCCCCAGCAGAACATCCCTGAGGCTTTAGGAATGTATTTATTCCCTTTAACTGGATGGCAACTAATGCTACAGTTCTATAGGCTTGCCTGAGAATTCCAGTATCTCCTCAGCAAGGTTTATTGGCCCCTGTGGCGATCACACAGGGCCCCCGGACGTTTCACCGTCTATTGATCCCTGTGCCACCACTTTATTTCTCGCTGCCACCACCCAGGCCCTACCTGGTACAATACTGAGTCCAGTCAGGGTTAAGTTGGAACATAAACTTCTGTTTATTTACTGCAGTTTAACAAGCATGTGGTTTCATAAACAGTCAATTACATTCATGAGCTGCCTATCCAGGCCTATAACCTCCACTACCTGCTCTCACTCACTAAACCACCTCTCAGATATTTACTTGTCTTCCTAGCCCCTAACTATTCCTGACTCAGCTTATTTCGCTACACTAACTCAACCTACCCACAAACTCTATCCCAATTCACTCCCACTCCAACCAACCACCCAACTCGCAAGGAACTCCTCCCTTTGCCCCTCCCAGAGCTGGTTTTATAGTTCCTCTGACTCCACCCCCTGGGTCCTGATTGGGTAACTCGTTTAACTATTTCACCTCCAGCACTCTCATATGTTAACGTCATAGCCCCTTCTTTATTTATTTTATTTGAATCTCAACTTTCAGCAAGCAACCCAGGATAGGTGACTGGCTGAACACTGTCTAGCAAAGTTTGTGACTCGGCAGGGGTTTGTAGCTGGTATCCTCCCACTGTTCTGCTCCAAGTATCTCCATGCTGATGCTTCACCTTTCCATGCAACCTGTCATTTAGTCTTGTTATGAAGGTTTATTGGAAGTATCTATCCCAGGTGCAAATGCTAATTCAGGTATTCAAGTGGGACAATGGGCACAGGAGCCCTCCACTGCTGCTGCAAAACAGCTTCATCTAGGCCCCATGGGACTGAAATTCGCAGGACTTAACACAGCTCAAAAAGCGCCGTGTGAACTGCACTTCCAAGCGAAAAGTCTGCCTTCTGCTTTTCTCTAATTTTTATTTTAAATTGACATTGCTGAAGTTTCTCTTGTTGTCAATGACACACTGAAGTTACTTTTTTCATATTGCACTTTCAGCCACACAACCTATGGATCATTCTATTGATGGAATATCCATTAAAATGGAGAAAGGTGCCTGAGACATAATTCTTCATTCGATGAGGAGTCCTGAAAATGAATTAAGACAATCACTTTCTCTTTAATATGTAGCTGATTGCTTTCCATTTGAGAGGAGGGACCAGCTTCACAGGGTATAGTCTGCTGCTATGTTCATTTGAGCAGAACTTTTCATTCCTTAGCCTTCTTTTCTGGGTGCAGAAGTGCATACAGAAACAGTGTTCTTGGATTTTGATTGTCAAGGTGTGTAACCTTGTTTGTTCAATGGAAAGTGATGGCAACATATTAAAGAGATGGCATTGGGGCGGGAGATTCTGCATGCGAGAATCCTAATGGGGCTTTCCCACTTAACCAAAAGGTCCTCTGACCCCTCTCTCGCCTTCTCTGGTTTCTCTGCCTTCTGCTGTTAATTTGCCTTCTGCAAATTAATTTTGTTAATTTGAAACCAACATCCAGATTTCAGGATGTCTGACTTAACTGGAACTGGCCTTCTTCTTTTTTAAGTCAGTATCAACATGAGAGCCATGTTTTAATACTAAAATTTAGAATACATTTAACATTGGTGCTATCAAGTACTGATCTGAATACTAACAGTTTGCCAGTGGGTAGATAATCATGGTAAAAATGGGGGCAATCCCAGGAAAAATATATAAGCAAATCCAAATATCTTTGCCTTTAAGGAAGAGCTGCTTGTTCTGTGATTCACTGCTGCTTTAAATCATTTGTGTGCAAATGTTCTTTGCAGAACATGCCCATATTTTAATAGCTCTGACTGTCAGGTGTCTTAAGACTTCAATCCATCTTGTGTCCTATGGGAGCCAGTTCCATAGATTTAACTAGACAGTTCATACTAAAACTGGCGCTCGTTCCCACAGGATGCAGGGATGACCACCAGTTTCTATGACTTTAAAAGAGGATTAGACAAATTCATGGAGGAGAGGGCTATCAATGGCTGCCAGCCACGAAGGCTATGCTCTGCCTCCACAGTTGGTCCTTGGTATTTTTGACAATTGTGAGAGTCATCCTGAATCAATACTTTTTAAGGTACAACATGCTTGACTCTAGAGCAGCCTGTTCAAAATACATTCTTCACTTCCCCAGTCCAAGTTCTCCTAATGCAAACTACTCCAGCTAGCTCAGTTCTCTTCAGAAAAGCTATTCTGGCTCTGAGGTTTTGAGGGCAGCAACCCAACACCTGTATTAGCTGCCTGTCCAGGGCCCACGTTGAATTCAAGTTTAAGAACACCTGATTGTCATCTTTTTTTTTTTAAATTGACAAACACAGAACTAATTCAAAAAGGCTTGGATGTTGTGCATGCGGAAATTGCTTAGAAATTGGCTAGTTTAAATCGTGTTTTTAAGAAAAGCTAGACTGTCATTTTTACATGACAGTCCCCACTCCACACCAAAAGGCATTCAAATGTTTCACATCCTTCATCCTTAATCAAAGCTGAGAGCCAGTGTGGTGTAGTGGCAAGGGTGTCTGACTAGGACCTGGGAGACCAGGGTTTGAATCCTCACTCAGCCGAGAAGCTCACTGGATGACCTTGGACCAGTCACTGCCTCCTAGCCTAACAGGGTTGTTGGGATAAAATGGTGATGCAGAGGAGAAGTCCGCTGGCCTCCCTGAGCTGTGTGGAGGAAAAGTAGGATATAAATGGAAGAAGTAAATAAATAACATAAAATTGCACAAGGCAGACTCCCTGGGAAAGCCTCCTGCACAGCTCCTGTTGAAATGAAAAGGCAGTGGCATTGGTCTTGCCCACTTCCTTTCAATGGTGCTTCTGCAGGAAATATTCCCGTGGACTATGCCAGCAACCTTTAAGAAAGTGAAGCTTCATGTTGGTACTGTGACTTGGTGACTTGGGGTGAATTTTATCAAAGGAATGAGGTGCCTTCGTTTGCTGTCAGTTGCTTTGTGCGCTCTTAATGGCAGCTAACTGAGCTTTCTTGTCTCCGCAGGCAAAGACAAGAAGGGGAGTTGCAGCCTTTCCCGGGTGGACAGCACCACCTGCCTCTTTCCTGTCGAGGAGAAAGCGGTGGAGTACTACTTTGCATCGGATGCGAGGTCTGTGGCCCCTGTGGAGTCAGCCAAAGTCGCCTTGTCCTTGGCTTCTCACAGCATTCACCAAGGAGGAGGTTGACTGCTAGGCCACCTCTCTTGGATGAAGGACCAGAGGGGAGAAGAGAGAGTGAATGGCATTTGTGTGTCACTTTCAAGTAGCATGTGTGTTATATGTGGCATAAAATGTTTCCTGACGCAACCTGTTTTGTGGACACCTTCAGCACCTAGCGTGCTTCCAGTGGAACAGGAAATGGGTGTGAATCTAACAGACCAGGTACTCTTGGTGTCAGAGGCTCTAAGGCAGGCTTCCTCAACCTTGGCCCTCCAGATGTTTTTGGCCTACAACTCCCATGATCCCTAGGTAGCAGGACCAGTGGTCAGGGGTGATGGGAATTGTAGTTTCAAAACATCGGGAGGGCCGAGGTTGAGGAAGCCTCCTGCTCTAAGGCTTCTGATTATCCTAGAGCCAGCAGGGTATAGCTGATAGTCTGGGACCAGCTTGCTGCTATTTTAAATTGCTCTCCTGCCTTTCCTCACAAAGGTGCCCAGAAGGACTCATGACTTCACAGTTGTGTGGGTGTTTGAAGCTTTCCAAGTGGCCTCAGGTCAATTGCTATATCTCTGCCTAACATGTGGTGAGGAACCATATATGTTGGTGTCAGCTCCCTAGAGGGAGAGAAGGATAGCAGTTAACTTTCCTGTCCTAATAGCATCGCTGTAGACCGCAGCAGATGTATGGAATATTTGCAAAAATAAATAAATAGAATTATTTATTAGCAAACCTGAATGGCTTCCTACTCCTTAGCAGTTCTGGGATCAGTTCTCCTGTAGTGTTTCAGCTCCCTTTTACCCACTCACCCACTGTTTAGTTTACTAAGCTTATCAGGCAGCCTATTTGGTCCTGTTGAAAGAGGAAAGTGAAGCTACCAAATGTCTAAGCTGATTGGGGTGCATTCTGACCCCAACAACTTCTCAAAATAGAGTAAAGAACACCATAGCATTTTGTGTGTGTCATAAATTTCATTTTTATGCTATTATACCTCTTCAAAGGGACGCGGGTGGCGCTGTGGCCTAAACCACTGAGCCTAGGGCTTCCCAATCAGAATGTTGGCGGTTCGAATCCCTGCAACGGGGTGAGCTCCTGTTGCTCAGTCCCTGCTCCTGCCCACCTACCAGTGTGAAAGCGTGTCAGAGTGCAAGTAGATAAATAGGTACCACTCCGGTGGGAAGGTAAATGGTGTTTCCGTGCGCTGCTCTGGTTCGCCAGAAGCAGCTTAGTCATGCTGGCCACATGACCTGGAAGCTAAAATCGAAATGAGCACCACAATCCCAGAGTCATCCGCAACTGGACCTAACGGTCAGGGGTCCCTTTACATTTACCTTCTACCTCTTCAAAAGCAAAGGAATATTTGGGTGTGTAGTTTAATTATGGTTCTAGTCAACCCAGCTAAGTTCTACTCAGAGCAAAACTATTAAAATATTGAACCTCAGTCATGTGCATTAACTTCAGTAGGTCAACTATGCGCAAAACTAGCATTGGATAAAAACCATGTTTTATGCAGGGTGCTCTGTTTTTGGGTACAAAACAACCCACAAAACGATTGCAGGGGTCTGTTGGAGCCCAGGCAAGCATTTTACCCTAAGGGTTAATTCTGCTCCAATTCGACTTTCTTGGCACAGGAGTTAACACTCTGAGGGTACAAACCTGCTACACATTACTTATTTGTAAGTAGGGGGCACCTTTCATGCTATTTGGGTACATTAGACCCATTTCTTCTCAGCCCAATATTTAGGCATCTTTTCTGTTTTCTTTTCAAGAGCTTACTGATAGTCCAGTGAACTGATAGTCCAATGAGGAATTTAAATTAACATTGTGGGGGGGGGGGTCGGGTCCAATTAGACCATGTTTTTGGAATGCACAGCCAATTAAATCTATTTTCTTATGTTAAACAGGAATGATTTTGTGATCAGTCATGATCTTTCTTTCTAGCTGGTCTTAAAAGGGCCTGTAAAAAAAATGGAAGAGGGTTAAATAAATGCAATAAAATTTGCATAAGAGCTGAAAAGTAGGTTACAGTAAAATGATAAAGTAATGATGTTAAAAACGATCTAGTTAATATGTTAAGTTGCAGACCCTTCATAGTTTTTTGGAGGGGAGTCTGTAGTTGTATTCCAATTCAGCATTGTATTATTTATCATCATTAGTAGTCGTAGTAGTATTTCAAAGTGTATATAAAAATACAATAGGATCAGTCATCTCAACTCTTATCTCAAGAGTGGTATATCTACTCTTGCAAACACTCTGGTTCTAATATGGTTTCATTACTGGATAACTGGAGTCCAATTGTTTTTATAATGTGCCTATTCTGTGAATCTTACAAGTTATTTGCCCATAAGCATAATAGTCCAGATTCTTCTCCTTGTAGCTTCCATAGATGGAAGTTGAACCATTCTCTACTCTTTTACAGTGCAGTTATTGAGCACACCAACCGAGTGATTTTTCTGGAGGATGATGATGTGGCAGCTGTTGTGGACGGCCGTCTCTCCATCCATCGAGTCAAGCGCACAGCGGCTGATCATCCTAGTCGCGCTGTCCAGACCCTACAAATGGAGCTCCAGCAAATCATGAAGGGTATGTCTATGTTGATAGTCAGGGCTTCCCAGTTTCAGGTGTGTGTGTTTGTTTGTGAAGATCCTTCCTGGAGATTTGCGGGGACACAGGCTACCTACTTGGAGGCTTACAATTTTTTAAAAAATGGCACAAAATGGGAAACTCAGGTAGTAATTTCTAAACAGTTGTTCCTATCATGATCAGGTGGCACAGTCCAACAGCAGGACTCCATCGGCTCTGCTGTTTCACAGTTGTAGTTTATGTATCATAACTGAATTGGCTGCGTTTTATTCTTTTCTTTACATTTCCCAGGCAATGTTGTTTAGCCCATGTTCACTGTACTAAAATATTTATATATAAGAAGTTGCAATAATAATAATAAAACATCACGTTCTGAAATAACAAACAAGAAAATATAAAGAATTTCTGCATCAGCAAAAAGGACAAAATTATATTAGGATGGCTACTCTCCTATACATACTAGTAAGCAGGACATTTTTCAGCCAGAGCTCTCCAGAACTCAGTTCTGACACCTCTCAGGTGGTCGCCATTGCCATCAACAGGTAGCTTTGTCAACAGAATAAACATTGCAGTGTTGTTTCCATCCTGTCTACATTTTGCTGCTGTTATTATTTTTTTTAAGGTAACTTCAGTTCATTCATGCAAAAGGAAATTTTTGAACAACCAGAATCCGTTGTCAACACCATGAGAGGAAGAGTCAACTTTGATGACTACACCGGTAACTAAGTCAAAAGCATGTCAATGGAG
This sequence comes from Podarcis bocagei, assembly GCF_964188305.1. Classification (NCBI taxonomy): domain Eukaryota; kingdom Metazoa; phylum Chordata; class Lepidosauria; order Squamata; family Lacertidae; genus Podarcis; species Podarcis bocagei. The sequence continues at coordinate 88,553,402 of NC_138132.1, read as the reverse complement.
TTTTGGTTTTTGAGGCGCTTTTGCTTAATAAAGCACTGCTGATTAAGGGGGGAGGGGACACAACAGGATGGTCTGTATACGGAGAAAATCTCTGTCCCTTTTGCCTTACGTAATGTAAGGATGATTCATAGAATTGTAGAGTTGGAAGGGACGTGGGTGGCGCTGTGGGTAAAACCTCAGCGCCTAGGACTTGCCGATCACATGGTCGGCGGTTCGAATCCCAGTGGCGGGGTGCGCTCCCGTCGTTCGGTCCCAGCGCCGGCCAACCTAGCAGTTCGAAAGCACCCCCGGGTGCAAGTAGATAAATAGGGACCGCTTACCAGCGGGAAGGTAAACGGCGTTCTGTGTGCTGCTCTGGCTCACCAGATGCAGCTTCGTCACGCTGGCCACGTGACCCGGAAGTGTCTGCGGACAGCGCTGGCTCCCGGCCTCTAGAGTGAGATGAGCGCACAACCCTAGAGTCTGGCAAGACTGGCCCGAACAGGCAGGGGTACCTTTACCTTTTTACCTTTAGAGTTGGAAGGGAACCCAAGGTCCAATCCCTTCAATGCAGGGATCACAACTGAAGAATCCCTTACAGATGGCCAGCCCAACCTCTTCTCAAATACCTCCCATGAAGGAGAGTCCGCTACCTTCTGAGATAGTTGGTTCCACCATCAGACAGCTGAGGTAGAAGTTCTTCCACACTATTCCACCTCTGCATTCTGGTGATTGCATTTTGACCGCTTTGTACCGCTCCGGCGGGAAGGTGAACGGTGTTTCCATGCGCTGCTCTGGTTCGCCAGAAGTGGCTGGCAACATGATCTGGAAGCTGTCTGCAGACAAATGCCTGCTCCCTTGGCCAGTAAAGCGAGATGAGCGCCGCAACCCCAGAGTCGTCCGTGACTGGACCTAATGGTCAGGGGTCCCTTTACCTTTACTGTGCACTGTAGATGATGAGAGGAGGGGAAACTCTGAAATTCCTCTAAATGAACAATATAATTCCTGAAGTCTTAGTTGAAATGTCTTACGTTTTTCCTTGAGTTCTTGTTGTATTTGTTGTTATTATTATTATTATTATGGTCATGTTAAATACCAAAACCTTTGTGTCTACATTTATAATAGTGAATCTTGGGGGTTTGAAAGATCACATCAAGGAGATCCAAAGGTGTCGGCGTCTCATCCTAATTGCTTGCGGAACAAGCTACCACGCTGGAGTTGCAGTAAGTGGCTGACTTTGGGTTTTCCTTTGGAGTAGCATCTCAAACACATTGAACAAATTAGTAGTGCTGTGATCCTACCATGACGTCTGTGAAGCTACAGAGAGTGGGTGCTGATAGATGAATGCGGCTCTTTTATGGCTCCTTGTAACCGTGACCCATCCTTGTAGCATCATTTCATTGATCCGTTTGGTTCTACAGATGGGAGGCATATCTCACTGAAATTACCTACTGGGTCATTAATTCTTAACTGGAGCATGGAAAGACATACTCAGTAGAACACGTAGGAGACAACTCCTAGGGACTGAGGTCCCTTCCCCAATAAAATATTGGAGGGGGCAGGGCCCCTGAAAGTTGATGGGCATTGGCATTCAAATGGTGTGTGTGTACCGCATCATGAGATTGATTGTACGAGGCGGGGCTTACCCCCCCCCCCCCAATATTTTATTCAAGTTGGTACCCCTGGTTGAACATTTGGCATGTTGGGAGTCTTACCAGAATTGGAAACTCACTCCAGTTCTGATGTAATAAATCACATTTTCTTTGAGGCCTGTATAGTTTATTTTGCCTATGAGACTATGTTTTAATGATGCTGACCTTGGACCCTTTTTTTTAAAAAAATGATATTTATTAAAATTTCAGAAACAAAAAAATACATAGTTAAAAGTAAAAAAGACAAGGAAAAATATAGAAAAAAAACAAAAAAACATACAAAATATAGAAAAGAAAAAATATATATATAGAAAACACACTTAAAAACAAATTAATCCTTCCGTATCTTACATTTCATTTCCTTGCTTCCCTGACCTCCTCTCACCTCCCTTTTTTGTATTCCAGTTCAATTGGTTAATTCAGCAATTCCTTTCCCTCTTTGTTTTTGTCTTAGTCCTTTAACTTAATATATTATAGATTTAGATTCTCACCTATTAACCATCCATTTTTACATACACCTTTATGACATTGCTGCTAAAACCACTTAACTTCATTCTGACATTATTCTAACATTCATTAATTTTGCAATATTTCTGTAGGTACCGTATTTTTCGCTCTATAGGACGCACTTTTTCCCCTCCAAAAATGAAGGGGAAATGTGTGTGCGTCCTATGGAGCGAATGCAGGCTCCTTGGCTTCGCGGCGACGCGCCTGTCCTGGAAGCTGGAGGAGGAACAGAAGGGTCTCCTTCTGTTCAGCTTCGCTGAAGGGTGCTGCGCCTTTTCCCTCTCTGCGCAGCGCCTCTCCTGTGAAGGAGAGGCGCTGCGCAGAGAGAGAGAGAAGGCGCAGCGCCCCTTGAGCGACGCGCCTGTCACGCGAAGCCGGAGGAGGAACAGAAGGGACTCCTTCTGTTCCTCCTCCCGCATCGCAGCGACGCGGCTGTCCTGGAAGCCGAAGGAGGAACAGAAGGGTCTCCTTCTGTTTGTCCTCCCGCTTCGCTGAAGGGCGCTGCGCCTTCTCCCTCTCTGCGCAGCGCCTCTCCTGTGAAGCAGAGGCGCTGCGCAGAGAGAGAGAGAGAGAAGGCGCAGCGCCCCTTGAGCGGCGCGCCTGTCATGCGAAGCCGGAGGAGGAACAGAAGGGTCTCCTTCTGTTCCTCCTCCCGCTTCGCAGCGATGCGCCTGTCGAGCGAAGCCCGAGGAGGAACAGAAGGGTCTCCTTCTGTTCCTTCTCCAGCTTCGCTGAAGGGGCGCTGCGCCCTCTCCCTCTCTGCTCAGCGCCTCTCCTGTGAAGGAGAGGCGCTACGCAGAGAGAGAGAGAAGGCGCAGCGCCCCTTGAACGACGCGCCTGCCATGCGAAGCCGGAGGAGGAACAGAAGGGTCTCCTTCTGTTCCTTCTCCAGCGTCGCTGAAGGGGCGCTGCGCCCTCTCCCTCTCTGCACAGCGCCTCTCCTGTGAAGGAGAGGCGCTGCGCAGAGAGAGAGAGAAGGCGCAGCGCCCCTTGAACGACGCGCCTGCCATGCGAAGCCGGAGGAGGAACAGAAGGGACTCCTTCTGTTCCTCCTCCCGCTTCGCAGCGACGCGCCTGTCCAGTGAAGCCCGAGGAGGAACAGAAGGGTCTCCTTCTGTTCCTTCTCCAGCTTCGCTGAAGGGTGCTGTGCCTTCTCCCTCTCTGCGCAGCACCTTTCCTGTGAAGGAGGGGCGCTGCACAGAGAGAGAGAAGGCGCTACGCCCCTTGAGCGGCGCGCCTGCCATGCAAAGCCGGAGGAGGAACAGAAGGGTCTCCTTCTGTTCCTTCTCCAGCTTCGCTGAAGGGTGCTGTGCCTTCTCCCTCTCTGCGCAGCACCTTTCCTGTGAAGGAGGGGCGCTGCACAGAGAGAGAGAAGGCACAGTGCCCCTTCAGCGACGCGTCTGTCCTGGCTTCTGCTTTAACCCTGCGCAGCCTCTTTGGGCAGCGGGAGCCTTCATCCCGCTGCCCTGAAGAGGCTTGGCGGGGTTACCCCAGAAGCCAGAACAGCCACACGGTATCCCAGAAGCCAGATCCCTCTTGCTGTTCTGGCTTCTGGGGTTCAGAATAATTTTTTCTTGTTTTCCGCCTCCCAAAACTAGGTGCGCCCTATGGTCCGGTGCGCCCTATGGTGCGAAAAATACGGTAGTCTTTAAATTTCTTCCAATCTTCTTCCACCAACTCTTCTCCCTGGTCTCGGATTCTGCCAGTCATTTCCGCCAATTCCATGTAGTCCATCACCTTCATCTGCCATTCTTCCAGAGTGGGTAGATCTTGTGTCTTCCAATACTTTGCAATAAGTATTCTTGCTGCTGTTGTGGCATACATAAAGAAAGTTCTGTCCTTCTTTGGCACCAATTGGCCGACCATGCCCAGGAGAAAGGCCTCTGGTTTCTTCGGAAAGGTATATTTAAATACTCTTTTCATTTCATTATAAATCATCTCCCAGAAAGCCTTAATCCTTGGGCACGTCCACCAAAGGTGAAAGAATGTACAGGACCCTTTTTTTGTTTTTTGCACTGAAACTGAAAAGCCAAAATGGCACCCATTGTCCCTGCACGCTTTCTCTCTCTTTAAGCGACACAAAGATGGAGAGTGGGAGCAGGAAGTGCTCCTTCCAGAATCTGCTGCACTGCTTCATGGGTTGAGTAGTACGTGACGTCCCTCCTTTTTATTTTATTTTCTTTACCAGACACGCCAAGTTCTGGAAGAGTTGACTGAATTGCCTGTCATGGTAGAACTTGCCAGTGACTTTCTGGACAGGAACACTCCAGTCTTCAGAGATGATGTCTGCTTCTTCATCAGCCAGTCAGGTACGGACGGGTCTTTGGCCTGGGAGCAGTGCTGGGCAGGTGGCAGGCCAACCTAAGACCAGTAGGTGGCTACCTTTTGCTAGGCTCATGACCTTTGACCTGGCGTGCTACCGAGGAGGGAGGTGTGGAATCCAGCAGCCACCAAGTCCAGTCAGGATTCTCCCGGCTGGAGCTCTTAGCACATGGTACTTCTTGGCCATTGCTCATACAAACAATGTGTGTTTCTGTTTGTTTGTTTGTTTGTTTGTGTTTTTAGAAGTAATGAGTTCGGCATGCTTAGAACCAGACATGTGCAAGTTATCCGGGGCAAAATGTAAGAGTTTCAAAACAAAGGACAAAGCCTGTGTGAATGTAGTGAAATGCAGCCTGAATTTCATGCCTAATGCTGAGCTTCAGATATAAGCTAAAAATTAAATCATGTGGATACATGTTTGTTCATTATGTGTTTGTGATATTTATCTCTCTGTCCCACCTTTTCCTTGGTCCGGGACTCAAGGTGTGTCTTACACAAATTAAAACAACACAGACAAAATGCAAAAAATTGAAAATGGTTAAAAAGTAATTAAACTCTAATAGAACTAAAACATTATTATTTTTTTAAAAAATCAGGTGTATAGCTACACATTACTGAAGGACCCTTACTACTTTACCAGAAAAGTAGTTTTGACTATTTATACCAGGGGTCAGCAAACGTTTTCAGCAGGGAGCCGGTCCACTGTCCCTCAGACCTTGTGGGAAGTCGGACTATATATATATATTTTGGGGGAATAAACTAATTCCTATGCCCCACAAATAACCCAGAGATGCATTTTAAATAAAAGGACACATTCTACTCATGTAAAAACACGCTGATTAAAATTCTTTTCGAAGCCGCCCAGAGTGGCTGGGGAAGCCCAGCCAGATGGGCGGGGTATAAATAATAAATTATTATTATTAATTATTATTATTATTATTATTATTATTATTATTATTATTATTATTATTATTCCCGGACTGTCCGCGGTCTGGATTTAGAAGGCGATTGGGCCGGATCTGGCCCCCAGGCCTTAGTTTGCCTACCCATAATTCATACTATAATATAGTATAAGTAAAAAGGGGCTAAATAGTCAAAACTGTTTTTTATAATCACTTCCAGCACTACTGCTGCATTGAAAATGAAATGTTACCGTTCAGATGAAATGGTTGAAGCCTGGGCACTTTAGTTTGCCAAAAAAAACTTGTTCTGTGGAATAAAAGCTAAAAGCCAATTGTAGAATCTTCTGCCCTCCTGGACACATGAGTCGTATTGGGTAGTCACAAACATCAGATTCCTCGCAGGGTTTCCCATCCCTCTGGGGCAGCCTTCACCGACCAATGCCCTCCAGATGTTGTTGGACTGCAACTCCCATCAGCCCCAGCCAACACAGCTGATGGGAGTTGTAGTCCAACAACATCTGGAGACTCCTTTAATGCACAGTGATTTCTTCTTTGGCCAGGGGAACTGCTAGAATATAATCTGATCATAGAAGGCGCCTCTTAGAATGCTCCCTGCTGACCATAGTGATAGTAGCTGGCCAAAGGAACGGTAGGCATTGGCAGTCAGCAGGCTGGGGATTTGACACCCTCTGCTGGTGATTTGTAGGCATGTCTGTAATCTTCTTTGCCATGCACTTGGTTTTCCTGTTGTTTCAGCATTTTCAGTGTACAGTGGTGCCTCGCAAGACGAAAAGAATTCGTTCCGCGAGTCTTTTCGTCTTGCGATGTTTTTCGTCTTGCGAAGCACGGTCCGTCGCAACTGCGCCTCTTCAAGCGGCTTTAAAAAAAAAGTGCAAGACGTTTTCATCTTGCGAAGCAAGCCCATAGGGAAATTCGTCTAGCGAAGCAACGCAAAACCGAAAAACCCTTTCGTCTTGCGAGTTTTTCGTCTTGCGAGGCATTCGTCTTGCGGGGCACCACTGTAATGATAAATAATGAATTCTCTAAATTCGTAAGAAGTAGTTAGTAGTTTGAATTGTTTTATGAAAAGCAGCTGTAATTATGTCCTGTAGTTTAACTCCATACGCATAACACACAGAGCCATCTAGACAGATCAGTCTAGATTTACTTGAGTGCCAGTGGAATATATGAATGGTTCATTGGTAGGGAGATTTCTTTCCAGTATGTATTGCTAAAAGGATTTGGAATCCTGTGGACATTGTCGCCATTTACTTCTCTTTCTCAAGGAAGCAGAGGGTGGCCAGTGACTTAGTATTTGCCCAGTTTAACATATTTATTCTTGCCCTTTGCATCATTCCAAAAACAGTGTGCAATTTGGATATTGTTTAAAATGAATAACACCCCCTCAGTTTGCTTTCTTAACATCTGGCTGCTATTCTCATTACAATATCTTGTCCGGTTTATTTAGATATTTTATATCTTGCCTTTCTGCATCTGGGTATACTCCAGGCAGCTCACATAAAGGAACAAGAACAAATCATAAAGTCCAAATCAGCAATATTATGTTTTCCCTAGCTAGTATGCTGTTGTAATGCAGCTGCCTTCTGTTCATGAAGAAGTGGAAGAACTAGAGCTCTTCAGAGAGCATTGCTGCTTTGCTTAGGTCTGTGGTTTCTCGTCTATGGTGCGTATCTTGCAGCAGCAAAAAAAAAGTTAATGCAATTCTAGGCTGCATCAACAGAAGTTGAGTGTCCAAATCAAGGGAAGAAATAATAACACACTATTCTTCCTGGATCATACCCAGCCTATAGTCCTGTGTCTAGTTCTGGACACCACAGTTTAAGAAGGATATTAAATGCTGGAAGGGTGTGCAGAGGAGGATGACCGAAACGATAAGGGTCTGGAAACCAAACCTAATGAGGAACAATTGAGGGAATTAGGTATGTTTAGTGTAGAGAAGGCTGAGAGGTGATAGGATAGCCACCTTCAAATATCTGAAGGACTGTCACATAGAAGGTGGAACAAGCTTGGTTTCTGTTGCTCCAGAGGGTAGGATCTGAAGCAGTGAGTTCAAATGACAAGAAAGGAGATTCTGAGTAAACATCAGGAATGACTTTTTGATGGCAAGAACTGTTGGACAGTGGAACGGTCTCCCCTGGAAGGTGGTGGACTCTCCTTCATTAGGGGTTTTTAAGCAGAGGGGGTTGGGCTAGAATGATTCTATGGCCTCCAGGTTGAGCATTTCCTGACTCTGATGGTGCCTGTCTCTCTGCAGGTGAGACAGCAGACACCCTGATGGCCCTACGCTACTGCAAGGAGAGAGGAGCCCTGACTGTAGGAATCACAAATACTGTGGGGAGCTCCATATCTCGCGAGACAGACTGCGGGGTTCACATCAATGCTGGGCCAGAGATTGGGGTTGCCAGCACAAAGGTAAGGGTTCCTTGTATCGTCAGAGGCACTCACACTTGGCACCAATAAAGCTCCGTTGAGTCACGTAGATTTGCATATCCTGTAATACATGCTTCTGTTCTGAATCTTATGCTTCACTGCAGGGGGTTGGACTAGATGACCCTCAGGATCCCTTCCAAATCTACAATTCTGTGATTTCTCAAGGAAGCAGGGGCAGGCATAGGGGTTCTTTCCCAGTTCATCTACAGTGTGCAGAGGGTGTTTAGAAATACCCGCATTTTGAATAGTTCAGGTTGCGTTAAGTTGAAAGAGGCATAAGTTCTTAAAGAAATCCTCATTTGAAGTGCAGGCAGACAGCCCAACCCCTTTCCCAGCTATTATTTATTTGAATTTTTAGCTGCTTGTTACCCAGAAGCCTGCAATCGACTTATAATATATTTATTAAAACAAGAATTAAAATGTTAATGCATTCATGCAAAAACACAGTGCATAGAAATATACAAAGCAGCCCCCCGTAACAGTCACAGGAAGCGCACGCTACCAGTAAGAACATCCTCCCAGCTCAGTGGCTCCCAAACATGTTTGGGGCCCTGCCTGCTTGGGTTCTATAAACTCATCCCCAATGCCCTTTACGCTACCCTGTAAGAAACATTATTCCAAATAGTGGTCTGCATGAACCACTGTGAAAGATAACAGAACAATAAGATTTGAAACAGTAACAGTTGATTGCACACTGACTCAAATTCCAGTTACATCTACAGTGGTACATCTGGATACGAATGGGATCCGTTCCGGAGCCCCGTTCGCATCCTGAAGTAAACGTAAGACGCGTCTGCGCATGCGCAGGTCATGTTTCACCGCTTCCGTGCATGTGCATGACATAATTTTGAGCGTCTGCGCATGCACGAGTGGCGAAACCCGGAAGTAATGACTAAGTTTGTTCTAGGCATAAGCTTTTGTGTGCATGCACACTTCTTCAGATACACTGAAACAGAAACCACCAGACCCTTATATATAGTGGGAGGGTGGGGTGGGATTTTTCTCAGAAGGGTAGTAGGAGATGGGTGATTGGCTCAATGGGTATGATAAACCTGTTGATGATTGTTCACGACTGCAATTAGTCCTACAGGAAAAAGCAAGGGATAGTATGTAATCACCGTTTAGGATAAAGAATCGAAGTTAACTCAGACAATGCTTTCTGCAGGAAACTATTGATAAACTGAGAAGGCAGATGATGGAAATTGTCAGACAATGACAGGCCTTTTTCAAGTTGCAGTGGTGGAACCTCCAAATTAGAGTCAATACTTAGGAGTCAATAGAAAGTAGCTCCTCTAGATTAACAACAGTTTGAAATCAGTGCTTTTCCCTACATCTTGCCATTCAGTGCTCTAGATACTGGACCCCATCGGTCTCTAGAAACAAGGTTCTTCCAAAGAGGGATTTGGATTTAGGGCTGGACTAGGATGCACCCCCTCCCTCCGACACAGACACACACACATTTCCTCCTCAGAGCTAGCCTTTCTCTGCACTGAGCATGCCCAGGTTCTCAGCCTGCTCTTGAGTTGCTGGGTTGGGCCTATTGTTTCCTCTCTAATCAGGCTAGAAGGAAAAAGGAGAAGATTGCAGGGCCTGCCCCTTTCTGTCAGCCTTTAGACAGAATTTAGACAGAATTCAGGGGTATTGACTGCCCCCCCCCGCCCCCGCCACTTTCCTGCCTAAGGGTGTGAAGATGTACGAGTGCGAGTTGTGCCTTGGGTAGTAGTAGTAGTTTGGATTTGATATCCCGCCTTTCACTCCCCTCTGCCTCTGCCCAGGCATGAACAACAAAATTACAGAGCCTCCAGCTGTAAGGACTGGCCACACACTCAGCTGCTCCCTTATTCTTACTCTCCAGGTTAGCTAGGGTAATTGTTGTCATCAAGTACGTTTGAGGGTGGCCAGATTAGATGCCTGGTATAAGCTTGGCTTGATGGGTGGTGTCCCTTTGCTGGAGGTAAAATGAAAAGCCTTGTCTGTGGCGATGGAGCTCCCTTGGATTTGGTGTCCACCGGAAGAACCAATCCTTTCTGGTGCTTAGGGGCTGTGCTGGGTTTATGCCAGGGTCAAGTGGGATAGTGAAGCCCTGTGGGCACCTGAGGCCCCCACTTTTATCCCAGCAGTACCCTCCTGAGCTGCTTTCAGGTGTGAGTTTTGGGCAGCTTGCAGCATCTTAGCAAACCTGGCAAGCATACGCACAGTGATGTCCTCTCTTTCCGCAGGCCTACACAAGCCAATTTGTGTCGCTAGTGATGTTTGCGCTCATGATGTGTGACGACAGGATTTCCATGCAAGAAAGACGGAAAGAAATCATGCGAGGCCTCAAGTTATTGCCAGGTGCGTACGGGTGCTCTGTGGCATCATGACAAAATGTGATTCTTTGAAGGAGAAGAGCAAGGCGAGGATTGACTTGATGCGGGTAGTGGGACCTCTCACTTGCTTTCTGGTTTTCTGAGAAGCTGGGAGATTTGAAGCAGCAAGGATCTCATCCAGATCAGATCCCTCACTGCCACATAGCCTGCATGGAGCTGCCTCTGAAGCCAGAGTGTTCTCTGATGCTCCATTCTTGGTCAATCCACACAAGCTACCAATCCATTTTTAGGCATAGTTCAAAGTCCTGGTTATTAAACAGTTTTGGAGTAGGATCTTTGACAGGCTGCCTCCTGCTGCATGAACCTGTTTGTCTGCTGCACTCTTGCTGGAGGCCTTCCTCTGCAACCTGCTGCCATCAGAAGTCTTGGCTGGGTTGAGTGGCAGGGCCTTTTTGGTTCTGGCACCCAGATTCTGGACCTCAGGAAGCCTAGTTAGAATCATAGAATTGCAGAGTTGGAAGGGACCCTGAGGGTCATCTAGTCAAACTCCTTCAATGTAGGAATATGCAGCTGCAACCTTGACATTGTCAGCACCACACTCTAAACAGCTGAGCCCCTTTCTTCATGGTGACTAGTGCTCTCTCTCTTTTGCCAAGCTTTTGGTTGTGGTTTTTTGCTCATTGTTCATCTTACTGCTTTGATTATATTTTAATTGATGAAATTTGTCACTTTGGGGAGCTAAAGATGGCTCCCCTTTCCCTTTTTTATTAAAGATTTTATTGGTTTACAAAAGTATGAGCAATGACTTTCTTTTTTCCAAGTAACATTTTTACAAATGAAACATCAGTTTCATTTGTTGAGACATTAGTGTTATATTAGGAAGAAAAGGGGGAAAGAGGTAGAGGGGGAAAGGTGAGTGGGGGTGGGGTCGGGTTGCGATGTTTCTGTTTTACTTAATATATGTGTGGAGTTTTGTGTCAGCATCGTTTGTGCAGGTTCTCTGCTATTCACTTGTGTTCCTTCGGTGGTGAGAGAGGTTGGGGTTGGCCTAGGATGTGGTTGTTCATTTGTGATTGGCTGTGGTGATCTTTGTTTTCATGTGTGAGTGGGGTGGGTGGGTGGGTGTTTGGATCAGGTTAGCCATATTGGTTCGTATGCTGTTGGTGGATTTTTGTCATTGTCTTGTTGGGCTGTGTATGTGATAAAGGGGAGCCATACCGGGGTGAAGGTGTCTGCTAAAGATGGTTTTATAAATAAAATAAACAGATGAGGTCTGTGGGTAAACGCTTTGCTTCAGCTGTAGAAAATGGGCTTGTGCAGGAATAATAAGTTGCATATGAAAGTGAAAACAGTCATATCTTCAAGAGAACAAAACATATTTATTTAAAAGCCACATCAAGCATTGCATCAGTGTATCTTGGTTCTTTATTGTCACATCCTCAAATGTGGATCACTTTATAAGTTACGAGAACAGGTTCCAGAGTTCTGTTGGAGGATTTAGAAAAACCACCTCCCACCTCTTTTCGGTGCTAATGAAACCCCAATAAAAATTGGTGGTCCAGGTGATGGTCACCATTACTTTCTGAAGATCCACTGATTTGTGCAGTTTTCAGTGCAGCATTTAAATGCCACATTGAACATTGTTTCCAAAGTGCATGTAAGTGTGATTGCAGATTGTTAACCTGCGTGTTAATACGTTGCCTCCCTCTTGCTACTTGCGATAGACTTGATCAAAGAAGTCCTGAGCATGGATGATGAAATCCAGAAACTGGCCACGGAGCTTTACCACCAGAAGTCAGTCCTCATTATGGGCCGTGGTTATCATTACGCGGCATGCCTGGAGGGCGCTCTGGTAAGAATCCCCATTTCTAATAATACTAATAATAATAATAATAATAATAATAATAATAATAATAATAGGATTATCCATCATTATTTGTGTTCCAGTTTGGAGGGTCAGACCTGAAAATGAGGAAGGGCGTTTTTAAAAGCATGTCTCTAGTCATTATAACTGCAAAGAGAGGGTTTAAAGCTGCTGTCCCCAACCTGCTGCCCTCCAGATGTTTTGACTGCAACTCACATCAGCCCCACCCTGTGTGGGAGTTGTTGTAGTCCAAGTGAACTGGAGAGCACTGGATTGGGGAAGGCTGGTTTAAAGTGTATGGGCAATCCCTGACAACAGAAAGAATCCCAAATGGACTGAGTAGGTTTTCTGAAGGTCAGAAATGAAGGTTTTAAATCAGGCCTGCAAATATTGTTGTCTGCTAAACCGAATGCAGCTCAGCAGCCATCTCCTGTGACCTACTAAGAGTTTTGCAGTTCTCATGGTAGTTTCTTGTGTTTCTGCGGTCTGGGGCAGGCAGGAAACCAGCTGGAGGGTTCTGGAGCCACTATTCACAGCTGTTGGTTTGCTTTTGGCTTGGTGGAGCATCTTTCCCCGCAAAGAGCTCATGGTTGCCCCCTCTCATTTAATCCCCACAAGAACCCTGTGAGGCAAGTCGGGCTGAGAGGCACTGACTGGCCCCCAAGGTCACCCAGCGAGCTTAATGGCTGAGCGGGGATTTAAACCTTGGCCTCAGGAGGATCTTTGTTTTAGAGAGAGACTTCACGGACTAATGTGTTGCACCTTCTCTGCAGAAAATAAAAGAAATCACCTACATGCATTCGGAAGGCATTCTGGCCGGGGAGCTGAAGCATGGGCCCCTTGCCTTGGTCGATAAACTGATGCCTGTCATCATGATCATCATGAGGGACGGCACATACACCAAGTGCCAGAACGCCCTGCAGCAAGTCATTGCCCGGCAGGTGAGTTTAGGCAAGAAGAGACAGAACCCAGCTCTGCTCCACAAAGTCCCGTCTTCCTTTGCTCCTCTTCGGGGATAAAGGATGAGGCACTAGAATTGGCAGTGCCCAAAGGTATCGGAAGTGGGTGGTGGGAAAGAGGGGTCTGTTTCCTCTACCCCTCAATCCTTGGTCTAAGGGTTTCGTTCACCTCTTGCTTGTGTGTGAATTCCAGGTTGGAATGTGGGATCCTCAGGCCCCTTTTGAGGGGTCAGGGTCACAGCCAAGGCTGCTGGCGTTCCTCAGGCAAGATTTCCTCCTTGCACAGCCAGACAGTTTTACTTTTATTATTTATTGCATTTATCCCCTGCCTTTCCCCAAGGAGCTCAGGGTGCCATACATTCTTCCCACAACAACCCTGTGAGATAGGTTAGGCTGGGAGGCCTGAGATCGCCCAGTGGGAATTTGAACCCTGGTCTCCCTGGTCCAACACACTAATCACCACCCCTGGCTCTCCTTGCCCTCTCCTGCATCTGCTCAGTTGTCTAGAAGTCTTGCCTGCTTAAGGCATGGATGGGCAAGCTGAATATCCAAGATGCTTGGGAGGGGGTGTTCCTCTTTGAAGCTGAATAGCTCTTTCCCCTTTACGGATGTTTCTAGGGGACAAACGTAACTGTATCTGTTCCCGTGCTCCCCCCGCATTTATGTATAAATGTGCCCCATATTTTTGTCAAATGGGAAGCCTGAGCAAAGGGAGCTGGTCAGTGTCTCCAGCTTTTTATCTCCTGCCGTTCAGCAGCTCAGGAGGCACTTTGACCTCCACCAGCTCTAATGCCAGAACTGAGTAGCAGTGCCTGGAGCAGTGGAGAAAAGGGGTGAGGGAAGAAGCGGGAGGGCAGCACCTCTTCCAGCCGAGAAAACGAGGCTCTGAACCTGAACAGGAGCTGAAGGAAATGGCCATTTCCCATGGTGTTTGCTTCTCTGTCCCTTGAAGACTTGCCTCCTGGCTTTCTCCTCTCATGATCTTCTCCAGAGTGAAACAAAACTAACCGCATCCGCTCTCCCCTGTGTTTTCCCTCAAGAGTAATATAAACCAATAACTAGGGAGATGGTAAATAACCGAAAAGTGTGTTTCTTGACTATGCACATTGTTTTCATTGGGGCCGACAAAAGTGGCATGTAGCAAATGAAATGGCAAACACCCGCTGTTTCCAGGCTGAGGCCCTCTTCAACTCCTTACAGGCAGGGCTTGTTGCTGGGAAAAAAGAGGAGGCCTCTTCCATCCTCTGTAGCCCCACCTGAGCCAGCTCAACACTTTGTGAGGCACCTTCAAGGCTCCCAGGCTTCCGTTTCTCCCTTTTTTGGTGGGAACCAGCCAGAATGATGACGAGGAGAGTGGCTTCCAGACCGGCCCCATCTGGCCAGCAAGCAGAAACCACCTTCCAGGCTGGCTGTTGTGACACCTTTTGAAATCTGCTGGCGCAGCCTTATTTCATTCATGGGAGAAAAGCACTTTTTCAAGCTCTTTGTGCCCTGAGACAAAAGTCTGAGGAGACAAAAGAGTTCATGGGGCAGGATTGGTGGGGGTAAAGAGACAGCCATCCCTCCTAGCTTGGTTCCCCCCCTCCCACACAGGACAGGGGCACAGCCAGAGCAAAGGAGACTGGCTTGCGCTGCTCTCTGGGTACCCATGTTCCCTCCAGCCTGCCTGCCTTTTTCCTGGCCCAGGAGCAGGGTCAGGCAATGGCCCAGCTAAAGTGATTTGCCACGAGTTTTGCTCAGCCACGCTCTGTGGCCTGGTGCCATCTGCAAAGCAGGTGCAGGAGTGCTGCCAGCAGACACCAGTGTGACGCTTGCAGGGGAGAGGGTTGAGACTGCTCTCCTCTGTCACAGTTTGGGGTCTAGCACTCCAATACCTGCTTGCAGCAGCTGTAAAATGCCACCCCGCAGCAATTGGAACCCACAGGTGTCAAAGAAAGCTGTGAAGGTGCAGTAAATCATACCCTGAAGGTGGTGGTGGAGGAGCAGTGTGATTCCTCTGGCCTGCCATTTCCCTATGGTGCCTCGGAGACCTCTCAGCCTTTGCCTCATCTTTCTCTCAAGGGTGTGGAGAGACTGAACCTAAGAGGTGGATGGAGGCCTCCTAAGTTTGGGAGTGGAGAAGGGGCTGCCCTGCCTTTTCCTTTACGCTTGTGTTCCTTGCAGGGTCGGCCTGTTGTGATTTGCGATAAGGAAGATATTGAGACCATCAAAAACAACAAGCGAACCATCAAAGTCCCCCACTCCGTGGACTGTCTGCAGGGGATCTTGAGCGTCATCCCTTTACAGCTCCTGGCTTTTCATCTTGCGGTACTCAGAGGCTATGATGTAAGTACCACACTTTTAAAGATCACCTTTAGTCCTTCAGTGGCCCATTTGGTCCAGCATCATGTTCCCACGGTGGTGTTTCACAAATCACTAAAGGTGGTGTGAATCTACCAGCTTCAGCTGGGCTAAGTGGGCAGCTTGGGCACCTTGCCAAATAAACCAGCAAGCAGAAAGAGCACATGTGTCTGTAACAAAACAATAAGTCTCATACTGGCTGTTCAATTTAAAATATCCTTTTCAGGTTTTTTGTGTGTGTCTTTTTGTCTTTTTCAGGTTGACTTTCCAAGAAATCTGGCCAAATCTGTTACGGTTGAGTAGCATACTCTGTCATTAATGCTTTGGCAGATGTCAGCAAGAGACACTCTCTTTTGGTACTGGGACACATTGATTTTAAAAGTCCTTCCTTGATCGAATCTTAATCCCCTGTTCAAGAGTCTTTATAATTCTGTTGCATTTGTGACTGTTAAACGTTGAATCCACAGGCTATGCCAGCAACATTGTTAAATGATGATCATTTCAAGGTAGTTTGTTCTCTTTAAAAAGTCATAATCCTCCTTTGTTGTCTAGCTAGATTGTTTCAGGCCTCCATAGTGCTGAATTGCATAATTGTCTAAGTATCTACAAGACATGCAGGCTCGTAAGATCTTTCAAGAATGGAAATGGGAAACGAGAAGGTAGTTCTGGAAATTATAAGAACAGAGACGCTAGGGCTGTGCTCTGCCACAGGAAACCAACTTTTCCCATCCTGCAAGGATGTTCACTGTCATCAGAACTCAATTGTTTTGAAGGGGCCTGTTTCATAATGGATTTCTGCACCTCTCCATGCAATAAAGATGGGAGTAGTTGGCCAGAGGAGGAAGGACCCTCACATTTGGTGCTTGGCCCCTGGCCCTTTCAACCAGTTCAGTTCTGTGTGGACCCACCATTCCTTGTCTGCACAAGCCCCCCTCTTTCATCCTCTTGAAAATGCTGTAATAATGCAATGCCTAAAGAGGAAAGAGCCCTGGTTGGTTGTTCCTGTAGAGTGTAGATTGAGGTGGAGGCCTCTTTGTGCGTTCATTTTTCTTAATGGTGTAAAGTCACCATAAGGTGGGTCACTTCCCCTTGCCTCTTTCACCACATAGTAAAGACATCCCTCACCATATAAGGAATGCAGTCGGAAGAGAGAACTGCACCCCATTTTTACCTCCTGGAGGATGAAAAGTTGGGCGACCCCTGGGTGAGAGAAGACACAAATGATGTCTGTACCGGTTCCCACTAATGTTATTCCCAGCATCTTCTCTGAAGAATCAGAGCAGTGGCATAAAGTCCATTTTATTTGGAGGACAGCTCTTCAATTAATGATCCCAAATCTATTAATGTGAACATGTCCCACATAAACATGTGGAGGCCAAGCTGCTATTTTCTAGAGGTTAGGGGGCAGATGGTGAAACTAGGGCTGAGCTGAAGTGGGGGAGGGAAGGTGGTGTGAACATGATCTGTGTGAAAGCCTTTGCCCGCTGCAAAAACCACCCACCCCTTGGCACTTTGGGAGGGGGTCTGTGAATAGGAGCAAAAAGTGTTTGTCATTTTGTAAAAGCAAATCGCATCCTTTGTTGCCATTTGCCTAGGCCAGTTTGACCGATTTTTCTGCACCAAGTTATTAATAATAATTGTTGGCAATGAATCCAGCAGACTGCAGAACGGGAAGATGGAGGTGGAATTTTACTCCACTTGAGTTAACAATGCAGAGATGTCTTTCTTCTCTAGCTCTGCATGAAAAAACCTTTGAGAAATGAAGCAGCCATGTGTTCTGCCTAGTATTAAGTTGATGTTTGTGGTGAAGGTAGTGAGAAGGGACGTAAGAGAACATGCAATACAACATGAAGACCAAAGATGAGCTTCAATGCCAGACTGGTGTACTAGGGCTGAACAGGTTTGGAAACCACTGAGGCAGCAAACATAGATGGCAAAAATCCAAGTTATCTGAATGAGCAGCCTCCCAATTCCCTTGTCCTTAGGTGATGGGACAGAGATGGTACCAGAGGGCTGTGAATAAGCTTCCTTGCTGAGGCTGCTTTCACAGTTTTATTTCAAGGGCAGAAGAACTGTGGAATGTACAAAAGCTAAGAAATATGGCAAATGAGCCAATTTGCAGAGCTCAGTAGAACACCAGCTTCTCTGCATTCCCTTTTATCAGTTAAGAAATAAATGTCATAATAGAGAGGATTTAGGGATGCTATGATGTGGGGGTCTTCTTGGGCCAGCAGTTGTGTGACCCTCTTGCCCTGCCTGATATAAGGACAATGCGATGAGGCGCACGGTGTGTCTTGAGTATTCAGAAAGCCTTGCACCCTGATGCTCAGCTTCTCTTGTGCTCGCCATAAAAATATTACCTGCCATTCAGTTAAAGGTTTAAAGTGGCACATATCTGCTGTTGAACATTGTAGAGTTGTGAAGTATTGCGTTAATCAAAAGTCCTTACCTTGCCAGTGGTTATGCAATGTCGGGAGGAGCGGTGGTTTTCTTTCATCTCAGTAGATATGTGTCTGAACTGCCTGTTGTGCAGTGTAAAGGGAAAGGCAGGCCTGCTAGAAGAGGTTTCACTCCACTTGTGACTTGGGCTACTTTAAATAGATGTAGAGCACCAGCGTAAGGGCAGAAGGACTTAGCATCACTTCCAGCCCCTACAGTTCTAACTGATGTGGGAAGGTCTGCGCTCTCTTACTGTGCAAGTTTCCATGTGGGATTCCCCCTCAATTTGAACTCCACGGTTCCAGAAGTCTGCAAGCCTTTTAACAACCAAGTGAACTCATGTAACTCAACAATCAACCAGCATGGTCTTCAACACTTCCATTGTGGCCAACCTTGTTAAGTACAAGTTGCATTATGTTTCTCGTGTGTCCTGAAGACTGACGTGGTTTACTACTGAAGACGACTAATGTGGACTCTGGCTGATGAAATCACAGCTCTCTCTCTCTCTCTCTCTCTCTCTCTCTCTCTCTCTCTCTCTGTATGTGTGTGTGTGTGTGTGTTTAAAACTGGAACATTTTTGCAAAATGTTAGCCCTCTGTTTCTCTGCTCGTTTTCCTTTTGAATGTATATATACAGCTCGTCATGGTTTATGGGGACCACTCTTTACTAATTTTGTGCGGTGTGCTCTACACAGCTCAGAATTTTATCATTTAGATTGTTTCCTAGCTTACTTTTTTGTATTTTGCTCTTTGAATAATAAAAATTGCCCAACCTTACCATGACTGTGGCTTAGAAATCCTTGTTCTCTTGTGTCCTTCCCATAAAAAGAACCACCCAAGGCCAACTTGTGAATTAAAATAGCAAACCACAGTAGCTCTTGCCTGCGGAATCCACAGGTATCATTGTAAAAACGGGGGGTGCAAAATTCTACAGCCTTCTAACTTGACAGTCCTGTGTGGCCCACCAAACACTTCCCTTAGAACTGCAGCTCAGCCTTTTCAAAATGAATTAAATGCCTATCGGTGTCCCCCAAACATGTTTTCTTTTGCAGGGTTTTGCTCCGCAGTTCTGCCTGCCCTCCGCCCCCCCCCTTTGAATGGCCGGTCTTTAGCCTTTGCCTTGAGAGAGGTAACAACCTGGGGAAACTCAGTTGGTAGGTTCACCAGAGCTCAGCAATAGGATTCATTCTCCAAATCCAACCAATTATTGCAGCAGCCTTGGGGAACTGGGAAGAGGGTTTCCATGCTGCTAGGAGCAGTGTGAACAGAGCCCTGGAAGCAACAGCCCAAGGCTTGGCTATTTTGACAGTGTGTGAGAGGAACTCCCAGCTTTAACAGTCCAGTTTTCAAGGGCCGCATTCCCCCCTTTGGGTTCTGGGGTCAAAATGCTTCAGTGACACAAGGGGCAGAACTGTCCTCTTAGGCTTCAGGCTAAGGATGGGGAGCCCTTGGCTCTCCAGATGTTGCTGCTCTCTAGCTCCCTCACCCATGAAAACTGATATTCTCTTCTGGGAATCGGCGTAGTCATGATTTATGCTGGGGGGGGGGGCAAAACCAAGCTATCTGCAATGCAGTTGGTCAGCTTCTGATGCACAGCTGCCCTTTCCCCACGTCTATGAACAGAATCCATGAAGGCAGAGCTCAAATTGGTTCTTTAATAACATCAAAATTTAAAAGAGTAATGGCTGTATCTAAGAAAACAACAACCCCACACAATTCATGCAAATAAGCCAAGGGCACAGAACAAGAGTCTTCTGCTTGCTGAACAGACATTTCTCTCATCCACCAAAGGTCACCACATCTACAGAGAGAAAGTTATTTTCTGACTTGCAACATCTCCATTAATTGCTAACCTCCTCTTCTCTCGATCCTTCCAGGGACTTCCAAGAATTGCAGATTGGCCACCGTTAATTGTATGACATGCACTTGGCTTTTGAATCTAGGAATAAATATTTTCAACCAAAGTAGTTTCTCAAGATTTGGCCAAGTATGATTTATCAGTATTTATTCAACTGTTTGAATCTGTGAGCCTGTGAAGTGGTTAGTCATTTTGCGATTTAACACTTCCTGAAGCTGCAGAAAAGATGGTGTCTCATCCAACTGCTTCCACTCTTCTTTTTGTTATACAAAGAACTCTCTTTAGAAATGGCTAGTTCTGGAATATTTGCTATAATGAGCTCAGGATTTTCTACTAACAAAAGATGTATACACAGTACTATATGTCTGTATATAGTACACTGGCCAGTTCAACCTCTCTGTTACATAACATTAATTGACCCTGGAAAATTAATCAGAATTTGAGGTCCATGGACACAATCCAACCAAAGTTAAGCACTGATATCTCACAGATTTCTCCACCTCTAACATGAAAATAGTTTTGAGCTGATTCCGATTGCTCTCACGGCACCTACACAATGTCAGGCAAGTGGAAAATGGCTGAAATCTGAGTTCTGCACAGCCCATGCTCTTTCTCCAAAGAGTTAAGAGTGGATTGGGTCCATTTTCCTCTTTCTCCACCACCTCTTCCACACAAATAGACCCCTCAGCTGCTGTTTACAACTGTCCATAATGGCTTAAGTGGAAGATCTTCTGCTCAAGAGTCTTCATGATTACAATTAATGCTGTGTAAAGGAGGCATTCGTCATTACAGGGACTATCCATACATTAATAATAGCAGTACAACCATAAAAGGGGGAGAAATTAAACAAAAAACAAGCACAGCTTGATACAATAACATGCCATGAAATATCATTGGCTTTATAATAATTTACTACAACATGAAAAAAAAAGATCTTTTATCCACACAGGATAGGAAATGCTTCCACTTAAAATATGGCAAGCATATAACAATAAAATATACACCACGGATTTGGAATTTTGCTTTTAAATCATGCACAGAGAAGTTGTGTACTTAAAAATAAAACATCCTTGGCCTAACTTACACTTTTTAAATTCATTTGTTCCCTCCCTCTATCCTTAAGTTTTTTAAACTTTTAAACTGGGAAAACAAAATTCATCTTTAACAAAACCGGAAGCTATCAAAATACACTTATTTTTCCTCTGAGATTATTCCAGCATTGCCACCAAATTAACGCTAAAGAAGTGTTGCATTTTTCTAAAAGCTTTTTTATTCCAAACTTTGGGGGCACCTTCAAGGCTCTGTAACAAGTCAAACCTACTCCCTGTATTACTTTCACCCCATTTGTTCTATACTTTCCAAGCAGTCTGCCAGGAAGTTCTCTTGGCAAACCCCGTTACGAGTTGCGCTCTTCTGCACCTCCACCAGGTTTGCGCAAGAGAACTTCCAACTGGACTGAGCGCTCCCATCTCCCAGCAAGACGAACTTCTGCTCAGCTAAATTGTGGCAACCAGCTGGACCTTGTGCCGGAGCTTCTCGGACAACGGCAAGGCCGCCTTGTGACCGAACTGCAACTACACCCTGAAAACCCAAACAGTGGCTATTTCCGGAGAGGTTTGTGACCAGGCAGAGTCCCGAGGGGTGCCTTTGCTATTACAGAAGGCTGCTTTGTTCTGCCTGCAGACTGAGCAGCTGTTGCTGTGCAGCTGGGGAAAGAAACGAGCGGGGAGATGAAGCGGCAAAAGGCAGGGGAATCTCTCTCCACTGGCCACTCTTAGCTCATGGTAACTGCTGACACCACAGCCCTGGAGACGGATTAGGCACTTCCAAACTGGATTAAGTTGCTTGAGTTGCAACCTTATACAGCTGTCTTTAGGATGCTTTTGAATGTTATCATAGGCAGCAGAAAACCAGGAAAGAGCATCAACCAAACCAATGGGCTGTCTAGCCTGGCATCCTGTTCTCAAGAGTGAACATCCTGAGGGCCCTGGGAAGCTCAAAAGTGGGCCCATGGAGATGATCGGGGACCTGTTGTTTCCTAGCATATGGGACAGCGCAACACTATCCTGCCTCAGACCATGGGGTATTCCATGTAGCTACCATGGCAGATAGCTTTGGGTTGACTTACCAGCCGTGAATTTGACTAAATCTTTTAAAAGCCCATTCAGCTGACTCACATATCTGAATGTTGGAAGATTTGGGGCAGATGAAATAAAGCAAAGCCCTTCACGCAGCACACAGTTCAACTATGGAACTTGTTCCTACAGGGGGCAGCGATGACCACCAACTTGGATGGCTTTAAAAGAGGATTAGACAAATTTGTGGAGGGGAAGGCTATTGATGGCTACTGGCCACAAGGCTGTGCTCTGCCTCCAGTTAGAGGCAGCAATGCTTCTGAATCTCAGTTGCTGGAAACCACAGGAGGAGGAGAGAGTGGCTTTGTGCTCAAATCCTGCTTGTGGGTTTCCTGCGGACTAGGTGGGCTATTGGCCTGACCCAGCAGGCTCTGCTTATGCTCCATGCACATCTGAAGATTATGCATCTCTCCCCCCGGGCAGAGGCACAGGTTCCCTTCCTTGGTTTTCTGCCACATGCTGCGATGTGCAAAGTGTTCCAGCCCAGACATTCTCAGAGCACCCAAATAGCCAAGACTAACCATTGCAAAGCCACCTTCTGGCTGCAATGACCCTGCAAAGAATTTCCTTGCAACCTACCTTAGCAATGAAGGTGGACATGCCCTATGGCAGATACATGCGCAAGCATTCCCCCTGGACTGTGGCCTTGATCTCTTGCAGTGAATGTCTATGGGAGTCCAAGGGAACCAAAGGCCACATTGATTTTCATGTCAGCAAGGGAGAGTGGAGTCGGCATATCGAAGTCACGGAAAGCAATGCAAGCTCAACGTGCTAAATGCTGACCAGATCCCGCCCGTCACCATTTTGAACAACTTTAGGATGCATAATTCTGCAGAAAGGTGTTAAAATCCTCCAGAAACATCAGGAGGTATGTTTTCCTTCGGGAAAATTGATCCTAACGATCACATGGGGCTGCATGAGTTTGCCCTTACTGATGCAATTATTTTATCTACTTCTAACATCTGTGTTACTAAGGCAGGTTGTCAAGACATTTTACTACAGTTAAAGTACGTACATTTGCAGGACTGGAAAACTGAGTCAGCTCCCATTTATAAAGGGAACGATGCAACCTGTGCATCTCCTGGGAGGCTCAGTGTTATTGCACATTTTGGTATTGCCCCAGCAAACTGCCGCACCCCCCGCTAACTAAGGCTAGTTTCCAGTGGGTGCCGCAACGTAACTGTCTTACAGCAAGTCAGGCCATTGGCTTACCTAGCCTAGCACCATCTACCTGGGCTCACAGTCGCTCTCTGGGCCCTTGCTCTGTCCTGTAATCCAAACACCTTGAGCTGGAAACAGCCTTGGACCTCCTACATGCAGATCCCATTGAAATCGGGCTCCTACCCAGTCAAAGGCAGGCATGGAGGCCTCCTTGCATCAGTGATGGAGGTGAGGTGTACAAAAATGCCAAGAGTAGGCAGGCAGGTACGAGGTGGCTGTGTGAATTGCCCCTTCAAAACAGAGACAAATCAACATAGATTTTGTAAAATAAGTACCGGAGGAAAAGAGTCTCACACCATGTTGAAGTCAATACCTGATGAACTTTTTCAGGTGACACCCACAGAACCAATTCCCAGGCCACTTCCAATTCGTAAGGGTCTGCAATCTTTAGCTCCCCTCGACAACAGCGGTTCTATCCTGTTATGTGCTCTGGAATCCCTCTTTGACAGATTGCATCTGAGGCCAAGAGTGGCTTTCCCATGGCCAAATACCAAGTCAGCAGAGGACATGAAACTCCAGTCACACCTCTCAGATCAGCATCTATCTCACTCTCCTTTCCAAAGTACTCTCTGAACACACATCAAGAGGGCAACTTAACATGGCTAAGCCAGAATGTAGTAGCTCTCGCTCAGTCTAGGCACCACCAGTTCAGCATGATCAAATCCACTAAAAGCGCCTCCTTGAATTGACATCAACATATGGTTGTCAGGACCCATTTGAAAGTAACTACTAAAGGGGGAAAGTTGTCTAGTCTTTAAAACCGTGGCAATTCAAGTCATTTCATCTCTCTGCACACTGGGGAAACACTTGTGTGAAACTCCCTTCCCTTCTGTTCCTCCTTCCCATGATGGATCTGTGTTGTTTTTCAAAGCCGGCCAACAGGATGCAGATTCACTTAAACTGCCAACACACTTCCTAAAGGGTCCTTGCAGGGCCTGCCAGATGTATTGTTGGTGGTTTTCAGATCTCCCAGGAATCAACCGCTTTGGGCTGCCCTTGGGTGTCCTGTGGATGTTTCTTTTGGAAATCTCACAGGCATGTGCCACAGAACTGGGCAAGGCCAGCCTCTCCACCCAGCGGCTGCATTTGCTCTGCTTCTTCACAGCATCCCAACTCCTCTGGACTCCTCCTGTCAGCTGAGAACATGGCAAAGGCCATACATTCCATTTCGGGCCACTTCCATTGCAGGGTTCGGACCGTATGACCCTCGGGGTCCCTTCCAACTCTACAATTCTGTGATTCTTCAAAGGCCAATGTGCTGACGTTTCCTTTGCTTCCAGTCATCTGTTCTTCCTCTGAAACCATCAGACTTGAGTTCATTGCACCTACTGCCTTCCTTGTAGCAACATATAAAATCCAGGCGTGCTCAGGAATACCTTCCATGTGGCAATACCGGCATGGGCCCCAGGGGCAGCCTTGGCTGCAAGGATTTCTGTGGCCCCAGCCATGCTGTCCTCATGAGATTCCCACCACTCACCTCTG
Organism: Podarcis bocagei; assembly: GCF_964188305.1. Taxonomy (NCBI): domain Eukaryota; kingdom Metazoa; phylum Chordata; class Lepidosauria; order Squamata; family Lacertidae; genus Podarcis; species Podarcis bocagei. Next base: position 88,528,983 of record NC_138132.1, on the reverse strand, counting down.
AGGGATGATCTACTCAACCTGACAGGAAGAGGATGACTTTCAGGTCAGTGGCTGGTGGTATCCTGAACACACACGGCTGCGGGCAGCGTCCAGCGACTGTTTTGCTTTCGCCGCCAGAGTCTTATTCTTTTTAAAGTGATGAATGGCAGAGATTTCTTCCGAACTGAACGCCAGGGATTTGAGCATTCCAGTTAACTGGGGGCATTAGAGGACTTTTTTAAAAAAGAAGAAGAAGAGGAATTGAAAGGGGTTTGCTTGTCTCTTCACCCAGAATGTTAAGGCCACCTCTGAAATATCCTTGGTTTTACAGTACTGTTGAAAATGGCTTAAGAAAGGCTTCTGGGGGAGAGGGCAGGGTGTTTAGACAGAGGGCCGCGGAGGGGGGCGGGAAGGGGGCGGGGCCCGATTTGGGGGAGGAGCATGAGGAGGGGGAAGGAGAGGGGGGAGCGTGGAGGGCGGAGACGGGGTGGGGGGCGCTGGGGAGCTGGGTGGGGGAGGGGTGTAGATGGGGGCAGGGGGAGGGGGGTTGTAAATGGGGGCAGGGGGAGGGGGGTGGTAGGCGTTGTTGAGAGGGTACTTGGGGGGAGGCTGTGACGTCTTCACTCGGGTGAAATTAATGCAGCGACCCTGAAAGAAAAAGCAAACATGGAGTCACTCAGGATGGAGCTGACAGAATGCACGCTCAGCACAGAATCGGAATAAAGTGCGGAATCTAGCTAGCCCGCTTCTTTCTAGAAAGGGTTTCTAGACCTCATGATGGTGAAGGTATGCTTGGAAGCATGTGAGCAAAGAACACCTGGAGAAACCCAAGTGCTGTAGGGACTGCTGAAGAAGACTTCCAGTGGTCCAGTGAGGTGGAGAATTAAGTGGCATGGATAACTGAGAGCCAGTGTTGTGTAGTGGCTTAAGTGGGAGCCCGGGGTTCAAATCTCCACTTGGCCATGAAGCTTACTGGGGGACCTTGGGAGCCAGCTGCCGCCTCTTAGCCTAGCCTACCTTGCAGGGTTGCTGTGGGGGCTAAAGGAGGAGGGGAAGAACCCAGTACGACACCTTGAGATCCTTAGAGAAAAAGGTGGGACAGTGTAGTAAATAAATAACAGCATCGCTCCCCTTCCTCAGAGGTAGAACACTGCTTGCTAAATAAACAAACTCAGCTTTCTGGTTGTTCTTCTTTCTTTTTTACAGAAGGGATGCTGGAGATTTTTCTTTATTTTTTGGTTCTATAGATCCTGCCAAGGCTGACAGATACTAATAGCAAACACAAGTGGTTGAGTACCTATCTGTTTGGAAGGAAATGGGGCCACCCAAAAATAAGGGAGTGGTTTCTCCATATTTGTGGGACTCCCTGAATATGAAGGAACTTATACATTTGCAAATTAAAAGAACAGATGTTGTTTTTTACCAAATTCAAAATGAGCTGACAAGACTCTCAAGGTCCCAAGACTTGGGGAATGCTGACGGCACTGGGCATTTAGCGGGGCGAAGGGGCAAAAGGAGGGAACTTCTATACCTCCTCACCTGGCACCCCAAAAAACAGAGGCTACATAAAATGCTGGCTGGAGCTGAGGGCAAGCAGAGTCCAGAACAGCAGGAGGGCATCATGTGGGGCAGGGGTCTTGCCAAGTGCTGACCGCGACACTAAGAAACCCATTTGATACCTATTAAAAGGATCAACTCTTTTCCAGGCTAAACCACATAATCAAATCTCAGTTTTTTGCTTCTCCGCACCTGGCCCCAGAGGCAGGGTTGGAACATGAATAAAAAGCCTCAAATATATGCACCCCCCCCCCAAATATGGAGCCTGTTTCTGGAATAGGATGTAGCAAACCATGGAACAAACACAGTCAAAGTTGCTGCTTGCCTCTTGGCTCAAATGGGTGGACAGCTTTATGTTACGCTGGGTTACGTTTATAGGCCTTTGTGGACCAGAAAGAACAGGGAGCGGGCCTCTAATGGCATCTCTGGTGGAAAAAGGTGCAGAATGTGGTTGGGTGTTAATGACCTGATGCTGATCCACATCTTTAGCTGCCTATAAAAACCGGTGCTAGATTAGTCTCCTCTAATAATTTCCACCTCTGCAATAAGGCAAACCCTGTAATGTATCATTTCTCAAGCCAGTGGCACAAAGATGTGAACAAACTCTTCTGCAGACGTTTTGGACTTGCCTGCCATGCCAGCCAGGGCTAAGAGGAGTTGATAATCCAAAACATCAGAATGGCACCAGGTTAGGGAAGGGTGACAGAGAAAGAGAAAGAGCAAAAGAGAGAGATTAAGCAAATTCATGAAGGAGAGGGTGGTCGGTGGCCGTGGCTATGCTCAGCCTGCACAACTGGAAGCGGCAAGTGCTTCTGTGTACCAGTTTCTGGAAACCACAAGAGGGGAGAGTTGCCTGCAGGTTTGCCATGGGAACCTGGTTGGTCGCCATGACAACAGGATGCCAGACTAGCTGGGCCACTGGCCAGATCCGGCAGGCTCTTCTCATGTCAGAGATGGTGGGACTGAAGCATTCCTCCAAGTTTATATTTCAGGGTGTCATAGAATCATAGAGTTGGAAGGGACTCAAGTGAAAAGGGAAAGGACCCCTGGACAGTTAAGTCCAGTCAAAGGCGACTGTGGGGTTGGAGCACTCATCTCGCTTTCAGGCCGAGGGAGCCGGCGTTTGTCCACAGACAGCTTTCTGGGTCATGTGGCCAGCAGGACTAAACCGCTTCTGGAGCAATGGAACACCATGACGGAAACCAAAGCGCATAGAAATGCTGTTTACCTTCCTGCCACAGTGGTACCTATTTATCTACTTGCACTGGCATGCTTTCGAACTGCTAGGTTGGCAGGAGCAGAGCAACGGGAGCTCACTCCGTCGCGGGGATTTGAACCGCCAACCTTCCGATCGGCAAGCCCAAGAGGCTCAGTGGTTTAGACATAACAGTCTGTGTAGACATGAACTGAAAAATGTAATACGCCTCAGCAGCTGCAGTGTGAGAAACAGCAGGCGGGGCCCAGCGTGGCACCTCAGAGCTTTCGAGCAGACATTTGCCTGTGTGCAAGCCAAGCCATTCCCTTCTATTTTTCCTTCTCCTCCAGGAGCGTCAGCCTATGGGGAGTCAACATATGGCAGCTGTGTGGGGCTCAGCCTTGGCTCAGCCGGCCAGGTGTGGCTCAGGAAAGGAGGCCGTAGAGCACCCACCCCTGCATTAAAAGGCTGTTTCCATTCCACTGCCTTCCGAATCGAAGTATCAGCCTATGCTGGGGTCATTGTAAATCAAAGCACATTATTTGGCCTCGGCTGCAATGGTTTGATTCATTGTCCCTGGCCCTTAGTTGGGGTGGGTGTGAGTTGTCTTTCATGTCTCCCCTTTCCAGCTGACAGCAGGACATACTTTTATACGTAGTAAATCAGGAGGGGGAAAAGACATTACAAGCTCAGACAGATTAGACAGAGGTCAGTTTGTGGGGGTGGCGAGGGGTACACACCTTTTCTCCTACTAGCTAGCCGGCGAAGAAATAATTCCTTACAGCTTTCAAGACACATCTGCCTGAGACTCAAAGCATTCCGTGAAGGAAAGGCCCGGTTAGAGAATAGAAACAAGGCCAACCTTCTCCAACCTGGTGCCCTCCAGATGTTTTAGACTACTACTGCCACCAGCCCCAGGAAAGGAGAGAACAGAGGAGGGAGCCCTTAATTTTCAGATAGGAGCCTGTTTTGGGAATGCTTCCTTTTGGGGGGAAACAGCAGACCACCCCACCTAGATTAAACACATTTTTAGGTTGGGATGCCAATCTCAGGTAGCTATGGATATTTCCCCAAGGCTATTCTTGCCAACAAAGGTCCGTATAGTTAAAGCTCTGGTTTTCCCAGTAGTGATGTATGGAAATGAGAGCTGGACCATAAAGAAGGCTGATCGCCGAAGAATTGATGCTTTTGAATTCTGGTGCTGGAGGAGACTCTTGAGAGGCCCATGGACTGCAAGAAGATCAAACCTCTCCATTCTTCAGGAAATCAGCCCTGAGTGCTCACTGGAAGGACAGATCCTGAAGCTGAGGCTCCAATACTTTGGCCACCTCATGAGAAGAGAAGACTTCCTGGGAAAGACCCTGATGTTGGGAAAGATGGAAGGCACAAGGAGAAGGGGAAGACAGAGGACGAGATGGTGGGACAGTGTTCTTGAGGCTACCAGCATGAGTTTGACCAAACTGCGGGAGGCAGTGGAAGACAGGAGTGCCTGGCGTGCTCTGGTCCAGGGGGTCACGAAGAGTCAGACACGACTAAACCACTAAACAACAACAACATTCTTAAGTAGCTAAGTCTGTTGCTCAGGTTGCCAGAAGATGGCCACAAGCACAAGTCCATCAAGGCAGCGACAGGAACTGGACAGCTTTAAATCCAACCACACACTTTTCTTGACAAGGGAAAGTTCCCTTTGAACGTTGGTGAATCAAGCCAGCTGAGATGTTGTGAAACCCATCTGCTTCACTCTCACTTCAGCCAAGCCCACCCATCTCAGATAAACCCAGGTATGGATTGGGGCAGCAATACACTATTCCACATCATGCAATATCAGTGTGGATAAAAATCAATGATTTTTTAAATTAAAAAAATGGATTTTTAAAAATTTAAATAAGATATTTTTTATTTAAATCCTTTTTTAAATTTAAATTGGATTTTTAAAATAAAATGCTTTTGGAGGAAAAAAAATCTTTGTAAAGATAGTTTTCTATTTAAGTTACATTATAGTCCAAAGGCTATTCATCAGGAAATAAGGATTTGTTTTAAGTTTTTCATGTGTGCTGAAACTCAGTCTAAGTTGGTTTTTAAGGAAATGGTTATTAAGGAAATGATTATTTTCCTCCTTCCAATAAAGCACAGCAGAAAAGTTGCCCAAATACAAACAGTTAACTTATTAAACATCACCAAAATTTCATGATTATCTATGTATTTCTAATAGTATAACCAAATCAGTAATTTTTGATGTAACTGTAAAAACTACCATATTTTTTGCTCTATAAGACTCACTTTTTCCCTCCTAAAAAGTACGGGGAAATGTGTGTGCGTCTTATGGAGCAAATGCAGGCTGCGCAGCTATCCCAGAAGCCAGAACAGCACGAGGGATTGATGCTTTCACTGTGCAGCGATCCCTCTTGCTGTTCTGGCTTCTGAGATTCAGAATATTTTTTTTCTTGTTTTCCTCCTCCAAAAACTAGGTGCGTCTTGTGGTCTGGTGCGTCTTATAGAGCGAAAAATACGGTACTCTGAAAATTTATTATTCCAAAAATAAAACCTTCACCTGATTGTAAATATTAAGATTATACCAGCAGGAATGTCTTTCTGTAAGAAAAATTGATTTAAATCAAGTCTTACTGATTAGTAATTTAAATCGTGATTTAAATCACAGCCTTTCCCAAGCCCTGCAACTCTCACACATCTCGGCCAACACAGCTCATGCTTTCTAGCCACTCAGGAGTTGAAAACAGATGTCGGGGCTGAGCCCTGGCAAACCTCACTACAAATGACAAATTCGCCATTGCAAATTAAGCTTGACTCTAGTCATAGAATTCATAGAATCATAGAGTTGGAAGAGACCACAAGGGCCATCGAGTCCAACCCCCTGCCAAGCAGGAAAATTACTTTGCTTTACCATACAGATAAATAGGGATGGATGTACATTTTGGATAACTTGTGCTATAGCCAGGGAAAGTGGCTCATACAAATGGATCACAGACTAATACCTAAGTGATAGGTGGTCTTCTTCCAGATTTAGGAGTGGAATGTGTGAATTCTAACTGCTGCCCTTTTGCTGATTTAGCTTCCTTTTGCTCAATATCTGGACTTCAAAGTCTGTGTTCTGGCATTTGGCTCTCAGAAGGTTTTGTAGCCAATATGGTAACAAAATTCAGACATTAATATTTCTACACAATACCACTGATTGTGCAAAACGATCCCAAGTGCTAAAGCTGTCTCAGCTTCAGAGCCTGGATTTTACTGTTGCTCTGCAGGCTCAGATTGCAAGTCTTAAAATTGTTTCAGCACAGATTTCTGTGACTCGTATAAGTAAATGGTCAATCCGAAAACAGAGTTAAGTGCACTTTAGGGCCACTGAAATCATTGGGCCTGTGCTGGGAGCCTGGCTTGTGGGTTCAGCGATGCTTGAGGACTGAAAGTCAACCGCAACAAATTTTATGCAGCAGAAAAAACAACACGGAGATGTAAAGGCCTGTTGGAATGAATTGCTGCAGACTGAGTTGTGTTTAGGGAGTACAAATATCCCTTGGCAGATTTACAAGAGAGGAAGAAAGAAGCAGCTGGGAAGTGTGTGAGCTTTTTGGTGAAGGGGGAAGGTTTGTACCAAGCACACCCAACCGGCCCTAGAAGAGGGAGACTCCACCATGTGTAGCTCTGCGTGTGAACTGGGCAGCCGATGGCAATGCAGGGGCTGGCAGGCTGGACTGCAAAGGAAACCCCCTTGGGGCAGGGGGTTGGACTAGATGACCTTTGGGTACCTTCCAACTCCACAGTTCTATGATTCTAAGGCTGTGCAGGGAGGGGCAGGCAGATTAGCCACTCCTATCAACATTGATTGGACATATGCTGCCTGTTCAGATTTTGCTTAGAAAGAGTTTGCTAAGTCCCGGGCATTGTGGGCTTGTAAAAAAGTAAAAAGCTCTCATTTGTTCAGTGTTAACTCTGCCTCTTGATAGAGGAGGATAAGAAGTAGTAGCTGCATTAGTCACCTGGATCCACACACACACACACACACACACACACACACCCCTTTTCCTGGCAGGGCTCCAGCAGTGGAACTCAAGCGGCCTTGGACCATCATTCCTACAATATTTATTTTCTTTATTTATGTCCAAGTTTTTAATAATAAAAAAGACGGCGGCCAAGGGAAACGGAGCCAGAGATAAATAATGCTTAGGATTGCTTTGCCTGAAAAAGTATTCAGCTGGGGCAGTAAGAACGATGAAGTGGTTGCCTTCATTGATCCAACTGGAACCCAAGCAGAGCTGCAATCAAAATCTAATAAAATGTTTATGGGGCATGGTTTTTCTTGGCAATCTTGCATCAGGGAAGCATATGAATTCCACCCCCCCCACCTCCCGCTCGCTTTCCTGCCAATCCAGTGCCTTAAATGGCAACGTGTGGGAACCAGCGGACATCCTGAAACTGAGCAGGTGCAGACCTGTTCAGCAAGCAAGATGGGAGACCAAGGTGAGTTCTGTGAAAGAGCAGATTTTATACATGCTCTTTATGTGAGTGCAGAGCAGAGTCTAGAAATCTTTGCTCCAGGGGACCATGCTTGGCTGAAGGGGAGACTGCAGCCTGGATGGACTTCCTTTCAGTGCTTGGAGGAGGAAGGGAAAAGGATGTGGGGAGAGTGGTTAAAATAGATGCAGCAGCTGGAAAGATGTGGGAAGGTTTTTAGGTCGACCTGGGAAAGAAATGGGATGGCTGCTTTGATTTGCTACTTTTCTTCCTCAGGTGAAGAAAACAGCCCTTCTTCCCAGGAGAGGAACTCTTGGCTCACGTGAGAAGAGGGACATTCTTCTGCAATTCTGACCGTGAAAAGCTGACCCAAGAAGAAACGGGCCGCCTTTAAGTTCACCAGCAGGATGTTAAAACAAACAGGGGTCTGAACAATCTTATAACAGGACGCAGAAACGAAGGAGGGTTTGTGCTTCCTGGGCCGTGGCCACAAAACAAGCCAATACTGGAAGAAATCAGCTCCCTTTGGCTAAACAAAACCAGGTCACGTATAATCCTGAAACAAGTGTCAGGATGTGCCCCAAATGAATCCCAGTCTCTTTATTACTCAAGCAAGCGAATAGAATCACAGAATTGTAGAGATGGGAGGGACCCTAAGGGCCATCTAGCCTGACCCCCTGCAATGCAGGAATCTCAACTAAAGCATCCATGACAGCTAGACAACCAGTATCTGATGAAAAACGATCAATGAAGGAGAGTCCAACAGGTTCTGAGGGAGGGCGTTCCACTCTTTAACTTCCTTGTTACACAAGAAAGCCAATCTCCTTTCTTCTTATTGGAATCTATTGGTTTGGGACCTCCCCTCTGGTGCAGGAGAGACATGTGACAGCCCTTCAAATATTTGAAGATGGCGGTGGCGCTGTGGTCTAAACCAGTGTTTCCCAACCGGTGTTCCGCGGCACACTAGTGTGCCGTGAGACATCGGCTGGTGTGCCGTGGGAGGGAGGCGGGCGAGTCGGGCGGTGAGAGGCGGCGGCGGCGAGGATCCGCGTCGAGCCGGGGGCGGCTCCGCGGTGGTGGTGCCGAGCGGCGGGGCAGCGCGTGCAAATGGAGGAGCGCGAGACAGCGGAGGAGGAGGAGGCCGGCATGTCCGGGCAGCAGCAGCAACAACAGCAGCAGCAACTCCCGCCGCCGCCCCCTCCTCCGTCCGCTATTGCCGCCACCACCACAACAGCCGCCGCCGCCTCAGCTGCCGCCGTCCCTCAGTCCCTCGCTCTGCTGCCTCCCCACCCCCACCCCCAAAGCTTGGAGGTTCCCCGGCAAGGGGGAGGGAAAAAAAGTGAAAACTTTCACTTTCGTGCGGTCCTCCCGGCGTGACGCTGCGCGCTGACGTCACGGGGCAGTAATGGTGGTGTGCCGCGAGATTTTTTTGATTAAACAGGTGTGCCGTTGCCCAAAAAAGGTGGGGAAACACTGGTCTAAACCACAGAGCCTAGGGCTTGCCGATCAGAAGGTCGGTGGTTCGAATCCCCGTGACGGGGTGAGCTCCCGTTGCTCGGTCCCTGCTCCTCCCAACCTAGCAGTTTGAAAGCACACCAGCACAAGTAGATAAATAGGTACCGCTCCGGCGGGAAGGTAAACAGCTTTTCCGTGCGCTGCTCTGGTTTCACCAGAAGCGGCTCAGTCATGCTGGCCACATGACCTGGAAGCTATCTACGGACAAACGCCGGCTCCCTTGGCCAGTAAAGTGATATGAGCGCTGCAACCCCAGAGTTGCCCTTTACCCTTTACCTTTATCCATTCACCTCTCAGTCTCTCTCCTCCAGCCGAAACATACCCAACTCCCTCAACCATTCCTCATAAGGCTTGGTTTCCAGACGCTTGGTCCTCTTAGTCACTCTCCTTTGCACATGTCCCAGTTTGTCAATATTCTTCTTCAATTGTAGAGGTGGACCACCTAGACCTCTCACTGACTACCAACACTTCAGGGACTTAGTAGGTACCCCTTTCCTTCAAGAACTGGGAGCCAGTGCGGTGTAGTGGTTAAGAGCGGTGGCCTTGCAATCTGGTGAACCAGGTTCGCGTCTCTGCTCCTCCACATGCAGCTGCTGGGTGACCTTGGGCCAGTCACACTTCTCTGAAGTCTCTCAGCCCCACTCACCTCACAGAGTGTTTGTTGTGGGGGAGGAAGGGAAAGGAGAATGTTGGCCACTTTGAGACTCCTTAAAGGGAGTGAAAGGCGGGATATCAAATCCAAACTCTTCAAATCCAAGCCTGCATGAGGGAGGAAAGGGCCCTGAAAGGCAGCCTTCTCAAACCCGACAGATGTTTTGGACTACAACTCCCATCAGCCCCTGGACAGAAGGGCTGGTGAAGGCTATGAGAGAGTGGACAAGCTTGCTCTCCAAATGACAATTCTTTGGGAACATCAGCTGAAGCAGCAGGAAGCTGATCTACATTTGTAAGGCAGAGGAGCCCACATGTCTTGGCAGTCGTCACTGCAACTGAGAAGAGAATAAGACTGTGCAAGAGTGTGATCCTTGGAAGAATGCCCAGACTCCTGGTCACCTCACCTCAGAAAGGTTATTGTAAAGTTGGAAAAGGTTCAGAAGAGGGCAACTGAAATGGTCAAGGGAATCTATACAGAAAGGTTGCAGCCTTAGGATAAAAGTAAATAAAACTTTTTTATTTATATTTTTATTTATATTTTTATTTATATTATTTATTTATTTATTATTTATATTTTTATTTATATTATTTATTTATTTATTATTTATATTTTTATTTATATTTTTATTTATATTATTTATTTATTTATTATTTATATTTTTATTTATATTTTTATTTATATTATTTATTTATTTATTATTTATATTTTTATTTATATTTTTATTTATATTTTTATTTATTTTTATTTACTTATTTTATTTGTTTTTATTTTATTTTTTTAGATAAAAGTAAAGGCAATTAAGAGGCGAAATGATAGACGTTTATAAAATTATGCCTGGCATGGAGAAAGCAGATAGAGAAAAGTTTCTTCCCCTCCCCTGTAACTTGTGGACATCCTATGAAACTGAAAGTTGGGAGATCCAGGAGAGAGAAAATAAAGCTAACCTGTGGAACTCACTGTCACAGGAAGCAGCGGTGGCCACTAATTTGGATGGCTTTAAAAGAGGATTAGATGCATTCAGCTACTATGGCAATACTTCTGAATACCAGTTGCTGGACACCACAAGAGGAAAAGGGGCCCATTTGCTTGACTCCTGCTCCCTGGCTTCCCACAGGCATCTGGTTGCGAGACCAGGATACTGACCTGGATGCGCCACTGGCTTCATCCAGCAGGTTCTTCTGATGTTCTTATGGACATAGAGAAGTGTACAGTGGTACCTCGGGTTAAGAACTTAATTCGTTCTGGAGGTCTGTTCTTAACCTGAAACTGTTCTTAACCTGAGGTACCACTTTAGCTAATGGGGCCTCCCGCTGCCACCACGCGATTCCTGTTCTCATCCTGAAGCAAAGTTCTTAACCTGAGGTACTATTTCTGGGTTAGCGGAGTCTGTAACCTGAAGCATCTGTAACCCGAGGTACCACTGTACTTACAGCAGTCCATTACTATATTATGATAATATGATAATATTTTGTTCTCTTGCCAATTACGCTCTTTTAAACATGCATTTTATATTTGATTTCCTTTAGTAATATTTTATTTTGAAATCTTTAAGATAATCTTTTTGTTTCCTATTAATAGGGTTGCTTTGAATGTATACTTGACGTTCTTCTGTAAAGTTTTCTTCTGGATTGTTTTATTTGATGTTTTAATCTAGGCTGTAAACCGCTTTGAGATTTTCTTCTTCTACTTAGAAAATATAAAGTGGTATAGAAATGAAATGAATAATGAGAAGAATATCCCAGCCTCCATCTTTGATTGCCACCCCCAGATGTTCAGGATGACAACTGCAGCACAACTGGGCTATCAGGAAGCTACCAGGTTTGGAAAGCGCTGAAGGTGAGGCCTTCTTCATGCATTTGTCATGGATGCTTTAGCGGAGATTCCTGCAGGCGGTTGGACTAGACCACCCTTGGGGCCCTTCCATGATTCTATGCGCCACACGTGGCCACAGTTCAACTTCCACTGAGCTAGATCTCTCCCCACTGTTCAAAACTTTTTCATGCTAAACTTGACAAGGGACCCAGGACCGTGTACAATATAACTGAAAGGGGAAACAGAGAGGCTCCAGGGTTTAGAACCTTATACAAAAATTAATCCAAGACCTCTGTGCTAATCCCACACAGCTGGCCTTTGACCCTTTATACTATCCCAAGCAAGCTGAGGTTGCTGCTGTTTTAGGATCTGCTCCAACACTCACTATATGTAGAGAGAAGATACAGTTCTAAGCACAGGGAAGGAAAGTTCTGGCTGTGGTTGCAAGAGAAACCTAGAGGAGAAATCCAAATCTGCTTCTCCCGTAATCTAAGGCAAAATATGCGCTCCAAGCCCAATCAACATCCCAGAGTCATATACTGCTCGCTTCCCTGCTGGGGAATTTTGGTTTTTGTTTGAAGGGTTTTCTAGTGCACTAACAGAGAATTCTCAGCACCTTGAATGAACTACAGTTCTTAAAATTTCTTGGCAAGAAGTCATGGCAATCAAACTGGTATAAAATTGATTCATTCATATATGACATGGATATCTAGGGTTGTTTCCAGATGGGCAGTGGCAAGCACTACCAGTTCCTCCACTGAAAGGTACAGCTTCAAAGCTGCAACCAAATTTCCACACTCAGGATTGGGTGCTTTTCCTGAGTTCTCCTCCTCTGAGGGAACCCAAAGCTTCATCTAGTCCAACTCCCTGCAATGAAGGAATCATAGCTGTAGAATAAGGTTACCAGATTTTTTTCAAAGAATCCGGGGACACTTTTTTATTTTTGAAAAGAGGGGGGGAAAGTTATTTTTAAAAAAGCTCTTTTTTTAAAAAAAAAAAAGAGAAGAAGTAATATCTTCTCTTCTGTGGTCTCCTCTGTCACGCGGCCTTCCTCTGGGCCCCAGCCTGCTCTCCTGGAGCGCTAGTCGCTGTGGAGTAGGCTCAGGTCGGGCCTGGGCTCGGCCACATGTCCTTGCCCTCCCGGTGCTCTCCTACCTCTCCTCCTCCGCGGCAGTGGCGCGGCAAGGTCGGGGCTCCCCTCTTTTTCCTCCTTCCTCTTTCTGTGTCTTCCTTCTCCTTCCCCTCCTCTCCTCCTCCCTGTGTTGGCTCCAGGGTTTTCCTGGCCCCGAAGTGCCGCTGGGCAGTCGGCTAGGTGCTCTTGCTCCCGGCTTGATTTGGGTCACAGGGGCAGGGGGAGTCAGTGGTTCCCCCAGTTGACACACCGGGTGTCCCCAGTTCCCCCTCGCCAGTGGTAGTCTCAGCAGCCCGGAGCCAGCCGGGTAGTGCAGTTGGCTCTGGCTGGCTTCAGGAGCTGCTCACTGCCATGGCGCCCGCCATTTTGCCTCGACAGAAGTCTCCATATGATGTGTCTTGTGCCATTGAACCAATCATGCAACATTCATCCCCTACTAATAAATCTACAACACTTAAAATATAAATCAGGGTACATTAAATGAAATCCGGGGACATTCTGGGGACGGATTTTGTCCGGGGACAGATTTGTAAATCCAGGGACTTTCCCCGGGAAACGGGGACGTCTGGTAACCATACTGCAGATTCCCTGACAGATTCAACCTGTTTAAAAACTTCTAATGAAGGCGAGTCCGCCACCTTCCACGGAAGTCTCCTCCACTCTCAAACAGCTCTTACTGTCAGAAAGTTCTTGCTAATATTTAGTCAGAATCTCCTTTCTTGCCATTGGAATCCATTGGTTCAGATCCCACCCTCCGGAGCGGCAGAAAACAAGCTGGCTCCACCTTCCATGTGGCAGCTCTTTGGGTATTTGCAGATGGCTCTCAGTCGCCTCTTCTGCAGGCTAAATATACCCAACTCCCACTCGCTTTTCCCCAGAGGTCTCTCCCCCCCCCCTCACGAAAGAGAGGCGGAGAGTCTTATGTGAAGGAAATTCCTGCCTCCTTCCACTTCTCCCTGCCAGGAGAAGGCTGTTTGGCCGCTGGCTCATTCTGGAAAGGGGGAGAGATCCTTCCACCCTCTTTTTTTCCTAGTTCTGCTACTGCTGGTCGCCAGCCAGGGCATGGGCACCCTCATTCCCTTCCTCTCCTGAATCCTGCAGAGGACCAGAACCAGAGAGCAGCTCCTGAGCTCGAGAGAGAGAGAGAGAGAGAGAGAGAGAGAGAGAGAGAGAGAGAGAGAGAGAGCGCACAGCTTTTGCCCATGGGGTGAGGGAGTTCCAGGAAAAGAGCTAACATTTGGATTAATTTTTCATTAATGGGAAATGGACCACAAGAACAAAAGGGGAGAGACACCATTTCGAAACTCAGCAGAACTCTTGCCTTCGCAGAGCTCTTCCTAATTGGAATCTCCTTTCTGGTAACTTGAAGGCACTGGTTTGAGTCCTGCCCTCCAGAGGTGCAGAAAACAAGCTGGCTCCCTCTTCCATGTGAGATATCTGAAGATGGCTGTCGTCTCTCCTCTCAGTCTTATCATTTCCAGGCGAAGCATCCCCGACTCTAACTAAACATAACCAAGAGCAAAGAGCTTCTGCCTGTGAAAGAACATAGCAGGGGCCGGTGCAGAAGAAGAGTGAGCAATTCTGTGGTCCTGTCTCTTTCTGCTCGTTTAGGTGTTGCAGCCATGGCACCACATCCTTGGGGCAGCTATTTTGTGACTGGTGCCCATTGCAGTACCGTAGCATTCCCAATGTGATGCTCACTGGGCCAAAAACATTGGCCACTTCTGCCTCCGGGAAAGGGATGCTTCCTGAGGGTTCCCCTTGGGTGCCTGTCAGCTCCCCCTCATGAACCCCTGGGCTCCCCCTCCAAGTCCCGCACAAATGGCAGAATTGTTTATTGGAAGAACTGGTAAAGGTAAAGGGACCCCTGACCATTAGGTCCAGTCGTGACCGACTCTGGGGTTGCGGCGCTCATCTCGTTTATTGGCCGAGGGAGCCAGTGTACAGCTTCCGGCTCATGTGGCCAGCATGACTAAGCCGCTTCTGGAGAACCAGAGCAGCGCATGGAAGTGCCGTTTACCTTCTCGCCTATTTATCTACTTGCACTTCATGCTTATGAACTGCTAGCTAGGTTGGCAGGAACTGGGACTGAGCAACGGGAGCTCACCCTGTCGCAGGGATTCGAACCGCCGACCTTCTGATTGGCAAGTCCTAGGCTCTGTGGTTTAACCCACAGCGCCACCCGCGTCCCGGAAGAAGTGGTGGCCCCAAGCAAATGATCTCTACACCCATCAGCTGTCAGGGAAAGTCTAAGGATTACGCCTGTGAGCAAAGTGGGTGGAAGCCATGCAGGAATCAGGGGACATCTAAAGAGAAGGGGCAAGTGATAAATTTTGGGGGCCACTGTGCCCCCTCCTCCCAGACACCAGTACAAGAAGCTTGCATTTATAATTAACTCATCTATCTATCTATCTATCTATCTATCTATCTATCTATCCTGACTCAATTAATTTAGTGGAGCCTACTCTCAGGTAAGCATGCACAGGATTGCATCCTAAAAGCATTTATTTATACACTGTGATTATCCATAGTGAGCTCAGTATATTTTGGCAGAGCTGTGGCCTTTTGAGTTATACGTTCTGCCTTATATTCGCCAAGGGTCTATATACCAACATACATATTATTTTAGTTGGAATAGTAAAAAAAAGCCACATAATAGCTTTATTTAAGTGCACAAAAAAAGAATTTAAAAGCCAAAGTCTCTGACTCACACAGGTGGTTCTTTGCTCCTCAAGCAGGAATGAGTAATCAAAAGAGTTACTCTATCTATATAAACACAGCAGAATCAGGTTCCCAGGGAGGGGGTCTATGGGCTGCCCCCCCCCCACACTCTGCTTTAACCCTAACAAACATTTCAATATATTTTCACAGCATCAGTAATGACCCTTACTAGCAACTCGGTGAAATTTGTCATTTTATTAGCTAGTCAGATTTATGAGGCCTGAAATAAAAAATGTCATCCAGGTGTGACATGAATGGGTTTAATATCTCCTTTAACTAGAAGAAAAATTGGGGATTTTGCAGGTGCTGAAACAGAGTGGCTTAATCCCCGTCAGCAAATAAATTATTTCCTAATATTCCGTTCTCATTTTATAAAGCCAATCCCACACCAAGTGACCACTGGGCGCTCCTATGCACTCTCTGCCCCCCCCCATCACACAGGCATCCACTTTCAATAACAGAACTGTACAGTTGGAAGGGCATCCCAAAGGTCATCTAGTCCAACCCACTCCCTGCATTGCAGGAATTGAGCAAAGGCAGAGTGATACGAGGCCTGGGAATAGGCAGAGTGTGTGCCACAAGTCTTCAGCAGTGCAGGAAGGCTGCAGAATGCAACGCTCGGCGTAGCATGCAACTTCCAAAGAATCTCAGTTTTTAAAAAAGAAAAAAGCATGTCGTTAGTCCTCATGAGGAGATGCTTGGTGATGCCTGCCGAAACCTTAAGACTTGCTGAGTAAGGCTACCAGTGGCTCAAGGGGCAGGATGAATTCCATAGCTGTATACAGCTTTGAAAGGGGCTAACACTGGATTTGACCCATATGGTGGAGAATTATTGATGACTATGAGTCTATGGGAGCTATTAATAATACAACCTCCTTTATTAATAACCGCTTTTTCATCAGCTTATGTGCCATCTGCATTAAATTGTTGCTGTTGTTGTTGTTTAAATAAAGGGGGAAGGAGGGATGAAATCTTCTGACAGCTTTAAGTTTCCCTTAAGGCAAGTTTTTATGGTTGGCTAGTAAATTCCTTTAAAAACCATGTTTATGATGGAAATGCAAGACAAAACTATAAAATGCCACAAGCGGGCGCCACCATAATTAAAAGTGCCCCCCTCCCAAGTTCCCATTCCTGATAATGAGCTTTTTATATTAGGGGCAGGTTATACCTTTGGGGTGAAAACAGGACTCAATTAAGGGGGGGGGCGGAGAACACCCGCCATTTGGTCTATTATCTTGAACACAAAAATAACCTCATTAATGCAGGCAAAATTGCAAAACCTAGTCCCTTTAGAATGTAAGGAGACCACAGGAATCCCATGTGACCCGGCCTCCTCCAGAATGATTGGAAGCAGCTGGACGGTGCTGGCAAACTCAGCCCGTTTCCAGATTTGACGCTGCGAAAAGAAAATTTCACAACCTCTTTTGTCTGCCCAAAATGAAGCTAGAAAACTGGTTCTAGCCTTTGCCTTGCAAATCAGTTAAAGCAAGTAGAGAACCATAGAGTTGGAAGGGACCGTGAGGGTCATCTACCTGCCACGCGACGCAAGGAAGGCAAGTAACAACAACAATTAAGTCAGGGCTCGGTGGGGTGAGGAGAGCAGCTGGCTGAGCCGCCAACCCAAGAGTCCCCAGGGATGATATCTTAGGCAGTGGTTCTCAACCTGTGGGTCCCCAGATATTGTTGGACTACAACTCCCATCATCCCTGAGCTCTGGCCTTGCTAGCCAGGGGTGATGGGAGTTGTAGTTCAACAACATCTGGGGACCCACAGGTTGAGAAAGGCTGCCTTAGGGCCTGGAGCCTGGAGGTGGGACACTGAGCAGTTAGAAGAGGGGACAAGCTGGGAACTGGTAGAAGCAGGAGACTGGAGCGATCAAGGAGGGTTGATAAGGAGGGCCCTCCAGGACAGCTGAGAATCTCAGACTTTCGTGTGACTTGGACTGTGCCCACAGTTATTACTCAGTTATTACTTCCCTACCCACCATAAAAGGGACGCGGGTGGCACTGTGGGTTAAACCACATAGCCTAGGACTTGCCGATCAGAAGGTCGGCGGTTCAAATCCCTGCGACGGGGTGAGCTCCCATTGCTCGGTCCCTGCTCCTGCCCACCTAGCGGTTCAAAAGCACATCAAAGTGCAAGTAGATAAATAGGTACCGCTCCGGTGGGAAGGTAAACGGTGTTTCCGTGCGCTGCTCTGGTTTGCCAGAAGCGGCTTAGTCATGCTGGCCACATGACCCTGAAGCTGTACGCCGGCTCCCTTGGCCAATAAAGCAAGATGAGCACCGCAACCCCAAAGTCGGTCACGACTGGACCTAATGGTCAGGGGTCCCTTTACCTTTACCCACCATAAAGTCCTGAAGCCTGTTGTGGCCATGTGGGCAAGTATTTGTTTATTTGTGTTAAAGCCATGGTTTGTTGGTTCATCTGAGGGCAACTCATGGCAAACAACCTATATCTTAGTGTTATCCATAAACCAGTCTTGTGTTCTGTGTATTTTCGGTATTTGTATTTGCAAATGTGATCTGCTGTTTATTGCTTCTTTGAGATTGTTTGAATTTTTGCCTGTGGCGATGAGCAAGAGAAGTCTGACCTGACCTTAAAGTAGTCTGTGAGAGCCAATGGCAAGGCAAGGGGCTGAGATTTCCAATGGGCACGTGAATGGATGCTCATCCGAGGTCTGTCTCAGTGAGCTGGACAGACACGCGTCAGTCTGGCACTGATGTTCTGAGCCAACTGCTTTACCAGAGCAAAAGGAGAAAACATGAGTAAGAGGCAACATGGTAGAAGTTTATAAAATTATGCATGGTCCAAAGGAAGTGGATAGGGAAAAACGTTTCTTCTTCTCTCCATAAAAAAGGTAAAGGTAAAGGACCCCTGACAGTTAAGTCCAGTCACAGATGACTCTGGGGTTACGACGCTCATCTTGCTTTACAGGCCGAGGGAGCCAGCGTTTGTCTGCAGACAGTTTTTCCGGGTTATGTGGCCAGCATGACTAAGCTGCTTCTGGTGCACTGGAACACCAAAACCAGAGCAGCGCACGGAAACGCCATTTACCTTCCCACCGGAGTGGTACCTATTTATCTACTTGCACTGATGTGCTTTTGAACTGCTAGGTTGATAGGAGCTGGGGCCGAGCAACGGGAGCTCACCCCGTCGTGGGGATTCGAACAGCCAACCTTCTGATTGGCAAGCCCAAGAGGCTCAGTGGTTTAGACCACAGCACCACCCGTGTCCCATAACACTAGAACTTATGGGCATCCAATGAAGCTGAATGTTGGAAGGTTCAGGGCAGATAAAAGGAAGTCCTCCTTCATGCAGTGCATTGTTAAACAAAGGCACTCCCTCCTGCAGGAGGCAGAGAGGTCCACCTAGATGGCTTTAATAGGGCAATTAGATAAATTAATGGAGGAGAGGAGGCTTTTGGGCTCAGGTCTTGCTTGTGGGTTTCCCACAGGCTCTTCTTATGTTCTTAATGAAGCCTCTGAGTTGTTGATTTCTTTATTTATATCAGACAGGAAAAGCCTGGGCCAGAATGTCCTGAAACACATCTTGTGAGTTTGTGTCAGCAGCTCATGGAATGAAAATAGGATCAGAAAATGAAGAAAACAAGTCAAAGGTTTCGCAATCTGCACAGGATGAGGCCTTCATTGTCAGGCTCCCCCCACCCCCGCACCAGATACTGCCCTGTCTGAATTGTATGTCAAAACAAAAAAATTAAAATAAAATCCTTCCAGTAGCACCTTTGAGACCAGCTAAGTTAATTATTGGTATGAGCTTTCGTGTGCATGCACACTTCTATGGTCTACCTGAGAGTAGGCGAAACGGAAAGATCTGCATTGGTTAAAAAGGAAAGTCAGCATCTGCTCTGATGCACTCTTGTTTTCATGTAAATTCAAATTTAAGGTGCACAACTGTGCCCTTGCTACTAGGCAAAAGCAGTCGGAGGCAGCATAAAGCGGAACAGAGCAACAGAAGTCAGGGGCAAACCAAGGGGAAGGATGGTGGCTCTGCCGACTCTAGACTAGAGGAGCTAGCCACTGCTGGAAACAGAATCCTGGATTAGATGGTTCTTGGCTTAATCCAGGAGGATTACAGAACAGACAAAGAATCTTGCATGCCTTCCATGTCTCAACACCAGAATGTGTTTGCACCTTTGCCAGGGGCCCCAAAGGCATCCAGCTCTCCCTGTGCCATTTTTGCAGTCCTTCTGAAGACACCAGGGCCACCTGTGTTCATGCCTAAATGCTGGAAAGCAGGCATTCTCGAAGCAAAGACACATCACTATCTCCGCCTCTTCCTAAAGGGGAATTTATTGGCAGCTGCAGAATTATTATTAATTTTTTTTCCAAAGGAGAAATATGATCTGTGCTTTCCAAGCAACCGATCTCCAGACCGCCTAATGCCTCCTTCCTGCCCGAGGGACGCTTGCTTTATGTTATGTTTACATCCATGGAAATTTCATGTCACTGCTTGCAAAGCGAATGCGTCACTTGGTCAAAAGGGGGGAGAGCATTTTTGTGGCACTTTTGAAGCTCTCACAGGTTTCCTTTTGAAGGTTTCTCAGCTGGGGGGGGGGTTGTTTTCTTTATAATTCTCCGAAGGGTCCTTCAGAAAATATGATGAATGCAGACTTGGGAATATTTGTGTCTAGGTCTCTGGGAGACAGCAGGGGAGCTGGGGGCAGATGTGTGGATGTTTCCACCCTGCCGCAAGAGGTGGACTGGGTTTCCCTTCCATCCTGGATCCCGGCCACTGCCAGCGAGGAAGCCTTTTATGAACTGGGATGAGATTTCATGGTTTTTGAGAGATCTGAAAACCAGACTCATATGTCTAAGAGTAAGAAGTGTGGTGGACGGAATGGAGGTGGGTGGAGACAACTGGGGTGGGCGGGGGGAGGTGACTGGAGAAGTCCAAGGACAGCTTTTTTTTCCAGAGAGCTGATGGAGGCAGCTCCCCCCCCCTTTTAAAAAGGCCATAAAGCCCGTTTGGCCAGAGGCAAGAGCTGGACAACAGAAAAATGTGCATCATTATCAGGTCACTGTCAATGCTCTTAGACAACTATATCTGCAGCCACAGGGCCAGGGGAGAAGAACAACTTCTATTCTTCTACTTTATAGAAGATGGTCTGGCTAAGAAATGCCACCTGCTTTTGGTTCTGCTTCTACTACGGTTACGGCGTTGTTTTAACCTTTGCTTGTGTCCATGACATCACCCTTCAAGTTACATCATTGCTGCACAGGGACTGTAACCAGCTCTGTGTAACTGAATTTAAAGAAACAAGAAACTTCCCATAGGGAAGCTCAGACAAGCCAGCAGCCGCCCAAGAATGCAGCTGCTGTGCGATGGGAGATTTCTGGTCTCACGAACCCCGGGCTGCACTTGGAGAGGTCCTGTTTGCAATCCCTCCATCAAGTTCTCCAGCCACTTAGCAAACATTCTAAGCTGCAGTTTTGGGAAACGAAGATCTCAACAAAGAGAAAACTGCTTGAAACATTTTGAATCAAATTCACAGTTGCACATTTCCACTGTAGACGGAGAGAGCAGGCTTTCGGTTGCTAATCAGTCATTGTACTTCTGCTGCTTTTCCACATTTAGAATCATAGAATTGTAGAGCTGGAACGGAATGAAAGGGCAATCTATTCCAACCCCCTCCAATGGAAGGTTTAGCGTGTTCCTGTGTCGGCATCAACCTTCCATACTTGCAGGCATTGGTGTGGGGGCATTTAAGTAGCATGTTCATTTGAAGAATAAGTTGTTTAGCTTGTGCTATGTTTAAGCACAATTGCACTAATATGTTTTTGAAAATGCATAAGCCAAAAACCCCAAAACCTTAGTACAAATATTAAAACTGATTACATTTCCTAAATGGCACCAGCTGGAAGCGTGCTGAAGTCAAGAGGCAGAGCCCTGCATGGAAGGGAAAGGGCAGGGGGTGGTATTGTTTGATGATAATGTCATGCAGATAGCCTATGATAAGTGAGTGAACAAAGGGTGGAGATTCTAGAATTTCCCTCGTGTGGAAAGGAGCCTCTGTAATTCCTCCTGCCCCTTCCCTTTTCAATATGAACTCCATGTGCTACACCTTCCCCTCTTTGTTGCTCATGAATTCCCCCCTCCCTCTGCTGTCTATTTGGCATTAGCCACAGGATAGTGTGGCTCTGACCAATGGCAATGAGGATGTCTTCCCAAGCTCACCCTCCAGAGCAGACTTCAGCAGATGTTCCGGATCGACCAGTGGGGGGTGATGGGAGTTGGTCATACGAAACATCTGGAGGGCACCAAGGCTTTTGCTCAGAGCACGTTATTAGAAAAGGGCAACAATACCTTGTCTCCTGGTTGTGGTCGCATCACAGACACTCGGTCGTAACCTTTCCGCAGCAAAACCCAGAGGGCATCCAGCTTTCCCTGAAAACGAAACAAAGATTGCTTAAGCAGCCATTTAGCAGAGTGGTTGTCATCTTCTAAAAGCCTGTAAAGGAAGCAGGGCTACATTTCACTTTGACACAGACAGCAAGAGGAAGAAAAAATATGTAGCTATGTCAGAATGATAAAATCCACCTCATCCAGACTTCCTTTTGCGTTGCATTTCTAGGCACAGGTCCGGGCTTTAAACTTCCATGTCGGAGGGCTTTTATTCTGTCCCAGCACTTTCTCTAGGAAAACCTGTGTTTCACCACTGAATTAGAGCAAAGACCAATTGGGTTTTAAGTAGATTGCTGTTTCCTCCAATTAAGCAGTAAAACATGGGTTTTCCCAGGGAAAGTACCAGGAGAAAACAAACAAACGAGTAAAAATTGCTTGGACACGGAGCTTTAAAGCACAGATCTGTGCTTGGAAACCATGGTGCCAAAGGAAGAGTGGAAGAGCCCTTAGTTAACAATGGTGGAAGGAAAGGCTGGGGGTCTGGAGTGCTTTGTTGCTTCTGTAACCCTGGCACTTTTTAACTGGGTGGCGACACAACATACAAATCTGTTTTGCAAGAGGACAGAATCTAGGAGAGAATACAGGCACATCTGTGCACCTTGCTTCCTCCTCCCAGGGACCCCCATGAACTTCCCTCTCCCTCAAAAGGAGCAGGTGATCCACTCCAACAGCAAACATATCTTCTTCCACAGCAGGGCATGCAAGTTCTCATTTCTGAAGTGAACAGACCAGGGCAGATGCAGAATAAGCTACGCTGGAATTTTACTCAGCAATCTCCTCATATGCACACTAATGGACAGAGTCTGCTGAGCGTGCCAGAATTTTTTTGGCACTTCTACAGAGGAGGAATATTTGAAGGCGGCTTTGATCCATTTGTTCTAAGTTTGGGCTGTCCAGATGAGTGTGAACGGACTTAACGTATGTCAGTCAATGAGTGATTAGGTGCTTAATGCTCCTTAATTCTTGGGAATCACGTTCCAGATTTTTTGAAGGCCCATCCTTCAGCTGGTTGTAGGGGCAGGGAATGAGTAGTTGCAGCAGCTTGAATTTGGTCACAAGAAGGGGAAGGGGGGTATTAGCAGGGGCCACCCAAGCACGGGGTCAGGGGGCAGAGTGTGTTCTGCAGAGATGGTTTATGGCCTATATATCAGTTTCATTCATTGGCTGTTTGTTCAGGATTTTATTATGTTTTTATTACTTTATTGTACACTAGCACTTTCCCCCCAACCAGTTAGAAGGTGGGGAAGGATGTTTCAGGGGTTGCAATGAAAATATCACGTAAGAGAGGTACCTTAATTGGAGAGTACCACTTGTGGGGGGAAGAGGACTTCCGCATGTTGTTCCCAAGATTCCTGGGCTCTGGGAATTCGTATTCTTGCTCCGGCATCTTGACCCGAGCATTCTTGGCCTTCTCCAGCTTCGCACCTTCCTCAGTGGATCCCCTTTCCCCCCAGCGAACCTAAAAACACCCACAAAGTGTTTAGTCCCCTTCACAGAATCATAGAAGCCCCTTGTGGCCCAGCAATCACATATAAATATGGCTATTCGCTTGGGGCTCAAGCTGTTTCTCTTCTCTGGCTCCTTCAGTCCATTTTGGAGAGGAAGAGGGTTTCAGGCCACCTGCAGTGAGGCCTCAGAAACAGAGGAAAGTATCCCCCCCTCGATTTGCCCCTGTTCATGATGCTCACCGTCCCCCCACTCCTGCATTAGTGTTACGAGACAAACATGGCTTTGGGGACCTTAAATTTGCTTCATAATGTTGATAGACGGTGGGGGGAAATTCTCAACACACATAACAAATCTCAGCCTTCAGGTTATCTCACAATTGTCTGCTGTCTGTCTCTCACAAAAAGCAGCTTTCTGGGGCCCCAACTCAGGCTGGAACCACAGCAGAGGGTGAAAACACACACATCCCATCTCTCGGTGCTGTGGTCCCAATCTGGATTTAACCCTTCAACACCCTGTGCTGTTTTCATGCCAAAACAGAATTTTTTTTGCAGCAAACAGCAGTTTGGGGGCAAATGTCAGCATCAGGGTGAAGGGAATGTGGGTGGGGACACAGTATGGAGATGAAAGAGTTATACACCCCTCTCCTCCACCCTAAGCTACAGTCCCTATCCAGAAGAGGGTGAGCCCATCATTTTTTGCAACAGCAGCAATCCCCCCAGAGCACACATCTCTTGCCTAAGGAGAGCTGGCTGGATCAGGCCAATGATCCATCTAGTACAGCACCCTGTTCTCAGAATAGCCAAACCCATCCTCCTCCGTGAATTGGCCCAGTCCTCTTTCAAAGCCATCCACTTTGGTGGACATCACTGCCTCCAGTGGCAGGGAGTTCCACAGTTTAACTATGTGCTGCGTGAAAGAGTTCTCCTCTTATCTGTCTGGAATCTTCCAACTTGGTGTTCACCTACCTCCATCCGCTTAATTCCGCCAACGCCACGACCACCATAATAGGAGGCGTCTACGGTTGGCCACTTTTTCTTGGGAAGCCCATCGTCGTCTTCTTCCTGAAAAATAAATAAAACAAGCAAAGAAGATGATGGCAACATCGATGATAATTTAAAGTTACAATATGCAAAACACAAAATATGTAACAAAAATAATAAAAACATAATTGAAATAATCAAAACAAGAGGAAGAAGAAGAAGAGGAGGAGTTTGGACTTTATATCCCACCTTTTACTCCCCTTAAGGAGTCTCAAAGTGGCTAACATTCTCCTTTCCCTTCCTCCCCCACAACAAACACTCTGTGAGGTGAGTGGGGCTGAGAGACTTCAGAGAAGTGTGACTGGCCCAAGGTCACCCAGCAGCTGCAGGTGGAGGAGCGGGGAAGCGAACCCGGTTCACCACTACACCACACTGGCTCTATTAACAGTCAACAATACTAACGTATACAAACTAATAAACAATACACCCCCCACCCAAAGCCCATAAACAACACTCCAGGCCACAAATACAAAAAATCCAAATTAACATATAACATTTAACAATTTAAAACAACCCCACCCTCCAAATAAAACAGTGCCCACCCAGTATGCCCCATTAAAGCTTCAGTTAATGGGGTTAAAAAAGGCGCCTTTGTCTGTAGCACAACCCTGAAATCGCGCCATCTTGTTCTGACAACAGGGGGAGTCAGACCAGCCCACCTACTGAACGTGGATGCATGAGGTGGGAGGCGGCTGTGGGGGTCTGTATCACTCCTGCTGGTGCCCACCCACCCTCTCACTGCCCGCAGAATCCCTCCCCACAAAGAGGATTTTGAGCCCCTTCCGAGATATGCACTTTGACTGCACATGGGGGAGATAGCCTGCAAGGCTCCCCACGTTCTTTCAACGGATGTGGACCTCTTTATGCTTTTAAACAGTGTGTTGTGCAGCATCCACATGGCACATAGGAGAATGGGACATAGGGAAAGTCTTGAAAGACCTCTCACTCTCTCTACCAGATGTTCCCTTTGTCCTCCCCCCAAAGGTCTGGCTGCATGACAGGGCTGTGAACTACAGCAGCACGTATGTAACCATCCCATGTTATGCAGCACATGTGTGTGTGTGTTAATAAGGGCAGGACTTCTAACATGCACCCTGCTGTTTCTTATTCAGATCAGGTGTCCCTACTGGCTTAGAGCTGTGCTCATTAATTCAGCCTTGCAGGAGGCAAAACTAACTTCTAATGCCTTAAAGCATTAGAAGCTTCAGAAGCCATTTGCAAGAGGTATTTCCTTCGCCTGGCAGGAGGTGTGGAATGTGATCTGTTATCTCCAAAATATATAAACGTGAGGCCAGGAGAGATGCTTTCAGGGGTGGAGAAGCATGAAAAAAGGTGCCGCCAGTACTTGCTCATGTTTGGAAAAGTGGGGAGCCTGTGTGTTGCATTTTCAGAAGTACATTTGCACCCTGAACTGAAAAATAACAAACTCTGCATATAAATATGAGGAAATTTTGCAGGCGGAAGGGCTAAAAACCTGCTCTGAACCAAAGAAGCAAATTGGAGAACCTGAATTCTGCTGCTTGATACCACACGCTGTGCTGTAACAGAATCAGAATGACAAACATATCTGTGGTGGGGAACTGGTGGCCAATGGGCCAAACCAGGCCCCCAGATGGCAGCTGACCCAAGACTTCTGTCAGACAGAGGAGTCACCACACCCTATTTATTGGTGAGAGGGGGAACTTCAAGAAGGTTGCAAGCCCACGTCTTGCTTTCGTGCATCCTCTACTTTCCCTGCCCTGGCTCAGTGCTACGGGAGTCATAGAACCACAAAATTTTAGCTTTGGAAGGAACCCAAAGAGTCATCTACTCCAGGGGTTGGAGAACTTTAAAAGGTGTTCTTAATCTGGAGGTATCCATCACAGAAACCCAAAGGAAAAGGAGGCAGGCTCCAAGTGACAAGAGAGGTCTTTATTGCATACAAACGTATGTAGGGTCAGCCTCCTAAAAACATAAGAGAGAGAGAAAGGCAGGCTGCATTTTGATGCTTTCTGGCATCTTCCTTTACAGCATAGGTGATGACCACCTATCAGACCATTGCTGCAATCACAGCCACCTTTTCCATCACAGCTACAGTCAACAACACACTTTCGGCATTCTTAAAGCACTCAGAGATCTTCCAGCCCTTCTGAGTAGCTCACTCCGGCTTTTTCATTTTAATAACACATGAAAACACGTAACCATCTTTCAGTGCCTTCCTTCGCTGTCTTCTGACTTGTTCTTGCTCTGTGCCTGCCAATCTCTGCTTTCAGTTAATGATCTTTCTGTTCTCTTCTCGACCAAAGATTTAGTGCAATTACTACGTTTGGCTGATCTCCTTGTGTTTCGTTTCTTGTGTCGTATTGTTGTAAATAAAAATCTGCCCTTTTCCCTTATGGGGTATCCAAGAGCCCATATAGAGTCCTTACATAGGTTCCCTATTGGTAGGAGAAAATAACAGAGGCCAACCAGAGAATATTGAGAAGCAAAGCAGCTAGTAAGCTTGATCTTTATTGATCTGTTGCAACAGGGTACTCCCCTCACACGCAGGAGAGGAAGAGGACCCCGAACAATGGCCTGCCAGGCCTTATAAAGACTTTTGAAATTCCCCTTCTCTAGATCAGGACCACCCCCAGAAACATTATGCATACATCACAGAAGGGGTGTGACCTAAGACCACCCCTCAGATACATCCCACCTACATCACAGAAATTTAAATGTTGTTTTTCTCTTCTCCTTGTTTATCTCCTGTCTGGCAGGTTCCTTGATTGGATTTTCTGGGGAGCCTGGCCATTCTTTTGTAATGCTAAAATACTTATTTCCTGGGCCAGGTCACAGGCTCACACCTTATTCAAACACAGATTAAAGGAAGAGACAATGGGGAGGCTTTTCCATTTTTAACCTTGCAGAGAAAGGATTTGGTCAGTTTAGGAATCAAAATGGTTCCAGGTCTGCCTTCCTGTACTGATCCATGTATGTGGAGTTATGAGCATTACTATATATCTAAAACCATAAAATTCCTATCACAATTTCCCCCCTTTGGGGCTAGAATTTTTCTTAAAAATTTTTGCCCCACAAATAATAACATCGTATGTTGTAGATGGATGTCTTTGTATAAATATATCATAAAAATAACACATGTTGCGTTTTGCTACTAAATTACTTGTGGCATTCTAACACTTTGGGAGAGACCATTTACTCAATAGTGTTGTATGCTTTACACCTAGCAGGAAGGTAAGGTCCACTAATGACTGAAAAGTGCAGTTTGCTTCCCCCCCGCCATTTTTGTGTTCTCAGGTGTCAAGGTAGCTCTTCTGTGGTCTCACACTGACATAGTGCTACAGCAACACATCTTGTCTGTTGAATCCCCTCAGGGCTTTCATTTAACCATGTCGCCTGGCATTCACCATAGCTGGCACAGGTTTTGGGCATCTCGTGAGGGAGAGGTCTTCGCCTTGGCCTTTAGCTATGGGATTTTATTATAGGCTGTGGTCTTGGGCTCATGAGAAGTTGCTCACTTGCACTTAAAGGACCAAAAAGCTAATTGCAGCCTGGATACACTTGCCCAATTCAAACTGAGTCCAATTTGAATTTATCTTGCCCCATGGTTCTCAAGTCTTCAAACCAATCTGTTAAAAGAAAACCATTCTTAACAAGGGCAGTTGTCCAAATAAGTCAATTTAAGTCTATAAGGAATCATTCCTGCTAAACCAAAGCATATCCACCTTCATGTACCTGGTGTTTTATGGATCCAGAAGTTTGTCATTGGCAAAAAGAGGTTTAACACATATTAAAATGGATAGGGAAAGTTGGCAGAGTGCCAGGTGGAACAATGTGGTTATAAATTGATCTAAACATTGGACTACACAATAGTGTGAGCTATTAGAAAGTATAAAATGCATGAGAATTCTCCATTGGTGTGTAAGCAATAAGACATTAAATATAAAAACAGTTACGCACAATAAATTGCCCCCCTTTGTGGAAATCACACTGTCAGACACATTTCAACATTCTTACATAATAACACATAATACAAAAAAATAATAATTAAATATCTGTTACATATCTTGACACAATTGTGATCTTTTACGTATGTATCTTTTGAATCCTGGAGCACAGTCTTAAGGTTCAAGTGAAAAAATGTCCTTGCAATTCAACTCCTCCCCCCTTTGTCAGGTCCACCCCCCGTCAGTCTATAGCCTTTGAAAGAGATAGCTGTGGGCACTTTGAAAACTCTGGTCTTGTGATAGTGAAGAACTGAGTTGAGGGGTTGTTGCTGCTTTTCATCATTGCACATCTGTAGAAGTGATATCCTGTAAGGGGGCAGGGTTTTGGGGAGACTTAAACACAGTTAGACAAGAAAGGGGCAAAAGGCAAAAAGGATGTCCTCCAGTTTCCATGGGAAGCTGCAAATAATAACAATCTTAGTGGATGAAACATTTTATTCATTATCACATTTCCATATAATTACTGTTATTATCTGCTAAGTTTGTTTGCTTTCCTTCACTTAATTTTTGTTGTTGTTGTTCTTTTCATATTATCAAATAAGAAATTACTCCACATGTAGAGAAAGAGAACTGTAAAAATACAAGAAAGGTTAAAAAATAAAAGGAAAGCAAAAAATTAGATTACCAGTTAGATGAAAACAAACTTGACACAAAAACATCAGATTCAGAAAAGACCTATTATTAAATATATTATCAAAACCACGCAGATTACTACTAGACTGAAAAAAAATACAAAGGTTAAAAAATACAAAAGAAAGCAAAAAATTAGATTACCAGTTAGATGAAAACAGACTTGACACAAAGACATCAGATTCAGAAAATAACTATTATTAAATAGTACAAAGATATTATCAAAACCACACATATTACTACTGGACTGGAAAAAAAATGGGAAAACAATGGGGAAAACTTAAAATTCACCATGTGCTATCCAATAAAAGAACTTCATGAGACTGACTTTCAACATGTGATGAACATGTCCCCAAAGTAAAACACAAACACACAAAATGAGCTATGAGGAACCAAAAATAAATAAATGCTAAGACACACAATTAATAAGTAACCTGAAGTAATCTGTTTTGGCATTCTAACATCCCAAATGAAAATAAAAGTGTTTCTTGATGTGACATCAGCTGTAATGTTAATAGCGGAATACTGGGAAATGAGTTAATACCAATAAAAATGAATGGCAATTTTAAAGTTGTGCAGGTACCTTGCACTAGCCAAAATGACAGAATTAGTAAGAAATGCTCAGGCCAAAGGTAAACAAGTACCATTCCACAAACAATGTTTGGTTGTGCTTCGATTAACTTCATAGACATCATGGAGAAACTGATTAAATAAATGAAAACAGATTATTTGTAACTTTAAAAAAAAATGTCAAAGGCACAAAGAGATAGAGGTCACTAATACAGCAGGGATTCAGACTTGTTTCACAGAACAGAAAGAAAGTTGCTGTTTGGCTTTTAGGGAAGAAAGACAAAAGAGAAACAAATGCAATTACTTTTTATAGAGTATTTAAATCACTGTTTGCATCCCCTCATTATCATTTGTGCTGTGGGAGAAAAGAAAGGACACTCTGTTAAAAGGGAAAATTATTTCATGTGAGAGGTCTGTCAGGAAGTGGTGTTCCTAAAATGCATAGGCATATACACACACACACACCAAAAAAAAAAACAAAAACAAAAACAAAAACTTATAAAATTTAAATTCCATTGGGAGGCGAACCTTTTGTTAGCCCCTGGGGCAAGACATTAAGGGTGATTTCCCTCAATGGTTCCAAATTTTACATAAGGAAATTTGTATAGGTTTCAGGCTCTCCAAACCTTCTCTCTCCCCCCTCCTTTCTCTCTCTCTCTCTTTTGTAAGCTGATCTAGCCTCTGTGCATGTGCAGAGTTCATGCCTCAGCAAACCTTTTATACAATTGAAAATGTTGCATCTTTTGGCTCAATTAGAATAAGGAAGGGAAAGGTAAGGAGTAGATTTTAAAAATAGGGTTAGATTTTAAAACAAAAAAGAGAAACTCAGCAATTCAAGTATTCACCATTCAGCCCAAGCAAACTGAGACTGCTTCCTTTATGTACAGGAAAGGGCTATCATTATTGGTCATTTTATCTGGTCATTCGCGGAACAATCAACCGCTCTCTTATTTATGAGTAAAAATGGCCAGGTAAGGAGTGTTTTTTTAAAATAGGGTTAGATTTTAAAACAAAAAAGAGAAACTCAGCAATTCAAGTATTCACCATTCAGCCCAAGCTTCCTTTATGTACAGGAAAGGGCTAATATCCCTCTGGCCATTCGCGGAACAATCAACCGCTCTCTTATTTATGAGTAAAAATGGCCAGAGCGTTAGAATTCATAGGATTTTTTAACATTCTCAGTCATTTCAGCCTTACCATTTGCAGACAAAAAAATTATTATTATTATTATTAATATTATTATTTTCTGCGCCTTAATTTACAGGAATGGCCAAGGCTAATTGTACTTGATTATTCATTTGTATGTGCTTAAACTTTGAATTGACTTTTAAGTTTGATTAAAAAAAAATAGTAGACAAAATGATAAATACTGTAATCACTCAAATGCTTGATATTACCAGTTGTGCTTCAAAACATCATGGCTTTTACCTCTCACCTTTTAAAACTAAAAAGCAAAGCTAGGCTGAATTTCAACTCCATTACCACACCAGAATTTAAGAATTACCCTCCAATGCTTGCAGACACATGGTCTTCCACACAGCCACAAATTGGGAGAGTTGAAAGGGACCCTGGGGTCATCTAGTCCAACCCTAAAATACAGGGTTCATAGCAAGATTTGTACTACCAGAAACACACACATTCACCTCTCACCTTTAAAAACAAAGAGCAATCTGGGCTGGATTTCAACTCATCAGCCACAAATTGGGAAAGTTGAAAGGGACCTGGGGTCATCTAGTCCAACCCTAAAATACAGGGTTCATAGCAAGATTTGTACTACCAGAAACACACACATACTTATGTACACAGACACAACTGGGGAAGAGATCACAAGCCATGCGCCTATCACAAACCATGCCCTATCATGTACTAAGGAAAAAGAAAATAAAAGTACCCAACCCTTTTAGCAGATCTTGAAGCTAGTTTGAGTGAGAGTTTACTTCCTTAGACTAAAGAGTGCAAATTCCTATAGAAATTATCTTTAAAAGAAGATTGAAGTTAACATTTTTCCTAAGATAGGGAGAGGATCTTTTATAAAGCAAAGTTTAAACATCCATAGATTTGATTTAAAAGGAATACAAGAGTGAACAATTTTTCCTGAACTTGCAGAGGAATAGTAAGCCTAATCTATGCCCCCCCCCTTTGCAGTTTCCTTTAAAGGAAGCTTACTCGGGAGTAAATTTACCTGGCACAGAATAAGAAGGAGAAGGGGAAAAAACCCTGAAAGAGACAGAATGAAACAAGGGGGGGCATTTTCTAAGAAAAGAGGCCAGGACGTCTTATAGAGACTGATACCAGGAGCCTTACAATAACTCTTCTGTCCAACCAGATCAAAGTTAAAACTGGACTCAGATATTTTTCTTAGAAGGAACACCATACTTTCATAGGCATATGCTTAATGAAATACATACACTGCATTTTAGCTTGAGAGAGCAGTTGGCTCAACTAGGCTTTTGCAGCAGAAACATTAGGTTAACTTAGACTGGAACACAGGTGTGCTTGCAAACTCAAAAGTTACAACAAAACATTTACCATTAGACTTAAATCGCCCTCCTCACTTAAACTAGAGGAAGGAGGTGGGGTAATTCCCCTTTCAGAACACAAGTAGCACATATACAGGATTTTACCACTTGGGAGAAAAAACTCTCTTTTAGAGCCTCTCTCAAATAACAAACATTTGCACACTTCATTCTCCATTTTGTCTTGTTTTTTTTAAGACTGATAAGGTTCAACATGGCTTCCTTAGATTTAGAATTTGGAGCAAGCTTGCATTTTTATTTTAGATGGCACATTTAAGATAAGCAGCTGCTGGATGTTACCTAAGTACAATTTAAACACAGGAACAACGTTTCTTAAACACAAATTGAAGGGGACTGTCAGAGTCCAGGCGGGAAGTAAGCACCAACTGGGCTTCTTTCACGCCAGGGGTCTGGGGACTATTTTTCTTTTGACTGAGGTGCACCCATTTTCAATTAAAAGGGTTTTGGACCTGGGCAAAACTCCGAAGGGTCCGGAAAAGGGGAAACCTGGACAAAAAAAAACTTGGGGATACCTGGACAAATCTCCGATGGGAAAACTTGGGGATCCAAGGGAAAAAACCTGGGAATACCTGGACAAATCTCCGAGGGAAAAACCTGGGGATCCGAGGGAAAAAACCTGGGGATACCTGGACAAATCTCCGAGGGGAAAAACCTGGGGATACCTCACTTAATCTCTATTCTACAACTCACAGCAACCTCCCTGCCTTTTACAATCTAACTCAGAGTCCCTACTGAACGCTTGCACACTTGCAATGCCAGATTGAGACTCAGAAATGACAAAGAAGGAAAGGAATCAGGTGCCCTTGCTTTCTCCGCTCACAGGTCATCTCTAACAAAGATCGCCATGGCAGAGGTGCGGCTACACCTGGGAGTTATAGTTTTGGGAATTATAGTTTTCAGTGCAGAAGAAATTGCACAACCTTTCTGGGCAAAACTCCGAAGGAATAGGTTGGCATACAGAGTTAAGTGGAAGAAATCACACACAACCTTTGCCTGGGCATACTCCGAAGGGCTAAGGCTGGTGTTGAGATCGAGGGGACAGAAAGGAGTAGAAGGCAATTTTTTCAAGAGTTAAAGTGAGGAAAGAAGTAAGGATTTGAGAAGTATAGGTTTGCTGTGGTTTGCAGAATCCCACCCCACTACCCATTTTTCCTACTCATACTCACTTCGCAAGCGCTGTCCTGGTGATCCCGGGATCTCTTGACTGGTTGTTTAAGGCCGGCCTGATCAAGCTTTGCTTCCCCTGGTTAGCCTCGCTGAACTCCAAGTTATTGCCAAACCCTGGGACCGATGGAAGACTGGTTATTCCTCCTGGCAAACTGCCTGGTGCGCGCTGGATAACCAGTCCTTCCTCGCTTCCAGAATCCGGGTAACCAAAAGTCCCTTCGTGGGTGGTCGCCATCTGTTGTAAATAAAAATCTGCCCTTTTCCCTTATGGGGTATCCAAGAGCCCATATAGAGTCCTTACATAGGTTCCCTATTGGTAGGAGAAAATAACAGAGGCCAACCAGAGAATATTGAGAAGCAAAGCAGCTAGTAAGCTTGATCTTTATTGATCTGTTGCAACAGGGTACTCCCCTCACACGCAGGAGAGGAAGAGGACCCCGAACAATGGCCTGCCAGGCCTTATAAAGACTTTTGAAATTCCCCTTCTCTAGATCAGGACCACCCCCAGAAACATTATGCATACATCACAGAAGGGGTGTGACCTAAGACCACCCCTCAGATACATCCCACCTACATCACAGAAATTTAAATGTTGTTTTTCTCTTCTCCTTGTTTATCTCCTGTCTGGCAGGTTCCTTGATTGGATTTTCTGGGGAGCCTGGCCATTCTTTTGTAATGCTAAAATACTTATTTCCTGGGCCAGTCACAGGCTCACACCTTATTCAAACACAGATTAAAGGAAGAGACAATGGGGAGGCTTTTCCATTTTTAACCTTGCAGAGAAAGGATTTGGTCAGTTTAGGAATCAAAATGGTTCCAGGTCTGCCTTCCTGTACTGATCCATGTATGTGGAGTTATGAGCATTACTATATATCTAAAACCATAAAATTCCTATCACAGTATCTTATCTGTGTTCATTTCATTCCTTCCAGTTGCGCTAGGAACTGTAGGAGAACACAAGGCTTGCGCATACTTCTGCTTAAAAAAAACACACCAGCCCGTTTGTTCTATGAGGAAAGGTTCAGATTTCAGACTGCAAAGCTTTAACTGCGCAAATAATGAATTTAGAGATGAAATAAAATGGGGAAAATTCTCCTG
Source organism: Podarcis bocagei (assembly GCF_964188305.1). Classification (NCBI taxonomy): domain Eukaryota; kingdom Metazoa; phylum Chordata; class Lepidosauria; order Squamata; family Lacertidae; genus Podarcis; species Podarcis bocagei. Next base: position 88,495,044 of record NC_138132.1, on the reverse strand, counting down.
CACAGGAATCACAGGATGACGAGGACATGACTCCTCCTCTTCCTCGTAACGCTAATTTGACTCCCATCCCGACAGGCATGTTGCCTCTCATCACTGAAGTGGCAGCACAGAATCACAGAACTGCAGAGTGGCAAGGGACCCCAAGGGTTAACTAGACCAAACTCCTGCAAGGCAGGAATCATAGCTGGAGAGGGATGTCAGGTCAGCCAGTGTGAGCCAGTGTGGTGTAGTGGTTCAGAGCGGTGGACTCGTAACCTGGTGAACTGGGTTCGATTCCCTGCTCCTCCACATGCAGCTGCTGGGTGACCTTGGGCCAGTCACACTTCTTTGAAGTCTCTCAGCCCCACTCACCTCACAGAGTGTTTGTTGTGGGGAAGGAAGGGAAAGGAGAAAGGAACAGACAGCATTTTAAAAAGCAGGGACATCACCTTGCCAACAAAGGTCTGTATAGTTAAAGCTATGGTTTTCCCAGTAGTGATGTATGGAAGTGAGAGCTGGACCATAAAGAAGGCTGATCGCCAAAGAATTGATGCTTTTGAATTCTGGTGCTGGAGGAGACTCTTGAGAGTCCCATGGACTGCAAGAAGATCAAACTTATCCATTCTGAAGGAAATCAGCCCTGAGTGCTCACTGGAAGGACAGATCCTGAAGCTGAGGCTCCAATACTTTGGCCACCTCATGAGAAGAGAAGACTTCCTGGGAAAGATCCTGATGTTGGGAAAGATGGAGGGCACAAGGAGAAGGGGACGACAGAGAATGAGATGGTTGGACAGTGTTCTCGAAGCTACCAGCATGAGTCTGACCAAACTGAGGGAGGCAGTGGAAGACAGGAGTGCCTGGCGTGCTCTGGTCCAGGGGGTCAGGAAGAGGCGGACATGACTAAACGACTAAACAACAACAAACAACAACAACAAGGGTAGTGATAAAGCGGGATATCAAATCCAAACTCCTCTTCTTTTTCACGTGACATTGCTCCTAGCTAGGCCAGCCTTCCCAAAATGGGTGCCCTCCAGATGTTCTGGGCTACAGCTCCCTTCATCGCTGACCATCCCTCCTTTCACCCACAGTCAGAGGCAGAAATGACCACCAACTTGGACGGCTTTTATACGGGGATGAGTCAAATTCATGGAGGAGGAGAGGACTACCGTATTTTTCGCTCTATAACACGCACCAGACCATAACACGCACGTAGTTTTTAGAGGAGGAAAACAAGAAAAAAAATATTCTAAACGAAATAGTGGATATATGATTTTTGTGGTTCATGCTGTGGCCACAGACATGTGATCTGACAGTGAGTTTGGAGTAGCCCAATGCAAAAATCCTGAGGATCCATGTGGATCCATGCTTTGTAACCACGGAGGGAAGGAAGGGGAACCATGGATCCTCTGCTCACGACTGCAGCAGATCCCACCCGCCACACGCAGGCATTCGCTCCATAACACGCACAGACATTTCCCCTTACTTTCTAGGAGGAAAAAAGTGAGTGTTATGGTGCAAAAAATACGGTATTTATGGCTCCTAGCCATGCTGCTATTCTCTGCCTCCACAGTCAGAGGCCTTATTGCTTCTGAACACCAGTTGCTGGAAACCACAGGAGGGGAAAGCGTTGCCCTTGTGACTGGGTCCTCCTTGCTGGTTTCCCTTCGGGGCATCTGGTTTGCCACCGCGAGAGCAGGATACTGGACTAGATGGGCCACTGGCCTGACCCAGCAGCCTCTTCTTACGTTCAAGGGCCACACGAATGTCAGAAGGATCCCTCTAGCCCTCTGTGGCTAGCAGATGGCCCTGGCAATAACCAGGGCAGGAGCACAAGAGCTTTCCTCCTGCTCAAGATCCCAGGGTGTGCAGCGCCTTTCCTGAGGGAGCTAATATAGCCATCGTAACTAGTCTCCGCAGGCAGCCTTATTCCATGTGACTCTTCCTAACCCCCGTTTGAAGCTCAGTTTGTGGCCACTGACCACATCCTGTGGCGGCAAATTCCATAGTCCAAGTATGCAATGATGTGCAAAGAAGGGCTTCCTTTTGTCTGCCCTGCATCTTCCAGAGGTCCAGCTTCCCTGGATGACCCCCCTCTGGGCCTGCTTTCTCCACACTATGCATAATTTTATAAAATATCTGTCATCTTCCCGCAATCTCCCTACTCATCCCCCCCCCCCGCTAAAATGCTGTTGTTTAAAACCATGGGGCGGCTGAAGCAGCCATTGCAAAGAAGGGGGCTGACGCAGTCACTTCAAAGGGCACTCTTTTTTGGGGGAGCACTAAGGGGCTATCCAGTCTGGCCCCCCTGCCCCAAGGGCTCTGAGGGGAGTGAGTGGGGGTGATGGGGGCTGCTGCGCTCGGCCTCCAGGTGGCCAACTAGCAGGCTCCTCTCCAATGCAATTCTGGGCTGCATCAATAGGAGTATAGCATCTAGATCAAGGGAAGTAATGGTGCCACTGTATTCTGCTCTGGTCAGACCTCACCTGGAGTACTGTGTCCAGTTCTGGGCACCAAAATTCAGGAAGGACACTGACAAACTGGAACGTGTCCAGAGGAGGGCAACCAAAATGGTCAAAGGCCTGGAAACGATGCCTTATGAGGAACGGCTAAGGGAGATGGGCATGTTTAGCCTGGAGAAGAGGAGGTTAAGGGGTGATATGATAGCCATGTTCAAATATATAAAAGGATGTCACATAGAGGAGGGAGAAAGGTTGTTTTCTGCTGCTCCAGAGAAGCGGACACGGAGCAATGGATCCAAACTACAAGAAAGAAGATTCCACCTAAACATTAGGAAGAACTTCCTGACAGTAAGAGCTGTTTGACAGTGGAATTTGCTGCCAAGGAGTGTGGTGGAGTCTCCTTCTTTGGAGGTCTTTAAGCAGAGGCTTGACAACCATATGTCAGGAGTGCTCTGATGGTGTTTCCTGCTTGGCAGGGGGTTGGACTCGATGGCCCTTGTGGCCTCTTCCAACTCTATGATTCTATGATTCTCCCCTGCCAAGCCTGAAACTGGCTACCTCTGGCCTTGGGGTGAGGTGGGGGGACTCTGGCTCTAGGGACCAGGCAGCCAGCAGCAGAGAGACCTGGAACCGAGGACAGTTGATGGAGAGAGCAAGCCCTCATCTCCTCAGGGCCACTTGGGGCTCCTCTTAAAGTGGTCCAGCCTGCAAGTCCAAAGTAAGAAGGAGGGCGCTGGAAAACTCTGGCCTCAGACTTCTCAGCCCCCTAAAGCGTCAGGCAGTGGGAGGGCAGGTTCTTCGGCTCTCTCGGGAAGTTGTGGACTCTTCTCCATTCCAGGGGGTTGTACTAGATCAGGGATGTCCAACAGTGATCAACTGGTTGATTGCGGGGGGTCCGTGGCAGGTCAACAACTTAAAGGTAAATAGACCCCTGACCATTAGGTCCAGTCATGACTGACTCTGGGGTTGCGGTGCTCATCTCGCTTTATTGGCCGAGAGAGCTGGCGTACAGGTCATGTGGCCAGCATGACTAAGCTGCTTCTGGCGAACCAGAGCAGCGCATGGAAATGCCGTTTACCTTCCCGCCGGAGCGGTACCTATTCATCTACTTGCACTTGACGTGTTTTCGAACTGCTAGGTTGGCAGGAGCAGGGACCCAGCAACGGGAGCTCACCCCATTGTGGGGATTCGAACTGCCAACCTGATTGGCAAGACCTAGGCTCTGTGGTTTAACCCACAGCGCCACCCGTGTCCCTTATCAACAACTTAGGCTTCCTAAAAAAAGCTCAACAACTCAATCCAATGAATAGATCACTGCCTGTTTTTTCACAGATCGCAGTCTCTTGGAAGTTGGACATGCCTGTACTAAATGACCCTTAAGATCCCTTCCAACTCAACAACTCTATGATTCTGTGATAAGGAGGAGTTTGCACATGTGCAGCTGGGGGCGGGAAAGGTTGCCCAGGCAGGGAGGTGGCATTTTCTGGTTCGCCTCAGGCAACAAAATGTCCTGGGCTGGTCCTGCAAGGAAGGAAGGAAAAGAGATGGACCTGCAGCAGCTCTGGGTGCCTTGTCAGGGATAGTGACATGCCTGGTCAGAGGCCCCTTTGGCCTGGTTCAGTGCTGTGGTTGCCTTGAGTGTAAATCAGTTCAGTGCATGGTGTGACTCTTTGGATAAATGTTAAGGGTGTAAGTAGGTCATTTGCAAAGGACTCCGCACCATGCAGGCAGAGTTCCCACTTTACTAGATCCTCTGACATGCCGGGGAGCTTGAATGGAGCTTTTCGTGAGGGTTTTGTTTTATCTTATTTCTTTTCTGCTGCTTGAAAATGGGAAGGAAAACCATCCAAATATTTTCTTTACTTGCCCCCCCTCTCTCTCCTGCTCTCCTCACTTTGTTACTGCAAAGGCCTTCGCACAACAGGAAATACCAATGCTTAAGACACTCTCCGCAGGGCCTTAAAAACCTTGCAAGCCATTTAAGATTTCGGGGCAGGAGGAGTCGACAGGCCAGAAAACTCAAAACAGCAGCAGCAGCAGCGGTGCCGAATCGAAGAAGAGAAAAACACAAGAAGAAGCCACGCAAATCCTGCGTCGAGAGGCTCCATTTTCTGTGCTGTGAGCAAGAGAAACATTTGGAGCAGCCTTTCTCAACCTGTGGGTCCCCAGGTGTTGTTGAACTACAACTCCCATCACCCCTAGCTAGCAAGACCAGAGCTCAGGGATGAAGGGAGTTGTAGTCCAACAACATCTGGGGACCCACAGGTTGAGAACCGCTGATTTGGAGGAAAAGATGCTGCCAGCAGAATTCCTCAGCCACTCCGCTGCCCCACTTGACCCCACACAAGCAGAAGCTGCACCCGTGCATGTTTTGGGCCATGGGTCAACCAGGGTATTTTGCTGCCCCTCTTGAGTGCGGATGGGTGCCCGTCGCCATAGTATGGCAAGCAATCCTCTAGCACAGGCATAGGCAAACTCGGCCCTCCAGATGTTTTGGGACTACAACTCCCATCATCCCCAGCTAACAGGACCAGTGGTCAGGGATGATGGGAATTGTAGTCTCAAAACATCTGGAGGGCCGAGTTTGTCAATGCCTGCTCTACCAGTTCAAGGCAGAGTAAAGGACCCAGTTCTCAGAACCAGGATTAGCACCTGAGGCACCACATCCAGAAGGCGAACAACAGCGGATGGCCCGACTGGGTGCACCAGTATGTTCCGGTGGTTCCTGAAATAAAAAAGCAAGCCCCCTGCCCCTTGCAGACCGTATTTCTCCCGCTTTTTCTTAAGGAAACAGCCATGTCCTGGTCAACACAGGAAGAATAGTTTGACATAGTCAAACTATTGACATAGTCAAACTATTTGAGAGCCAGTGTGGTGTAGTGGTTAAGAGCGGTAGTCTCATAATCTGGGGAACCGGGTTCGCGTCTCCGCTCCTCCACATGCAGCTGCTGGGTGACCTTGGGCCAGTCACACTTCTTTGAAGTCTCTCAGCCCCACTCACCTCACAGAGTGTTTGTTGTAGGGGAGGAAGGGAAAGGAGAATGTTAGCCGCTTGGAGACTCCTGAAGGGGAGTGAAAGGCGGGATATCAAATCCAAACTCTTCCAAATCCAAACATAGTCTCCTCACTGGTGCTGCTGCTGCTCGGGTAAAACACCCCCACCTGAACCAGTCAAACTTCCAGTAAAGTGTATTTAAGGGGACTAGACATTTATATATCTATATCTATATCTGTTTTAGCTATAGTTTGAAAAATATAATTTTTTTTTGCAAGAAGAGATCCACCATCACGAAAACAGCAACCTCTCCTCCAAAATACTTATTTGTCTCACATTACAAAATTTGGAATCATCTGTTCCTGAACGAGCATCATTTGTTGGCAACGTCAGAACGTTTCTGCTTCCAAGAGCCCTTCAAAACACATGGAAAAAGCATCCCATCAGCTAGGAATGAAACAAGATTAGGAAGAGCTTGGGTATCTGTCATACCCCTTGACCGCTTCAATTCTACCAAATAATTTTTGCTTGAGGTAGATCTATTTTCTGAGCCTTCCCTCACACATTTTCCTGATTCTTCTGTGATCCCCAAAGGCTAGAGGTAGGTTGTTTCTCTGATATGAAAGTGAAGGTTCTCTGGTGCTAAAAACAGAGCTCGTGTAGTGATGAGTCTCTAGTGTCGTGGACTGTGATGCAGCTATTTGGCAAGAAGGAGGAAAGCTTTGGCAGGTCCAAATGCCATTTGAGGCATTTCTGATTTCTGAGGCCTGGAAACGATGCCTTATGAGGAGCGGCTAAGGGAGCTGGGCATGTTTAGCCTGGAGAAGAGGAGGTTAAGGGGTGATATGATAGCCATGTTCAAATATATAAAAGGATGTCACATAGAGGAGGGAGAAAGGTTGTTTTCTGCTGCTCCAGAGAAGCGGACACGGAGCAATGGATCCAAACTACAAGAAAGAAGATTCCACCTAAACATTAGGAAGAACTTCCTGACAGTAAGAGCTGTTTGACAGTGGAATTTGCTGCCAAGGAGTGTGGTGGAGTCTCCTTCTTTGGAGGTCTTTAAGCAGAGGCTTGACAACCATATGTCAGGAGTGCTCTGATGGTGTTTCCTGCTTGGCAGGGGGTTGGACTCGATGGCCCTTGTGGTCTCTTCCAACTCTATGATTCTATGATTCTATGATTGGGCTCCACCTCCATCCATTCCAGCCAGCATGGCCAATGGTCAGGGCTGCCCAACAACACCTAGAGGGCCACAGACTAGAACTCAGAGGCCAGAGACCAGTTGCCGGGAAATACTTAAAAATATGACATATGTTCTCAGGATTCAAATCTGGCATCAAGAGTCTGGAAACAAATTACTTCTTTCCAACACAAGCCGTTTCAATAAAATATAAATATTACAATATCTATTTTCTATCTTGGAGTTTGGGATTTTCTGAAGTGGGTGTTGGTGATTTTTCTATTTTTTGCTCCATTACTGCATAGAAAGAAAGAAAGAAAGAAAGAAAGAAAGAAAGAAAGAAAGAAAGAAAGAAAGAGGGAGGGAGGGAGGGAGGGAGCAGTCAGCCATGTGGAGTCTATTTGACGTGATGGGTCAACTGTCACCTGACTGCCAGAGGATGAGTTGCAAAACCAACAATGAAAAGCAAAACAAGAACCCAACATTACTTGATTTATTTATGTTTTGATGCCGCTATAAGAAACAAAAACAGCTGACTGAAATGTTCTGTTACTCACTCTTTCCTTGTAATCTAATGAGTACTCCTGTTTATTATTACCAATAGTGAAAGTAAAGCTACCAGGCCTCACCAGTATGACCAATGGAGGTATAGAATTATAGGACTGTGGAGCTGGAAGGGGTCCCCAAGAGTAATCTAGTCCAACCTCCTGCAATACAGGAATCACAGCTCAAAGATCCCTGACGTGTGGCTATCCAACCTCTTGTTTGAAAACCTCCACTGAAGAATCGCTCACCACCTTCCTAGTAGGGTGTCTGTTGCACTGCTGAACAGCTCATACCCTCAGAAAGTTATTTCTAAAGTTTCTTGCCATTGGAATCCATTGGTTCAGGTCCTGCCCTCCAGAGCAGCGGAAAACTAGCTTGTTCCATCTTCCATGTGACATTTTCCGGTATTTGAAGATGAAAGCAATGGTTAACTTTTTAGTTTTAGTTTGGGAAGGCAAGCAGAACAGCTCAGAGATTCTGTGTGGCAGGGGTGCCGACAAACAAAATATGGGGAGGGGGGGAAGTCCAGCCCCACATCATCGATCCCATGGCACATGAATACCATGTGAATGACCATGCCCATCAACTTTGCAGGGGACCCTCAAATATTTTATGGGGACTGCGGAAGGGACCTCGGCCCCAAGAGTTGGCTCCTAAGCTGTGCAGTCATAAGATGTTTAAAATTTCAGTTGCCACTGGCTTAGTGAACTACAGTGGTGCCCCGCAAGATGAATGCCTCGCAAGACGGAAAACTCGCTAGACGAAAGAGTTTTCCGTTTTGGAGGTGCTTCGCAAAACGAATCTCCTATGGGCTTGCTTCGCAAGAGGACAATGTCTTGCGAGTTCCTGCTGGGTTTTTTTCCTCCCCCCCCTTTTTTGAAGCCGCTAAGCCGCTTATCAGCTGATCCAATCAGCAGATAAGCCGCTAAAAGCCGCTAAAAGCGCTAATCCGCTAATCCGCCAATGGGCTTGCTTTGCAAGACGAAAAAACCGCTAGACGAAGAGAATCACAGAACGGATTCTTTTCGTCTTGCGAGGCACCACTGTATTGCTTTGGCTACAAGAAGCAGCTTCTTCTTCCCTACCTCGGCGACCCAATGTTGCTTGCAAAAGCTTCACCTTCCAGGCCCAGAAGCTGCTTCTCATCTGTTCCCAATCACATTGGGGTTGCATCCAAGTCCCACACCCTTCCCTTGAGGTCCCTGGCTCTGCTACAAGGCGCCATTCTTTGCCCTTCCCACCAGCGAGGCGTGAGCCTGGGGTGACCGGGAGAGGAGGGGGAGACGGCCTGTACAACGCACTGGTGGGTAATAACGCATTTCCTGCTGCACTGAGCGCCGTTGCTCGCCCTCCAGTTTATTTAACTGTATCTGCCCATGAGATCTTTCAGGGAGAGGGAAAAAGGAAACAATCTGGAAAGGAATAATAAACACAGATAAAAGCTAGACCAACAGCTCTGCAGTGCAAATGGGCGGCTGCCAAATCTTCACCGACTCCGAAAGCTACAGGGGTGTGGTGTTACCGGGCCTTAATCCTCCTACACCTGCAAGAAGCACTTCACTAACCTGGTACTGAGGCTGGACCCCCTATTAAGTCATGCTTTCGGTGGAAAAGCAAGATGCATTTGGCAACAGATCCAGCATAACACATAAACACAAAATCGGGTTCGAGATTCCATTCAGTACAGCACAGGAGTACAACTCTCTGGGGATGGTATTTAAGGTCTGTAATGATTATCTGTGTTGATTCCTATGAGTTTTCAAAGATCCCTCATATTTATTAAAAACTTTGGTGTTTTATTTTAAATTAACAGTTGACTAGCTACTTTCTTAGGGACGCGGGTGGCGCTGTGGGTTAAACCACAGAGCCTAGGACTTGCCGATCAGAAGGTCAGCGATTCGAATCCCCGTGACGGGGTGAGCTCCCGTTGCTCGGTCCCTGCTCCTGCCGACCTAGCAGTTCGAAAGCACGTGAAAGTGCAAGTAGATAAATAGGCACCGCTCCAGCAGGAAGGTAAATGGCGTTTCTGTGCACTGCTCTGGTTCACCAGAAGCGGCTTAGTCATGCTGGCCACATGACCCGGAAGCTGTACGCCGGCTCCCTCGGCCAATAAAGCAAGATGAGTGCCGCAACCCCAGAGTTGGTCATGACTGGACCTAATGGTCAGGGGGTCCCTTTACCTTTTTAGCTACTTTCTTAACAGTTGCATCAACCTGAAGGACAAGAATGTTGTTAAATGAGAAGGGGTCTCCTCCCCCCCCCCCCGCTTGTCTGCCCAGGAAGGTGAAGTCTAACAGTCTGCTTGAAAGACCAAGATGATCAAGGGAACAGCTGAGGCAGCCGAGTTGGTTTAACCTGGAGAAGAGATGACTGAGAGGCAATGCGATAGCCATCTTCAAATATCTGAAGGTGGTTTCATGTGGCCAGCTTGGTTTCATGTAGCCACTGTGGGGCAGTGCAAGTGTGCCTTCCACCAGCCGAGGCTGGTCCAACAGCTGTGGCCTCTTCTGGCCAAAGTGATTCTGCTCTGCTAGCATCCAGTTTAGACTATTAGATGACCATCCTTCCCTTTTGTTTATTGAGGAATCCTCCTTCTGGTCATTACCCAGTCTGTCATTAGTTTGGTCTTTCTGACACTATCAATGATCTGAGTGAAAACAATCTTAGTGAGACACACTCAGCTTGACTGATTCCTGGAATACCAGCCTTTGAACATCCATCGCTACACACACACAAACTCATCCAGCAATCATTGACCAACAATGCCATGCCATGGTTTCTCTTTGGGGGATTCACCCTGGAGCTGAGGACCCCCCCCCTCCATTGACATGTTTTTGGACAGATCATATGGAAGGAAAGGTATAACTTGATCCCTCCCTATTTATTTCTGTCTCTCTTGCCAGTTTTCCAACTTCCATTGCTCCCCCTTCCCTTCCCCCCTGCTAAAGCATAACTGTGCAGCAGCCTTGGGGTCTCTGCCAACTCCTTTCCCACTCCCTCTATAACCCTTTCTGGGACAGCCTTCAAGTATGCTGCATATTATTTTAGTCTTTTAGCAAAACTTTCCTTTTCTGGAAAACCTTGGACTTCATCTGATATTCCCTCCTAGGTACCTCACAAGGGCACTCCACTACCTAGCCTAAGGTTCCCAAAGCAGCCTTCAACAACCTCCAGGTGTTTGGGACTACAATTCCCATCAGTTGTGCTGCTTGGAGCTCATGGGAGTTGTGGTTCTAAACATCTGGCGGGAACCAGGTGGCCAAAGGCTGTCCTACAGTTAGAATAACCTTTGCTAGAACTTGTGGATCCAACGAAGCTGAATGTTGGAAGATTCAGGGCAGATGAAAGGAAGCATTTCGTTAAACTATGGAGCTCCCTCCCACAGGAGGCAGGGATGGGCACTAACTTGAGGATTAGACAAATTCATGGAGGAGAAGGCAGTCCCTATGCCTCCAGAAGGTCCTGCTTGCTAGTTTTCCACAACTAGCACTGTGAGAACAGAATGCTGCAGGCTGTTCTTAGGTTCTTATACAGTTATACATTTTGTTGAACATGTTAGTTTCTGAACCAGCTCTGCTAGACCAACAGTACCATGAACTAGATAGAACCAGAACCACAGAGAAAAAAGATTCCTCTGTCACTGGAGCTAAATCTCTGCTCCAGTCATTCATGCTTATTCACTATGCGACAAGGTCACAAGCTTTTATGGTTGAGAACCCCATGGGGTGATATCTTAGGAAGTTGCACCCACTTTGGTTGAAGCCCAAATACTGAATGCAAATGGTCTCTTACGAGCTTATGTGAGCCTTCCCTGAAGTAAAGCAAGCTGGTTCTAATGTACTGGACACACTTCAGAGCTTTGGCCGTTGCCCCACTTGTTTGTCCCTTCAACATGGGTAAGATGGGGGAATGCACCCCTTCTCTATTGCCCCAAGATCCTGGAGGAGGCTTTTTTGGGGAGGTGCGTGCTTTCCTCCCTGCCCTGTGCAAGCCAATGGAGGCCACCTCCATCAGATTATTCAAAGGTGGAAAAAACACCCTAAAAATGACTAGTGGAGGGAAGCCCTCCATTGGTGTGGACTTCCACTCCTCCAAACTATTACCCCTTGACAATGAACAGGGAGACAAAGTGGTCTGAGGCAAAGATACCTCATATAGGAAACAATGAGACTGAATCCATGTCAAATCTTGAGTCAAAGCTCATTGGTCCATCAAGGTCAGGATCATCTGCATAACCTGGCACCAGCTCTCCAAGATTTAAGACAAAAGCCTTTCTCAGACCCCCAGGGTTTTAGCCTGGGCCCTTCTCCATGCAAAGCCTGTCTCTGACACTGAGCTGCAGACCTCCCTCAGTCTACCCAGGTCAACAGTGCTTGGGCTCAGATGCTGGAACAGCAATGGCTTCTAGGAGTTCAGTCTCTCCAGGAAAAGAACACAGACGATTGCTTTGGTTTTGCAAGAAGGCTCCTCTCAACAGAAGTCATAATCACCTTTTTTGCTAAATTGCAACCATGCTACTGAATGCAACGGACCTGCCAAGTGTGTCTATCGCTAGTTGTTAAGTGGGCAAGATGACATCAGTTGCAAGCATTATCCAATTACAGGCTGGCTAGTGGCTTGGCCCTCTTGCCATGTGGGTGAAGAAATGGACCCGAGACAACAACACAGAAATTCAGATTTGGGAACTGAATCAAACCGTCCATTTCCATGAACAAATGCTCAGGTTTGCACCCAAGAGAATAATCACCAGGACACGGGATTTTGATGGTGTTGGTTAGCTTGGGCCTCACTCAAACTGAAGTTCTCAATGAAAACAAACAAGCAGACCTCAAATGGCAACATAATTCAAGAGGTTTCACGATTCAGAGCAACATCTGGAGGTTTCAAAGAAAAGGAGGTGATCGACAGCAAACAGATTGAATTTCACACCCAGTATCCTATCACTGCATGACACGGCACAGTTTGAATTAATACGAGGGAGATAGCCAGCACATAACAGACACACAGGAGTGGGGAAGGTGATTGGCCCAGTGGGCCAGATCTGTATCCGTCCCCACCAGCCCTACAGGCCAACTTTGACAGGCCAGCAGGAAAAACCCACCTGTCAATCACCTGGTGCCATTACAACCTACCTGTCAAAGTCCATTGCACAACACTCTCTAGCTGGTTGTCAGGTGACAGAGAAGCACTGCAAAAGGAGCTTTGCAAGTCCAAGGCTCAGTGCTTCCCTAGCCACAAACAGAGGGCTGGCAAAGCTGCTTTCTGCAGGGGTGGACGGCGCAATTGAGTTCCCCACAGGGCAAAGACACAAAGCAAAGGCAAGAGGAGCAATTCAGAAGCCATAATGAAGTGGGCACTTACCTCGCTGTCTTCCATGGGGGGTGGGGGAGGCTCCTTAATGATCTAAAAAGAATGAAGAAGAAATACAGGGGGTTAGTCCATAGCCAGGCTGCTCTAGTCGGGTTTTAAACTCAGTCAAGACTCACTTCCCAGAACATGTGAAAAAATGGTTAGAGAGTAGTTCTAAGCATGGACAGTGCATGGACAAACTTTCTCCGGCTATCAAGTAACTAAGAGAGGTGGATGGAAGAGAGGCCTGCCCCTTAGCCTGAAGGGCACCATCACTTAGGTGTAGCTCTCACAAACTGCCTCATTCTTTTGAGATGCTGACAGCGGCGTAGCGTGAGTTGTCAGCACCCGGGGCAACGCAAGTAATTTGCGCCCCCTAACCTGGGGCAAGGCACGTAATTTGCGCCCCCCCTAACCCCTAACCTGCGAGTTGCCGCTGGCGCTGCCGCCCAAACGACGCCGCTTGCCCGGAGGAGGGGGGCAGAGAGGCGAGGAAAATGCAACGGCCCAGCAGCTGCAGCAGCAGCGGCGGAGGCGGGGCTGTGAGGAGGGGCTGCCTGGCGCGTCCTCCGCGGCGAGCGCTGAGAGCCGCTGCCTGCCGGGCGCCTTCAGCCGGGACTCGCGCACAGCTCGTCGGTTCCGCGAGACATGCGGCTCTGCTACAGCCTGCGCCCGAGGCTCTTCGGCGACTCCGGAGGCAGCGAGCGCGCCCCCCCCCAGATGTTGCGCCCGGTGCGGCTTGCCCCCCTGGCACCCCCCACGCTACGCCACTGGATGCTGACCAGGACAGTTGAGTAGCCAGCTAAGGTCATTTCTTACAAAGAAACTTGTCTGACCAGTTCAGCAAGCTCTTCTCTTACATTCTAACCCTCCCTGGGTGCAGGACCGCAAGAACTGGAAGGGGCTCAGGGCATCATCCAGACTGACCCACACCAAACCCACAATAATACGTACTCACAAAATCCACATTTTGCCTAATTGATTTGTTCCCTGGCACACAGCAATAAGGATCAAGGGTAGCTTTGTCCCCCGCCCATCTCTCCTGGATAGCTCTGAGGATAAAATGTGGGATGGATGAACACAGATGCCAGCCAACACTCCTTGAAGGAAGGGTGGGATGAAAATTAAATAAATACATTTATCGAAAGTACATTGAGTCCAGAATTTTACTCTGCATGTGAGGGGTTGTGTTTGGGCTTTCTGTTAAAAAAATAGGCCTGGGGTCTTCACCATAGAAACTGTCAAAGCAGATGCGAGTGTGAGGCTGCTATTTCTTGCACATACACACACAAAAAGCATCTCCAACGTAGCAAGGAGCTGGCAAATGCCACAGCGATTCTCTCCAAGAGTAGCATGGAGTCCATCCAGCAGGAAAGCGAAAACAGAGGCATGGCAAGCATCTCTCCTAAACCTCAGATGCAGCAGCCTTGGAGAGGAACAGAGAGCTCAATCTCTCCCTACGTAAGAAGGAGCAAAATAAACCAGGCCAATGGAGCTACAGGTTTAATTCACCAGCACCACACAAATCAATAGGTATAGGTCAGTGGTTCCCAAACTTTTTCTGGAAAGCCTGGTGCCATAAACTCACCCCAAGTGCCCCCCCCCCAGGTAATCCCCTACAGTGGGAACCACTGTACAGATCGACTGCTGGCTTGAGATTTTGTGCAGCCCACTCTCTGGGCCCCACCTCCTCCTCTCCAAGCCCTTGCCTGCCCACCTGTCTTCTTTGAAGAGCACTCGTAGCCAAGTAAGATTGTCTTCCATGAACACAGTTTTAACAGTGAGCCAATATGTGACTGTGGAGGCCAATTTTGGATCCACACGTCCTTCCACAGTGGGGACATAGGTTTCTGGGCGGGAGTTGATCATGGTGAGGGTCTGACAAATGTGCCTTCCTCTTAGCATTTTTCATCCTGAGTTTGAGTGCCTTCAAAATCCATGACACCTTTGGTAAAGGCTGTTCTCCAGTTGGAGTACTCGCAGGCCAGTGTTTCCCAATTTTCGTGTTTATACTACTTTTTATTTTAGGTTTGCCTTGAGAGAGTCTTTAAACCTCTTTTGTTGACCACTAGATTTCACTTTCCATTTTTAAGTTTGGAATAGAGTAGTTGCTTTGGAAGACAATAATCAGGCATCTGAACAGCATGACCAGTCCGACGAAGTTGATGTTGAAGAATCGTTGCTTCGACACTGGTGATCTTTGCTTCTTCCAGGACACTGGCATAAGTTCACCTGTCTTCCCAAGTGATATGCAAAATTTTTCAGAGACACTGTTGATGGAATCTTGTGAGGAGTTGGAGATGGCATTTGTAAGTGGTCCATGTTTCACAAGCATATAGTAAGGTTGGCAGTACAATAGCTTTGTAAATAGGCATTTTAGTTTACCTGCAAATGTCCTGGTCCTCATACACTCTGCACTTCAATCAGGAGAAAGCTGCACTCGCAGAGCTCAGGCGATGCTGGATTTCGTCATCAGTGTTGGCCCTGTGCCCAGGTAGGAGAAGTGACTGACATTTCCCAATGTTACACCATTGAGTTGGATTTGTGGTGCTGCAGAGGGGCTGTTTTGTGCTTGTTGGTGCAGCACTTTGGTTTTTTGGATGTTGAGCAATGGGCCAAGCTTTTCATAAGCTTCTGCAAATATATTTAGGATTGTTTGGAGGCCATCCTCCGAGTGTGCACACACTATGTTGTCATCAGCATATTGAAGCTCTATGATGGAAGTTGTGGTGACCTTACTTTTTGCTTAGAGTATGCCCTCCCTCTCAGGTCCCAATCCACACAAGTGCCCAGAGGGAGAGGCCGCTGAAGAGTCTTCAACATGCTCTTCATTCAAGGGAGTATCTGAAAGAGGGTTTTCTCCACCTCCTCTCCTTCTTTCATTCGATGAAACCCACCAACAAGAGGTGTATGCAGTGATGGACAAAGAAAGTGCATAGTTAATGGATGGAACTCATGGCCACAATATGTCATGTTGGCTTCCAGTTTGGATAGCTGTAGAAGGGGATTAGACAAAATTGATGGTGGAGGAGCATTTACTAGCTGTTGTAGTGGATAGGATATGCTTTAACAGATGGCCTACATGTCAAGAGATGCAAAAATTGTAAAAAGAGAGTGTGAAAGGATATTGTTAAGAGAATCTGCTTCTTCATACTGTCTTGTGAATGTGTCGGTACTGTTTGTGCCTTGCTCAACAGGGCTCTGCTTTTAGGCCCTTGTGGAGAGGGGCCAGAGAAAAGGCTCTCCCCGACATCTTAGGGTCTGCAATGTTCCAGCCCTCCTCTTTCAAGGCAGCAGCACTGGAGTCCAAGTCCTGGGACCATGCTATGTCTACGCTCTAAATGTTTGCATTTCATTTTCAGCTCCAAGAATGAAAAATGTATACATGGACAGCTTTGTTTAACATGAAACATATACCGCCCTGTGTCCATCCCTGCCACAGAGGGGGACTGAGATTAAAACCAGACATTTTCCTTTCCTCTTTCTGTTTCTTTGTTTCCACTGCTCAATAGTACGAATGGCAAGCACCATGCTATGAGCTGATGGCATAAAGAATGGGAGCAGCAGCAGCAGCAGCAGCAGCAGCAGCAAAGCACACTGGGTCACTGAGTGAAGCCAAATGCAGTAGGTGTTGCCCCGTAATGTCTCGCCCATTTAGCTTCAACAGGCAGAGACGAATTCCATTCACAGAAACAACAAAAAAAGCTAGGCTAAAAACAACGCACCACTTTAGACCCAAAGCATCTAAATCTCATGATGGATACTTCTTCACAGAGCGCATAGTTAACCAATGGAACTCACTGCCACAGGGGGCAGTGATAGCTACTATATTGGATGACTTTTTAAAAGGATTAGACAAATTCATGGAGAAGGAGGCTATCAGGAACTCCTAGCCGTGGTGGCTATGCTCTACCTCCACAATCAGAGACAGCAACACTTCTGAATATCAGTTGCAGAAAGCCATGGGATGGGAGAGGGCTCTTGCACTCATATTCTGCTCCCTGGATTCCCACGGGCATCTGGTTGGCTGCTGTGAGAACAGGACGCTGGACTAGATGGGTCCTTGGCTTGATCCAGCAGGAATCTAGCTACTGCTAAACTTGCAACTCGTTCCAAGGAGGTTTGCAAAAGAAAACTTTCCGCTGGGTTGCCTGGTGCTGTTTCCACTGTGCGCGTTTTGCTCAAGATTATTTCTCACAACTTTCCTCTTATGTTTCTTCACTTAAAATAATAATAATCAAGCAATGCTATTTTTCTGGAAAGCATCCTAATAGGCCAGATAAACAATGCTTGTCATTAGCTCCATGGCTGGAAAGGGCGGCTGTCAAACCATTCTGAAGCTCATTATTTCCTCCACGCTGATGGGAAAATGTGTAAGTTCCACTGTAATTGTTCCTTGGGGGTTACAGCTGACCATCTGCGCTTCCTCTCCAGCTTCATCCTCAATAATAATCAAACATTCTTCAGTTATTCTTACATTCCTCTTTCCTCCAACATTTCAGATCCTTTGGGTTAATTAAAGTCCAGGGTGAGAACCAAATTTTTCCAAACGGATCCAACATTGCTTTTCTCATCACCAGATATTTCCATGAGAATTATGGCATTTGGAGTGAGGCTTTCACAGAATCATAGAATTGGAAGGGGCTGCCAAGGTTCAGCTATTCCAACCCTCTGCACGGCAGGAATCACGGGTAAAGAATCCCTGGGAGATGGCCATCCAAGCTCTGTTTAAAGACTTCGAATGAAGCAGAACCCACCACCTTCTGAGACAGCCCATTCCACAGCCCAACAATTCTTACCATCAGAAAGTTCTTCCTAAGATTTAGCCAGAATCACTATTCTTGTCATTTGAATCCATTGGTTCTGGTCCTTTCCCCCGGGAGCAGCAAAAAACAAGTTGGCTCCATCTTCCCTGGGACAGCCTTTCACATATTTGAAGATGGCTATCCTTTCACTTCTCATTCTTCAGGATAAACATCCCCAAGTCCCTCAACCGTTCCTCATAAGGCTTGGTTTCCAGACCCCTGATCCTCTTTGTTGCCTTCCTCTGCACACCTTTCAACTTGTCAATATCCTTCCCAAACTGGACGCAGGACTCCAAATGAGGTCTGACCAAGGCAGAATGTTGTTCAGTCGTTTAGTCGTGTCCGACTCTTCGTGACCCCATGGACCAGAGCACGCCAGGCACACCTGTCTTCCACTGCCTCCCGCAGTTTGGTCAAACTCATGCTGGTAGCTTCGAGAACACTGTCCAACCATCTCGTCCTCTGTCATCCCCTTCTCCTTGTGCCCTCCATCTTTCCCAACATCAGGGTCTTTTCCAGGGAGTCTTCTCTTCTCATGAGGTGGCCAAAGTATTGGAGCCTCAGCTTCAGGATCTGTCCTTCCAGTGAGCACTCAGGGCTGATTTCCTTCAGAATGGATAGGTTTGATCTTGCAATCCATGGAACTCTCAAGAGTCTCCTCCAGCACCAGAATTCAAAAGCATCAATTCTTCGGCGATCAGCCTTCTTTATGGTCCAGCTTTCACTTCCATACATCACTACTGCGAAAACCATAGCTTTTACTATACGGACCTTTGTTGGCAAGGTGATGTCTCTGCTTTTTAAGATGCTGTCTAGGTTTGTCATTGCTTTTCTCCCAAGAAGCAGGCGTCTTTTAGTTTCGTGACTGCTGTCACCATCTGCAGTGATCATGGAGCCCAAGAAAGTAAAACCTCTCACTGCCTCCATTTCTTCCCCTTCTATTTGCCAGGAGATGATGGGACCAGTGGCCATGATCAGAATAGAGCAGGACTATTATTTCCCTTGATCTTGACACTCTACTTTTTTTGATGCAGCCTAGAATTGCATTGTCCATTTCTGCTGCTGCATCACACTGTTGACTCATGTTAAGCTTGTGATCTACTAAGACCCCTAGATCCTTTTCACACCCCTAACCTGTATTTGTGGATCAGGTTAGTCCTGTCTCAATGCAGAGCCTTACATTTATCCCTATTGAAATTTCATTACATTACTTTCTTCCCACCATGTCCTTGTCTTGTCTAGAGTGTGCAAATGATGTTCCCTTGGTTGGCCATTCTGTGGACAGGATGCTGGACTAGATGGGCCACTGGCCTGATCCAGGAAGCTCTTCTTATGTTTTTTGGGGACTCCCCAGCACAAGTTGTGCCCCTGGCAGGGTTGCCGGTTGCTCACTCCTGCTCTGTTGCAATTCTGCTCCCAGCTAACAACAGAAAAGCAGAACCTCTGGAGTTCAGTTAAAGGGAACTCTGGTCTGCACATGCTGGAGAAGAATGAGGTTGAAATGGGGAGGCATTGGAATGTCCACTAGGACACTCCATGCTGCAGATCAACACCCTGAAAGAATGAGCCAAGTTGCAAGAGCTACAACTAAGGGATGGTGCCCTCAAGACTAATGGGAGGCAGCTTTCTTCTACTACCACCCTCACCTAGCTGCTAGGTATGAGAACAATATCCAGAGAGTGTGTGCTGACCTGGAAGCAACCTGGAAACAGGAGACACAGAGACATGCTTAATCTGTGCAGGATCCAAAGCTGTGACTCATAGCGAGGCAATATCTGTTGGGGTGCTAATATTGTGAGCCCATTCTTCCTATGCTCATTTTCTATATATGTGTAAATAAAACCATATAGCCTAAAGACACCGCAGTCTCCATTGACCTTCATTCCAAGGAAAAAAGGTAAAGGTAAAGGAACCCCTGACAGTTAAGTTCAGTTGCGAACTACTCTGGGGTTGTGGCGCTCATCTCGCTTTACAGGCCGAGGGAGCCGGCGTTTTTCCGCTTCTGCAGACAGTTTTTCTGGGTCATGTGGCCAGAATGACTAAGCCACTTCTGGCAAAACCAGAGCAGCGCACAGAAATGCCGTTTACCTTCCTGCCAGAGCAGTACCTATTTATCTACTTGCAGTTTGACGTGCTTTTGAACTGCTAGGTTGGCAGGAGCTGGGACTGAGCAATGGGAACTCACCCTGTCATGGGGATTCGAACCGCCGACCTTCTGATCGGCAAGCCCTAGGCTCAGTGGTTTAGACCACAGCGCCACCAAACCCTGAATAAGCACCTGGAGCCACTGGAATCTCTCACTGCTCAGAGATTGGGATGCCACGTAACAATACTTTAATTGTCCCCTACATTTAAAAAGAAGAGAAACTGCTGCCAAGTAGAAAAGTAGCAATGCAAAGAGTACAATGAATTAGGCTAGAAGCTCCCTTCCTGATGTGCTAAAAACAGCATCCCCCTCCCTACCGTCTTGAAGTCTGAAGTGGCACAGGCCAAACTGCCAGTTCAGGAGTCTAACATCTCATTCTGTTACATGTCCGGATGGGGCCCCTGCCTCTCATAGCTCCACCTGCTGAAATGAAAGATGGAGGAGATTTCTGCCTGAGCCAGAACACACACACACTAAAATCTCACTTACTGTCTAACTGACCTCGGTTTGACATCACCACATTTACTGTAAATTGGAGTGATGAGCCCAATCTTTCATCCTTTCTTCGACAGAACACACTGGAGAATCATCAACAATGATGCATTTGGAAACTATGTTTATCGATGGGTGTTTGCCAGGAAGACCATTTGGTCCAGAAAAATCCATGGCGCTCCTCCACTGAAGTCGATGAATTTAATTATCCCCAGCCCCCAAATGACGCTGGCCATTTATCTCGCCTGGAGCACAGCTGGGTGGGAACGGTTTCCATTTAAATTAAAACACATGCTTTACTCAAACACACCTATCAGGAGGGCAACCTGTTCTGGGACCCACTTTCTAAGGGTGGATACACACAAGGTATCAGTATCTGGGCTAAAATAAAAAACCAAGGAAGAAATCAGACATTCTGCACCCAGTTCTCCAGATTCTTTGCCCAGAAAACTTCCCCCTCCCACTTCCTGCATAAAACTGAGCAAAAAATTGTGATTTATTCTATTTTATTATTAAATAACATTTATGTTTTGTGTGATTGTGTGATTCAGGCTGTAATCCTGTGCAAAGTTACCTAGAATTAAGTCTCACTGAATTCAGCGGGACTTACTTCTGAGTAGAAGTCATAGGGTTGTGCTGTCACTCTGCTTTTCATAGAACTGTAGAATTTGAAGGGACCCAAAGGATCATTGAGTCTGACCCCCGGAAATGCAGGAATCACGTCTTTTGCAAAGAGTTGTGCTGGGCACAGAAGCAACTTGCTCCCTGGCCCCCAAACATCAGAAGCAGCCGATTCTTCTGCCCCTCCATCTCCACGCATATTGTGAAGGTTACATCTCTCTCTCTCTCTCTCTCTCTCTCTCTCTCGTGGTTTGAATACTCAAAATCATTACAGTGGTGCCCCGCAAGACGAATGCCTCGCAAGACGGAAAACTCGCTAGACGAAAGAGTTTTCCGTTTTGGAGGTGCTTCGCAAAACGAATCTCCTATGGGCTTGCTTCGCAAGACGAAAATGTCTTGCGAGTTCCTGCGGTTTTTCCCCCCTCCCCCCCTTTTCTAAGCCGCTAAGCCACTAAGCCGCTTATCAGCTGATCCGATAAGCCGATAAGCTGCTAAAAGCCACTAAAAGCCGCTAATAGCGCTAATCCGCTAATCCGTCAATGGGCTTGCTTTGCAAGATGAAAAAACCGCTAGACGAAGAGAATCACAGAACGGATTCTTTTCGTCTTGCGAGGCACCACTGTATAGAAACACATTGGGAAAAATTTAACACTAAGTTGATCATTCTGTCAGCTAGGGTCGCTGTATTTCAAAAATGCAAGATCTCATAATATGCAACAAAACTGGACACCAGATTTTCCTGGACAGTTTCTGATGGCCCAGACATATGGGAACCCTAGTAAGCATGGGCATTCCAGCTTGGCACACAAAATCTCCCCAGTGCTGTTCTGGGGGTGCACCTGACCCCCTCCCAAGTAAATTGGGAAGGGGGGAGAGAGGAAATCCCCATTGTACAAGCAGAAGCCTTTGTACAATTTCCACTGACGGGACTTCTGAGGTGAATCCCACTCATTATTTGTTATCAACAACAATATAATCACCACCAACATTTCTTTATTATTTATTGTACCATGTTTGTATTCCCCCCCTTCCTCCAAGGATATCAAGGTGATAGTACATAGCCCCCCTCCCCATTTTCTCTTCACACCCCTGTAAGGTCAGTTAGGCTGAGAGGGAATGACCGGCCATCAGGTCATCTGGCGAGTGGCCAAGGAGGGATTTGAACCTGGGTCCTAACCCGGCCCTCTAAGCACTGTACCACCCTGGCTCATCATCACAGGCACTGCCCATCACTTTCATGCCTCCTGTTCTAATCATGAGGTCTAGAAACATGCATAAAAATCTGCATCCCAAACCAAGGGCCACATTTTGTGCCTTTTTCTGTGCTCCTAAGGAACTGCACACTGGGACGCGGGTGGCGCTGTGGGTTAAACCACAGAGCCTAGGACTTGCCGATCAGAAGGTTAGCAGTTCGAATCCCCACAACGGGGTGAGCTCCTGTTGTTCGGTCCCTGCTCCTGCCAACCTAGCAGTTCGAAAGCACGTCAAAGTGCAAGTAGATAAATAGGTACCTCTCTGGCGGGAAGGTAAACGGTGTTTTCGCTCGCTGCTCTGGTTCGCCAGAAGCGGCTTAGTCATGCTGGCCACATGACCCGGAAGCTGGACACCGGCTCCCTCGGCCAATAAAGCAAGATGAGCACCGCAACCCGAGTCGTTCATGACTGGACCTAATGGTCAGGGGTCCCCTTACCTTTTAAGGAACTGCACAGCAAACAGATTTCTGGAGAAGTGCAACAATTTACTAAACGGTAACTCACCATGGTGTCTGCCCAGATACCACTCCAAGTCCAACTTGGTGCCCTTCAGAAGTTTTAGACAACTGCCAGCTGTGCTTGTTGTGGCTAATGGCACTTATTTTTAAATAATCCGGAAGGCCCCAGGTTGGGGACACCTGCCCTACGCCTTCTGCAGATACCTCAATCTTGGGTCCTTGGCTGCTGCCTGCCTGTGCATCCTGGCTCATGGTCCCTAGGGTATTAATCTGATAGGCATGCCAATATGGAGGCATACCACAGCTCCTAAGATTAATTTGAAAGCGCGATCACTTCCGACACAGTACACAAACACAGTTTTGTTGCTGTTGTTCCATTGGTGCTTCTGGCCCAAAACACCCTTCCAAATTTCAGCCCCCTGCCACATACACACCATGAGTGGCTAACACCCCTTCAAAATACCTTCAACTCTCCAAGGGAGACTACAGCTCCCTTGCTACAACAGCTCCCCTCCTTGGCTGCCTGGCTGTTTCTGGGCAAAATTCAAAATGCTGGTTATGGCCTACAAAGCCCAACATGACTTAGATTCGTGTATTTTATCTGTGTTGTTTTAATTCATGTAAGCCACCTTGAATCCCAGTCTGGGGGAAAGGGGGGGATATAAATTTTATTTAAATTTCTATAAATTTTTTTTTAAAACCCCCCAATAAAATCAAAGAAAAATTACAACGTGGAATCTAAAACATAGCATTAGTTTTTTCCAAAACAGGTTAAAATTCTCATCAGCTTTCCAAGCCTCTGGGTAGGCTTCTCTAAACAAAAATGTTTTTAGCAGGAGCCAGAAATGATACAGTGCTTGATCTCAAAAGGCAGGGAGTTCCAAAGTTTAGGTACTGCCAAACAAAATGATTGCGTTCTTACAAATGCAGAATCAGTATTACCGTATGTGGCACCTATAATAGTGCCAATTCCGATTGAAAAGCTCAAAAAGGTACTGCTCAGATGTAGGCTGGCCACTCCACCTGCTGAGAGCCCAGGAATGTGCCCGGGCCCAAGTAGCAGTGGGGCTGGAAAACAGCTTCTGGGGCTGAGCCCTGCTTCATATTGTGCCCCAGATGTAGAGAGAGTTCCAGCTTTGACCTCCCAGGGACACAAACTGGGGCACCTGAGATGGGAGGAAAGCAAGATCCCTGGCTCCGTACAAAACACTTGGCAGAGCAGATGCAGGTTTCTGGTGTGAGCTGTTACCTTGCTGCTCAAATCATTGGCCGATCCGCACAGAGGAGCTGCTAAAGAGGGAAGAGATCCCAGTGTGGGCAGGAGGAAACTTACCACGGTGCAGCAGAGAGGCCAGAACCACCACAGCAGAGCCAGCGCCAGCAAAAGGAACAGGATCAGCAGAGCAATGGCCAGGATCGTCCCATCAGACTGCAGAGGAGAAGGCAGAAGAGAGCAAGATCAGTGTGGGAACAGAGGACTGGGAGATTATGGGTGGCGGCCCGGGACCTGGGAGACCTGAGTTCAAATCCCCGCTGGGTGACTTTGGCTGAGTCACTGCCTCTCAGCCTAACCTACACCACAGAGTTGTTGTGGGGACGAAATGAGCTGGGGGAGAACCACCTTGAGCTCCTTGGAGAAAAAGTTGGGTTAGAAATGCAATAAATAAACCAATCCCTGTTGCACCACAGAGCTTACTTAAGGGAATCACCCACCCCCAAACCTACACCACAAGGTTGTTGTGAAGGTAAAGGTGTAGATGAAACCACCTGTAGCGCTTTAAGTTTTTTGGAGGGAGGCTGGATAAAATAATAAAAGCGACAAAGGCTACTGCAAGTAGAAAGTAGAAGCCCCTCTCCTCACTCTCATGGACACTCCTGCTTCACAGATATGCAGGTGTTTAGCCTGGGGGAAAAAGGCCAAAAGGAGATAAGAAAGCCATCTTCAAACAGCTGGTGGGCTTCTGCATGAAAGATGGAGCAAGTTTGTTCTCTGCTGCTTCAGAGGGGAGGACCTTGAACCAACCGATTCAAATCACAAGGAGATTCCCTCTACCTGAGAAAATGGTGCAATCTGCTTCCTTGCAGGTTTTTAAACAGAGGTTGGATGGCCATCTGCCAAGGGTTATTTTGCTGTGATTCCTGTACTGTGTGGGTTGGACTAGATCAGTGTTTCCCAACCTTTTTTGGGCAAAGGCACACTTGTTTGATGAAAAAAATCTCGAGGCACACCACCATTACAGCCCCGTGACGTCAGTGCGCAGCGTCACGCCGGGAGGGACACACGAAAGTGTAAGTTTCAATTTTTTTCCCTCCCCCTTGCCGGGGAACCTCCAAGCTTTGGGGGTGGGGGGGAGGAGGCAGCAAAGCGAGGCAGGAAGGAGAGCGCGGCTTGGCTGGGTGAGCTTTGGCAGGGGCAGGGAATGAGAGCCGCGAGGCGGGCGCTGCGGACGGAGGCGCTGCCCGCCGAGCTCGCAGGCAGCCAGGCAGGCAGACGGCGAGAGCCCCGCGCTGGGCGGCCTCTCCTCGCCGCCGCCGCCCCGCCTCTCGCCGCCCAACTCGCCCGCCTCCCTCCAGGCAACATCTCGCGGCACACCAGGCAACATCTCGCGGCACACTAGTGTGCCGCGGAACAGTGGTTGGGAAACACTGGACTAGATGACTCTTGGGGTACCTTCCATCTCTACAATTCTATGATTACATGAAAAATTGAGTGCTTTGCAACTCCAGGATGCAACACTGATCTGGTCTGAGCATCAGAAGACAGAGAAATGCATGGAACTCTGAGCTAGAGAGAGACTGAGGCTCAGCCATAACAAATTGAACTTTCCCTTCATTTATCAGCCTAAGAAATCAGGGGCCCCAGACACTTTATTTGCTAAATATCAGCTGCATTCCAACAATGCTCTAAGTTATGGTTAGGACCTGAGGATCATGAACCAGTGCTGTACTCATGTACTCTCTCCTCCTGTTAAACACGGTCGAACCACAGTTTGTTGTTACACCTTTTGCAGCAAAGCAGGGCTTGATCACACCAGACTTCGCACCTTCAAATCAGAACTGCAAAACAGGATCACAAACCCCGGCTTGAGAACTTGGTTTGCAATTGCAAACGGCACTTTGCTCAAACTAGGACGTAAACTGTTCAGGTGTGCCGATGGGGAGGAAGGAGCAGGCAAAAACAGAGTTTGTTCCATCTCCAAACCATGGTGTGTAGGTTCATCTGAAGGCAGCCCCCATTTCTGGAGTGCCTCACCCCTGCTCTTTCTCCAAGTTAGGAAAATGCTCTTTGAATGAATTATATCACGTTGCTTCCAAATTTAATCTCAAGTATAGACTATTTGCTTCCAGAGACCAGTTAATATTTCTGAGCCATTCCTCACTGGTGTCATCAGGCTTTTGGGATAAGCAAGCACAGACAAAATTAGGTTTGGCCAGAGTTCAGCTCAGCGGCTTTGGTTTTAAAGAGCCAGACAGTTAAAATAACAAAAGTGGGGGGTGGGGGTGGCAGAATGGCCACATAGGGAGGCTGCTTCTGACCTAAGGTAGCAATCAAGAGCTTTGCTGATCCTGGCGTGTTGAGGAGGTGGGGGTTTCGGTGTAGGTTCAGACATGCACACATGTCGATGGCTCAGCACTTGAGGACTGGCCAGCAAACACACCAGGCTCTTGAGTCAGAGCACCAATTTCTCTAGCTTAGCAGCAGAGACTGGCTACAGTTCTCCAGAGCCTTGGGCAGAAAGGCCTCTGCTAAAGCTGGAAACTGGGAACTTTTGTATGCAGAGTGTGTGTTCTGCCACAGCGCATGTAGTCACATATTGACAAGCATTGGAGGCAATGTAAGAAACCCTGAGCTCCTCCTCCTCTTTTTCTAAGGAGTTGATAACTTTAAAGATACTACATCCAGCGTGGGGATCCAGGGCACAGTCCTTCAATGGCTGCACTCGTTTCTCTCTGGTCGGGGACAGAGGGTGGCGCTTGGGGGGGGGAATTGTCATCGTGCCACTCCTTGGTGTGTGGAGTACCTCAGGGTGCGATACTCTCCCCGATGCTTTTCAACATCTTTATGCGCCCCCTCGCCCAGCTTGTCCGGAGTTTTGGGCTGGGTTGCCATCAATATGCCGATGACACCCAACTCTATCTGTTGATGGATGGCCATCCTGACTCGGCCCCAGACACACTGACCAGATGTTTGGAAGCTGTGGCTGGATGGTTACGTGGGAGCCGGTTGAAGCTAAATCCTTCGAAGACAGAGGTCCTGTGGCTGGGACGGGACGATATGGGATTGGGGGGGCAACTCCCATCTCTTGCGGGGGTGCAATTAGTGCCAGCACCGTCCGTTAAGAGTTTGGGTGTAATCTTCGACACCTCCCTTTCCATGGAGGCACAGATTGCAGCTATAACAAAGGCGGCATTTTTCCATCTCCGCCAAGCTAAGCAGTTGGCTCCTTACCTCTCTCGCCCTGACCTAGCCACTGTGATCCACGCAACGGTCACCTTCAGACTGGATTATTGTAACTCGCTCTACGTGGGGCTGCCCTTGAGACTGACCCAGAAACTCCAGCGGGTGCAGAATGCTTCAGCGAGACTCCTTACGAGGTCTTCGCTGCGAGATCACATTCACCCGGTGCTATACCAGCTGCACTGGCTCCCGGTAGAGTACAGGATCAGGTTTAAGGTGCTGGTTTTAACCTTTAAAGCCCTATATGGCCTAGGACCCTCGTACCTACGGGACCGCCTCTCCTGGTATGTCCTACAGAGAAACTTACGGTCTTCAAATAAAAACATCTTGAAGGTCCCAGGCCACAGAGAGGTTAGGCTGGCCGGCTGTGGCTCCGATCTGGTGGAACACTCTGTCACAAGAGACCAGGGCCCAGCAGGACTTGACATCCCTGCAAGACAGAGCTGTTCCACCAGGCCTTTGGCCAGGGCACAGCCTGACTCCCTCCTTCGGCAATCTTCGCAGAGCTCTGGCCCAATGGTTGCCAGTGGTTTAATTTGAATTAATTTTATAAGGAATGATATTAGAGTGTTGTGTTGTGTTGTACTGTTGTACTGTTTTATTGTTGTTAGCCGCCCTGAGCCCGGCTTCGGCTGGGGCGGGTGGGATATAAATAAAAATTATTATTATTATTATTATTATTATTATTATTATTATTATTATTATTAATTATTATTATTACATCACCAGGAAGTCCTCTGAGTCAAGGCCAGATGCTTAGCGATGCTGCACCTGAAGCATTTCATGTGACTTTGGGCTATCCCAGAGGTATTTAAGTTCTATCTGTGGTGCTTTATCCATGGTAGCACACTAACACATGCAAGGAATCACTCTTCACTTGAGACTGCAGCCAATGGACGGTGGACATGCATGCATGCATGCATGAATGAATGAATGGAGAAAGCTGAGTCAGGCCATTCCTCCCTCCCAGTACATCTTCAGTTAGCGCTTAGGAAGATTACACCACCACCTGACTCCCTGGAGAGTATGGAAAATGGTAATCTAGAACAGTGTTTCCCAAACGTTTTTGGGCAACGGCACACCTGTGTACTAAAAAAAAATCTCGCGGCACACCACCATTAAAGCCCCGCCCCGTGACGTCAGCGCGCAGCGTCACGCCGGGAGGGACGCACAAAAGTGAACGTTTTTTCCCTCGGCAGCTCCTCTCAGCTGCGCTCAATCCGCCTCGGAGCGCAGGAGCGATGCCTCTCTCTGGCTCTCCCTCCGCGCAGGCTGAGGGAGGGAGGGAGGGGCGCGTGTGACCCGTCTCTGCTGGGAGACCAAACCCAGCGAGACAGAGTCGCGCGGAGGCGCCCAGGCAGCGCTGCCGGCTGCGAGGAGGAGCGCCAGGCAGCAGCAGGAGGCGCGGCCTCTCCTCGCCGCCCCCGCCCCGCCTCTCGCCGCCCGACTCGCCCGCCTCCCTCCAGGCATCTCGCGGAACACCAGCCGGTGTCTCACGGCACACTCGTGTGCCGGGGAACACCGGTTGGGAAACACTGATCTAGAAAGTCTAGCAATCTGAATGGGGATAAGGCAGCTTCCGATGTTCATCCAGGCATGAGACATTCTGCCATGCAAAGAATGTTCTCTTCCCTGACCTAGGGCCCCTCCCCAAGATTTTAGATGTGCTGTTTATCTGTTCAGTTCCTTGCAAGATTCTCCACTCCCAGAACCAGAGGAGATCAAGAGCCTAGCTTCTCTGTGCAGTCCTTGCCCAATTTAACCAACTTCTGTCATATCACCTCTTCCTTGCCTTTTCTCTCTCGACGAAAAAGTCCCAAATGCTGTGCCCTTTCCTCATGGGGGAGACGCTCCACCCCCTTGATCAGGTTTTTTAAAAATACTTTTGCTTTAAATTTCAATAGACCCCTGCAAAGATGACTCGCCAAAAGAGAAGATAATAAACTTCTTAACTAAACAGATGAAGCAAAGGCTCTTGCCAGCTAAAAGTGCCTGATTCTGGGGTTGTCTCCTTTAAACAAAATAAAAAAATTCCTTCCTGTAGCACCTTAAAGACCAACTAAGTTAGTTCTTGGTATAAGCTTTCGTGTGCATGCACACTTCTTCAGATACGCACTTCTTCAGATGCACACTTCTTCAGATACTGAAGAAGTGTGCATGCACACGAAAGCTTATACCAAGAACTAACTTAGTTGGTCTTTAAGGTGCTACAGGAAGGAATTTTTTTATTTTGACTATGGCAGACCAACACGGCTCCTTTAAACAGTTTTGGAAGGAAAGAAGCTTGCTGGGCTTTAATCAGTGCTGGATAAGGACCACTCTGGCCTTTCCTCTGCTCATTTGGCCAGCAAACACCTGCCAAGATCTCTCTCCTATCTCGCTCAATCTACTTTTCTCTAGGCTAAACGCATGCAATTCCTTAAGCCTTTTCTTCTAGGTTGTTTATCATCCTTGTAGATCTCCTGGGCATTCCCTCACAGCTTATCAACACTCCCCTTGAACTCTGTTGCTCAGAAGTGAATATGCAGGAGAGAATCCAGGTGAAGATGGCTGGTCCCATCTCTGCCCTGGTCTTTTCAAGAGCATCTTGACCCTTAAGCAGAGGAGATGTAGAGTCTGAGCAGCTTTCGGTTCTCAAATGAGAGTGTAGCCCAGGGAAGGAGGCCAGAGCTCCACAATTGTTTTCAATTAGATGCAGAATGGGCTCAAATGCAGCAAACAGCAGTAGGAAACCTTTACTTCAGCTTTGAAAAGATCTTGCTCATTAATAAATGTCTAAAGTCTTGTTGCTGTAAAATAAATATTAAAGAACATTTTCTATTGATTTTTTAAAAAAACCACGGCTGCTATTTTTAGACTTTTGGAACCGTCAGAAACAACCCTACTGCGATACTGTACCACATCTGCTCATGTTTGCAAGGCATGCCATGTTGCCAGATGTTTTAAAGCAGCCTTCCCCAACCTGGTGCTCTCCAGATGTTTTGGCTGAGGCTGATGAAAGCTGCAGCAGAAAACAACTAGAAGATATCAGGTTGGGGGAAGCTAAGTTAACATTACACAGCTTGATGGTTTTGGAATTACTTTAAACCAGTGATGGCCAAACTTGGCCCTCCAGCTGTTTTGCGTCTACAACTCCCATCATCCCTAGCTAACAGGACCAGTGGTCAAGGATGATGGAAACTGTAGTCCCAAAACAGCTGGAGGGCCAAGTTTGGCCATCACTGCTCTAAATCATGAACTCTTCACTCAGGGAAAACTTATCAGCTAAGGTAGTTTCACCCTTTACAAAGGTTAAACAGGACTAGAGTGAGCAACATTCGCAACTTTCCAAATGTTGCCTGCACAAACATGGCAGACAACCTGATCATGTTCTTATCTTTTTTTAAAAAAGAAGGTACATTTGCATGTGTTTAGATGGCAGGTTTTCAGCCCATTTAAAGAATTTAATTAATTGCCTGCTGTATTGCACTAATCAATTACATTTGGGGTCAGGATACAGTCTGGAGGCAACCTTGCTGAAACTAAGGAGGCCTGGCTCTGGTTACTGCCTAGGAAGAATGTGTAACATATTTCTTTTATTAAAGTACGTTTGTTAGATAACTTAGAATTTAACAAACAAAAAGCTACCATTAACCATGAAGGAAAGGACACCTGAAGACTTCAGAGGCTGGCACGATACCCTGCGGGTACAGCACACGCAACTAGCCTAGAAGTTATTCTTCAGACAAATGTTTGCTGAAGCAGAGCCCTTTGGACTTTGGCCAAAGAATTTAAAGCAACATTTCCCAAGATGGCGCCCTTCAGAAGCTGCTGCCCTTCAGCTATGCTTGCTGGGGCTGATGGGAGTTGTAGTCCCAAACATGTGGAAGGAACCATATTGCAGGATTGGGTCAGAAATTTGTTTGCAATTGAATGTGAAGCCATCTCATTTGCCCTTCCCCAAGCCAACAGGGGAACCAAAACATAGCTATCATTTTTGTCTGGACCTTTAAAAAAAAATTAGAAAAAGATCAAAAATTGATGCTAAAAGCGGGTGAATGGAACTTGAGATTGGAAAAATGAGAAGCTGAGAGAAACAGATATTGATGGTTCATCCATTCCTAACAAGCTGGGAAAGGTGGCTTTAAACACATATATTTTGCTCATTGACATCTTGCAACACTCAAACTGTATGCTCAAACACTTTTGCCCTCCTCCTGGGCTTTTATAAAGGCCTTATAATTGTTTTTTTCAACCAAAACCCAGGTAAATCTGTAGAAATTTCAAATCAAGTGTGGCCTATAATCTGCCAGAGAAACCAAAACGGCCAAAAGTTTTGCTTATAGCATTGTTGCCAGCTGGAGGAACAGAGAAAACAACAGTTGGCAGGACACCACTGAACACAAATTAGCTTTCAAAGTTGGAAATCTTATAGGATACACACTGGGGGCATTTTCCAGTTGCTTCCTCAATGTTTGTGAAAACAGTGTGAAGACCAAGAATGGTTGCTGTATTAAATTGTTGCTCAAAATAATGCCTGTTGTCTTTGTCCATGGAGTATAGTTCAAGCTATGGTTTTCCCAGTAGTGATGTATGGAAGTGAGAGCTGGACCATAAAGAAGGCTGATCGCCAAAGAATGGATGCTTTTGAATTCTGGTGCTGGAGGAGACTCTTGAGAGTCCCATGGACTGCAAGAAGATCAAACCTCTCCATTCTGAAGGAAATCAGCCCTGAGTGCTCACTGGAAGGACAGATCCTGAAGCTGAGGCTCCAAGACTTTGACCACCTCATGAGAAGAGAAGACTCCCTGGAAAAGAACCTGATGTTGGGAAAGATGGAGAGCACAAGGAGAAGGGTACGACAGAGGACGAGATGGTTGGACAGTGTTCTCGAAGCTACCAGCATGAATTTGACCAAACTGCGGGAGGCAGTGGAAGACAGAAGTGCCTGGCGTGCTCTGGTCCAGGGGGTCACGAAGAGTCGGACATGACTAAACGACTAAACAACAACAACAAAATAATGCAGTTTGTACTAACATGTGCAGCAGAAACATGCATGCAGGTGGGCGATACGGCCCCATCTGGAATCCAGGACAGAACATAGATGCCTCTTATAGATAAGAAAGGAAGGACATAACGAGGGGGACTTTTTACTGCTGAGTGTCCTCCAAATGTTTTTGACTACAACTCTCAGTATCTCCTAGCATGATCATGCTAGTTGGGGCTGATGGGAGTTGTAGTCCAAAACATCTGGAGGGCACCAGGTTGGGGAAGTAACTAGCTAAATTATTTGTCTGGAGATGGAATTTCCAGGTTCCCACTCAACGGCAATAACAACCCCCTTATTTGATGCTCCCTTTAGTTGGAGGGATGGCAATGAGCTGTTGCTGCCTGATTTTAGCACAGCTAAACAATGGATTTCTTCATTGTTTTCTGTAGGCAGGCAGAACCTCAATAAACGGAGGTCTCTTATTTTGAAGCCTTGAGAAGAGCAACTTGGCATAGCTTCCACAGGGCAATTTTTTCTCTGCGGCATGGAAGTTGCTGTCTATCATTCATTTTATCACGTATTTGTACAGGGTTTTAAAAATACATATAACTGAAACAATCTGGTCTAATAAAAAGGAAATTAAAACTCCCAGACTCTCTGCTGGTTTTAGACTCCAGCTTGCTTTGATCATCCAATGTTTTCTAGTTTCTGGAACAGCAGCCAAAGCAGACACGAGGGGAATCTCATAAAATAACTGCCATGCTTGAGACAGGGGATATAGCCTGACCTGCCTTTATCTACCTTGTTTGTGCTGCTCAAGAGTAGTAGACTTCATGGAAAACGATACAGTGCGGAATGGAAAAATTTAATCAGGGCAGCAAAGTTTGGTATGCTGGTGATTTGTAGTGGAAGATGTTGTATCCGTTCTCAGTTCATCTATGGTCATGGTTCAAAGATTCCAAGCGCATGGCAGAATGCTTTCATGTATTAAAAAACCATCAACTGCAGTGCACATCGAAAGCTAGAAGGGTTTTGCAGTCTAAACTTCTCCCAGAGAAGCTCAGTATGGCAAAAGATCCTAAGAACTGCCTGGTGGTATCTCCAACTGGACCAGAGTACTGCACGATCACATCTTACATGCATTTAACTTGCACAGTTTCAACCATAAGCAACTGGTTGGAACTGTCCAAGTTAAATCCAAGCAAGGCAGAATTTCAAAGCTTGTATTGTGCAGGCACCCAGCTCATAAGTAGCTTTCAAGCTCTCTGCCTTGCTTGAGAGGCAAGACCCCCCTCAGTGTGCCGGCTCTGGGAGCGCCCCTCACCCACTAAGCCGCAGAGGTTTTAAGTATACACGATTTTGGTGTGTACGCAGAATTCTTGGAACCAAACCCCCATGCAATATGTGGCCGTACTCTATGGCAGAAGCAGAGAACAGGAATCCAGGTAGTGCCAAAAATGTATTCCAAGTTCCCAGGACAAGACGGACAGAATGGCTTCAGTGAGAATGTGGAAGGCGCAGCACTGCTAAGCGATTCTGTTTAGGATGTGAAACCTTAAGAAAAACAAATATTTCTCCATCTCTGACTCGTGAGAGCCTAGCTAGCTCTGCTCCCATGGTTCCCGTTTGCATGGTTTAGTGGCAGCAGGTGGCCAAAGGGGGCCTTGGCTGAGCCCCAGGACGTTAGGAAAGTCCACGGCACTTAGACCCCGCTTCTGCTGGAGGACTGTGAGTTTTCCTTTAAAGAAAAAGAAGAAGAAAGCAAGCCTTCCAATTCCTGAGAGAAAAGCAGCAAAACAAAACAAACTGGCAAAACTTTAAAGCAATTTCTGTCCACTCCTGCCTTTCAAGTGTTCTTAGCCACTGAGCGAAATCATGGCTGGGACTGATGAGTTGGTTGTTTTGCACCCCAGGAAATAGGAATCTTTGGGGTCCTAAAGAGCTGCTGCTTTTTCTGTTCTTCTCTTCCTCATTTTGAAGTCCTTAGAATCACCATAGGTCTAAATACCTTATTCCCCCCCCCCAATCGTTCCCTGAGGGCTCATCCACACTCCTGTTTGTCCCCTGTTTTATTCCATTTCTCCTTTGATTTCTAGGCAAATTTCTATGTACTGAGTTGAATAGGATCCAAAAGGAAGGAGTCTGATTGGTCCTAGAACAATAGGATTCAGAATGCAGCAGTCTGATTGGTCCTAGAATAATAGGGACCAGAACGCAGCAGTCTGATTGGTCCACAGGAGCCATCCAATCCAGCTCCAGGTGGAAGTGAATCCGCAAACTGATTGGCCTACAGGTGAATAAGCCAATCACGTGGGGCCCATTTTGTAAATAATATATATAAAGCAGACATTCTGAGGGAACTTCCATTCCTCCTCACCATTATGAGCTGAATAAAGAGCATGAAATCCACTCTTAACTCTGAGTATATTTCAGTCTTTTTCTCTCCCCCACTAACCTTCCCTGGGAAACTCACTGTTTACTGCTAAATCGGAACAAAAGCCAATCTACAGCAGAAAACGTGTTCATCCTCTTGGGTGCAAAGTTCCTAAATCTTCCACAGCCAGTTGGACATTAAGGGCAAGGTAGGAGATGATTAAATATTCAGTTTATATTTAATTTAAATTTGTTGTTTAAACTCTGCTCACAAGATGACTCTCCTTTTGAAAGCCAGCCTCATTCTGCACCTATACCTAGTCACAAGCAAAGGTTACTCACATTTGCTCGCTGGGCCTGGGACCCCAAGTCTTTTAAGGTCTTTTAAGGTCCCAGCAGCATCCATCTGCCATACCCTGAGCCCATTCTTAAATCTTTGGCAGGCTGCAGATTTCATATGCTAGCATTTTGGAAATCCTTCTCCTACGCCCATCATTTTTTTGTCTCCAGGTTGGAAGGAAAATCAAGTGTATCAGTTCTGTAGCTCAATAAATAGAATTCCTCAGCCAATGGCAGAAGGTCTTCCACCTTCTGCCAGCCGCCTTTGGCCACTGAGTCCTTTTGGCGCATGGAACGGAATGGAAAACAGAATGTGGAGCTCCGTGAAGGGGATCCATTTGCCCTGCGTGGGCTCAGTCTGCCCTCCACCTCCCTTCTGGATCATTCAAAGCCAGTGATCTCAGAGCAGGGTTTGGGACTAATCTCAAAATCTACAAGGCGAAGAGAAAGGCTAATCATATTGTGCACTAACAAGCAGCTAATGGAGGCCAGGCTTATGCGCCACTTGGCCAGGTGGGCTGGGCCCAAGAGCCAAATTCCTGACACACTTCCAGCCTCCACACCTCTCAGCACCAGTTTTCCACCCCGGCTGACGGATTTTCGGCTCTTCACCTTGTGTTGGGGGAGTGCCCTGCAGCAGGATCCAGACCCCCACGAGTGTGTATTTGAAATGCAATTTGTCTTTAACATGCTCGTGGCCTCACCCCAGCCGAATACCTTGCAGGATCCAGCAACAAACCCTGCCTTACTTTATTTCAGCAGAGAACCTGAAAATGGCTAGATTTTTGTTTCAATCAAAAATTTTATCAGGTTTCACGAGCAAACCAAAATTCAGTCAGGAAAAAAAGGAGTGCTACTTCTAGGATATAAAAAGTTTCCAAAACATTCTAAGCAGTGGAAACACGTACAAGACTCTTGGCTATAAAATAAATCTCAGCCCTGCCCACTTTGATTGAAATACACATTTCATTCATTCTTTTCTTTGTTTTGCCAGACTGGACGTGCCTGTCTTTCGTCCAGAGAGGGACACTGTCCACGGGGGGGTGTTTGCGAAGCAACAGGCATCAGGAATTTATGGGCTGCCTGCGCCAACCCTAGCCCCAGATTTGTACTCAAGCAATAAAGTTAAATATTTCCCCGATTCGGGTCACAGGCAGGGCACTTTTTCTAGGCACTTGCTACTAAAACATCCTCTATCTGATGGGGTTGGGGCAGGGGAAATTGAACTCCCTACAGGTTGCAGCATCAGGAGTCAGCAGCTATGGGCAGGTCCGGCCCAAGATATTTTGGCACCTGAGGCAAACCACAAAATGGAGCCCCTCTCCCTGCCAGGAGAGTGAAGGGGAGAGTGAAGATCTACATCAGGAAAAAGGGAGTGGGGGAAGGAATCAAATCAACCTTTACTTGATGGTTGAAGAGGGAATCAAAGGACATCATTGAGGTGGCTGTGAATCACACCAGGTGGGCGCAGAGCCCAGGAGAGCCGAGAGGGCAGCCCCTTGCCATTTCTTCCCTCAGACTGGAAGGAGACCAGCAGTGCCTCCAATTCGCTGAGAGGCCTCTGTAGAGGTGGCATGGCGGGGGGCACTGCTGAGGAGATGGCAGATCCAGCCTCCAAGGAGCAGTGGCGAGCGGTGAATTGTTTTGTAGAGGAAGAGTTAGGGCCAGAGGTGCCAGCTTGCGAGGGCGATAGTGGGGGCCCGACACTACATACATGAGCATCGCACCTCCCTCCCTAAGCCGGGCAGAAGCTTCCTGGGCTTTGAGAAGGAGGCACCAGGCTCTAATACTTTAATACTCTAATTTACCAGGAACATTTAGGGGACTGGTCTAGTCCCTGTGAGGGACACAGGTGGCGCTGTGGGTTAAACCACAGAGCCTTGGGCTTGCCAATCAGAAGGTCGGAGGTTCGAATCCCCGCGATGGGGTGAGCTCCCGTTGCTCGGTCCCTGCTCCTGCCAATCTAGCAGTTTGAAAGCACGTGAAAGTGCAAGTAGATAAATAGGTACTGCTCCGGCGGGAAGGTAAACAGTGTTTCTGTGCGCTGCTCTGGTTTGCCAGAAGCGGCTTAGTCATGCTGGCCACATGACCCGGAAGTTGTACGCCAGCTCCCTCGGCCAATAAAGCGAGATGAGCGCCGCAACCCCAGAGTCGGCCATGACTGGACCTAATGGTCAGGGGCCCCTTTACCTTTACTAGTCCCCGTAGTCCGCTGACAGCACACCATGGCCAAGGAGCTTGCTGCAGCCGTCACCGTCATTGAGGCAGTGGCAGCACCAGCAGGCAATGCAATCCTTGGAGGCTAGATCTATGGATTCTGCTGCCTGAGGCACTTGCCCCACCTTCCCTCATGGAGCAAGGAACAAATTCCTAGCAAGGAACAAATAACAGTCAACCAAGCCTTACCACACTGGTTTTTACCTGCTGCTTACTGTGTACTCCCCCCCAGTTGCTGGATGATCATTGTTTAATTGTTTGTTAATTGTGGTTCTGGACTGCACCAATGGAAAGGCAGGGAAAGTGTTTTGCAACTCAGAAATCAGCAGCCACACTGGACATGTTGGAAAAGGGTCCAAGTCAACCAAAGACCAAGAAAGACGGGCCCAAAGGAGGGGAAAGAGGCTCAGTTCAGGCTCCCTTGCCCTGAGAGTGATCCTGGCAGCCTAGAGACTGATTGATGAAGCCTCTCCAAACCACTGCACGTCCTGACTCATCACTTGGTAATCACTGCACTAAAATCTGCTGTTCCCTATGAAGGCTGAAAAGGAAGGAAACACAGCTGGAGCATCACAATACAGGCAGAATATTGTTTAAGGCAAAACCACATAATATCATAGCACCCAAGGAGACTTCTTACATAAGAGCTCTGGTGCATAATTCAAGCCTTCAGAGCTGCTCCTGCTGCTGCAAAGATCTACTGTATATAGCCTTTCTCATGCTGAATTCAGCTCCTAACAGTTCAACAGGAGGGGGGCGGGGAAACCCTGCAGAAAACAGAAATTACACTAAGCTGCCTGGAAAAAAGAATCCAGGACTTTTTAATGAATATTGCTCAAGAACATAAGAAAAGCTTGCTGGATCAGGCCAGTGGCCCATCAAGTCAAGCATCCTGTTCTCACAATGACTGACCACAGGCGGGACCTGAGTACAAGATCCCTCTCCCCTCCTGTAGTTTCCAGCAACTGATATTCAGAAGCATTGCTGCCTGCGACTGTGGAGCCAGAACATAACTGTCGCAGCCATTCATCGCCCTCTCCTCCATGAATTTGCCTAATCCCCTTGTAAAGCCCTCAGTCCTGTATACCTGAAGAAGCGTCTCCACCCCCATTGTTCTGCCCGGACACTGAGATCCAGTGCCAAGGGCCTTCTGGTGGTTCCCTCATTGCAAGAAGTGAGGTTATAGGGAACCAGACAGAGGGCCTTCTCAGTAGTGGCACCCACCCTGTGGAACGACCTCCCAACAGATGTCAAGGCAATAGGCAGCTATCTTATCTTTAAAAGACATCTGAAGGCAGCCCTGTTTAGGGAAGTTTTTAATATTTAATGCTGTATTGTTTTTAACACTTGATTGGAAGCCGCCCAGAGTGGCTGGGGAGACTCAGCCAGATGGGCAGGGTATAAATAAGTTGTTGTTGTTGTTGTTGTTGTTGTTGTTGTTGTTGTTGTTGTTGTTGTTGTTGTTGTTGTTGTTGTTATTCAGTGGCATCACTGCTTCCTGTGGCAGCAATCTCTGTAGTTCAACTACACGCAGCATGAATAAGGACTTTCTTTTATCTACCTTGAATCATCTAGCATTCAGGATAGGCTCCTGTCTGAAACTCTGAAAAGCAGCTGCTAGACAGAGCAACGGTGTTATTTTAAACCACCCAGAGACCTGCAGGTATAGGGTGGTATATAAATTCAATCAATCAATCAATCAATCAATCACTTTCACTCCAGTCTCTTTCTTGATCTGTCACCGCCGTCAGCAAATTAAGTGGTTAGGACTTTTTGCCCAGTGGCTGACATTGAACTGCACTTGCCATTTATATAATCTTTATTATGGTCTATGACCCATAACATAGATACAGAATAAAATACAGACTCATCTAGACAACCCCCCAGGGAAGGGAGACTGAAGCGTTATTTGTTTAGTCATGGGCATGTTGATCTTTGATTCGTATGACTACCGAAAGAAGCTTTGCCACGGCCACCGTGATATCATTGGACTTGTTGTCCAGAAGATATTTGATATAGTAGGCTTCAGACTGACCCGGCCAATTTGCCAATACAGTAGTGTTTTAATCAATAGTTCCCTTGCTTGACCATATTGTCCTCAATACAATAAAATATGCCTCATGCAGTCTGGTTTCTCTTCAGATGGTATAAATCTTTCGCACTTGCCATTTTACTGCCCCTTCACTTGGTTTGGAGAGATCCTTTTGCCATCAACAGAACTGGCCCCCTCTCTGCTCTCTCCTTCCATTCACAATCAGAGGCCTCAGCACAGGAGGGCTTCTAGCCTCCAAGTCCTTTAGCCAAAGGGAAACCAGTTCACACAAATGTGCGACATCCAGCTCACTCCTTGTTGGCAAGAGAACCTGAGTTTCATGCTGCTAGAAGATTTCTCCCAAGGAAATGATGCGCAGAGGGCCCTTTTGTCATCAAGTTACCAGCAAGGGCCTAAACTGAAATATTAAATACTTTGGGGAAGGGGGAAAACGAGAGGAAATCGTACCACCTTGTTTTTGCAAGCACCGCAAAAAGTGACATGCATGGCAGCTTTGGAAACCAAGATACATTAATCATGTCAAGGATCCTGTTGACTCTAGGCTATTTTGCTGATTGCGTTTCAGAGAGGAGGATGACGACACACCCACACACACACCAATTTTCTTTAATCCCCCCACATCAGCGTTTGGGGACCACAGCTCTCTAGGCTGCCCACAAATGTATTATATAACTTAGCTTCTTGTTTTGACAATCCACGTGACAACATGCACCAGTTTTGTCTGAGAGATTCAGAAAGGGACAAGGAATGAGCTTTGCCCGTACAAAACCCTCTGGGAGCAATCTGGCCGCCCTCACTTGGGCGAAACACCCAATAATTTCAAGGGAAGTTCTGCTTGGTAACTGCTTGACCACATCGGCTTGCAGTTGGCCCAGACCGTGCAGGATACTCAATTTCTTGGCCAGCATCTAAGATGATTTCCAGCCAAAATGCGTAATGTACAGGATGATGATTGTACAGATGGGACCAAAGGAGGATGGGAAGATGGCTGGCCAGTGGGGAGGAAGGGCAGGGAGGGAGACAAACACGATTCTTTTCTTACCAGCAATGTCTGGTGCCTCTTGGGACTCCAAGGAAGGTCAACAGGAGGTGGAGCCAAAGCCAATGGCAATCAGGGGCAACTAATTCCAGGTTTGTCTCCAGTGACCCCTTCTCTGCTGAGAACTATGAGGGCAACTGAGAGTGTCATAGAATCCTGGAATTGTAGAGCTAGAAGGGGCCCCCAAAGGTCATCTAGGCCAATCCCCCTGCAGTGCAGGAACCACAGTTAAATACCGTATTTTTTTCTCTATAAGACGCACCAGACCATAAGACGCACCTAGTTTTTGGAGGAGGAAAGTATGAATCTGAATCTCAGAAGCCAGAACAAGAAGAGGGATCGCTGTGCAGCGAAAGCAGCGATCCCTCTTGCTGTTCTGGCTTCTGGGATAGCTGCGCAGCCTGCATTTGCTCCATAAGACGCGCACACATTTCCCCTTACTTTTTCGGAGGGAAAAGGTGAGTCTTATAGAGCAAAAAGATATGGTCATCTCTGACAGGTGGCTACCCAACCTCTGCTTAGAAACCTCCAATGAAGGAGTGTCCACCACCTTCTGAGGGAGTCCGTTTCACTATTGAGCAGCTCTTATTCTCAAAAAGTTATTCCTAATGTTCAGCTGGAATCTCATTTCTTGTAATTTGATTCCAAAAGACAGAGGCTAACAGGCAGGGCTGCCCCCTGAACAGGCTCTAAGAAGGCAGACAGATGGGGCTGGCTGAGAGCAGACAAAACTTGGTGAGGTAGTGCCCAATTATCATCATCATCTTGTTGTTGTTGTTGTTGTTGTTACTATGTTCCTCCTAGGAGCTCAAGGTGGCATACATGGTTCTCCCTCATCCCATTTTACCCTCACAACACCCCTGTGAGGTAGGCTCCGCTGAGAGATAGCGACTGTCACCCAGGAAGATTCACGGCTTAGTCTGGTCTCCAAGGCAATAGCCCAGTACTCTAACCACTACACCACACTGCCTCTCGGACCAGTCTTGATTCTCCTCAACACTCCTCGCCTCCCCAGATAAGCCTTGCTGCAGATATCCTCTAGCACATCTAGTCCAGTGACCAAGAGCTCACTGAAGCAGGGGCTCACAGAATCAAAGAATGGTAGAGTTGGAAGGGACCCCAAGGGTCATCTAGTCCAACCCCCTTCAGTGCAAGAATGACAGCTAAAGTGGCTGTTTCGAGGGAGGGGGTTCCCAATAGGACCCAGCTGAAGCTGCCAGACCAACCCTTCCCTAAACTGCTCTGCAAATTAAGCAGCACACTCCTATGCACAGAAGACCCATCAAATTCAACTGGTCTTACTCCCAGGAAAGTGCATCTAGGACTTCAGCCTAGAAGAATTATATTACATAAGGAGGAGCAAATGTCACTGAACAATGAAAGGATCAAAAGGCAATCTTGCCAGATTTCAGCCGTTATCATCTCTCCCCTTGCATTTCATACCTGTGTCTAAGACACGCAGTCCAGGCGGCCCACATTCCCACTCAAGTCAACAGTAGCCAAAGCAGAGCCATTGCTCTCGATGCTCCCTTAGCGATACCCAAGGATGGATTTCTAAGCTGGTCACTTACACAGTGTGTGCTGGATATGATGACGGAGCTCGAGATGAAGCTGAGCCCATCGTTCATGCTGACCTGGAGAGCAGCTTCCCTAGAAAAAGGGAGGGAGGGCGAGAGTCATTACCCAAACCGGGCCCGGACTTACAATCCCCCTAGCGCATGAAAATATGATGTTGCGGGCTTGGAGGGCGGGGTCAGTCTGGATGATGCCCTGAGTCCCTTCCAACTCTTGAAATCCTGTCTCTGTGGGAGCAGGCGGCGTGAGGGCAACTTTTGGCTGTCTGGTTAAGCACCATGATTTAAAGAAGTGGCTCTGTGCCCTAGAGTGCATGGGTGGGTCTTGCCCCCACCCCCCAGCTGGGCAGACTCAGGCATCATCGCCAAGAACGTGCCATTGGATGCAATGTCGCAAGCGGCCCCAGCCCACCCGCTCGCTTGCCCATCACTTGGGAACTGAGG
The DNA here is from genome assembly GCF_964188305.1 of Podarcis bocagei. Taxonomy (NCBI): domain Eukaryota; kingdom Metazoa; phylum Chordata; class Lepidosauria; order Squamata; family Lacertidae; genus Podarcis; species Podarcis bocagei. Next base: position 88,453,291 of record NC_138132.1, on the reverse strand, counting down.
GAAGACTCGCCCCATCTGCCTGGATTCTTCCCAAGAATGAACACATTTATTTGCAGATAGACATTACAAAAAACAACAACACTGAGAGTTTCCAGTTCAGTTTCATCACAAGGAAGCAGATCCAATTCACCGTATTTTTCACTCCATAAGACGCACCTAACCATAAGACACACCTAGTTTTTAGAGGGGGAATGCAAGGAAGAAAAATTCTTTAAAGTGAGCGCTGAGCAGAGTCTGTATGCATCCCAGGCTCTGCTCAGCGCTCCCTTTCACGAGCCGCAAGGAGCGTGTGTGCGGCGCTTGCAAGCTTTTCCCCGAGGAGGGAGAAGGGCAGCCCTCTGTCCCTTCCCCCACCTCCCACAAAAGCCAGGGATAGCCGTGTGAAGCCTCCTCAGGGCAGTGGGATGAAGGCTCCCCGTGCCCTGAAGAGGCTTCGTGCGGCTAAGCCAGCAGCTAGAACAGCAAGAGGGAGCGCTGCGCAGTGATCCCTTTTGCTGTTCTGGCTTCTGGGATAGCCGAACTGCCTGCATTCGCTCCGTAAGATGCACACACACTTCCCCTTACTTTTTAGGAGGGAAAAAGTGCGCCTTATAGAGCGAAAAATACGGTAAGTTTTTGACCCAGAAACTTCCTATCACTTGAGGAGTACAAAGCTCTACTCTTGCCAAAGACAACTGCAAAGAAGCAAAGGGGACGGAGGCAGCTGCGCTGAGAGAGAGGTGGTCCTGTCTCTGCAGACGTGGAGCTTCAGGTCTGCTTTGGGTAGCCCAGTTAGCCTAATTTCAGCATCAATGGCACCAACTTCAGCTGAAGGTGCAGAAGGAATCCTGACAAGCCCACAAAATAAATGGTTTTCTTAAGAAGGGAATAAGGCAGTCATAGAAAAAAGAAAACCTTACCCCTAAATCTCGAGGTTTATAATGAAAACATGCATAACAGAAGAAAGGCATTCCATTCCCACCACCCTTCTGAGTAATACCCCTCCCCACCTTCTCACTATATAGAAGGATCTGGCAACTATATAGAAGGATCTGTTTCAGTGTATCTGAAGAAGTGTGCATGCACACGAAAGCTCATACCAAGAACTAACTTAGTTGGTCTTTAAGGTGCTACAGGAAGGAATTTTTTTATTTTGACTATGGCAGACCAACACGGCTACCTATCTGTAGTTAGAAGAAAGGCAGAAAGAGGTAAGAGCCGTCCCACATTCTAACAAACCTACATGCCAACTTCTCGCAGCACAGGGGCAGGGCAGAGCAGGTAGGTGTCCTCCACTTTGAATGGTTTCTCATCTGAAAAGAGAAGCAGAGAAGGCAGTCTGAGCGCATGTGAGTTGGGCAGAACAACGTTTGTAGGTGGCAATTAAAGTGGAGGGTGACAGTGTTTGTTTTACCAAAGAACATGCTTACAGTGCTCTTCAACAGTGCTTTTTTTGCAGGTTACAGCAAACTGAAATAGACATAATCTCCCCCCCCCCACCGCCAGCTATGTATCCCCAGTTATATACCCATTTCCACCCAAACCTGCGTCCTCCTGTGCTATACAGCACAGCAAGCAAAATCCTCAATAAGATATAGAAAACAGGGGTAGACATCTCTGCTTAGGCTCACATACAAACCTCACATACAAGACAAATATACACATAATAAAACCACAGCTGATGTTTCCAAAGAAATGCAATTTTCAAAAATCCTATACAGTGGACGCTCGGGTTGCGAACATGATCTGTGTGGGATGCACGTTCGCAACCTGCATCTGTGCGCACGCAGGTTGCGATTCGGCACTTCTGAGCATGCGCAAAGCGTGATTTAGCACTTCTGTGCATGCGCGACTGCTGAAACCCAGAAGTAACCCACTCTGGTACTTCCGGGTTTCGGCGGTCCGTAACCCAAAAAAACACAACCTGAAGCAGCTGTAACCCGAGGTATGACTGTACAATTAAGAACAGCAGTGCTGGGGAGACACTGAAGGGACCTATCCGGAGTGAACAGGCCAAATGCCCCAATAGAAATTGACGAAATAAAAGAGACTATAAAAGAACTTAAAAAGGGGAAAGCTCCAGGACCAGGTGGATTTACAGCAAGTTACTATAAGGAAATGAAAAACATCCTATCAATACCCTTGAAAAAAGTAATGGATAACATTCTCAAGGAAAGAGAAATCCCAGAAACATGGAAAGAAGCGTTTATCACCTTTATTCCAAAACAAGACTCTGATTTAACTCAAGTTAAAAACTATAGGCCTATTTCACTACTAAATACAGATTACAAAATCTTTGCTAGTATTTTAGCGCAGAGGATTAAGAAAATACTACAAGAAGTTATTCACAAAGACCAAGCGGGTTTCCTACCTGGCAGACAGATGAAAGATAATGTAAGGAATATAATTAATATTCTGGAATATCTGACCGCCAGGAACGAGAAGCAAGCTATGTTAATATTTGTGGATGCAGAAAAGGCCTTTGACAATATATCTTGGGACTTTATGATAAAAAATTTAGAACATATGGAGGTGGGGAAGGAATTCCTCAATGGAATAAGGGCAATATACACTGAACAGAAAGCTAAATTGATTGTTAATAATGTGACTACGGAAGAAATAGGGATAACCAAGGGTACAAGACAAGGGTGTCCACTTTCGCCACTGTTGTTTATTATGGTCCTGGAGGTCTTTCTAAAAGCTATAAGGGAAAATGAGGCAATAAAAGGGGTGGCAGTAGGCCGAAATGAATATAAGGTTAAAGCCTTTGCCGATGATCTGGTTCTAACGGTGGAAGAACCTTTGGAGAGTGTTAAAAATATACTTACAGAGGTGGAAAGATTTGGTCGTGGCAGGATTTACATTGAATAAGAAAAAGACTAAAATAATTGCTAAGAATATGAACCAGGAAATGATAGAAATAGTGCAACAACAAACGGATATAGAAGTGGTAAAGAAGGTGAAATACTTGGGTATTTGGGTAACCCAAAAAAATATTGATTTATATAAGAATAATTACTTACCAGTGTGGAATGGAATAAAGAAAGATCTGGAGGTGTGGGGACGAATGAAGTTATCTTTATGGGGAAGGATTTCATCTATAAAGATGTCCGTGCTGCCAAAATTGTTATTTTTGTTTCAGACAATTCCAATAATCAAGGGGACTGTGACCTTTAAAGAATGGCAAAGAGCAATTTCAAGGTATATATGGCAGGGTAAGAAGCCAAGAATTCAATTTAAGTTATTAACAGATGCTAAAGAAAGAGGAGGCTTCGCCCCGCCAGGCTTGAAATTGTATTATGAAGCTTCGTGTCTCTGTTGGTTAAAGGAATGGGTAAAATTAGAAAATACAGAGTTGCTTGATTTAGAAGGATTTGGCAATAGATTTGGCTGGCACGCCTATTTATGGCTTGAAAAAAAGAAAATCCATACAGGTTTTGAGAACCACATTTTCCGAAGATCGTTGATTGAAATATGGGATAGGTATAAAAACCTACTCGAGCCAAAAACTCCACACTGGTTATCTCCATTAGAGATTATGAGTGTTAAAAAAATCAATATGAGAAGGAATTGGATTACATATGGAAATTTGATGGTAAAGGAAGGGGGGGATGAAAATGAAACCCTATGAAGAAGTGAAAGAGTATGTATATGATTGGCTGCATTATTTTCAAATAAATGAAATGTTTAAAAAGGATCTTAAAGAAAATGGATTTACAGAGAAAGATTCAAAATTTCAAATGGAAGTAATAAATAATGATTGTAAGATCTTATCTAAAATGTATAAGATACTGCTGGAATGGCATACAAAAGATGAAGAAGTCAAATCTGTTATGATACAATGGGCCAGAGATTTTGGGTACAATATACAATTTAAAGATTGGATTAAATTATGGAGTGAAAACATTAAATTCACCGCATGTATTGCGTTAAAGGAAAATGTTATGAAAATGATTTATAGATGGTATATTACACCGGTAAAAGTTGCAAAAATGTATAAAACATGTAAGAAATGTTGGAAATGTAAAGAAAAGGATGGTACTTTTTACCATATGTGGTGGGAATGTAAGAAAGTGAAGAGCTTCTGGGAACTGATATATAAAGAATTGAAGAAAATGTTGAAATATACATTTCCTAAAAAAACAGAGGCTTTCCTTTTAGGAAATGAAATAAACAGAAAGGACTGTAAACTTTTCCAGTATGCAATAACAGCGGCAAGAGTATTATTGGCCCAGAGATGGAAACAGGAACAAGTTCCTACTTTGGAGGAGTGGAGAATGAAGCTGATGGACTATGCAGAACTTGATAAAATGACAGGGAAGATCAGATACCAACGAGATCAAAAGTTTATCGAGGACTGGGGAAAATTTGTTGAGTATTGGGGAGGTTTAAGTGATAATGAAATAACGTTTGCGGCATTCAAAGAAGCTCTGTAAAAATTTAAAGAAATATTGTAAGAAAGGAAAACAGGTGTGGATAGGTTTGTCAAAAGGCAATACGAAATGTAGGAAATGTGTAACTAAAAAGTTTAATTCGGATGATTGTCAGAATGGCTGATGGAAGTCCAAAAAAGGAGAAAATTTGTAAAGTGGAAATGTCTATCTATTTTTCTTTTGCTGAAAATTAATAAAAAATATTATATATATATATATAAAAGAACATGGACCACTGCACAGGGACAAACAAAAGAGGATGCCTTCACCCCGGTGTGGCTCCCTTTCATTACATACACAGCCCAACAAGACAACAACCTAAACCCCCCCCCCCCACACACACACCGACAGAATACAAATTGATATGGCTGATTTGACCCAGCATCCCCCTTGCCCTCCACCCACAAACAAAACTCACTGCAACCAACTGAATGCAAGCAGCCATGCTCTGGGCTCTCCAACCTCTCCCCCCAACCTCACAATGCCTATGGCAGCAGCATCTCACACTGAATGTAACTGACCTTCAGATAGGACTCTATGAACTGAAAACAGGAACGGTATAGGTACCTTTGTTATCCATGAAAATCTTTCAATAAAAAACTTTTTTTTTAAAAAGTCCTATTTCTATGGAAGGTTAATCTCACCATGGATAGCAATGGTACTGAAATAAGTCTGTTTCCCAATGATTTCAATTCATAGAGAAATGGGCAATAAATCAAGTCTCGAAAGATAAATAAGACCAAAAAAGGAAATGAATTACTACGAGACATTGTAATATAGAGGAAATACCGCTTAATAGAAAGTGGAGCAGATAGTTGTTCGCATTGACCAATGGTTTTAAATAACCATATACATAATAAATTATATTTATATATAATTTATAAATAAGTAAGTAATTCCACCAGCAGATGGAAATTCGGAAGTCCCTCTGTTGTAATTTTTGCTAATGTTTCTCTGTTTCTGCTTTCTTTGTTTCCCCCCCTTTTTCTCGATTTCCCTTTTCTCTTCCTTTGTATCTTACGTGGCTGTAATCTTATTGCATGATAGGAAAACCTCAATAAAAATCATATTGGGGGGGGGGGGGAGAAAAATCAGAAAAGCACATTAACTTTGGCTCAGAAATAAACTGCCAAGCCCTGAAGTTTGCATGACACGTGTCCTGTCCTCCACTCCAGATGAGGGTTGGGCTGCCTCATCCTGAAGAACAGAAACGTGAGAACATAAGCAAAACCTGCTGGATCAGGCCAATGCCCCATCTAGTCCACCATCTTGTTCTCACAGTAGCTAACCACAGACCTTCCATGTGTCCTTATTTCCCAGGGACAGTCCTGGATTTACAGAAGCAGTCCAAGTTTCTGATTTGATCCTGGAATGGATCGCTTTTCCTTAGGATGTCCCTATTTTCATTGGAGAAATGTGGGAGGGTATGGAGTTATCTGCCCCACCCCCCGTGCCAACTGAAGGCATTCCTGTATAGCAATATTTTAAAAAATGTTTTATTCAATCAATCAACCTTTATTACGGCCCAGAGACCCAACAAATCATTACAAAGCAATGCACAATTTAAACAGTGTACCTCCAGGTTAAACAAGCATTTTGTTTAGACTTAAAGATAGGGATCACTGGTTCTTGCAACCACCGATAAAAACTTCGCCACTGCTAATGTTCTAGCGTTTGTCCGGTCTTCCAATAGGAACCTGACATAGTGAGCCTCTGATTTTCCCAGGAAAGGTACCAGCAAGGGTAATATCAGTTCAGCCCTGGCCTGCTCGTATTTCGCACAGTGCAGCAAAATATGTTTTATAGAATCGATGTCTTGGGCACACGAGCAAAGTCTGTCCTGGTAGGGAATTAATGTTTTATTATGTTTTTATATATGCTGGAAGCTGCCCAGAGTGGCGAGGGCAACCCAGTCAGATGTGCAGGGTATAAAGAGCAAAATTATTATTATGGTCTAGGACGTCCCTATTTTCATCGGAAAATGTTGGAGGGTATGTAACCAGATGTCCATAGGAAGCCTGAAGGCAGAACCTGCAGGTTCCAGCAACTAGTAGCCATCAGTTGCTCTCTCCTCCATGAATTGGTCTGATCTTCTTTTTAAGCCATCAGTGTTAGTGGCCATTACAGTCTCCTGAAAGGAGTTCCATAGTTTAACTATGCCCTGAATGAAGAAGGACTTCCTTTTATCTGCCAGGAATCTTCCAAAATTCAGCTTCATTGGATGATCATGAATTCCAGTGTTATGAGGAATTCACTTTCTTCATGCTATGCATAATTTTAGAAACATTTCACCTCTTACTCGCCTTTTCTCTAAACACGGCTTCCATTTTGAAAGGGTCCCTCAGAGAGAGCCAGCGTTGCACAGTGGTTAGAGTGTTGGACTAAGACCTGGGAGACCAGGGTTCAACCCCTGACCCGGCCAATTTGGTTGAGTTGGCTTTGGTCAATTTTGACCATTTTAAAGCAAAATCCATCTGCTGCAGAAAAACTTAACCTAGGTTGTAGAACCATCTTCAGCTGAGCTGAAAGGATCATAGCATCTTTTTAACCTTTTGGCCTTGACAATCTTATTTGATTATTTTAGACAATTCCAAAGAACAGCTTTAATCCCACTTTAGCCCCAAAGCCTGCTTTTCATTTCCTCTCGAGTTAGGCCGACAAGGTCTTTTCTTTGAGTTACTCAACATGCTTATGCAGGAACCCAAAGCATCTTGTAGTAAACAATGCTGGTGACTGATTGCAAGGAGACCAGCTGGGCTGGAGTCTGGATGAGCTTGACATTTCTGCTCCCAGGCATAACAAGGTTGGCTCTCAGCATTCCCAGTTTGTCCCCAGTCACCTCAGGAAAATCCCTCAGAGAGTCATAACATCTCGCAACAGTCATTTTGGCTTTCTTTGCTCAGAATATTTTCCCCATTACTTTTCTCAGTGTCAACAATACTTAACGCAACCTTGCAAGTTACTAGTCCACAATTTTGGGTTTTTGTTTTGTTTTTTATACCTAGTCCACCAGCCCAGCCCAGTTATGTTAGAAACTTCTAGCCTAAAAGGAACTACTGTAAGACATCTCTTCCTGTTCACCTGGAGAAACTTTTCACTCATTTTATTCTTAAGAGTCACTCAGCCACAGTGGTGTAGAGACTGCAGGGTCACACTAGAACATGGGAGGCTAGGATTCAAATCCTCCCTCAGCCATGAAGCTCATGAGGTGACCCTGGGGCCCAGTCAGTACCTCTCAGCCTAGCCTACCTCACAGGATTGTTGTGGGGATTAAATGCACAACCATTACCTCCTTCTCATTCAGTCCCCACAACCACCCTTTGAAGCAGTTTAGGCTGAGAGAAGCAATGAGCTCACTTGCCCAAGTGAGCTCCATGTCCAAGTGGGAATTCAAACTCTGGTCTTGCAGGGCCTTGCTGACACTCTAACCACTACCAGACCCTCTAAGTGTCCCTATTTTCAAAGGACACCCCTGATTTAAAGAAACCATCCCGGTTTCTGATTTGATCCCGGAATGCCCCATTTTTCCTTAGGATGTCCCTTATTTTCATTGGAGAAATGTTGGAGGGTATGGAGTTATTCCCCCCACCCCCCGTTGCCAACAGAAGGAATCCCTGTATATCGATTTTGTTTTTTATTGTTTAATGTTTTGTTATGTTTTTATATATGTTGGAAGCTGCCCAGAGTGGCTGGGGCAACCCAGTAAGATGGGCGGGGTACAAATAGTAGAATTATCATTATGGAATGGGATGTCCCTATTTTCATCTGAGAAATGTTGGAGGGTATGCACTACATCTCTGTAAGATGTAGCTGAATATCACCCCAAGGTCTCTAGTTTATCCTTCTCTTAGCTTAGTTCAGCCATCCCCAGCCTAAAAGTCCAGTTGTTTTAGACCACTGCATCCCATCAGTCCCAGCATCCTACAGCCACACAGCCTGGGCCTGGTGGAAGTTGTAGTCCAAAACATCTGGAGGGGACCAGGTTGGGGTCCCTTAGCCAGCCTCTTTTATCCATGCCATGATTCAAGGTCTTGTGCTTCCACTTCCTGAGAAGGTTCTCTTTGCCTTCCCCACAATAAATCTGCACATCCTTTGTAGTCTGACATTCCCAAGGGAATGCAAGTTTAGCTGGCAAGTGGGGAGGGCTCACTTTTTGCTTGATCATCAGTTGCTGCTTCATCACAAATACATCCTTCGGCTGTTCCCCTCCTCCCCTCTGCAGCACAAACAAAAACTGGTGTCCACCATTCCATCAGACTGCTCCCTGGAAAGACTTCTTGCAAAACAAAATCATGATGCATTTGAAACTGGGATACCAAATTTGAAAAAGTAATTAGACAGCGATGAGCCTCACCAAAGAGTAATTGCCCCAAATCTGGATCTTGACATCGAGGGAATTCTCCTTTTCTACCTATATTCTATCCTTGCCACTAACACCAAACAGATGCCTGTGGGAAACTTGCAAGGAGGATTTGAGAACAAAAGCACTCTCTCCTCCTGTGGCTTTCAACAACCAGTATCTGGAACCATTACTGCTTCCTGCGATGGAGGCAGATCATGCCTAGTAGCCACGGACAGACTCCATGAATGCTCATGGGAAGCCTGTAAGCTGGACTTCAGTTCAACACCACTGTGCCCACCTGCAGTTCCAAACAACTGCACTCCACTTTCTACATAGGAACCATCCATTAACTTCCACTCTCTGCTTCCTGCTTCTGAACCAGTTACTGATCCGTAAAAGAACCTCTCTATTCCGTGACTACTAATTTCACTCAAGAATCCTTGGTTAGGGAACTGACCTAACGGTTTTGTCATTGTGTGTTTTAATTTTTTGCCGTTTTTATAGTTAAAACAAACTTAAAAGCCAATTAGGCACATAAGTGGCATATAAATCAATAATAAATAACAATTGTCCATGTGAACCACTTGAAAACAAATCAAATTACTTGCACCCTTGGGTTATTTTTATTTATTATTGGAGAGAACCCTAGGTGTGGCTGGTTTTATGTGTCATACTGTAGTCAATTTAGGGATTGTGCACTTTGAATCTTTACATATCATCTGCTTCCTTGCCAGTGGATCTTCAGTCATGCAACCCTCGGAAATATTCACACCATCCAGAAATGTTTGCTTATTCTGGCGCAGACGTTTTTCCAACTCTCACTATGGTGGCAGCATGGAATATTTCCTCCAACAAAAGAGCCCCTTTAAAAAAAAACCAAAACACCCTGAAGTTTATTTTGTGGGGAAGTCAGAATGCAGTCAGAGAGACAGTGCTGGATTCTCCAAGCCAGAAAAATCGCCTGCTCAGGAGCCCAGCGAATGGGAAAGAAGTGTTTTGCTCATGCTGTAATGAAAACCAGGCCGGAATCGTGCTATTATTTCCCTGCTCTGCATCGAAGCATTCAGAGAGCCAAAGCAACTTACGACAGCCTTGGGTTGTGAGTGGGTGGAGGGAGAAGGGGCTGGAGGCGAATGAATAATATAGGCAGTTATGTCACAGGGTCAGCTGTTTGTGTAGACAGTGAAAAAGGCTGGGGCAAAAAATATATATATCATTCTCTCTAATGGACCGTTCTGTCGTGCTTAAGCTTTTTAAATTGACAGCAGATGCTTCGTCTTCAACTTGGGATAAAATTCCATGTGGAAGAAAGAAGGTGGATCTACTTTTTCCCAGCCACCCCCCCACCCCTTTCTCTCTCTCACACACACACACCTGGAATTGTAAATGTTACAAAGCGGGCTCTATCCCTTACCAAGAACTTCACAGATTCACATAGTTGGGAGTCAGAAGGGACACCAAGCGTCATCTAGTCCAACACCTGCAGTGAAGGAATCACAGCTCAAGAATCCCTGATAAGTGGCCACTCAATCCGTCTATAAAAACCTCCTGTGAAGGAGAGTCCACCACCTTCCGACATAGTTGGCTGCTGAACAGCTCATACCACCAGAAAGTTCTTCCTCATGTTGAGTCGGAATCTGTTTCCTTGTCTTTTGACTCCACTGGTTGGGGTCGTCCCCTCTGGCGCGGCAGAAAACAAGCTTGCTCCACCTTCCATGGGACAGCCCTTCAGGTATTTGTAGAACGCTACTATGTGACCTCCAATCTTCTCTTCTGCACCCAACTCCCTCAACCTTTCCTTAGAAAGACCCTGTTTCATCTTGGTCACCCCTCCTCTGAGCATCTTCCAGGTGGTCAATTTCCTTCTTGAACTGGGCAGAGGACTCCAGGCGGGGTCTGACCAAGGCAGAATTGAGTGGTACAATGACTTCCTTTGCTCTGGATTCATGGATGAACGCTGTGGCTTTTAGAAAACCTCCCCATTGCTCTCCCACTGGTCTAACTGAAGCAGGAATGGCTTGCTGGCTTTGCCTTATCTGCCTCTGGCACCACGAGAAGCTGCACCAACAGAAGAATCAAGAGCAGCATGATGTGACCTACATACGGCTTCCATCAGGTCCTAATTGATTCAGCTCAGCTTTTAAAGCCTGCAGCAGCCAAGAGTCACATCACTGCCTCAAGAATGCAGGAATGGAGAGGGAGTTCCAAGTTTAAGACTTGAAGGCAGCTCTGTGTCAAACTGTACTAATTTACACTAGGGAAAGGACTCCGTCCAACATCTTCACAAAGGAGACGCGGACATTTTTCTGGAAAAAATCTAAGGAGGTTATGCTGCCTTTCCCTACTGTAAAAATATGTGGCTCTAGATTTAGCTCAATGGTTCCCAAACTTTTTTTTGCCCTACCCCCGGTTCCATAAATTCATCCCCACTGCCCCCTACCCTATAAAAAGCATTATTCAGACTAGCAGTCTGCACGACCCACTAAAGAAGATAATAACCTCCCAAAATTCAAAACACTAACAATTAATTGCATATCTATTCAAAATGCACTGAATACTATTAAGTTTAATTAATTCAACAGAACTGGTGAACTTGATCCAGTGGTACCAGCTTTTCAAAGTCTCTAATAGTCATTTACACCTCCAGTTTCCCCTCCTGCCCCCACTTGCCTCTTAGCGCCCCCCCCCCCGGAAATCCTACCGCCTCCCAGGGGACAATACTGTGCAATTCGGGAACCACTGATTTAGACCTAGATTCCTTTTGTTGTATCTTCATAATATTATATTTTATATTCAAGGCACGTGATCTTCTGACCTGGCTGTTCTGAGTCTGACCCCAAAACCAGAAGTTTCTTGTTTGCTTGTCAGAAAAAGCTTCTACATAATATGGTGAATCTGAATTTTTATTGAAATGCGTAAGATCAGTCGCTGGTTACCATGAGAGCTTCTTGTTGTTGTTTAGTCGTTTAGTCGTGTCCGACTCTTCGTGACCCCATGGACCAGAGCACGCCAGGAGAGCTTACTTTAACACAAAATGCTGCTTATTATTGTCTGTTTCAGTAACTTATGTCCTTCTTGCCTTCCCACTCAAGCAAACTCAAAGCAACTCACATGATAAAACATGACACGAATGAATCCAGCATAAAACCCCAGCCTAATGACAGCTCAGAGCCTTTTCCCTAGAAGGCAGCAAGTGAGGCAGGCCAACTCAGGAGGCTGATTTTGAGTGCTGTGGAGGGGCTTCAGACTGTTAGCTATTTAATTTATTGTTGCCATGGAAAAGGAGAGGTGCTTGTGGGGTTTCCTGCCTCGGATGCCAAAATAACTTGATTAGCCTTGGATCTTTATTGTACCTTGTCATGTGAGGAGATGGAAAGCAGGGTAGCATCTACTTCTCTGCCTCAGGGGGCCAGATACCTGAGACTCATTTACACCTCAAACACCCCACTGCTGCCCCTTTGCCTCCTAGGGAATCCCACAGCACTCCAGGGGTGTCACCGCTCACTTTGGGAGATACTGCTGCAACCTAACACCACCCCTGCCTCTCCTGGAGACGGACAACATCTGCTATTCTCCTTGACCAGGAGAAGAAGAAGAGGAGTTTGGATTTGATATCCCGCTTTATCACTACCCTAAGGAGTCTCAAAGCGGCTCACATTCTCCTTTCCCTTCCTCCCCCACAACAAACACTCTGTGAGGTGAGTGGGGCTGAGAGACTTCAGAGAAGTGTGACTGGCCCAAGGTCACCCAGCAGCTGCATGTGGAGGAGTGGGGAAGCGAACCCGGTTCACCAGAGTCCACTGCTCTTAACCACTACACCACACTGGCTCTCAACACAGGAGCTCTCCTGCTTTCCGCAAGGGTTTCCCAAAGCGAAGGGGCAAACATCATGGAAGTGGACAGCGAGCCAAGCCTAGCACCATTAGCCAACTGAGCATTCAGACAGAGAGAAGAGCGAACTACTCACTGAGCGTGACAGTCTCGTTGATCCTGAAGCTGCAGAGGACGCGGTCGACATTGCGAGCGTGGCGAAAGCCGTTCCCCGTCACGACCACTTGGAATGACTCTGGAAAGACAGGGAATTACTGGTTCTCCTCCCCACATCTAATAAAGGCACCACATTTTCTCTCTTTTTTGAAACATTTTTTTTTTACTTTTAAATGTAAAATACAGCAATACAAAATATACTTTCCATCACAACTCAAGTCAAAGAAGATTTAAATCAACCTTATACAGTGGTAGCTCTGGTTGCGAACGGGATCCATTCCGGAGCCCCGTTCTCAACATGAGCAGAACGCAACCCGCGTCTGCGCGTGCACGGGTTGCGATTTGCCGCTTCTGCGCATGGGCATGACGTCATTCTGAGTGTCTGCGCATGCACGAGCGGCAAAACCCGGAAGTAACCTGTTCCGTTACTTCCGGGTCACCGCGGGACACAACCTGAAAAGACGTAACCTGAACTGACTGTAACAAGAGGTATGACTGTAGAACTAAAAATGCTTAGATTCCCCCCTCACCTAAAATAAATAAATAAACAGGAGTTACATCTTGATCATTTCCCTCATCTTTTGCCTCACAGGGATTAGGCCAATGGCTCATCTAAGTCCAGTATCCTGTTCCCACAGTGGCCGACCAGATGCTTGGGGGCTTGTCAATATCATTCTGAAACCCTTCTAGCTCTCTGGGTGCCTCCATGCTCCCCCAGGCTGAACATCTGATATATTACTAAGGAGAAAAAGCAAAAGCAACCACCGTCCTCCTTCCAAAAGAAACTGACCCTGTAAAAGGATTCTTGGGGAGAGTCTGCAAAGGACAGACTGTTGGGCAAATCCCACACAGGACAGGACCAGCGGCAACTACAACAGGAACACTACACAGCCTTCTAGGACCAGGTGCCAAACTGTCAAAGAATAATAGAATTGCAGAGTTGGAAGGGACCCCAAGGGCCATCTAGTCCAACCCCCTGGAATGCAGGAATCCTGTCCACAGCTGTCCCTGGGTGGGCTCAAACCACTAACCTTCTGGTTAACAGCCAGACACAATGACCCACTGTGCCACTGGTATCAGGTGTTGCTAGGCTACAATTGCCATCGCCCCATACCACTGCCCAGGCCAGTGGATGGGAGCTGGGGTCCAACCACACCTGGAAGTTGTCAGGTTCCCCTCCCCTGCCATATATATATACTTTTAATTTTTTTAAATAATAATCTTTATTGGTTTAAAATACAGACATAAACATAAAAGATGGTTTATGGCAGAAACAAAGAAGAAAAAAGTCAAGATGAAAAAAGAAAAGAAAAAACTGTACAAAAAGAAACTGGATCTTCTCAAATAAAAAATAAAAATTATGGATATAAAACTTCCAATCGTTCTCATTATACTATTTATGCTGTCATTGTTTTCTCGCACAGCTTTATGTTATATCATATTATTTTCATATAATCCAAAAACAATTTATTACAGTTTTTTACTTACAGGTATCATTCAAGTTCTGCTAGTATAGTACTATTTGTACAGTATAGTCTTAAATATTCTTTAAATGTTCTCCATTCTCCATATACTTTCTGATTTAAAGCTCCTCTAACTCTTCCCGTCAGTTCTGCTAGTTGCAAGTACTCTATCATAAATGTCTGCCACTCTGGTATTGTTGGTGTTGTTTTGCTTTTCCAGTTTCTCGGCACAGTATTCTAGCTGCTGTAATTGCATACATGAACAATGGTCTTATATTTTTTTAAATTTTAAATTTTCTGCCTAGTAGAAAAATCTCTGGTCTTTTGGAAGACACAAGATTTACCCACACTGGAAGAATGGCAGATGAAGGTAATGGACTACATGGAACTGGCAGAAATGACTGGCAGAATTCGAGATCAGGGAGAAGAGGTGGTGGAAGAAGATTGGAAGAAATTTAAAGACTACTTGCAGAAATACTGTAAAATTAATGAATGTTAAAGGGATGTTGGATTGAAAATAAGCGGTATTGGTAAAAAGATTAACAAGAATATGTAAATATGGATTGATAATGGTGGAAAATATATATTTAAAATAGGTTAAGATGTTGAGCAAGGATAAATGATAGAGGGTAAGGACTTGCTGAATTAAATATTTGAACTGGAATACAAAAAGGGAGGTGTGAGGAGGTCAGGAAACTAGTAAATGAAGTATAAGATATGAAAATATTGGGTTTTTTTCTTTTTTCTTCTTGTTAACTGCTTTCTATTTTGCATTTTTCATGTGTTTTGTTTTTGTACCTTTGTAGTTTTTTCTTCTTCTTCTATTATGTTTAAACTTTGAAACTTTTTATTGTTTTTAAAATTTCAATAAATATTACTTTAAAAAAAGAAAAGAAAAATCTCTGGTCTTTTTTTAAAGGTAAAGGTAAAGGGACCCCTGACCATTAGGTCCAGTCGTGACTGACTCTGGGGTTGCGGCGCTCATCTCGCTTTATTGGCCGAGGGAGCCGACATACAGCTTCTGGGTCATGTGGCCAGCATGACTAACCAGAGCAGCGCACGGAAACGCCGTTTACCTTCCCTCTGGAGTGGTACCTATTTATCTACTTGCACTTTGACGTGCTTTCGAACTGCTAGGGTGGCAGGAGCCGAGCAACAGGAGCTCACCCCGTCGCGGGAATTCGAACTGCTAACCTTCTGATCGGCAAGTCCTAGGCCATGTGGTTTAACCCACAGCGCCACCCGCGTCCCTTTTTTTAAAGGTAAGTTATATTAAAAGGAAAAAGCCTAAGACACATGCAAGGAAAGTTTTCTAACCAGATTCCACTTTGCAGTTGTGGCCATTAGTATGTGCAAGATTGCTTATAAACCAGAACAACAGGCGATGGGGAGAGCGAGCTGTTATCGCTTCAAACTCCTCTGCAGGAAAAGTGACCCTGGTTTCTGCTGAATCAACTGTTTCGCTGGCACTTAGCGTGGATGCCGCCCACTCACTGCCTCTCCCAGCGCACGCCTCGAGGGGGGCTCCTGCACTGTAGCGGTGCAAAGCACACAAGTCAACTCAGGAATCTGGGCTGTGCTCCAAGCCACAATTTCTTTCATCCCAAAAGGATCAGCTGCACACCAGGCCAGGCCAATCCATCCCTGCAGGCTGGTGAGCTCATCAGGGGAAGAGGCAACGTAGCAAAAAGGTGGAAGGTAAGCACCAGCCTTCGGAGAGGGGAGGAAAATCCTCGCCGTTGGCTATGTCTGTCTGTACAAGTTTCTCAGAAGGGCGGTGGGTGCTGCTTGGGGCAGGGGAGGAGGAAAGCTGCAAGGCCTCAAGGCAGGACCCTTTTAGTCATGGTGCGTGCATCAGGTGATCAGTGCCAGCCAATCACCTCAAAGCACTGGCGGAAGCACCTTGAATCCAAGCCACTACCTCCAGTGCCCTTGGCTGAACGAGGAAGTTCCTGATGCTCCCAGCAGCGATCAGCTGATGGACACTAACAGTGGCTCTGGCTCTGGGTGTAGCTCACTGTGTAGAGACCTGGAGCAGGGCCTTCTCTGCAGTGGCACACCCTGGCTGTGGAGGAGCTCCCTTGCTGGGGAGCAACCCCTTGGGCAGAAGCATGATTTGCTTATTTATTTGAAGTATTTACAGTAACAACCACATATTATGCGCAATGAACTTGAACGATTTCAACTAGCGTGGATGAAAGCCAACTGCACAAAAAGTTTAAAAGTACATAAGGTTAAAAAGTACTTTTTATCCTTCAATAAAGAATTGTGTGTGTGTGTGTGTGTGTGTGTGTGTGTGTGTGTGTGTGGAGCAGCAAAGCTCCTTTTGTGCTGGGTTTTCTCAGCTTTGAAGCTCTCCCAGGCTCTGCGATGCTCTCAGATGAGCTCTGGGAACTCGGACTGCGCCACAAGTTCTCACGAGAGCATACCAGTGCCAGTTCAGAAGGATCTCAGAGCCTGGTAAGCAAGGCAAGGCCCATTCGGCACGCCAGCTCCAGAAGGCAAGAATAATTGTGCAGGGCCAGTTCCAATGAGATTTGTTTGGCTATATTTATTTTTGAGCCATCACCAGAACGTAACCTTTGCGCAAGTTGCAATTGTACTGCATAGCACCTTTCAGGCAGATCTCACAAAGGAGATCACATAAAAGGTAATTACACAAATAAACACCCAAACTGACAAGGATTTTAAAGGAGCGACTTCCTTGGGGCTCTTCACTTGCCTACGTTCTCAAAGGGAAAAGTCACAACAAGGCGATTTCCCCTGTTAATATTCACACAGAAAATCTCCTGCTACAAATCAGTCTTCTGTGGAAAGATTGCATCCCTGATGAAACGCTTCACCTCCTAGGCTTTACCAAGTTGCACGTCTAAACCATCTTTTCCTCATGTCCAGGAGATCTCTGCAACACACCACAAAGCCCTTTATCTTGCCAAACACGGGCTAAGACTCTTGCATGAGAAAGACAGCTGACAAACAGCTATTCTTAAACCTTACAGACAATAACTGAGATTTCACAGCCCTTCTGGCCTAAACGAAAAGATTGAAATACATTCCTAATACAAATCCCATCAAGATCACTCCATAGAAGCAGACATAAAACAAATGGAATTTTCTAGCATTCCCAGCCAAGCTCTGTCTGGAAAATTTCCCAAGGAGAGCCAAAAGATGGCCGACTCCGGCATCTGCCTTCCCTCAGGGAACGACGAGGAAGAAACACAGTTATACGTAGCAATGAATGCTGGAAGAATCAGCTTTAAACTCACCTCCTGCACATATACTAGAAGGTTCCGCAGCCAAGATTTCAATGCATGATTTCTTCAAAATCTAGCAGGCATAGGAGAAAAAAAAGAAATAAATAAAATCACAGTAACCTTCAGATACAGGTAATTTGGTGTGTGTTGCCCTTGCATAGCTTTCCCCGACCTGGTGCCCTTCAGATGCTTGGACTACAAATCCCATGTATTCCAGAACATCTGGAGAGCACCCGGCTGAGGAACGCTGATCTCGTAGCACAATAAAATGATACTGGGGCTAAGGAAACAGCACCCCTAGAAATTTTTCTCTCTTCATATAAATGGTCAACGTTTCAAGAAGAGCCTGATAGATCAGAGCAGTGGCCCATCAGTCCAGCCTCCTGTTCGCACAGTGGCCAAAATGATGCCTATGGGAAGCCCACAAGAGCCCTCTCCCCTCGTGTGGTTTCTAACAACTGCTATTCAGAGCCATTGCTGTCTCCAGATGTGGAGGCAGAGCCTAGCCATCATGGCTGCAGCCATTGATAGCCCTCTCTTCCGAGAACTTGTCCAATCCTCTTTTAAAGCCATTCAGGCTGGCGCCCATCACTGCCTCCTGTTGGAGCAAGGGTCATAGTATAACAATACCAAACTAAAACGTACTTCTTCTTTTTTAACTTCTCCGACACCAGCACTGCAACTCTCAAACCCCCAAATGTGTACATTAGGGGAAATTTTGCCTATGGATGCATATATGTGGCTACAACTCACACATATGTACAGTGGTACCACAGGTTAAGTACTTAATTCATTCCGGAGGTCTGTTCTTGACCTGAAACTGTTCTTAACCTGAAGCACCACTTTAGCTAATGGGTCTCCAGCTGTCGCTGTGCCGCCGGAGCACGATTTCTGTTCTCATACTGAAGAAAAGTTCTTAACCCGAGGTACTATTTCTGGGTTAGCGGAGTCTGTAACCTGAAGTGTATGTAACCTGAAGCGTATGTAATCCGAGGTACCACTGTAGTATAATAAGGAAAGGTAAAGGTACCCCTGACTGTTAGGTCCAGTCGCGGACAACTCTGGGGTTGCGGCGCTCATCTCGCTCTATAGGCCGAGGGAGCTGGCGTTTGTCTGCAGACAGCTTCTGGGTCATGTGGCCAGCATGACTAAGCCGCTTCTGGCGAACCAGAGCAGCGCATGGAAACGCCGTTTACCTTCCCGCCGGAGTGGTACCTATTTATCTACTTGCACTTTGACGTGCTTTCGAACTGCTAGGTTGGCAGGAGTAGCGACCGAACAATGGGAGCTCACCCCATCGCGGGGATTCGAACCGCCAACCTTCTGATCGGCAATTCCTAGGCTCCGTGGTTTAGACCACAGGGCCACCCGCATCCCTTATAATAAGGAAAACCACATGCAAAAATGTGCATATTGGAAGCAATCTGCATCAAAATGCTAACAATTTTTCATGAGGATTTTTTAAAAAATGGCAAACTTTCGCTGATATGCGGTAAACTTAATGTAAGACTGGAAACATTAGAAACTGGAGAAGCCCAAATTGACGGATGCGTAAGTATGCCTGGGGAAAGGCTGCAGGTGTGGGATGGCGAGGACCAGAGTGGGGTCCCTATTTTGGCTGGGGAAAGTTATCTAGGCCCCCTTGATTTTTGGCAGGGTGGGGGAGAAGCTCAAATAAATTCCGTGTTAAAAAATCAGAGATATTTCAGCATGGGGAAATTGTCCATTTCTAGCACACTGCTTTCACACCTGCCTGCAAAAGAGATGAAGATGGAACCACGGGCTCTTTAAAAGCCTGCATAGATTGTTGAAAAGAGGTTTCGGGGCTCATACAAATACCAGGGATTCAGGAACCGAAGAGAAGCAGATTCTTCTAAGCAACTGACACCTCAGGAATAAAAGTGAAGCTTGGAAGAGGAGAGCAGAGGTAGTGTCTAGAGGTAAGCAGGAACTGCCAGAGATAAGAGAGAGAAAGAGGGAGGGAGAGAGAGAATAAGGAAGCATTTCTGGAAATTAGACTAGTGATAAAAGAGTGCAAAACTGAAAGGGGAAAAAAAGAGACCACTAATCTTCATCACAATATCCAAAATTCATACTTTTGTATGTAAGCATAAAAGCTTCTAGATTCAAATGTTGAATTTTAGATTTCAAAATTATCCTATTTATTTATATGCTGACTTTCCCCCAGTCTGGGACTCAAGGTGGCTCACACAGATAAAACAGAAAAAGCTAAAAACATAGAAAGGGCAATCATTAAAATGTAATTAAACACTGATAGAAATTGAATAATATTGACATGATCCATTAAAAACACAGATAACAATAAAAACATTACAGTGCCAGCTCTTTCCTCAGAATCAGTCAGTTTCCCAATGCTTGCTGGAAAAGGAAAGGCTTCCCCTGCCGGCAGAAGGAGAGCCAGCAGGGAGCCAGTCTGGCTTCTCCAGGGAGGGAGTTCCAGAGTCTGGGAGCAGCCACCGAGAAGGCCCTGTCCCTACCAAGTGTGCCTGAGAGGGTGGGTGGCAGGACCAAAAGAAGGGTCTCCCCTGAAGATCTGAAAACCCAGGCAGGTCCGGATGAGGGAATACAATCTTTCAGATAGCCTGGACCTAAGCTGCATACGGTTTTATAGGTCTTAATCAGGACTTTGAATTTTAGATTTCAAAATTCAGAGCATGCTTTCAGTTTGGAGGCAAATTGCCCAGATCTCCCATTTTATAACCCGAAATTTGAGAAGAAAAACCAGCTTTTTAAACATCGAAATTCTACATTTTCAGAATTGACTGAAGTTGTTCGTTCGCTCGGCAGTTGGGCATCGCTTAAGATGTCATAAGCAGGCTTGGCATGAAAGCTCCTCGGATTGAGCATCCACTTCCAAGGCGAACCAGAGCCTTGGGAAACAAAGGCAGAAGGCACAAATGCCAATATTTTAAATATATGAAAAAATGTTATACACCATTCACTCCTCTCTTGGTTATTTTAAGATGATAAAGAATAAGAGAGAAAACCCTGCTTCCACCCATCTAAAAATGAAACTGCTGGGGATTTTGGAGCTTTGCTTGGTCTGTAATGAGAATATTGTCATAATAGGGATTAGGAGGGGAATGGAAACCCTCTCCCACAAAAGCCCCCAGACCTGCAATTTGCCAGGCTTAATCCACTCTGAGGAGGATCCTGTGCCTGCCAATTTCATTCACTTCTGCCAAAATGGGTGTGTGGGGGATATAGCCATTTAAAAACTCCTCATAAGAGTGAATGTGAGCTTCATTTTGCTCAGAACCCAAATCACAGACTGAGGCAGAGGGAACACAGAACAAAAGGATTAGATTTTTTTTTTTTAAAGCACAGACACAAAGTGAATATTGGGGGCCATGCTAGTGATTAGAGGGTTGGACTACTAGAGAGAGACCAAGGTTCAAATCTGCTGGGGGCCAGATACTGCCTTGCCTACCTTGTCGGGTTGTTGTGGGGATTACACAAGGTGGGGGCAAACCAATGCTATTTTTCTAGAAAAAGGGGTGCTGGAACTCCCCATAAACACCTCCATCCCTTATTCCCTTAGAATGGCAACCTGAGAGAGGCCAGAACTGAATTCTGGCTGAAAAAAAGCCCTAGGGAGAACCATGTATGTCATCTCGAGCTCCTTGGAGGAAAAGGTGACACATAGATGCAATAAATAAATAAATACCCCTAGTGCATATCAATGATTCTGATACACTGATCTGATTTAACATTTTGCTGTTTTAATGACATCGCGCCATTTCCCCCAAGTCTCTGAAGCGGAACTAGACAGTCAAATAAGATGAAAATGGATGCAGAGCTTTTATTTAGAACGGATACGGAAGTTTAGAAAATGGCAGCTTGGCTCATCCATCCTTCGCGATCTTCACTTTGTCTCTGTGTACTGACTGTATATCCTTGGGGTGAGTCACGGCCCCATGAAATCTGTTGATGATTACACGCAGCGAGCATTTAATTTTATTTACATAGCCTGAGCATCACTAAGCTTTATCCAAGCTGAAAACCTCAGGGGTGGGAAGGGGGTAGGGGAAAAAAAAACTTATTTCCAAACATTGTTTTGCAGCAAGAGAACTGTAAACAGAGCTGTGGAAATAAGTGCTGCAGGGT
This sequence comes from Podarcis bocagei, assembly GCF_964188305.1. Classification (NCBI taxonomy): domain Eukaryota; kingdom Metazoa; phylum Chordata; class Lepidosauria; order Squamata; family Lacertidae; genus Podarcis; species Podarcis bocagei. The sequence goes on along the minus strand of NC_138132.1, from coordinate 88,431,705 downwards.
CTAAACAACCAGCAGCCCGCCAGCCAAAATGCAACCCACCGGCCATGTTGGAGGCTTGATGAAACTCTTTCGCTCTTTTGACTGTCTGAGGTTGGTATCCTGCATTCGGTCTTGTTAAGTTGTGGGTGAACATATCAGACGACACAGCGATTCTTCAAACAGCTCTTGTTTATTCACAGGCCAGGACAGAACTGAACTGAAGGGTTCGGTCAGCTTGCTTATATAGAGCTCCAGTACAACTTAACTGTAACATCTTTCTAAAACTATCCAATCACTGAACATCACTTTCGATCCCTTATTTGCATAACTATCTACAGTATCCCCCTGCTGGCCCAGGGTGAGAACTTCAGTACATAACAGGTCTGGTGGGCCTCACGCCATGCCAGCAGTGACTCTCCATGGCATGGAGTCCTACCACGGCTCACTATTTATTTATTTAATGCATTTGTACCCCAACTTTCTATCCAAGGAGCTCAAGGTTCTCTCCCTCTGTGTTTAATCCCCACAACAACCCTGTGAGGTGGGTTAGGCTGAGAGTCAGCCACCGGCCCCCAAGGTCCCCCAGTGAGTGGAGATGTGGACCCTGGTTTCTCCAAAGCGATGGCCTTGTGGGGTGGGGTGGCGACTGGAAACCCAAAATAAGTTGGGGTGTGGACGTGGGAAGCCCTTCCATCTTCAGCTCAGCCTGTATATATGTGTAAATATATATATCTCAAAAAAGACACCACAATCTCCAGTCACCTTCAACACCTTCAATTTAGCCAGCTAGCCCTGGTGATCATCTAATGTTTATTGGATGGATTCCCCCCCCCCAATTGATTATTGAAAATTTATTGTTATTCATGTTTTATACTGTATTTTATGCTGTTTTCTGTTCCATCAATTAAGTGTTTTAAATTTGTCGTTAACCGCCCTGAGCCCGGTTTTCTGAACCGGGAAGGGCAGGGTATAAATAAAAATTTATTATTATTATTTATTATTATTATAACTCTGAGGAAACGAAACCTGAGCTGCTCATGGAGACTCCCCAGATCTCTCCCAGAGAATGGAAATCAGTGCTTAGTGTGGCAGCACCGACACTTTGGAACTCCCTGCCTATTGAGATCAAGCAGGCGCCTTCTCTGTACTCTAAAAATATTCTAAAAGCCTGCTAAAAATATTCTAAAAGCATTATTGTTTCGACAGACACTCAGAAAGTTGAGGTGATTTTAATCTGTTTTAGGATTTCGACTTTTGTATGTTTCAACATTAGGATTCCAAATTTTTCTTGATTTTACTGTTTTATGTTTTCATAAACCACTTTGACGTTTTCCTTTTTCTTACAATCCGGCGGTATATAAACTTTATGAAATAATTAAAGAATACAAACAACCCTTTCGGTGCTTCACCGTTTAAAGTCTTTTCAGAACGAATCAAGAATTTCCAAGCGGTCTGACAAGCCCACGATTGAGGCCTTTTCCTGAACTCGTGTCCTGATCTGCAAAAATTCCCTCTTGAAAGCCGCAAAGAAAATTGCCTCAGAGCGAAGCAAGACAAAGGCCTCATAAAACCTGTCTCCCTGCTCTCCTCTCTGCCGTGGGGAGTGTGTGGGGATGTTTCAGGAGGGCAGCCTTTGGCAGGCCTGATTCCTTTTGTGAGGGGTCGACAGGACACTTATGGGGCATGAAATTATTTTGTAAGAATGTGCAGATGAACCACGAGAGAAGCAAGAGCAGGGTGCCAGTTCACAACAAAGCAACCCTCCTCCAAACTCCTCCTTGCCATTCAGTCTCCAAGAACAAAGGCTGAGTTGCATTTATTCATTATTACAGCTAATTGATCCATCACCTTCCAAACCACCGTGGATGTTTTCTGTTCTGTTTTGTATCAACAGCCAAAACCCACAAAACTTCTTTGGTGAGAGGCAAAAGGAATAAGAGGAAGACGGTACCGGAAGCAAAGCTTAAAACATCCTTAAAAGCTATTCTTCAAGCTGACATGAGAAACAAAGGTGGCCACAGTGGTCTATAAGGAAGAGGAAGAAAAACCCCTACAAAATCCATGGTTGGACACAGCTGGTCTATGGCTCAGCTCATTTGGAATTAAAAATGATGGTTTGTCCCTAGTGGTCTTAGGTTTCCATGGTGACAGTGATGACAGTTAATTTATTAGTTGTCTTCTAAAACCACCACATCAAGGTGATTTACATATCAGATAATTTAAAACAGAAACACAGAAAACAACAAACACATTTAAAACAGGACTAAAACCCAGACAAGTGGGCAGACATGGGAAAGACCCATTAATAATAATAATAATAATAATAATAATAATAATAATAATAATAATAATAATAATAATAATAATAATAATAATTTATTATTTATACCCCGCCCATCTGGCTGGGTTTCCCCAGCCACTCTGGGCGGCTTCCAAAAGAATATTAAAATACTGTGATACATCAAACATTAAAAGCTTCCCGAAACAGGGCTGCCTTCAGATGTCTTCTAAAAGTCTGGTAGTTGTTGTTCTCTTTGACATCTGGTGGGAGGGCGTTCCACAGGGAGGGTGCCACTACCAAGAAGGCCCCCGGGAAAGCTTATGGAAGCAAAAATGTCTTCAACTGTTTCTGGAAAGTGTGGGTGGTGGGTGCCTGTCAAATCTGGACAGGGACAGAATAGGGGCAGCCACACTAAAGGCCCTGCTCCTCTGAGTTACTATGGAGCAGGCAACTGAGATCTTTCCAACTTGCAGGAGAAACTCCCTCGCAGACTGCAGGGATCTGCTGGGTGTTTGTTTATTAATTGCATTCATATCCTGCCTTTTTCTGCAGAAGACTTAAAGGTGGTGTGCATGGGTCTACTCTTCCTCCTCCTTTAATCCCCACAACAACCCTGTGAGGTGGGTTAGGTCCAAACCAACCCAGCGAGGTGAGTGACTGGCACAAGGTCACCCTGTGAGCTTCACGGCTGAGTGGGGATTTGAACCCTGGTCGTCCAGACCCTAGCTCAGGATTCTAACCACTGCCCCACGCTGGCTCTCTCGGGGTTGCCCTCGGTGCCAGCTTGGCCCTCAATGTGAGGTATAGTGATCAGCCAGTGTGGTGTAGCGGTCAGAGTGTTGGACTAGGATGCGAGAGACCAGGGTTTAAATCCCCATTAAGCCATGAAGCTCACTGGGTTCCCTTGGGCCAGTCAATGTAGCCCTCAGCTTAAGCGACCTTGCAGGATTGTTGTGGGGATTAAATGAGATGGGGTGGGGGACGACAATGAACCCCACCTTGAGCTCACTGAAGAAAACGGTGGAATAGAAATGCAGTATAACAATAAAATAAATAAATATAATCTAGCATGCACCCAAGGGTGCCAGGGGGATTGATTTCACACTTTATTCTATTTATTTATTTATTAGGCGGTGTACATACTGTATTTTTCGCTCCATAAGATGCACTCCTAAATAGTAAGGGGAGATGTCTGTGTGTCTTATGGAGCGAATGCGTGGTCCCTGGAGACGAATTGCCCTGGGGCGAAAAACAGATCGCAGAAAGACAGAAGGGTGTGTTGAAATGAAGCCGCTGAGCAGCTGATCGGCAAGTGATCAGGAGGGAGATAAGGGGCGCTAGCAATAAAGGAGGCTGCACATAGATTCTCAGGATTTTTGCATTGGGCTACCCCAAACTCACCGTCAAATCACATATCATGTCTGTGGCCACAGCATGAACCACAAAAATCATACACCCACTGCTTCATTCAGAATATTTTTTTCCTCGTTTTCCTCCTCTAAAAACTAGGTGTGCCTTATCGTCAGGGGCATCTTATGGAGTGAAAAATACGGTACTTCTCCCCATTTTAGCCCCACAACAACCCTAGGAGGTGGGTTAGGCCGAGAGGCAGTGACTGGCCCAGGGTCACACCCAGTGAGTTTCATGTCCCAGGTCCCAATCCAACACCCTAACCATTTCACTGCACCACACTCCATATGAATGTCTCCCTCCTTCTACTTTCTGCATTGAAAGCAGCTCTTTCAGGGGAGCAGCTCCTATGAAGCCCCTGCCAGACGCTCCCTCTCTTTCGTCGGGCTGGTTTTGGCCCCCACTCCCAGCACCACAATTTGCTGCTGCTGCTCTGCCTGTTATTTCCTGTGCTTCTCCACCCACGGATCCCTTGTGCTGAGATTCTGACCGCCCAGAAAGATATAATCAACCAATTTATGGGGAAACGTACAGCTTTTCCTCAACGCATAGAATGCTATTCCTTGCCATGCCTGCACCACACATACATGATCCCTCCATTATGAGATTTTATCATTTCACAGCGACCTTTGGGTAACCTGATTGCTGCTAGTAAGGTTGGGAGGAGCCCAGAAAGTGCTCAGATAATCAGCTCTGCCCAGATTTTTCACATGTGTGTACACACACACACACACACACACACACAGAGGCAACTGCTTCTGGAACCCATTAAGAACAGCTGCAAAAGGAATGAAAGCCTGCAAACGAAATCTCTCTTACAATCTCACAATACCTGATGATCCAACATCGTTTGGTGCTTCCCGTCCAATTTGGAAACAAACGTTAGGAAAGAGAAGAGGAGGGCCAAGATCCAATTTGCCTTGCAATAAGGTAGGCTCATGTACCGGATAAACATACTGATGTACAGAAACATAGAATTGTAGAGTTCGAAGGGACACCAAGGGTCATCTAGTCCAACCCCCATGATGCAAGGAATCGCAGCTGAAGAATCCATGGCAGGAGGTCATCCATCTGTACAGACTGATGGATAGGCAGTTTTTTTTGTTTTTGTTTTAAGTGTTAAAACCATGTTGGGAAGGCATGTTGTAAAAGCAAGCCAAAAGGTCTTTGAGGAAGTGTGAAGGAATTTGCTAAAGGGTTTTATTGCCTTGCTTTTCCTTGCCGCAGCCTGGGGTGTTTGTTACCTTATCTGCTTAGAAACCGAATTTGCAATGCTTGCCTTGCAAGAAGGCAGGCTCTTCGAAGGGAGTGCATTTGTGGCTCAAACACGCCACACTAGTTGTTTGCAATCCCTTGATACGTCCGTTTAGCCCTGGCTCATGTCTACCTGCCCTTTCTGTGCAACTGAACTGGGAAATCCACACCTTGATGCTGTGAAAATAAATCCACTCAAAGGCGCTAGGGCACATCTGTGGGAGTATGACGTTTGGCATGTGAAACCAGCTCTTGGTGGCGCTTCAGGCAGACGTCATTATATGCATGTGGTTCCTGGTTGTTGCATGTTGTTCCAACCATGTTTCACACATTTTTCGTAGGCTACCAGCCAGAAACAAAAACCACATTCCCTTATTCAAACAAATTGATCCGATGCTCCCTTTTGCATTTACCGTATTTTTTGCTGTATAAGACTCACTTTTTCCCTCCTAGAAAGTAAGGGGAAATGTGTGTGCGTCTTATGGAGCGAATGCAGGCTGCGCAGCTATCCCAGAAGCCAGAACAGCAAGAGGGATTGCTGCTTTCACTGTGCAGCAATCCCTCTTGCTGTTCTGGCTTCTGAGATTCAGAATATTTTTTTTCTTGTTTTCCTCCTCCAAAAACTAGGTGCGTCTTGTGGTCTGGTGCGTCTTATAGAGCGAAAAATACAGTAATTTTCTGACCGGCTCCATTGTTCATGCATGCTTCACCTTCGCAAGCACAGACTAAGAACAGATCTAAATCATGGTTGAAACAACCTCAATCGCGCCACTTGCACAGTTAAGGCTGCAATCCTATGAGGCACTCAGCGCGCTGGCTTGCTTAGGATTGCGCTGCCTGCCACTGGCCCCCACTCCAAATGGAAGCATTTGCAACCCTGCAGCCTGACTGGAGCACTTCATCTGCAACAGCGAACCTGCCACTTCCCCCGGGGGAGGCACAGACATCTTGCCCAAACATTGACCTCTTGGCAAAAGCCTCTCCACGCTTTGTACTTGCTGACCGTAAACAAGCCTCTGGCATCTCCTGCCCATCATCCAAGCCCATTCCCACCCCCCACCCAGGTCCAGCCCTTCAGTTCCATTCCTGCTACTACAGAAGAGGAGGCCCTCGGATGTCAGGATAGTGATAGATGCCTGGTTTCTGGCAACAACACTGGTGATTTTACAAGAGTCGTAAAATGAACACAATGGTAAGTGATACTTACGGAGTCAATGATTCCCTGGAGAGCTTCGAAGCCATCATTCACGGGGAAGACGTGATCCTTGCTGTCAGCGATCCGTGCCAGCTGGAACAGCAACAAAAAGGGTCAAACGTGTCAGCAGCCAGCAAACAATGTCATAAGGAGGACTTGAACGCAAAGTCTTGGCCAAGCAACCCAGGGGCTGTGGCTAACAGGCAACGGTGGTTTTCATGTGTTTGCTTTTAACGTGCCAGTGGCCAATGCACTGTGATTTCTTTTGTCCCACAATCGGCTTTAGCAGGATTTGCGGCCCCTTCGAAAACATAAAATGCCTTGTTTTTGTTTTATAGTCTCTTGGAATTGGAAGGGATCCCCAAGGGTCATCTACCCCCTGCTAAAGGAGCCACAGCTAAAAGGCTCATTGAGAGCTGGCCATCCAACCTCTGTTTAAAAACCTCCAACAAAGGAGAGTCCACCACCTTCTTGTTCCTTTACTGCCTTTACTGTCTAACGGCCTTTACTGTCAGAAAGCTCTTCCTAATATTTACTTGGAAGCTCCTTTCTTGTGATTTGAATCAGCTGGTTTGGGTCCTCCCCTCTGGAGCAGCAGAAAACAAGCTTGTTCCATCTTAAATGTTACAGCCCTTCGGGTATTTGAGGATGGTTAGTGTTATAAGTAATAAAACTGCTCCTTTTCCCTTATGGGTACCCAAGAGCCCATATAGAGTCCTTTCGTAGGTTCTCTATCGGTAGGAGAAAATAACAGAGGTCAACCAGAGACTATTGAGAAGCAAAGCAGCTAGTAAGCCTGATCTTTATTAACTGTTGCAACAGGGTGCTCCCCCACACGCTGGAGAGAGGAGGAGGACCCAGAACAAAGGTGTGCCTGCCCTTATATTGACATTTTAAATTGCCCACCTTGGAGTCCAAGACCACCCCCCAGAAACATCATACATAGCTACATCACAGAAAAGGCGGTCTACAACAGAAATCTGAGTGCGTTGTTTTTACCCTGTCTGCCAGGTTACCTGTTAATGGTCACTTGACCTGGTCATCCTTTTGTAATGATAATACTTAATTCCTGAGCCAGGTCACAGGCTCACCCTATTCATACCTTAAATGTGCCCTTAAGGCAAGATTTGTGAGGACAGAGACAATGGGGAGGTTTCTGCATTTCCTTCGACCTTGTAGAGAAATATTTGAGTTGACTGAAAGAGTCAAAATGGCTTTAGGACTTTTCCTGTGGTTTTTAGACATGTGGTTTATATATTTATATATGTGTTTGCTTGGTACATTTGCGAACATTTATTATATATTTATAAGACCTAAAAAAAATTATAACATTAGCATATGTGGAGAATGTAGGTGTGGAACTGAGCAAACATGCCATAAGCAGCACTGGCTCTCTTATTTATGTCATAAAGTTTATTCATCACTTGACTGTGGAAAAAACCCAACCTCAGTTTACAAAAAAGATGAAAGAATAAACTTATCACCAAGAAAAATGAACAACAATAATATTAAAGCTGCAAAAAGTTGAAATAGCAATAGGCTCACAAAAGATTAAACTTGTGTTAACTTTTGAAACATCTTGTAGGCTCGTCTAAACAATAATGTTTTTAGCAGGCGCCAAAAACATTACAGCGAAGGCGTCTGCTTGATCTCAATAGGCAGGGAGTTCCAAAGTGCAGGTGCTGCTGGCATTCTTACAAAATGTTCCTATAAAAGATGGAGTTCACACACACAAACTGCTGTTTTGTGCAAATCTGGTATATTGGGAACTTACCTGTGTTTCATTGAAATCTTTCACACCAACGCAGTACACAGTTGCCCCAAGGTCACGGGATCGGTTTGCCTTGAGCAAGAGAATCAAGAATAGATAATTACTGACACAGATTAAAGACGGAATCATGTGAACATGGTTTTCATGGCTTGACTTTGTGGCTGCCTTCAGGTTTGAGCTTAAAGAAGTGATGACTAACTCCTACCCACCCACTCAACCATCCAGCCATTTTACCTGCCAACGCCTAACAAGTCTGTCTACAAGTTCACCAGTAGGGAAAAGAGAGAGTCTTAAAGTTATAGGAAATTGAGACATTGAAAAGAGATATTTCCTTCAAATTTCATCCACTTCTGTCAAAAGGGGAAAATAAGTTTTCCCATGATAGCCAACAGGGAGGTATTGAGCTTTAGTTTTCCCAAATGAAAATGGCAGGCCCAGAGGAGTCCAGCCTTTTGACTGGTGCTTCTGCCATCGCCATATCATTTTTCATTTATATTCCACCTTTACATTTATATTCCAAGGAGCTCAAGGTGCATACATACTGCAGCTTCTCCCCAGAGGTGGGCTAGGCTGAGAGTGAGTGAGTAGCTCAAGATCACCCAGTGAATTTCATGGCTGGGTGGGGATTTGAATCCTGGTCCCTCCTAGTTCCTAGCCCAGCACTCTAACTGTTAAGTGGTGGGTAGACATATCAGACGACACAGCGATTCTTCCAAAGCAGCTCTTTATTTGTAAGCTGGAACAGAACTGAGCTGAGGAGCTCAGTCAGCCTGCTTATATAGAGCTCCAGAACAATGTAACTGTTGCCATTTTCTAAAACTATCCAATCACTGAACGTCACTTTCGATCCTTCATTTGCATAACTATCTACAGTATTCCCCTGCTGGCCCAGGGTGAGAACTTCAGTACATAACACTAACCACTACATCACACTGGGCTGCCCACTGCCAACCAGTAAGCTGGACCTGATCCATTTGCCCAGGAGCTTCCAAAGCAAGAATATGCTTCCAGGCCCTGGCTCACCAGAGAGCAGATACAGAAGCCAGTCACCTCCTGAACTTTAACTGATAACATTTGAATTATTAAGGATGAATGCTATGCTCTCAGAACTGATGTATTTTGTTTTAGAAGAAAATTTATATGCCCCCTTTCAGTCCCAGAAGAGGATCCCAAGCTGACTTTTCATAAAACAAATGATAACATAACAAAAAATCAGGGCCAGAATAATAACAAACAAAAACAGTGTAATTGAAATAAGAGACAAAAGAAGAAGGGGGGGGGGCGGGGAATTCAGATCTAGCTAGTGGACCTGTTTCTTGCAAATGCAAATTTATTTCCGCCCGAGTTTTATTATCATCACTCATTTTTATTGCTGGACTACCTTAATTTTCATTCCACAAAAGGAATCTTTCCATTTGGGTGTTCAAGGCTCAAAATTCTACTTTTACTGGGGATGTGAGGGAAACCTCACCACCACCTTCACATTTCCATTCCAGTTAATAATTCCCTCCAGCTTCTGGTCAGAACAAATCCAACTTCACACCATCACAGCATCGCATTTCATCAGGCTGCCTGATATACAGCATCTCTCTCGCCCTTGAGCAGATCAGCCCGATTCAACTATCAAAATCCTGTTAAGAGTCAATAAAACAACGCACTGGAGACTACCCAACTAATGACATGTCACTCTGACCTGGGATGTACTGGAGAAATAACTGCTCTGTATCACTGACTCTTTTGCCTGCTAAGCTCCCTCTCAAAGCAATAGAGGACCCCTGACAATTAAGCCCAGTTACAAATGACTCTGGGGTTGCAGCGCTCATCTCGCTTTATAGGCCGAGGGAGCCGGCCTTTGACCGCAGACAGCTTCCGGGTCATGTGACCAGCATGACTAAGCCACCTCTGGTGAAACCAGAGCAGCGCACGGAAATGCCGTTTACCTTCCCGCTGGAGCAGTACAGTGGTGCCCCGCAAGACGAATGCCTCGCAAGACGGAAAACTCGCTAGACGAAAGAGTTTTCCGTTTTGGAGGTGCTTCGCAAAACGAATTTCCTATGGGCTTGCTTCGCAAGATGACAATGTCTTGCCAGTTCCTGCTGGTTTTTTCCCCCTTCCCCCCTTTTTCTAAGCCGCTAAGCCGCTTATCAGCTGATCCGATCAGCAGATAAGCCGCTAAAAGCCGCTAAAAGCCGCTAAAAGCCGCTAAAAGCGCTAATAGCACTAATCCTCTAATCCATCAATGGGCTTGCTTCGCAAGACAAAAAAACCCGCTAGACGAAGAGAATCACAGAACGGATTCTTTTCGTCTTGCGAGGCACCACTGTACCTATTTATCTACTTGCAGTTTGACGTGCTTTCGAACTGCTAGGTTGGCAGGAGCAGGGACTGAGCAACGGGAGCTCGCCCCGTCGCGGGGATTCGAACCACCAGCCTTCCAATCGGCAAGCCCTAGGCTCTGTGGTTTAGACCACAGCGCCACCTGCGTCCCAAGCTCCCTCTTAAAGCTCCGAAAAACCTGGCTCAGCTACTCTAAAGCTTTTGCTTCCTTTTGTGTGTTTAAACAGCAGGGGGGTGGTTTGTTGCAACATTCATGCAGGGAGGAGGGTGGTCTCCCAGTTATGACAACCACTGGCCTGAACTCCCAACTCCACCCACTGCAAAAGAAATAAAATCAAATCCAGGGAGGGGGACGTTGTGCATGGAGTACATCCAGTTGTCTTATCCTGTTACTGAGGAATTGGGATTGGTTTGGCCAGGCTGCTTTCTCTGACTAGGAATAGATACCGCAGTCTGTGGCCTGATTGCCAAAGATGCATTTGCCCTTCATGGCCATTCAGCACTGCCTGAGGGATCAGAGGTCCTGTGTTTTACCACTGAATTGGAGCAAATGGCAATTGGATTTTCCACTGATTTCCCGAGGACGTTTCTGGGCACAATTCAAAGTGCTGGTGCTGACCTTTAAAGCCCTAAACGGCCTTGGTCCTGTATACCGTCTCCACCCCCCATCGTTCAGCCCAGACACTGAGGTCCAGCGCTGAGGTCCTTCTGGCGGTTCCCTCGCTGCGAGAAGCCAAGTTACAGGGAACCAGGCAGAGGGCCTTCTCGGCAGTGGCACCTGCCCTGTGGAACCGCCCTCCCACCAGATGTTAAGGAAATAAACCACTACAGTGGTACCTCGGGTTAAGAATTTAATTTGTTCTGGAGGTCTGTTCTTAACCTGAAGCACCACTTTAACTAATGGGGCCTCCCGCTGCCGCTGCACCACCAGAGCACGATTTCCGTTCTCATCCTGAAGCAAAGTTCTTAACCTGAGGTATTATTTCTGGGTTAGTGGAGTCTGTAACCTGAAGTGTATGTAACCCAAAGTACCACTGTATCTGACTTTTAGAAGACATCTGAAGGCAGCTCTGTTTAGGGAAGCTTTTAATATTTGATGAATTATTGTATTTTAATATTTTGCTGAAAGCTGCCCAGAGTGGCTGGGGAAACCCAGCCAGATGGGCAGGGTATAAATAATAATAAATTATTAATTATTATTATTATTAATTATTATTAATTAGTACTAGTAGTATTTGCTCTGATTCAGCAGTGAAATGGAGGTTTTCCCAGGGAAAGCACTGGAACAAAAACAACAACAAGCCGAACACATCTATGCTTGGGCAAGAAGTGCAGACATGTGCCTAGAAATCTAACACCAAAGGAAGTCCGGATGACCCTAAAATATGGGACCACCCATCAAGTGAATGAGGATAACCTGGGTTCAGCCATCCATGCTCAGGTGACCTCTAGGTTGGATTACTGCAACATGAAAGATTACTGCTTTTGAAGACAGTTTGAAACTCTAGCAGAATTCAGGGGATGGACTCTTTTAACTCCTGGCATGAACAGGAAAGAGTCCTCATGTGCAAATTCATGTGGGTGTGGACTATGCCAGTCTAACCCGAATGGAGGGGAAAGTGGATTAGGAGCTAGTGGATTTAAGAGCTAGCCTGGTGTAGTGGTTAAGAGTGCTGGGCTAGGACTGGGGAGAGACAAGGGCCTCTGCTCACCAGGTGACCTTGGGGCAGCCACTGCCTCTCAGCCTAACCTACCTTGCCTGTTTGTTGTGAGGGTGGGGCACTGTATGCAGGCCACCTTTGGGCTCCCTGGAGGATAGCTGGGATATAAATGTAATAAATGGCTGAATGTATGAAGCTCGATGGGACGCGGGTGGCACTGTGGGTTAAACCACAGAGCCTAGGTCTTGCCGATCAGAAGGTTGGCGGTTCGAATCCCCGCAACAGGGTGAGCTCCCGTTGCTCAGTCCCTGCTCCTGCCAACCTAGCAGTTTGAAAGCATGTCAAGTGCAAGTAGATAAATAGGTACCGCTCCAGCGGGAAGGTAAACGGCGTTTCTGTGCGCTGCTCTGGTTTGCCAGAAGCGGCTTAGTCATGCTAGCCACATGACCCGGAAGCTGTATGCCGGCTTCCTCGGCCACTAAAGTGAGATGAGCGCCGCAACCCCAGAGTCGGCCACGACTGGACCTAATGGTCAGGGGTCCCTTTACCTTTACCTTTATGAAGCTCAAATGTGGTTTTTCTCTCAGCCCCTCCCACACTCTGATCTCCTACCTGCCCTTTCTTTCAGGACACCTGGGCTTGATTCCAAACAGATGGCACAGGATGGGTGCCAAGCCAGCTCTCTTAGTTTTTAAGAAAACTTACATGCTACTTTTCAATTTACAGTGGTGCCCCGCAAGACGAAATTAATTCGTTCCGCAATTTTTGTCGTCTAGCGAATTTTTCGTCTTGCGAAGCACGGTTTCCCATAGGAATGCATTGAAAATCAATTAATGCGTTCCTAGGGAAACCGCTTGCCAGGCTGGCGGTGCGGAGAAGGGCTTTTCTCCGCACCGCAAGCCTTCAGGACAGGTACGGGAACAGAGGGGAAGGCGCACAGCGCTTTCCCTCTGTTCCCGGGGCTTGCGTGGGAGGAGGGTTTTTCCTCCCCACCGCCAACATTCAGAACAGCATTCTGAATGTTGGCGGTGGGAAGGAAAACCCTTCTCCCACCCCAAGTCTTCAGGACAGCCATCCGAAGGCTGGCGCGGGGAGAAGGTCTCTCCGCCCCCCCCCCCACGCCAGGCTTCGGTGCATCCTTCAGAGGCTGCTGCCATAGTCACGCGTCACTTCTCCAGCTGGGAGAGGGTCGCGGGGGGCTGGTTTAGCCCCGCGCGCGCTCTCCCGGCTGGAGAGGTGACGGGCGCCTATGGAGGCTCCTGCCATAGACGCGCGTCACTTCTCCAGCTGGGAGAGGGTCGCGGGGGGCTGGTTTAGCCCCGCGCGCGCTCTCCTGGCTGGAGAGGTGACGGGCGCCTATGGAGGTTCCTATGGAGCTGTTCCTGGAACAGCTTTCCGAAGTGGGGCGGCTGGGGCAGGTGACCCCGCCCCCGCCCCACTTCGGAACAGCTTCAGAAGAGGTCCGGGGGAAGCGGGGAAGCGAAGCGCTTCGCTTCCCCACTTCCCCCGACGTCTTTTGCAGCAAGGGGCTGCAGGGAGATCGCTATCTCCCCCCAGCCCCTTGCTTCAGAAGAGGTCCGGGGGAAGCGGGGAAGCGAAGCGCTTCGCTTCCCCGCTTCATCCGACGTCTTTTGCAGCAAGGGGCTGCAGGGAGATCGCTATCTCCCCCCATCCCCTTGCTTCAGAAGAGGTCCGGGGGAAGCGGGGAAGCGAAGCGCTTCGCTTCCCCGCTTCATCCGACGTCTTTTGCAGCAAGGGGCTGCAGGGAGATCGCTATCTCCCCCCAGCCCCTTGCTTCAGAAGAGGTCCGGGGGAAGCGGGGAAGCGAAGCGCTTCGCTTCCCCGCTTCCCCCGACGTCTTTTGCAGCAAGGGGCTGCAGGGAGATCGCTATCTCCCCCCAGCCCCTTGCTTCAGAAGAGGTCCGGGGGAAGCGGGGAAGCGAAGCGCTTCGCTTCCCCGCTTCCCCCGGACCTCTTCTGAAGCAAGGGGCTGCAGGGAGATCGCTATCTCCCCGCAGCCCCTTGCTTCAAAAGAGAAGACCCGCTGTCCCCGGGGCAAGCTTCGTTTTGCGAAGCAAGCCCATAGGGGAATTCGTCTTGCGAGGCAAATCGCGGACGAAAAAACCTTTCGTCTAGCGAGTTTTTTGTCTTGCGAGGCGTTCGTCTTGCGGGGCACTACTGTAAATTTTAAAATCGCACCAGGGAGACACATGGCATGATGGTCTCACAACGCTCCACATCAAGGGACCTCTCATTTGGGGGTCAGATCCTGTTCCTACTCCTTGATGGTTGCCAAGGGCCCTGCACATAGAAAAGCTAACAGATCTGTTTCCATTTTCTTATTCTTTCCCCAAATGAGGTGCAATTTTAGGTGAACTCTGCAGTCATTTTGTCACATGCATCTATCTATGAGACAGACCTCTGAACTGTCAGTCTGTGGCTTCCAGCTTGTCTGGACAAAGTTCCCCTTGTCTGCCTGAGTCTCCAGAAAGGAATCAAAAGTCTTGCTGTCAGGCTTGCTTAAAACACATGCCAGTTTTGATCACCAGGCAGACAGAGTCAGACAGGCAAAACATGATCTTTATGGGTGCAAAGATATGCCATCGGCCTCACAGAACCTGATAGCTCACTGTCTCCTGAGGCAAAACAAGATTAATGAACGAGTTGTCTCAAAGAAAGGGGTTATTTGCTTTTCTGAAAAACCTGGAGAGAGATAAAATGTTGGTTTTTCATCTGCACGGAGAAGGGAGATAAAGGCTGTGCCTTTTCTTGGGTTTTTAAATAAGAATAGGGGTTGTAAAGGAACATGGCTAAGAACAGGGTTTTGGATGAAACTGGGTGTTGGTAAGCCAGGCTGATTCTTGGAGGCGGTCAGTGGAAGCCAGTGTGGTCTAGACAGATGGGTCAAATGCTACATGTGGTTTGGATGGGATGAATTTGAACTTTCAAATCCCAGCTGAGATGTGGCTATGGACTGGGTAGGAGAAACCCCTCTGGGCTGCTTCTGCTGTTTACATGGTGGCCCCTCAATTTCCTCGTGGACACTTGGTTTTGCTGACACCCAACCATACAGGTTCACTTATGCAATCTCTTGCAAGCACAGGGAGATGCGCTTGAGAAGCTGTCTGCAGCAACCTTGCATCGTGATGGGAGGAGTATTTTAGTATGAGGGTTTCTAAAAGATGGGTGTACTGGGATCGGTCGCTCAGTCTCAACCCTTCCTCTGTGAAATGGCAAGTGCCATGACCACAGAACTGAACAGCCAGCATATACCACTCCCTGCTTCTCCACAGCAAGGCTGGTCAGGCAAAGAGCTTGACGTCTATAGAAGAGGCCAGGAATCGCACCTGTCCAGACTGCCTTGCCTCTGATGCGGAAGCTGTGCTCCCTAAAATTTGGTGTGTACAGGTTAAAGGTAAAGGACCCATGGACGGTTAAGTCCAGTCAAAGGCAACTATGGGGTTGCGGTGCTCATCTCGCTTTCAGGCCAAGGGAGCTGGCGTTTGTCCACAAACAGCTTTCTGGGTCTTGTGGACACCATGACTAAACCGCTTCTGGCACAACAAACAGCATGACAGAAACCAGAGTGCACGGAAACACCGTTTACCTTCCCGCCAGAGTGGTACCTATTTATCTACTTGCACTGGCATGCTTTCGAACTGCTAGGTAGGCAGGAGCTGGGACAGAGCAACAGCTCACCCCGTTGTGCGGATTCAAACTGCCAACCTTCTGATTGGCAAGCCCAAGAGGCCACAGCGCCACTCGCATTGGTTTGTGAAGGCAGGTTGGCATTAGTAGGGAGAAAGGGCAAGGTCTTCTGTTCGTGATCAGAAGAAATATAGGCTCCATATATTCAAGAACCATACATGACCCACATAAGCAGGTTATTTGGCTCACATAGTTTCACTGAAGGCAAGACAAAAAAAATTCCTGCTGACAAAACCCACCTTTGACTGAACAGGCAGGTATGGGGAGCCAGGCGCCCACCCCCTCATCTTCCCATTGATTTTCAACCCATCCCATTTACCTCTCTTTCTGCATAGAAGAAAAGGTCTTCGTGAAGCTCTCCGTCTGTCAGTGCAATGATGACACTCGCCGTCCTATAACCTGAAGAGAGGAAAGCCGTTCCATTAATATGGTGAGTGAGGAGATGAAGTGGAGCATTATCAAACGGCATGTGGATGCATGGAATCATAGAATCACAGAACTGTGAAGTCGGAAGGGACCTCTGATGGTCATCTAGTCCAACCCCCTGAAATGCAGGAGGGAAAACTCTGGTGCAAAAAAAAAAAAGCACTTGGGCATGGAGTTTTAAAGCACGGATCTCTGCCTAGAAAGTGTGGCGCAAAAGGTAAGTTTGGCTAAGCAATGGCTGGTTCTTTCACCAGTGTTAGCAGGTGTTCTAAGAGTGCCGTTGTAGCTCATGGAGCATGTACATTAAACTTTTGTCCTGCTTCTTCTCTAGTCAGACTTGCTCTACAGCATTATTGTGCTGTTCAGGCTACAACAGAAGAATTGCGGCTGGTATCTGTGCCTTTCCAACCATTACTGAACAGTATATAGCAACAGACTTGGATTTGCAACCAAGCAAACACACAGCAAGGGGGCACAGTCTGTTGTGGGTCTCTGATACATCCCTGTACATTACAGATTCTTCCAAATGCCTCTTCGGCACAGCTACCGTTTACACCTTAAGCCAGGCATAGGCAAACTTGGCCCTCCCGATGTTTTGGGACTATAACTCCCATCATCCCTAGCTAACAGGACCAGAGGTCAGGGATGGTGGGAATTGTAGTCTCAAAACACCTGGAGGGCCGAGTTTGCCTATGCCTGCCTTAGGTGTTAACTTAAACATAGCATCACATGTTTCTGCCCAAGGACCAAACCAAGCATGGCAGCAAACGTGCAGCTGCCTCCAGAACAAGCCACAGAATCTGGCTCCTCCATCCCATCCGTGACATCTAACAGGATGTGCCTCGTGCCATGACATGACAGTAACACAGGGAGCTGCCTTCTCCCAGGTCAGATCACTGGTCCTTCCAGCTCAGAGCTGTCTACGCGGAGTGGCAGCAGCTGCTCTTCAGGATTTCAGACAGAGAGGCTTTTCCAGCTCTGCCTGCAGATGCCAGGGACGGAAGATGGGATCTTTGGCATGCAAAGAGATCCAGCTGGCTCAGTATTGTCCACACTAGTTGACAGTGCCTCTCCGGGGCTTCAATCAGGAATATTAGCCAGGCCTACCTGAAGGTGGCAGGGACTGACCCTTATGCTCTGCCAGGGGTCCACATCCTGCATTTCCCCACCTTCTGTCACTGTCAGTCAATTACGAAGAAGGTAATGCATAAGAGTGTGACGTCAGCATGCCATGAGACAAGTTCTTGTTAGGAGTTCAGCCTACACTCGAGTAAGACTCTGGCAGAGACACATGCCCGACTGGTATGTTCCCTCCCTCCTGGTCAATCGTTTGGGAGCTTCATAAGCTTTCTTCTGCCCGAACATCACAGTGACCGATGCCAAACAATTGAAGGCACACTTAGGGATCTGCAGAGTCTTCGCAGCTTGCATAACAGACCTCAGCAACTCAGCATTTTGGCTAATCTACTTTATTTACATATAAACACACACGGAGCACTGCAACGTGGCTCCCCCTCTCTCTAGCATCAGAAAGCAAAGAGAGAGAACAAAGTACAAGAGTCCCACTTCACGGAACACAGTAACACAAACATCCTGTCTCCGTCACTTCCCACTCTGTGGAATGAAAACACACACCATCATGTGATAGACAACAATCCCATGACTGCAACCATGGAGCAGGAATTCTAACAGTTCTGCCATGGGTGGCCAGAAGGAAAGTCAGAGTCTACTGGGCAACCTGGTAGCTCACTGCTGACATTGATGGTAAGGACACTGGACGAGGCTGACCTTGGGCTTAACCCAGAAAGATACTTCTGATGCCCATAAGCAAGAGGGCATATTCAGAAGCACAGATCAGTGGAACGACTGTGAGCACACACTCATGCTTTCTAAAACTTATCAGTGACTCATGCTCTGTGAGTCAGCCCACCTTTGTCCTATAGTAGGGTGAGGACGCAGGTGGCGCTGTGGGTTAAACCACAGAGCCTAGGACTTGCTGATCAGAAGGTCGGTGGTTCGAATCCTTGCGATGGGGTGAGCTCCCGTTGCTCGGTCCCTGCTCCTGCCCACCTAGCAGTTTGAAAGCACGTCAAAGTGCAAGTAGATAAATAGGTATCGCTTCGGTGGGAAGGTAAACGGTGTTTCCGTGCGCTGCTCTGGTTCACCAGAAGTGGCTTAGTCGTGCTGGCCACATGACCTGGAAGTTGTATGCCGGCTCCCTTGGCCATAAAGCGAGATGAGCACAGCAACCCCAGAGTCAGTCATAACTTGACCTAATGGTCAGGGGTCCCTTTACCTTTACCTTTTAGGGTGAGAGTTGGAGCCATGCCAGAGCCAGTGTGGCATAGTGGTTAAGGTGTTGGACTAGGGCCTGGGAGACCAGGGTTCAAATCCCCACTCAGTTATGTTGTATCTCACTAGGTGGCCCTGGAGCCAGTCACAATATCGCTCCACAGCCTCACAGGGCTGTTGTGGGTTTAAATGAGGAGGGGGCGAACCACGTTCACCATCTTGAGCTCTTTGGAGAAAAAGGTGGGATATAAATGCTATAAATAATAAAGAACGAATCAATGGTTGCTGCTGTGCCCTCCACCCTGTAGAGTTTGGCCCCGGGTGCAAATGATGCTCTGGAAGGTTCATGAACCCTGGACCTAGTTGGGAGCTGGCCCCACTATGACAGAATTGCTTGTAAAGTAGAAGAGCCAAGCATATTATCATCTAGATTGCAGCACGGCCTGCCAAAATGCATTCTTCTCCCAAGGAGATTGTTATCTCGCTCTTAAGCCCGGCCCAGACTTGTCATCGGTATCACCCGAAAAGCACACAACCATCATGAAGCAGAACCAATTAAAGGTAATTTGGATGGTTGCCGGCAGCTCCTTGCAATAAATCTGAGAGGCCTCTGAAATCAAGGATTACATGCTAAAGATGACATTTTGCACTTGTCAAAGCTAAATATAATCGCAAGACTTCTACCTGCAAGGGAGAAAAAAGCAAAAGCCCCAGTAATTAACAGCCTCTTTAAAATACCTTATGGTTAGAGTGCTCTCCCCCCAAAAAAGACCCAAGAGCAGATTTTTTTTTTAATTGCCACATTGCTGGAGAGAATGAAAAATCAGTTTAGATACTCTGCTAGTCTTGGGTTCAGCCGCTTTCTGGGGCAGTTGAGGAAAGCAGTTGAAAAAAAGTAGCACCCAAAGGGATTGGGGCCATCTAAAACTTACTTTGCCAGACTTCAGTTCTCAAATTGTGAAGGGCTTTAAAAACCAACTCCTTAACGTGATAATATTCAAATCAAATCACGAATATCTCAGGTCAGTTTATT
This sequence comes from Podarcis bocagei, assembly GCF_964188305.1. NCBI lineage: Eukaryota > Metazoa > Chordata > Lepidosauria > Squamata > Lacertidae > Podarcis > Podarcis bocagei. The sequence continues at coordinate 88,412,358 of NC_138132.1, read as the reverse complement.
AGTGCAGTATCTCTGGCCAGGACTCCTGTGCTGCCTGCTCAGTTCCTGGATCGAAAGTGGAAACCCCAAGTTAATGCTAGTTATTCAGTAAGAAACCCACTCTTTCTCATTATCTGGGACCCCACTTAAGCAGAAATTCTTCCTACACTCTTGTTTGGCTGCTCCTCCATTTTAAACTCGAGGTCAGGCATAGGCAAACTCGGCCCTCTAGATGTTTTGGGACTACAATTCCCATCATCCCTAGCTAATAGGACCAGTGGTCAGGGATGATGGGAACTGTAGTCTCAAAAAACATCTGGAAGGCCGAGTTTGCCTATGCCTGCTCTAGGTCATCAAACACCGTTTTGGGGACTGAGTCTTGAACTGTGAGTAAACTCAGAACAAGCCCTTCCCAGTCCTCAGGTATAAAAGCTGACCTTAGGGACAAATCACAGATCCACATTCCAGTTGCTTAAGAACTCTCAGGCTGATCCCATAACTAGACCCAGCAATAGGTTGGCTTTTAATATGTCAATAAGGCCTGGAGACTTGTTACTGCTGTTGGCCTCAGTTCTTTAGGTTCCCTTTTTGAGCAAGTCAGTTCAAGGGTAGGGATCTAAACCTGACATTTTCCACAGGTAGGGCAGCAGAAGAGGCAGGTACCATCCGTCCATCACTTACAGGACAATAAAGCAACTTCCATTTAAGGTAAAGGTAAAGGAGCCCCTGACCTTTAGGTCCAGTCGCGGACGACTCTGGGGTTGCAGCGCTTTATTGGCTGAGGGAGCCGGCATGACAAAGCCACTTCTGGTGAACCAGAGCAGTGCACGGAAACGCTGTTTACCTTCCCGTCAGAGCGGTACCTATTTATCTACTTGCACTTTGACGTGCTTTTGAACTGCTAGGTTGGCAGGAGCTGGGACTGAGCAATGGGAGCTCACCCCGTCCTGGGGATTCAAACCGCCAACCTTCTGATCGGCAAGTCCTAGGCTTCCATTTAGTGACCCCCAACCTCATTCTTACCTTGAACATTTTCATGGTAAATTTGCTCACTTGCCTGAAAGAGAAACAAAAATGACCACCAGAACCATAAAGAAGAACGTGGGAAGAATAAGGGGTCATGTTTGGAAACAGCAATGTTTCAGGCCTGATCCACCCGCTGCCCACCAACAGTGTGATTGGGAGCAAGTGTCACACTGATGCGGTTTGCGATTTACCCTCTCGAAGCCTTCGTGCATGTACGTGTCTCCTCCTGGCAAGACCTTCTGGAGCTCCTCCAAGCCTTGACGGATCTGCTCCCTGAAACAGCAGAACACAACATCTCTGCTGAGGGAAAGCCAACTCGCTATGGATAAAATTGGTGCACAAGGAATAACATTCAGATATAAAGATTTTAGATCTGCCTGTTCCAAAATATATTCAAAATGAAATGCTACACAGCTGAAACAGGGGCACTTTTTAGATGCTGAATTTAGCCAACTCAACTTTCCGTGCCGTCTTTAAGCACTTGCGGAAAACCTTTCTATTTCGCCGAGCCAATCCAGGCAATTAAGTATACATCCATCCACAATAGTAAATTGATATCTGCTTTTAACTTTTATGGTTTTACTGTATTTTGTTTGTTTGTTTTTATTGCTGCAAACTGCTTATACAGTATTTATATTTTATGACACAGCGGCATGCAAATATTTTTATAAATAAATGAAGTTATGTCAAGCATGTTCTTTTCATTTTTGTAATACATTTCCTTACATCAATATCCTGCCTTTCTGCCATCAATGGAACACAAGAGAATGCAGATATATTCACTGAACAGTCTCCCTTCCAGGTACTGATCAGACCTGATTAGTTTCCGCAAGGTGGTAGTCTCCTAGGTGCACTTTAGACTGTATCCTGGGGCCCAAGCTGTGCTCAGGATCAGTTTATTAAACACCTCGTAAGTATTCCTGCACTGCAGGGGGTTGGGCAAGGTGGCCTTCGAATTGTACAATTCTATGGTTCTATAGTTCTTTATTCTGTCCCTCCCAGCCAGTCCTCGCCTTCATGTTACACAGAATTTAAGCAGCTGGACCTTCTTACTCCCAATATTTTGATGAATCAATGAAGTTTATATAGCTAGAGTTTATAAATCGCATTGTGTAACACAGGCACCTCCAACAGGTAGATCACGATCTATTGGTAGATCGCGGGGTGTTCCTGGTAGATCTCTGGTCTCTCAGGGATCTCCTTCCCCGAAAAAATAAAAAGTTTTTTAAAAAATCAAAATCTCAACAACTACTGTTTCATTAAAAAAGTTCAACCACTCTGGCTCCCTAAGAAAAGCTGAACAACTTTGCCTTTCCCAAAAAAGCTCAGCAACATTTGGTTCCTAGCCAAAAAGTTGACCATCAGATTAAGGTCCACTATTTGACTGTGGATTCAGGACCCTAAACTGTGTTTTATATAATCGACTTTTGATTATGTTCTGTGTGTATCACAATGCTCACTCAGTTTCATTCATTCATATATTCCATTTCCTTCCTTCATTCATATACTTGTAACAATGTAACATAGATGCTAGCTGCATATATCATAGTCATAGAGATAAAACTTTGCATTTCCTTCATTCATTTGCTTCCTTAAAAAAAAGCTGAACAACTTTGGCTTCCCAGAAATAGCCCAACAGCTTTGATCCATCCGAAGACAATGGGTAGATCACTGCCAGTCTTTTTACACTGTGAGTAGATCGCAGCCTCTTGGGAGTTGGACGTCCCTGGTGTAACATATCTATAGCTTAGCAGACAATTTCACCTGGCTTCAGAAAAGAGGAAAGAGAGTATGGCAGGGCATTGTTTGGGGGTGGCCCAGGGGTATGGATTCCCCCCCCCCCTTGCTAAATTGCTGGGTGAAAATCAGTCTAACTCGAGGCAAATGGAGAAAGCAATTGTTATAAGCTGTGGAAATTAAACGGATCCATCACTGATTCCTGCAGGAGGGAGTTCCATAGTTGAACTATGCACTGTGTGAAAAAGGACTTCCTTTTACCTGTCCTAAATCTTCACTGGACGTCCACAATCTCTAGTATTATGAGAGTCTAATCTTCAGGCTACAGATTTATGTGAAAGCAGCCACCCTCTTCCCTCTCTTCCTCCATCCCAACCAACTTCAAGATTAATGAGTTCATGGGAAAGACTTTTAAAAGTCCTGGACATCCAATTTAATCTTTCCGAAACGCAGGCACACAGGCAGATTAAAAACAGGCTGAGCAGGGTGGGCTCTGTGGTGTTTCACTCAGCTGTGAAAACTGACTCGAAGGAGCCAAGTGGAGTTCGGAAGGCTTTCAAGCCAAGATAACGCCTCTGTGGTCCTCAGACTATCTCCGAATGAACTCATGCTGCTGGTATCTCCATGGGAAGGAGATTGCCAGTTCAGCCAACACATGGGGAGGGGGTCTCCACAAAATCCAACAGGCAGTGCACATTTGTGACAAATTCCCATTTCTTCAGTTCACAATTAGTGCAAAAGGTTTGGTTTTCCAGGGAGATTCCAGCTGAACGGTTAACATTTCGCAGTAACGTTATCTGTTTAATTCCTTACTTGATGAGAAGCACCATCATGTTAATGAGGCCAGAAGGCTTAACAATTTCAAGCGTGTTTTGGGGACTTTGGGGGGTGTCCCCAGGAGAAAGAATATCATCAATATAAAATAAAACGACACGTGGCACAGAGAAAGAGGATAGGGAAAAGCGTTTCTTCCACAAGTTCCCTCGTTATTATTGATTCTATGGAAACTTTAATTGGGCTGATTGTAGCACTGGGGGCATGCTCCACATCATTTTAAGTTGGCTTTTAAAGAAATCCTTCAAGGATACAGCCTTAAAACGCCAGTTGTGTCATTATTGCGCACAAGAAGCAGCCTCCTCATTCCAGCTGGCATTTTCTCAAAGCTAGCTTCTAGTTTGTTTCAAGAATGCAGCAAATCCCACCAGCACCATCCCAGGACCCAAATCTATCCCATGACAATGTGCTGGAGGGCTTTTGGAGCACGGCAGCCTTTAAAAAGAAACGCTTTGCAGGTTTTCAAACCCCAAAGGCACATGGGTTCAAAAATCAGAACAGGGATAGGAAGTCAAACCCAGGGCTGTAAGATTCGGCACCAGACCTCACAAGCATCCCATCAGAACTGAACGCTCACTGTCACAAGAACAAAAGAAGAATCTGTTGGGTCAGCTCAATGGCCCACCTAGTCTTCTCAAAGTGGCTAACCAGCAAGCAGGGTTCGAGAACAAGAGAGCAGCACTCTTCCCTGCTGCAGTTTCCAGCAACTGTTACTCAAAAGCAGTGCTGCCTCTGACCGTGAAGGCTAGTAGGCCTTGATAGCCTTCTCTTCCATGAATTTGTCTTATCTTCTTCTAAAGCCCATCTAGGTTGGTGGCCATCGCTGCCTCCTGTTCCATAGTTTAACTCTGGACTGTGTGAAGAAGTCCCTTCTGTTATCTGCCCTGGATCTTCCAACTTCTTTAGACATCCACAACATGGTCATGTTTGCTCCTGGCCTTGCAAAGCCTGGTGTGCACGATGCACAAGCCTCAGGCATTTGCAGCCCACCACCACCCTTGCCTTCCCGACTTCCTCTTACCTGTCTTCAGTGAGCCTCATCAGAGTTGAGCCTCTGGTTGAGAAAACAATGAAAGACATCCTCAGCTGGGGGCTAGAAAAAGGGAACACAAGAGTTACAATCCACACTTCGGTTCACCATGGACAAACATGAGCGTAAGGAGTTTGGGACCCACCCAGGGATCATTTCTGAACCATCTAGGGCTGGAACTGAAAAAATAACAATCTTTTGCTCTCTGGAACTCCCTGCCTATTGATATCAGGCAGCGGTCTTCGCTGTATTCTTTTTGGCACCCGTCAGAAATATTTCCGTATGTTTATTTATTTATTTCGTAAAATATACAGACCACTTGACTGTAGAAAAACAAAGCTGCTTATGAAAAAGATAAGACAACGAACTCATCACTAAGAAAAATGAAAAAAATAATACGCTCAAAAAAGTTAAAATAACAATAGACAGAAAACAGATTAAGACCTGCATCAACTTTCTAAACATCTGGATCGATTGTCTAAACAATTATGCTTTTAGCAGGCGCTGAAAAGAGTAAGGTGAAGGTGCCTGTCTGGTATCAAGAGGCAGGGAGTTCCGAAGTGTTGGTGCTGCCACACCAACTGCCACACTAAAAGGTTCTTACTAATAGGGAACAGGTATTAAGGGGCACCTGAAACCATTTCCACTGATTGAAGCAGTCCAGTGGGTGGATATGAGGTAAGGTGATCTTGCAGGTTCCTTTGGAGAACACCATGGCAACTTGTTGGTTTGTAGCATAGGTCAAAAGCCGGTGGGGAACCAACTGAGCTTGCAGGGCCTAACTAGCCACGCCCACCTGCCCCACAGATGATGTAATCTATGACATCACGGGTGGGACAGGTGAAGAGGCATAGCTGAGCCAAAAGAAGTTTTGCTGGTGCTTGCGCAGCCCCTCACACAGTGCCAAAGATCAGCTGGTTGCATAGCTGTCAACACAGATTTGAAAATAAGGGACCAGTAGCTTCGAAAATAAGGGATCAGCAGCCCAAATAAGGGATTTTGCTATTGTAAAGAGTTAGATACATTGGTAGGATTGAAAGATGCTGTCAATCCGGTATGAGGTGGTTGCGGCGCCGCCCTTTTGTGTCCCTCCCCATCCCCTCCTCTTCCTCCTCTCTCAGGCCGCCTCCTCACCTGCTACCACCGCTGCTGCCTCCGGGCTCGCGGGCAGCGTGGGCGAGAGTCTCTCTCCCTCCCCCCCTCGGGTGGGGAAGGGCTGATGTAACTCCTCGCGCCAGGACGACGGCGTAGGACCTCGCGGCGTAGGACCCCGAGCCGCTGCTTCCCTCCCGAGCCGGGCGAGCATCAAACCCGGGAAATTTAAGGGACATCATCAATAAGGGACAGCAGCGGGACATGGCGCTGGAATAAGGGAGTTTCCCACCAAATAAGGGACGGTTGACAGCTATGGCTGGTTGTCAGGCTTCTGTGCACAGCTATGCAAGCCTGAAGTGCTTCTAGACTCTGAAGCAGTGGTTCCCAAACTTTATCTGGTTGCCATTCCCTTGGTTCCATGAACTCATCCGCAGTAACCCCTGCCCTAACCCTATAAATAGCATTATTCAGAACAGCGGCTTGCGTGGCCCACTAAGGAAGATAATAACACAACAAAATCCAGCCAAGAATATTGCATGAATTTCTCCCCAAATTCTTATTAACAAAAACAGAAGGATGAAGGAAATTTAAGAGCATAAAATATTTCTCTGTAGTGATTTATCAAACATGTATAAACCTTCACCCACCACTGATGTACAGTGACAAATTATTAAGAAAATCAGCAGCTGTTCCAATAACTGCTATCTTGTGAACTGTGGCAACTCAGAATCATAAATACAAACAAATGTAACCCGAGGAAATAGCTCTGAAAGCAATAAAAGTAGGAAGCAAGGAAAGTGCTTCACTCTAGGATCCAGGCCAGTCAATCGTAAATAAGTGATTAACGTGCTTCTGAGCGCCACCCCCAGTAATCCTACCCCCCACTTTGGGAACCAGTGATCTAGAAAAACATAACACAAGGGCTAGAAGTATACCTTCCCTGGTTTTTAAAAACCAAAACCAAAAACAAAGTATTTAATGAGATGGAGAGAGGAACCCTTAGAATGAATGAATTGATTTATTTTGGTCAGCGTGGAGCCTTAAGATACCTTGTTCATGAAAATACAGAAGGAAAGGATCCATTTTGGAATTCATTCTGTATTATAAATTATGCTCCCTTCTTTTAATTAAACAGGATCCAATGCAAGGCAAAAGGAAAGCTCAAGGCAAAACAAACTAGAGGGCAGTGGCGTAGCGTGGGTTCTCAGCACCCGGGGCAAGGCAAGTAATTTGCGCCCCCTAACCCATGGATTTTAGCACTCGAGTCTCTTCCACGCCCCCCCCCCGATGTTGCGCCAGGTGCGGCAGGCCCCCCCTGCACCCCCACGCTACGCCACTGCTCCCACCACAAGTCTTCAGGACAGCCATCTGAAGGCTGGCGCGGGGAGAAGGTCTCTCCACCCCACCGCCAGGCTTCGTAGCAGCCTTCCGAAGGCTGGCGGTGGGGCGGAGAGCCCTCCTCCCGCCGCCAGGCTTCGGAGCAGCCTTCCGAAGGCTGGCGGTGGGGCGGAGAGCCCTCCTCCCGCCGCCAGGCTTCGGAGCAGCCTTCCGAAGCCTGGCGGTGGGGCGGAGAGCCCTCCTCCCGCCGCCAGGCTTCGTAGCAGCCTTCCGAAGGCTGGCGGTGGGGCGGAGAGCCCTCCTCCCGCCGCCAGGCTTCGGAGCAGCCTTCCGAAGGCTGGCGGTGGGGCGGAGAGCCCTCCTCCCGCCGCCAGGCTTCGGAGCAGCCTTCCGAAGGCTGGCGGTGGGGCGGAGAGCCCTCCTCCCGCCGCCAGGCTTCGGAGCAGCCTTCCGAAGGCTGGCGGTGGGGCGGAGAGCCCTCCTCCCGCCGCCAGGCTTCGGAGCAGCCTTCCGAAGGCTGGCGGTGGGGCGGAGAGCCCTCCTCCCGCCGCCAGGCTTCAGAGCAGCCTTCCGAAGGCTGGCGGTGGGAGGAGGTCTCTCTGCCCCACCGCCAGCCTTCGGAGGAGGTCCGAGGACAGTGGGGAAGACGCGCTGTGCTTCCCCGCTGTCCCGGAGATTTCCCTATGGACTTTTGTCTTGCGAAGGGCCGGCCAAACGCGCCCCCCCCAATGTTGTGCCCGGTGCGGCCGGCACCCCTGGCACCCCCCACGCTACGCCACTGCTAGAGGGTTCCCTCCCACAACCAAGTTAAATTGTGAATTTGCTCAATGAATTCTTCTCAGCTGTGATGTTATGGAGAATCAAAAGGACAAGCCCAACTGAAGCCAAGAGAGATGAAAGAACTTGATTCTCCTCTGGTATAATCCACAATTAGACATGAAGGCCTGATTCCATGATTCCATGCATGTTTACTCAGAAAAACAAAAGGACATTTTTACCTGGGACTGAGCCCCATTGAGGGACGCGGGTGACACTATGGGTTAAACCACAGAGCCTAGGGCTTGCCGGTCAAAAGGTCGGCGGTTTGAATCCCTGTGACAGGGTGAGCTCCCGTTGCTCGGTCCCTGCTCCTGCCAACCTAGCAGTTTGAAAGCACGTCCAAGTGCAAGTAGATAAATAGGGACCGCTCCGGCAGGAAGGTAAACAGCGTTTCCATGCGCTGCTCTGGTTCGCCAGAAGCGGCTTAGTCATGGTGCCACATGACCTGGAACCTGTACGCCGGCTCCCTCGGCCAGTAAAGTGAGATGAGCGCCGCAACCCCAGAGTCGTCCACAACTGGACCTAATGGTCAGGAGTCCCTTTACCCTTTACCTTTAAGCCCCATTGAACATAGTGGAACTTACTTCCGAGTAAACATGCACGTCCGAAGCCTAATCACACTTAACCTCCTTGAAATCAACCTTCTACTATCAGCCAAATTTCTTACCTTATAAATTTGTGGGCCAGATGTTCCACAAAGTGGTAGATTTCATTCCAGTGGTGCAAGACGCTTCCTGATCTGGAAAAGAAAATCATTCCAGGCAATATTGGTTTAATTACAGAAACATTTAGGTTGCTGCTGCTTTATTAAGGTTTGGTTCATCTGGACATCTGTGGAGCTCATCAGGTTCAAAGCTGATCTCCCGTTCAAAATGCCTTTCGCAGTTTCTTGAAGGGAGAGGGGGAAGGGAAATGCCCGTATTTCATGTGTTGCTTTCGAAAGGCCCATGCAGATGATAGATCTTCCAGGTGAGCCCTGGGGACTGTTCCTTGACAAGGATAAATAACTGCAGCACTGGACCTTTAACTTGGCACTACACAAATCACACAAGGGCTGCCTCTGATCAGCATCCCCACACAGCTTTGAGATGGGCTCTGTCACTGCACAGAGATTTTCAGCTGATTTCAATTAGGAAAAGGGAGACCAGGGCCGGCTCAAGACATTTTGGCACCTAAGGCAGACCCCAAAATGGTGACTCCCTCCATGCCAGGTAAGAAGGGGTCAGGGAAGATCTCTATTAGGGGGTGGGGGTGGGACTCAACACCAGGATCTGCTGCCCTGGTGGATCCTGCCACCTGAGGCGAGTATCTCATTTTGCCTCATGGGTGGGCCGGCCCTGAGGAAACAAATCTGTTCTAAGTGAGAAACAGTTCAGTAGCATTAGGGAGAAAGTTAGATAGGGCTGCATCCACTGTAGCGCCAGGTTAATGTCCCTTAGTGGTTCACTGGTTCCACTGGCAAAACTTTTTGAAACATTGGAACACTGTTGTGCTAGACGAAAGTAGCACACCATGAAACATGAAAGAGAACACCTTAAAATATTGCTTAGGTCAAAAGCATGCAAGAATACATCTAAACCAACATCCTGCTCCCACAGTGGCCAGCCAGATGCCCACAGGGAAGCTCTTAAGCAGAATCAGGTCCATCTTACCCATAGGCACTAGGGGTGCAGGCGCCAGGCTATCAGGGGCACGAGGCCGAGAGTCCAGGGCCCGAGAATTGAGTCCAGGACGTGCCCAAAGATTAAGGCTTTCTGGGAAATGATATATAATGAAATGAAAAAGGTATTTAAATGTACTTTCCCTAAGAAACCAGAGGCCTTTCTCCTGGGCATGGCCGGCCAATTGGTGTCAAAGAAAGACAGAACATTCTTTATGTATGCTACAACAGCAGCAAGAATACTCATCGCAAAGTATTGGAAGACACAAGACCTACCCACCTTGGAAGAATGGCAAATGAAGGTGATAGACTATATGGGACTGGCAGAAATGACTGGCAGAATCCGAGACCAGGGAAAAGAGACGGCGGAAGAAGATTGGAAGAAATTTAAGAACTATCTTAAGAAACATTGCAAAATTAATGAATGTTAGAATGATGCTGGTTTAGAAATTAAGTGGATTACAGTTGTAAGGATTAAGTTAAAAGAAAAGAAAGGTTAAAAATTAGATATATTTAAGGGTGAGGATTTGCTGAATTAAAATTTGAAATTGGAATGCAGAAAGGGGAGGTATGAGGAGGTCGGAGAAGTAAGTTATAAGAAAATAAGGGTTTGAAATTATACTTGTTCTTTTTTTTGTTTGTGTTTGTTTATATTGTTGTGTTTGTCTGTATAATTTGTGAAACTTTAATAAATATTTTATTAAAAAAAAGAGAATTGAGTCCAGGAAAGAGTCTGCGCGTCTGTCAGAGCACCATGCCAGGCTCTTCTGCTGCGGGCAGCTCTATGCCATGAGTTCAGGGGTGACCGAGCCAGCCGGCTGGCCAGCTCCATCCTCCTGTGCGCCTGGGACTGGGCAACAGGGGAGGGGCGCACTGGGCAGATCTTTGCACCCCAGGGCCACATATGCTTAAGCTAGCCCTAAGCAGGATTCTGCTTTGAAAGCCATTGAGGTTGGTTGCCACCCCTGCCTCCTGTGGGAGCAAGTTCCATAGTTTATCATTTATTGTAACTATTGATGCGTTTTACAGATTTTATATATGGATATAGTTTTAATTCTATCAGTGTTTAATTGTATTTTATTGATTGATTTGTCTTAGGTTCCTAGTGATTCCTGTTTTTATCTGTAAGCTGCCTTGAGTCCCATCAGGGGAAAAGGCAGAGTATAAATAAATATACCAACAACAATAAGGCTGCATTAAGAAGTACTTTCTTTGATCGGTCCTGAATCTTCTAACATCCAGCTTCCTTGGATACCCACAAGTTCAAGCATTATGAAAGAGGGAGAAAGACTCTTCTCTATCCACCATCTCCATGCCAGTCATAATCTTATAAACTTCTATCATGTCCCCTCTCTCTTACCTTCTCTCTAAACTAAATGCTGTTTTGCCCCTAACCCTAAAAGCCACCCAGGTGTGGCCCTGAGTAAAATCTCCCAGAATATGGATTTCTCACAACCTGGGTGCCATCACTGAGGAAGCCCCATCTCAAGAATCCTCGACGACAGTTCAGTAATATGCCCATATTGTAAATGAGGCAGGACACCAGATGTCTTACTCTATTTGCCAGCTGCCATTTGTGAATTTCTGGCTAAGGTAAGATTGGAAACAGGGGCAAAGGCTTCTGGACACCTTTCTTAGCCGCCTGCCTCTCAAAATTTAGTGTCAGAGAATGAGCTGCCCCCAAGCCAGGATATTAAGAGTTAGGGGTGGGTAGGTGAGTGAGAAATGTGGTTCTGTTCACATTTTAATGCAAGTCTGCCTCATTTTGAATTTTCAAAACAATACGTGAACTGAAATGCAGCTGTCCTTCCAAATCCAACCTGCTCTGAATTTTGTGACAGAGTTCTCCAACCAAAACGTGTGTGTTAAGGGAAAGTGTGCGTTGGAAGTGCACATGTCAGTGAAAATGACCTACAAAGGCGCACTGAATTATGCAGATCTGCTTGCAAAAGAGTATAGAGATCAGGCAAAATTGTACACACAGCTACATGTGCTAAGAGAAACGGTGCACTAAAACGCTGGTGAAATTTTGGAAACATTGTCCAGCTGCTGAAAACTCCTTTGAGTTATCCAAGGGTTATAAATACGGTTAGCTAAGCCAATGGATAACGGTAATAATTGTATTTGTTGGGTCAAACGTCCAAATGCCTGCCTACAGGAGGTCTGAAATCATTTTCTGGCGTTGGGTTGCTGAGGGTGGAACACTGAAAAATCCTGCCTGATCCTGGCCTCGGGAACTCATAGCAGTTGAGAGATCTCTCAAGGCAGCAGTTACTACATTTTTCCCCTTTAGAGAGAGGCAGCTGAGGAGCAGCCATTGCGTTTAGAGACACAGGTCTATTTTCCATGGTCTAGAGAAGGAATCCCTGCCCTGGTCCAGCTCTATAGAGCTCCCCGAAGCTCGGAAGGAGCTCCCTTTTCGGCTCTGCTGCTGCGACTCAGGGACCCGCTAGACAAGAGGCTTCTGCGTTCTTGGTGGTTTGGAAGGAGCCTGTCTCAGTTACACACCACTTTTTAAATTCGCCACATAAGTACATCCTCCAGCTTTTCGTCTCCCCTCGGAACAAGAATCCAAACATCTAAAATTACAGCTCTTTTTTCCGTGAGACCTTCCCACACGCCTCCTCGCACAGGAAAGTGCTGCCACCGCGATGTTGAAGGCCAGCAGAAAGGAATTTAAATAAATAAATCCCCTTTCTTTGCAAGGAGGGCGGCTTCTTTCCCTTCTAGAGGCAAGAGTTGAAAGTAGAAACACGAAAAGAAAAAGAAAAAACCCACCAAAAACTCCCTCAGTTCAGAATCGCCACGAAGGTTCACAAAAGGTCAACCAAAAGTAAATAGAGGGACTCCCTGTGAGGAAACTCCTAGAGAAAAGGTTTGTAAAATTAAGCATGCACTGGAGAAAGAAAATAGTTTTGCCCTCTTTCATAAAACTAGAACTCCAGTGAAACAGAAAGTTGGAAGATTCAGGACAGATTAAAAAAACAGTTGTTCCTCATGCAGCACATTGTTAAACTATGGAACTCACTCCCACAGGAAGCAGTGATGACCGCCAACCTAGATGGCTTTCAAAGAGGATGGGACAAATTCATGGCGGAAAATTTGATGGCTATTAGCCAGGATGGCTCCACAGTTGGAGGCAGGCAGTAACCTTTCTGAACATCAGTTCAGAAGGACACCACCGGAGAGGAGCGTTGCTCTTGTGCGCTAATCCTGCTTGTGCATATCCCTACAGAGGTATCTGGTTGGCTGCTGTGAGAACAGGATTCTGGACTAGATGGGCCACTCCTTATGTCCTGCCTCTTAAAACAGCTGGTCTAACCATGAGACTCTAACCTGAAATGGCCTCTCACTGCCTTACAAACTGCAGGTCTGCTCAGTAGACTGTATGAATGGGCAAAGTCAAACCCGAAGCTCTTCCTTCTGGTGATCCTTCATCTTCAGAGCAAGCTTGGATCACACAGCCCTTCAAGAGGACAACAGCTCTCTGACAACCTTTCAAAGAGAGGCAGGGCCGGCCCAAGACATTTTGCCACGCGAGGCGAACCCAATGGCTCCTCCGACCACGTCTCACTCCTACAGAGGGTCTTAGGCCACGTGCACCCTCACCAAAGCTGCTTCCAAGCTGCGGGTATTAAGTAGTGGGTTGACATAGCAGCCGGCACAGCGATTTCTTCAAGTAGCTCTTTATTAAGATAAGCTGGAATAGAACTGACTGCGAACAGCTCAGCCGGCCAGTATTTATAGGCAGCCGGCTGTCAACATTGTAACCACAACAGCTCAGAGTTCCCGCCTAAACTAACTGCCGCGGACCTGAGTGAAAACTATCTACAGACCTGAGTGAAAACTATATACAGTATCCCCCTGTTGGCCCAGGGTGAAACTACACTACATAACAGCGGGCATGAGAGGAGAGGTGGGATCCATGCTCAGCAACTGGGCCAGGTGCCATGCCTGTAGCCTCAGCCAAGCCTCTACGCTGCCCACCCAGTTCCTCTGGCACTGGCAGCGGCTGCAGCCATCAGCCAGAACAGGGCACAAGCTGCCGCCATCTTGGACTGCCTGTGCAAGAACATTGTCTGCACAAGCGCATGACGGGGAGAGGGAAGCCAGTGGTGTCCCAGTGCTTATGCACTAACTCGGTTTGTTTATTTGCCGTTTAGGAGAATGCGCCAGCAGCTGCGCACACACAGCCCCATCGGGGGGCAGGAGATGCAGCCATCTCTGCCACCAGCCAATGGCGGCTGGAAGGATCAGGCACGGGATTGTTGGGTGAATCCTTTCGGCGAGGGCGGTTGCCCCTCCAGAGAGGGAAATGAGCTAGGAACCTGATCCAAACCTGCCACCCCTCTCACTTTCCCCTGAAGCATCTGCCTAAACTTGGCTCATTATATGGTAAAAAAAAGTAAAGTACCCCAGGACAGTTAAGTCCAGTCCAAGGCGACTATGGGGTTTGGGTGCGCATCTCGCTTTCAGGCTGAGGGAGCCGGCATTTGTCAACATACAGTTTTCTGGGTCATGTGGCCAACATGACTAAACTGCTTCTGGCATGACAGGACACTCTGATGGAAGCCAGAGCGCACGGAAATGCCGTTTACCTTCCCGCTGGAGCGGCATCTATTTATCTACTTGCACTGGTGTGCTTTTGAACTGCTAGGTTGGCAGGAGCTGGGACAGAGCAATGGGAGCTCACTGCATCGTGGGGATTCGAACCGCTGACCTTCTGATCAGCAAGTCCTAGGCTCTGTGGTTTAGACCACAGTGCCATCCTGCATTATGAAGCTAGCCATGAAAAGAGGATAATCATCCTGTAAAGGAGGACACATGGTGACTCCATAGCTGAGTGGCAGGAGGCAGACTGTGCATGATACAGGTCTGGATGATGAAGATCCCAAGGAGGTTATTTTTAGCAGGGGGGGGGGGGAGAATGAAAGAACAAAAATGAGGTAGCATGACAACAAAGATGAATGGAGGGACATGAATGAAAGGGGAACTCAATGCAGACATTCACAATCAACTTCACAGAGTAGAGGCAGCTCCATTCACTGCAGTCCCAGATCTCACAAAAGCAGCTTTCAAATAGCCTCGAAGAAGTGACACCAAAAAAACTGCAGTTATGTGGCATGGAAAATGGAAGGATCATAAAACTGCAGGGTTGGAAGGGGTCCAAAGGCCCATCGAATCTCACCCACTGCAATGTAGGAACAGACACGTTTTAAACTCAAATCTGCCACATTCAATGTCATTGGAGGGTTCACATTTCACTCAAAGATGTAGGGTTTTTTTAAAAAAAATGCCCAACCCAAAATACTCATTTTTAAAAACTAAAACCCTGCTTTAGCCTCAGTTGTGAAAGCACCGCTACACACAACAGCTACACTACCAGGTGGTCCAGAGTGAGGGCAGGAAACTCTGGGGTCTTCCAGATGTTGCTGGCCTCTTTCTCCCATCAGCCTCCACCCATCCTGCCAAATGGTCAGGTGTGATGGAGGCTGTATAACGCCTGGAGGTCCACTTGGTCTGTATCAGCCTTCCCCAACCTGGTGCCCTCCAGATGTTTTGGACTTCAACTCCCATGAGCCCCTGCATCCCATGGCTGTGCCAGCTGGTACTGATGGGAGTCTTCCTAAACATCTGGAGGCCTTCAGGGTGGGGAGGCCGGTCTATAGCAATCAGACTGGGTTTTTCTTTTTTGTTTAGGCAACCCTATCCAAATTTATGAATCTTTGTTTTAAAACTGCTCGGTTTGTCCATACTTGGAAAAATTCTATTTCTGCTTGATTTCAAAGTTTGCTTTTATTGGTATTTTCTTGTATGTATTATTGTTTTATGTATACTGCTCAGAGGTGTTTTTGATTAAGGGGCATGTAAATCTTGCTGGTAAATAAATAAGCAAAGCAAACTTCTCTGGGCATCTCATATTAAAATATTGGAGAAACCACATTAGAGAGTCCTAGAGCACTTTCGTGACAAAGGAGCGTTATGGCAGCAGCAGCATTTGTGGATGAAGAGTTATCCACAGCTGGCAGAGACATACAGATGCGGGAGGAAATGGTAAACAAGAGGGTCAAATAGCATTTGCCGTTTGACTCAACTGCTTGCCATTTCTCTCCCCTCCCCTCTCCATATTCCTGTCAACTGAAGACAGCCCTCCATGCCTCTGGTAATGCAGACTCTAGTCCCACCGGAAGCTGCCCTATTTACAAGAGAGAGGGGGGGCCCTTCCAGAGGGCCTGTTTAATGAGCATTCGTTCTGATTCGTTTCAACACAAGAACGCCAGAAGAGGTTGCAGGATCAGGCCAATATCCCATCTGGCTCAGGATCCTCATCTCACAGTGGCCGACCAGAGGCCTGTGGGAAACCTGCAAAAGCATGCTTTGAGCAAAAGAGCACTCTCCCCTCCTGTGGTTTCCAGAACTGGTATTCAGAACCATTGCTGCCTCACAGAATTGGAGAGTTCAAAGGGACCCCCAAAGATCCTCTAGACCAGTGATGGCGAACCTTTTAGAGACCGAGTGCCCAAACTGCAACCCCCCAAACCCTCTTACCGTATTTTTCGCTCTATAGGACACACTTTCCCCCCTCCAAAAATGAAGGGGAAATGTGTATGCGTCCTATGGAGTGAATGCAGGGGGGAGGCAGGCAGGGAAAGCCCCCAAAAGCCGCACACAAACTCCACACGGCTCTTGCGGACTTTTCCTCAGGAGGGACAAGGGTCTGATGCGGCCAGTCAGTCCCTTCTCCCTCCTTGTAGAAAACCCCACAGGAGCCGTGCGCTCCTTAAAGGGTGCGCGGCTCCTGTGGGCTTTTGCGGGAGGTGGGGGTATTGCCATAGCCGCTCGCAGCCTCTCCCGGCTGGAGAGGTGACCCGCGGCTATGGCAACAGCCATATTTATTTATCACAAAGTGCCACAAAGGTATTTATCACCCACAGCGGAGGCTCCGCAAGGGAAAACGTGCGCCCTGGGGGTTATGGCTTGGTTTTGCACACACACACCCGGCGCCGCATCCGAAGCGCTTCTACTCGGACACAAGTCCCAGGATCCACGCCCAGCCTCTGAAAACAACATGAGCACCTGCTTGGGGATAGCGTTATGTATCCAAATGGGACCAGTGCCCCACCTGGCCTTTCCCTTTGCGCCTCCCTGGCCACGAGTGTGCCATCTTGGTCTGGGCATCTTGTGTGAAGCAGCTGAGCAAAAGGAGCCCTAAAGGCACTGCAGCAGATGGGCCAGTTTGGGGATTTCGGCTCTTTGCTGTCCTGCTTTGCAGTATCCGAAACCTCAGCGCAATTGAACGCAATGAACTCAGGGCAAAGAATAGTTGCAACCCCTGTTTTGGAGAGAGCTGGCACCCTGATGGGCATCACATCCCGCTCCTTCCATGCAGTTTCCTGCGCTGACCCGCCGCTCACATGGCCCAAGTTGAGCTGAGGATTCGACGTGCTGCTCTTGCCTTCTGCCAGCTCTGTGCTGGGGGGACGGCGCGTGTACCCACAGGGAGGGCTCTGAGTGCCCCCTCTGGCATGCGTGCCATAGGTTCACCACCACTGCTCTAGACCAATCCATGGCAGACGGCCATTCAACCTCTGCTTAAAAACCTCCAAGGAAGGAGAGCCCATCACCTGCCATTTGCCCAGAAGCCCTTCCACCCGTTCTCCTTCCACCTCAGGCGAAGCGGCTGAGACTCTACAAACTGAAGAGGCAAAGCAAGGACAGTGGCCCTTTTCCTCTTTGAAACCCATCGAAGTTGGTGACCATCCCTGCATCCTGCATGAGAGAGAGTTCCATACTTTAGTCAAAGGTAAAGGTAAAGGGACCCCTGACAGTTAAGTCCAGTCACGGACGACTCTGAGGTTGCGGCGCTCATCTCGCTTTACAGGCCGAGGGAGCCCGCGTTTGTCCGCAGACAGTTTTTCCGGGTCATGTGGCCAGCATGACTAAGCTGCTTCTGGCGAACCAGAGCAGCGCACGGAATAATAATAATAATAATAATAATAATAATAATAATAATAATAATTTATTATTTGTACCCCAGCCACTCTGGGCAGCTTCCAACAAAGATGAAAAATACACTAAAATGTCACATATTAAAAACTTCCCTGAACAGGGCTGCCTTCAGATGTCTTCTGAATGTCAGGTAGTTGTTGTTCTCTTTGACATCTGGTGGGAGGGCGTTCCACAGGGTGGGTGCCACTACCGAGAAGGCCCTCTGCCTGGTTCCCTGTAACTTGGCCTCTCGCAGTGAGGGAACCGCCAGAAGGCCCTCGGTGCTGGACCTCAGTGTCCGGATAGAACGATGGGGGTGGAGACGCTCCTTCAGATATACTGGACCGAGGCCGTTTAGGGCTTTAAAGGTCAGCACCAACACTTTGAATTGTGCTCGGAAACGTACTGGGAGCCAACGCCGTTTACCTTCCCGCCGGAGCAATACCTATTTATCTACTTGCACTTTGACGTGCTTTCAAACTGCTAGGTTGGCAGGAGCAGGGACCGAACAACGGGAGCTCACCCCATTGCGGGGATTCGAACCACTGACCTTCTGATCGGCAAGCCCTAGGCTCAGTGGTTTAGACCACAGCGCCACCCATAGATTGACTAAGTGCTACACAAATAAGCCCTTTCTTTTACCTGTCCTGAATCTTCCAGCTTCCAAGGATGTCTGTGGGCTGTCATGTTATGACAGAGCAAGAAAAAAACCTTCCCCTCTCCACTTTCTCCAAGCCATGTATAATTTCTTTTTTAAAAAACATATTTTTATTTTATTTTAAAGATTTCTTGGTTGTTGTTTTTTCAAGTTACATTTTCTACAGATCAGGTTCATTTGTTGAGACATTAGTGTTATGTTAGGAAGAAAAGGGGGAAGAGGTGGCGGGGGGCATGGTGAGTGCACCTGGAGAGGGACACAATTGAAAATACCTGCACCACAGAAGACCCATTCCTCCCAAACAAACCGAGGGAAATCCCCACAACAATAAACAGGTTCACACAGACCATGCTTAAAGCATGGAAAGCAGAAGTAGGTAAACTGTTCCCAACCCCATCCCCACTAATTCCCCTGGCACGCCACCCATTATTCCATCAGGCAGCACAAAACCTCCAGATAAAAACCTGGCAAGCCAAAGACTTATACCGCCTAACAGTCTTCTACAAAAATAACAAACCCTTATCAACACAAGAAATACAAGACAAACTAGAAGACACCCAAATGCCCTGGCTAACACACCACCAATTACATGCCCCCTTAAACAACCCAGTAGTAAAATCAGCAACAACTAGGCCCCTGACAACCTTCGAAAGTCATGTATAATTTTATAAACTTTCTCATGTGGCCTCTTCCCTAAGCCTTTAAGTCCCAAATTCTGCCACCTTTCTTCGCAAAAGTGTTATTCCATCCCCGGATCATTTTGGTTTCCCTTTTCTGCACCTTTTCCAATTCTACGATATCTTTCTGGAGGTGAGGCGGCTACAGCTGAACGCATTATACCCCATGCAGCCGTACCATACTTATAGTCAATAAATGCCCTATTAATTGGGCAGAGTTACACCGGGCCCAGGAAGCGTTTTGGGTTCCCTGGCAGAGAGCACATTCGGGCCCGACTCTGCTCTCTCAGAAAGTGCGAGCAATCTGCAATCCTCATCACCCTTGTGGCCTTCCCTTCCCCATCCCATGAAACTTGGCACTCCAGAAGAAATATTAGACCCAAATTAAAGCGGCCAGCACAAGAAGCTGGAGGCAGCCCTTGCGTTTTAAAGCAGGAAACTGGAGCGGCTTTCTCCTCATTTTCTGAAGGGGCATGTGATTTTGTTTCCCTCGGGGGTCTCCCTCCCCCCCCAGTGGCCATTCTGGGGGCTCTCGGCTTGGCATCCTGGACCAGCAACTAAGCTTGTCCACTTTGAGAAGCAAGCATGTGTTTGAACGCAGCCTGCAAGCAATTTCCCTCCCACTCCAGTTCTCCTGCCACCCCAGGCTGGGCGGCTGAGACCCATTGCTCCAGTAACCGAATGACAACATTCAGAAGGGGAGGTGTTGGCCATTTTCCATTTCTTTTCCTTGGCTGTTCCAATGCCCTTTCTAGGCCAAAGGAGTCCAGGGTCTTGCCATATGGCTCTCAGGAAGCATTTTCAATGTGAAAATGGCCAGCTCAAGAAGAGCGCCAACGTGGAACGCAAGAATCACATCAGGAAGAATCCCAGCCTGCGGAGTCCCGTGGGTGATCGGGACCCATTTCCCTCCCTCTTTCCCACTACTCTGCCAGCCTGGCCCTTCCTCGCTGGGAGGAGAACATAACAGCCCTCCCCTGTGCCACCCTAAGCTCTGACTTCGGAGAAGGGCCAAATAAAAATGTGACCAATGAGATAGATTTTTAAAGACTGGGACAGCAATATTATGGTTATAATATTGAATTCGATAAGTGGGAAAGATTATGGACAAAAACAATTAAATTTACTGCAGGTACAGCACTTAAGGAAAATTTAATGAAGATGATGTATAGATAGTATTTGACTTAACTGTCAGGGGTCCTTTACCTTTATCTTTTTAAACTTGCTAAAATGTATAGAACTCAAGATAAGGCATGCTGGAAATGCAAGGAGAAGGAAGGGAATTTCTTCCATATGTGGTGGACGTGCAGTAAAGTTAAAGCCTACTGGGATATGATATATAATGAACTGAAAAAGATTTTTAAATATACTTTTATTAAAAAACCGGAGGTTTTTCTATTGGGTATTGTGGGGGAAGAAATTCCAAAAGTAGACTTAAATATGTTTATGTATGCTACCACGGCTGCAAGGACACTTTTAGCCCAGAAATGGAAGGAGCAGGAACTTCCAACTTTGGAAGAATGGCAGATAAAAATGATTGAATATGCAGAACTGGCAAAGCTGATGGGGAAGATCCGAAACCAGCGTGATCAATTGTTTGAAAAGAACTGGAGTAAATTTATACAATATATGAAAGAACATTGTAAACATTTGAGAACGTTTGCAGGTTTGATTTAAAATATTTTGTAATGATAATTTTTGAAACTGATTTACAAATACTAAAGTAATATTTTTTAAGTAAGAAGGTAAACAGGATGATGTAGAAATGCTAAGAGGGAGGAAGTCGAGGCTCGGTATGAGCAAAGTTGCATGTGATGATATGATTTGATATGAATGTGACAAAGGAAAAAAGAAAAATATGAAAACTTAATAAAAATATATTTTTAAAAAAAGACTGAGACAGCAAGATCTCCGCAGTGAGCTTGCCCTTCTCAGAGTGCACCCACTCCAGACCACGTTGGAAAACCACAAGGTGCAGTGTTGCATAGTGGTTAGAGTGTTGGACTTGGACCTGGGAGATCAGAGGTCAAATCCCCACTCAGAAAGGAAGCTCACCGGTTGTGACAATGGGCCCAGTCGCTGCCTCTCAGCCCAACCCTACCTTGCCAGGCTGTTGTGGGGATTAAATGAGGAGGGAGGGAGAGCCAGGTGTGCTACCTTGAGCTTCCTGGAGAAAAAGGTGGGGATTTATATTTATAAGCAACAAATAAACAAACAAACCTATTTTGAAACTGAGGAGATGCTCCATGTGTGAAAGGGTCTGCTCTTTGAGGAAGGAAAATTAAAACTTCCACAAGGCCCATGCCCAGCCTCTTGGGGCCGTGAGAGCAGCTTTTTGGATCCAGGCCTAGATGGGGCCTTTTGTTTGGGTTTTGCCCTCCCCATCTTATGACATGCCTACTTCTATTAATGTTGCCAAAAGTCCTGTCCCTCTATTCTTGGGCACCCGCACAGCTGGACAAATATTGTAAACGCAACCGTAAGCCTCTTATGTAAACACAATGGCATCGAGTCAGCTGTGGGGTAAATAACATGAGTAAGCATTTTATATCATCTCTGGACACTATTAAGCAAGAGAAAGCAGCAAAGGGAGAAAATGTGCATTTCATTAGCTGGGAACAAAGAAAAAGTGACTCAGAGTTAAAGGGAGAGAAACGTACATGGAGCGGGGGGGGGGGGGGAGAAGCCACAACAATTGCACTTTCCAACACATTGGCCAAATCGCAAGTTTATTCCTTAGAATCCAGAATCTGAGCATCAATTCAGGAGAGGAAGGATAAGGTTCCTCTCCATCTCTCTTGGAGAAAACAGAGGTGGCAACAACACCAGAGGGCAAAAAGATAGCATCCCTTAGCTACTTCCTTTGCAAAGGTTTCCCAAACTTTGCTTTGCTAGGTGAAACACGGGAATCTCTCTCCCTTCAGAATGTAAGAAGATCCTGCTGGATCCGGCCAATGGCCCATCTAGCCCAGTGTTCTGTTCTCACAGCGGCCAACCAAATGCCCCAACAGGAAACCCACAAGCAAGACCTGAGCCCAAGAGTCCTCTTCCCTCCTGCGCCTTCTAGCAACTGGGATTCAGAAGCATCACTGTGCCAACCGTGGAGGCAGTGAAGAGCCATCCTGGCCAGCAGCCCCCAAAAGCCCTCCTCCATGAATTTGTCCACTCCTCCTTGAAAGCCATCTAGGTCGGTGGCCATCACTAGTTCCATGGAGCCACATAGGGAATGGCAGAAGAGCGTTCCAAGGGGCAACCTCTGCACAAATCACCAACCCAATTGCAATCGCTGCAAAACGGACCTGTTGCTGCTGCTGCTGCTGCTGCTGTATACATTTCCCAAACCGAGATAAGCTAGAGCAATAAATGCAGCAGGAACCTGGAAAGAGTCCTTGGGGGTGGGGGTAAAAGTAAAACCTCTTTCTGCTGGCCTTGGGACACCTGAGATGTGAGCTTTCAAGACCCATCTTATATTTATGATTGCAAATTGCTTTACATGGTTTTCAACCTGCCCTGGGCGGAATTAATAAATAATAATAATAATAATAATAATAATAATAATAATAATAATAATACTGATTAAACGGAGGTGGGGGGTAAGACAGCTGCTGGCCTTTTGATGCCCCTGACCTGGTGGAGAGCCTGCCCAAAGCTCCCTCCCGGTCGCCCCCGAGAGCCACTCACTTGTCCAGGATGAAGTAGAGGTCGAAGCCCCCGTAGCAGGCGGCGCCGCCGTCCTCCCGGCTCCTGCCTTGCCCGCCGCAGGCGAGCAGCACCGTGGCGAAGAGCAGAGCGTGCCAGCCCCAGCGCGGGGGGCTCGGCTTGCGGGCAGCCATGGGGGGCAGGATCCAGCGAGCCCCGGGCCACTTGCGCGCCTCCTCCTCCTCCTCCTCACGCGCTCTCCATGCAGGGCTGCGCGGCGCCGAGACCCCAGGGAACGATCGCGCACAAGGCAAAGAGGGCTGGTCTCCCCGTTTGCAGAAGATGATGCCCAGCGGGCTCGGCGCCTCCTCGCCTTTCAAAGGGGCTTCTCCTCGCAGCGCGCACAAGGCAGCATCGCCGCCGTCTGCAAGGCGAGAGGCGGCTTCCGGAGGCTTCTCCCCGGGTCTTTCCCTCCCCGGCTTTGCCCCAGATCTCGGAGAATGTGGGCAGGCTCTCCCTCCCCCTCCCCAGGATGGCTGCTCTCCGGGTGGGGGTGGTCCTGCCCCGCCGTCCAGCCCAAAAAGAGCCCCGACGGCGGCATCTAGCGGCCGAGGACGCGAGAAAACGC
The DNA here is from genome assembly GCF_964188305.1 of Podarcis bocagei. Lineage (NCBI taxonomy): Eukaryota > Metazoa > Chordata > Lepidosauria > Squamata > Lacertidae > Podarcis > Podarcis bocagei. The sequence goes on along the minus strand of NC_138132.1, from coordinate 88,389,249 downwards.
ACAAAGGACGGGGCAGCGCGCAAGATCCTGGCGGGATCCTGCAAACTCTGCTCGACGTGGCCTGGGGGGAACCTGCGGGCAGGATCCGAGCCCAAGAGCCCTCTCCCCTTCCTCCCGTGCTTTCCAGCAGCTGGTACGCCTCCTTTCTTCTCTTTTTTAAAAAAAACTTTTTTAAAAAATTCAAAATTAAAACAAAACATATTATCCAGAAACATATCCTTATTCCCCCCCCCCCATTTTTCCTCCTTCCCTCCTCCTACCGCACCCCCGGCTTCCCTCAGTTCCAGTCTTTGATTTCTCTCAGAATGCTGTTTTCTGCATGTTACACAGTTGTATAGATCCTCAAACTATTTAGCTGATTATCATCAATAAAAGCGAGGGGAGACACCTTGATCATGAAGGAGGTTTTGCCAGGGTGAGGCTCATCCATTGCCTCCTTTATTCTCTTATAATGACAAGGGTGCCCACCTGGTGCCAGAACTGAGTTCCAGCTTGGGCGGGGGGGGGGAGCCCTGGCTAGTAGCCACGAACAGACCTCTCCTCCATTTATTTGTCGAATCCCCTTTTAAACTAAAGCCGTTCAGGTTGGTGGCCATACCTGCCTCCCGTGGAAGGGACTTCCACAGTTTAACAATGCCATTCAGGAATCATAGAATCATAAAGTTGGAAGAGACCACAAGGGCCATCGAGTCCAACCCCCTGCCAAGCAGGAAACACCAAGTGAGTGGAGCTCCAAGCAGGAGCTCACCAAGTTAGTGGCTAAATATCTCTATTTGGTTTTTTGCCATCGAAAATACACTGCAGACGTCTGATCTCCCTGGAGACCTAGAGATGTGATGATAGACTGCCCTGCCTCCTTTCTTTTAGCAAATGTTTTGTGCCGCTGGGGAAGTGGAAATTCTGTATTGATTTGTTTTGGATGTTTGTATGTGATGCCAATAAAAAGTTTGATGATGTTGATGAACAATGCCGTTAAGAAGGACTTTTTTGCACCAAAGCTGAGGGTCAGCGCTGCTTTTCTGCTCCATGTGTGGAACCCAGGGTGTGTGTGTATGTTTTAAAAAAACAACCCAAGCTTGTGTTTCCTTACTTTGCAAAATTCGCCCTGCTGCAAAATTCGTTCCCGGTCATTATTCCAGCCTTCTCAGGCGGCGGGCTTTTGGTGCAATCTGCTCCCAGGCTTTTGGAAGGAGTGAAGGAGCGTGAGCCTAAGGATCGCCTGGTTTAAAAATGAAAACAAAACCCAACCCCACGCCATCCCCCCCCGACATTTCTTGGATGCTCCTTTAGGGCCTCGGTGGCGCCTGGTGGAAATTGGGGAAGCGGGAAGAACTTCACAGGCACCGAATCTGGAAAGTTGAACAAGACGCAGCCCAAGGGAGCTCAAGGGCGACATCCAGCGGCTCAAGTGAAATTTGTACCCATCGCAGCTGACTGTGTGAACGTGTGTGTATCTGACATAAATATTGTCTATTGTATTATCATGGGTGTAGCCGGGGGGGGCAGGGGGGCAGCCGCCCCCCAATCAAGTAAATAAATAAAAAATACCGTAACTGACCAATTGCCTCACAGATAACTCGCTTCTGCACCCCCTAACATAAAGCCTGCCCCCTCCATAAGAAAATAATTATCAAGCAAAACGGGAAGCAAATATGCTTACTCAAAAACCATTAGAGAAATGAGTTTAGATCTGGAAAAATGTTCCTAATGAACCCCTCGGTTGAATTTTTATGTACAGTGGTACCTCGGGATGCGAACGGGATCCGTTCCGGAGCCCCATTCGCATCCTGAAGCGAACGCAACCCATGTACGTGCGTCTGTGCGTGTATGGGTCGCGTTTTGCTGCTTCCGCGCATGCGCGTGACATCATTTTGACCATCTGCGCATGCGCGCATGGCGAAACCCGGAAGTAACAAGCTCCATTACTTCTGGGTCACCACGGAGTGCAACCCGAAAATACTTAACTTGAAGCACATTTATCCCGAGGTATGACTGTACTTTTTAATAATAAGACTGCGCTCTACGTGGGGCTACCTTTGAAGGTGACCCGGAAACTACAACTAATCCAGAACGCGGCAGCTAGACTGGTGACTGGGAGCGGCCGCAGAGAACACATAATACCGGTCTTGAAAGACCTACATTGGCTCCCAGTACGTTTCCGAGCACAATTCAAAGTGTTGGTGCTGACCTTTAAAGCCCTAAACGGCCTTGGTCCAGTATATCTGAAGGAGCGTTTCCACCGCCATCATTCTACCCGGACACTGAGGTCCAGCTTCGAGGGCCTTCTGGCAGTTCCCTCACTGCGAGAAGCCAAGTTACAGGGAGCCAGGCAGAGGGGCCTTCTTGGTAGTGGTGCCTTCCCTGTGGAACACCCTCCCACCAGATGTCAAAGAGAATAACAACTACCAGGCTTTTAGAAGACATCTGAAGGCAGCCCTGTTTCGGGAAGCTTTTAATGTTTGATGTATTATAGTATTTTAATATTCTTTTGGAAGCCGCCCAGAGTGGCTGGGGAAGCCCAGCCAGATGGGCGGGGTATAAATAATAAATTATTATTATTATTATTATTATTATTATTATTATTATTATTATTATTATGGCTCTGTGCAGAGATGCAAAAGAAGAGGTCTGGGTCTGAAAACTTGTGGGTGGGTGTGGTGCGTGATGTGAGTCTCTGTGATCCACTTGTTGCTTGTGCTGTGCAGAAATTAAGCCTGGGTGCGTTCACTGGAAATTTTCTGTGCATCTTGGTTTCATGAATGGAGCTGTAGGTGCCTTAACTCTTCTCTTAATGAAATGTGGAGTTTTAAAAATCCTAGACAGAAAACTAACATCTCAGGATTGAAGCCTGGGCTGGAAAACTTCTCCCAGAACCACTAGCTTTCTGTGTGCGGGGTGTGTGTGGAATGAATACAAATGATGAGTATAAAACACCAGCAGGACTGTCTTTAGCATATGCGGTGCCAGGGTGCAAATATCCGCTCAGCGTCCCCAAACTACCACGGATAGTGGGAGGGGGGTGAAGCTGCGCACTGCCAGCCACTCTCCCCCATGCCGCTGCAAGAGAGCAATCCCCACAGAGGCTTGGGAGGGAAGCTGCGCGCCCACCAGCCATATAGTTAGCGGGTGTCACGTTCTGGTTCACGGGCGATCAAAGTCCCAGCTGGGGACGTCTGGACCGGGGGCAAGATGGCGGGGTGGGAGCAGGAACAGGAGTCAGGAAGCCAGGAGTCAGGAAGCCAAGAGTCAGAGGGTCAGAGAGCCGGGAGTCAAGAAGCCAAGGGTCCGAGGGTCAGGAAGCAAGGAGTCACAAAGTCAAGGGGCCGAGGATCAAGAAGCAAGGAGTCATGAAGTCAGGGGTCCAAGGAATAAAGAGGCAAGGAGTCATGAAGTCAGGGGTCCGAGGATCAAGAAGCAAGGAGTCACGAAGGGAGCAAGGAGTCAAGGAGTCAAACGCAGCAAGGCAGGGAACATGTTGCTGTGGCAAAGAGCCGAAGGGAAAATGCTGACCTTATATCCCTTCCCGGCTCTTGCCGCCAGGTGCTGTGAGTTACTAATCGGCCTCACCTGTGAGGCAAGAGCCTTGCCTCTTCAGAACAAACTTAGGGATGCCCCAGTCCTGCAGAGTCCTATTGGTCGCAGGGCCCGGCTCCTGCACGCACACCTGACAGCAGGGGCGCAGCTTCCATCCTAAGCCTCTGCAGGGATCGCTCTCCCGCGAAGGCTTGGGAGGAAGCTGCAAAGCCGCACAGCTCCCCCACTTTCTGGGGTGCCCCTGAGAGGTCGGTGCCCTGGCGCAATGCATCACTAAGCCCTATGGGGAAGACGGCTCTGAAGACTAGTGACTTGTTCCCCATTTCCCATTTCAAGTCACTGGTCTTTGCCAGTATATGATGAATTAAAGAAAATGCTTAAGAATACTTTTGTTAAAAAAACCAGAAGCCTTTTTAATTGGGTATAGTGGGTGAAGAGACACCAAGGGAAGATTAAAGACTGTTTATGTATGCAACGACTGCAACAAGAATTATTTTAGTCCAAAAATGGAAACAATAAAAGTACTAATAAAAGAAGAGTGGCAGATGAAGGTGATGGACTTTGCAGAACTGGCAAAGCTGGCAGGAAAAATCAGAAACCAGCACAATCAAGTATTCCAAAAGGACTGGAGTAAATTTATACGATATCTGAAAAATCATTGTAAGCAATTAACATCACTAACAGGGTTGTCCAAAGACTTGTAATGAGGAATTCTCTATCTTTCTATATTTATTTGAACTTTGAGTCATTCTGTAATGAGAGGAATTAGAATTGGAAAACGTATAAATTGCAATGATATAAAGGTTAATTTTGAAAGCCATGAGGCGGGAGAGAAGGAAGTTGACGGGTGGTATAGTGGATAATGATGTGAATATATATAGTATTAAATGGAAAACAAATAAAATGTGTGTGTGTGTGTGTATGAAAGACCAGTGACTGTCTAAGGTTCCATCATAATTCTGTAGCTGAAGTTGGATTTGAAAAGTTTTGGACTTTCTGGTTTTTATTTCACAGTCTGGGTAGCAATATGGTCACAGCGCTTTGCATGCAGAAGGTCCCAGGACCAATCCCTGGTCGCACCTCTAGGCAGTAGTGGTAGTAGAACTGAGAGCCAGTCAGTGGCGTAGTGTGGGGGGTGCAGGGGGGGCCGGCCGCACCGGGCGCAACATCTGGGGGTTAGGGTTAGGGGGCGCAAATCCACGGGTTAGGGGGCACAAATTACTTGCCTTGCCCCGGGTGCTGACAACCCACGCTACGCCACTGGAGCCAGTGTAGCATAGATTCAAGGTACAAGAAAGGACACTCTGACTCAACATCAGGAAGATCTTTCTGACGGTAAGAGCTGTTCAACTGTGGAACAGACTCCTTTGGAAAGGGGTGTGTTCTCCTTCCTCGGAGGTTTTTAAGCAGAGTTTGGATGGCCATCTGTCATGGATGCATCAGCTGAGATTCCTACTAGATGTCCCTCAGGGTCCCTTCCAACCCTACAATTCTATGATTCTATGGGGCTTCAGTGGGGGAGTCTTTACACTGCTGCATACACTGCCATGGATTTTTAAATTACTTTATTTAAGTTATAAATTTTATTTTCTTTTTGACGGCCCCTGCAGGAACCAGTCCTCAAATGAAATCAGAGAGCAATTGTTGGGAGGTCATCAGGCCTTGACCTCCCGTGTCCTTCCCAACCCAACCTTGGCACTTGAAACAGGCCCTGACAGCTGGCAAGGCGACAGGATGGCCACTGTCTTGGTAGGCAGGTCACAAGTTGTGTTGGCCCGGAGCAGATGTTGGTGCTGATCCTGGCTAGAAGAGGGAGATGCCGCCACACAAGTCAATGTCCAGAATGAGCAGATTGACGCCTGCGCAGCCCTTGCCTTCAACCAAGGGGCGGGGCCCTGAAAAGGAAAAGGAAGTTTTCCAATGTTACTTTTTATTCACTTTTTATGGAGATCCAAGCAGGAGTCTCGAAACATTCTCTCAGAAATGAAATAATCTGTACTTCCAAACATGTTTGAGAATAATAATAATAATAATAATAATAATAATAATTATTATTATTATTATTATTATTATTATTATTATTATTATTATACCCGCCCATCTGGCTGAGTTTCCCCAGCCACTCTGGGCGGCTCGCAATCAAGTGTTAAAAACAAGACAGCTTTAAATATTAAAAACTTCCCTAAAGAGGGCTGCCTTCAGATGTCTTTTAAAGATAAGATAGCTGCTTATTTCCTTCACATCTAAAGGGAGGGCATTCCAAAGGGCGGGCGCCACTACTGAGAAGGCCCTCTGTCTGGTTCCCTGTAACCTCACTTCTCGCAATGAGAGAACCGCCAGAAGGCCCTCGGCGCTGGATCTCAGTGTTCGGGCTGAACGATGGGGGTGGAGACGCTCCTTCAGGTATACAGGACCAAGGCCGTTTACACAGAGAGAGCCTGCTGGATCAGTTTGCATCCTGTTCTCACAGTGGCCAGCCAGATACAGTACCATGAATGGGTTAATGTCATAGAGTAAGCTGGCCTGCCAGACTTAGCTAGGAGGTCATTCCCCCTCACCTTGGGGGTGGGAGGCTTATCAAGCGCTTTGTTCTTTCACTTTCCCACCATTTCTTCCACCATGTGAACCCTACTGCTAAGGAGTTCTGAACTGGTTGTTCCAAGCTCAGACCCTGTGGCTTCAGCAAGCCATCTTTGTGTTTCTATACAAACAATTTAGGAACATTCACCACATTGGAACCTAAATTTACTGCCTGTGTTTTTCTAACTGCTATATGAAAAAGCACATGAACCTGACCTTTGAAAAGTCTGTAAGTATACCTTTCTTAACTTACCAAATGTGTAGTCTCTTTCTATGCTAGAGAAGTGGGAAACTTTGGAAGCAACTTAGAAGAGGGTATTTTAAAGGTCTAACAGACTATATTTCGACACTTTACTTTGCTACATATTTTGCGATTTTAACTCTCTGCTGGATTTCTGTCACCAAAGAGTACTTGTCACAAATCTGTATCTTGGCATCCAGAGAAGTCATCTTTTTCTACCTATACAGTGGTACCTCTGGTTACGTACTTAATTCGATTTGGAGGTTCGTTCTTAACCTGAAACTGTTCTTAACCTGAAGCACCATTTTAGCTAATGTGGCCTCCCGCTGCCACTGTGCAATTTCTGTTCTCATTCTGAAGCAAAGTTCTTAACCCAAGTTACTATTTCTGGGTTAGCAGAGTCTGCTACCTGAAGTGTCTGTAACCTGAAGTGTCTGTAACCTGAAGCGTCTGTATCCCGAGGTACCACTGTAATTTATTTTTTAAAATACCAAAACCAAATGCAGGAGCAACTCTACTCTCCTGGGGTTTCCTGCAGAGACAGACTTTGGTCTTTTAGATTTCAGCAGTGCCCTGTGCGAGGCAAAAATTCACACAACACCTCACACACCTCGCCTTCTGCTCTGCTCAATTCACTACGTCATAGTTGAAGCGCCCTATGGCACCCCCTAGGTTCAGCACCCAGTGCAAGGGAACCGGTCGCACTGCCCTAAATGTGCCTCTGTTCCTAGCAAGTGGGATTCAGAACCATTGCCACCACCAACCATGGAGGCAGAGCGTAATCACTGTGGTTAGTAGCTACTGATAGCCCCCTTCTCCATCATCCCTGTAATGCCGTTCTGATGGGACAGAGTAACCCAGCACACCCTGGGTCAGGCTTCCTCAACCTCGGCCTTCCAGATGTTTTTGAGACTACAATTCCCATCATCCCTGACCACTGGTCCTGCTAGCTAGGGATCATGGGAGTTGTAGGCCAAAAACATCTGGAGGGCCAAGGTTGGGGAAGCCTGCCCTAGGTTTTTATGAAGGGGGCTCCTTCACAACATGCCGCCTGCCGTCAGTGCAATGGGATTGATGTTTCCTTTGCCAATTTAGTCCCATTGCGTGCTGTGTTTTAAACTGATTTTAAGCTGTATTTCAGGCAATTGCTGGATTTTATATTTTTAATGCATTATATACTTTGATATACACACGGAGTTTCCGTGTGCTGCTCTGGTGCCGGTTCGCCGGAGCATCTTTGTCACGCTGGCCACGTGACCCGGAAGTGTCTGCGGACAGCGCTGGCTCCCGGCCTCTAGAGTGAGATGAGCGCACAACCCTAGAGTCTGTCAAGACTGGCCCGTACGGGCAGGGGTACCTTTACCTTTATACTTTGATGTTAGCTGCCCTGAGACCAGTTTGGCCAGGGAGGGCAGGATATAAATAAAATTTATTATTATTATTATTACAGTCATACCTCATGCTGCGTCCACTTCAGGTTGCGTTTATTTGGGTTGCAGATTGCCGAAACCCGGAAGTACCGGAACAGGTTACTTCCGGGTTTCGGCAGTTGCGCATGCGCAGAAGCGCTGAATTGCAGCCCATGCATGGAGACATGGGTTGCAAATGCATGGATCACGTTCGCAACCCGAGCGTCCACTGTATTATTATTATTATTATCATTTATGTGTGGAAAATGGCAGGCTTGTCATTAGCTCATTTAGGACTTCTGACCTTCCCTCCTTCACACTCAGTTCCCTCTCCCCCCCCTTCCGGACTAGGTGACTGTCGCTGCCCAGGCTGAATGACATAGTTAAACCGTGGAACTCCCTCCCACCAACCTAAAAATGTAAATGGTAAATGGGCCCCTGACGATTAGGTCCAGTCATGACCGACTCTGGGGTTGTGGTGCTCTTCTCGCTTTATTGGCTGAGGGAGCCGGCGTACAGCTTTCGGGTCAAGTGGCCAGCATGACTAAGCCGCTTCTGGCGAACCAGAGCAGCGCATGGAAATGCCGTTTACCTTCCTGCTGGAACAGTACCTATTTATCTACTTGCACTTTGACGCGCTTTCAAACTGCTAGGTTGGCAGGAGCAGGGACCGAGCAACGGGAGCTCACCCTGTCACGGGGATTTGAACCACCGACCTTCTGATTGGCAAGTCCTAGGCTCTGTGGTTTAACCCACAGCACCACCCACGTCCCTTCAACCTACCCACCAACCTAGGAGGCTTTAAAAGAGGGTGAGACCAATGGAGTTACCAATGTAACGTGAAGATCTCCTCAACGCATCACTACAAAAGCCGTTAAAACGTGTGGTCGTCCCTTTAAAATGTTCTGAAATTCTGGCCCAACTCACTTTGGAACTCGGTAGCCCAGTAAGTAGTCATGCCTCCGCAAATGGCTTGGGCGGGGGCACCATAGTCAGCGATGTTTGTGACCACCTTGCGAGAAATCCCATAGCTTCTGTGAAGGGTGTTCAAGGGGTGCCCCTGGGAACAAAAACAAACAAAAGGACAGATCCATTCATGCCTAGGTCCAGGGATGCCAACCTGAATGAAGTACAACAACTTAGAAAGAGTAAAAATTTTGAGGTCTTAGAGCAAAGGAAGGAAGTCAATATGTGTATATGTATGTAATGATTAGATTAGAATGATGATATGGATTTATTTGTAGATGTGTGGTTTTTGTGTTCTTTTTTCTCTTGTGTTTTTTTTTCTTGTTTGTACTGCTGTATTTTGGATTCAATGTTTGTAATTTTTGTTGTAATTTTGCACTGAAAATAAAAAAATAAAAAATAAAAAAGTATCAGGGGCAGGTAAGTGAGCACACACACACACACGAATGAGAGAGTCTGTTTCTGTGTGTTATTCCACAGCGCTTAGCTGCGGTGCTTTGCTTCCAGACTAGTAGTTTTAATGCTAGAAAGCCTGAGAATGGTTAAGAGATGGTACGGTTTCTACCTTTCTGTTTGCCAGTAGCCTCTCTGAGCACTCACAGGGGAAAGCTGGGATTAAAAAATTGGTGCCTCTCGAACATTCGTATTGTTATATGCAATGAAATAAAATAATTAAAATTGAGGGAAGACAATGTTACTACCCCCCCCCATAATAATACTATTATGGGATTGTGAATGGAACCTCCCAAATCTGCCACAGTGTGTGTATGCTTATTTTTAATTCAGTTGTATTTTCCTCCTCTCTCTCTCTCATTCTCTTTCTTCTTGTATGTTATTGAAGTATGTGCTCTTTTTTAAATCAATAAATTGGTAAATAAAAGTTTAGATAAGTTTTTACAACCATTTTCTCTTTCACTGCAGGTTTTTAAGCAGAGATTGGCTGGCCGCCTGTCTGATACTTTTGCTGTGGTTCCTGGATTGCAAGGTGTGGGGCTAGGTGATCTGTGATTCTATTATTCCTCCCACTGATTTCTGACCCACAGATTCCTTCATTAGAGGGGGCGGGGCACCGTTTGGGTTGCCCCACATATTTGGGGGCCAGCCCCAGTTTTCTAGCTCCACCTTGACGTACCTCGTGCATCATGCTCTCGAGATTTGAGATACTTGGAAAGCTTTGCCGATTCATCCTGGACATGACACATAGCCTCCTGAAAGGCATGTGATAGATGACAACCCCCTGGGAGACACAACAGCAAATATATGTTATGTGAGAGATGGCCCCAGGAAAGTTCAAAATCAAATAATAAAATGAGGACTCAGTACAGTACTGAAAACCCGCAACCCCATAAGAGAGAGCCAGTGCCACTCCCACAAGCACCAGTGTGGCATCATAACAATAACAATAACAATAATTTATTTATATCCCGCCCTCCCCAGCCGAAGCCGGGCTCAGAGCAGCTAACAACAGTAAAAGTAACACAGTTTACATAAAATCACAGTCAATTAATTGAAATACGTTCTAAAACCAATTCATTCTAAAATCAATTCAGAATCAAATTAATGGCAACCATTGGGCTAGAGTTCTATGAGGATTACCAAAGGAGGGGGTCAGACTGTGCCTTGGCCAAAGACCTGGTGGAACAGCTTTGTCTTGCAAGCCCTGCAGAAAGATGTCAAGTCCCGCAGGGCCCTAGTCTCTTGGGACAGAGCGTTCCACCAGATTGGGGCCACAGCCAAAAAAGCCCTGGCTCTAGTTGAGGCCAGCCTAACCTCCCTGTGACCCGGGATCTCCAAGATGTTTTTATTTGAAGAGCGTAAGGTCCTAGGAGAGGCAGTCCCGTAGGTACGAGGGTCCTAGGCCGTATAGGGCTTTAATGGTTAAAACCAGCACCTTAAACCTGATCCTGTACTCCACCGGGAGCCAGTGCAGCTGGTATAGCACCAGGTGAATATGATCCTGCAGCGAGGACCCCGTAAGGAGTCTCGCCACGGCATTCTGCACCCGCTGGAGTTTCTGGGTCAGTCTCAAGGGCAGCCCCACGTAGAGCGAGTTACAATAATCCAGTCTGGAGGTGACCATCACGTGGATCCCAGTGGCTAGGTCAGGGTTAGAGTGTTGGCCCAGGACCTGCAAGAGTCCAGGGTTCGAATCCCTACTTGGCCATGAAGCTCCCTGGGTAACCTTGGGCCAGTGATTGCCTCTCAGCCTAACCTACCTCACAGGGTCGTTGCGGGGGATTAAATGAGGAGGGGGAGAACCTTCGATTCCTTGGAGGAAAAGGTGGGATATGAACGCAATGAGATAAAATAAGATAATAATAAAATAAGTGGCAGACACTGGTTTGGGGGGGTGCATAACATGGCTTCTGACTGCACCCCTCCCCAGTGGGAGAACCATCTTTTCCTTCATCTGAGGCAGCAAAATGCACCCCTTTTAGGAGAGTTTAACAGGTTTGCCTAGCTGCTGCGGGGAGATCCCACCCCAAGACGAAGAGAGTATCCGACACAGAGTGAACAGCTTTGCGGCTGAACGGCTTGCTTTGAAACTTACGCTGTTGTAGTCCACAATGGCGTTGGTGGAATGCCTTCCAGAGTAAATGTTGAAGGCAGCGACGTTGGTGTTGTGGTTGATGTTGACTGTTTGGTACACGGTTCCTCCATCGTTTCCCTTGTTGATGAGCTGGATAGCCTAGAGACAGAGATCCACCGTCAGACTCCTACCTGGCACTTTGGGGAGACCAGAAAACAAGATCACGTGGTCCAGCCAGGAGGGACTGGCCAGCCAGATGCATAGCTGTCAACTTACAGATTTGAAAATAAGGGACCAGCAGCCTGAAAAATAAGGGATCAGCAGCCAAAATAAGGGATCAGCAGGACTTCTGGGTTGGCGCCTCTGGCAATGGCGGATTTCCTCTGATCGGGAGGAACCCGCTCCATGGAAAACAGGGTCTGAACCGCCACGGCGAGGCGGAGACCCATCAAAAACCACAGGCGGGAGAAGCCTGTGGACGTGGGATTCGGCTGGCACCTTTGCGCCCCCTCCACTCGCGGGGAAACCCTGTTTTGGGGATCCGGAGCGACGTGGGGTGAGTGGCGCGGTGCTTTGAATCGACTGTTTCTTTCACGGAGTGAAGCCGCATTGCTGTTGCCGGAGAGCGCTGACTTTTTCCTGTGGACAATTGGATTTCAAACAACTGCCCGTGAGTAGAACGGAAAATTGGACTGTGAATTTTTTTTTAATTAGGCACCGAAAGCGGGAAGGTCTAAACAGGAAGTCCGCCTTCCGCTTTTTGTTGATAGATTGAAGCAAAGACACGGCAAGTTAGAGTTCAGAAAGTCGTTTGTAAAGGACTAAATTTTCATCATTTACTGAACCCCCCTTGGAAGCAGGAGAAGAGGGGGGAACCTTTTTTAGACTGTTGAAACCTGAAGAAGAGAGAGTAAAGAAAGGTAATTTTCCACCGTCTTGAACCTGGGAGCGGGGTGTCAAGACAGACGTTTTGGAGAAGTTCATTGACTATGGACAAACGTTTTTGACAGATAGTTAAAAGAATAGAAACATATTGATTCCATTGTACCCTTTCGCTTTTAAAAGGAACAAAATATTGACAAAATATCTGAAAAAGGAAAACTTTGCTGCTTAATCTGCCTTAAAAAAAAAAAGAGGAGAAAAAAAGACGGATACAAATAGAAATTGCTTCCCCTAGAGGGAGCTTGTGAAACTGTTTTTAAAGTCGAACTGGGAAGTTTTGCAGCTGTAAAAGATTAAAGATCGTGGGACCAGACTTCGACCTTGAACAAGAATGTGCTCAGAGGCTTTGGTGCTTGCCTTTTGTAAGACAAGTGCTTTATTGGAACAGTTACATAAGAAAATGGATTTGATGACAGCTGCGATAGGAAATTTTGGACAGGCAGTGGGTACCTATATAGAACCCACTCAGGAATTAATCCAGTAATGCGCTTTGACAGATGAGATGAGGGAGGAGGCTGTTGCTGGACCTCGGGTGGCAGAGATGGAGAGTCAGACTTGGAGAGATGGAGTTCTGCTTGGCTTGGAGATGAGGGGTTGGATGGACCCCCCCTATGCAGAGATGTTTTGACTTTTCAAGTCTGGCTTTAGGCCGGGGGGAGCTCGGAGCTGTGGGGGCCCCTAATTTTGGAGGGGCCTTGAAACATGCCTTTAAATATCACATGGATTTCAGTGCTGACTATGGAAAAGGGGCTGACTTGTCGAGAAGGGACAAAAATATTGTCAAGTTGGAGTCTCCCAGAGTGAAAGGAGCAGAAGACAAAGTAAAGTACAGGTATAAACATGAAGAAGACCTGCGGAAGGGACATGGAAAAGACCTAAGAGCCTCGCATATAAGGTCACCAGGTTGATGGACTAGACGGATGGGACAGAAAGGACTGACAAAACCCGAGACCAGGAGAAGAGACGATGGATGAAGATTGGAAGAAAGTTTTAAAAAATTTATTTAGAAAAGTATCGTAAAATTAATGAGTATTAGAAAAATGTTGGAATGAAATTATTTGGCTTTAGCAGAAATGTTAAAAAGAATTATGTAAGAATATGGTTAAAAGAATTTGGTATAAGTAAGATTTAAGTTTTAAGTTTTAGGGTTTTTTATGGTAAGATAAGGTTAAAATAGATTAAGGTAATTTAATGACAGAATATTGCGAAAGATGGAAAGGATTTGCTGAGATAATTAACAACTAGAATACAAAAAAGGGAGGTGTGAGGAGGTCGATGAAATAAGTTAATGAAAGTTAAGGATTTGGGAATATTGGATTTGTTTTTAAATTTGTTGTATATTTTTGTTTTTTGATTGTGTTGTATTGTGTGTTTTGTTTTTTCTTTTTGATTTTGGTTTCTATTGATTTGTATTGTTTAATTGTTACTTTTATCTACTGTTGTCTTTCTTTTTCTCTTTTTCTTGTTTTTTCCTTTTTTCTTTTGTAATTTTAAAATTTTCAATAAATATCATTTTTTTAAAAAAGGGATCAGCAATTACTTTGATAAAATACATATTTTGTTGCGTGCAAATGGCTTTAGATACCTATTAGGTCCATAAATTAACATATAGCATATATTCAACACAAAAACCAGCAACAATTTGTTGTTGACAAAGGACAGCTGGTCATAGAAAGGGCCCCATTACCTTCAGTAGCTTATTTAAGGGACATCATCAATAAGGGACAGCAGCAGGACATGGCGCTGGGATAAGGGACTGTCCCACCAAATAAGGGATGCTTAACAGCTATGGCCAGATGGGCGGGGTATAAATAATAAATTGTTGTTGTTGTTGTTGTTGTTGTTGTTGTTGTTGTTGTTGTTGTTGTTGTTGTTATCTGCTTAACTGGACATGGCCAGGGACTGAACTTTGGACAGCCTTTCCTAGACTGGTGCCTCCCCCTGGGAAATATACTCGGACTGCATTCTGAATCCTATTGTTCTAGGACCAATCAGACTGCTGCATTTTGGATCCTATTCAACTCAGTACATAACACCCTGCCACCCAGATATTTTGGACGACAATTCCCACCACCCGGGCCAGCATGACTGTAGGATGCTGCAGTGAATCAGAGATGCAGCCCAGAACATCCCTGGGGGAGAATATTCTTCGGTCAGGGAGTCGTAACAGAAGAGCCCTGGTCACCTGATCTTTGACATCATTTCAGGCATCCTTACAGATTCCTGGAAGTAAGTGGCTCATTTATCGCCAGCTGGTAAATTCACCGCTGATCTGAGATCCGACCTCATCCCAGGGACTTCTTAACTCATATGACAGGTTTTGACTAACCAATCTGTCTCAGGCAAGTCTTGCAAATGGAGACACATGGCTTCTGGACAAGACTGAGTCCAGTTCCTCCCTTTTTTACTTAAGTTTGTTGTGGCATTTGGCCTATCTATCATCTATCTATCTATCTATCTATCTATCTATCTATCTATCTATCTATCTATCATCTATCATCTATCTATCTATCTATCTATCTATCTATCTATCTATCTATCTATCTATCATCTATTTATTTCATAAAATGTGTAACACCGCTTGATCATAAAAATGCACAAGCACACATAAAACCTCAAGAGAGGTTTACCAAAAATGATAAAGCAATAAAATTATCCCTAAGATAAATTGGAGCAAGAATTTAAGACATTCAAGCATTTAAAATAACAATTGATTAAAAACAGATTAAAACAAGCCACTTGTGCATGCAGAAGTTAGCAGGAGAGGTTTCGGGGCAGGAAGGCAGAAATGGGAGCAAAGTTGGCTACTTACGTTGCTGGCAATCGCTGAGTGAATAAGCAGCCCCAGGAGGCTGGCAAGAAGAATCTGCAGAGCGGAAGGAAAATAAGAGGGTCAAATTTTAAATTGCCAAGTACACATTTCCTTTGTCTGTGAAAGACCAGCTTGAATAGAACACTTATGTTTATGTTGTAAACCACCCTGTGGTCTTTGCATGAAGGATTATTATTATTATTAATAATAATAAATGTGTTGAACATTGCAGTTTCATTTTAAAAAAGCATTTCGTTTAAAATTAATTCAAGGGTTTTTGTGCAGTGTGGTGAGATTTTATACAATATGCTAATGATAATAATTCCATGATTCCAGAAGTAAATAGGAGCGTTTGGATATCACAAAAAACATAAGAGGTTGTCGTCCTGTTTGTTGATACGACTGTCTTCCACTGTCTTTTTACTTGAACATTGTACTCCTGATGATAATGGCATAATACCAGTTTATTAATATCACCAGAATGCCTACAGTGAAAAATAATAATATCATTAATAAAAAATAATAATAAATTGAAATTACATCTATTTCTTGGTACTGTAAAAGGGCCATTCTTGCATTACCTATTGCTTATACAAGTTATGCTGGTTGAATATGTATTTTGCTATTTTTAAAACTAATAAAAAATATTTGAAAAACTAAAACGTTACTACTACTACTGTTTGCAAATGAATATATTTTGCAATGGCAAGGGATGTTCTGTATCTCCACTGCTCCTCTCATTTCATGAAACAATGTAAAAGGCCAGCTGATTCAGATCAAACCCAGAATGTCTTTGGGGTTTCTTTTTAAATATCCAGAATGAGACCAGCAACCAAAACCTGGTTCCATAGCATAATGTTTTTCATGCCTGCGTATCCTCCAGCGAAAATAGGGACGTCCTAAGGAAAAGCGGGACATTCCAGGGTCAAATCAGAAACCAGGACAGCTTCTGTAAATCTGGGACTGTCCCTGGCGAATTGGACACTTGAAGGGTCTGGGTCTGCAGGGATTCCTAAAAATGAAGGCTGCCTTGGACCAGACTATCAGCATTTCCTAGACAAAATGCACTTTTGCAGTTGCCTTGTAGTGGAAATGATCAGGGATTTGGTTGTTTGAGGAGACCCAAGAAGTGATGTTTTGAATTATGGTGCTGGTTTTGAATTATGGTGCTGGAGGAGACTCTTGAGAGTCCCATGGACTGCAAGAAGATCAAACCTATCCATTCTGAAGGAAATCAGCCCTCAGTGCTCACTGGAAGGACAGATCCTGAAGCTGAGGCTCCAAGACTTTGGCCACCTCATGAGAAGAGAAGACTCCCTGGAAAAGACCCTGATGTTGGGAAAGATGGAGGGCACAAGGAGAAGGGGACGACAGAGGACGAGATGGTTGGACAGTGTTCTCGAAGCTACCAGCATGAGTTTGACCAAACTGCGGGAGGCCGTGGAAGACAGGAGTACCTGGCGTGATCTGGTCCATGGGGTCACGAAGAGTTGGACACGACTAAACGACTAAACAACAACAAAAGAAGTGATGACCTTCACGGGTACCAAAAGACATTTAAAAAACCCAGCTGGTGAATAGGGGCAGCTGAAGCCCACAAGTCTTAGGGTTCCACCTCCTTGAAAAATCCTAGAACTCCTACGGACTACATCTGCTTCCATCACACATCTGTGAGCAACTGAGTCTTCAGCTAGTTTGGCCTGATCTCTGAGCACCTGGTGACAACTTTCTCCCTACTGAGAGCAAAGCCCAAGAGATGGACATCTGTACTTCACCCTTGAGATTGAAATTGAGGAAGGTACTCACAAGCAACCTCATGGTTGTGGCTCCAAACTGGAATCCAGGCCAAGATGGGTAAGGAGCAAGGAATCGCCAGACCTTATATAGCTAGCTGTGAGAATTATGCAAATACACATCACTCTAATCAAACATTTATTTTTCTCATTTGGGTTTTATGGGAAGCTCGAGAGAAAGCTAAATATTTTTTGTTACATATTTACATACGAGGCTGAGTATCCTCTCTAAGTAAAGATCCCTACGGCAGGGTGACTTATGGCCATTTCTTTGCAGTGATTTCTTCACTCTTTTCTCTGGATTCCGACCAGTGTAAATGTAAGATTGGAAAAAGGAGGAGCTGAGGGTCCCAAAATTGACTGATCCTTCCATCCTTACGCTTGACGCAACCCAACAGCTGCCTCTCTCTGCCACCCGGCTTGTGGGGTCCTCATAGACCGTGCAGGTGTGTGGAGACATCCCAGGCCCTTCTGGAACTCTTGTGTGGTTCATTGAGACACTTAGAAACAAGTTCCTATCCCTCTTTGTTTGCAGAGATATAAGGAAAAACACACAAGCAGTAAATAATAATAATAATAATATATCCCGCCCTCCCCAGCCAAACCGGTCTCAATTTAATATGCAGCCTCATTTTAATAGTAGCCCATAAATCAAAACCATAAGGGGAAGGAAACATAAGGGTCAGACTGAGTCCAAACCAAAGGCCAGGTGGAACAGCTCTGTCTTGCAGGCCCTGCGGAAAGATGTCAAGTCCCACAGGGCCCTAGTCTCTTGTGACAGAGCGTTCCACCAAGTCGGGGCCAGTACTGAAAAGGCCCTGGCCCTAGTTGAGAGCAATCTAACCACCTTGCGGCTTGTTGTCATTTGTGGACCTTAAGGTCCTCCGCAGGGCATACCAGGAGAGGTGGTCAATTCCTCTACAGTACTAGGAAACTCGGGGCAAAGTGAATGTGATGGTCCTCCAATATTACTACCTAGTCCTTGTACTGTCAAATTTTTAAAATGCTGAGTAGCGGAGGGGTCCTTTTCTATAGGACATTTCTGAGTTAGAATTCAAATAAGCCTCAGCCCAATCTTTAACCTGCAAAATTAAGGTTGGGTCACATCACATGGCTGATGAAAGCCAATCCTAGACATTTTCATGTACAGTTGTACCTCGGGTTAAGTACTTAATTCATTCTGGAGGTCCGTTCTTAACCTGAAACTGTTCTTAACCTGAAGTACCACTTTAGTTAATGGGGCCTTCTGCTGCTGCCGCGCTGCCGGAGCACGATTTCTGTTCTCATCCTGAAGCAAAGTTCTTAACCTGAAGCACTATTTCTGGGTTAGCGGAGTCTGTAACCTGAAGCGTATGTAACCTGAAGCGTATGTAAACCGAGGTACCACTGTATCGTAAACTGCCTGGATGCAGCAGAAATCAGGGAGCAATTTTTCAGCAATAACTCCTCAAACCCCTAAACCTGTAATTCAGCAACCAGGGACCGTTTTCACAATAATAATAATAATAATAATAATAATAATAATAATAATAATAATAATAATAATAATTTATTATTTGTACCCCGCCCATCTGGCTGGGTTTCCCCAGCCACTCTGGGCGGCTTCCACAGAAACCAAAAAACACTAAAATATCATACATTAAAAGCTTCCCTGAATAGGGCCGCCTTAAGATGTCTTCTGAATGTCATGTAGTTGTCCATCACCTTGACATCACAAAAGATAACACCCAGTTTAGAAAGAGCACGAAGAACTCTTCCCTTGTGTTGCTGGTACGAGACCCTGATGCGCAATCACAGAAACAATAAAACTCCATCTTTCTCTTAAAACAAACAAACAAAAACTTTATTGTCATTGCTAAGAATCCCAAAGTGTGGTATTACATCATACCATTTGACTGGGAATTTGCCCTTAGTGAAGGTGCAAGGAGACAAGACACACCTCCACCCTCTTCTGATTTCCTGAGATTGAAAGCATTTGGTGTTTAGTGGGTAATCATCCATGGGATTCAATTCCAAACTTCAAACAATGAATGCTTGTTGTTTGCTAAACAGAGTTTACTCAGAGATGAAAGAAAAGTCCGGACGTGTTTGTCTTCAAGGTGTGGGCCACAGATGATCTCTTAGGAGTGAGGCAAATATTTGACCCAAGTGTTAGAACCAGTCCTTCTCATGGGTCAACAACTCACCATCCGTTCAAAGCCTTCTTATCCCACTTTAACCAGTGGTAGCTTCCCTCCCCCAAAGAATCATGGGAACTGCTGTCTGTTAAGGGGGCTGGAAATCGTAGCACCGTGAGGAGTGAACTACAATTCCCAGGACTCTCTGTGGAAAAGCTGTAACAGTTAAAATGATATAAATTGTTTAAACATGCTTTAGGTGTATGGCCTTGGCTTTGTTGGTGCTGGGGACGTGGGTGGCGCTGTGGTCTAAACCACTGAGCCTCTTGGACTTGCTGATCAGAAGGTCAGTGGTTCGAATCGCTGTGACGGGGTGAGCTCCTGTTGCTCTGTCCCAGCTCCTGCCAACCTAGCAGTTCGAAAGCACGCCAGTGCAAGTAGATAAACAGGTATCCTGGAGAAGAGTGACTAGTGGGGTGCCACAGGGTTCTGTCTTGGGCCCGGTCTTATTCAACATCTTTATCAACGACTTGGATGATGGACTCAAGGGCATCCTGATCAAATTTGCAGATGACACCAAATTGGGAGGGGTGGCTAACACCCCAGAGGACAGGATCACACTTCAAAACGACCTTGACAGATTAGAGAACTGGGTAAAAACAAACAAGATGAATTTTAACAGGGAGAAATGTAAAGTATTGCACTTGGGCAAAAAAAATGAGAGGCACAAATACAAGATGGGTGACACCTGGCTTGAGAGCAGTACATGTGAAAAGGATCTAGGAGTCTTGGTTGACCACAAACTTGACATGAGCCAACAGTGTGACGCGGCAGCTAAAAAAGCCAATGCAATTCTGGGCTGCATCAATAGGAGTATAGCATCTAGAGCAAGGGAAGTAATAGTGCCACTGTATTCTGCTCTGGTCAGACCTCACCTAGAGTACTGTGTCCAGTTCTGGGCACCACAATTCAAGAAGGACACTGACAAACTGGAACGTGTCCAGAGGAGGGCAGCCAAAATGGTCAAAGGCCTGGAAACGATGCCTTATGAGGAACGGCTAAGGGAGCTGGGCATGTTTAGCCTGGAGAAGAGGAGGTTAAGGGGTGATATGATAGCCATGTTCAAATATATAAAAGGATGTCACATAGAGGAGGGAGAAAGGTTGTTTTCTGCTGCTCCAGAGAAGCGGACACGGAGCAATGGATCCAAACTACAAGAAAGAAGATTCCACCTAAACATTAGGAAGAACTTCCTGACAGTAAGAGCTGTTCGACAGTGGAATTTGCTGCCAAGGAGTGTGGTGGAGTCTCCTACTTTGGAGGTCTTTAAGCAGAGGCTTGACAACCATATGTCAGGAGTGCTCTGATGGTGTTTCCTGCTTGGCAGGGGGTTGGACTCGATGGCCCTTGTGGTCTCTTCCAACTCTATGATTCTATGATTCTATGATTCTATGATTCTATGATTCTATGATTCTACCACTGCAGCAGGAAGGCAAACTGCGTTTCCGTGCGTTCTGGCTTCCGTCATGGTGTCCCATTGCGCCAGAAGTGGTTTAGTCATGTTGGCCACATGACTCGGAAAGCTTTCTGTGGACAAACGCTGGCTCCCTCGGCCTGGAAGTGAGATGAGCGCCACAACCTCATAGTCTCCTTGGACTGGACTTAACTGTCCAGGGGTCCTTTACCTTTTACTTTTTACCTGTTGGTGCTGGGCCCTTTCCACACTGGCCCTTTCAGAGGATTTGCTGTCTTTCGCTTCCTTCTTGGCTGACCCAAGACATTTTGGTCTGAGAGTCAAAGAACAAGATCATGCCCACCCATCCCACATGCAGAACACAGGTCTGAGGGCAACAGGCTTGGTCAGAACCCATCTGGAGTCCTGTGTCCAGTTCTGGGCACCACAGTTTCAGAAGGATCCATGGTCTGAGAACCAAGCCTTATGGAGGGCAGTTGGGGATGTACAACCTGGAGGAGACTGGGACCTGCTCCTGTACTCCTAATTTACCAAATGAAGGAGTAGCCAGTTCTCATAGGCCCTATGTGCCAATATTTCAAAGCACTCCACCAGGCCTTAATTGGAAGTGGACATTCACCGGTTTCTTACTCTTTTCACATCAATGTTCCCCTTGAGGATAAAATTGATACCATTATACTGGCTGTGGCAAAATTCCTCTCAGAGGTGGTAAAAATCAGAAATCAGTATGTCCAGGCTAAAGCTCCTCTGTTGGCTGCCAAGGCTGATCTTACACCTTAATAATTGTTGATACATACTAAGCAATCTTTAGACACTGCATCAGGGAGAAGTACCAGTTGTGGGTCCTGGGGGGAAGTGCACCAAAGTTTAAGTTAACGGAGACTGGTGCATGATCAGAGACTGTCACAGACCCAATTTCTGCACTCGCCACCTAATGAAGATCACCTTTGGGTATTAATATTGGGTTCATGCGTGGCATTGATTCATGAGAAAAACATGAGAAAGCCACTTCTGCCATTCGGAGGAGGTAGAGTTGCGGGCTTCACGGCCCCACCACGCGCGTGGTGGCTGGAATCCAGCCCCCGTTTGATTGGGGAGATTCCTGGCTAATCGGCTGGCTCTGGGGGTGTGGCCCGCCTTATTTAAACCAGGATGTGGCCAGGGATCTCCCTCTTTGCCGCCTGCCAGCTGTTCCTTGACCTTGCTATGGACCTTGGTTGGTCGCCGTCAAGGGGCCTGGTAGGAATTTTTCCACTTGGCAAATTGGCACCAGCCACTTGGTTTTTGCCTACCTCGTAGCAAATCGTCACAACTTTCTTGGTATTGGCGGTTAGGCATTGATATAGTTCTGTAATTGGAAGAGGGAAGGTAACGCCATCACCTGCCCCTCAGATTGAAGGGTAGTCCAATAAAGGATTCCAGGGGGCAAAGCCCTGTCCGAAACCTATGGAGGTGAGGGCCTAAGGCACGCCCCCAATCGGTGGCCCTGGGGGAGTGCCTAGTTGATGTGCATCAGCAGGTCTCCCCCTACTGGTGGTTAACCCTTCCCGGACTTCAAGTGGAATGGCTGAAGCCAGATATAGTCGGTTAGGACCAATGCCTAAGCCAATACCGCTCATCACCTGTAGCCAATAAAGTTGTGGCCTTAATTAGCCCATTAACCTTAATAATTGTGTCATGTGTCATTATTTCCACTTGGGGGGGGGGCGGGAATCTGCCACGCAATTCCCTGCCTTCCAGTTGCAGTGCCTGCCAGGTATCCAACCAGGTCCCATTCAGTCAACGTTTCTGCCAAGAGTGGGTTGGAGACTTTGTTCACCGATCGGTGCCTGTGCCAGTCCTTAGAGTCATCGCTGCAGCAATTGACGTCTCCTCTTATTATGGTCACCCTCTTTTAAAATGGTCTAATTTTGTTAGTGTCTTCTGGATAAAGTCTTGTTGTGCTAAGTTGGGTGCATAGAAACAGGCAGTGGTGATTGGATGACTGCCTATGACGCCACAAACAAAGAGGTAGCTGCCTGCCAGCTCTGCCAAATTTTCCTCAACACTCAGAGGGCAGCGCTTTCTTATCAGGACAGCCACAACTCTGGAGTTGCTTGCCTATCCAGGGTCCTTTCAGTAAGCAGCCCTCTAGTTCCTGCTTTGATGTGTCTCCTGCAGGAGAGCAATGTCTAGATCAGTGTTTCCCAACCTTTTTTGGGCAAAGGCACACTTGTTTCATGAAAAAAATCTCGAGGCACACCACCATTACAGCCCCGTGACGTCAGCGCGCAGCGTCACGCCGGGAGGGACGCACGAAAGTGTAAGTTTCAATTTTTTTCCCTCCCCCTTGCCTTCCTTCTGTGCCAACCGCCAAAAAGCCAAGAATCACGGGACCGCCGGCGGAGGGGGGGGAGGGCGAGCAGAGGCAGCGGCGAGCCCCGTTCCTCCCCATCCGCCCCATTCCGTGCAAGGAGCGCGAACAGGTGTGAGAAGGGGGTCAAACCTGTGGGTCGGCGCCGGGGAACCTCCAAGCTTTGGGGGTGGGGGGGGAGGAGGCAGCAAAGCAAGGCAGGAAGGAGAGCGCGGCTTGGCTGGGTGAGCTTTGGCAGGGGCAGGGAATGAGAGCCGCGAGGCGGGCGCTGCGGACGGAGGCGCTGCCCGCCGAGCTCGCAGGCAGCCAGGCAGGCAGACGGCGAGAGCCCCGCGCTGGGCGGCCTCTCCTCGCCGCCGCCGCCCCGCCTCTCGCCGCCCGACTCGCCCGACTCCCT
The DNA here is from genome assembly GCF_964188305.1 of Podarcis bocagei. NCBI lineage: Eukaryota > Metazoa > Chordata > Lepidosauria > Squamata > Lacertidae > Podarcis > Podarcis bocagei. The sequence continues at coordinate 88,366,101 of NC_138132.1, read as the reverse complement.
CCGGGGACGGCGCCCCAATCGAAAATTTGACTTTTTTTTTTTAAAAAAAAATCTTTCGAATTTTTCAATTTTTCCCGCGGCACACCAGGCAACATCTCGCGGCACACTAGTGTGCCGCGGAACAGTGGTTGAAAAACACTGGTCTAGATGTTCCCTCCACAGGGCTGCCTCTACTCTGACTCAGGTCCGCATATGCAAATAAGGAATTGAAAGTAACGTTCAGTGATTGGATAGTTACAGAAAGTTGTTACTGTTGCTTTGTAGCTGAGCTCTATATAAGCAGGTTGGCTGAACCCTTCAGTTCAGTTCTGTTCTGGCCTGTGAATAAACAAGAGCTGTCTGAAGAATCACTGTGTCGTCTGATATGTTCACCCAAAACTTAACAGGGCTGCCTCTACTCTGACTCCCCTCTACCGCTGAAGGAGAGAAGCTCTATTGTTTGACTTGGAAGAATCAGGGTAATTTTGGTAGAGGTGTGGATAGGAGAGAGTTAATTCCTAGGTAAGCAACTCCTTCTCTTTTAAAGATGGCATTTTTCAAGAAACTCAATTTTTCTGCTGGGCTTTTAACTTGAAAATCAAGCAACATAAACTCAAACTGGGTAATCTTGGGACACACACACACTGTCTCAATCTAGCCCACCTCGCAGGGCTGGGGAGAGGATAAAATGGCCGATCAGGGTGGGATAGAAATGTGACAAATACATAATGAAGAGAGACGTTTAAAATTCTAGGCACATTTTAATTGGCAATCACTCCAAATGCAGTAGTTTTTCCCCTCATGCTCCAAGCGTAAGATGAAAAGGAAATGAAGAAAACCCAGGGTAAGAAGCTGTTTCTTTCATCAATGGACAAACACTGTGGTGGGGAAAAGTTGGAGGTTTATTAAGACATCCTTTCTCCCCCACAAAGGCTGATGTGCAAGATCCAGAGGATATTGGCTTTGAAGCAGGCTCCTGAATTTTCTCCTGGAAAGAAAAAATTGGAACAGATAGCATAAGGCAAGGTATTGGGATGGAATTAAATCATTTGATTTATTAATTTATTTTAAAATGTGTTTGTTTTTAAACAAATACATTAACCATTAAACACTTATCCAGCAGTACAGCTAATAATGTGTTTTCTTTTAACTGTTGTCTCTAGACATCCACTAATACCTTCAAAAGTCAAACATTACTTGATCAAACCTCTCCACTGCGAATATTGAGCGGTTGGTATACAAGGTCTTGATTTTGGTCATTAACATTCTTAATGAAAGGGGTCAAAGTTTCTTGGAAGGGGAGACCCTCAGACATTGATGCATCCCAGATATTATTTTCCCACATGTTCCGCGGTATTTGGAACATGGGAACATATAGCATCAGACAAGGCATTTGGATGGAGTTAAATCATTTATTTAATGCACTTATTTCCCACCCTTTTCTCCAAAGGGCTCTAGGTGCCATACATGATTCTCCTCCCCCATTTAATTGCCACAACAACCCTATGAGGTAGGCCAGGCTGAGAATGGATGGCCCAAGGTCACCCAATGAGCTTTGTGAGGATTTGTGAGTGAGGATTTGAACCCTGATTTTCCAGGTCCAAGCCTGACACTCTCACCACCCTGCCACACCAGCTATCATGCAGTTTATAGAACCCTGCAGCTCATGTTACATCGACAACAGAGTCAACTTATGCTGTTTTAAAACCAGTTCAGCCGCTGTGCCTTTCCAGTCGCTTCAGTGGGGCTGCAATGATCAACCAGGGCCAACAATAGAAGTGGGATAAGGCTATAAGATATATTTCATGATCAATGTACAACTAATTCTGAGTAGCACTTTGCGGAAATGTGCTGTGAATAGAGTATTTCTACGGACATTCGCTTCTGCCCTTTGACAGCATGAAGGGGCAGCTTCACCCAATTATGTGCAATCACATTTGAAGGTTTCTGTAAGTGAACCCCGTGTAAAAGCAACAAAGTTGTTGTGTGATACTCATTCTGTTGTGCTACCTCCTGCCAACCTAGCAGTTCGAAAGCATGTCAAAGCACAAGTAGATAAATAGGTACCGTTCCAGTGGTAAGGTAAACGGCACTTCCATGCGCTGCTCTGGTTCGCCAGAAGCGGCTTAGTCATGCGGGGCACATGACCAGGAAGCTGTACGTCGGCTCCCTCAACCAATAAAATGAGATGCGTGCCGCAACCCCAGAATCGGTCACAACTGGACCTATTAGTCAGGGGTCCCTTTACCTTTATGTTGTGCTACAGATCCAAGTTTAATGTTCCAAGTATACAGTTTGTTCAGTTCATGGGTGCGCTTGCATTATCAATATGTCATTAGAATCTCAATATTTTCAGCGGGTCTGCATATTATAATATTTATTATTAATATAAATCTGAGGCTGCACGTTTATTTTATATCCAGTCTGAAGATTTTTAGCCAGCTGCCCAATCAGTTTATCACTAGGGTCAAACCTGTGCTCCGTGGCCCTGGGGAGGAACGCAGTGGGGGGAGATGACCCCAAAAGGGGTTCCCTTGTGATTCTCTGGTTCCATGTATAGTTGTGTGGAAGGGGAAACAAACTCAACTTGTCCCTGAGGCAGGAATACACTCTTTTCACTCTGCAAACCCCTTTCAGTTGAGGACTCACCTGCGAATTCATAAGCAGCATAGGTAGGGATCCCTCTGCACAAGGCTTCAATGTTCTTCCCATATGGAGCCAGGTTAGTGATCTTCTTGGGAGTAACCATGTAAGTGAGGTTCTTGGGTGCCGGCCCTTTGGTACGATCCTTCTAAACAGGGGGGAGCAACAGCACAGAATTGAAAGACGGGACTGAGTGGGTCATATGTATTTTTGTGACCATTGGTTGGAGAATTCAATCACCAAATTCAAATAAGCAGAAATCTTGAAGGACAACTTTGGATGCACTCCTATTATTTCAGGAAATGCAAATTTTGAAGGCCTTATTCTTCAAGAACTTGTCTAATCCTCTTTGAAATCCACCCAACAAGGCTCCTCTTGGCTTTACCTGTTTTTCCTTGATGGCTTCTGGAAGAGTGGTCACATCTGGCATGACATTTCGATTCATTTTGGTAAGAATGCAAGATTTCTTGGCGAGGATCCGGGTTGCCATGTAGCCCTGCCCAAGCAAAACAGCAGTAGTTAGATGAGCATTATGCAGGAAGGGACAATTCTGTCAATTTTACTTTTTTTCAGTTTTCCAGTCTTAAACACGGTTCACCCCATTACTGCCTCAAACTCACAACTTTTAAAGAAGTAAAAAGTTTTGCATACAATATTCCCTAATCTAGTGCAATTTTATATATACTGTTCACTAATATAAAGGAAAAGGTAAAGGGACCCCTGACCACTAGGTCCAGTCATGGCTGACTCTGGGGTTGTGGCGCTCATCTCGCTTTATTGGCTGAGGGAGCCGGCTTGCAGCTTCTGGGCCATGTGTCCAGCAGGACTAAGCCGCTTCTGGCGAACCAGAGCAGCGCACGGAAACGCCGTTTACCTTCCCGCCGGAAGGTATACTTACACTTACACTTTGACGTGCTTTCAAACTGCTAGGTTGGCAGGAGCAGGGACTGAGCAACGGGAGCTCACCCCGTCGCAGGAATTCAAACCGCCAACCTTCTGATCGGCAAGTCCAAGGCTCTGTGGTTTAACCCACAGTGCCACCCGCATCCCATGTTCACTAATATACAAATTTACAAATTATATTCCCTCAATTTATTTTTGCAAACTACTTTCAGTAGGGTTTTTTTTTTCCTGCAATTGACCACTATATAAATTTTATGAAATAAATGCGTGCATTTTATGCAGTTTTTGGATGAAGAACTGCATTATGAAATCTGCGGGGATGTGCCTCATTTGGCATATTGCCTTGGGAAGTAGTGATGAGGCAGGTCTACATAAAATGTGGAACTGAGCTTTATTTCACCCCCTCCCCAATACTGCATACTCTATTGTTCTCATACCATTTCAGAAATTTGATCAATTCATATTTTTTTATGTGAACTAAACTGAATTCCTTCCTTATCCCAAGTAAAAAAAACAAAGGCATCTGAATGTGCGGGTGCTCCTTACAGTGCCGTAATCCCAGATGTTGTTCCAGGAGTGCCAGCCATTGTTGTTGTCCACGTTGACCACCTGCTTTTGGTTGTCAATGCTCACAGACTGATGGGAATGCCCCCCCACATTTCCCTGGTTCTTTTCGCTGATATTCTTGAGTGGGGAAAATGAAGAACAGCAAGACAGTCAGATTTTCAGTGTTCCAGATTTCGCAATAAACATTTCTTTGTAAATGCAGAATAGAACAAAAAGTGGACGTCCACCTCAGTAAGCATGACTGAAGCCAGCTCTCAAGCACAGTTCAGTCTGAAGCATTATTTTTTTCAAGCTGCGTTTGGAGATGCTAGAATTCTAGAAATGTAGAGTTGGAAAGGACCAAAGGGTCATCTAGTCCAACCCTCTGCGATGCAGGAATCTTTGGAAGAGCACCCGGCTCCTATCCCTCAAAATCTGGTAAATTGGCCACCCTACACAAGGCTCAAGAATGGGATCAGAGCCAGCCTCAGAGGACAATGCTTCCATGTCCCCATAGCTGCTGTGCCCACATTCACAATGCAAGAGGCTCTCATCACGCAGAATTCTACACCAAGATACAGTGGTGCCTCGCAAGACGAATGCCTCGCAAGACGGAAAACTCGCTAGACGAAAGAGTTTTCCGTTTTGGAGGTGCTTCACAAAACGAATCTCCTATGGGCTTGCTTCGCAAGACGACAATGTCTTGCGAGTTTCTGTGGGTTTCTTTCCCTCCCCCCCTTTTCTAAGCCGCTAAGCCACTTATCAGCTGATCCGATAAGCCGCTAAAAGCCGCTAATAGCGCTAATCCTCTAATCCGTCAATGGGCTTGCTTCGCAAGACCAAAAAACTGCTAGATGAAGAGAATCACAGAACGGATTCTTTTCGTCTTGCGAGGCACCACTGTATAAAGGCAGCCTCAGAGCACATCCGATTTCGAGCTTCTAAGAGCAGCAACAAGACAGAAATAATGTAATGAGAGCAACGTGTTTAATCTGTCTTAGTACTTACATTATCGGCTAAAGTGGGGGCTAGGAGAACGCCCAGGAGCGCAACACTCAGAGCCTGGAACGGATTTCAGAAGAAGAGTAGCATTACATGACAGTCACCTTCTATTTATAATCAACTCGGGTTTTTTAAAAAAATAAAACATAATCTCAGTACAGTATTTATAATACAATGGTACCTCGGGTTAAGTACTTAATTCGTTCCGGAGGTCCGTTCTTAACCTGAAACTGTTCTTAACCTGAAGCACCACTTTAGCTAATGGGGCCTCCCGCTGCCGCCGGCGCACAGTTTCTGTTCTCATCCTGAAGCAAAGTACTTAACCCGAGCTACTATTTCTGGGTTAGTGGAGTCTGTAACCTGAAGCGTATGTAACCTGAAGCATATGTAACCCGAGGTACCACTGTACTGTAAACTAATCTGCAAAAAACAGCAACAACTCAGGGTGTGGATCCAGCCGTTTCTCGCTCATTCCTTTGCTGCATAAAGTGCCTTTACTCTTTGCCTCCGATTTTGGACTTCCGGCAACTAGAGATGGATTCAAGCATGCACTGGCTATCGAATTATTCTGAGTGGGGGCAGAGAAATTTCCCAAGTGCCTTGATTTCCAATGTCCATTGGAAGGCAGCCAACTTTGACATTAGGATTCCATCTGCAACACCCTATGTACATTCAATTTTCCAGTAGCTAGAAGGACAGTTGTGTTTGTTAGTGCATGGGGGTTACTTCATGTTTTAAGATTAAGACCGCAATCCATCACAGAGTTAAGAGCTCTTAAGCACAGCAGCTCAAGAGCATTCTTGGGCAGGGGGGCTGTTTCACCATGAGTGTGTTTCTTCCATATTCCTCAAGGAGCTGAAGCCCACCAGGTCCACATATGATGTAGCAGATGTATTTTATATTATTTGTTGCATTGCTTTTCCTCCAAGGAGGGTAAGGTTCTCCCCATATCATTTAATCCCGAAAACAGCCCTGTGAGGTATGTAGTTTGCTGGGCAACCCTGGCCTAAGCTACCTCACAGGGTTCTTGTGAGGATGAAACGGTGGGTGGAGAATCATTTATACCACCTCGAACTCCTTCAGAGAAAAGGCAGTATAAAATAAATACATATATAAATGAAATCTAGAAATTGCTTCCCACAAAAAGAAGAGGTTTTAGGGATAAATCGGGTTTTCCATCGCATGGGCTTTCAGTAGAAAATGAAAAGTTGTGTATACTCACAATCAGCTTCATTTTGTCGCTGGAAGAAGTGTGGGATCAGCTAAAGAGGAACCCTTCCACTTTATATACTCTGGTTTTCAAATATTAGGTGTGGAGAGACTGAAGGGGTAGGGCCCCCTTATCACAGTGGGGCTGGAACTCCTCAGACCTGGGGCATGTAGGCGAAGGACAAGGAAACCGGGTGACGCCTTACAGATAAGCCACACGAGGCCGATAAAAGATATAATCAATACACTTTTTGATAACATTTGATTGCACAGAAGGAATGGGCGGGAGGCGTCATTTTAAAACTGCTGAATTAAGACCGAGTTTAATCCCACAAAACAAACATGGCTCGCCTAGTAAGCCTGTTGTGTGAAATGTCAAGTAACGTTCCAACATCTGCATTGATCAGGACGGGCAGAAATCTGGATTTTTTACATTTTTAAGTTCCATTCTTGTGATTTTTGCTTTTAGTGTGGCATTCAGCTATGTTTTAATAATAATAATATCTTTATTGTCATTGCCCCCTTCGGGGACAACGAAATTACTTGACTGCTCCATAAAAACACTAATTAAACAATACAATATAATACAGCAAGGGAGATTAGATGACTTTCAAAGTCCGGGCTTCCCATTCAGGGCCGAGATCGCTCTGGAGAAGAAGCTGTTCTTAAGACGGCTCGTTCTTGTCTTCATCGTCCTGTATCTCCGTCCCGACGGCAAGAGCTCGAAGAGACAGTGACCAGGATGCGATGGATCTTTTACTATGTCCAGTGCCTTCCTATGGCACCTTGTGGCATAAATCTGCTCTAAGGTGGAGAGTGGGCAGCCAACAATGCTCTCTGCTGCCTTAACAACCCTGCACAACCCCATCCTGTCCTTGGTAGTACAGCTTCCGTACCACACACATAAGCCATAAGTGAGCACGCTCTCAATGGCACAGTGATAGAAGGCAAGCAGCAGTTTCTGCGGAAGATGGTTTTTCCTTAGTATTCTCAAAAAATACAGTCTCTGCTGCGCCTTCTTCACAAGCCCCCTTGTGTTGACACTCCAGGACAGATCCTCTTGTAATTCAATGCCCAGAAATCTGAACGTTGTTACCCTCTCCACACAGACCCCATCAATCAAAAGTGGCTGGACGTTGCTCTTCACTCAACGGAAATTAGTGAGCATGACTAAGTTAGGACTGTTAATTTCAGCGGATCTACTCTGAGTAAACCTAGTTGGCTACCACCCCTAGAGTCGATCTGATTTTCAAGGAAACATGAATTTAACACGAGAAAACGTTCTGAGGTGTGTTGCTCCAATGGCTACAGTTCTTTGTGTTCCCTGCTCACATCTTTAAATTGATATAATTAATTGACCCATGCATACACAAAAACTGTTTGCGAAGGCAACAGCCTCTTCTGTTAACACCTGTAAGTAAGGAAAAGGGACCCCTGACCATTAGGTCCAGTCACGGACGACTCTGGGGTCACGGCGCTCATCTCACTTTACTGGCCGAGGGAGCCGGCATACAGCTTCCGGGTCATGTGGCCAGCATGACTAAGCCGCTTTCGGGCGAACCAGAGCAGCAACGGAAACGCCGTTTACCTTCCCGCTGGAGCGGTGCCTATTTATCTACTTGCACTTTGACGTGTTTTTGAACTGCTAGGTTGGCAGGAGCAGGGACTGAGCAACAGGAGCTCACCCCGTCATGGGGATTCGAACCGCCGACCTTCTGATCGGCAAGCCCTAGACTCAGACCACAGCGCCACCTGCGTCCCTTTTAAGGAAAAGGTGGCCCCTTTCAAAAGAACATGCTGATAGCGGTATGGAATCGCTGAAAGAATAAATTTGGTGGAGCACTTGCCACTTTCTGTAAAAAAAAGATACAGACCATCTTTCCATGGATATAAAGTTAAGTTCTTACACTGCGGATCTTTGCTTAAAACCTGCACAGTTCTTCACATCTGGCACGAATGTTTGCAAAAGTGACATTTATTCATCCCAACTCTCCCCAACTTGGTACCTTCCAAATGTCTTGGATTACAAATCCCATCATCAGTTCCCAACCATCAGAGCTGGGCTCCCCCCCAGCCTGAGCAGCATAGCACTAAGCTGGGGGCAGGGGTGCTGAAGGGAGGTTGTGAGGGCTCCCTGGCCGCGGAAGACAAAAACCAACAAGGAGACAGAGCTGGCACAGCCATTAGGCAGGCTGAGTCCACTACCTCCGGCCCCAGGAGACACACCCATGGGTGCCCCACCTGCCTAGCTGCCTCTGACAGTGGTGGAGAAAAATCACCACCATTGGTACCAATTTTGGGCAAGATCACAACCAATTGGGGCATGATCTTGCTTGAAATTGAATGAGATCTTCTTTTATGCTCACAAGATTAAATGCCTTCCCTTCTGCATTCTTCCCTTCTGCAGATTCTTACATACTCCATATCAAGCCCGTCTGTGTGCCTGCAACCAAGTACAGTGGTAATTCGGGTTAAGTACTTAATTCGTTCCGGAGGTCCGTTCTTAACCTGAAACTGTTCTTAACCTGAAGCACCAGTTTAGCTAATGGGGCCTCCTGCTGCTGCCGCGCTGTCGGAGCATGATTTATATTCTCATCCTGAAGCAAAGTTCTTAACCCGAGGTACTATTTCTGGGTTAGCAGAGTCTGTAACCTGAAGCGTATGTAACCTGAAGCATATGTAACCCGAGGTACCACTGTAGTACCTGATTCAATGGACCACAATCTCAAAGATTGTCCTTTACACAGCAGACCTCGCCAACTGATGCTGAGCAAAATGTTTGTGCTGGGCCCAGGAGTTAATTTGAGCAATGCAATGCAGTCCAGGTCCAGTCCCAAATCCAAGGATTCCGTTATGAGTCAGCCCAACAGGGCCAAGGCAGGACACAAGGCAGGAAACCAGGCAAGGACAGGTGCAGGATCTCAGGCAGGACCTGGCATACAGCAATGTTGCTCCCGCAACCTGGGGCAGGGGTCCGACAGCCTTTTATCTTTGTTGGGGTAACGGCTGGTCCTGTTCCCCCAGTGACTCACCTCCCTGTTTCACCTGAAGGCGAGCACTCCTCCTGCGAGTACTCAGGTCTCTCCTTCTCTCAGACTTTAGTCTCTGCAGCTCGGGAGATGTCAGTGGGTTACTAGACCCAGGAGCCGCCTCAGCCTCTCCTGACCCAACTGGTAGATGAGCAGCTGTATGTTATGTACTGAAGTTCTCACCCCGGGCCTGCAGGGGGATACTGTAGATAGCTATGCAAATGAAGGATCGAAAGTGACGTTCAGTGATTGGATAGTTTTAGAAAGTTGTTACAGTAACGTTGTACTGGAGCTCTATATAAGCAAGCTGACTGAACCCTTCAGTTCAGTTCTGTTCTGGCCTGTGAATAAACAAGAGCTGTTTGAAGAATCGCTGTGTCGTCTGATATGCTCACCCACAACTTAACACTGTAAGTGATGGCCCAGCTGGAGGCAACGAGGTAATCCCCACATCTGGAGCCAGGGCAGGCTCAGGCCCCTGACTCGGCCCAGCTGGTGCTTGTTGCAGGGGAACCTGTGCAGACTGGGGCTCTTCAGGATCAGGCCCCAGACTAGGTTCAGATGCTGCCTGAGGCAAAGGATCCGGTGTGGACTGAGACTTCTCTGGTTCCGAGCCCGAGCCCGAGTCCCAGGCCGTCACAATGTTGGACCTCCGACCTACAAATCTGAGAAGTCAAATGAGGTTTCTCCCCATCAGATCGGGACAAAAATATCATGGCCTTAGTAGCTTCCTTTTTAGCCACAATTTAACCAGGAACGAACCATCCTTTTGGGGAATAGACAGGGCGAAGCAGAATACCTAAGTGTGCACAATCACAGCGTGACCTTACTACCCTCGACAGCTTGACCCTTGCCCTTTTAAATTACTGCAGTAACTTGAAATGTTTAATATCGTGATGCCAATACGGCAAGAGTCTTGATAGCACAAGGATGGAAGAATGAGGAAATCCCAACGAAAGAACAGTGGCAAGAAAAATTGATGAGCTATGCGGAGCTGGCTAAATTGACATACAAACTGCGGGAGAACGACAACTGTGACTTAAGGAAGAATGGGAACTTTTTACAAATTATCTAAAAAGACAACAAAATGAACTGGACTCCTTGGCAGGTTCCATACACAAATTGATAACAAGATAGATAGATAGATAACGTAAGGATATGTATAATTTTATAACATGCAGAGAACAATATGTGCAGAGAAATCAGAGAAAGGAGCTGAGGGAAGTCCTTGGTGGGGGGGGGTGTGGAAGGGAGGTGGGGGAAAAGGGGGAAATAATGTATGGGATTACAGTCATACCTCATGTTAAGTTTGCTTCATGATACTTTTTTCAGGTTACGTCCCGTGGCGACCTGGAAGTACCGGAAAGGGTTACTTCTGGGTTTTGCTGCTCGCGCATGCGCAGACATGCAAAATGATGCCACACGCATGCGCAGAAGTGGCAAATCACAACCCACGATTGCGTTCTGCTCATGTTGCGAACAGGCCTCTGGAACGGATCCCATTCACAACCAGAGGTACCACTGTAAATGGTTTGATAATTTGTTATGTTGAAATTGTTTAATAAAAATATATTTTAAAAATAATATCGTGATGCCAATAAAGGTACTTGATTCGATTTGAATGAGATCTTGCAGAGCAAGCAAGATCTTGTGCTATTTGGGGCAAAACCTCACCCAAAATCGGTATGATCTTGCCTGAAATTGGTGCCAATGGCAGCACTGCTTCTCTGCCAACGGTGGATGCGGCAGGGCATGCAGTGGTGGCAGGAGCAGGTAGGTGGCGGCAGCAGTGGCAGCAATGGCAGCAGTGGTCCAGCAAGGCAGCGCTTCCTGTTTCATCTGAAGCAGTAAAAAAGGACACACCACCCCTGCGAGGAGATCTCAACATGTGTAAAGTTTAGACGAAGAAAAAAGCAAACAAGAGGAGGAAGTGGGTAGAGAACATTTTTCCTCCCTTTCTCTTGACGCTAGAACCCACCAACCTCCAACGATGCTGAATTTTGGAAGATCCAGAACAGATTAAAGGAAGTCCTAGATTTCCCTAGTGAAATCTCCAGGCAGGGCTGTGTGAGAAGGCTATCTGAAATCCTGAAGAGCTCTGCTGGCCAGTTTAGACAATTCAAAACTAGACCCAATAGTCTGACTCTGTTCCTATGTAATGCACTCTAGAGGTGCAGGGATAAGAACTAATTAAAGCATAAAAGAGCCATCCTGGATCAGGCCAATGGCTATTTGGTCCAACATCCGGTTCTCACAGTGGTCAGTCTGGAGTTCCAATGGGAAACCGGCCAGCAAGTTATGGAGTCCATGTCAAACTAGTGGGTCTGAGCAAAATTCAGAACAGAGGGTTTTCCATGCATATTGGGTTCTGCTGTGGAAACAAAACTCAGTAATGTGGAACTCCAAAATCCTGGTTAAAATTTAGATGTGGGAAGTTTCAGAAGCATCCCCTCCCTCACAGAACCTCAGACACACACGCCTTTATTTAAGAACCTGATATCGTAGAGCAGATGGGCAGACTAGAGGCAGGCAGCCGCAGACATTCTGGAAAGGGTTAACTGATATTTGCAAAATGACCAAATTGGAATTTTTTCGCAGCTGACTAATGTACTCTGGGCTATCGGGCGCGGTTATCGACTCAGCCCAAAATGCAGATAAAGCCGTTTACCATGGCGGGTCCGATAGATATGGAGTCCCGAAGTGTACGGGGCCTATTTCTGTGTAATGTTCCCCACACCTACAGGCAAGATATAAAAGTTCGAAGTCTCGGGAATCTTATTCCATTTGCTTCTCAGCTTCTTCCCCTTATCTGAGAGAAAAATGAGCGGACTCGTGAGTATAGCTGGCAGAATCCTTTTAGCAAAAATTAATATATTTATGTGAGGTTGTGAATTGTCTTTGTAAAGGTGGAAATTCATAGCAGGTGGGGATTCACCGCAAGCTAGCATCTCTTGGAAGGATACAGGGACCTTTACTTCATCCAAAACTTTACATTTCGTGAATTTTGAAAGAACTTGCTTTGGTTTTGAATGAACTCATTTCTGTAACTACAGAACGATTTTCTGACAGCAGAGTAGGATTATATTGTTACCAGTGGCATAGCGTGGGGGGGTGCAGGGGGGCCCGGCCGCACCGGGCGCAACATCTGGGGGTTAGGGGGCGCAAATCCACGGGTTAGGGGGCGCAAATCCACGGGTTAGGGGGCGCAAATTACTTGCCTTGCCCCGGGTGCTGACAACCCATGCTACGCCACTGATTGTTACACACCACACCTGGGTTCAGATTCCTTGGAAAGAAGGTCAGCAGAGACTGTGATGTCTTTAGCATATTTGGTTTTATTTACACATCTGTACAGCGTGAGCAAAGGATGGAGGGACTCATAGCATCAGCACCCCAACAGATCTTGCTTCTCCATGAGTCACAGCTTTGGATTCAGCACACAGCAAGCAGGTCTCTGTGTCTCCAGGCTGCTTCCAACTCAGTTCTGTCACACACTCTCTGGCTACTGTGCTCCTACCTAGCAGCTAGGTGAGCAGGTGAAGGACAGGCCCACTCTTCAGCCAAGAGGCCCACCATCACTTGTTGTAGTTCTTGCAACCTGGCTCATTCTTTTGGGATGCTGATGAGGACACTTAAGTGGCCAGCTGAGGTCGCCGGCTTCCTCAAAAACTTGCCTGTCTAGCTCAGCAACAGAATCCCCTATTGGACCCTAACCCTCACTGTATACAGGCCCTCATGTTTGGAAGGGACTCGGGGGCACTGACACCCTCAAACCCACAACTTTGAACGTCATGGATTTTAAAACTGAAAATATGGCATGTCTCTTGCAGGGTACAGGAGATCTGAGATCCAGAGAAGGATAAGAAAGGAACCTGAGACTGGGGCGGCGGGGGGGGGGGGGAGCTCTTACACAGGCAACCTTCAATTTGGTGTGTTATTCCAAGGCCTGTGGAGGTTCATAGTGTGGCAAATTGGAGCAGGGCATTCTGCGTGGTGGCCCCCTGACTGGGGAATGGACTTCCACCCACTGAGGGGCAACAGGCACCTTCCTTTGCTGAGCTGCCACTGGCTGTTGAGAACTCAGGCTTACTCCAGCCTCTGATGCCAGCTGAATGATTCCTAGCTACTGAAATCACGACGTGTTGCCTTTATTAGACTGCTTTAATTGGATGTAGCATTCCTGTTTTGCATTGAATTGCTTGATTGTACACTGCCTGGGTAATATCTTGATGAGAGGCAGTTCACAAATATTTTAAATAAAAAGCCAAGAAGTGAGGCATGTCTTGGGTAGATTCTCTGAAGGCCCTGCAGGGGTCATTCAGTGACCCCCCCCCCATTGGACTGGTGGGAACAAAATGCAGCCTCTTTGTGGGAGTTGGGAAGAATAGAGCTTCTGGTCGTCCTCTGCATTCCTTGGGGAAATACCATTCCTCTTCTAATACCAGCATGGGGAACTGGTAATATTGCTCTCCCAGGGCATTGGCGGTCCCTGAATGCCACAGGGAAGCTGACCATGTATGGAATCTCTGTGCATTCACTTGTGGTGCTGGGAGCTTCTAGAAGGTAGCAGAAGGTTCAAAGCTACCCACCCACATTGACTTCACTGCCATTAGCCCAAAATCAAACCATTGCCTCCCAAAGTGGATGGTAGTTCCCGGGGGGTGGGTTACTAAGGGGGGTGCAAAGAGGCAAGGGACTGGCAGAGGAGTCCTGGAGATGTTAGTGACTCTCAGACTTTGAAAAGTTGGTTATCACTGGATCTAGTCCATCCATTTTGTTGAATTAACTAAATAATTTTAATTAACTTCTGAACAAATGTGCCATTAATTGTGACTGTTTTGAATTCTATTGTGTTATTACCTTCCTCAGGGTAGGGTAGGGGGCCTTGGGAATGAGGTTATGGAACCAAGGGGGCAGTGACCCCTAAAAGTTTGGGAACTACTGCTTTAAATGGAGCCACTTCCAACTGTGAGTTTGCTGTCCTATTTTATCTTGATGGACAATATCTTCCCCCTCCCACTTTTCTTTCAACAGGCTGTATTAATCGCTGTTCTGGGGGTCTTCTGGAGCCCAGCTTTAGCCATTTTCCAGGTAAACAGAATCATCTCTTTTTCACCATGGTAACACTTCAAATGATGTAACCATTGTGGTGGTATTTACTATACTGGGGCTGCTGTTTTATTTATCCCACTGCATGTATGCCCTACACAACACCAGCATGCGGAAGTGAGCAGAACCCCTAAAATACTGTGAAAAGTGGGACTGGCAGAAATGAAGCAAAACGTAAACAGATAAGATAGAAGTACTGGTGGATTTGCAGATCTAAGAATTGCACCTTATTTTGGACAGGGTTGTATCCTGCCCCTCTGAAAACACAGGCACACAGTTTGGAGGCTCTCAGTTTGTTAGCAGAGAATGGCAGTTAGAACGTATTACTCTGATATTGTTCATTTTGCATTGATGATCTGTTAGCTTCAGAGCCCAGTTGAAGATATTGTTTATTTATACCCCTAAACTGGTATAAACTGGGTGTGGGTGGCGCTGTGGTCTAAACCACTGAGCCTAGGGCTTGCTGATCGGAAGGTCGGCGGTTCGAATCCCCGCAATGGGGTGAGCTCCAGTTGCTCGGTCCCTGCTGCTGCCCACCTAGCAGTTCAAAAGCACATCAAAGTGCAAGTAGATAAATAGGTACCACTCCAGCAGGACGGTGTTTACATGCGCTGCTCTGGTTCCCCAGAAGCAGCTTAGTCATGCTGGCCACATGACCCAGAAAAATTGTCTGCAGACAAACACCAGCTCCCTCGGCCAGTAAAGTGAGATGAGTGCCACAACCCCAGAGTCGTTCGCGACTGGACTTAATGGTCAGGGGTCCCTTTACCTTTAAACTGGGAATCAGCTCCCTTGAGGTTCAGCATCGAAGCTCCTGTCACATGGGCAAGTGCCTACCTCCACAGTAATGGTAGTGCCAACACTGTGGAATGCCTCTGCAGTGGGGACGCTCTGCCCCCCAATACTGGGTGCTGTTAGAAGTCAGATTAAAACCTGACCCTTTCAAGGATCTGTTGGTTGCTTCCCGATGCTGCAAAAGAGATCATTGTTCCCCACTTTGCTTATTATGTGTGTTTTTCATTTTTGCTCCAGTTTTTCATGCATTTGATGGGGTTTTTTCCTGCTGCTGTGTACTTTGGCAAACTGCCTAATAATGGGGTTCTTTTAAATCTCATTAGTCACTTTGATTTTTTAAAAGAAAGTTTAAGTGAATTACACTTTTTAAAATACATATATATACTTAAAGCACCCTTACTTATGTCATACTTCACAACAAGGAATATGTAAAAAATAATAACAACAATTTGGGGGGCCATATTTACTCTCAGGTCTACAGACTCCCAAGCTACAATGGTGATTATGTCCAGCAGACTGTGTCCATAGACAATGAGAATCAAGTGGCCAACATCCACGTCTATGGAGGACTCTGCTCTTCAGATACCATTTTTGACTACAAGCATGTAAGTCTACCTGTTTCTGTCTCACAACAATCTTCTGGGGTCCTCTGCAAAACAGACTCAGGTGACAGAGGGTGGATCTGAAGGCAGGTGGAGCCACCATCTACCTTTTTTTGCAGCTAAGGAGGTCTGGGACTGGTCAGCGCCTGGTTGGGAGACTATCTTGGAAGCACAGGAATTCTGCCTTGGGTTCATTTATGGAAGAAAGAACTCACACCAGGAATAACCAATATTTTAGGCAGAAACGTTTTTTTATTCAGCTGCATTCCATCCATCCACCCACTCAATATCACCTGTTTAAAATAAACTTACGTTGGGGTGATCACAGACACTATAAGGGGGGATGGCAATGGCGAGCACCCGTCAGTCACATTCTGAGGAATTTGTTTCCAGAACAGTCAAATTCATCCGTGGTTTTGCATGAATGGCTTTCTTCGCTCCGTAAAATATGTCAGCTCGACATTCAACATACAGATTGGTTTTCTGGCAAGAATGAAGAACTCGTTGAGTCTGTCCAATTTTGACACAATAGGAGGAGTTAGGTTAGTGACTCAAAATCCACTTTTACAAGTGACAGAGTTAGGCCCCTTTGTTCACCAATGCAGGCATTTTCCTGAATTTGTTCACACACAGTTTGTAACGGAGAAGATGGTCGTTTATTTTCTTTTTAAAAAATCGTGCTCATACAAAATGTGGCATCAGACAAATGTATCATTAGTCGCCTGTCATTACCTCTGAAATTATTAATGCATTTCGGCAAGTCTTTCTTGCCACTAAAAGTAAAAATGCTACAAAATGAGGTTGAATAATCAGCTGCAGGACATCCAAATGTATTCGGACACCTTTAATAAAACCGGCCAGTGGCCTCCGAAAGAGTCTTTCTTGTTTACCATGGGCCTCTAGTTCAGACTGAAAGCCAATGTTGATTCCTACCTTGGGGTGGGAGCAAAGAGGGGCCCGGAAGGCCCAGTAGTACCTTAATCTCAATTCTTATTCTCCTTTTGTGAATGACAGGGATACATCGCCACTCGGCTCTTTTCTCGACGGGCCTGCTTTGTCATGAAGATGGAAAAAGGCTACATTCCAGAGCTGGAAGAAGTTGGGCGGCTGGCATATGAGAAGCAGGTAACTGCAGAGTTCATTACAGACATCTCAGTGTATATATCATACACTGTACATGCCTATTCAGTTTATGCACTTTGGTTTTTTAAAAAATATGTTGTATTGTTTTTTCCATGGATATATCCTCTAACAATATTTCTCTAAGAATTTTCCATATTTCCCCCCTCCTCCCTTGGACTTCCCTCATACTCCCACTTTGTTTTATTTCCATATTACTCATTCTGCGTGTTGTTTCCCAAAATTTTCCCAATACATATAGTCTTACTTTTTTCTATATACAATTGTGTTTGTTTATTCAAACCCTGCCAGTGAGTCCAATTCTTTATGTTGCCTCTTCATATATGTTGTAAATGGTTCCCATTCTCTTTTAAAGTCTTTGTTATCCTTTTCATGTAATTTATCTGTTAATTTTGCCAGTTCTGCATATTCTATAAGTTTCCCTGCCATTGTTCGTTAGTATTTCTTTCGTTAGTATTTCTTCTGTCTCCCAAGCTTGTGCTAATATAATTCTTGCAGCTGTTGTTGCATACATAAATAATTTCCAATTTTCTTTCTTTTTTTAATCTTGATCTAAAATTCCTAGGAGAAATGCTTCTGGTTTCTTAACAAAAGTCTTTTTAAACTTTTTTTCCCCAATTCATTATATATCATTTCCCAATAATTTCTAACCCTTTTGCATTCCCACCACATATGATAAAATGTACCATCTTTTTCTTTACATTTCCAACAGGTTTTAGATCTTTTTTTATACATTTCCCCCACTTTCTCTGGTCTAATATACCATCTATACATCATTTTCATATAATTCTCTTTCAATAAAATACAAACTGTAAATTTTAAATTCACCTTCCACATCTTTCCCCAGTCTTCAAGTTGCGTATCGTATTCAGTTTATGCACTTTGAATCATAGAATTGTAGAGTTGGAAGAAACTCCTAAATCCATCTCCCTGCAATGCAGGTGTCAGGAGCGACATCCCCCCCCCCCAGAGCACAGAGGAAGAGTCAGCCTCAGAAACTGAGCTGAGCGAGTAAGCAGCTGACTCTGCAGATGAGAGCTGTCTCTCTGAGTTTAGAGAGGACAGACCAGACCCTCTCCTTCCCAGGGAACAAGTTGTTAGCTCCCAAGGAGAGGAAGAGTTGGAATTTAGCCAAAGCTTTGCCAGGCAACCAGCAGATAAGCCAGAGTCGGAGGCTGTCTCTTCTGGGGAAGAGACAGGCCTGCCGTGCAGTCCCCGTTCAAGGAGGTTGGAGAGGCTCAGAGAGTAATGGAAGAGAAGGAGAAGAAAGGCGAGATTTTGGCATCCTTCCTGTTGGGGGAGGGACAGTGAGTCAGACCGAGCAACTAAGGTTAATGAGAGCAGGTAGAACGCCATGCTCTGGATGTGTTTTTCTTTTAAATAAACTTATATGAAACTGACAGAGAGTCGTTGCTGCTTATCAGGCTGCTTGCTGTCCCTCTGGAAATGAGTTACTTCATGAACACGTTCCCTTTTTAGATGATGAACAAGATAATGTCCCCCAGAAACGTGTGGGTGAAATATGAACCCAGTGACTCTTTCTTCGGAGAAATCAAGGAGTGGCTTGTTTTCGGCAGCTCCATTGAGAAGCTCTGCAAGAACGTGCCCGTTTACAAAGTTGAAAAAGTTGAGAGTGAGTATTCACAGTCCAGCCAAACAGCTGCTTCAGTTTGGAAATGGAACGTCCAGAGTCATTAAATGTTGGCAGTGCAGTGGAAATGCAGATCAAACTAGACCAAAAGAGCTCCGCAAACTGGAGTGGCAGGTTTTCTGGATTGGTTACTGAAGAGGTGTAGGAATGTTCGGGGTGGCAGGAGAGGATATATTGTTTATTAATATCCTTCCTAACTTGTGTTAGGGACGTGGGTGGCGCTGTGGTCTAAACCACAGAGCCTAGGGCTTGCTGATCAGAAGGTCAGCAGTTTGAATCCCCGCAATGGGGTGAGTTCCCATTGTTCAGTCCCTGCTCCTGCCAACCTAGGAGTTCGAAAGCACGTCAAAGTGCAAGTAGATAAATAGGTACCGCTCTGGCGGGAAGGTAAATGGTGTTTCCATGCGCTGCGCTGGCTTCGCCAGAAGCGGCTTAGTCATGCTGTCCACATGACTCAGAAAAACTGTCTGCGAACAGTAAAGCAAGATAAGCGCCGCAACCCCAGAGTCGTCCACAACTGGACTTAATGGTCAGGGGTCCCTTTACCTTTAACTTGCGTTAGCAAGTTTCTTTGCTTAGCAGAGTTTACATTCCCCCTCTCATGCACAGCAGATAGCTGGTTGCAGGCTTGTGCAAGCCTCTCACTATTATACAATTCAGTCTGTCTCAGATTGAATTGCATATTCCTGGTAAGTTCCCTTGAATCCCTCTTAAAAGAATAAAGACACAACAATCTTATTCAAAGTCGATAAAAGAAGTTTACTTACATCACTTCACAGTTGGATCCCTGAAGGCAGACTTAGTTACAAATATGTACATGGGGATCTACCCCATATGGGGGAATAATCCCAGTGCTTCTGCTAGCTGAGAAGCTAGCAGAGCATTCCTAGATAAAAACTGGTCCAACAAAGAGGGAAGAGAGAGAGTGGTGCGTGACTCAGCCTTTTGTTACCTGGACAGGCAAGGTCACGGCCACCTTCTATCACATGCAAAGGAAGGATGTTCCAGCCCAGGAGGAACAGGAAGTTTTGACTGGCTGGACCAGACATTCCCCTGCATGTCTTCTCTAGCATTACAAGGAATGTTGTACAGTGGTGCCTCGCAAGACGAAATTAATTCGTTCCGCAAGTTTTTTCTTCTTGCGAGTTTTTTGTCTTGCGATGCACGGTTTCCCATAGGAATGCATTGAAAATCAATTAATGCGTTCCTAGGGAAACCGCCTTCAGACCAGGTCCGGGGACAGTCTGTCCCCCGACCTCTTCTGAAGGCTGGGGGGGGGCCAAGGGCTTTTCTTCTCACCGCCAGCCTTCAGAAGGCTGTTCTGAAGGCTGGCGGTGGGAAGAAAAGCCCTTCTCCCCACCTCCCGCCCCGCAAGCTCCGGGGACAGGAGGGCTTTGCTGCCGACCGCCAGCATTTTAAAAGCCCCCGCTATCCCGGGGCGATTTTAAAATGCTGGTGGGTGGCAGCGAAAGCTTCGCTGCCGCCCGCCAGCATTTTAAGATCGCCCGGGACAGCAGAGAAGTCTCCGCTGCCCTGGGGGCTTTTAAAATGCTGGGGGTCGGCAGTGAAGGCTTCGCTGCCGCCCGCCAGCATTTTAAGATCGCCCGGGACAGCAGAGAAGTCTCCGCTGCCCCGGGGGCTTTTAAAATGCTGGGCGTCGGCAGCGAAGGCTTCGCTGCCGCCCGCCAGCATTTTAAGATCGCCCGGGACAGCAGAGAAGTCTCCGCTGCCCCGGGGGCTTTTAAAATGCTGGGCGTCGGCAGCGAAGGCTTCGCTGCCGCCCGCCAGCATTTTAAGATCGCCCGGGACAGCAGAGAAGTCTCCGCTGCCCTGGGGGCTTTTAAAATGCTGGGGGTCGGCAGCGAAGGCTTCGCTGCCGCCCGCCAGCATTTTAAGATCGCCAGGGACAGCAGAGAAGTCTCCGCTGCCCCGGGGGACCCCCAGCATTTTAAAAGCCCCCGGGGCAGCGGAGACTTCTCCGCTGTCCCGGGCGATCTTAAAATGCTGGCGGGCGGCAGCGAAGCCTTCGCTGCCGACCCCCAGCATTTTAAAAGCCCCCAGGGCAGCGGAGACTTCTCTGCTGTCCCGGGCGATCTTAAAATGCTGGCGGTGGGGAGCAAAGCCTTTCGGCCCCCGCCGGCCTTCCTGGACCTCTTCTGAAGGCCGGAGGGGGGGAAAGGCTTTGCTCCCCACCGCCAGCATTTAAAAGAGGTCCCCGGAGATTTCCCTATGGGCTTTCGTCTTGCGAAGCAAGCCCATAGGGAAATTCGTCTTGCGAAGCGCCTCCAAAACAGAAAACCCTTTCGTCTTGCGGGTTTTCCGTCTTGCGAGGCATTCGTCTTGCGGGGTACCACTGTACTTGACTGCTCTCAGTGGATTATATCCCACAAGAGGACTATCTCACTAACTGCCTAATAGTGCAATCTTATTCAAGTTTGCGAAGGCCCACTGAGTTCACAGGGACTTGCTCTCCACCCAGTAAGTGGGTATAGGATCGCAGTTTTCAGGTCTCAAATTTATTTTTTATGTTTGTGTGTAATTTGTTTTTCTTGTCTCCTCTCACCTAGGTGGATTCCATGCCGGCGGCTGTGCCAAGGCTGGCATCCTTGGCATTCTGGGCATCTCCGTCTGTGCAAACCTCAACCTGTAGACCTCCTGAGCTGCCTCCCAGTATTCCATGCTCTTCCAAGCTTTCTGCCTCCCCGTGAATTATCTCACTTTCCTCAGCTTCTTGGGCTTTCTTCTGCTTCCCTTGAAAGCTGCAGCCCAACCCAAGACCTGTTAATAAAGAAAAGCAACTTCCCAACCCTCCCCGCTCTTGGCTTCTTATTTTCAAAGTCACTACAGTGGTACCTTGGTTCTCAAACTTAATCCGTTCCAGAAGTCCGTTCCTAAACCAAAGCCTTCTCCCCAGCAACTACAAAATAAGGTCCTTTCGCTGTTTAGCTCCTGTGTGGCATATGCAGCGAAAAAAGCCATCAACGATCATTTAAGAAAATGCATTTGAACCCCCTGGATAGAAAACTGGATGTACCTTTCCAAAATATAAGATAAAAAAAACATATTTTGTTATGTGCAAATGGCTTTAGATACCTATTAGGTCCATAAACGACCATGTGGCATATATTCAACACAAAAAACAGCGACAATTTGTTGTTGATAAAGGACAGCTGGACATATAAAGGGCCCCATGACCTTCAGTAGCTGAGGGCCTCATCAAACCTACATCCAGCCCTGGGGTTGTGTCTATGGGGCCAAGGAGGCAGTGGCTCCGAAGCGTTTGGGAACCACTGCCCTAGATAGAACCCATCTTCAGAGTCTGTCTTAGCTAAGAAAGATGTGAATAATTGATAAAGAACTAAGCATGTCTCTGAGCATTTACAGCCAGGGGGTGTGTGCACCAACATTTTTGAGCCTGAGGGGTGTCTTCCCAGTGGTAGATACACCCGCTCCACTCTCTTGCACGCAGCTCAGCTGGCTTCTCACTCATCAAATAACCAATCTGAGGACTGGGGTGGTGGCACTTTTGAACCCCATCCTAGTGCTGAGCTAGGCAGAAGACCAGGCGCTGTCTCTAGCTTATTCATTTATTTAATACCCCTCCACTCGGTGGGGTCATCAATATTTTGCTCTGGTGGGTGCCCGGATGTGGCCCACGAGCCAGGTTTTAGCTAGTCCTGAAATACAGCCTACCTTTTCGCTCATTTACTCGGCAACCACAACTCTTTCCGATTAAGTATATTTATTAATTCCATAACATTTGTATACCTCTTGATGGTTAATGAAACACATCTAATGGTTTACAAAAGAATATAGCAATTAAATAAGTAACTACAACGTTAAAAAAACACAACCAGCAATAAACTAAAAAGACATCGTTTTGTCTACATTTCCGAGTACGTTTCCGAGCACAATTCAAAGTGTTGGTGCTGATCTTTAAAGCCCTAAACAGCCTCAGTTCAGTATACCTGAAGGAGCGTCTCCACCCCCATCGTTCAGCCTGGACACTGAGGTCCAGCTCCAAGGGCCTTCTGGCGGTTCCCTCATTGCGAGAAGTCAAGTTACAGGGAACCAGGCAGAGGGCCTTCTCGGTAGTGGCACCTGCCCTGTGGAACGCCCTCCCTTCAGATGTGAAGGAAATAAGCAGCTATCTTCTCTTTAAAAGACATCTGAAGGCAATCCCTGTTTAGGGAAGTTTTTAATATTTAATGCTGTATTGTTTTTAACACTTGATTGGAAGCCGCCCAGAGTGGCTGGGGAAACTCAGCCAGATGGGCGGGGTATAAATAATAAATTATTATTATTATTATTATTATTATTATTATTATTATTATTATTATTATTATTATTATTATTATTATATTGTCTAAGCAAAAATGTTTTCAGCTGAAAAGAGCACAGTGAAGGCGCCTGCCAGATATCAATAGGCAGGGAGTTCCAAAGTGTAGCTGATTAGAGACACGCTATGACTGCAGAAAGGCCTCTGCACCTCTTCTGGGTAGGGAAGCCACTGAGTACCAATTTGGGAAGTGGACAAACTGAACAGAAATCCAGCTGTTGAAACTTGAGGTGCTACTTTTGTCTCTTTGCGACAAACTACCGTATTTTTCGCTCTATAACACGCACCAGACCATAACACGCACGTCGTTTTTAGAGGAGGGAAACAAGGGAAAAAATATTCTAAACGAAATAGTGGATATATGATTTTTGTGGTTCATGCTGTGGCCACAGACATGTGATCTGACAGAGAGTTTGGAGTAGCCCAATGCAAAAATCCTGAGGATCCATGTGGATCCATGCTTTGTAACCACGGAGGATGAAGGGGAACCATGGATCCTCTGCTCACGACTGCAGCAGATCCCCTCGCCACCCGCAGGCATTCGCTCCATAACACGCACAGACATTTCCCCTTATTTTCTGGGAGGAAAAAAGTGAGTGTTATGGTGCAAAAAATACGGTAAGATGCGAGGAAGGGATGGAGGCTAATGCTTTATAGAAAGCCCCTCTTACCTGCCCCCCCCCCCAAACACAGAGACCGGTCTTCTCACCTAGATTGAAGCCTCTTTGGTTGCATGTTGGAATTTTTAAAAATGAGACACAACTGAGTGCAGTGCTTCGTGTCGCATTATTAAATCTTCCTTCAAATTTCAATAAACTGAAATCAAGACCCATTCATGTTGTAAATATTTTTTATTATTCTTCAAGTGCTGATAGCTGGATTGCGCTTGGAAAACTGAGCAGTGGCTGGAGAGGAAAACATGGACAGCGAGAATGTTGTTGTGAGGAGAGCAAGGAAGGCAAAGAATCGCTCTGTGGACTCTTGGCCAGCATTTTAGCAACTAGGAATGTTGCCACAGAGATAGATGTTGAATAAGCCACGTAGGATCCCGACATTCGCACACCCTCGACTCTGCAAGGGGAGGTTGGCTCCTGTGAAGGGGGGAAACACAACACAATTATTAGCAAAGAAGCATCAGACACAGAGCTGCCATCTCCAAGACATGGCTGGCCTTTCCAAATTGGGGGCCTGGAAAATAAATCCAGGTCCTTCACCCCTAAGCAGCTTCCACGCCAGGGGTCAGCAATTTTTTTTAGGAGGGGGTCAGTTCACCGCCCCTCAGACCTTGTGGTGGGCCAGACTGCACATGTGCACACACACAGCGGAGGGGGGCTCCTCTCTCCCCCCAGCCCCTCCCCTCCCCCTGCTCTCCTACCTCCTCCACCACTCTGCCTGTGGTTGGGAGCCGGTGGCAGTGGCGTCGCTTCTCCTTTCCGGGCCAGCTTCCCTGGGAATGGGGCCAGCAGGCGTGCCAAGCTCCAGCCAATGCCCCACGATGCGCCCGTCACGATGCCCACAGCACGGCCATGGACGGAGAGGCCAGTGGGCGGGTGGCGAGTCTGGACTGTGCCTCAGCATGCGGGCGGCGAGGCTTCGGATTAGCTGGCACCAATCAAAGCCCACCTCCCTTCCTCCGCAGGGTGGGGAGAAGCCAGGAGGAGGGAGAAGGTGTGTGAGGGGGTGGGGGAATGGCGCCCGAAAAAAATGCAAAAAAATATGGCGCAGCCCAAAAGATCACACCGATCCAAGTAGCGATTCCAGGACCGTCGGCAGGCCGGATCCAGAGGGCAATTGGGCCTGATCTGGCCCGCACCCCTTAGTTTGCTGACCCATGTTCTACACACTCTGCAAAGTCAGCTTGAATCACGTCTACACAAGAGGCTTAAACTGGCTTGGAATGAGTTTGGCTATCGTGCAGCTGTTCCCTACAAAAGTCTTGGCATTGTGTGTGTGTGTGTGTGTGTGTGTGTGTGTGTGTGTTTGCTGGTGATTAATTTCTTGCTGTATTATTTTACCCTTCTACACAGCCCCAAATCCCAAGGTTCCTTCAGGTGGAAATATCTAGGTCAGTAGTTCCCAAACTTTTTGGGACCACCCACCCCCACCCAAGTTCCAGTGACCCCTCCCTTACCCATTACAGTGGTACCTCGGAAGTCAAATGGAATCCGTTCCGGAAGTCTGTTTGACTTCCAAAATGTTCAGAAACCAAGGTGCGGCTTCTGATTGGCTGCAGGAAACTCCTGCAGCCAATCAGAAGCTATGGAAGTCACATCAGACGTTTGGGTTCCAAAGAACATTCACAAACTGGAACACTCACTTCCAGGTTTGTGGCATTCGGGAGCCAAAACGTTTGACTCGCAAGGTGTTCAGGATCCAAGGTACGACTGTATTCCGAATAGGGGTTTGCACAACCCACTAAGGAAGACAGTGACACAATAAAATTCCAAACAGTAGGAATTAACTGCACATTTATCCAAAATCCGGTTTAAACTATTTTGTTTAATGAATTCAACAAAACTAATGAACTTGATCCTGTGATACCAGCTTTTGCCCCTCCAGTGCCCCCCTTCTACCCCCTTGCCTCTTAGAGGGCCCCCCCCGATATATGGGGGGCACTACTGGCCTCTTTGGAATCCACTGACCTAGAGGCCTGAAATGGGTTCAGATCAGCAGAGGTGTTCCCTGTGCTGTACAGAAAATGGTAGGAGCAGGACATCTAAGCAAAAAACTCATCGGTTTAAAGGAACCTTAATCTGAGCTCACTTCTCCCTTTGGCTCAGCAGCCAGAATGAGGCCTATCCTTCCAAGAGCAGTTTGACCAGCCTGCACAAATGTCAAGTGGGGTTTGATGTCCTGCTCCCTAGTGGGGACACCATTTAGAAAGGATAGGAAGGCCACCTCCTCTCCTCTGTGTGTCAACCTGTCTGTGGTCATGATCTCCTACTACCTTCCTTAACTTGGTCCCCTTCCAGATGTTTTGGACAACGTCTCCTTCCAGTCCCAGCATCATACAGCCATGCTGGCTGGGTGTGTGTGATGGGAATTGTAGTCCAAAACATCTGGAGGGCGACAGGTTGGCCAAGATTATCTGCCCACTGAGTTTAACCCCACACAGCCATTTCTGCAGCTAGAGAGCAAGAGAAACCTGCCCCACCTTGCTCCTTGGAGGCGTAGTACACAGGAATCCCACTGCAGAGCTGCTCAATGGGGCTTCCAAACTGAACAGTGTTCTGGACACGGGTCTTGCCAACCAAGAATGTTAAGTCACTCGCCGGAAGGGTGCTCTTGGACAGCTGTGCCAGGGAGGGATGAAAAAATTGGAATTACTAGTGGAAATTTATCATGATCAGAGATCATGCTTGGAGATCATAGAATCATAGAATCATAGAGTTGGAAGAGACCACAAGGGCCATCGAGTCCAACCCCCTGCCAAGCAGGAAACACCATCAGAGCACTCCTGACATATGGTTGTCAAGCCTCTGCTTAAAGACCTCCAAAGAAGATGACTCCACCACACTCCTTGGCAGCAAATTCCACTGTCGAACAGCTCTTACTGTCAGGAAGTTCTCCCTTAGCCGTTCCTCATAAGGCATCGTTTCCAGGCCTTTGACCATTTTGGTTGCCCTCCTCTGGACACGTTCCAGTTTGTCAGTGTCCTTCTTGAACTGTGGTGCCCAGAACTGGACACAGTACTCCAGGTGAGGTCTGACCAGAGCAGAATACAGTGGCACTATTACTTCCCTTGATCTAGATGCTATACTCCTATTGATGAGGCCCAGAATTGCATTGGCTTTTTTAGCTGCCGCGTCACACTGTTGGCTCATGTCAAGTTTGTGGCCAACCAAGACTCCTAGATCCTTTTCACATGTGCTGCTCTCAAGCCAGGTATCCCCCATCTTGTATGGAGATGCTCTAGTGCAGGGCTGAAAATCTCCCTCACTTTTTAAAAACCATTCTTCATCAATTAAGTAGAAAAAGCTTGCATTCCAAAATCAGGGGTGCCTTACCCATAGAGGCTAGTGGTGCAGGGTGCCAGGGCGCCACGTTCTGGAGGGCGCCAGGGAAGAGGCAGAAGCTGGACGTGGCACCTCCCAGCATCAGCTCACCACCCTCGCCCACCTCCGCCATGCCGCGCCGCACCAGGAGCCTCCACCTGCCATGGCCACCGTGGCACGAAGCAGCCAGCTGAACCAGGAGCCGCCACGTCCAGCCTCCACCTCTTCCCTGCTGGAGGAGCTGCCCTCCAGCCGCTGCCCGCCTCCTCCAGCCCCGCAAAGCTGGGCCTGTCGCCGGCAGCGCTGTCCTCCCTAAAAAAGGTTGGCAACTCTGGGAAAGGGGGGGGGCGCCAGAGGGATCTTTGCACCGTGGCGCTGGATACGCTTAAGACGGCCCTGTCCAAAATTATCATAGAATTGTTGAAGAAGGATCTTTTAGCTCAATCTCCTGCAAAGCAGGAATCACAGCTCAAGTATCCCTGACAGATGTCCATCCAACCTCTGTTGAAAATCCTCCAGTGAAGAAGAGGCCACCACCTTCCGAGGGAGTCCGTTCCACTGTTGAACAGCTCCCTTCCTGGTCCATCTTCTATGCCCAATTTCCTCCACAAATTCCTTTGTTAGCCCTCCCTGTGGCTCATCTGTAGGCCTGTTCTGCGTATGGCAGCACCCGGAGAGAATCACAAGAGGCGGCCGTGCCAGACAACGGAATCCGTGCCTGGTGCTGAGTTTCCCATTTCAGCAACAGATTTAAAGCTAATGGGAGTGATCCGCAGATTTTCCTGCTGGCATCTGTCTTTCTTCATTCCTCACACCATTGTGATGTTTAGGACAACTTCATTTGGTCAGAAGAATAGCGGCCGTTTGGGGAACCCACAAAAGTGGAGTCCCTAGGCCTATAAATTTCATGAGCTTCTACAGAGGTAAATCAAGTCTGCATAAACAGAGGTGGGTGCCTGGTTCAGCACGAAGTTCAGGGCAGGCTACTGTCTATCAGGCCAGCTCAAGGCTGAGATTCTCCTGCACATTCTAGGCACATTGATAAGTTCAGTTCAGTTCAATTTATTGTGTTTAGTGAGCAGCCATTACACACATAAAAATAATAAGAATGCTGCTAATAATAGTGGTTTACATTTCTACTTCCTGACGTCTACAGGATAAATAATTTCTCATTCCCCCTTTAAGTTTCAATGTTTCATTACACGAATCTGTAAAGCCTTGGTAAGGAATTTGGATGTTCTAAAGGATATACAGTGGTACCTCGGGTTACATACGATTCAGGTTACATACGCTTCAGGTTACAGACTCTGCTAACCCAGAAATAGTACCTCGGGTTAAGAACTTTGCTTCAGGATGAGAACAGAAATCGTGCTCCGGTGGCGCAGCAGCAGCAGGAGGCCCCATTAGCTAAAGTGGTGCTTCAGGTTAAGAACAGTTTCAGGTTAAGAACGGACCTCTGGCACGAATTAAGTACTTAACCCAAGGTACCATTGTAAACCTCTCTACATCAGACATCAAAAAACAGGTCTTTGCAAGAGACGTCCCTCCCTTCTGTGATCTTAACAATGGGTGGAAGTAATTGTTTCTAAGGTCATTATGAAAAAGGGCATTCTAGGAGTACATGAGTTATGTCTCCTATTGACTCAGAGTTGCAGCCACAACTTAGGAACTCCTTTATGTCAGTCTGTCGAATCTGCTAATGGAAGGACGTTTAGTCTTGCCTGTGTAAAGGCTATCCCCATTTTAACATTTGGCAAATTGATCTTGGCAGGGATGCATACAATGGAATAAAAAACATACACCAGTAGTTTGTGAATGCATCTTGGTGTCTCTAAGCCTTTGAAGTATTAATTCTTTAGCTCTCTCAAAACCCTGAGTCACAAGAAAGGAGGCAGAAGGTCCCAACCTCATGGCAGCAGATTCCATTTCACATTTCCATGAGTTTGGGGTCATGTCTTCCAAAATTGTCATGAGGGATTTTGATACATGCTTGGGGGGGGGATTAAACCAAAAAAGCAGAGCTAGTCTAAGGGCTCTGGCTTGAATGGGCATTACACCCAGTTCTGCAGGGAGCAGTGTTATTTTGGTAGAGGTAGGGAGGGTGAAAGAGGAGAGAGCAAAATATAGTCTGAAGCTCAACATCAAAAAACCAAAGATCATGGCCACTGGTCCCATCACCTCCTGGCAAATAGAAGGGGAAGGAATGGAGGCAGTGAGAGATTTTACTTTCTTGGGCTCCATGATCACTGCAGACGGTGACAGCAGCCACAAAATTAAAAGACGCCTGCTTCTTGGGAGAAAAGCAATGACAAACCTAGACAGCATCTTAAAAAGCAGAGGCATCACCTTGCCGACAAAGGTCCGTATAGTTCAAGCTATGGTTTTCCCAGTAGTGATGTATGGAAATCAGAGCTGGACCAGAAAGAAAGCTGATCACCGAAGAATTGATGCTTTTGAATTCTGGTGCTGGAGGAGACTCTTGAGAGTCCCATGGACTGCAAGAAGATCAAACCTCTCCATTCTGAAGGAAATCAGCCCTGAGTGCTCACTGGAAGGACAGATCCTGAAGCTGAGGCTCCAATACTTTGGCCACCTCATGAGAAGAGAAGACTCCCTGGGAAAGACCCTGATGTTGGGAAAGATGGAGAGCACAAGGAGAAGGGGACAACAGAGGACGAGATGGTTGGACAGTGTTCTCGAAGCTACCAGCATGAGTCTGACCAAACTGAGGGAGGCAGTGGAAGACAGGAGTGCCTGGTGTGCTCTGGTCCATGGGGTCACGAAGAGTCAGGAACAACTAAACGACTAAACAACAACAAAGGGACTGGCAGGAGTCTCTCCAGTAAATCAAAATTGGCCATGGCCCACAGTGGTGCTCCATAGAACATCTCTGGCAACACCCCGGTCTTATAAAGTTCTAAAGTGGGCTGCAACAAGTTGCCCCTTTCGTAGGCTGGAATCGTAGTAGTCCATTTAAAGTTCTACCAGCTAAATAAGGTGCTTGATTGAAACTGTGCAGACCATTAGTCTGCCCACTGAAAGACCAAACTGAGATACTTAAATGAGAATACTTGCTCCAGTGTATTTCCTTTGAGCAACCAATTGAAAGTTTTCTTAGATTTGACAAACATCATAACTTTAGTTTTTTGGTAATTTATAGTAAGATGCTCATTCTTTCAGTCCAAGGTGAACCGATTCAGCAGTCTGCACAAGCCCAATTGGGTGTAGGAAATCAAGATTGCATCATCTGAACACATTCATAAGGCAGTGTAAGGAAGCAGTTTCTCCTAATATCCTCTCAAACACTCCTGCAGTTTTTACATCTCTTCTCATGTAGGCTACCAATCAAAGCATATAATTTCCACTACAATACCTTCTGCCCTTTGAAACTGCGGAGTGTCTCCAGGCTTGGGAATAGCTCGAAATCCATTGCTGCTACAACACAGACCCTCTTCCGAAACAGCCTTGCAGCAAAAAGGCCCTATCAAATGCAAGAAAAAGCAGATTTTAATTATAAATCCAAAGATTCAAATCTCCATGGATCTGTCCAGAATTAGTGGGTCTGAATTACTATCTGCTTTTGGGGGCGGGGTTACCTTTTGGTAATCCCAGACGGCATCCCAACCATTCCACCCATTATAGTTGTGGATATTGGCTGTCTGATCTTGCTGGTTGACCTTCACCGCCTGGTGGGTGTTGGTGTCGGTATTTCCTTGGCGCTTTACAGCAATAACCTAGGGAGTTTAAAAAAGGGCTGTAATGAACGAGGCAGGGGGTAGGCATACGGGGGGGGGGGCTATGAAACTCTGCCTTGGCTGGCGATGGAGGGGGCTTCAACAATTTTTCAAGTAGACTGTATCAAAGCTGGAGATCAAGTCATCATGAAGATTTATTTTTTAGTATTATTTATTGAATGTATCTCCCGCTTTTCCTCCACAGAAAAAAGCAGGAGCACAGAAAAGGCAAAGTATATCTCCAGGTAGACGAACTGTGTTCTGACCTCTGAAAGAAAAATAACAGTATATGTCAATGAAATATCCAGCAATGTCATCCAGCAATGACATAGTCCAGCAATGCGATGGACAAGTGGGGGGCAAGCTCCTTGTTTGGGGGGATACCCTCCCCCACCCCTTCTGCCATCATCCATGCCAAAGAAAACCAGGGTGGCACATTTTTGCTTGTGACTTTGCCGGATATGCACGTGTTTTTTTTAAGTAATTCCCCTTAATATCATGCATTTCCACATGCTATTTTCACTAATACATTCATTTTTATGCACAGTTTTTCTTAACAGATGCATTTTTGTCTACAAAAAACAACAACCAACAACAACTGCACCACAAAATTCAGAGAAATGTGAATTCTGAAGGCTAGCTGTGTTTCTGTTCACATTGTTTTGAGAAATTCAAATCAGGTGGGTTCATACTAAAATGTGAACCTGACTGAGTGAGTTTCTCCCCCGTCCTGGACTTCATTTTTTTATATATATAAATATTTATTAAGGTTTTCACAATATTACATAATGAAAAAGAAAAAAGAAAAAATAGGAAATAAAAAACAGTTAAAAATAATTCCATCTTTACATCACTTATCTTTCATTTACTTGTTTCCCAGACCTACTCATACCTCCTTTTTTGTATTACAGTTCAATTTATTAGTTCAGCAATTCCTTTCCCTCCTTACTATCCTGATCTTTAATCTTAATATATTATAACATTAAATTTTTACCTATTAAAAATCCATTTTTTCCATATTCTTTTAAACCATTACAGCTAGAAACCACTTAACTTCAATCCAACATCATTCTAACATTCCTTAATTTTGCAATATTTCTGTAAATAGTCTTTAAATTTCCTCCAATCTTCTTCCACCGTCCTGGACTTCAGAACCTAATCTGTCCTATCAGGCATCTGGGAAAGGCTGCCCCGTGGAGATGCCCATAAAACAATAAGTAACCTCCTTAAATGGGGTCAGCCTCTTTTCCCCATCCCAGCGTTGAGAAATGGTGACTTACATCACTGGCTGAAGAACAAGTCAGGGAGACAAGAAATACGAGGACAGCCTGAAGGAGAGATCAGATTTGCTCGTTAGATAATTATTGCAGGTTAAATGGCATCTTGAACAAAATGCAATGCAGTACGATAGGGGAAGGGCAGAATGGCAAAAGCTCCCAGTCTCAATCTCTGCTGGCATCTCCAGGTGGGGTTGGGACCTCTCAAAACATATGTGTCCATCAGCATCTTCAAGACCAGCTTGTCTTCCATGGCTACCATATGCACAAAGATACCCATCTCTCTTGCCCAGCAACTTGTTTCAGATTGCAAGCCTTCATAAGGTGATTAACTATGTCCATTCTTGCAGTGGAATCCCATTAGCCGATGGCACCAAAAGATAACAATTGTTATCACTACTGTGGCGAAGCTGGAAGCAGTACTTACCAAAATCTTCATTTGATCCACCTGCCAGATGTTTCCGAAAAAGAGGATTGAAAAAATCTCAGACTTTATGCTTAAATAAAGTTTCCATATCAGCAATTCCAAGGTCCAGAAAGATTAGCGAGATCTGCAGCAACGTAAGTAGCTCCAGGCTGGCATTAATCCCAGCTCAAAGTGGTTGGCAAATAACCTAATCTTTTGTTTTAAACAGACTTCCAGCCAAGTCCTAAAAAGATTTTTTTTCACTAGTAAGTTAGAACCAAGCGCAAGGAGATGTGCCCCTAATAGAAAGCTTTAAGGATGCAGACTTCATTCAGTGGCTGTGGTGTAGTTGAGCATGGCACTTGCAAAAACCCCGAGGGTGTCTAGCAGCTTGCAGGTATACGGCAGAATACAAATTTAATTAATTATTATTATTATCAGGAACCAGGAGTGCTGAAGCTGCTTCTGAGTCACAGAATTGTAGAATGATAGAGCTGGCAAGCCCACCAAGGGTCATCCAGTCTATACCTCAGCAATGCAGGAATCACAGCTCCAGAATCCCTGACAGATGGCTATCCAACCTCTGCCTAACCTTCCAAGGAAGTCCATTCCACACTGTTCCTGGTGTTTATCTGGAATCTCTTTTCTTGCCATTGGAATCCATCGGTTCAGGCCTTCCCCTCTGGAGCAGCAGAAAACAAGCTTTAAAAATGTATATACTAAATGAAATGGCATACATATGTGTGTATACAGTGGGGAAAATGTGCCCTGAAATGTTAATAAATGTACCACACAAATGATAATCTATGTTGAAAATGCAAAGAAAAAGAAGGTACTTTTTATCATATGTGGTGGGCGTGTCCTAAGGTGAAAGACTTCTGGGAAAAGATTTATAATGAGTTGAAAAAAATGTTGAAAAATACATTTATTAAGAAACCAGAAGCCTTTCTACTTGGAATAATAGGACTGGAATTGCCAAAAAAAAGATGTTAAACTGTTTTTGCATGCCACTACAGCGGCAAGACTTTTATTAGCCAAAAACTGGAAATCGCAAGAGATACCAACAATAGAAGATTGGCAGATGAAGATGTTGGACTTTTTGGAGCTGGCTGACTTGACTGGAAGAATCCGCAACCAGAAGAAAGAGGAGATACAAGAGGATTGGAAGAAATTAAAAGAATATTTAGCTAAATATTGTAAGATAAGATAAATAGAAAATTCTTGGAAGAAATTAATAGGCTTAGGGGTAGAATAAGAATATGTGCTAGTAAATATTAAGGATTAGAATAGTGATAAAGGAGAAGAGATTAGTAAATGAAAGGAGTTAATATCATTAGAAATATGAATTTGGAGAACTGTTAAACAGGTGTTATAATGAAATTCAGTCAGAGGGGATTTGAGGAACTCAGTTATTAATGTAAAGAAATTAGGGATTTGAAGTAATAACTCTTTTTTGTGTCTTTTTTCTTTGTTCTATGTCTTGTAATGTTTTTCTTTTTTCTTTGTGATAGATGTGAAAATCAATAAAAAATTGAAAAAAGAAATGCTAATAAATGTACAGGAAAACTTAAAAAAAAAAAAAGATGAAGAAATGTGGTGAACTGGAAAGATGGAAGGACAACAGAGAAATCTCTGGAATGAAATGAACAGTTTTTCTCCATTAACGCCGAGTGAATCAATTATGTCAATTCCAAGGAAAGCAGCTGGTCTAGAAGCCGAATGCATCATCCATGCTCTCCCTGCCTCTATGCTTCTTCCAACAGTATTAGCATAACCCAAATAAAAAAATTCCTTCCAGTAGCACCTTAAAGACCAACTAAGTTAGTTCTTGGTATGAGCTTTCGTGTGCATGCACACTTCTTCAGATACACTGAAACAGAAGTTGCCAGATCCTTCTATATAGTGAGAAGGTGGGGAAGAAAAGAAACGGCCCATTGCCCATCCTCCCTCTCCTTCTGCAGGGAGTCGGCAAAGCGGACTCAACGCACGTGACTCCACCTCCGGGGACACGCCCCTTTCGCGATCCCTGGCAACGATGGAACCTCAGCCGAGACGTAAAAGGAGAGGGAGGCTGCGATGTTCGCGGCCAAACGGCAGCGCTGAGGCGGAGGCAGGCAGGGGCGCCTTGGCATTAAAGGGGCCGAAGACAGGAACCGTTTCTTTTCGGTCACAGCGGAAGGGAACTGGTTAAGCCCTTTGCGCGTTTACAACGGCTGGAGACGTGTGTACGCATCGCCGTAAAAAGAGGAAACGCATCAAGCACACACGAACCCCGCAAAAATTAAAAAGGTGTGCACAGATTTGATGTGCGGGGTAGAAATAAAATTATTATTATTACGTATTATTATTTGCACGAGCTGCATTTTATTCCCATATGCAGATTTAGAAGTCATGACTGTAATTTAAATACTATAGATGTATTATATATTTCATTGTAATAGGTCCGCTGTCCAGGCAGGCACTCCCCACCTTCTCACTATATAGAAGGATCTGGCAACTTCTGTTTCAGTGTATCTGAAGAAGTGAGCATGCACACGAAAGCTCATACCAAGAACTAACTTAGTTGGTCTTTAAGGTGCTACTGGAAGGAATTTTTTTATTTTGACTATGGCAGACCAACATGGCTACCTATCTGTAAGCATAACCCAAGAAAAGCACGATGTCAGCCGGGGCTGGGAGAGAAATTAATTGGATTCACATTTTAATGCAAACCAATCTAATCCCATCGTCATGCCCACGATAGGCAGCTCCTCTTCCAAAGAGGATCTGGGTGAAGATGGTTTGCACAAAAACACACACCCACACACCAAAACTGGCAGCACTCAGATCTTGCGCTATGCTATAAAAATATGTGGACATTGGTGACTGCTGAGAAAATACAGTCACAGAATTGTAGAATTGGAAGTTAGCACAGGATACAGCAGCACAACTGCTGGCAGGAACGAAGCTTTCCACCATATAGCACCTTTGCTCAGAGATCTGCGCCGGTTGCCAATTTGCTACTGGGCCAAGTTCAAGGTGTAACTATTTGCATATAAAGCTCTTAACAACTTGGAACCAGTTTACCTATGAGATTGCCTTACCAAACATGTGCCCACTTGACTGCTTGAATCAGTGCAATGGGCAGGTGCCACGTTAATACCCATTCCACATTTGCAAGAATTCAATCTTTTAGCACCTGTACTTTGGAACTCCTAGCCTTCTTTTTTCTTTTTAAATAATTCTTATTGATTTTACAAGTGTAGAGTTATAACAGTACCAAATACATAACCATATTTAGAATCTTCAGACTTCCCACCATCCCTACCATGGGTCCTATTGTCAACATTTTCAACTGCATATTTTCATAATCCATATTTTATATCTCTGCATATTGTCCATAGTGTTTGTTACATTACAAGTGTTGTTAAAAAGCTGCTAATGTTTCCATCTGCTTACAGTAGTCTCCTAAATAAATTATAATTTTCCCCATTCTTTCTTGAAGTTTTTGTCTTCTGGGTTCCTGAGCTTTTTGGCCAGCTTTGCCATTTCCGCGTAGTTCAACAGCTTGGTTTGCCATTCCTCTCTGGTAGGGACTTTGTCTTCTTTCCATCTCTGGGCCATTAGCATCTGTGCGGCTGTTGTCGCAGACATAAAAAGTCTTTTCTGCTCCTTGGAACTCCTAGCCTATTGTTCTCAGGCAAAAACTTTCACTGTACTCATTTCAACTCCTGCAAAAACATTTTTTTGCTTAGATGAGCCTACCCAGATGTTTAGACAGTTGTTGTGAGCTTTAATCTGTTTTTAGTCTGCTGTTACTTTAACTTTTTGAAAGTTTTAAATTGTGGTGGATTCCTCTTGATTATTTTATTGCTTTGTCTTTTTGCAAACTGCTTTAAGGTTGGTTGTTGTTGTTTTCAATCAAGTATTAATAGCAATGTTGTCTCTAATTTGGCTAGCTTTAAAAAGCAAACAAATTTGGCACAGCTGATGCACTAAATGGATGCTGGGTAAAGGTAAAGGTAAAGGGACCCCTGACCAATAGGTCCAGTCATGGCCGACTCTGGGGTTGCGGCGCTCATCTCGCGTTACTGGCCAAGGAACCCGGCGTACAGCTTCCGGGACATGTGGCCAGCATGACTAAGCCGCTTCTGGCGAACCAGAGCAGCGCATGGAAACGCCGTTTACCTTCCCGCTGGAGCGGTACCTATTTATCTACTTGCACTGTGAGGTGCTTTCGAACTGTTAGGTTGGCAGGAGCTGGGACCGAGCAATGGGAGATCGCCCTATTGCGGGAATTCGAACCGCCGACCTTCTGAATGGCAAGTCCTAGGCTCTGTGGTTTAACCCACAGCACCATAATGTTGTCTCTAATTTGGCTAGCTTTAAAAAGCAAACAAATTGGGCACAGCTGATGCACTAAATGGATGCTGGGTAGCATAGGTTAAAATCAAGGTGCAATGCCCAGATTTGTGGGCAGCGCCTGGCAATCCCCAACCGCCTAATGGTGCCCTCCAAAGTCACTTCTGACTGGGGATGTGGGACTCGGATCTAGTTAGGGATGGAGATCAGACAAATGAGGGCTGTTTTTGGATGTGCGTTTGGCTTCTTGGATGTGTTTGGCTCTCGCAGAGCCAGGCAGGCGAGTTCGTGAGTGCTGAGAAGGAATCTATGTAAAGTATGTAGTGCTGACAGCTGCAAGGGCGAAGCGGCAGATTTGGGAATGCTGGGTGGGAACAGAATGATTGGGAGAGTGTTTCCTTTGGCCAGCCCCCAGTCGAGGCAGGAGGCAGGAATGTGGAGGAACCTATCATGGGCCCTGTGGGCAATTCTCCTGGCTCTCTGGCAATTTCTCCAGGAGGAGTCTCCTTTGTTTATTCTTCTTTTTTGACATCTCATTGCCTCTGGAAAAATAGGGGACTAAAAATAAAAATAAATGTGTCTCTTTAGAATTCAGGTTGTTCCAGAAACACCTTGTTCAGTCAAAAATTACAATTCTAGAACTAGACTGTTCACACTCCTGTCTATGTGCACTTTCTGCATTTCTAGTACTGAGTTTTCAATCTGTGTTATAATTATAATAGCTTATTACTTATACCCCGCCCATCTGGTTGGGTTTCCCCAGCCACTCTGGGCAGCTCCCATCCATAGCTGTCAACTTTCAGATTTGAAAATAAGGGATCAGCAGCCTTGAAAATAAGGGATCAGCAGCCTCACCTGTCCTGGGGACAGTCTATGGGATATCTAGCAGGAAGCAGTTTCCCCCCGCAAAAAAAGGGAAGGTTGACAGCTATGCTCCCAACAGAATATTAAAAGGACAATAGATAGATAGATAGATAGATAGATAGATAGATAGATAGATAGATAGATAGATAGATAGATGATAGATAGATAGATGATAGATAATACTTTATTCGGCTATAAGCCCACAAGGTAAAAACCAATCAATAAATAAAATAGCATTTTACATTCTAAAATATCAACTAAAATATTTCAACGCATACTCTCCTTCACCTTACATACAATCTCTAGATGTACCATATTGTGGCCTTGATTATAAAGATGGTGGATAGAGTTTACTAGATTTTAATAGTCATGCAGCATTCCATGAAGTCTTTTGTATGAAAGAACAGAATTCAGGAATCTGGCAACCTGTAATGTTCTATAAGAATCAATAAATCATCAAACATTAAAAACTTCCCTTGACAAGACTACGTTATCCAAAATGCTTATGCACCTTTGTGATTTCATAGAATCATATGGTTGTTCGGGATCTCTCCAGGAGGCATCGGGTCCAGTCCCCTTCCATGCAGGTATCACACCTGTCATGGGTGGTTAAGGCATCCAATTCCACTCGCAGAACTTTCAGAGGATTCAAATCTTCTTGACCTAGTCTGTCAGTTTGGGGAGGCATTTCAGGCCTGGATCCTCTCCTGTTAGGCCCAAACGTGTGTCTTTGAAGATGAAATGAGTCTGAGTTTCTCCTTTTTTGTTTAGATGTGCTCCCTGGCTTATATCCAACTTAAAATCTGTAGTCTGAGTCTTAATATTTCACTGATGAAGGGTAATAGTTACAAGGAAGCTGGATGTTGGAAGATTTAGGAACTTACTCCCACAAGAGGCAGCATTTCAACCACTAAAAAGAAGAAACTAAAGATCTCTCTGCTACTGTATCTGAACTTTAGAATATCGGTGGAAGAGACCCTCATGCTGAGCCTAAAACAGCCATCACACACCTAGTGAGACCTCAGGCTGGCACGTGAGGTTGCTTGGTAGACCTGACGGATTATGCCCAATGCAGGAACATTCGTGTTTGAGGTCTGGCAGAGGCACTCGAGCAATCTCACCTTCTTACCTTTTTTGTCGATCAATGCCTTAGTGCCAAAGATAAATGTGACAGAGATGGACAAAGACTGGATTCGTAGATCCCTCTGTCCAAAGCCAAAACTGGGACAGCGTCCCCAGTTAAAGGATCATGAAGAAACCCAGAGAAAAAGGACAAATAGAATTCGGTTGTACCAAATTATTATTTATTAGTATTATTTATTATCAATTATTTCAAGACCTCAGTGGTGACACTCTGCAACAGAGACGGGAAATTCAGAAGACTTTTAAGTTAATAGCACACAAAGGTACGCTGTGCATCATAACAACCTGAGAGCAAGCAAGAAAGCTGTCTTCGTTAGGTTTACAAATAGGAGATCTTGAATCAGATACGGAAGAGGAGGACGCAGGGGTGGAGGAAGGGGCAGGTCACCCCAGGTGTCACCACTGAGGGGGTGACAAAATGCCGGGCAGCACTCACCGCGGGGCTTGCAGTGTGCCTGAGCCACGCGTCTCTCCTGGGAGTGGCGTGGTGGCTTCGGTCCGCCCGCCGCCTCCCCCTCAGCTGTACGGTGGCTGAGCGGAGGAGGTAGGTGGACTCCTCAGAGGCCCCACAGAGCATCCTGGCCCAGCTCACCCTGCCCCACGTGCAGCTGGCCCTGCCCCTGGGCACAGGGCACGCACCCCAGGTGTCCGATTGGCTTGCTCCGCCACTGGGAGGAAGAAGGCAGAGAGAGAGGGTGGATAAATTATGGATGGCAAGATTAGCAGAGAAAAGGAATAAATCAAAAGGAATACAGCGGTACCTCTGGATCCGTTCCGGAGCCCTGTTTGCATCCAGAAGCGAACGCAACCTGTGTCTGCATGTGCGCGGGTCACGATTTGCCACTTCTGCGCATGCGCATGACGGCATTTTGACCATGTGCGCATGCGCGAGCGGCGAAAACCAGAAGTAATGCACTCCGTTACTTCCGGGTCACCACAGTGCAAAACCCGAAAATACTTATCCCGAAGCTACTTCAACCCGAGGCATGACTGTAACAACACAAGGACACAGTGATATTCATACCGACTCACTTGTAAATACCATCTCACTGGGTTAAGAAACACACTGTGCATGACGTCATGTGCCCATGCGCTGTGCACCCACAATGTTGGGTGGAACCCAACGCATCTGCACCCAGGGGGCTCAGGAAGAACAGACACGAGTGGGTTGGGGGGCTATCATGCTCCCCCAGCATCTACAGTGGTACCTCGGGTTACATACGCTTCAGGTTACATACGCTTCAGATTACAGACTCTGCTAACCCAGAAATAGTGCTTCAGGTTAAGAACTTTGCTTCAGGTTGAGAACAGCAATTGTGCTCCGGCGGCGCGGCGGCAGCGGGAAGCCCCATTAGCTAAAGTGGTGCTTCAGGTCAAGAACAGTTTCAGGTTAAGTACAGACCTCCAGAACGAATTAAGTACTTAACCCGAGGTGCCACTGTATTGCAGCTTCACCACACAGGCATTTCCACATGTTGGCTGGGGCTAATGGTAGTTGCAGCCCCAAACCTAGAGGGCACCATATTTGGTGAGGCTGTCGTAGGGCCCTTGGCCCACCCATTCCTAGGAGAGGCAGCCCCTTGTCAAGGGATGTTGGGCGAATTGTTCCAGCTCCAGAGATGTTGGGCAATGTGATCTCGCAGTGACCTATTAAAACTACAACTGCCAGTTGCCTTCCGGTTCATGATAAGATATCCTCAATGCGATTAGTGTGGGAAATCTCTCCAGGCTTTATTTAAGAGAGCAAAACAGCAATTGTCTTGGAGTCAATGAAATCAGTGTATGAGTTGTCATGACTTCAATGGCCATTGTTCCCTTATTTCCTCTCCTTCGCGGCTGCATTTCTCCCTAGCCCTGCCCTTTAGTCTAACAAGAGGATTTGGCAGGAGATGGGCACTCTAGAGGCAGGAATTGACAACAATCAGCAATTGTACTGGCACAGTTGACGAAAGGCATTTCGATGCCAGAGACAAAGAAATAAAATGAAATTACTTAGGAACTTAGAAAGCAACCCTTTGCTGAGTCTGACCAATTAGCTCAATACTTACACTGAGGTGGTGAAATCCACCAGGCAGGGGCTTCAATAGCCTTGGCCCACCTCCTCCTTGTTACCAATGTCCTTGCAGAGGCTGTGCAGCTGGATCCTGTCCCTTAGGTCAGAGTTGGTCCCGCCTTAAGGGCACCCAAAAATGACTGCTTGGGAAGACTGCTGTGATAGCACCACACCAAAGGTAAGCAGATATTTTTGATGAATGCAATCCATTTTTCACCAGGAACCCAGAACAACTAGCCATGACACTTAAGAACGTAAGAACATCAGAAATGTCTGCTGGGTGTTGAAAAACACATTTATTAAGAAACCAGAAGCCTTTTTACTTGGTATAGTGGGGGGTAAAATCCCCCAAAAGGATGTTACTTTTTTTTCTGTATGCCACAACAGCTGCGAGAATATCGTTAGCAAACAATTGGAAGAAACAAGATTTACCAACTATCGAAGAATGGCAGATGAAGATGATGGACTATATGGAACTTGCCAAACTGACCGGGAGACTCCGAGACCAGAGAGAAGAGACGGTGGAAGAAGATTGGAAGAAGTTTAAAGAATATTTGAAAAAAAATATGTTAATATTTAAATCTTAGAATAGCTTTGGAAGTGGATATAGGCTGTAGGGTTAGAAGTAGAAGATAGTGTATTTTAAAATAGTAATGTTTGTAAGGGATAATATGTGAAGATTTTAATGGTAAAAGTAATTGTAATAAAAAAAATGGTTAAAAATTATGATATATGTAAACTGCTAAAGTTGAAGTAAAATGAAAATCAGATAGGGGGGACTTGGGGAAGCTCAGTTAACAACGTTTAGAAAAAATAAGGATAAGACAAGAATTTGTTTGTATTGTTTGTTTTTCTGTTGGTGCTGTCTATTAGTGTTATAAAATGAATAATTTTTTTTTTGGGGGGGGGAATAAAAAGAAACGTCTCCATGAATTCGTCCAATCCTCTTTAAAAGCGAACTAGGTTGGTGGCCATCATTGGTTCTTGTGGGAAGCAAGTTCCTTAGTTTAACGATGCACTTGAGATAATAGCCTCACTTGAAGACAAACCACACTATACTTCTCTGGTCAGTGCAATGAGTAAACTGAGAAAGAACACAAGGAAAGAGCCGTTGATTCTGCCACCCAGAGTACATAAGAACACTTTATCCACCTGTCTCCAGCCCAACCAAACTGGTGCGGAATGATAATGTCTCAGGTAGATTTCCACCAAAGCTCTTTGTACGAAGAGGGCACACTTATTCTCAGGCCGAATCAACTGCACGGCACTGCCTTGAAAGCTAACAGAAAATATTTGAAAGTTCAATATTTGAGGTGTGTTCATCGAAGGGGTGGGGAGTAAACACACTGTGAAGCCAGAAACTCAGAAAAGAGAGCCAGGAGAGATTGCCAGCAACCTCCCAGAAAATGTTGTTACTGCTCCAGAGGCCATTGTTGCTTTTTGGTGAAGAAAAGCTGCATTTGGGGGCATTTAGTTTAGAGAAGAGGGACGCGGGTGGCGCTGTGGGTTAAACCACAGAGCCTAGGACTTGCCGATCAGAAGGTCGGCGGTTCAAATCCCCGCGACGGGGTGAGCTCCTGTTGCTCGGTCCCAGCTCCTGCCCACCTAGCAGTTCAAAAGCACATCAAAAGTGCAAGTAGATCAATAGGTACCACTCCGGCGGGAAGGTAAACGGCATTTCCGTGCGCTGCTCTGGTTTGCCAGAAGCGGCTTAGTCATGCTGGCCACATGACCCGGAAGCTGTACGCTGGTTCCCTCAACCAATAAAGCGAGATGAGCGCCGCAACCCCAGAGTCGGTCACGACTGGACCTAATGGTCAGGGGTCCCTTTACCTTTACCTAGTTTAGAGAAGAGTAGAGGTTGCAGCATGATGGAAGTGTACAAAATTATGCACATTAGGCAAAATTGCGCACAGAAATGAGTATAGTAGGATAAATTGGCAATAAAACGCTTTTGAGTTTCCATGAAGAGTTTTTTAAATAATAAATTTGCAAACTCACGTGGAAATGTTGGGGACTGGACTTAAGTGTAGAAATATGAGGGGGTGAGAAAAACCACCATTGATTGACAGCTTCACTCATCCCTAGTGACAAGACAGTCTGACCCCTGCAGGAGACAGAAACAAAATTACAGTTCCAGTTGAGCCCTGAAGAAATGAGATCAAATCTGTTCTTAAAAAAATTCTCCTACAGCCACAAATACCAGGATTTCCCTTTTTAGTTTCTGTCGCCTCACATACCTAACACAGCCCCCTCTCTGGAAGTTACAAAGGTGCCTTCAGGTGACAGATCAGCAATACCCATGTGTCCTCTGTGGCTTCGAGTGCCTTTTACCATCTTTGTCTGGTTTTCTATGGCCATTCCTGGACAGTAATAGCCTGGTAACTGCAGCCCATGCTTTGGAAGCCTCCAGGCCGGATTACTGCAATGCACTCTGTGTGGGGCTGTCCTTGGCACCGGTTCAGCAGTTCCAGCTGGTGAAGAATGCAGTAGCCAGATGGCTGAGGGGAACTTCTGGTTGAGAACATGGGACTCCCTTTTTAAAGAACTGCATCAGCTACCCACGAGTGGCGCTGTGGGTTAAACCACAGAGCCTAGGACTTGCCAATCA
The DNA here is from genome assembly GCF_964188305.1 of Podarcis bocagei. Taxonomy (NCBI): domain Eukaryota; kingdom Metazoa; phylum Chordata; class Lepidosauria; order Squamata; family Lacertidae; genus Podarcis; species Podarcis bocagei. Next base: position 88,322,730 of record NC_138132.1, on the reverse strand, counting down.
GAAGGTCAGCGGTTCAAATCCCCATGACGGGGTGAGCTCCTGTTGCTCGGTCCCAGCTCCTGCCAACCTAGCAGTTTGAAAGCACGTCAAAGTGCAAGTAGATAAATAGGCACCGCTCCAGCAGGAAGGTAAACGGTGTTTCTGTGCACTGCTCTGGTTCACCAGAAGCGGCTTAGTCATGCTGGCCACATGACCCAGAAGCTGTATGCCAGCTCCCTCAGCCAATAAAGCAAGATGAGTGCCGCAACCCCAGAGTCGGTCACTACTGCACCTAATGGTCAGGGGTCCCTTTACCTTTACCTATCAGCTACCCACTCTCTACCAAGCCAGGTCCAATATTCTTGTATTCATTTGCAAAGCCCTGAACAACATACTGTAGGTCCCAGACACCTCAGGGATTGCCTGAAGGCTTATCAGGGCCATCTTACCCATAAGCACTAGGGGTGCGGGGCACCCGGGCGCCAAGCTCTCAGGGGCACCAGGCTGAGAGTCCGGGGCCCGAGAGTTGAGTCCGGGGAAGAGCCCGCTGGTTGGTTGGAGCGCCGCAATGGGCTCTTCTGCGCCGCAAGTTCGGGGACGACTGAGCCAGCGAGATGCTGAGGCGGGCGACCAGCTCTGCCTTCCTGCACGCCTGGGAATGGGCAACCGGGAGGGGGGACCGGGCGGATCTCTGCACCCGGTGCCGCATGTGGTTAAGACAGCCCTGAGACTTATATTCCATCTTGATCACTGAGATAATCTGCAGGAATGTTGTTCCCCAAGCTGGCAACCCTCAGTGGGTTAGACTGAGTGACTGGCCCTAGGACACCCAGTGAGCTTTGTGGCTAAGTGACTATTCGTACCCTGGTCTCCCAGGTCCTAGTTCAATACTTTAAGCACTGCACTACGCTGACTCTTGTTCAATCCTTCCACAACAATTCATAGAATCATAGAATCATAGAATCATAGAGTTGGAAGAGACCCCAAGGGCCATCGAGTCCAACCCCCTGCCAAGCAGGAAACACCATCAGAGCACTCCTGACATATGGTTGTCAAGCCTCTGCTTAAAGTCCTCCAAAGAAGGAGACTCCACCACACTCCTTGGCAGCAAATTCCACTGTCGAACAGCTCTTACTGTCCCCCAAACTAGCTGACAAATCAATATCCGTGCTTTTGTATGCTGATGATGCGATACTCCTATCTCGAACAAGAATAGGCTTAAATAGGCTCATAGGTGAATTTTCAGCATACTGTAGGAGAGAGCAACTGGTAATAAATTATCAGAAAACAAAAATCATGGTTTTTGGAAGGAAATGCAGACAGTACAGCTGGAGGATGGATAACCAGACAATCGAACAGGTTAAAGCCTTTAAATATCTGGGTATCGTCTTCCAGTCGACCGGGTCCTGGGACGTCCATCAAAAATATGCCAAAGAAAAAGCAGCTCAAAGTATTAAGATGCTGTTGCGCTTCTTTTACACGAAGGGGGGCAGATATATTCCAGCAGCCTTTGACGTCTTTCAGGCAAAACCTCTGGCGCAGTTACTGTATGGGGCACAAATCTGGACGGGGAACCACTGCTCAAGTCTTGAAACTGCTCAGTCTAAATTCCTAAGGCAGATATTCGGCGTCCCCTCCTGTGTCCCAAACGCAGCTTTACGACTCGAGGCCTGTCTTCCATCTGTAGAAACTCAGACCTGGCAAAGAACACTCAACTATTGGCTTCGTCTTAATCTAAATCCACCCGGTCTACTGCCTCTAGTAATGCAAGACCCTCATAAAAGCATGTGGTTCAAAACCGTGCATCAAAAACTCCTTACATGCGGTCTGCATTCGCAATCCCTACTATCAATGGGCCTCATTAAAGCAAAGAGTCTAATAGGCCAGCGCCTGAAAGACATTGAACGGCAAAACAACCTGACTATTTTAAAGAAAATGTGCCCATGGTATACTTACTTTCCCCCTTCCCACTTTGACTTCCCAGCTTCATATCTGTTTAAACTAACCATCCCAAAATACAGACGCACCTTTACATTGGCTAGATGGGATGTTCTTCCCTCAGCTGTACTCGAAGGTCGTTACCAAAAGACTCCATTTGAAAAACGACTCTGCCCATGTAGAGATGGTAACACGGAAACAGTGTCCCACGTCCTCCTATCCTGCCCCCTTTATAAAGACCTAAGGAATGAGATTATTACTCCACTCATTCTCCCCAACCCCGGCCGTCCACAAGATATTATGCTGTTCTTTCTCTTATCTGATACGGATAGTCAGACAACAGAGAAGGTCGCAAGGTACATCGAGAGAGCTGTGAAACTGAGGGCCACCATCTGAGTGACAGACTTGTTCATCTGACGGACCTCCTTTTGTTTGTTTCTATCCCCTTTTCATGTTTATCCTATTTTATTTTTAATTCTTGTATAGCTGTGGCCTGTTGGCTTTGCTAATAAAGTTCTGATGTCTGATGTTACTCTAGTATTGCCAAATCTTTAAAAAAAAAGCTCTTACTGTCAGGAAGTTCTTCCTAATGTTTAGGTGGAATCTTCTTTCTTGTAGTTTGGATCCATTGCTCCGTGTCCGCTTCTCTGGAGCAGCAGAAAACAACCTTTCTCCTTCCTCTATGTGACATCCTTTTATATATTTGAACATGGCTATCATATCACCCCTTAACCTCCTCTTCTCCAGGCTAAACATGCCCAGCTCCCTTAGCCGTTCCTCATAAGGCATTGTTTCCAGGCCTTTGACCATTTTGGTTGCCCTCCTCTGGACACGTTCCAGTTTGTCAGTGTCCTTCTTGAACTGTGGTGCCCAGAACTGGACACAGTACTCCAGGTGAGGTCTGACCAGAGCAGAATACAGTGGCATTATTACTTCCCTTGATCTAGATGCTATACTCCTATTGATGCAGCCCAGAATTGCATTGGCTTTTTTAGCTGCCGCGTCACACTGTTGGCTCATGTCAAGTTTGTGGTCAACCAAGACTCCTAGATCCTTTTCACATGTACTGCTCTCAAGCCAGGTGTCACCCATCATGTATTTGTGCCTCTCATTTTTTTTGCCCAAGTGCAATACTTTACATTTCTCCCTGTTAAAGTTCATCTTGTTTGTTTTTGCCCAGTTCTCTAATCTGTCAAGGTCATTTTGAAGTGTGATCCTGTCCTCTGGGGTGTTAGCCACCCCTCCCAGTTTGGTGTCATCTGCAAATTTGATCAGGATGCCCTTGAGTCCATCATCCAAGTCGTTGATAAAGATGTTGAATAAGACCGGGCCCAAGACAGAACCCTGTGGCACCCCACTAGTCACTCTTCTCCAGGATGAAGAGGAACCATTGATGAGCACCCTTTGGGTTCGGTCAGTCAGCCAGTTACAAATCCACTGAGTGGTAGGATAGTCAAGACCGCATTTTACCAGCTTCTTTACAAGAATATCATGGGGCACCTTGTCAAATGCCTTGCTGAAATCAAGGTAGGCTACATCCACTGCGTTCCCTTCATCTACCAGGCTTGTAATTCTGTCAAAAAACGAGATCACGTTAGTCTGACATGACTTATTAATTGATGTCTCTTTTTAATTTTTGGTTGCTTTTATTCTACTGCTTTGATTTGTGTTTATTACATAGTTATATATAAATATTTTGAGAGGGAAATAAATGATATGGGAAATATGGGGCATTCAGCAGTGCTTTTTAGTTGAGAGGATATTCCTCCCGGATACAGCCAAAATGTTGGTGCAATAATCACCTAATAATCAGAGTGAACTGTGGCCATGGCCAAGCTAAATGACCACCAGGGGGCAAGGGATTACAACAGTCAGAAAGCACAATGCCATGTTCATTCCTTTCAGGACTTCCCAGGTCTTTCTTGGCCAAGATACATTTTGCCGCTGGAAGCAAAGGGCAAGATGGTGCCTCCCCCATCTCCCCTTTCTGACTGGACTGGCAACCAAATCTTCCTTCAGAGCAGGCAGTGGGGCAGCCTCCTTCTCCACCACCACCACCACCACACCTGAGGGCAGCAGGAGAGGCTGGGAGGCAAGCAGGGTGCAGGGTCAAGGACAGCCCTCGGGACATTTCCAATCCAGGTTTTCCCTACTGCAGTCCAGGCCTGTGGTCAGTGGCAGACCTACATTTGGGGGGCCCGGAAGCTGGAACTGTTCTGGGGGGCCCTTCGCAACTGGCAACCAGGACTAGGTAACCACCGCTATCAGTGGGCTTTCTCTAGGACAGATCACCAAAATTTCATTTTATTTTTAATTAACTACCTCAGATTTTGATTAAAATTGCTGTACAGTGGTACCTCGGGTTACATACGCTTCAGGTTACAGACTCCGCTAACTCAGAAATTCGGGTTAAGAATTTTGCTTCAGGATGAGAACAGAAATTGTGCTCCAGTGGCACAGCGGCAGCAGGAGGCCCCACTAGCTAAAGTGGTGCTTCAGGTTAAGAACAGTTTCAAGTTAAGAATGGACCTCCGGAACAAATTAAGTACTTAACCCGAGGTACCACTGTACTGGATTATCTCACAGGTGTGAATACAGATTCCAAGTCACAGGTGTGAATACAGATTCCCTACGCCTTACCGTTTTCGAGTTGTGCAACTCAAATTGTGTCTACTTGACCCAAAAAATTTAAGCAAAGTGAACCGAAGTCACTTCCGGGGACCCTCTGGGATTAGGTACCCTGAAGTATAAGCTTCATTCGTTTCATAGCAGATCCGCCCCTGCCTGTGGTGAGTTGTTTTTGGGTTTTTAAAGAAGTTGTTACAGTCATTTGGAGTTCACCAAATGGGATCAGAAAGCAGACATCACCTTGCCAACAAAGGTCCGTATAGTTAAAGCTATGGTTTTCCCAGTAGTGATGTATGGAAGTGAGAGCTGGACCATAAAGAAGGCTGATCGCCGAAGAATTGATGCTTTTGAATTATGGTGCTGGTTGGAGGAGACTCTTGAGAGTCCCATGGACTGCAAGAAGATCAAACCTCTCCATTCTAAGGGAAATCAGCCCTGAGTGCTCACTGGAAGGACAGATCCTGAAGCTGAGGCTCCAAAACTTTGGCCACCTCATGAGAAGAGAAGACTCCCTGGAAAAGACCCTGATGTTGGAAAAGATGGAGGGCACAAGGAGAAGGGGACGACAGAGGAAAAGATGGTTGGGCAGTATTCTCGAAGCTACCAGCATGAGTTTGAGCAAACTGCAGGAGGCAGTGGAAGACAGGAGTGCCTGGCATGCTCTGGTCCAGGGGGTCATGAAGAGACGGACACGACTAAACGACTAAGCAACAACAACAAAATGAGATCAGAATCAGTTCTCCTTGCCACTTGGTTCTTTCATTGTTTGGGTTACAAAGCGAAGTGCACCCAATTTTGGCATGCAGCGTGAGCACATCTTACGTGGAGGGGGTGACTCAGTTCCAAGGTTTCAATGCATACATAGAAATCACATCGACCCAAAACCTTTGGAGCTGCCCCGTGGCTACTGGGAAAAGTGGGTAGAGGGAGAACCCACAGGATTCCCAGAGCCCACATCCCAAGTGGAGCTGCCCAGCAAGCGAGGCAAGGGAGCCTAAAAGCTCTTTTATCCCCAGGGACCCCAAGAAAACTTGCTGCGAACAGAGCTGACTTATAGAACTGTCAATCTGGAAGGGGACACCAAGGATTATCCAGCCCAAACCCCAACAGTGCAGGAATCACAGCTAAATAGAGATATTAGTTGATCTCTATATACAGTGGTACCTCGGGTTACAGACACTTCAGGTTACAGACGCTTCAGGTTACAGACTCTGCTAACCCAGAAATAGGACCTCGGGTTAAGAACTTTGCTTCAGGATGAGAACAGAAATCGTGGTCCAGTGGCGCGGCGGCAGCAGGAGGCCCCATCAGCTAAAGTGGTGCTTCAGGTTAAGAACAGTTTCAGGTTAAGAACGGACCTCCGGAACAAATTAAGTACTTACCCGGAGGTAGGTAAAGGTAAAGGGGCCCCTGACCATTAGGTCCAGTCATGGCCGACTCTGGGGTTACGGCGCTCATCTCGCTTTATTGGAGGAGGGAGCCGGCATACAGCTTCTGGGTCATGTGGCCAGCATGACTAAGCCACTTCTGGCGAACCAGAGCAGCGCACGGAAACGCCGTTTACCTTCCCGCCGGAGAGGTACCTATTTATCTACTTGCACTTGGACGTGCTTTCGAACTGTTAGGTTGGCAGGAGCTGGGACCGAGCAACGGGAGCTCACCCTGTTGCGGGGATTCGAACCACCGACCTTCTGATTGGCAAGTCCTAGGCTCTGTGGTTTAACCCACAGCGCCACCCGCATCCCAATAACCTGAGGTACCACTGTACTAATATTGATGCTGGTAGATTTAAAAACAACCACCGCAACTCACATCAATATATTCCCCCGGAGCTGCAAGTACAATTTTCTTCAACGGAAACATCGCTGACTGTCACGTTTGCCCTGGGAATGTTTGGAGGTGTTTGACACAAACACATTAGCGTGATGTCCCCTGGGGCACTACTTGGAGAGCCACTCCAGGGCTCTCTGCCACCAATGGGAGATAAGCCCAGACCTTGAGCACCAGAGGCTGCTGCTGGGCAGAGCGGGGAGGTTGTTCCATGTACTCACTAAGATAAGCTGCCGTCCACACCTCAAAGCGCACTTGCCTCTGCCAAGCGGGCTTGAGAAAAAGGCCTCTCTGCACACTCACCCGCTCTGTGTGGAGTCTCAGAGACACTCAGAAAGTGGAGAAGCGCCTTGCTGCTTGCCGTGTAGCTCCAAGGCTCCATACCCTATTGAGGAGAATCCCGGGCACTCTGGAGACTGAGGAAGTGTGTGCTGGGCCCGGGGGTAACCCATGAAACGCGGTCCAGGACCAGTCCAGAATCCAAGGGTTCTGCTAGTACAGTGGTGCCCCGCAAGACGAATGCCTCGCAAGACGGAAAACTCGCTAGATGAAAGAGTTTTCCGTTTTGGAGGTGCTTCGCAAAACGAATCTCCTATGGGCTTGCTTCGCAAGACGACAATGTCTTGCGAGTTCCTGCGGGGTTTTTTCCTTCCCCCCCTTTTTCTAAGCCGCTAAGCCGCTTATCAGCTGATCCAATAAGCTGATAAGCCGCTAAAAGCCACTAAAAGCCACTAATAGCGCTAATCCTCTAATCCGTCAATGGGCTTGCTTCGCAAGACGAAAAAACCACTAGACGAAGAGAATCACAGAACGGATTCTTTTCGTCTTGCGAGGCACCACTGTAGTCAGTCCGACAGGGCCAAGGCAGGAAACCAGGCAAGGACAGAGGCAGGATCTGGCATTCAGCAATGTTGCTCCCTCAACCTGGGGTGGGGTCCGACAGCCTTTTATCTTTGTCGGGGTAACGGCCGGTCCTGATCCCCCGGCGACTCACCTCCCCGTCTCGCCCAAAGGCGAGCACTCCTCCTGCGAGTACTCACGTCTCTCCTTCTCTCAGACCTTAGTCTCTGCAGCTCGGGAGATGTTGGTGGGTTACTAGACCCAGGGGCCACCTCAGCCTCCCCTGACCAAACCGGTAGTGGAGCAGCTGTAAGTGATGGCCCAGCTGAAGGCAACGAGGTCATCCCTGCATCTGGAGCCAGGGCAGGCTCAGGCCCCTGACTCGGCCCAGCTGGTGTTTGTTGCAGGGGAACCTGTACAGACTGGGACTCTTCAGGATCAGGCCCCGGACTAGGGTCAGCTGCCGCCTGAGGCAAAGGATCCAGTGCGGAGTGAGACTCCTCTGAGCCCGAGTCCCAGGCCATCACACTGAGGACTGGAATTCTCCCTCATGCTACGTGAACCAGATTATAATACGTGCTCACCTGTGGCGAACAGGTGAGGGCATTCTTACCTTCATTATTTTCCTGGTCCCAAAGGATACCGTTACCAGTGTGGACCAGAATTTGGAAATTCGGATCCAAATCAAGTCCAAACTCAGTTGCTGGAGATGGAAATTAATTCATTCAGAACTGAGGGAGCTAATAGGCAGAGATAGGTGGTCCCTGAAACTGGGGGTAGCACACAGCCGTTGTGGCTAGCAGTTATGGATAGCCTTATTGTTATGTACTGAGTTGAAGAGGATCCAAAATGCAGCAGTCTGATTGGTCCTAGAACAATAGGATCCAGAATGCAGCACTCTGATTGGTCCACAGGAGCCACCCAATCCAGCTCCAGGTGGAAGTGAATCCACAACCTGATTCTGGGGGAACTTCCATTCCTCCTCACCACTATGAGCTGAATAAAGAGCATGAAATCCACTCTCAACTTCGAGTATATTTCACTTATCCTCCACCAATTCATCTCATTCCCCTCTAAAGCCACCTAGGTTGGTGGGGGCCATGACATCGGGGTGTATGTGTGTGACAGAGCTTAACTAGGAGTTATGTAAAGAAGTCCTTCCTCTTGTCTGTTCTGAATCTTCCAGCGTTCTGTTTCATTGGGTGGCCCTCAATATTATGAAGAGAGAGACATGCCCCCCCAACATTTATCCGATGAAAATAGGGACGTCCCATTCCATAATGATAATTTCACTATTTGGGTTGCCCTAGCCACTCTGGGCAACTTCTAACATATATAAAAACATATTTAAAAAAAAACCCTTCCCTATACAGGATTGCCTTCAGACGTGTCAGATAACTCCATACCCTCCAACATTTCTTCAATGAAAATAGGAACATCCTAAGGAAAAGCGGGACATTCCAGGGTCAAATCAGAAACCGGGACGGCTTCACTAAATCAGGGACATCCTTGGAAAACAGGGACACTTGGGGGGTCTGGAAAGAGAGAAATGGTTGTATACACTTCCATTCTTCTCCTTCCCTTTCTTCCTTGGACAAAATAGCTCCAGATGCCATGACCTTTCCTTGTAGGGGAGTTGCTCCAGCCCCCCAGTCACTCTGGTTGCCCTGCTCTGCACCTTTAGAAAGGAACATATTGGGGAACATATTGGGGTTGAGCTGCATGTTCTCTTGCATCCCTTCCAGCCCTGTGATGATATTATAGCCATAAGATCAGACTCTGCAGGAGAGGAGCATCGCTAAAGAAATGGCCAGGCCAGTTGCTTTGTTAAGTAAATCGGTTAGGTGTGCTAAGTATCTGCTTTGTTGTGTAAACTTGGGCAAAAGTGTTAGGAGCGTCCTACTCTCGTGTAGATCTCTGGCAGAGACACATGCCCGACTGGCATGTTTTCTCCCTCCTGGTCAATCATTCAGGAGCTTCAAAAGCTTTTTCCAACCCAAACATCACAGTGACTGATGCCTTGGAGACATCAGCACACTTAGGGATCTGCAGAGTATTCGCAGTTTGCGTAACAGAACCAACAGCACGGCATTTTGGCTAATCTACTTTATTTACATATAATACACTCGGAGCATTCTGACTACCTCTTTCTCATCAGTCAGCAAAGAGAGAAAGAACAAAGGACAATAGTCCCACTTCAAGGAACACAGTAATACCAAAACATCCTGTCTCCATCACTTCCCACACTGTGGAATGAACACATACACCATCATGTGATAGACAACAATCCCATGACTGCAGACACGGGGAATGAATCTCCAACACAAAGTGGTGCCATAGAAATCTCCTTTGGCTGAAAATCACAGTATGTTCTGGGAGCCCTGAAACCTCTCGTTGCTCAGAGACTGGGAGTCCACTGGGTGACCATCTCACAGCTTAGCCTACCTCACAGGGCTGTTGTGAGGATAAAACATGGAGGAGGGAGGGAGGGTCATGAGCTCGTCCTACACTCGAGTAGGACCCTGGTAGAGACACATGCCTGACTGGCATGTTCTCTCCCTCCTGGTTGTTCGTTCGGGAGCTTCAAAAGCTTTCTTCAGCCCAAACATCACAACAACCGATGCCAACAGACACCGGCACACTTAGGGATCCACAGAGTCTTCGCAGCTTGTGTAACAGACCTCAGCAACTCAGCATTTTGGCTAATCTACTTTATTTACATATAAACACACACGGAGCACTGCAACATGGCTCCCTCTCTCTCTAGCATCAGACATGACTGCAATCATGGAGCAGGAATTCTAACAGGGAGTAGGCCACCTGAAGCTCCTTGGATGAAAAGTAGGATATAAATTCAATTAACAACTCTGTGAGCCTCCTAGGGATTTGGTGCAAACAAGGATGCACCATGTGAAAACTGTGCTGTGGTTGCTCACTTATAAACAGATAAAAATAACGTCCATGCTTTGTGAAATTAGTCTAGTCTGATTCCACCTTTGCTTGTAACAATATTTAACACAGTAGTTCCCAAACTTGGGGGGGGGGCACTCCCCCCTTGGTTGCATAAACTCACCCCCCAGTGCCCCCTACCCTATAAAACGCATTATTCAGAATAGCAATTTCCACAGCCCACTAAGGAAGAAAATAACACAATAAAATTCAGCAAAGGATATTGCATGAAAAATATTTTTGTGCACTCTTACGAATGAAAGGGTGAGATAAATTTATGCTTAAAATATTTATATACCACATGCACAAAAACCTTCACCTATCACAGATGTACAATAACTCATTCATATAAGAAAGTCAATAGCTATTGCCAATAATTGACTATCTTGTGTCTTGTGACAACTCAGCAATGTATCTACAAACAAAATAATAATAATAATAATAATAATAATAATAATAATAATAATAATAATAATAATAATAATAATAATAATTTATTATTTATACCCCACCCATCTGGCTTAGTTTCCCCAGCCACTCTGGGCGGCTTCCAACAAAACACTAAAATACAATAACCTATTAAACATTAAAAGCTTCCCTAAACAGGGCCACGTGACCCGGAAGTGTCTCCAGACAGCGCTGGCCCCCGGCCTCTTAAGTGAGATGGGCGCACAACCCTAGAGTCGGACACGACTGGCCTGTACGGGCAGGGGTACCTTTACCTTTTAAACAGGGCTGCCTTTAGATGTCTTCTAAAAGTTTGGTAGTTATTTTTCTCTTTGACATCTGGTGGGAGGGCGTCCCACAGGGCAGGTGCCACCACCGAGAAGGCCCTCTGCCTGGTTCCCTATAACTTGGCTTCTCTCAGCAAGGGAACCACCAGAAGGCCCTCGGCACTGGACCTCAGTGTCTGGGCAGAACGATGGGGGTGGAGACGCTCCTTCATGTATACTGGGCTGAGGCCGTTTAGGGCTTTAAAGGTCAGCACCAACACTTTGAATTGTGCTCGGAAACGTACTGGGAGCCAGTGTAGGTCTTTCAAGACCGGTGTTATATGGTCTCGGCAGCCGCTCCCAGTCACCATTCTGGTCACCATAGCTGCTGCATTCTGGATTAGGTGTAGTATTAAAAACAATACAGCATTAAACATTAAAAACTTCCCTAAACAGGTCTGCCTTCAGATGTCTTTTAAAAATAGGATAGCTGCTTATTTCCTTGACATCTGATGGGAGGGCGTTCCACAGGGCGGGAAGGCCTGAAGGCCCTCGGCGCTGGACCTCCATGTCTGGGCTGAACGATGGGGGTGGAGATGCTATTAAAGGTTGCAAAACTTTAAATACCAACAGGGTATCCACATGCTCCCTGGGCCAAGGCTGAAAGGCGGGGTGGGTGGCAATATAGCTCTTTGCTAAAGGCACAAGAGAGCCAAGGGACGCCTCTGCATATGAAGCAAGGAAGAGATTTCGCTCCAGGCTGTAGTCTGGTCTATTGAAAATAAGTTGGAAGGGTCCACTTCCAACTCCTCCATGACCCACCATCTCCCAGGGGGGTGCTTTAGGAACCACTGTTTAACTTAAAGCAAAGATTCCATTTTTCTAGCAGACAGCCCTCTGCTCCTTAAATGTTGTTGGCACTGATAACCAGAGGGAGCTCATTTCAAAGCTGGAAAGAAACCTCCCTTTTTTGAGCTGTGAGCATCCAGCGACAGAAAAGCAAACTCCATGGAGCAGAGCCTCCAGCCCCGCTGAGCAGAGGGGGGGGGAAAGCCCCACATGCTTTTCTACAAACACATTCAGAAATTGCTCCTGGGAATTTTGACTCTCGAGGGTTCAGAGTTTCCCAGTGGAATTCTCATTAAGGATAAGAATGCAGGTCTCGAAATAGCACCAAAGCAGAGCGAGGCAGGCAACATTGGAAATTTGCGGAAAGATTTTGGGCAGTCGTCTTGCTTTTGTCAATGTCATGGAAGACACTCTTTTCAGCTTATCTGACACCCAAACGAATACCAAACTTGCAACGAAATAAGGGGTTGACAAGGGAGAGAATTCAAAAAATGTCCAACAAGAACTTTCCCCCTTCTGGAGGCAAGAGCCTCTTTGTTAAAGAGCCTTCCATTGACTTGAGGATCTCACAATAATCTCAAAGGGAAATGAAGCTCTGCTGGAGCCTTACATGAGTTCAGTGGTGGGCGATTAAGCAGTTCATCCCATAGGGCATGAAACACAGAGTTACACCTATAGTGAAATCAGAGGATTCGATGCATTTATGGAGGATAAAGCTATTGATGGCTACTAGCCATGATGGCTAAGGGGACACGGGTGGTGCTGTGGGTTAAACCACAGAGCCTAGGACTTGCCGATCAGAAGGTCAGCGGTTTGAATCCCCACGACGGGGTGAGCTCCTGTTGCTTGGTCCCTGCTCCTGCCAACCTAGCAGTTCAAAAGCACGTCAAAGCGCAAGTAGATAAATAGGTACCACACCGGCGGGAAGGTAAATGGCGTTTCTGTGCACTGCTCTGGTTCACCAGAAGCGGCTTAGTCATGCTGGCCGCATGACCCGGAAGCTATACGCCGGCTCCCTCGGCCAATAAAGTGAGATGAGCACTGCAACCCCAGAGTCGGCCACAACTGGACCTAATGGTCGGGGTCCCTTTACCTTTACCTTTAGCCATGATGGCTATGTTCTGCCTCCACGGCTGGAGGTGGCAATATTTTTGAATACCACTTCCTGGAGACCACGGGAGGGGGAAATACTTGCAGGCTTCCTATTGGGGCATCTGGTTGGCCACTGTGAGAAGAGGATGGTGGACTAGATGGGCCGTTGGCCTGATCCAGCAGGCCCTTCTTATGGTAGGATAAAGATGTGGATTGTTGTTGTTTAGTCGTTTAGTCGTGTCTGACTCTTCATGACCCCATGGACCAGAGCATGCCAGGCACTCCTGTCTTCCACTGCCTCCCGCAGTTTGGTCAAACTCATGCTGGTAGCTTTGAGAACACTGTCCCACCATCTCGTCCTCCGTCGTCCCCTTCTCCTTGTGCCCTCCATCTTTCCCAACATCAGGGTCTTTTCCAGGGAGTCTTCTCTTCTCATGAGGTGGCCAAAGTATTGGAGCCTCAGCTTCAGGATCTGTCCTTCCAGTGAGCACTCAGGGCTGATTTCCTTCAGAATGGAGAGGTTTGTTCTTCTTGCAGTCCATGGGACTCTCAAGAGTCTCCTCCAGCACCAGAATTCAAAAGCATCAATTCTTTGGCGGTCAGCCTTCTTTATGGTCCAGCTCTCACTTCTCACATCTCACTAAGATGTGGATTAGTTTTTTGCAAATTCTCCTCCACTGCTATCTTTGTCTCTACATGGTTCTCTCAAGCACTCCGTGTGTAAACGGTAAGGTAGTTTGGGCCAAGAGGCAGTGACTGGCCCTAGGTCACCCCACAAGCTTCAAGGGCACTTGTGGACTCAAACCGTGGTCTCACAAGTCTGTGGCCAGTACCAGAACCACTACACCACACAGAACTCCATCTCTTTAGCATACGTTCCTGTTGTGCTGGGCCCGGGGGTAACCCGAGCAACGCGGTCCAGGTCCGGTCCCGAATCCAAGGGTTCTGTGAGGAGTCAGTCCGACAGGGCCAAGTCAGGAAACCAGGCAAGGTCAGGCACAGGGTAACAGGCAGATACCAGCAAGCAGCAATGTTGCTCCAGCAACCTGGGGCAGGGTCCGACAGCCTTTTATCTTTGTCTGGGTAACAGCCGGTCCTGATCCCCCAGTGACTCACCTCCCTGTGTCGCCCGAAGGCGAGCACTCCTCCTGCGAGTACTCAGGTCTCTCCTCTCAGACCTTAGTCTCTGCATCTTGGGAGATGTCAGTGGGTTACTAGACCCAGGGGCTGCCTCAGCCTCCCCTGACCAAACAGGTAGTGGAGCAGCTGTAAGTGATGGCCCAGCTGGAGGCAACGAGGTCATCCCTGCATCTGGAGCCAGGGCAGGCTCAGGCCCCTGACTGGGCCTAGCTGGTATCTGTTGCAGGGGAACCTGTGCAGACTGGGGCTCTTGAGAATCAGGCCCCCAGACTTGGTTCGGATGCTGCCTGAGGCAAAGGGTCCGGTGTGGACTGAGACTCCTCTGGTTCTGAGTCCGAGTCCCAGGCCGTCACACCTGTGAGGGAGCCCATCGTCCACAGTGACAACCACATCCCCACCCCAAAGAAGATGAAGAATTTGGGAATGGCCTGTCTGTGGAAAGGAGATGAGAGAGCAGCCCTGAGGTGCAATGGAGAGGAAGCCGCTCCTGAGAAAGACAGAAAGGGAAATGTAATTATTCCAACACTTGCTCATCACACTTTCGAGGTCACACTTCTTTATCTCCCTTCTCATGCCCAACAGTTACCTCACCCATTAGCCAGCTCCTGTGGAAGAGGAATGGGGAGAACTTCCTGTATCTCATGCATGTATTTTGGGATGCTCCATGCCATTTCTAGTTCAAGGAGCTAAGCAATGATGGGTCATCTTCCAGCATCTGACACAGCCCAAGTAAGGGAGTTATCATGTCTGCCAGAGAATTGCATGAATATGGACTCTTGCATCCTGCCAGTAGATGCAGAAAGGTCAGAATACCCCACATTTTGGAAGAAGAAGCACACTTTGTTTTTCAAATTAAAGGCATGAGATTTATTTATTTATCAAGGTGGCTTACAACAAAAAATACATAAAACCAGACCGTAAAAACCATATTAAATGATTGAAATCAAACATCAACTAACCATTGTGGAAAGATATCTTCTTAATTGCCTGCATGGGCCTGGTGGGATACAAAAAATAAAAATAAATAAAAAACCAGCAGGCATTTAAAAGTTAAAACAGAAGGCGCCTGCTGAATCTCTAGTGGCAGAGCATTCCACAGGACCAGGCCGATGACATTGAAGGCTCGGTTTCTTGTTGTTGTCAAATGAGCCAACCTGGGAGATGACCAACGACATTCCTGCAAATGATCTCAGTAAGTGAGCTGAGACAGAAGGGTTCAGGTGATCCCTGAGATAGCTTGGGCCTCAGTTGTTCAGAGCTTCGTAAATTAATACAAAGCACTTACTCCTCACTTCCCCAAAATGTTTATTATTTCTAGCCATCTCGAGAGCTTTGAGGGTTACTTTGCTGGGTGTGCCTCCTGACTGGAAGGTGAGCTCAGTGAAGGGACTCATGCAGCGACACGACAGGCTTCCTCCAAGGGAGGAATACGTTCATCTTTTCACCAACAGTGATTGAATTTTCCAATCACATGCAATATGGAGTAGAATATGGTGCAATATAGTTCAGAATTGTTAGACAATTAATATGAGGTTGCCATTAAGTTCGGCACTCTGGTTTAAGAAGGACATTGACAAGCTGGAAGATGTGCATAGGAGAGTGGCCAAGATGATCAAGGGTCTGGAAACCAAGCCATATGAAGAATGGTTGAGGGATCTGGGGATATGTAGCTTGGAGAAGAGGAGACTGAGAGGAAATATGATAGCCATCCTACAGGCTTTTTGATCCTACAGGCTTTTTGTCCTTGCACATTGAAACAGGCTTCCAAACCATCATTTGCCCTAAGCTTTTACTTCCAACTCCTGAGAGTTTTTCAGTCTCCCCTTGGAGCAAACGTTTACTTGCCGCTTTTCAGAGGTCTACTGACTGGATTGGCAGAAACTTGGTTATAGCATGGACCATGGATACTCCTATGCCATGCGCATGTTTAGCTGAAATCGCAACAAAGCAAAGAGACTTGGTTTCAAAATGGTCAGCTGCGTCCTAAGACGCTAGCAGTGGCAAGGGGCGGAGGGGGGAGTCAGGTCCCATGCAGAAAAAAAGCAAAGGGGAATTGCACTATTTCATAGCATCCCAATGTGGAATGTTTACAAAATGCTCATTAAGAGGAAGGAGGATTGTGAGATAGCAACTGAAATCTGGTGAGCAAGCTTGCACTGGATGAGATAAGGAGAGTGAAGGGCTTCTATAGGAGGCACCGCCAGCTCTATCCAATTACTGGGACCTGGATGGGGGTGTGTGGAGAGCCAGAGCGAGAAAGAGAGTTGGATCACAAGCTCCAACTTCCAAACTTGTCAACCGTCAGTGACACAAGACGTTGATACCCATTTGCAGGGGGATAAAATAGGCGGCACCAGAGCAACGCTTTTGTCGAGTCCTGTGGCCAGCTAGAACGAGGCCATGGAACCCGCAGGCTTTCAGCTGTGGGCAGCCGTCTCCATTCTGGTGCACCTTGCAAACGGTAGTCCCATCATGAGCCTAGACATGCCTCTCCTGGAGGAAGACAGGCCGTTCTTTGACGAACAGGATGCGTTGCTTCAGACTTTGCAGAACGAGTTGCTGAAGGCGCTCAACATCTCCGACATCCCCCTGCAAGAGACGGCAGCCAAGGTGGACCCTCCGGAATACATGCTGGAGCTCTTTAACAGGTTTGCCACTGATAAGACCTCCATGCCATCAGCCAACATCATCAGAAGCTTCAAAAATGAAGGTAAGGTCTCCTAAACAAGCCTGTTAGGTGTTGCAGTTAGGATGCAGAGGGGAAGTTTGATGGGTGATTTATTAGCAAAGCAAGTGTCAAGCTGATTGACCTGCTGCTTGGTGGACCACACACCTTATCTGCCCGGCTGTTTGACAAATGACTGCAAGTCATTTGAACCATTTACTGGATTTTCAAGTGCATGGCACACCTGGTTTTTAAATCTCGATCAGGGATGCTTTTTGAAAAGGTGACTACTAATTTTGAGATCTAAATGGAGAATCTCCTCCCCCTGCCCAAGTCTCACTTAAAATGCTCCTTTGAACATAGTCATGGTTGCCTTCTTTGGTAGCTCAGTGGTGTTTTAAGTGTTGGGTCATCTTTTTCACATGCAGAAGGACCTAGGTTTAATCCCCGGGACCTCTTGGGTAGGGCTGGGAATATTCCCTGCCTGAAACTTTGGATTGTTGACAATATTGAGCAAGAAGGACCAACAGCTTCCCATGTTCCTAGAAGTAAGCAGAACAAAAGTAATCTGCTTAGCATTTCCTCTGCATGAGCTGCTGCGCAAACACACTACTGCGATCCCACTCAGCTCCCACTGATTTCAATGGATATTGTGTCAGAGAACTTTCAGGGGGATTGTATATGTTGTTTTTTATATTGCTTTTGATAACAAAATCTTTCATCAATTATTATGCTCATTTTCTATATAAATATATTTATAACACAATGTATTAGTGGCACATGAGCTACACGCCATTGGTATTTACATGGGTAACTTGGTCATCAGATGTGCCACATAGTGCACTTCAGATGTTGTTGGACAACTGGATCCCTGATCATTGACTGCTGATTGAAGCTTATGG
The DNA here is from genome assembly GCF_964188305.1 of Podarcis bocagei. NCBI lineage: Eukaryota > Metazoa > Chordata > Lepidosauria > Squamata > Lacertidae > Podarcis > Podarcis bocagei. The sequence goes on along the minus strand of NC_138132.1, from coordinate 88,305,205 downwards.
AAGTGGCAGCCACCAACATCTGGAGGGCTGGATGAATAGGACTATCCAGTCAAAGGGATACTCTGCTTCCTCCTAGATACTCAGCTTCCCACCCCAAAAATCGATGCAATAAAAATATTTCCTTCTACCTAGAAGGTTTTTCCAAAACTCTAAAGAATCAGTGAGATCAGAAGCAAATCTTATTGAATTTGATAGAGCTTACTCCCAAATAAATGGGCAGGGGTGCAGCCTTCAACCAACTAAAAATATGTGGGGCTTTTGCAAGTTTTCAGATTTTGTGTGAAAGCAAAAGATGTTCAATGTCCACATAGCTCTCAGCTATACTTTTTTGAGAGTGGCATGCTTTTTCCTGTTTTCATAATCAGCATCTTATAAACTGAGATTCGGGAAATGTAGACACAATGGCACTTACTGAGCTCCTTCAGTTTCCTTTGAATCGTGTTCTGGAATATTGTTTCCATGAATGCAGCTTAGACACTGGCGATCCTGTTGTCGGCTATGGGGAAGGACTCAGGATGAACCGAAATTCTCCATTTAGAAATTCTGAAGTCAGTGCAACCCAAACCCAGCAGTCTGCATTAATTGATATTTTTGGGTGAATGCAGAGAGGGACATTATTTCCTTTTAAAACAGCTTGGTGTGAAACGTTCCCTATATAAATCGGTCTCCTAGCCTGCCTGCAAAGTGCAACCTTTTCCTATACAAATCTCTAAGACTGAATGAATCAGCTTGGTGGACCTGATCACAAAAGCCATACCAAGAAATGCATTCTTAAAACGAGATGGGTGTATCCCACTTACATGATGTGCTTCTGACTTGGAGAAGCAGCATTTTTGCCAATAACGCTTACTAAGATCATTTTAACATTCCAATTCGAAAATCGCTTAAGCCAAAGGGCTAATTTAGTCACAGATCACGGTTGACTTGCTTTACGCTCTCACACTCCATCTTAACTAACTTGCAAATTATGGCACCGCTAACTGTTCAGAGGCAGGAGCCAAGCAGAACTTTAAAAGTCTGCACCAGCTTTCACAGAGAAGAGTCCACTTCAGCAGCTGTGTCTAATGAGGCCATCATGAATCTGTGAGTCTTGAAAAGCTTTGTTGTTGTTGTTGTTTAGTCGTTTAGTCGTGTCCGACTCTTCGTGACCCCCTGGACCAGAGCACGCCAGGCACTCCTGTCTTCCACTGCCTCCTGCAGTTTGGCCAAACTCATGCTGGTAGCTTCGCGAACACTATCCAGCCATCTTGTCCTCTGTCGTCTCCTTCTCCTTGTGCCCTCCATCTTTCCCAACATCAGGGTCTTTTCCAGGGAGTCTTCTCTTCTCATGAGGTGGCCAAAGTATTGGAGCCTCAGCTTCACACTCTGTCCTTCCAGTGAGCACTCAGGGCTGATTTCCTTAAGAATGGGTCGGTTTGATCTTCTTGCAGTCTCCTCCAGCACCAGAATTCAAAAGCATCAATTCTTCGGTGATCAGCCTTCTTCATGGTCCAGCTGTCACTTCCATACATCACTACTGGGAAAACCAGAGCTTTTACTATACGGACTTTGAAAAGCTACAGGACTCTTTCTCATTTTCACTGCAGTAGACTAACACTACCACCCTCCCTGAACATTGATTAAAAGAGATTACTAATGCACTCATGCACATATGAAAGCCCAGACCGTCTTCAAGTAAACTCCGGTAGATTTTAAACACACATTTCTCAACTTTCGAGCTGTCAAGATGACCTTCACCAGCAAGCAAACCTTTGTGGTGACTCTAGCCAATGCCAATGAAGGCTCTGTCCTGTGGGCCTCATCAGGCCTGCCACATTTATCTTGCTTTCCTGAATTTCAAAATTTCACCAAGTGCGTATTTCCTACCTCTTTCTTGCAAGAGCCTCCTGTAGAAGCTCTCCAAACAATTCTGGCTACATTTGACGATACCTGAGACAGAAATGTATAAAGATTTCTCCTTCCTCTAGTTTTGCGTTGGCCTTACTCACTTCTCCTTTGACCACCAAGTCAATCAGATTAAGCTCAGCATTAAATTCCCATTGGGGTCTTTTAGAAAAGATCCCCTGAACTCTCCCAAAACTACAATATTCAGGATTCTTGGGTCATAGTCAATCTGGAGTCAATCTGGTTGAGTAGAAGTCCCCTCTAGCCCTGAGGTTCCCGAGATGGGTGGTTCCACCTCCTGGGGGTGGGGCAGGCAGTGGGAGGGGTACTAAGAGGCAGACAATCAGACTTTGAAAAGCTAGAATCACTGGATCAAGTTCATCCATTTTGTTGAATTAATTAAACTAAATCATTTTAATTGGATTTTGAATAAATGTGCAATTAACTGTTACTGTTTTGAATTTTATTCTATTGTTATCTTCAGTAGGCCATGCACATTGCTATTCTGAATCATGCTTTTTATAGGGTGAGGCAAGGGTCACTGGGGAGGAGTTTATGGAACCAAGGGGACAAGGCCCTGAAAAGGTTTGGGACCCGTTGCTCGGCATAGACGCCCTTTCATTGGTGATCCTGGCCATACAGGGAAGAAGGGTAACATTTGATTGCTTTTAATTTTCAGAGCAGATTCCGCAGCCCATCCACTTCAATGGAATACGGAGGTACCCTCTTCTCTTCAACGTCTCCATTCCACACCATGAGAAAATAACAATGGCGGAATTGAGGCTCTACACTCTGGTGCAGGAGGACAGGATGTTCTACAATGGTCTCAGCAGGAAAGTCACCATCCTGGAAGTGCTCGAGGATGACCATGGAAGAGGAAAGGAGGAAGAGGGGAGGAGAATGAAAGTTCTGGCATCCCGGCACATTTACAGCACCGACAATGAATGGAAAACCTTTGAGGTCACGGAGGCCATCAGGAGGTGGCATCACTCAGACTCCACCACTCATCAGCTGGAGGTGCAGATTGAGAGCCGAGGGGGAGAGGAGGCCGTCGGAGGAGGGAAAGCAGATATAGACATCGATTCGGAGACCAAACATGAGCCTTTACTCATTGTGTTTTCCGACGACCGAAGCCATGCCAAGAAAGAGGAGAAGCACGAACTGAATGAGATAATAGAGCACGAGCAAGATTTGCAGGACCTGGACATGAACGATTTCCATACCAGCCCCAGAAAGGAGAAACTTCTGCAGATCAGATCCAACATAATCTACGACTCCACATCCCGGATAAGGAGGAACGCCAAGGGGAGCAGCTGCAAAAAGACTTCGCTCTATGTGGATTTCAAGGAGATTGGCTGGGATTCCTGGATCATTGCACCTCCAGGCTATGACGCCTCACAGTGCCGGGGAGCCTGTTCCTTCCCTTTGGACGATCACCTCACGACCACCCATGCCAAGGCCCGGACTTTGATTCACTTGAATGATCCCCAGAAAGCTTCTCCAGCTTGTTGTGTACCTACTAAGCTGGATCCCATCTCCTTACTCTTCTTAGATAACGGGGTTGTCACCTACAAGCTCAACTACGAAGGCATGGCTGTCTCAGAGTGCGGGTGCAGATAGTAGAAGGATGCTCCCCACCCACAGGGCTTTGGGTCCTCCTCAGATTATTTAATTGTTTCATCTGTATATTTGTACAGTTTTGATTTGTACAGACTTAATAAGCTTATTTAATGAGGCATGTACAGATAATTAGAGACAAAGGAAATGGGCAACAGATTAGAGGGGGTGTATTTTCGCTTTCACGGTTGGCTTGGGGAAAGCAGGATTGTGCATTTTCGCTTTACTCAAGAGTCAGTTTACACAATCAGCAGAATCCAGTGTTAATTCTCTCCCCTTATGCCAGATTATACCATTTCAAACTGCCCATGGTTCAATTCTCCCCCACAAAATAAAATGCCTCGCAGTCGTTTCTGCTGACTGTGTGAACTAACCCCCCAAAATCTGGCCACTGAGAACCATTTCAATTCCCCCTTTTGGTGTCCAAATCAGGATTTGCAGTATACTGTACACACAAAGGATGTTATTTTTAAATATATTTCTGAGAACGAACTCAATCAATCGGATGGTTATATGATGCATTCAGAAGAAATTAAAATTGCTGGACACAGTATCGGTAATGTTGATGTGCACAGATCTAGCCCCCACCTCCATGTCACTAGAAATTGCCTCAGATACAAATTGTGCAGCACGCTCGGTCCCAGCTCCTGCCAACCTAGCAGTTCAAAAGCACATCAAAGTGCAAGTAGATAAATAGGTACCACTCCGGCGGGAAGGTAAACGGTGTTTCCGTGCACTGCTCTGGTTCGCCAGAAGCGGCCTAGTCATGCTGGCCACATGACCCGGAAGCTGTATGCCGGCTCCCTCGGCCAGTAAAGCGAGATGAGTGCTGCAACCCCAGAGTCAGTCACGACTGGACCTAATGGTCAGGGGTCCCTTTACCTTCACCTTTACTAAGGCTTTGGGCCTACTCCACCAGAGGCGGAGTTGGGGGTTTGTGCATCTCCAGTAGTTACAGACAATGAGGTAATTCTGATATGATTGACATGTAGAGATGACGCACTGACCAAAGTCCCCTTTTCTGCACAACTTTGTTTAACCTAGTTTTTAATCATTTAAAAGCAGAACAGAACTTCAAGTAAGCATACATAAGAGAGTCCAGTTACAGACTCAGATTATAGAACACCTGGTACAACCCTACACAACTTTTGAAAGGTGCAATACTTCACTACCCTCTCCTTTGAAAGATCATTGTGCATAACCAGTTTGGTGGGGGCTTATCCTAAGACAGACACACCTGATTCCAATTGTATAAATGCTGGCAATTCAAAATTTGGTGCCTGTTTCACCTGCCAAGAACTATATTCTCCTCTTGTATTAATGACCTGCTCCATGACTGTCAACAGAAATAGACCAAGAAAATACTGGTGACTTGGAATTTGTCCCCCACCCCCACCCCACCCGCAAGACCCAATGCTCTTTGCATGCTTGTTGAGATTCTACGGAGAGGGGAAATTATACTGTGCTTCGTGTCAGAATGGAATATCTCTGCGGACAAAGAGAGGGTCTTTGCCTTTATGAAGCTGTTAATTCACAAGACGGTGCTCTCTCGAGTCACATGTCATGTTTCCGCCACTCGCCCTCCAACAAATCATTGCGATAAGAAGGTGTTGGAGCTGAGAAACCATAGGCCTGGTGCTTTATTTATACTAAGCTGGGAATTTGTCAGATTCTTTGGAAAGTGTAATTGACGCTGAGTGCGCTGCCCTCGGCTGCAACCTACTGTACTGTCTCCAGCCTTTGTTTTACACTTTTAAGGCAAGGCTGTATTCCCTGGATGAGATAACAGGCCTTGCCTTTGAGAGAATGGACTCTTGACTCTTCATGGGAATCAACACCAAAGACAACGTCAAGGACTAACTCAAACCAGCTTAACCTACATCCATGCAGCCGTTATTTATTGATATATTTATTGACTGTTGTAATATAATGTAGAATACAAAATCTTCTATTTTTGTGCGGTATGTAAGACACACGTGGACAATCTTGTGCATTGAATCATACATGGATTTTGACGCTAATAACGGCAAAAAAAAAGTGTTACGGATTTTCTCGCTTGTTTTCTTTTGTAAATATATAATTTGTCTCTTTTTTTAATTTCTCGGTGTAATACAAAATATAGTGGCATATTGTATGCAGTCGCTTTTTTCCCCTTTCCCCTTTCTTTTTTGCTAGCCCAAAGTCCTTGAACACAAGGGACAAATATGAGATCCATGGAGAACACCTGGTACATTTCACGAACTCTGAGAACCTGCTGTTACAAGAATTTTAAGGTCTTATATATATAAAATAGATGTTCACAAATGTACCAAGCGAACACATACATAAATATATGAACGACATGTCTGAAACGCACAGAAAAGTCCTGGATCCATTTTCTCTCTCCCCAAATGACCTCAAATATTTCTCTGCAAGGTCGAAGGTAAGGGGAAATCTCTCCATTGTCTCTGTGCTCACAAATCCTGCATTAAGGGCACATTTAAGATGTGAATAGGGTGAGCCTGTGACCTGTGATCTGGATTCAGGAATTGATGAGTTATCATAACAAAAGAGTGGCCAAAACCCAGGTAACGCAGTCAGGTAACCTGGCAGACAGGAGATAAACAACAAACTCAGGATTCTGCTGTAGACCACCCCTTCTGTGATGTATGTACTGTATGATGTTTCTGGGGGTGGTCTGGAGTTTGAGGGTGGGCAATTTAAAAAGTCTATATAAGAGTGGGCACACCTTTGTTCTGAGTCCCACCCCACCCCTTGTGTGTGTGGGGAGAGCACCCTGTTGCAACAGCTTTAATAAAGATCAGGCTTACTAGCTGCTTTGCTTTTCAATATTCTCTGGTTGGCCTCTGTTATTTTCTCCTACCGATAGAGAACCTACAAAAGGACTCTTGGGTACCCCATAAGGGAAAAGGAGCAGTTTTTATCTCTCATAACACCGCCACCATTGTACTCCTGCCCTGCCTGAAAGACCTGCCTATCAGACTACAAACCATAATGTTTACTCCACAAATTCCCCCAGGCTATGCTGCGTTGGGTGTATCTGCAATGCCTCTTCCCTTTTCCTAGTAAAAATAGCTGGTCAGGAAAGAACTGGTGGCAGCAGCCCAAGTTATAGCGGGCAGGGAAATGTGGTAGCCCTAAGCAGCCTCAGCAGACCTATATATCCAAAGAGAAGTGAACCATGGCAAGCTTTGGAGTGCCATGTCTTAATTTGCTAATATAGGGTGCATTGTATCCAATGGCGAACTCTTGTGCTCAAATCCTGCTTACCGGCTTCCCATTGGGGCAACTGGTTGGCCACCATGAGACCAGGATGCTGGACTAGATGTGGGTCATTGGCCTGATCCAGCAGGTGCCTCTTATGTTCTTGCGTTCTCATATTCCTACCCACTGGCCACAACAAGCCTTTTCCTCCATTCAGTCCTTGAAAACCATGCCTTACAAACTTAGCTTCAAAACCTCTGGCTGAACAGCTTCTACGGTGTCTTTTACATCAACCAACCATCTTAGCCAACAACTGGAGAAAGCTAGAAACTCGACTACTACTTCTTTAGTTGAATATGGCAATGGTTTGACACCTGCCCCCTCCCCAGACTGCCTTCAGGTAGATCACCAACATATGCTTACAGTTGCCCAGAGTTCTGAAAAATATTAAAAGAGGAGCCAGATGTTGTTGCGTAGGGCAATCTTATGGAACTTTGGGCTCTCCAGGTATTTTGAACTACAGTTCCCATCAGCCCCAGCCAGTACGGCAAATGGTATGGGGATGATGGGAATTGTAGTTCAGCAAACATCTGGAGGGCCATAGGTGAGCCATCCCTGCTTATAGGAGATAATTAAATGTATACATCCTCTTTAAAAAGCTCGTTCTCTTACCCACTAGGCTATGGATAACTCTTCGCTCTTTGCAATGGAGTTGGTCCAACTTTCCCAAGCAGCTCTGTCTCCTACAGTCATAGCCTTGCAGCTCTTATTGCCTTTTGATGCCAGTTGGAAGCTGACAGTCTCTTTTGATGCAATGCCCTCAGTTACTGCGTTGGGTTATTCTTCTTGAAAAAGCCAGTTTTGTCCTTTATGACCAGCACAGCAGGGCTGGCTACTGAAACTTGTCTCTAGATAAGCAGTTAAGCGCCTGAGACTTAGGCAAAACTAAGGGACACCTACATAACCATCGGGGGGGACACACAAAGGAGTGACAATAAAATGTTGGGAAAACTCCAGTGAAGTCTGGTGAGGGAAGGGAAAACCATACTTTTATTTAAATGTTCATTTGGGCACCTGAAATGTCACGTGCCATTAAATGTGAGTTTATAGGGATATTGTGCAAAACCAGAAATGTTACCCTGATGTGTCAAGGAAGAATCAGTGGTCTTTAAGTTGGCTGCTAGCTCAAAGGTAGCAGCAGATTGGCTGATGATATTTCACTGATGAGAACTTGTTGTTATGAGATGCTATCTGAATGAGCAATTTTAGGAGGTACTGTTTGAGGACACTTCAAGACTGTCCCTAAGTTCAGATGAGATTCAGTTGCCTACCAGCAAACTCAGGTTGTGCAATTTAGCTGTGATTCCTGCTAGATGGACTACTTGACGACTCTTTGGGTCCCTTCCAACTCTACAATTCTTTGTTTCCAATTCTAGTCGATCTGGAGATCGTGCAAAACAAACCCACCTCCCTGAAACACTAGACTTGTTGTGACCAGTGGAAAGGATGGGCTGGCACTTGCTTTGATACAACATAGTCTAGCCTCCTTGCAAATCGGAGTCATTAAATAGCCAACTGCACACCCTCCAACACATCCCGGAGTAAAACTTGGACACGTGTCTTTGGGGGCCACACCCCTGTACGAGTCATGTGACTCACGTGAGAGCATGCCCCTTCCCCAACACACATCTTTTGGGACTGCAATCTTGTGGGAGCCAGGTGACTCATGCAAGAGCATGGCTCTCAAAAATGGGATGTCCTGCTTAAATCAGGACAGTTGAGGTGTATGCAGCTGTCATGTAATCTCCCTGCAAACAAATCAGGGTGAATGTTCATTACAAAGGCCATCTGGAAGCTTCCTGAGCCTAGTGGTCTCACTCTAGATAGCTATGTGGCAAAACAAAGAAAGCCCACTGGAAAGAGAACACTGATTTTTGTAGCCGGCCTGAAACTGGGATTTTTCCTGCTTGTTATGCTTGCGGGGGGGGGGGGGGGGCGTGTGTCTCCATAGAATATTGTTTGTCTTGGGGGAGGTGATGCTGGTGCCAACTGTTCTCACAAACTCAGTGTGCATATTACAAAGACATGATGACTCTCCAGGGATCTCTCCCATTGCAGGGGAACTGACTGATATAAGTAGAAAAAACTGCTCCTTTTCCCTTATGGGGTACCCAAGAGCTCATATAGAGTCCTTTTGTAGGTTCTCTATCAGTAGGAGAAAATAACAGAGACCAACCAGAGAATATTGACAAGCAAAGCAGTTAGTAAGCCTGATCTTTATTAAAGCTGATGCAACAGGGTGCTCCACACACACACAGAAGAGAGAGGACAACCCAGAACAAAGGTGTGCCTGCCCTTATATAGACGTTTTAAATTGCCCACCTTGGAGTCCAAGACCACCCCCAGAAACATCATACATACATCACTGAAGGGGTGTAGCCCAAGACCACCCCCCAGATACATCATAACTACATCACAGAAAAGGCGGTCTACAACAGAAATCTGAGTGCGTTGCTTTTACCCTGTCTGCCAGGTTACCTGTTAATGGTCACTTGACTGGATTATCTGGGGAGCCTGGCCATCCTTTTGTAATGATAATACTTAATTCCTGAGCCAGGTCACATATATATGACCTAAAAATTCTTATAACAAGACCCTGAAATGAGGCCAACCCTTAAACCATTGGGGGGGGGTCTTTGTGAACCCCATACAGAGAAAATTTAAGCTACCCGATACCAAGGTGACAGCACCTTCAACACCAAGGGGAGAGTGCAAGGTTAAAGCAGAGGTTGTTGAAAACATATTCTGTGCATTTGTGTGATTTCAAATGTATTCACCTCAAGCACCAAAATGTCTCGGAGAGCACTTTGATCCAAAAACAGCCATATCTTTACAAATAATAATATTGTCAATATTTGCTCTCTGCAGCTTCCAGCACAGGCACCCTTGGCCCTCAATCTGATGAGGTTAAGCAAGGCGTGAGCCCCAGATGGTGTTGAAAAGCTCTGTGCTGAGTTAAATGAGGAGCTTTCAGAGCAGGATCTCTGAAAGCCACAAGCCCAGGAGCTGAAGAACAACAGTCACCAAACATTCCCAGCATCCATCACTTTCGGGCTCATGTTGTCGTTTGCTGTAGCAACTCCTTATCTCCGCAGAGATTAGAGTCTTCTCAATCGCTACTTGCACAGATTTTATTGTGGGATCCATTTCCTGAGCTGTCACCACCACAGCTCAGGCAGAGTCAAAAGGGACAAAGGCGGCACGGCTGCAAGTTTGCACTGACCAAAGTGCCAGAACCGCAGCCTAAATTTTAGACCCTGTGATACTCTAACCCAGGGGTAGGCAACCTAAGGCCCAGGGGCTGAATCCAGCCCACGGACAGTCCGGCAATCAACGTGTTTTTACATGAGTAGAATGTGTGCTTTTATTTAAAAGGCATCTCTGGGTTATTTGTGGGGCATAGGAATTCGCTCATTTTTATTATTATTTTCAAAATATAGTCCGGCCCCCCACAAGGTCTGAGGGACAGTGGACCGGCCCCCTGCTGAAAAAGTTTGCTGACCCCTTCTCTAGTGCGTGCTGTGGAGTGAGACCGTCACCTGAAGCAACAGGAGGGCAGATCTGAAGAGAAGGGAAACCCTAAAAGGCGACTTAACTAGCCTTATAATTCATTATCGAACTAAAAGAACAAGGAGTCATAGGAAGCTGCCTCACCCAGCACCAGACCCTTGGGTCCACTTAGCTCAGAATTGTGTACAACTGGCTGGCAGCAGGGTTTCAAGCTGAGTTCTCTCCCAGCTCCCTGCAGATGCCCTTGAACCTGGAAATGTCTTCATTAGGTATGGCGGATAATTCTGCTCTGATCAGTCACAGAAGCAAAAATTGTCCCAGTTCATGTGTTCATTTGTCCTTGGAAACAGCATTCAGGCAAGGGGATTTGAGCCAGTCTCTTTTTTCCAGTCTCCTGTAATAAAAAATTAAAGGTCTTATATATTTATATATATATATATAAAGTAAATGTTCATAAATGTACCAACCAAGCATGTACATAGATATGTGGACCACACGTCTAGGAGCAGCACAGGAAGACCGTCCTGAAACCATTTTGACTCCCAAACTGACCAAATGTTTTCTCTGCAAGGAGGGAGGGGGTGAGGGAACCTTCCCATTGTCTCAGGAATTGGGTAATCACCATCTCAAAGGAATGGGCAGACAACCAGGAAAGGCAATCAGATAAGGCATTATCAGATAACCTGGCAACTAGAAAAACAACAGCATTCAAATTTCTGTTGTAGACCGCCTTTTCTGTGATGTATGTATGATGTATAGAGGGTATGGAGGGGTGGTCTTGAGCTCCAGGGCAAGGAATTTAAAATGTCTATATAAGGCCAGGCACACCTTTGTTCTGGGTCCACCTCTTCCCTCCTGCGTGTGAGGGGAGCACCCTGTTGCAACAGATCAATAAAGATCAGGCTTACTAGCTGCTTTGCTTCTCAATATTCTCTGGTTGGCCTCTGTTATTTTCTCCTACCGATAGGGAACTCACTTAAGAACTCTATACAGTACGGGCTCTTGGATACCCCATAAGGGAAGAAGGGCAGATATTGTTTACAATACTCCAAATGATACGTCATTAACAATGTTCATCCCAACCCCCTTTTCCCTGATATTTCCTTTGCGTTGAAATGAATGATGTGGAGGGACACAATAATATTGCCATTAATTAAATAATCATATGTTAAATTTGGCCACCGTGGACAGCAAGGCTAGAGTCGTTTTAAATGGAAGCCAAACCACAGCAGAAGGTTCCAGTTACAGATAGGTAGCCGTGTTGGTCTGCCATAGTCAAAATTAAAAAATTCCTTCCAGTAGCACCTTAAAGACCAACTAAGTTAGTTCTTGGTATGAGCTTTCGTGTGCATGCACACTTCTTCAGAACAAAGACACTGGATTCTTATCTCATTATACATGACTAAGCCATTTTTCACCTTCTCACCCCTTGCCTTTTCCTGTAAGACCTATTGCAGTCGTTAAGAGTCGTCAACAGGCTCATCTCAGCTATCTGCCAATCTCCCATTCCCACCACCCTTCTGAGTAATACCCCTCCCCACCTTCTCACTATATAGAAGGGTCTGGCAACTTCTGTTTCAGTGTATCTGAAGAAGTGTGCATGCACACAAAAGCTCATACCAAGAACTAACTTAGTTGGTCTTTAAGGTGCTACTGGAAGGATTTTTTTTTTTATTTTCACAGCAGAAGGGAAACAGTGCTACCTGCTAGTAATACGTGTCAGAACGGGCCTTGCTAACTTCTTGTGTCTATAGTCTTCATTCTCTGAATCGCTGCACTGGACTTTAGGCACCTGATAGCTCCAGGTTTGGTGCATATTTGCTGTCATGTGCAGTGAGGACTTGGACCCATTGTCAAGAGGCCCTTCCAGGTCTTGTTCTGAATATGCCTGCAAAAGAAAAGGCAAGCCATTTCACCCGGAGCAAATAAACTGGTCTCTGAGGTTAATGTTTTGAAAATAATCTAGCTGTGGCTGTAGAGGGGTGGTCCCCTATGACTCCAAGTCTTCACTGATAGTGACAGACCCAGAATATAGAAACTGCTAAAAAATCGTCCTCACATGCATTGCAGCGGGTGTTGAATGGTTTCTTCAAATTTTAGATTTCATTATTGTTTCACAAGATGTGTATGTCTTTAAGGGCCAGAGCAAATAACATGACCTAGCTTTACAGCTGTGAAGCAGTATAGCAAACTATGTTAATTAAGCTGTTGGGTATAGTATATAAAGAGCAGCATGTAGCTCTCTCAGTACCCTGATGGATGGGTCACACTCAGTGGCGTAGCGTGGGGAGTGCAGGGGGGGGGCAGCTGCACCAGGCGCAACATCTGGGGGGGCGCGCTCGCACTCGCAGCTCTCTGCCCCTAGGGCAGAGGGGGCGCGAATTACTTGCCTTGCCCCGGGTGCTGACAACCCACGCTACGCCACTGGTCACACTTAATGATATAATGTAATTTAGTGTAAAAGGAGTTTTTGTTTTTGTTATTAAACCAATCAAAAGTTACTTTTGCTTCTCTTAATGTGTGGTCTCCCCAGCATGCCTTCTGCAGCCCAACTAATCTGCAAAATAATCAACAGTGGGTTGGACTAGATGATTCTTTAGGTCCCCTCCAACTCCGCGATTCCACATTTTCAAAGATATAATGATTCTCTGAATCACTTTCCTTCCCTCTCTATTGCTACGATCAGGCATAGACAAACTTGGCCCTCCAGAAGTTTTGGGACTAAGACTCCCATGATCCTTAGTTAACAGAACCATTGGTCAGGGATGATGGAAACTGTAGTCCCAAAATGTCTGGAGGGCCAAGTTTGCCTATGCCTGGCTATGACTCTCTAACGAATGCTATTGCTCCCTAGCTAATAAAACGACTCACTGACTAATGCTGTAATGCTCCCTGATGAAGAATGGTCGCAGCATTGAGACTTTTAAGTTTAGAGAAAAGTAGGTGGTATATTACCCCAGTGAAATTAGCTAAAATGTATAAAACAAATAATAAATGTTGGAAATGTAGAGAAAAGGAAGGAACTTTTTATCACATGTGGTGGGAATGTAAAAAAGTGAAAAACTTCTGGGAAATGATATATAATGAGATGAAAAAGATGTTGAAATATACATTTATTAAGAAACCAGAAGCATTTTTACTTGGCATTGTAGGAGATGAGATTAATAGACAGGATTGTAAATTGCTTTTATATGCGATTATGGCAGCAAGAATATTATTAGCACAAAAATGGAAGCAAGAAGAACTACCAACGAAAGAAGAATGGCGGATGAAACTGATGGACAATGCAGAACTGGATAAATTAACTGGAAGGATTCAAAACCTGCAGGACCAGAGATTCTTAAAAGACTGGAGTAAATATATGAACTATTTGAAAAGTAATAGTAGTGAACAGATTACGCTAGTAGGGTTGCAAGAAGTTTTGTAAGGAGAATTATATGAAATATTGCAAGAAAGACTATGAGGAGAATTATTAGTTGATGATAATTAAGGGTAATAGATATATTAAGAAATGCAGAATAAGTGATAAAGAACGGAAAATCATCAAAGGTATTGACGGAAGTCTAAAACATTGTATAAGATAAGAAGTTATGTTATGTGATGGTTGGAAATGATATGTTAAAAAAACTAATAAATATATGTATGAAGATGATTAGACAAATTCATGGAGGACACTGATGGCAACAATGCTTTTGAATATCAGGTGCTGGAAATCTCAGTAGGGGAGAGTGCTGTGGTGCTCACGTCCTCCTTGCAGTTTTCCCACAGGCAGTGGCGTAGCGTGGGTTGTCAGCACCCGGGGCAAGGCAAGTAATTTGTGCCCCCCAACCCGTGGATTTGCGCCCCCTAACCCTAACCCCCAGATGTTGTGCCCGGTGCAGCTGGCCCCCCCTGCACCCCCCACGCTACGCCACTGCCCACAGGCCTCTGGTTTTTCACTGTGAGAACAGGGTGCTGGACTAAATGGGCCATTGGCTCTTCTGGTGTTCTTTACATGGCGCTGGAGTGCTGAGGTTGAGGAACTGACTGGCACACTTCCGAATGTGAGGTGGAGGTGCAAAATCACATTTGTGAATACAGTCATACCTCGGGTTGAAGTTGCTTCAGGTTGAGCACTTTTGGGTTGCACTCCGCGGCAACCCGGAAGTAACGGAACGCATTACTTCTGGATTTCGCCGCTCGCGGATGCGCAGACGGTCAAAATGACGTCACGCGCATGCGCAGAAGCGGTGAATCACGACCCACGCAGATGCAGGTTGCGTTTATTTCAGGATGCGAACGGGGCTCCGGAACAGATCCCGTTCATATCCAGAGGTACTACTGTGTTCTCTCTGGGCTGAAAAGCTCCCCTTGGTTTTTTAAAAAAAGAACTAGCACAACAGGGAATTGGCTAGGCTGGAACCCCTTTCTCCAAAACACATTTTTCACTGCCAGGGAGTCCTTGTTGATATGAGAGCACATTCAGAATCAGTGCCCCTCCCTGACATTTGAAATGGAATACAGTGGTACCTCGGGTTAAGTACTTAATTCGTTCTGGAGGTCCGTTCTTAACCTGAAACTGTTCTTAACCTGAAGCCCCACTTTAGCTAATGGGGCCTCCTGCTGCCGCCGCGCCGTTGGAGCACGATTTCTGTTCTTATCCTGAAGCAAAGTTCTTAACCTGAAGCACTTTTTCTGGGTTAGCGGAGTTTGTAACCTGAAGCATATGTAAGCTGAAGCATATGTAACCTGAGGTACCACTGTAGTCCACTCATCCTGCCTCGTGCTTGGTAGACCAGGTCTTCTGTTCAGCTCCTTATGAGGCCTTACGCATGAGAGAGAGGAAGACGTGAGCAACACTCGTGCGATAACATGGGAGCCTGCAACTTTTCCACAATGCTCTTGACTCTCTGCCAAGGTCCTGGTGACACTCGAGCTTCCTGTTTTGCGCTCCCCAAGTTTCCAAACCCTCACATACAAATGTACTGAAGGGTGTTGCTTACCTCAGTGCCACGACAGCACTGGGACAGCGGACGCAGCCAGATCCACAGCCTTATCTCCTCCCCAGGAGGCCGGTTCCCATGCGCAAACTCGGTTCTGATGTTCTGTGCAGAGGTCAGAAGTGAAGGCACGAGGCATGGGCTCCACCTGGGTGACGGTGCCGCCCACAGTGCTGTGTGAACTGGGCTCAAAAGCCAAGGCATGGGAAAATAAAATGGAGGTGGAAGAGGAAAGCGTGAACCAGAAGCAAAAAATAAAAAGGCACCCTATTTCATTTCATTAAAAAAAAAGGAATTTCCCAAGGTTGCCAGGGAAGAGGAAAATTAGCAACAACTCATGCTCAGGGGAGCAGATGCCAAATTCTCTCACGTGTGTCCTAGTTTCTTTAATAAGAAATGAACCCGATGCCCCCCCCTCCATTCCAGCTGTGGAAAATATCTCTCTGGATGCAGCAACAAGCCAGCCAGCAGGGTCTTGCACAGCCAAATTCCCTCCTTCCCAGTTCCCGTCATCGGCACGTTGTGTCAAGAGGGCTGAAATATCGCACCGCGTTTTTACACGTGATAAGTCAAATTTTCACAAGCTTCACCAGCTCCTGCAGATGATAGCACCGCCTAGAAAACAGCCCCCCCCCAACCTACGCCCAAATTCTGAATGTCCAAATTCGGACGGGGCAGGTTCTGCAAGTTGGAAGACCTGGTGGCACTTTTTATGGCCATCATTTTTTTTTATAAGATATTTATTAAGATTTTTTTAAGATATTACAATACAAAATGGGGAAAAAAGAAACACAAAATAAAAATGATTAAAAAACCACTCCATTTTTCTATTACTTATTTTCCTTAGCTTGTTTCCCGGACTTCCTCATACCTCCTTTTTTTGTATTCCAGTTCAGTTTGTTGGCTCAGCAAATCCTTACCCTCTTTGTTTATCCTAATCTTTGGTCTTAAAATAGTAACATTAGATTTTTCCCTATTAACAACCCATTTTTCATATTCCCTTAAAGCATTACAGCTGGAAACCACTTAATTTCTATCCAACATCATTCTAACATTCATTAATTTTACAATATTTCTGTAGATAGTCTTTAAATTTCTTCCAATCTTCTTCCACTGACTCTTCTCCCTGGTCTCGGATTCTGCCAGTCATTTCTGCCAGTTCCATATAGTCCATCAACTTCATCTGCCATTCTTCCAGAATGGGTAAATCTTGTGTCTTCCAATACTTTGCAATGAGTATTCTGGTTGTTGTAGCGTACATAAAAAAAGTTCTATCCTTCTTTGGCACCAATTGGCCGACTATGCCCAGGAGGAAGGCCTCTGGTTTCTTCAAGAAGCTATATTTAAATACCTTTTTCAGTTCATTATATATCATTTCCCAGAAAGCCTTAATCCTTGGGCACGTCCACCAAAGGTGAAAGAATGTACCTTCAATTTCTTTACATTTCCAACATTTATTATCGGGCAAATGATAGATTTTTGCAAGCTTGACTGGGGTCATGTACCACCTGTAAATCATTTTCATAATATTCTCTCTCAAGGCATTACATGCCGTAAACTTCATACCTGTGGTCCACAACTGTTCCCAGTCAGCAAACATAATGTTATGTCCAACATCTTGTGCCCATTTAATCATAAAAGATTTCACCGTTTCATCCTGAGTATTCCATTTCAACAGCAAGTTATACATTTTTGACAAAATCTTAGTTTTAGGTTCTAACAGTTCTGTTTCTAATTTTGATTTTTCCACCTGGAAGCCAATTTTCTTATCCAAATTATATGTCTCCATTATCTGATAATAATGAAGCCAGTCTCGCACTTTGTTTTTTAGTTTCTCAAAACTCTGCAATTTCAATCTATCTCCCTCTTGTTCCAAAATTTCCCAATATTTCGGCCGGCGCTTTTTATGGCCATCAATAGCAGCATAAGAACATCGGAAGAGCCCGCTGAGTCAGGCCAGTGTCCCATCTAGTCCAGCGTCCTATTCTCAAAGTGACCCCCCCCAGATGCCCCCATGGGAAACCCGCCGCAAGCAGGATCTGAGCACAATAAACCTCTCACCTCCCCCTTCCAGCAAAGATGTTCAGAAGCATCTTTGCCTCTGAATGTGAAGGCAGACTGTAGCCATTAGGTTATTGGTATGAGCTTTCTTGTGCATGGACACTTCTTCAGATACAGTGGTACCTCGGGTTAAGTACTTAATTCGTTCCAGAGGTCCGTTCTTAACCCGAAACTGTTCTTAACCTGAAGCACCACTTTAGCTAATGGGGCCTCCTGCTGCTGCTGCGCCGCTGGAGCACAATTTCTGTTCTCATCCTGAAGCAAAGTTCTTAACCCGAGGTACTATTTCTGGGTTAGCGGAGTCTGTAACCTGAAGCGTATGTAACCTGAAGCATACGTAACCCGAGGTACCACTGTACACTGAAACAGAAGTCACCAGACCCTTAAATATAGTGAGAGGGTGGGGAGGGGTATTACTCAGAAGGGTGGTGGGAATGGGTGATTGGCTGATAGGTGTGGTAAACCTGTTGACGACTGTCAACGACTGCAATTGGTCTTACAGGAAAAAGCAAGGGGTGAGATGGCTAAAAATAGCTTTATCATGTATAATGAGATAAGAATCCAATGTCTCTATTCAGACCAGGTCTCTCCAAGGTTTTAAGTTTGGTAATAAGTTGCAACTCAGCAACTTCTCTTTCCAGTCTATTTCTGAAATTCTTTTATAATAAGACAGCTACTTGGAGATCTTGTATAGAATCTCCTGGGAGACTGAAGTGTTCTCCTACTGGTTTCTCTGTCTTGTGATTCTGATATCAGAACACACCAATAACAAACTTAGTTGGTCTCTAAGGTGCTACTGGAAGGAATTTTTAAAATTTTGTTTTGACTACGGCAGACCAACATGGCTGTTGTTGTTGTTTAGTCATGTCCGACTCTTCATGACCCCATGGACCGGAGCACGCCAGGCACTCCTGTCTTCCACTGCCTCCTGCAGTTTGGTCAAACTCATGCTGGTAGCTTCAAGAACACTATCCAACCATCTCGTCCTCTGTCGCCCCCTTCTCCTCTTTCCCAACACCAGGGTTTTTTCCAGGGAGTCTTCTCTTCTCCTGAGGTGGCCAAAGTATTGGAGCCTCAGCTTCAGGATTTGTCCTTCCAGTGAGCACTCAGGGCTGATTTCCTTCAGAATGGAGAGGTTTGATCTTCTTGCAGTCCATGGGACTCTCAAGAGTCTCCTCCAGCACCAGAATTCAAAAGCATCCATTCTTTGGCGATCAGCCTTCTTTATGGTCCAGTTCTCACTTCCATACATCACTACTGGGAAAACCATAACTTTAACTATACGGACCTTTGTTGGCAAGGCTACCTTTTATCTGTCATGCATCTTCCAGCATTCAGCTACCTTGGATGTCCATGTGTTCTAGTGTTCTGAGACAGGGAGAAAACCTCTCCAGCTCAAAACTTAACAAGTCCCAAATGCTGCAAGTTTTCTTCGTAGGGGAGCTGCACCACCCCCCTTGATCATTTTGGCTGCCCTTTTCCAACCCTGCGATATCTGCTTTGAGATGAGGCGGCCAGAACCGTACAGAGTATTCCAAATATGGTTGCAGCATAGATTTGTATAATAGCATCATGACACTGACAGTTTTATTTTCACTTCTTTCTCACTTTGAGGCATATGGGGGCCAGGCCTGCAATGCACACAAAACGCCAATTTAATATTGATAGACGATAAAGTAAAGGTTGAAGTCGCCAGGCTGCATGTGGACCATGAGGCAAGGACGGGAAGTCTCAGGATACTCGCTCTGCATTTGCAAGAGCCGATCTTTAAGTGTGGCGGCATCTGCACTTTGGAACTCTCTGCTGATTGATGTCAGGCAGGTGCCTGCTAAAAACATTTTTATTTAGACAAGCCTACCTAGCTACAGAGCCTAGGACTTGCCGATCAGAAGGTCGGCGGTTCGAATCCCCGCGAGTGTCAGCTCCCGTTGCTTGGTCCCTGCTCCTGCCAACCTAGCAGTTCAAAAGCACGTCAAAGTGCAAGTAGATAAATAGGTACCACTCCAGCGGGAAGGTAAATGGTGTTTCCGTGCACTGCTCTGGTTCTCCAGAAGCGGCTTAGTCATGCTGGCCACATGACCCAGAAGCTGTACGCCGGCTCCCTCGGCCAATAAAGCGAGATGAGTGCCGCAACCCCAGAGTAGTCCACGATTGGACCTAATGGTCAGGGGTCCCTTTACCTTTACCTAGCTACAGTCATAACTTGGATCCCAAATGCCTTGCAAGTCTGACGTTTTGGCTCCTGAACGCCACAAACCCAGAAGTGAGTGTTCAGGTTTGCGAACGTTCTTTGGAACCCGAACGTCTGACGCAGCTTCTGATTGGCTGCAGGAGCTTGCTGCAGTCAATCGGAAGCCACACCTTGGTTTCCAAACGTTTTGGAAGTCGAATGGACTTCCAGAATGGATTCCGTTCGACTTCCGAGGTACCACTGTATTTAGAAAGTTATTGCGAGTTTTAATGTGCTTTTAGTCCGTTATTTTAACTTTTGGAAAGTCTTAAATTGCTGCTGTTGATTTTTCTTATAGATCATTTTGTTGCTTTATCATTCTTGTAAAATGCTTTGTGTATGTCTGGTTCCCCCCCCCCCCATACACACACACACACAATCAAGCAGTGTATACATTTCATGAAATTAATAAATAAAGTGAAACAGCTTATCAGGTGGGGAGAGGCCTGGGGAATATGCTCTAAAGCACCTTTCCCAATGTGGTGCCCTTCCAAATGTTTTATACTACAGCGCCATGCATCAGCCAAAACATCTGGGGAGCACCACGTTGAGGAACGCTGCAGTCTAAAGATTTGCTCCATAAACCAGCAGCTGTGACAATTCCCTGAGAAAACAGGCCCAGCACATGCAAGATCCTCAGCGTTGGAGGTCATGTTTTCATCTACCAGATGTTGTAGTGCAAGTTTCAGGAAGGTCACTGGCCCCAAGGGATGACCTCTCTATAAATATAATAACCATTAGCAGTTCAAACTTCCCACTGCCTTGACCTTCTGGCTGCAAATAAACTCTCTGCATACGATTCTTATAAACCCTGTGGATTTTAAGCGGGGGACGCAGAAATAATTCAAAGAGGTTGGTGCCGCTCTTTAGAAACAGAAACATTTTCTTGCAGGCCTATCTGCAGAGGAAGTGGTGAAATTTCTAAGCTTATGCTAAACGAACACCCACTTGGCCTGGTCTCAGAGCCCTTTGCTGCAGAGGCAAGCTCTCGTGCGTCAGAAAAAATAAATGTGCTGTTGGCCTGCTAAGGAAAATGTTTTGAAATGTGAGCAAAGCCCATTGTTAACTCTTCATCACCAGACGCCTTGATGTCTTCCTCTCACAGGCTTTCGGTTGGCGAACCTATTCACCTACACAAAGTACATGGAGCACTAACCAGGTGGGGCATAGGACCACAGAACTGTAGCCTTGAAAGGGACCCAAGGGGTCATCTGGTCTGACCCCCTGAAATTCAGGAATAACAGCTAGAGGACTCTTGAGTAGAAAAGAGTAGAGCAGAGTTCCGATTTTCCCCCGCTTCCCCCCCTTTTTCTAAGCCGCTAAGCCGCTAATAGCCTTTTAGCCGCTAAGCCGCTAAACCTTTAATAGCCGCTAATCCGCTAATAGCGCTAATCCGCTAATAGGGTTGCTTCGCAAGACGAAAAAACTGCTAGACGAAGAGAATCACGGAACAGATTATTTTCGTCTTGCGGGGCACCACTGTACCTTAAAGCTATCCAGCCAGCCTTGAAGGCACATGCCCAGTGTTTGCAACAACTGGACATTTCCACACACACATTTCTTCATTTAAAAAAAGATAAGGGTTCAAGGGCTGGGTGTAAAGGTTCAATGCAATGTGTTCAGGTGTGTAATATTTGCTCATCTGACAACTGGGCAACGTTTTGTTTCATTTCAGCTCTGAACCAAACACCAGAGTGTGAAAGTAGACAAAGTCTTTTCAGTGTCAAGTTTCTGTGGGACTCCTTCAGTCCAGGGCAGTCTTTCCCCAAGCGCCAGATGTTTTGGACCAAATTGGCCACAGCCAGTGAGTATAAAATAGAACGTACCATCAAACCAAAGAAGGCAACAGCTAACTGGGTTGACACTGCTCTCAGGCAAGGTTGTTGGTTGGGAGGGGACATGCAGGGTAAAGTAAAGGTAAAGGGACCCCTGACCATTAGGTCCTGTTGTGGCCGACTCTGGGGTTGCGGCGCTCATCTCGCTTTATTGGCTGAGGGAGCCGGCGTACAGCTTCCGGGTCATATGGCCAGCATGACTAAGCCGCTTCTGGCAAACCAGAGCAGCGCCGTTTATCTTCCTGCTGAAGCAGTACCTATTTATCTACTTGCACTTTGAGGCGCTTTCAAACTGCTAGGTTGGCAGGAGCAGAGACCGAGCAACGGGAGCTGACACTGTCGCGAGGATTCAAACTGCTGACCTTCTGATCAGCAAGTCCTAGGCTCTGTGGTTTAACCCATAGTGCCACCCGCGTCCCTTTATACAGCAGGGTGGCCAGCACCAAAATTAGAATGGGAAATAAATTGTTGGACTCACAAGGCCACCGTCATGGAGGTTGCAGGGGGCAAAGGACCCTTTGTGTCCCTTTCAGCTCTACAATTCTGTAATTCTACAAGGTTTCCAAATTGTGACGGGGGGCACTTCGGAGAGTTAATAATAACAATAATAATAATTTATTATTTATACCCCACCCATCTGGCTGGGTTTCCCAAGCCACTCTGGGCGGCTTCCAACAAAATATTAAAATACAATAGTCCATTAAACATCAAAAGCTTCCCTAAACAGGACTGCCTTCAGATGTCTTCTAAAAGTCTGGTAGTTGTTTTTCTCTTTGACATCTGGTGGGAGGGTGTTCCACAGGGCGGGTGCCTCTACTGAGAAGGGTCTGGGAAGACTCTCTCACAGAGAGAAGCATTCACCACCCCACAAAGCCCATCGCCCAGCCCTTTCCGGCTAGCTTTCATAAGCCAGGATGGGCAAGGATCAAGGAGACAGTTGGTCGGTTTCACTCGTCCAAGCAGCCTGTCCACATCCTCAGACGTAACAGATTGGAATTGATCCCACGCAACTTGACTAGACAGGACTCTCCCGCCCCGGCCCTGCTCCCACAGTGGAGTCTACCTCTTCCCGAATCTGGGCGACTTTATCTGCAAATAACTTTGCAAAATCATTGCAGGAGATCATGTGGCCCCTACTGGAGCAGGTGGTTCCGCTAAATTGCGAACCACCTGATAGAGTCTCCTGCTGCTGTTTTCTGCAGATACAATAGAGGCGGTGAAGAAAGTCTTCTTCGCCATCGCCACTGCCACCTGGTAGGCTCGACATTGAGCTCTAACTCGTGTCAGGTCAGCTTCAGAGTGAGTTATCCGCCACCGGCGCTCTAGCTGTCTCAGCGATTGTTTCATTGCCCTCAGATCTGTGGAAAACCAGAGGGCTGAACGGGCTCCATGCAATCGGAGAGGGCGCTTCGGAGCCAAATAGTCAATAGCCCTGGTCAATAGCCTTTCTCCCTCAGCTCCCACTCCCCCCATGTAAATCCACCTGGGTGCCAAAGCAGAGCCTCTCGCCCTCTGCCTTGATCCAGCTCTTCCTCAGATGGCAAGACTACTCACCCTTTTGGTGCCGTGGCGTTGCAGGATGGCAGAGGCTTCACTGGGGCCCCGGCGAGGGAACTGGGCCTGCCCTTCCTGATAGTGGTGCCCTTCCTATCAGGAACTGGATCCTAGCCTGCACAAGGCTTTGGCTAATGGGGATGCAGGCTGGGGACTTGGGCTGTGCCAGGGGCAGAGCCAGCAGAGCAGGTAGCCTTCCCTTGGATCCGCCCCTTGCCCATTTAAGCAGCCCACACCTGGGGCACTACCTATTTGTTCCTTCGCTGAGTTTTTCCCCTGCCCACCCACACTCGGTTTAAGCTGATAGTCAATGACTTTGCTGTGGCTACGGTGGTCATCGTTCTTTAAGGGGCCAGGTAGGAATTTGCCCACTGGGCTAATTGGCCCTGACCCGGTGGTTTTGTCTACCTCATAGCAATCATCACAACTGATTGGGCATTGGGGGAATCCTTTGTTTTGGATGGAGGGGAGGTTGTAGTCTTCGCCTACCCCTCCAAATGCTGGGGTATCCTGTTAAAGAGATCCGGGGGGAGTGGCCATGTCCACATGCCCAGGGGGGGCTAGGACCGAAGGCACCCCCCCAGACGGTGGGCCCTGCAAGGGCCACTGTGGCGTTTGCCCGCCTATGTGTGTGACATCATACTGGGTTCATAGGGAAAGGGTTGACTAACTGTAAAATGACTAACCAATGGGAACCCAGGGGGCAGAGTTAACTGTGTACAGTGGTGCCTCACAAGACGAAAAGAATCCGTTCTGTGATTCTCTTCGTCTAGCGGTTTTTTCGTCTTGCGAAGCAAGCCCATTGACGGATTAGTGGATTAGCGCTATTAGCGCTATTAGCGGCTTTTAGCGGCTTATCTGCTGATCGGATCAGCTGATAAGCGGCTTAGCGGCTTAGAAAAAGGGGGGGAAGGGGAAAAAACCGCAGGAACTCGCAAGACATTTTCGTCTTGCGAAGCAAGCCCATAGGAGATTCGTTTTGCGAAGCACCTCCAAAACGGAAAACTCTTTCGTCTAGTGAGTTTTCCGTCTTGCGAGGCATTCGTCTTGCGGGGCACCGCTGTATAAGGTTTAAGAACAGAGGGTTTTTTGTAGTGAGTTGTTGAGAAGACAGTCTGGAGTTAGAAGAGTCAGAGAAGATAAGTCTGTGGGTTGGGCTAGTCTGGTGTGAAAGAGGGAGAGAATTTGTTAAGAGGAGTCAGTCAAACAGCTGAGATAATCAGTCAGAAGGTATTAGGAAGGTACAGGCCGGTAAAGAAACTAAAGTTAAGATACTGACAGGAATATTATCTGAGAAACCATAAACTTGTTAATGTTTGTAAAATAAACTTGTTTTTTTTGGTTCACTTTTAACAACTGACTGGACTCAGTGTTTTACCAGAGAGTAACTGGTTGGTGGCAGTGGGGAAGCAAGCACAGTGGTGGCACAGGGATCAATAGACCGTTAAACGTCCGGGGACCCTGTGTGATCGCCACAGCAACCCTATTTGATGTAAGTCTTAGGAAGCCCCATCTGGATTGACCACGCATCACTTCCGGCAGGCGGGCTGGAAGTATTTTGATTGCCCCATGTCCAAGCCAAACCTCTTTCATCTGAATTCAATAAAGTTGTGGCCTGTTTTAACCCAAAAAACCAGCCTCATTGGTCTCTTATTTGCATGAGTTGGGGTATGGGAACCCCATGCATAGTCCTGCAATCAAGCAGGGTTAAAAGGAGGGCTGAACTCTGTCCTGGCAAAATAAATACAACATGGAATGAAAACACACACAAAAAGCCAGCAAGTGAAAGACTGCTGGGGTGGCAGCTCTTGCAGTTTGGCCACAAGAACGGGATGTTTAATCAATGGGGGTAAGGAAGGAAAATGGCCTGAGGCGGCTGTGCTGTTATTGCAAAGAGAGTTGGGCGTGGGAGGACGTTGCAGCCTGCAGCTCTCCAGCATCTCCTAGGAGCATCTATCAGCCGCCCAGGACCCACCAGTCTCCACCAGGCCTGACCCGTGACCCAGCACATCAGGCCATTGGAAGAAAGGCAGGCCCGGTGCTCGAAAGAGCCTCTGACCGCCCCCCCTGCCCTGCAAGGAGCACGGCTAGTTTCTGTTCAGAATGAGCTGCCCTTCCCCTTAGTCAGTTTTCGTTGCAGATTGGATCATGGACTTTATGGAGTTCTCCAGAAGCTTGTTCTTCTTTTCAACGTCAGCCTGGGAACGCTCGACGCTCTGAAGCTTACTTTCCAGCTCGGTGAACCTATTCTTTTCCTCCTCGATCTCTTTGTTCAGCCTTACCACTTTGGCCCAGACCTCATAGTTCTCCTTCTCAAGGCTGCAAAAAAAAAAGGGAAGTGATGTCAACAGGCAGGGCAGGCCCTACCGTTAGGAGAGTGAGGCAACTGCCTCGGGCGGCAGGTGATGGGAGGATTTCAGTGATAGCTTTCCCCACTTCTCCCCAGCCCTTCCTCCTGAGCCCTTGGCCATTCTGTTGGAGATCAAAGCAGGCCTGTCACATGCAGCCTTAAACTGGCCTGCTGCCCTCAGGGGCAACTATCCCATTGCCAGCGTTGAAGCTAATTTCAACTGCCAATCCACTTAGTTTCTATACATGGAATGGGAGATGCCATCTTGTCAGCAGCGTAGCGTGGTTTGCTGGCAGCCGGGGCATGGAGGATGGACGCAGCCATTCTGTGGTATTATTACTGTTCTGCCTTCCTCAACATGGTGCTCTCTGTGGTAGCTTTGGGCTGCTACTTGCATCTGCTCTACCCAGCACAGCCCTAGGATGCCGTAGCTGATGGGAAGATGGCTGGATGGACACTGGGGCTGGTGGAAGATCAGGAGAGCCCAAAGTTCAGGAAGGATGCTGAAGATGGTTCAAGCACCCGGCAAACAGCCACATTCTGTATTTGCAGGTTTATCCATTAAGAGATCAATTTGATGGGAGTAAGAAATGATATATAAATGACACTTGTTTTCCATAATTCTTTGGGGAAATTTCTGGGGTGGGGAGGAGAGAATATGCATTCTTTTTGATGACTGCAGGGCATTGGGATTAGATGAAATACAAAAAAATACATACTATAATAACAAACAATAACAACACCCCCCCCCCAAGAATATTATTGTTCTGGGGATTAAAGGAGGAATGGGGGGGGGGGAGAACCATGTACTGTGAGCTCCATGGAGAAAAAGGTGCAGTGAGAATGGAACAAATAAATAATAAAATAAAACTATCAGCTTCAGAGAGAAACTGATTCAACCGAGATATTTGCATTACCTCCTAATTTGCTCTTCATAGTCCTTTTTCTGTGACTCCATCTCCTCCTTCAGCTCCGCAATCATCTTCCTAAGCACTTCGGGGTCCTCTGAATGGCAGCCCCTGCTTTCAGGACTGGGGTTTGCAACCACTGTCCCGTTTTGCCCAGGATGAGGAATGTCATGTATTGGAGAACCCTGTCCTGAAATTTCACTAATCTGGTCCAATGGTCTCTCATTCTGGGCCTCCTTCCTCCTTTCCATCGCTGAACCACTGGTGGGGTGGGAGTTGGAAGCCTGTGGGAGATTGAACCACTTGGACAGACCCCCTGAGAGGGTCCTTTTGTGGGCACCTGTAGATGAAACAGGCTGCAGGCCGGCTGGGGAAGGCGAGGACCAAAATTCACTGTTGAAAATCTCATTTCCATCCGTGCTTTGGTTCCCTCTGTTGGAGGAAAGGAAGGAAAAGCATTTCCTGCTGGGAAGTGTCTGAGTCCTTTTCCTGGGCTCTTCTGTCCACGTCCCCAAAACGTCGCTGGGCTGCGTCTCCCCGTTACCTTCTGCCGCCTCAGCTGACCCGGCAGCCGATTCGGAGATGGAGACGCCAGGGTTGTCTTTCTGAAAGAGAAGAGAGAAACCTTCAAGCAAATGCCGAGGCCAAACTAGACCCCGGAAGGGAAGGGCTGTTTTTCAAGCAAATCAGTGCAACCGCACTTGGAATACTGCATCCAGTTCTGGTCGCCTCCCTTCAAAAAGAACATTATAGAGCTGGAAAAGGTTCAGAAAAGGGCGACCCAAATGATCTTTATTCTTTTAAGAGGGATTCAAGGGAACTTACTGAGACAGACTGAACTGTACAATAGTGAGAGGCTTACACAAGCCTGCAACCAGCTATCTGCTTTGCGTGTAAAAAGGAGAATGTAAACTCTGCTCAGTAAAGGAACTTGTTAGTGCAAGTTAGGAAGGATATTAATAAACAATATATCTTCTCCTGCCTCCCTGCACTTTCCCACAGCTTGCTTGTTTATAATAATAATAATAATAATAATTTATTATTTATACCCCGCCCATCTGGCTGGGCCTCCCCAGCCACTCTGGGCGGCTTCCATAGAAACCAAAAATACAATAAAATATCACACGTTAAAAACTTCCCTGAACAGGGCTGCCTTAAGATGTCTTCTGAATGTCAGGTAGTTGTTTATCGCTTTGACA
Source organism: Podarcis bocagei (assembly GCF_964188305.1). NCBI lineage: Eukaryota > Metazoa > Chordata > Lepidosauria > Squamata > Lacertidae > Podarcis > Podarcis bocagei. The sequence goes on along the minus strand of NC_138132.1, from coordinate 88,277,814 downwards.
TCTGCTGGAAGGGCGTTCCACAGGGCGGGCGCCACTACCGAGAAGGCCCTCTGCCTGGTTCCCTGGTTCCCATAGGTTGCATCTGGTTCGCCCCTGTGAGAACAGGATACTGGACCAGATGGGTCATTGGCCTCATCCAGCAGGCTCTTCTGAGATTCACGCCTTGGAAACCATTTCGGCTCCATTTGCCACTAGTGAAGTCTTGTCGCTGTGGCTCATTTTGCGTTTGCATCTCGCTCTGCCTGCCTTTATTTGTTTCCATATCCCTAGTGCATTGTGTTAGATTTCATGTTGCTTTTTCGTTGTTTTGGAAGCCACTTTGTCGATTCTGTAAGCAACTAAATGAATGCGCATCACACCCCCTGCGGCGCATGGGTAAGACGCAGAGGCCACGAAGAAAGACGGAGAGGCAGTGTGGTGCAGTGGTCAGAGTGCCAGGGTTCAAATCCCCACTCAGACAGGAAGCTCACTGGGTGAACTCAGGCCACTCACTCACTCTCAGCCTTGCCTACCTCGCAGGGTGGTTGCAAGGATAAAATGGGGGGGGGGAGAAATATGTACGCAGCCTTGAGCTTTTTGGAAGAAAGAAAGGTGGGGTACAAATTAATAAATAATAATAAAAATAAAGGCTGCTCACGATTTGCCGCTGGAGAGTCCTGCTCCCCGCCCTGGCCATGAGCGGCCTCTGGGCGGCATCCCAGCCGACGGAGCTGCGAGGAACTGGGGATTTATTGGAGTCACTCTTCTGCAGAGACGGAGCAGGAGCCACGTCTTTCGATATGGGGAGGAGCTTTTCATGGTCGCTGATCAAGGTTGACATCACTTTCTGGATCTGGGGAGTGCCTGCGGGGGGGGGGGGAGGAACACACCAAAGGATCATGCTAGGTAGAAGGGTGGGGAATGGTGCCACGGATCCCCTGGGTTGGTTACGGGGACCCCCTGGGGCCCCAGGACCACCAATTGGGAGACACTGATCTATACAATATCAGCTTCATTTAATAATATAGAAATGTAGGTTGCACTAACATACCGTATTTTTCGCTCTATAAGACCATAAGACGCGCCTAGTTTTCAGAGGGGGAATGCAAGAAAAAAAGTATTCTTTAAAGGGAGCGCTGAGCAGAGACTGTATGCCAGAAGCTAGAACAACGAGAGGGAGCGCAGAAATCCCTCTTGCTGTTTTCACTCAACACATTTCCCCTTACTTTTTAGGAGGGGAAAAGTGCGCCTTATAGAGCGCAAAATACAGTATATGAACATTTGCAAAATGGGGTGCACCTTGTTGGATAAATGGGGCACCTTGTTTCATCCAAACACCCCACCCTTCCACCCCATTGCACCTCTCATAATGGTGGCAGGGTCTTCTATCTTTGGTCTGATGAGATTCACTCCAAACACTGTCGCCAGATTCTCCACACTCATCTTGTTGGTGGAGGAACTCTGCTGGACTTCATGCAGGAACCTGCCAGAATCCGGAGGCCAGAAAATCGGAAAGTGAGAGTCCAGCAATAACAGGTCCATAGGAAAGTGAGAGTCCAGCAATAACGGGTCCATAGGTTTGTTTTTTATTATGATTACAGTCAACTCACAATTTGCATGGGGGTGGTGCCTAGGGCAGTGGGGCGAGTTGCATGTAAAGTCAAAATTGCATATAGTCCGTCTTGGCTGTGAGTCCTGGAAGACCTGCTCCCTGCACCATGCAGGCCTGTTCCCCTTGGCCTGGGAAGGTGGGTCCGGACTGACTCCAACTACAAAAGCAGCTGGGCTGGAGTATTGTTTAGGGGGCTGTGTCTGGAGGGCAGGAGGGTTGCTGTTATTGATATGAATTTTTGTATCTTTGTTTTAGATCTTTAGATTTCATGTGGAAATTGTTCAATTTGGCTGTTTGTTTTTTGAAGTTTTGTTTGTTGCTTATGACTGTAATTTTGTTATGTTGTGATTTTGGGGTTTTTTCATGTTATAAGCCACCTTGAACATGGTTTCAACTATCAAAAAGCAGCATACAAATAAAATTACGTATGTGCGTAGGTACTGAAAACAACCACTTGGAAGCGCAACTGTGCAAGCAATCTTGCCTCCAGGACCCAGCATGCCGAAAAGGTCTTGTTCCCCTCAAGCAAAAAATAGAGCTTTTATGCTCTCCCCCTTACATGAGTTTAATTTGTGCAATTTCAGCCGGCTTGCCGGCAGCACGCAAAGCTGAAATTACACATGCATGAGTTGCAAAATGACAGCATTTTACTTTATTTTTAAAAAACTAAAACACTTTCTCAGTTTAGCCTGTGCAAATGCTTCATCTGTGTATTGAGGGGAGAAAAGCATGCCTCCCGGCGCCAACTATTTTTTTAAAAGGTATTTTATTGCTTTTTTACATATAACAATTAATTCAACAAAACTTATAAACTTGATCCAACGATACCTACCATTTATATCTCCAGTGCCCACTTTGGGAACCTATTATTATTATTATTATTCAAATTTGTATATTGCCCTCCATGCAAAGATCACAGGATAGTTAACAACATAAAAATACAAAACAAGAACAAAACATACATATTAAAACAAAACCGGTGCTCTATACGTTCTTTCTACTTAGGGGGCTTGTCCCAGTCCTGAAGAATCTGAAAATTACCAAATGTTTCTGCTTACTTCTTTTTTGGACAAACAGAAGATTAAGATTTCCAGCTCTAACAATGTGAGGGTCCCAAAAGTTGGAACTGAAATTCACAGCACACTGTGGTCTGCAAATGAGTGCCCTGCCAGCGAGAGGGTTTGGGTGTGGCAACTTGTACATCTCCTGGTGTAAAATGGCGAGATGCAAATACAGTGGACGCTCGGGTTGCGAACGTGATCCGTACGGGAGGCACGTTCGCAACCCGCAGCGTTCGCAACCCACAGTGCCGTGTCTGCGCATGTGCGAGTCACGATTCGGCGCTTCTGCGCATGCGCCAAAACCCGGAAGTAACCCATTCCGGTACTTCCAGGTTTGGCACGATGCGCCACCCAAAAACACGCAACCTGAAGTGTCTGTAACCCGAGGTATGACTGTACATCAGTGAATGGGCACCTACCGGCAGATGTAACTGAGGAGGTTGTAATTGTCCCGAGGCAGAAGAGAGAGCTGCTTCACTAGCTGACGATGACCCTAGAAGAAGATAAGGCTGGGTTTTCAGTTGTCACAAGCATTTATCCCTAGCACAAAATAACATTGTCATTTCATAGAATCGTAAACTTGGAAGGGGACACAAAGACCCATCTAGTCCAGCCCCCCTGCAATGCAGGAATCACAGATAAAGGATTCCAAACAGACGACCACCAAACCTCCCTTTAAAAACCTTCTGAGGGAGTCTTTTTCAATATCAAAAGCTCTTATCCTTGCACTTGTCCCTACAAAGCATCGGTTCAAGTGGTTTTGCTTTTGCCCCCCCCGCTTTGTCCCAGAAAACCTGCTTCTTGGCAGTAAATTGGAACAAACATTGATCCAGAGAAAACTCGAGATTCAGCAGTAAACAGCGGGTTTGGGGGTGGGATGCAACTGAGCAAGCAAAAGTGTGGGTGAGCCCTAAGTCTTTGAACGCAATCAACATACATGGTTTTCCTTATGCCAATAGCAGCTGGGCAGGGGGAAGCCTGAGCAGCTTCAGGGGGGGGCATGGTCAAAAGATTAACTCTTTTTCTCCTTGCTAAGGCACTGGCAAGAATCTCAGAAAGCGCTGTTTGCATTTCAATGGGAGGCTTCATTGGCTTCAATAGGAACTTCCTGTGACATGCAAAGAGCAGCTTTGGAGGTGCAATTTTTGTGAGGACTGTGGGAGGGAGAGAAAGTGAATACAGTCGTACTTTGGATCCCGAACACCTTGCGAGTTCAACGTTTTGGCTCCTGATCGCCACAAACCTGGAAGTGAGTGTTCAGGTTTGTGAACGTTCTTTGGAACCCAAACGTCTGACGGGGCTTCCGCGGCTTCTGATTGGCTGTAGGAGATTCCTGCAGCCAATCGGAAGACGCGCCTTGGTTTCTGAACACTTTGGAAGTCGAACGGACTTCCGGAACGGATTCCGTTCGACTTCCGAGGTACCACTGTAGTGCCCTTAGAGGTGCGTCCCAAGGCAGCTCAGGCTGTTTACATAACCCATAGAATAAGTGTGCACATTCACTGCATCCTGGAAAGTAACATGAGAATACTGACAAGAGGTGCGTTATTCCGAACCTTTGCCTGATCAGCCGTCAGAAGCTGGCCGCACAAGAGGAAGTCCTCATACTGTGTCCAAGGTATGGCAGGCTCAGGGAGTTCCCTGAGGTAGAGTTTAAGCAGAGAAGCCACCGTGTGCACGTCTGTGTCTCTGCAAAATAAGGAAAGGAGATAAAGAGGCATGCAAAAGACCTTGCTACTGGCAGGAGCAGACCCCACAAACAGTGCTGGGAAAACGGGAACATGTCATACCCATGCAACTCTAGGTTTCACTTTAAGGAACTTCAAAAGTGGGGCATAATTCAGCACCCACATAGAACACCATATCAAAATACTTTTATTCCAGCATTTCTCTGAAGGCATGCATGTGAGCCTAAACCATGGATAGGCAAACTAAGGCCCGGGGGCAGGATGAGGCCCAATCCCCTTCTCAATCCGGCCTGCGGATGATCCAGGAATCAGTGTGTCTTTACGTGAGTAGAATGTGTCCTTTTATTTAAAATGCATCTCTGAGTTATTTGTGGGGCATAGGAATTCATTCCCCCCCCCCAAAAAAAAAATAGTCTGGCCCACCACATGGTCTGAGGGACAGTGGGCCAGCCCACGGCTGAAAAAGGTTGCTGACCCCTGGCCTAAAGTGTGGGGAGAATGTGGGGTGTGAAATCCCAGAACCGGCAGCCTTGGATTCCCTTGAGAAATACGCCACCTACTGGTCAAAGGACGGCCTCTCTCCCGCGTCAAAGGCATCCCGCAACTCTTTCACCAGGTTGTCCTGGCCAGGAAGTCGGAAGATGCCCTCTTCGTACAGGCCGTGCTTCCTGATGAACTCTGCACATTTCTCAACCAAGATGGGGACCTGATGCTTCCCAAATTTCTGCTCATATACCATGGTCTCCACCAGCTGTTGGCCAAAAACCACTGGGGGGGGGAGAAGAAGACACAAAAGAAAGATAGGTTCTCACAATGTCCTGTTCTGGAACCAGCCCACTTAATCCTCAGTTCTGTTTCTGCATCCCTATAGATCAGGCTGCCCAGATTTTACAGACTAAGACTCCCGTCAGCCATATGATGCTGCTCTGATGGGAGCAGGGATGGGTTGATGGGAGTTGTAATCCAAAAGTGGGAGCAGTGGGTCTCAACCTTTTTCAGACCACTGCCCCCTTGTTTCCATAAATTCACCCCCAGTGCCCCCCGACCCCATACTACCCTATAAAAAGCATCATTCAGAACAGTGGTTTACACAACCCACTAAGGCACCAGGTTGGGGAGCAAGTCTGACGCAGATGATCCTTCACTGAAATTCTGTGGAATTCAAAATACAGAAGTGCAAATGATGAAACAACAAAGTACTTTTGCATTTTTAAAAAGATGAGAGTACAAATGATGAAATAACACAAAAAACCTTACTACCTACTACAACAGCCCTGCAATGCGGGTTCCTCTCATCCCCCTGTGGTAGATGAGAGGGGGAAGAGTAGTAGCTTTTCTAAGACCACCTACTGAGTATTGCAGAGGTGAGATTTGAATGAGAGACTTCCTTGACTCACAGCTCAGCCATTCCTGCCAGTTTATTTCACCACTTTAGAGACAAAAGCTTTTCAGTGGCTCTTGGCATTTGGCAAGTCAAGTCCTGCTGTATAATACACAGAGAGCAGTGGCGGACTTTGGGCTTTAAAATTTCAGCAGCACTCTGCGCAACACCAACATTCAGGCCCCCACCCCCTGCCTTCCATTGATCGTCATTGTTGCAGTGTCCCCTGCAACACCCTTTCAGCTCAGTGCCCAGGGCGGGCAAACCGGTTACGCTCTCCTAAATCCGCCTCTTCAGAGAGCTCCTGGCGCATTTGTGGGCACTGCTGCTGCAGCAGTCAAAACGAAGCCACTCTGTGGCAGCTTGCGCTCTGCATGGAATTTCTAAGAGGCTGGCATTTAAGGAGCCAGAAGTACCTTTCCTGTGGGCCATGGGCTGCTGCTGCTTCTTCCTGTACTCCCAGCAAAAGAACATCTCCAGGTCTGGAAAGCAAAAGCCCAACTCCCAGCCCTTCATCGGGAGTCCAGGCAGGAAGAGGATGGCACAACCAGCAAAGGACTTCAGAACTTGCTTCTATGCCTTTAGACAGGCTCCTGTTCTCATCCTTGCTTCCAGATTCTGAAGGAAATCCTGGAGTCTCTTCCCTTTCCAAATCAGCCCAGCATCCACACATCCTTCTTCCCAGGAAGGTCGAGAGGGGCAAGGATCTGACAAAGAGCTCTTTGGCTTTTTGAGAACCATCATAAACCTGTCATTGTACACAGTAAACGGGTGCTTCCTTCCATTACTCCTGCATATGACTTCCTTCACTCAGGCTGAAGCTGCCCTCTCCACATCACGGCTCCCTTCTTTGCAGCAAAAGAAAGAGCCAGTCATTTCCCTCCAAAACGGCGCCACGATTCAGGGCTAGTCAGTCTGGGGCCTGGGATCACATCTCGCCTTCTGCCTTGAAATTACGGCACAGCCTTCGAAAGGGAGGGCGTTCGCAGCCTGCCTCCCCCAGTTGTTACGAGGCCAAAGACTAAAGCACTTTGAAAAAATCAATATGCTCTGCAGGAGCCCAAAGTCTCTCCGACAGGAATACGGCTGTGTCAGTGATGACGCTGCCCTTGTCAGAGTCAGGGCTCTGAAGCCTGCAGCTGAGTCAAGGTCTACAGTGACGAGGGGCTAGCAGACTGGCTCTGAATGGGCTCTTCATGAGGTGGCCTGGGAAGCCCAGCCATCTGCCAGTAACAGGCGCAAGCGTCTCTGGGTCCTCGTCACATCAAGGCCTCCTTGTCTTCACTACTAAGGTGGCCTCTTGTTGCCAAGGCCAAACTAATTACAAAATTATGCATGCTTTATTTTGCATACCACCACAGAGGCAGTATGTTGGAAATATGGAGTATAAATAATATGCATATTTGTTTTATTTATTTCCTGCATTTGTGTCCCACTTTCTTTCCTCCAAGGTTGTCCCCGTCTTCGTGTACAGTGGTACCTCGGGTTAAGCATTTAATTCATTCCATAGGTCTGTTCTTAACCTGAAAACTGTTCTTAACCTGAAGCACCACTTTAGCTAATGGGGCCTCCAGCTGCCGCCGCGCCGCAGCAGCACGAATTCTGTACTTATCCTGAAGCAAAGTTCTTAACCTTAAGCACTATTTCTGGGTTAGCGGAGTGTGTAACCTGAAGCGTATGTAACCCGAGGTACCACTGTAATCCCAACAACCCTGTGAGGTAGGTTAGGCTGAGAGGCAGTGACTGGCCCCCAGGGTCACCCAGCGAGCGTCATTGCCAAGTGGGGATTTGAACGCAGGTCTCCCAGTTCTTAGTCCGACACTAACCCCTACATGACTCATTCACCCACCCCAGGAACATTCAACTGGCAATCAGGGGCTAAATACGGATCTTCCATACTCATTTTCCAGCACCCAAAGGTAAAAGGTAAAGGACCCCTGGATGGTTAAGTCCAGTCAAAGGCGACTATGGGGTTGCAGTGCTCATCTCGCTTTCAGGCCGAGGGAGCTGGCGTTTGTTCACAGACAGCTTTCCAGGTCATGTGGCCAGCAGGACGATACCACTTTTGGCAGAACGGAACACTGTGATGGAAGCCAGAGCACAAGGAAACACCCTTTACCTTCCCACTGCAGCAGTACCTATTTATCTACTTGCACTGGTGTGCTTTTGAACTGCTAGGTTGGCAGGAGCTGGGGCAGAGCAACGGGAGCTCACCCCATCGTGGTGATTCAAACCGCCGGCCTACTGATTGGCAAGCCCAAGAGGCTCAGTGGTTTAGACCACAGCGCCACCCACATCCTTAGTGCCAAAAGCACCTTGCTCACACCTGGCTCTTCAGCATGCGTGTGTGCTTTTAGGACTCATCTGATTTTTAAGATTGCAAATTATTTTTAATTGTTTTTAATACAGTGGTATCTCGGGTTACATACGCTTCAGGTTACAGACTTCACTAACCCAGAAATAGTACCTCAGGTTAAGAACTTTGCTTCAGGATAAGAACAGAAATCATGCTCCGGCGGTGCGGCAGCAGCAGGAGGCCCCATTAGCTAAAGTGGTGCTTCAGGTTAAGAACAGTTTGAGGTTAAGAACAGACCTCCGGAACGAATTAAGTACTTAACCCGAGGTACCACTGTATTGTGTTTTAATGATGCCACCCAACTCTGGGATCTTGGGGTGAAGGGCAGGTTAATGAATAGCAGAACAACAACTCGTGCATTGCTGAGGCTGGCCACGACACAGCTCTCACAATGCTGCAACCCCACAGCTTTCTCACATCCTCAGAGTTTCAGAAACCTCCATCACAGGAAATTTTATCCTGCGACTTCCCGCAGTGATGAAGATGTAAAGCTAAAAGGTGGGAATGTCTCTTGTCCTACTGAAATGGATGGAAAGTGCATTAAACCAACAGCATGTTGATACAAAAGAGCTTTGCATCCCCCTTTACCTCCTAAGGGAGACCCCACCATGCGGCGGAGGGATTTCACCCAGTCCTCCATGTCAGACTGGGAACTGGCCATCAGCACGTAAGAGTCTTGTCCCACACGATTCTGGTCTCCAGAGATGCCTGCGTGGGGGTGGAAAAAAGCAAGTTACTCTTCCTGAAAAGTGGAGAAACCACTGCAGATGGATTTCTCTCCCTACTAATGTCTTTCCCCAACAGGCTTTTGCCTGTAAAATATGGCAGCGACTCAGAGGAGCAGTGCTTCCCCAGGGCTGAATCCAAAAAAGGCACTTAAAATCAACATTTATTCAGAGCTAGCTTTTTTTTAAAAAATGAGAAACAGCAGTTCTGGCCACTCCCTGCTTTGTTCCAAAAAACTCCTCCCCAGTGTGCGCTAAAGGTAAAGGGACCCCTGATCATTAGGTCCAGTCACGGCCAACTCTGGGGTTGCGGCGCTCATCTCGCTTTATTGGCCGAGGGAGCCAGCGTACAGCTTCCGGGTCATGTGGCCAGCAGGACTAAGCCGCTTCTGGCGAACCAGAGCAGCATACGGAAACGCCGCTTACCTTCCCGCTGGAGAGGTACCTATTTATCTACTTGCACTTGGATGTGCTTTCGAACTGCTAGGTAGGCAGGAGCAGGGACCGAAAAACGGGAGCTCACCCCGTCACGGGGATTCGAACCGCCGACCTTCTGATCGGCAAGTCCTAGGCTCTGTGGTTTGACCCACAGCGCCACCTGCGTCCCTAAGCGGGGGTTATTGTTTTGTTGTTTTGGTTTAAATATTCACTTGTGTTTCACCTTGTATTTTATTCTGTGAACTACCCTGGGATCTCTTGATGAAGAGCGGCAATATAAATTTAATAAATCATAATAGCAATAATAATACCCTGTGAAAAGCATGATTCAGCTTTAAGCACAACCCGCTAAGGAAGGTAACAACACAACGAAATTAAAACCGCTAACAGTTAATTGCACATTTATTCAAAACCCCGTTTAAACAAATTAATTCAACAAAAGTGATGAACTTGATGCAATGAAACCAGCCCCGCTGCTGCCTGCTTGCCTCTTAGCACCCACCTACGTAATCCCCCCACCCCAGGGGGGAGGTACCACCCACTTTGGAAGCCACTGCCCTGCATGGGCTCCTATCTATCAAAGATGCATCGTTTTAAATTCTCTTTGCCTTGCGTGCTAGTAGGGAAAGGCTTGCAGAGAGGATTCTTCGGCAAGAAGAATTCTTCTGCAAGCAGGGCCTTCTCAACATTGGCTCCGGCCTGGTGGAACGCTCTATCTCATGAGACCAGGGCCCTGCGGGATCTGATTTCTTTCCGCAGGGCCTGTAAGACAGAGTTGTTCCGCCTAGCCTTTGGCTTAGAATCAGTTTGATTCCCTCCCCCTCTTTCTTTTTCCTTTCTCCTGTGAAGAGGCTGCATCTTAATGTTTTAATGTTGTATTTTAATATTGTTTTTTAAATTGTATTTTAATCAACTTGTTTTTATTATCGGTTGTTAGCCACCCTGAGCCCGGTCTTGGCTGGGGAGGGCGGGGTATAAATAAAATTTATTATTATTATTTTAATTATTATTATTATTCTGGGAAACTCCCTTCCTTGTGTGCAACAGATGGGGTGGACTTCAGCCAGTGGCACGCCAACCTTGTTATTGGGGCCGGGGTCAGAGCACAGCAGAGGTTATATTTTCTAAGAATCCTCCAGAAAAACAATCTTTCAAAGGCCCTGTTGATGGCAGTTTACCATTGTACTGTGGAGAGTGTATTAACTTAAGATCTGTGTGTGTGGTTTGGGAGCTGCACAGCCAGGGAAAAAAACAATGCTGTCCAGGGTTGTAAAGACTGCGGAGAGAATAACTGGGTGCACTCTTCCCACCTTGGATCAAATCTATGCTTCCAGGTGCCATAAGAAAGCTGCAGAGATAGCGCAGGATAGTGCGCACCCCGGAAATGATCTCTTTTAGCTTCTGCCTTCTGGAAGAAGGTACAGGGTTATAAAGACTAGGACTAGCCGCCTGAGGAACAGTTTTTACCCAACCCAACTGCGATTTTGGTTTTAAACGCAGTGTAAGGAGTCTCTATGGGAGTATATTGTATTTAAGAATGGGGTATCAGAGTTTTTAGGGGGCTAACCATGTTGGGATAGCTGGGATAGCAGGCTTGTTGGGTTTTGAATGTCTTATGTAGATTTTTCAATTTCGTTGTTCTGTATGGGGCAATGACAATAAAGATTATAGTATCATATCGTATCGTAGCAAATTTGAATCCTCTTAAGAACATAAGGAGAGCACCTGCTGGATCAGGCCATTGGCCCATCTAGTCCAGCACCCTGTTCTCACAGTGGCCAACCAGATGCCCCCAAGGGAAACTTGCAAGCAGGATCCAAATGCAAGAGCCCCCCTCCCCTCCTGTGGTTTCCAGCAACTGGGTTCAGAAACATGACTGCCTCCCATGGGCTTATACCTCCATAAATTTGTCTAATCCTCTTTTGAAACCACCTATAGGTTTGGTGCCCATCACTGCTTCCTGCAGGAGTGAGTTCCATAGTTTAACGATGTGCTGCAGGAAGACATTCTTTCTTTCTTTCCTCCTGCTGAGGGAAGCAAGAGAGGTTTGGAGATTCTTAACTGAATGAAAGTTCCAAGGGCGCCATAGAGGGAAGCCATGACTGTAATCTGGTTTAACTGGGTGGCATGGGCGAAGAAGAGCAAAGACAGGAGGACTGAAATTGCCATAGAAATATATAAAAATAAAATTAAAAAATTGTCCAGTAGCATCTTAGAGGCCCTAAGGCGCTACTGGACAATTTTATATATATATATGTATGTGTGTGTGTATATATATATATATATATATATATATATATATCTACTGCATCAGAGGGATGCGGGTGGCGCTGTGGGTTAAACCACAGAGCCTAGGACTTGCCGATCGGAAGGTCGGTGGTTCTAATCCCTGCGATGGGGTGAGCTCCCATTGCTCGGTCCCTGCTCCTGCCCACCTAGCAGTTTGAAAGCACGTCAAAGTGCAAGTAGATAAATAGGTAGCGCTCCGGCGGGAAGGTAAACGGCATTTCCGTGCACTGCTCTGATTTGCCAGAAGCGGCTTAGTCATGCTGGCCACATGACCCAGAAGCTGTCTGCGGACAAACGCTGGCTCCCTCGGCCTATAGAGCGAGATGAGTGCCGCAACCCCAGAGTCATCCGGGACTGGACCTAATGGTCAGGGGTCCCTTTACCTTACTGCGTCAGACCAACACGGCTACCTACCTGAATCTGAAATTGCCATGCCATTGAGGGCTGCTCACCTTGGATGATTTCAAAGATAAATCTCCCCACTTCATCAGAGCCTGTGGCTGCCACCTCCCTGATGGAACTTCCATGAAGGCGTATCGATCCCTGAAACCAGAAACAGCAGCAAGTGTGAAACATAAAGCAATATTTTATGATTTGTAAATTAAGTGAGTATATAGAATTGGCAAAATTAACTTCAATTATAAGATATCAATCAAATCAAAAGTTAAGAATGGAGTGGAAGTATTTCGAAGATTATATGTCAAAATATTGTTCTAAAAATTACATGTTAATAGGCTTAGAATAAAAAATGTAAGCAATAACAAAACAAATAAAGAAAGAAAAATCAGAATTTAACAAAAATAATTTATTATAAAATGCAAGGAAAAAATGGTAGAAAGAAATATACAGAAGTTGAATTGCTGTGGAGGGAAGTAGAGGGTGGGAGATGAGTTTTATAATTAAGTGTATTCAACTGTTGTAATTTAGATATTATATTTTATGTCAGGGAATCATTGGGAATTTTGTATATATGTTATTATGTATTATGTATTATGTATATATGTTATGTATATATGTATTATGTATATATGTTAAGTTTCAATAAAGATCTTTGAAAACAAACAAAAAAAGCAATATTTTATGATTGACAGTTGAATGGACTCCCTTGGAAGGTGGTGGACTCTTCTTTGCTGAAAGTTTCTAAAACAGAGTTTGGGTGGCCAGGCCTGTCACTGATTCTTCAGCTGTGATTCCAGCATTGCAGAGGGTTGGACTAGATGGCCCTTAGGGTCCCTTCCCAATCTACGATTCTATGATTCTATTACTCCCCACTCCCTCATCCAGAAAGGAACAGAAAATCAGTCCCTGTTTTTTGCAAGGGGAAAATATTTTTGAGAAACTGGGTGGCCGGGGGCAGGCAGGGTAGAATTTCAACCCTGCCCCAATGAAGGGAGACACAGCCTTTTATTCATGAAGAGCTCAGACGACAACGTCATGAGTCAGGGCAGTCACGGGGAAAAGGCAGATGATTTGAGCCGAACTGGTAGCAAGGGCTGCCTTGGGTGTTTTCATGGTTACTCAACTGTATTGCACTTAAAAATAAAAATAAAAAGGTGCAAAGTATTTTTATTGTGAAGATTGCACATCATCGCCAGATAACTCGTGGGTGTGACAGATTAAGTGTGTGGGGCTGCAGGGTCTTTTCCTGCCACAGGAAGCACCGTGGTAGAAGTCAAAGGCAGGAGGAGGTTGAAGCAGACGTGTGGGTGGAGCGAGACCCAGGACGGACCTGTGCAAATGGGAAGTGAAATCAGAAGAGAGGAACTATATTGGTGGGGGCAGAGAAGCCGAGCAGATTCAGGCAGATGAGACTGCTGTTAAGGGAGAAATCTGAGGGCTCCCTTGGACAAAGAACAAGGACACCAGCCAGGAATACCAGAGCAAAACAGCAGCCAGTAGGCTTGGTCTTTATTGAAGACTGTCGCGACAGGACTCCCAACTGCCACAAGGTGGAACAAGATGGAAGCCCCGAACAAAAGAGCCCCCAAACTTTTATTAGCTGCTAATCCCCATGTTACAGCCCCCCCCCAAACTACATCACTAATACATCATGAAAGGGGAGGTCTGGTGGCAGTAATCTGAGCATCCTGGACCCTGCCCCATGGTTCCCCTTGCCCTCCACCAAACACCCATCAAGTGTAACAAAAAGAGATCTTTACATTTCCCTGTTTCCCAGCCAAGTGAATCACACCCTTTTGTCTTCATCTGGGTTTGTTATTTCTGGAATGGCTACCTGCCTGGCACTCAGGTGTCAGGATTCCAGGAATTATCACTCAGGCAGAGGGGCTGCTGAGTAGCTGAGCTCACATGTCTATATGAATTTCTGAAGTTTCCCCAGTGAGCCAGTACAGTGGTACCTCAGGTTAAGTACTTAATTCGTTCCGGAGGTCCGTACTTAACGTGAAACTGTTCTTAACCTGAAGCTCCACTTTAGCTAATGGGGCCTCCTCCTGCTGCCGTGCTGCCGGAGCCCAATTTCTGTTCTCATCCTGAAGCAAAGTTCTTAACCTGAAGCACTATTTCTGGGTTAGCGGAGTCTGTAACCTGAAGCATATGTAACCTGAAGCGTATGTAACCTGAGGTACCACTGTACATAGATACATTTATCAGTGAATTCTTACATTTGGTATTGTGCAGCAAAGGCCCTTTGAATAGATGTGATGTGTTTTGTGAGGACAAATCACAAAAGTCACAAAAGCGGTTGTGCTGATTTTGGTAGTGGGCTGCATGTGCATGATATCTGCTGGAGGGGCAACCACCCCCCAACCTATACATAAATTCCTGCAACACTGCCAACTGTTTAACCAGCCCCTGATCCTGCGCCTTTGATGGCAGTTCATCTCCACCACACCATGAAAGCTTCTTCCTGCAGGGCAAGGGGTTGGGCCAGATTACTCTTGGGAACCCTTCCAGCTCTACAATTCTGTGATTCTAGGTGACTACCTACGGATCTCTGCAGATTTTGACCTGCTGCTCAAAGCACAGGATCTGGGCCCATGTTCCTCTATTTTAGGGGGTCATGATTTGTTTGGGGCACAGTGTTTATTAAAAGTCAGTCGGCACCCCAGTGAAGAGTTTCTTGAGCAGGGGCTGACAAGATCACTGCCAATGAGTGAGGGTCTTTAGAGGTAATTTGGTTTGGGGTGGGAGGGAAGGAAGCTTTCGCCACCCCCAGCAGTGTGCAGAAAAGTAAGAAAAAAAGAACTGTCTTGGTGAGTCAGAGCAAAGTGCATCTTTCTAGGCCAGGGATTGGCAACCTGCAGCCCATCGGCCACAAGCGGCCCAAGGGGGTCGTTTAAACGCCCCATGAGCTGCCCACGAACCGAGCTGCCCGCTCAGCGAGTCCCTGTGTGCTGCGCTAAACTGGCGCAGCACAGAGTGGGGACTTGCTTCCGTGGCATTGAAAATCACGTCTGCACAGATGCGGACACTGGAAATCGCATCTGCTCAGACGCAGACATGACCTACCCACGGAGCAATCTCCACGCGAGGTAAACCTTGCCAACCCCTGTTCTAGGCCCCCATTTTATGGTTAGCCCACTGCCCCTGAGAAGCAGCGGCAGAGGCATAAAGGCGACAGTGACCGCTCTCTGTGCCCAGCATCAGACATAGACTTCTCTTGAAGATGGAAGTTCTATTCAGGAGCCCTTTGAAAAGACTTGTCCTTGGTGAATTTTACTCATGCTATTAAACATTTGCCCACTACTAAAGCTTGTGGGAGTGAGCTCCCCAGTGGTAGAATCCACTTAAGGGGGCAGCTTATCATTTTGCAAACATTCTACAAACGTTTTCTAGCAAACTTTCTGGTGACGGCGTCACAAAATCTAGTTTCGTGAATCTTAATCTACATCATGAAAAAAGGAGAATATATAGTCCACCAGTGTAATACCAGCTGCTCTGTGAAATGGGGAAGGAAGCTGGGTATATATTTAGCTTATGACGCCGGCAACTTGTTCAGCGCTTAAAACATGAAAATGCCACCAAGGCTGTGTACACATTGCCAGCTAAAAATGCAGCTGTGTCATTGTTCTTCTCAATTCAGATTGAAGCTGGTTTTGGGGGGAAATGTATCAAAATGCAGTTTTCCACAAGCAACAACAGGATAGATATGGGATGTGGCCGACTACCAACGTCAGCAGTGGGATGCCACTAGATGCAGAGGAAACCAACAAGGCCTTATATTGGATAACATTACCAAAGAAGTTTAAAGTTCAGAATCTGGTTCACACTTTATCAGAGCTGTAGGATAGTGAGATCTGCGTAAGCAAGGAGGAGCCTCCACACGCCCTGCCCCAGCCCCTCCCCACAGCCAGGAGAAGGACCACCAGCTCCCCTCATCCTTTTGCCCACTTTCCCTGAATCTTAGTTTGTCATATTGTCCAGAGCACGAATCATGGTTTTTAGGAAACAGTGGTTGGTTTCAAAAGAAGGCTACATCAAACCACGGTTTGCCCATCTCCCCTGCCCTTCCCACATCTGCACTACAGGGGCAAAAAAAGAGCCCCCCCCCCGCCACCCTTTGGATTTTGCCCCTGCAAGATTCCTTCCCATACAAGCTAGCAGAGAAAAGCAGCTCCACTAGCTTGCAAGTGGGGCAGGTGGGACAGAAGAGAACTTGCAGGAGTCAAGCCGGAATCACTTCTCCGGCTCGGATTTCAATCTGAGCCAGGGAAGAATTCGGGGGCTGCTCCATCTTGCCTCTCTCTTCAGAGGTGTGACAATATAATCAGCCCTCCCCCCCCCCAAGCTCACCTCACAAGAACTTCACTGACTTTGCTTTCACAGCCTCTCCTGCCACCAGGGCCGGCCCACTCATGGGGCTCTGTGAGGCAGTTGCCTCAGGCGGCAGGCTTGGGACAGTAGGTAGGGGCAGCAGATCTGGGGGCCTCAAGGGCGCTCCCTTCACCACCTCCTGTGCTTATCACCCACTGCCCCACCACCTGCTCCTCTCCAGCTTCTTTTTTCTCCATATTCAGAGCACCAGGGGTTCCCCTGGCCATTTTCAGTCACCTCAGGTGGCTGTTGGGCCTCAAATGGCAGAACATCCTGGGCCAGTTCTGCCTGAGACGGAGCTCTTTCCCCCTGGCCCATGGAGAGCCCAGACCACCAGGGCGATCCCTCTGGACCCTCTTCCTGAACAGTACCTGGGGCTTGAGGTCCTCTTCATCCTTGTAGTAATACAGGTGCTGCCCTTTCAGGACAAAGTACCTCTGCTGCCAGTTCTTGACGATGGAGCGCTGCTTCTTCAGCCAGCCGGCCTTCAGGGGCCTCTCCAGAAGGTTGGGAGGATGGGACCAGCTCCCCGAGCCCTTCGGGTCGACGGCCATCATGCTCTGAGAGCGGACTGGGGGAGAAGCAAGAGGCAGTGAGCTGGAGCAGGGAGAACACACACACACACCCCCAGAGCAAAGCCAGGGGGCGTTTCTGGCCCAGAAGTGGCTCAGGCCCGTCAGGGAGGAAAATCCACCATTGCACCGACAGAGCAAAGAGCAGAGGAGTGAGTCCAAGAAGATATTGCTGGCAGATGGCGGGGCTCACGGCAGCCGTAGCTTTGAGAAAGGAAGCCACCGCAGCTATTTGTTCAAATGGACTTCCTTTTTCCTGCGTGGGCGTTCATCTTCACAAATGCAGGCAAGCAACCAAAAGAAGCTGCCAACCAGGACATCAGATTTTCTTATTAAATGAGGCTGTTCAGGAATGAGGGAGACCTGCCGGGGGCCTTCCTTGGCAGCCACCAAGAAAAATCAGGACAGGACATTTGTGTCCCGTGCCAGGAATGCCACACTGGGCAAAAGATTCTTGCATTGCAGGGGGTTGGATGAGATGACTCTCCAACTGCATGATTCTAAACCTAATCAGATGTTCAGAAAGTTGATGGGAGTTTTAACCTGTTTTTAGTCTACAGTTATTTTAACTTTTGAATGTTTAAAATTGTTGTTGTTCATTCTTCTTATTGATAATTTGATTGTTATATCTTTGGGGATGTTAGAGGAGGAGGAATGTTCCTCCTGGGGGAGTTTGCACACTTTTGCCCCCCAGCTCTCACCTGTGACTCCTAAAAGCTGTCAGCGTGGGGGACAGTGGCCACACCTCAGGAAACAGCTCTCACTGGCCCACTAAACCAGGTGAGGGTAGCCAGTGGGCCTCAAACCCTCAGTGAGTTTGGGATTTCCCCCTGCATGTGCAGACAGGCTCCAGCAGATTGAGCGGATGAGACCAAGAGTGGGTCCAATGGTCAGAAAGGTGGTTTAATAATTATCATGAAGAAGAAGAAGAAGAAGAAGAAGAAGAAGAAGAAGAAGAAGAAGAAGAAGAAGAAGAAGAAGAGTAGTAGTAGTAGTAGTAGTAGTAGTAGTAGTAGTAGTAGTAGTAGTTTGGATTTGATATCCCGCTTTATCACTACCCTAAGGAGTCTCAAAGCGGCTAACATTCTCCTTTCCCTTCCTCCCCCACAACAAACACTCTGTGAGGTGAGTGAGGCTGAGAGACTTCAGAGAAGTGTGACTGGCCCAAGGTCACCCAACAGCTGCAGGTGGAGGAGCGGGGAAGCGAACCCGGTTCCCCAGAATACGAGTCCACCGCTCTTAACCACTACACCACACTGGCTCTTATTAGGCATAGAAAGGTGGTTTCTGCATGTGCTGTAGGAGGGAATTGAGCGGCAGATGAGGTTCATCCCCCTGGGAAGGAAGCCAGTTAGGCAAAGGAAAACTCTGGTTCCAAACCTCCACTGCTTTGCAGGATATCTTCAGGAGAAGAAATGGCCAAGGAGTAAACCCTATACAAATCTGGGGTGGAATCCCTAAGACAACTTGGATAGTGTGGGACTAGCAGAAATGACTGGCAGAATCCGAGACCGGGGAAAAGAGACGGAGGAAGAAGATTGGAAGAAATTTAAGAACTACCTTAAGAAATATTGTAAAATTTATGAATTTTAGAATAATGTGGCTTTTAAAATTAAACGGAGTACAGCTGTAAAGATTAAGTGAAAGGAAAGTAAGGATGAAAATTAGACAAAATCAAGGGTGAGGACTTGCTGAATTAAATTTTTGAAATGGGAATGCAGAAAGGGGAGGTATGAGGAGGTCGGTAAATAAGTTTTAAGAAAATAAGGTATTGAAATTATACTTGTTCTTTTTTATGTTGTTTTTGTTTGTGTGTGTGTGTATTGTTATGTTTGTTATAATCTGTAAAATCTTAATAAATATTTATTAAAGAAAAAAATAAGACAACTGGATAGAGCCTTGTACACCTCCTTCCAGCAACTCCTGTTGGTGCCAAACGTCTTGCACTGCTTTCCTTTGGGCCACATCAGTGAGGACAAGAGGAGCATCTTGTCCTCTGGGCAGACCATGAGGCTTGTGCCCCAGGGAGGTCACTTCAGTGCAGCTAACACAGCAGTTTGGCTTCACCCCTGGAGTCACACTCCATTGTCTCTTGAGACATAATAATAATAATAATAATAATAATAATAATAATAATAATAATAATAATAATAATAATAATAATAATAATAATTTATTTATACCCCGCCCATCTGGCTGAGTTTCCCAGCCACTCTGGGCAGCTCCCAACCGAGTGTTAAAAACAATCCAGCATTAAATATTAAAAACTTCCCTAAAGAGGGCTGCCTTCAAATGTCTTTTAAAGATAAGATAGCTGCTTATTTCTTTCACATCTGAAGGGAGGGCGTTCCACAGGGCAGGCACCACTACCAAGAAGGCCCTCTGCCTGGTTCCCTGTAACCTCACTTCTCGCAATGAGGGAACCGCCAGAAGGCCCTCGCCGCTGGATCACAGTATCCGGGCTGAACGATGGGGGTGGAGATGCTCCTTCAGATATACTGGACTGAGGCCGTTTAGGGCTTTAAAGGTCAGCACCAACACTTTGAATTGTGCTCGGAAACGTACTGGGAGCCTATGCAGATCTCTCAGGACCGGTGTTATGTGGTCCCGGCAGCCACTCCCAGTCACCAGTCTAGCTGCCGTCTTCTGGATTAATTGCAGTTTCCGGGTCACCTTCAAAGGTAGCCCCACATAGAGCGCATTGCAGTAGTCCAAGCGGGAGATAACCAGAGCATGCACCACTCTGGCGAGACAGTCCGCAGGCAGATAGGGTCTCAGCCTACGTACCAGATGGAGCTGGTAAACAGCTGCCCTGGACACAGATTTGACCTGTGCCTCCATGGACAGCTGTGAGTCCAAAATGACTCCCAGGCTGCGCACCTGGTCCTTCAGGGGCACAGTTACCCCATTCAGGACCAGGGAGTCCTCCACACTAGCCCGCCCCCTGTTCCCCCAAAACAGTACTTCTGTCTTGTCAGGATTCAACTTCAATCTGTTAGCCGCCATCCATCCTGCAACCGCCTCCAGGCACTCACACAGGACTTTCACCGCCTTCACTGGTTCTGATATTGACAACACACAACCCGAGCATAAGACTGAGGGGCTCACAGCATTCACACCCCAGATCTTTCTTCTCCATTAGTTGCAGCTTTGGATTCAGCACAGAACTAGCAGGTCTCTGTGTCTCTAGCGGCCAGCCTTCTTCCAGCGCAGCTCACCCACACTCTCTCTGGCTATTGTTCTCCTTCCTAGCAGCTGTGGGTGCTTGTGGAGGGAAGAAACCCATCCAATTGTCTAGAGGGCCCCATCATTTGGTTGTAGCATCTAACAAAGCAGTTTAACTTCACCCCTGGAGGTGCACTCCATTGTCTCTTGAGACACGACGGATGCCAACAACTTTTTAAAGCCATCTTGGCTGGTGGCCATGACAGCCTCCTATGGGAAATGGGGTGGGGTGGGGTGGGGACCTTTCTCTATCCACTTTCGCCATGCCATGCAGTTTTTTATATTTCTGTTGTGTTGCCTGGATCTCCACCCAGGCAGTGCCAGATTTACGTAGAAGCTAAACAAGCTATAGTCTAGGGCCCCATTCTCTTGGGGGCCCCTAAAAATTAAAGGGGAAAAAACCTGAATGTACATTTCCAAAATATAAGATAAAAAACAAATAAAATGGCTTTAGATACCTATTAGGTGCATAAATTACATAATAATAATAATAATAATAATAATAATAATAATAATAATAATAATAATTATTATTATTATTATTATTATTATTATTATTATTATTTATACCCTGCCCTCCCCAGCCAAGACTGCACTCAGGGGAGCTAACACCAGGTATAAAAGCAATTGATTAAAATACAACTTAAAAACAAGATTAAAATACAACATTAAGATGCAGTCTCATTTCAGAAGAAACTCAAATAAAAAACTTTTTGATAGCATATATTCAACACAAAAAACAGTGACAATTTGTTGTTGACAAAGGACAGCTGGACATATAAAGGGCCCCATGACCTTCAGTAGCTTAGGGCCTCATCAGACTTAAATCTGGCCCTGCATTCAGGCCATTCATTCCTCAACTTTGATGCCCCAAATCCCTTAGCAGGAGATGCTGTTGAAGCCAAGGCAACAACAGCAACAGCCCTATCAGGCTAAGGCTCCTCCCCAAAGTGTCAAGGGCTAAATTAGGCAGTTCAAATATTTGTTTCAGCAGAAACACAGCAGCCATCCAATAAGCTGCAAAGTGGAAATGAAACTGATTTGAGTGCGACTCTGCAGCTGCTGAGAGGTAAGCCAGAAACTAGGCAGACTCAACTGCCCAGGTCACGTGGGCTCTTGCTCAGGTTCAGTACTTCCAATACGGGGCCTGACCTGCTCTACAGGGCTGTTGTCACCAGGTAATGCATAAGACTCTCTCAAACTCCGTAAAGGTTAAGTATCATTATTAGCTAATGAGCTCCCTCTGCTGGAGGCTTGTGGATCAGGTTGTGGGTAAATGGAGAAGATGTGAATTCAACGCAGTGCAAACGCATCTTACAATGGGGTTCTGTTCCAAGAAGGGTTCTGTGTATACATGGAAAGTGTGTACAGTGGTACTTCGGGTTACAGACGCTTCAGGTTATAGACTCCGCCATAGCTGTCAACCATCCCTTATTTGGCGGGAAACTCCCTTATCCCAGCGCCGTGTCCTGCTGCTGTCCCTTATTGATGATGTCCCTTAAATTTCCCGGGTTTCAAAGGAAGCAGCTCCTCTCCCTCCCTCCCTGCCGGCCAGGGAGGAGGGAGGCTCCAACTGTGTTTCTTGGCTGCGTTGCTCACCCAATCAGGAGTCTAAGAAGGACTGGGGGGGTGGAGCTTGCATGCCCTGTGCCGATCAAATCGGCCGCGTTGCCTGGGGACTCGCCTTTGCTCAGCGCTTCCCAGGGAAGAGGTGACGGTGGTTTCCCTTACTGCATCCCCTTTGCCGGGTTGCTGCGCTGTGGGAACCACCCCTTGAGGCTTCGTTTGGCTGCTGGCTGGGCTTTCTGCCTTTGGCTCGGAGGGGCTCAGAAGTTGAACATACCCGTGCCTGGAAAATCCCTTATTTTGGCTGCTGATCCCTTATTTTTGAGGCTGCTGGTCCCTTATTTTCAAATCTGTAAGTTGACAGCTATGGACTCCACTAACCCAGAAATAGTACCTCCGGTTAAGAACTGTATACCTAAACCCTTGGAGCTGCCCCTGTGGTAAAGTGGGTGCAAGGAAGAGAGAAAATCCCCTTGCCTTCTAAAGTCCAAGTGTTGAACAGGCCTTGCCCAGCAAGCAAGGCAGAGAATTTAAAAGCACCTTTTGCACCAGAAAACCCAAGCAAATTCATGGAGGAGGAGAGGGCTATTGAGGGCTCCTAGCCACAAAGGCCATGCTCTTGCTTTACAGTTTTTACAGTTCAAGGCAGCCATGCTTCTGAATACCAGTTGCTGGAAACAGCGGCGGAGGAAGCCTCTTGGGCACCTGGGGTGGCGTGCCCAGTGTGGGGCGAACCACCCATAGGGGCGGGGTGTGCAGCACCCATAGGAACAGGGTGCACGGCGCCCTTAGGGAGGGATGGGATGGGGTGCACGGTGCCCATAGGGACAGGACGTGGCATGGGGCATGGAGTGGTGCCCTTAGGGATGGGGCACGCCATGGGGGCCAGGGCCTCAGCCGCCCTATAGCTGGGGGAGGGGGGAAACAGCGGGCGGACATCATGGAGCTTGCGGGGGCCTGAGACGCATGGCTCTGGCACGCTGCAGGCCGCACGGTGAGTGCCGCCTGCCATTTTGTCACCCCCCTCAATGGGGACACCCAGGGTGGACTGCACCCACCACACACCCCTTGCTATGTCCCTGGCTGGAAACCACAGGAGGGGAGAGGGCTGTTGTGCTCAAATTCTGCTTGCGCGTTTCCCCATTGGGGCATCTGGTTGCGCACCATGAGAACCGGATGTTGGACTAGATGGGCCATTGGCCTGGTGCTTCAGGCAACAACAACAACAACAACAACAACATATTATTATTATTTATAACCTGCCATCTGGCTGAGTTTCCTCAGCCACTCTGGGCGGCTCCCAGTCGAGTATTAAAAACAATACAGCATTAAATATTAAAAACATTCGTAAACAGGGCTGCCTTCAGATGTCTTTTAAAGATAAGATAGCTGCTTATTTCCTTCAAATCTGAAGGGAGGGCTTTCCACAGGGCGGGAGCCACTACCGAGAAGACCCTCTGCCTGGTACCCTGGAACCTCACTGATGTTCTTGGGGATGTTTTTGACTCTTTTCTTTTCTTAAAAAAACATTTTTCCATGCTGGGAGCTGCCCAGAGTGCCTGGGGAAACCCAGCCAGATGGGCAGGGTATAAATGATAAAATTATGATGATGTTGATTTGAACTACAACTCCCGTCAGCCCCAGCCGGCTCAACTTTAGAATGCTGGATCTGAAAAGAGTCATAGTCCCAATGTTTTGGAGGGCATGCAGTTGGGGGAGGTTGGCTTGGAAGGACCACAGATCAGACTCTATATGGGGCAGCTTCTGATGTCCAGAAATGGCATCTGAGCATAGCTGTCAACTTACAGATTTGAAAATAAGGGATCAGCAGCCAAAATAAGGGATTTTAGTCAACCAGTTCCCGAGCCAAAGGCAAAAAGCCCAGCCAGCCCAGCAGCCAAACGAAGCCTCAAGCAGTGGTTCCCACAGCGCAGCAAACCGGCAAAGGGGATGCAGCAAGGAAAACCACCATCACCTCTCCGCTGGGAAGCGCTGAGCAAAGGCAAGTCCCCAGGCAACGCGGCCGATTGGATCGGCACAAGGCATGCAAGCTCCACCCCCCAGTCGTTCTTAGACTCCTTATTGGGTGAGCATCGCAGCCGAGCAATGCAGCTCCTCTCCCTCCCTGGCTGGCAGGAAGGGAGGGAGAGGAGCTGCTTCCTTTGAAACCCGGGAAATTTAAGGGATATCATCAATAAGGGACAGCAGCGGGACATGGCGCTGGGACAAGGGACTTTCCCGCCAAATAAGGGACGGTTGACAGCTATGCATCTGAGCTGCAAGTGAAGTTTCCAAACAGTCCAAATGCTTGTTGAGTTATTGATCAACCACACACACAACTGTGATAATGGAGGCAGGAGAGGGAAAGTGAGACACAGACGCCCTTTGCCTGCTTTGACTCATTTGCACTCTGTGTTTCTTTTGTAAGCTCATTTTTTGTCTTATCAAGTAAGGTGGAATTAACGTATTATCTCCTTCCTCTGATCCTCGGCATTTGAAGTTCATTGCCTTTGTCATGATCAGCCTTTTGGCTGAAAAGGCTGCAGGAAGAACAAACGGCGACAGGATGAGCCACCCAGCTTTTGCGAAGCCCCAATCGAGGCGAGACACCAGAGAGCCATAATCAGGTCTTTTCCTTTAAAGAAAAGAAACCTTCCGGAGAAGAACCATTTTCTGATCTAAACCTCCCAGAGGTTTGAAGCAGTTTCCTCTGCTGGGGAAAACACAATTTCCCAGAAGCACAAACGTCTGCAAGGGGGTGGGGTGGAAAATATTGCAGCGAAAAGGGCTGTTGTTGTTGTTTTTAAGAATGTAAGAAAAGCCTGCAGGATCAGGCCAACGGCCCATTTAATCCAGCATCTTGTTTTCACAGTGGCCTGTTGCAAAACCACAAGCAGGATTCAACTCTTCCCTCCTGTGAGGTTCAGAGCAACTGGTATTCAGAAGCCTCTGACTGTGGAGGCAGAACAGAGCCATCAATAGACCTCCCCTCCAGGAATCCATCTTTTAAAGCCCTTCACCCATGTGTGATCTCAATATTTTATTTCTTCTATCTTATTGTGTTGTTATAATTTAATAATTATTCAGTTATTTCTATTGTTATTTTCTTGCTTACCCCTGCACGTTTTACACACTATCTATTAATATTTCAATTCAATTCTGAAACAATATTTTTTCATGTATTCCTTCACTGCATCCCACTTTTTGTTTATTCTCTGATTTGAGCGACCTCTAATAATTGCTGTCAATTTTGCCATTTCTGCAAATTCGCAGAGTTTGTTTTGCCATTCTAATACTGTGGTTCTTTGCGCAGCAGGAAATCTCAACCTGTGGGCTGCCTTCTGGACTGCTTTGATGCCCCCCAGCCTACCGCTTATTCCAAAAGAACTGACGGCGAAAACAATGGAGGAACGAATGCAAATAGGCTTGCAACAGATACAAGCTGAAAAACTTACAGATATAAGAGCAAGTTCATACAGAGCTGCAAAATGTGCACCTCATATTTCAGTTTGAGAGGAAACTGCAGGTAACCTGCCCATGCCTTGATGGCATTTTCTGCACACTGAAAAAAACGGCTCAGAGACGAAATGTCGGCTGCAGGCCATTTCCGGGTGCTTCCTGTCGCAGGCTCTCAAAACACAAGCAGGAAGAAGCCGTGCTTCGTGTTTTCAAGGCGCTCAGCAAAAAAACCTTAGTGCTGGAAACATCCGTTATTTTGTGAAACCTTTTCTCGGTTTATTTCGTGATGATCTTCTCCACGTCAAGAGAAGCAGAGAGAACGTGCTAAATGGCACGATGGTTGGTGCCGTTACTCAGAATAAAGTGCCCCTGGATTTAGCACAGCTGACGTGGGTTTATTGATTGCAGCGTTAGGAGGAGCCAGACTTACTCATTTTGCACACCCTGCTGCTATAGCATCACCCCTTGTACATCTCCTGTGCTTTGGGGGACACACTTCAAGTAACAAAGGGTTTGGTCACATTTAGAAACTTATACAGAATGGCAGGAAAAGGTTTGGCAGCACTAATGCAGAAGAATGTTTTGCTCCACTGGGTGCCCATCCCCAAAAAGAAACAGTTTGTGCAAAGCAGGTAGGAAAGGTAAGACTCACTCTCAGGGTGCCAACTTGAATAAAATATTGGGGGCAGGTAAGCCCCACCCCGGAAGTGAGAGCTGGACCATCAAGAAGGCTGATCGCCAAAGAATTTATGCTTTCGAATTCTGGTGCTGGAGGAGACTCTTGAGAGTCCCATGGACTGCAAGAAGATCAAACCTCTCCATTCTGAAGGAAATCAGCCCTGAGTGCTCACTGGAAGGACAGATTGTGAAGCTGAGGCTCCAGAACTTTGGCCACCTCATGAGAAGAGAAGACCCTGATGTTGGGAAAGATGGAGGGCACAAAGAGAAGGGGACGACAGAGGACGAGATGGTTGGATAGTGTTCTCGAAGCTACCAGCATGAGTTTGACCAAACTGCAGGAGGCAGTGAAAGACAGAAGTGCCTGGCGTGCTCTGGTCCAGGGGGTCACGAAGAGTTGGACACGACTAAACGACTAAACAACTAAACAACAACAACAACAAAGCCCCACCCCACATAATCAATCACATGACATGGTGCGTACACACCATTTTAATGGCAATGCCCATCAACTTGTGTGGGCAGCCCCCTCAAATATTTTATTGGGGGGACCAAAGCTCCCTTGGCCCCGAGGAGTTGGCACCTTCTTCCACCTTGGAAAGAGCACAGGACACAGGTAGACCAGCCCCAAATATGGCCCACTGCCGCCATGGCTACAGGCCGTTGCAGCAGGTCCTGCGTTTCAACTCACAGAAGCAGCAGATCTGAGTGTGTCAGGCACTGAGGACAGATGGGAAAATGGGGCGGCTGCTTTCACACCCCGATTATGAGGACCTAGAGCCCCACCCCTGTGAGAGAGAGACCAGGGAGCAGAGGAGAGAAAAGTATGACCTTTAGGACCTTTCTGCTGCAAGATCTTCTCCCTTCCCTCAGGGGCTTATTCAAGTGATACCAACAGACATGCAAATATTTTTCTCTTGCAGAATTGCTGTGGTTAATCCTTCTGCCCGGGGTCCCTATATTCACAGAGGCCCTGGGGACAAACATTTGCTCCCTCTGTTCAGAAGCTGTGAGGTGGCCAGAAAGACAGGTGAAACTGAGGAATAATGACATGATGTAGTCGAGCATGGAGTGGCAAAGTTTGGGGGGAAGAGCTCAAAGAGGAGGACAGAACTTCAGAGTACAGAAACTTCGTCCCCTCAAGTGATACCGCCTGCTCATTTGCAGAATCAAAAGGGCGAAAAATCCAACTTCCTCCTTTTTATATATAAAAAGAGAATTAAAAGCTGAAACGCTGACACTGCATCAGATCATAAGATGCGTACAAAAGACAAGCAACATGTCTGAGATAAGGAGGCAAGCTAATCTGGACATCTTTTTGTAGACGTGGCCCCTGGGCCCAAAACGGCCTGGGGAAAATGCTGTGCAGAGGTTTGTAAACAGCAGAGGAAGTCTACCTTTGGCTAAAGGGGGGGAGCTTCACTTCCAAGTTCTCACGAAACCCAAGCAGTCCTTGATACACGCAAGAGATTAAGGAAACAAGAGCAGCAAAAGCGTTGGACAAGGGCCAGAGAAATCTGGGTTCAAATCCCCATTCAGCCAGGAAGCTCATTGGGTGACCTTGGGCCAGACATTCTGTCTCAGCCTGGCCTCCCTCGCCGGGTCGTTGAGAGGACAAAATGAGGGAGGAACATCTAGAAATATAGTCAAGAAAAAACAGCCCTACCTATTTTAGACATGTCCATCTTCAGGTTGAGATCCCAATTCCGTGGCAGCTTGAGAGACATCCCAATTCCAGCAGCGGGAAGGTTTGCCCAACTGTGTCTGAACTGCAGGTCTGAATCTCCTCCACAGATTGTGTGTGCGTGCTTTATATATATTTAATTTCCTTCTGGGCTTACTTGAAAGAAGAAAAAAAGTCTCGGTTGACGTTGGTTTGCCAACAACTTCCTGTGATCTTCTGTGAGAAACCCAAAGGACTTCTCTTTTTTTATTTTCCAGTTCAGTCTCTTCAATTTCCAGGTGAAATGCAAATATCAGTTTATTTCCAGTTTATTTTGCCCCCCCCATCCCTCCAAGGACTTTGGAGAGCACCTGAGCTCCACCTGCATTTAGCTCCCTGCTAATGTGCAAACATGTAGTAAGACCGGCACATGCACACACCCTGAAACAGTTTGCAGGCTTGGTTCATGGAGGTGCATGGGCAGTGCTGTGTTAGTGCATTTGAGGAAGTGGGGGCTGCAGCTTGTACATCACTCATGCGCTGGGGGGTGGGCAGTGCCGGATTTAGGTATAAGCTAAACAAGCTATATCTCAGGGCCCCTCTCTCTTGGGGGCCCCCAAAAAATTTAAAGGAAAAAACCCCTGGATGTATATTTCCAATATAAGATAAACAAATAAAATAAAACCTACACGCAGCAACAGTGTTTTGTGTTGTGTAGGCTCCTATAGGGGGACGCGAGTGGCGCTGTGGTCTAAACCACAGAGCCTAGGGGTTGCCAATGGGAAGGTTGGTGGTTCAAATCACTGCGATGGGGTGACCTCCCGTTGCTCGGTCCCTGCTCCTGCCAACCTAGCAGTTCGAAAGCATGTCAAAGTGCAAGTAGATAAATAGGTACCACTCCGGCGGGAAGGTAAACGGCATTTCCATGCACTGCTCTGGTTCACCAGAAGCAGCTTAGTCATGCTGGCCACATGACCTGGAAAAACTGTCTGCGGAAGTGGACAAACGCCGGCTCCTTCGACCTGTAAAGCGAGATGAACGCTGTAACCCCCGAGAGTTGTTTGCAACTGGACTTAACTGTCAGAAGTCCTTTACCTTTATGCTCCTATGATGTAAGTAATGGGCCCCGCCTGCTAGCCTGCTCCCTAAAATATCACTGGTTTGCTCATTTCTATATATAGGTTGCCTACATTCTGCAT
Source organism: Podarcis bocagei (assembly GCF_964188305.1). Classification (NCBI taxonomy): domain Eukaryota; kingdom Metazoa; phylum Chordata; class Lepidosauria; order Squamata; family Lacertidae; genus Podarcis; species Podarcis bocagei. The sequence goes on along the minus strand of NC_138132.1, from coordinate 88,249,150 downwards.
GCACAAATGGCTTTAGATACCTATTAGGTCCATAAATTACTATATAGCATATATTCAACACAAAAAACAGTGGCGATTTGTTGTTGACAAAGGACAGCTGGACATATAAAAGGCCCCATTACCTTCAATAACTTAGGACCTCATCAAACCTAAATCCGGCCCTGGGGGTGGGGGGAGATGACAGCCAGAAAGTATTACGGGTTTTACGTGTGCAACTCAGCTCATGACTGTGGGAAACATCTGGCAACATACGGCGAGTGTGGCGTCACCTTTAGACCAGACCGTGAACAATGCTACAAATTTGTATTATCAAAAATGTACAAATTGCTTTTGGAAGGGTATACAAAGGATGAAGAAATTAAGGCAGTGACGATACACTGGGCTAGAGATTTTGGTTATAATATACAACTTTCATCTTAGGAAAAGTTATGGAAAGAGGACATAAAGTTTACTGCGTGCTGTTCGTTGAAGGAAAATGATATGAAAATGATGTGTCGTTGGTATCCAACAGCAACTGAAAGTGCAAAAATGTATAAAACTCGTTCAAATTTGTGTTGGAAATGTAAAGAGAAGAAGGATCCTCTTTACCATATGTGGTGGACATGTACACTGGTAAAGGCTGTCTGGGAAATGATATTTAATGAACTAAAGAAAATGTTTAAAAATACATTTGTTAAAGAAGCAGAAGCCCTTCTGCTAGGTATAATAGGTGAAGAGCTACCAGGAGAAGATAAAATACTTTTTATGTATGGAACGATGACAGCGAGAATGCTTCTAGCCCAGAGATGGAGAGGTACCAACAAAAGAATGGCAGACTAAACTGATGGAGTATGCAGGGATGGCGAAACTGACAGGGAAGGTCAGAAACCAGGAAAATCAAGTATTCCTAAAAGACTGGAGTAAATTTTCCACATATTTAAAAGACTACTATAAACAGTTAAACCTTTGGCAGGGATGTAATGACACTTGTAATATGGAATCAACTATGGTAACTGTGGATATACAGTGGTGCCTCGCAAGACGAAAAGAATCCGTTCTGTGATTCTCTTCGTCTAGCGGTTTTTTCGTCTTGCGAAGCAAGCCCATTGACGGATTAGCGGATTAGCACTATTAGCGGCTTATCTGCTGATTGGATCAGCTGATAAGCGGCTTAGCGGCTTAGAAAAAGGGGGGGAGGGAAAAAACCAGTAGGAACTTGCAAGACATTGTCGTCTTGCGAAGCAAGCCCATAGGAAATTCGTTTTGCGAAGCACCTCCAAAACGGAAAACTCTTTCGTCTAGCGAGTTTTCCGTCTTGCGAGGCATTCGTCTTGCGGGGCACCACTGTATAACAGATGGATACGGGTAAAAGATACAGGTTACTTTATTTTAAACACAGAACCCATAGAGGGAGGGAAGGAGCTCCGAAAGTTTGAATGAATCTTTTTTAATGTTTGAAATGGCTAAAGTTAAAATGTGTAAAATTATGTAAAACAAAACAAAAAAAAATATATTTATCATATTTTTCCGTGTATAAAACTAGGTTTCCCCCCTAAAAAATAATGTCAAGAATTTGTTGTTGTTTAGTCGCTTAGTCATGTCCGACTCTTCGCGACCCCATGGACCAGAGCACGCCAGGTAGTCCTGTCTTCCACTGCCTCCCGCAGTTTGGTCAAACTCATGCTGGTAGCTTCAAGAACACTGTCCAACCATCTCGTCCTCTGCCTTCCCCTTCTCCTTGTGCCCTCCATCTTTCCCAACATCAGGGTCTTTTCCAGGGAGTCTTCTCTTCTCATGAGGTGGCCAAAGTACTGGAGCCTCAGCTTCAGAATCTGTCCTTTCAGTGAGCACTCAGGGCTGATTTCCTTCAGAATGGAGAGGTTTGATCTTCTTGCAGTCCATGGGACTCTCAGTGTTCTATGAGGTCTGCCTCCCCAGACATTTTGGACTCCCCAACAACGCCTCCGACCAGCACAACCACCTGCCATTGTACAGTACAATCACATCTTAACAGGCATTTAATATAGTGACAGGCAATCATATAGTATATATGAATTGATTTTAGAATCAATTGATTTTAGAATGTATTTCAATTAATTGATTGTGTTTTTATGTAAACTGTTATTTTTACTGTTGTTAGCTGCTCTGAGCCCAGCTTTGGCTGGGGAGGGCAGGATATAAATAAAGTTATTATTATTATTATTATTATTATTATTAGTAGTAGTAGTAGTAGTAGTAGTAGTATATATGCTGTATTTGGTACAAAGTTGTAAGTGGGATGGGGGAGGGGAGGGGGTTAAATATGCTCTCTGTTCCTGTTTTTGAAAGCGCAAATAAAAATTTAAAAAACAAAAAATAGAATAAAATGAACCTTTCTGCTTGGCATAAATAACTGCACGCACACGCACACAAACAGTTTAGATACATTTTTATTTAACAATAAAACCGTATATAAATAGGATAAAATACCTTTATATAACATTTCACATTCTGACAGTCAAATGAACCAAAAAGTAACAGAGGCAAGCCTACAAGTGTCTGCAAGAAAACAAAACCCAAAAAGAAACCAACCACCAGCATTCCCCCTGTAAAAGACAAAAGCACAGAGAAATAAAGCAGAGGATTTGTGGAAGGGATAAGCACATCTGCATCAGAAGAAGAAAAACAGGAGGGGAGAGTCTGTGAGTGCAGAAAGATGTCACCAGGGCATCAAAGGGGTTCACAAGTTCTCGTTGACACAGACATGCCGATGAGCACAATGGTTCTATTGCCAGCTTTAGATATTGTGAATGTGGGACTTTTCTGTCAACCTAAGCTACCCTCCAAACATACAGAGCTGTTAGCAGAAAGAATTGGGGATGGAGGGAGGGACTGAGACAGCTTGGAAAGGGATGGCGAAGAGTCTGCTTTGATGCTTGGGAAATCTGTTGTCTAGAGAGGCAGTTAAGGATGCCTTCTGGGAGCCCTTGCTAGCAAGCGTGGCAAGGAGTCCCCCTCAGATACAAGTGGCAGAGCACCCCAAAAGATATGCCCTGGGACCCCCTCTTTGATATAACAAAAGGGAGTTGTGAAGACGTCAGCCTTCGAGCTCCTGAAATGTCAAATCTCATACTTCTGCTAAGCAACCAGTATCAGTTAAGCAAAGGGTATTTTAATTGGGAGGAGAGGGAGTTGACCAGGGTTCCCCAGTTCTTCTGCCCCCAACTCCACCCAGCCAGCCTTCCAGATCCCCACTCAAAGTATCACAACCGCTTCGCAAGTGAGTGCCCGGCTTCCACTCCAGAGACACTGCTTTGTGTCAGTGTCTCTCTCCTGACTGAATTCAGCCCCCAAGAATGCAGAATCCGGACTTGGGTCCAGCTCCAGCCCCTGTGAAATCCAGCCTCCTCACACAGCCCCTCTGGATCCACCTTCCCTATCCCATGAGAGGTGTGCAGGGCCCAGCTACCACCGGGATTGTGGGGAGGTGGGCCAAGGTTGCCTGGCTCAGGTGTGACACACAACACACCTCCAGCTCCACCTGGGTTGCTGGTGCGCGCACGCCATGTGCCAGGCAATAAGGCCAGCCAACCAGGGAGAAGGACACACTTTGGCCTGACTAGGCCTAGAATATGGAGCACACACTCCTCTAAGTAATAGCTACGGCACCCCAATTTAATCCTGCTCAACTCCAGGCCAACTCAGGGTTTTTTCACCAGCAAATACACCCACACCGCTAATGACCCCTTAAGCAGCTCCACTGCATGCCAAACTGCCTTTTGTGACCTGCTGCTCCCCTTACCAGGTGCCAGACCTTTGCTACATGTGTGCAACTGAAGTAAGACCCACAGGCTTCCTTTGGACAAGAGAGACTCTCTCCCACTCAGCCCCTTGGAGGAACTGGCTGTTTCTGGGTTAATGCTCTGGACCTGAGCAGCCCTTTTCTAATATGGCTGGGTCACAGCCCTCTTTGAACACCCCGAAAGAGAAAACTAATATGCCATTAAAAACAAACAAAAAAAAGGTATCAAACATAAAACCGTCCATAATGTTGTCACCTGATGACTAAAACCAGTATGTGAATTCTTCCTGTTCTGGGTAACTTTAAATGAGTGCCAGTTCTCAGGGGTGCTCCTGTGGTTACTTTGCAACAGAAATGCCAGCACTTTGTTTGACTTATACCCAAGACTAGCTCTTGCAAGGATCTGTAGACTGCAGGGGTGTCCAGTGTGTCACTCATGAAATGCATTGGCATGAGAAGCAATCCCACAACAGTGCGCAACTATCCAGACAGAGTGCACACAATGAGCCTTATATATTAGAAGTGTTGTTGGCTGTTGCAGGTATATATAGGTCTAGGATACACTGTTCATTTCTAGTTCCCTTTCAAAGGCAGGATGTAAGGGATTTTGGCTACCAGTCAAATAGCTGAATTTAGCTGGAATCAGGAAATGTCAGTGACATTTCAATGAAACAGAGACCCCCCCTTGAGCCCCCTCCCCCAATTTTGTTTATTAATTAATTACTGTTGCATGGCCACCCGTTGCCCCACATACCCATTCTGCTTCTGTCCTGCTTCCCCCAAGGTCAAAACACTGAGTAAGTTCAAACAAACACACACACACACACACACACACACACACACACACACACACACACACACACACACTTGCCCTTTTTTAGGTCTCAAAACCCAAAACTTCCCATCAAAATGGCAGGCATGTCCAATTTTGGGGTCAGCTGTGGTTAAAAGGCCATTGTTAGATCAGGAATAAAGACTGTTTCCGTGGGGGGGGGGGCGTATTGACAGCAGAGGAAAAGGAAGAATGGGGCAAAAATATTTCCCTGCAACCCCCCTCAACTCAATAAGCTTCTCCCACCCTGTGGTTTCAGATGCCTGGACTCCGAACCCGAGAGCGTTTGGGGCAGATGGGATGAAGGAATATACCAGAAGAGGCAGCAAAACAGTATTAAGTGAGCAGCTCTCAAAAATACACCTTAAAAAAAGAAGAAAAAGCTAATCAGCCTACTGCAAAGTGCTCCTCACGCACTCTCTTCTGTCGCAGAGGAAGGGACAGCACAGACGGTCAAGGCTGACCCTGAACTGGAACCACGTCAAGAGACTGGTATTACACCTAAGCTAGCAGATGCTCCGTGACTCAGGCCCAGATCTCAAAGCATGCGTAAATCTGAATCAAGGCTGGACCACTTCAGGCTGTGATGGGGGCTCAACGTGGTTGAAATTTCCTCCTTCCAACAAAACCCAAAACAAATAAACCCCCAAATAAACTCCAACACACACACGCCTTCAAATGGAAAACGAACAGAATCTTTATCCTCACCCTCTCACTTTCTGAGTCCTGATAATGCCTTTTTTATGCATGAGCTTTCAGTCATGAGAGTCCCTTTCTGCAACTGAGAGTGGGACCAGTGCCTTGGGAACGAGGACTCCAGTGGGAACGTTTGAGGGGGCAGAAGACAAACAGGAGCCTCACAACAGCAGCGACTAAAACAGCTGCATGAGCTGGACAATGCAATGGCGAGCCTCTGCTCCTTTACGACCCCTTGAAGTTCCCAGGTGTCCTGCCTCAATATCCATCTATTCAGGTTCTTTTCCTCCAAAATGAAAAAGGCTTAAAAAAAAAGAAGCAGCAAAAAAAACCCAAAAAATGTTCAGTAGGATTTGTGAAATAAAACCTTTAAAAAAAAATGCATTTGCCTTCATGGTCTTCCAATTTTTTTTGTTGCAAATGGTTCGCTCTGCTTCAGGAACATAAAGATAAATGCCCCGATATTCCCTGCTTATCAAGAACAGCTCAGCAACAGGTGAACTTTGCATCCTTTTCCGCCAGCAATGCAAGAAATATGGCGACGCCACAAGGACAGGGAGCAACATGCATCCATTTCTGCGCAGGAAACTGGGTTAGAAGAGGAAGCGCCTTCTCCTGCTGGCAGGGATTTCCCCTGCAGGGAAACGAGACAACGGCAGCTGTTTCCAGCGCAGGGTGGAAGGCCTTGCCCCCACCCTCTTGCAGAAGCGCCACTTAGGACATTTGGCATCGCTGTCCTTGAATCTTCCTGGCTCTCAAGCTGCTTCCGTGAGGAAAGGGCCGCTGGATCCCAATTTTCTTGGCTGGCCTGGGGGTGGGCATCCCATCTCTGTGAAAACCCACTCAACATTATACACATGGCACTAAGGATGGCTCTCTGCACCACCAAATTGTTGGATGTTTGTGTGGTGAACGGGGACGCAGATTGGGGAAAACTGCTCACTTGACTGGACTTAGGAACCTGGGTGTTTGCCAAATGCAATACGCAGCGCCGGATCCGTCTCACGGATAAGGAAGCCAGGATGGTGGAACAGGGGTGCATAATCCAGATAATTTTGATTCAACACGACTGCCTCCTTTCTTTTTTTAACCCAAACTATTTGGCACTCTTGCCTGTCTCTTCCCTCTCCCCGCTACAAAAGCCCCGCTGCTCTGAGAGTAGAATGAGCCTTGCACGACTTTCTATACACATCTGGGAATAAGAAAAACCACCGGGCAGATCCGAGGGGTAAAAGCACCTTCCAAAACCATCAGCCGAGCGCCTCCTTCCGGGCCACAGTTCCTTCCCAGCTCAAAGCTCCCCTTTGTTTGCTCCAAACCACCGCCACAGAGATATAGATACGTTTCTTTTTGAAAATGCACAAATGCAAACCTTTTATATGGAAAAGGAAGTGAGAGACATGAGGCTTGGTTATTGTCCTAAATCAGGCAAGCTGGGAGAGGGTTTCCTCTGGGGGGTGAGGGGCTTGCCCATGCTCAGTCCCATCCTGCCGACACAGGCGCCTATGCATCCTTAGAGCCAGCCAGCATGCCCTTGTCCACCAGGTGGGCCTTTAGCGTGTTGAAGATGTTCAGCTGCTGATCTGGTCGCAGAGTTAGCAGCTGCTGGATCAGCTTGCTCGGATTAGGACCCCTGGAGTGAGAAGAAGGTAAGAGTTTGGATTTGATATCCCGCAGTCTCAAAGCGGCCAACATTCTCCTTTCCCTTCCTCCCCCACAACAAACACTCTGTGATGTGAGTGGGGCTGAGAGACTTCAGAGAAGTGTGACTGGCCCAAGGTCACCCAGCAGCTGCATGTGGAGGAGCGGGGAAGCGAACCCGGTTCCCCAGATTACGAGTCCACCATTCTTAACCACTACACCACACTGGCTCTCTAGTGAAGAAAAATAAGGCAATCTTGTCACCTCACCAGGCTGGGAACGTTTGGAAGGGGAGGCTTCCCACAGACCAAGGTTTCCCAAAATTGGGTGGCCAGCTGGACTACAGTTCCCATCACCCCTGACCACTGGTACTGCTGGCTAGGGATGATGGGAGTTGTAGTCCAAAAACAGCTGGATACCCAGGATTGGAACACCCTGCTGTAGACCCATGCCTTGTTTTATTTTGCTACTGGGATTAATGGCTAAGGCGAGTCTGCCTTTCAATTCCACCGTCAGGCTCTCCTTTGACACTGAGTGAGGAATCACTTTGAACCCAGCCTCACATTCTCTCCACCCTCCTATCCTCTGAACTGAGAACACAAAGATGATTAGAGATGGTGTGGGGAAATTGTACCCTCAGAATATTTGATTCACCGTCCCAGAGTCAACTGAGGTTTGGCTAAACCAGACCCATTCCAGATAAGTCATTTGTAACTTTTATAAGCAATAATAGTGTGTTATACAAACCTCCAATGACTCACGCATAGCTCTGGAGGGGTATTTGCCTTCCTCCTGATGGATATTTCTTTTGCCTAGCCTAGACCTGTTTCTGACTGCTCCCTTCCCCAACCAATTAATTCTCTTACTAATGGCTTCTGTTCTGATTTCACTCTGACCCATCACTCCATGTTTATTTCTTAATATCGATGATGTTGCAAAAAACCTCTCTACTCCGTTCAGTCACAGTTGTGGTTCTTTGTTCTCCTCTTAAGGAGCTGTACATCTCTTTGCCTTTTTACAACTGCATTTTCAAAAGCCAATAAAGATATACTTTTAGAAAAAGAGAACCCAAGGATTGATGGTGCGACCTGCAACCAAACCAAACCATCATCTCACCTGATAAAGCTTGCAATGTATACATTCACAAAGGTGGCCATCAAGTACTGACAGTCAAACCGATCCATGATGCCTCCGTGCCCTGGGATGGTGTTGGCAAAGTCCTGCGCAATCGAGGGAGAAAAGCAGAGAGTGTGTATGCCCTGGCAGGTGGAGGGAATTCCGGATCCAAACTCACCTGCCCTCTTGACACCAGGAAACAGGGAGGAGGAAAAGATCATCACTAATTTCCGCCCCCATCAGCCCCTACCAAACAAAGAGTCCTCAGTCTGTTCACACCCCACTGGAAGTTATGGAATCTAAATTTTTTCACTTCTTGTTTACTAACCCAGACTTTCAGGAGAAGGCTTTCTGTTTTTGAAATCGAGCTCCTATATTTTATATAAACATTTAATTGTTTTATAGAAAACCCCCCCTGTAAATTTACATATACAGTAAAAACAGTTTTAAGTTTTGTAAACTGTACATTTTTATCACTGCAAGACATTTTGATGTGTAGATAATAAAAGTGGGGCATAATATAATATCTAGATCAGTGTTTCCCAACCACTGTTCCGCGGCACACTAGTGTGCCGCGAGATGTTGCCTGGTGTGCCGCGAGATGTTGACTGGAGGGAGGCGGGCGAGTCGGGCGGCGAGAGGCGGGGCGGCGGCGGCAAGGAGAGGCCGCCCAGCGCGGGGCTCTCGCCATCTGCCTGCCTGGCTGCCTGCGAGCTCGGCAGGCAGTGCCTCCGTCCGCGGCGCCCGCCTCGCGGCTCTCATTCCCTGCCAAAGCTCACCCAGCCAAGCCGCGCTCTCCTTCCTGCCTCGCTTTGCTGCCTCCTCCCCCCCCCACCCCCAAAGCTTGGAGGTTCCCCGGCAAGGGGGAGGGGAAAAATTGAAACTTACACTTTCGTGCGTCCCTCCCGGCGTGACGCTGCGCGCTGACGTCACGGGGCTGTAATGGTGGTGTGCCTCGAGATTTTTTTCATCAAACAAGTGTGCCTTTGCCCAAAAAAGGTTGGGAAACACTGATCTAGATAACTATTCAGTTAGAGTTTTAATTACTTTAAAAATAATATTTTACATGTTTTTAGCTTTTTTGGTTCTTTATCTGTGTTGTTTTAATCTGTGCAAGCTGCCTTGAGTCTGGGGAAAAGGCAGGATACAGAAAAACATAATGATAACAAATATATTCCAGGAAACGTTTTATTAGAATGGAAGTGGGTTCGATAGACCTGCCATCCTGACCGGGCTCTTTCAAGGCCGCCTCCCTTTCCAGCTGTGCCATACCTTGATCTTGAAAGCTCTTTTAAATCCGCTGGCAAAAAACCCTCCGAAGGGACCGATGAGGGAGGCGAAAGTCGAGAGTGCAATGCTGTGGATCTGGAAGGGGTACATCCGAACTGTTTTCTGGATAAAGGAGAAGGGGGTGGGGGTTCACTGTCAGTTGAAGAAGCTCTGCCATGCCAGCAGCTCACACCGGCGGGTAGGTGAGCTGGAAAACGGCCCTGCAAATCCTGCCTATTATACTCGCAGTCTTACGACTGACTTTAAAATGGAAATTAAAATACTTTATTGTCACTTGTACAACTTGTATACAGTGAGATTACACGAGCACCCCCCACTCAGCTCTCTTAGTCTTAATTCCCCTTGTTTACACACCCACCAAACCCAAAAGTCAGTTGCCCTGTTGTTATCTTTTCATTCAGCAGCCCACGGATAGAAGCTGTTCTTTACCCTGTTGGTGCGACTAGTCATGCTTCTATATCTTCTGCCCGAGTGCAGGAGATCAAGAAAGTGCCGGCCAGGCTGTGAATCATCCCTGAGAATTTTCCTCACTCTCCTGAGGCAACGTTCTTCCGCGATGTCTTCCAGCGGATTCACGGGACAGCCCATAATATCTTGTGCTGTATTCACCACCCTCTGTAGCCACTTCCTATCAGACGATGTCAAACCAGTGTAAGAACGTAAGGATAGCCTGCTGAATCGGGCCAATGGCCTATCCAGCATCCTGTTTTCGTCAGCCAGTTACCCTGCATGCAGGATTCAAGCACAACAACACACTCTTTCCCTCCTGCGATATCCAGCAACAGGCATTCAGAAGCATGAGCAGAGCTCTCTCCTAAATGAATTTGCCCAGTCCTCTTTGAAAGCTACCCAAGTTCGTTGGCATCAGTGCCTCCTGCGGAAGGGAGTTCCCTAGTTTAACGATGCGTGCAGAAACATTTTCCTTCATCTGCCCTTCATCTGTGGGTGTCCACAAGTTCAGCAGAATTGTTCTTTTTTTCTGGACTGCACCATTTTTGGACTGCAATTATGTAGGGGGAGGAAGCACTATATATATGTGTGCTCCCCACAAATCCTTCCCCCCCCGCACACACCCCATTCCAAAAATGTCCACATGTAGCAAAACGCAGAGGCAGAACATTTCTCTCATACGTCCTCATTTTCTCAACGAAGGAGCTCGCTTTTGTAGGGTAGATTCAGACCCTCCCTCACTTGCCCTGGTACAGTCCAGGGAAAGTTGTGCTTGATTCTGCTGAACGTATAAGCTGGTAGCCGTCAATCATCGCACACACCCACTTTAGTAAAACAATGTGGCACAATGGTTAGGTTGTTGAACTAGGACCTTGTAGACCAGGGTTCAAATCCTCACTTGGTCATAAAGCTCAGGGGCCCCAGTCATTGCCTCTCAGCCTATCCTACCTCAGAGGTGTGGGATGTGAAACTCAAGAGCAGTCAAGTACAACATTCCTAGAGTGAACATGTTTACACATGGGGAGGAATGTCTGTCCAGCCAGCAGGTAAACTTCCTGTTTCCTTCTGGGCTGGGACAAACTTCCTCTGCATGTGACTAGAGGTGGGCGTGGCCTCACCTGTGCAGGTAACGACAAAAGCACAGGGCAGGGCAGCCATCTCTCTCTCTTTCACCACATGCATCGAAGAAGCAACATCTACTAAGCCAAAGATGCCCTCTTGGATTCCAGCCAAGAAAGGACAAAGGGACTGTCTTCTTATGAGATAGATTCCAAGTGTATGTTACTTTTCTAAGCTAAGTCTGCCTTCTGGGATCCGATTGTGAACAGAATGTGAGTAAACTCTTTTTATACTTTTGTAGAAGACTGTGTCGTGTCTTATCTTTTATGAGGGAATAAGAGGAAAATACCAGAACTGTTATTACAGAGGCTTTAGCGAGCTTGAGCAAACGTGTCCGCTCCAAGTTTAAAAAAGGGGAATGTTACTCTGCTAAATTGTGGAACTTGTTAACACAAGTTGGAAAAGGATATAATCAAACAATATATCCTCTCCTGCATCCCTGAGCATTCCCACAAGAGGGTTGTTGTGCGAAGAAGGAGAACCACCTTGAGCTCCCTGGAGAAAAAGGTGGGATATAAATGAACTAAAGATAACAATAAAAGAAATCATGCACCAGCACATAGATATCAACTATGGAACTCTCTCCCACAAGTGGAAGTGATGGCTACTAACCTAGATGGCTTTAAGAGAGATTCATAAAAGATTCATGGACGAGAGGGCTATCAATGACTACTAGGCTAGGCTGCTGGAACCAGCAAAGTTTCTGAATACCAGTTGTGGAAAACGCAGGAGGGGGGAGTGCCCTGGTGCTGGGGGGTCCTGGCTTATAGGTATCTGGTTGGCCACCATGAGAACAAGATGCTGGACAGGCTGGGCCTTTGGCCTGATCCAGCAAGCTCACCTTATGTTCTCAGAAGTTTTCCAAACCTGAACGCTCCGACCTGGATACCTACCCAGCCGACGACAGACTGAAGCACCAAGGGGATGTTGTATTCTTGCAGCTGGAATAGCTCAGGGGGCTCACAGTCCACGGTGAAGCTGTTGGTGTCGTTGTTAAACTCCACGGGGCACACGAAGCATCTGTATCCAGACATCACATACGACAACTGGGGGGGGGGGGCAGAAAGGGAAATGGAAGAGGCAAAAGGTGAACCACTGCCAAGGAACTCTGATATGAATCACAGCAGAGTTGGAAGGGCCATCTAGTCCAGACCTCTGCAAGCAGGAATGAGAGCTAGAGAATCTCTGACCGGTGGCCTGTGAGGTGTCCCAGAGCTTACAGGGTTAATAATAGCTCAAGGGAAATGACATCCTGTTCCGGGGTGAACTTGCTTTTACTTTCTGTTTTGGCCGCAAAGGAGAGGCAACGTGTCATCGCTCTCTCCTGGCTGACTTACTGTTTTGCTGCTGTACATTAAAGCTTCGTAGAACAGAAGAAGCTGTGTAAGAGTGTTTTACTGCTGTGCTGATAAATCCTTACACACAGGCACACTGCTACCGAAGAAACTCTGCTGTAGCTGGGAGAAGTGGAATGACTCAGCACTGCACAGCAAAAGCATGCTGGGTGCCATTGCATTTCCTGAAGAAGATGGGTCCGACAGTCGGAACAGACAAGTCGGTTCCCGGTTTCAGTGAACATGGCTATCCAACCTCTGTTTGAAAACTTCCAGTGAAGGAGAGTCCACCAGCAACCAATGAAGTTTGTTCCATTGTCAAACACTTTTCCAAGCAGAATACAGTGGTACCTCGGGTTAAGAACTTAATTCGTTCTGGAGGTCCGTTCTTAACCTGAAACTGTTCTTAACCTGAGGTACCATTTTAGCTAATGGGGCCTCCCGCTGCCACTGCACGATTTCTGTTCTCATCCTGAAGCAAAGTTCTTAACCTGAAGCACTGTTTCTGGGTTAGCAGAGTCTGTAACCTGAAGCATCTGTAACCTGAAGTGTCTATAACCCGAGGTACCACTGTATTCTTAAAGGTTATTTAAAATCTCCTTTCTCGTCATTTGAATCCACTGGTTCAGGACCTACGCTCTGGAGCAGCAGAAAACAAGCTTGCTCCGTCTTCCATGGGACAGCCCTTCAGATATTTATTTTAAGTGGACCAGCTGGATGGCTAGTCCATGGGTAGGCAAACTAAGGCCCAGGGGCTGGATCCGGCCCAATCGCCTTCTAAATCTGGCCCGTGGACGGTCCAGGAATCAGTATGTTTTTACATGAGTAGAATGTGTCCTTTTATTTAAAATGCATCTCTGGGTTATTGGTGGGGCATAGGAATCCGTTCATCTTTTTTCCCCTTCAAAATATAGTCCAGCCCCCCACAAGGTCTGAGGGACAGTGGACCAGCCCCCTGCTGAAAAAGTTTGCTGACCCCTGGCTAGGAGCCTTGGGAACCAGACATGACAGAAATGTGTGAATTATTCTCATGCTTTGCCTACATTTCTTTCAGGCTCTGAGCCCAAGTATTATTGTTCTTTTTGATAGCTACTTGATGCTTCAGTTCTGGATTCCTGAACTGAATTATTATTATTAAAATTGTCGCTCTTTTTTTTTTTTTTTTTTGCCACAGCAACTCCAAGTGACTTACAATATCTGAAGCAAAACAAGCACCACCCACATAAAAACATCCCACCCAGGCAAAAAAGGCAATAGATAGTTACAAGTTTTTGCCTGGCGCCAGTAGCCCCCACCATGGGGAGAGCATTCCAGAAATGAGGAGCCACCACTATAAAGGCCCGTTCTCGTGTTGCCACCCTCTGGGAGCACACGGAGAAGGGTCTCAGGTGATGACTGTAAATTCACAAAAGCAGGCTATCATTCAGAGAACTCCCTGGTGGGTTGTGGTGCTCTGTGGCCCACAGACTTCCACCATCCATCAGGCTGCTTTTATGGGTAACACTGCCTCTTGCTCCGAGGCCCAACACAACTTTCGTTCTTAACTGTCAGGGAACTGATATCGGAGGGAGAGGCGAAGGGGAGGCTCCCAGATGATGCGGGCGAAGGAACCAGCAGCAGGGGGAGAAACAGCTCAGTGGAGGGGGAAGCCAATTAGCGCAACACCGGGGATAAAGGGAGGCAGGCGGTGGAAGTGGAGAGAGGGCTCCAGGACTCTTCACTGGACATCAGTGACGAGAGCCCAGGTCCTCCGCTACCCACGCCTTCCCTGCGCAGAAGACTCCCGCGCAGTGAGAGGAGGAGGAGACTGGGTGTCAAACAACTTTTATGTTGGAAGAGGTTCAAGAAACGCCCACTGACGGATTCTGCCAGTGACTGAGGCAGCCACCATGAGAAGGGGCTGCGCAGTCAGAAAGTTTTAACAAGGCAAATTAACCGAGAAAGGCACCAGTTTACGCACGAGTAACTCATACCCATTACATTAACCAAAAAGGAAAGAAGCAACTTACTAGCAGGCCGAACACCACGGTGGCAAAAAACCCTCCAATAAAGCCTTCCCAGGTCTTCTTTGGGGAGAGCTGCAGATACAGGAACAGGTAAGGAACGTTAAAAGGTAGGAGCTGCAGAAGCCACCAGAGTCTCCATGAACACATCGGATGGGACAGAAGTCCCAAAACTAAGTTTTGTTTCCGAGCACGATTCAAAGTGTTGGTGCTGACCTTTAAAGCCCTAAACTGCCTTGGCCCAGTATACCTGAAGGAGCGTCTCCACCCCCATCGTTCAGCCCGGACACTGAGGTCCAGTTCTGATGGCCTTCTGGCGGTTCCCTCCCTGCGAGAAGCCAAGTTGCAGGGAACCAGGCAGAGGGCCTTCTCGGTAGTGGCACCCGCTCTGTGGAACGCCCTCCCACCAGATGTCAAAGAGAAAAACAACTAGCAGACTTTTAGAAGACACCTGAAGGCAGCCCTCTTTAGGAAAGCTTTTAATGTTTGATGCATTACGGTATTTTAATATTTTGTTGGAAGCCGCCCAGAGTGGCTGGGGAAGCCCAGCCAGATGGACGTGGTATAAATAATAAATTGTTGTTGTTGTTGTTGTTGTTGGGAAAGGGCCATAGGTGAGTGGCACATCTGCCTTGCAGACAGAAGGACCCAGGCTCCATCCCCAGTATCTGCAGGTAGGGCTGGGAATGTATCCTGCCTGAAAGACTGGACAGCTGCTGCCAGCCAGTGCAGACAATACTGAACTAGATGGACCAATGGTCTGATGCAGTATAACGCAGCTCTCTACGTTCCTGTGCTCCAGTGCACCTGCCAAACACACTCCACACACTCACACAGCACAATCAGGCCGGATGCCCTGGCAGGCATTCAAACCCAATGCCGAAAACAGCTTTTCCTAAGAGTTGTTCATCCATCTGGGGAGCAGAACCAACCTTAATCAGCGGAGTGCGTCCAAAGAAGAAGCCGAACATGTAGGCCATGATGTCGTTGCAGATGACGCAGGAAATTGGGACGATAAACCTAGATAGCGGGGAAGGAAAGAAGACCTAGATAAACCACTCAAAGGACCTGTCTGGAATGGAGAAAAACACACTTGACGACAGCAAGGGGCAGCAGCCCACAGCTGTGGCTCAGATCTAGAGACCTCCTTGCCAGCAGGGAGTTCTAACTGCTAATTTAGAAATAGCACTCTGGTTTTGATGTAGTGTGTGTTTTGTTTTTTGTTTTTTTACTGACTTGTATTGTTTAATTCCTTTTCTTTTTTGTTTATTTTTTTCCCTTTTCCTTTTTTTATCTCTGTAACTTTAAATTCTTAATAAATATCATTTTAAAAAAAATAGAAATAGCACTCTGGAAGCCTGTCCCCTGATGGGTGGATGAATGCGTTCATTTGAACCAGCAGACGCGATTTCAATCAGCAAAACTCCCACTCCTAATAGTGCTTTCATAATTTCATTTTATAGAAAGAACTCCTGACGCAAATTAAGGGCCCAGAGCTTCTCTCCAACCTCAGTTTAAATGAGAATTTACATGCTGGTAAGCAGATCTTTCAGCTTTTAGAAACCACAAGTACCATTCAAGTGTATGGATTTTCACACCCCTCCCCTCGGTTATTTTCAAAGATATTAGCTGCCAAAGCTAGATTTTGCTTTTCTGTGCTAAACACGTCTCTGCATTCTGTGATAAAATTTACATCATGGTTCCGAGAAATATTTGGATAGTTATCATTATCATTCAGGGACTAACTATACATGAT
This sequence comes from Podarcis bocagei, assembly GCF_964188305.1. Lineage (NCBI taxonomy): Eukaryota > Metazoa > Chordata > Lepidosauria > Squamata > Lacertidae > Podarcis > Podarcis bocagei. The sequence goes on along the minus strand of NC_138132.1, from coordinate 88,233,153 downwards.
GCTAAAAGCTACAGCTGGAAGCTTCTATTTGCCCTGAAAGGAAATTTCCCGCTACTGTCCAGAGGGATTTCCCCCAACCCCTGCAAATACTAGTTTTTGGGGAAGAGTTTTCTCCAGGGAGGATACTGTTAAATTCTCTCTCCCAACACTCATTAGCTTGCCTTCCCAACCCCCTTGTTGATGCATTTTTTAAGGTTGGCATTTCTGAATGTCATGCCTAGTTTGGCCTTTAGTTGCTATGTTTTCACTTAAAGGGTGTGAATATTGGTTTGATCTGCAAAAAATAAAAATAAAAAACAGATAATCCTGCCAGTGGCTGCATTTGCTATGCTGACTGACAAGCTACGCTAAATGTATTTTGATAGCCATGTTACAGATTGCTCCCTTGCTAAGTGCCAAAGCCATCCTTATCCTCTGGACAAATGAAATTACAATTTATGCAGAAGTGAGAGCCAGCTGAAAAGACGCTGGTTGTGGGAACCTTGATGTGTTATCATTTCACGCTGGCATGGTTTGAATGGTCATTAATTGTTCTGGCACCTGGCAAAATGAGAGTGATCTCCCTCCAGCTGTGAGGGTTTCACTCTGAGATAGCCGTTAGGACAGGTTAGCCATTTGCGGTGGGGGTGGGGATTCCTGCTAGGCTGAATTGTCCCAGAAGATGATCTGCAGAAGATGGGACACATGGACCAGGTCTCACATTAGGTGATGGCACTCATTGCCATTTGGGCTTCTCCTAGCTGGACTGAGTTGGAGTAGTAGACCGTGGGCCCCAAAAGGATCTTGCAGTTTTTTAAACTGCTGGTGGCTTCATTTAGGCCACCAAGCTTGCAATTTGTTAGGGAATGGAAAAGGCAGCCTGATCTGGATGGGGTTAAAGGTAAAGGGACCCCTGACCATTAGGTCCAGTCGTGGCCGACTCTGGGGTTGCAGCGCTCATCTCGCTTTATTGGCCAAGGGAGCCGGCGTACAGCTTCCGGGTCATGTGGCCAGCATGACTAAGCCGCTTCTGGTGAATCAGAGCAGCGCACGGAAATGCCGTTTACCTTACCGTTGGAGTGGTACCTATTTATCTACTTGCACTTTGACGTGCTTTCGAACTGCTAGGTTGGCAGGAGCAGGGACCAAGCAACGGGAGCTCACCCCGTCGCAGGGATTCGAACAGCCAACCTTCTGATTGGCAAGCCCTAGGCTCTGTGGTTTAACCCACAGCGCCACCCGTGTCCCTGTCCTGGATGGGGTTGCACTCCCCTAAAAGAGCAGGTGTGCAGCCTGAGGACAGAAATGATGGAGACCATACAATTCAGGTTGCAAGGGCATTTTCAGACAAGAAGCTTAAGTCGCCTCTGGGCCTCTCGTGCGCTACTAATTCAGAACCGGTCTTATGCTGGCCTTAGAAATCAGATTGAAGCAAGAGCTAAACTTTAAGCCTCATGCAGGAAAATGCCCAAAGCGTACCTGCTTTTTTGCTGAGCAGAGAGCAAGGCCCACTGAGTGGCTGCCTCATATTTAGAAAGAGCACATGCATGCACAGCAAAGCTGACTGGGATTCCTCCTTTTTGCCTGGTTAATGTCAGGAAAACTCCCCCCAAATCTCATCATGCCAACCCAAACAGTTGCCCCAAGGTAAGAGCCAGCGGCCCATTGATTCCTGCTCCTACTAGTGACGCCCCATGCAAGAGGCCTGTCCCCATGCTTTGTTCTTTGTCCTTCAAGGCAGCCCGGCGGCCTGCGCTACACAGCAGAAAGTCAATAAGCAGCACCAACTCACCAGATCATTCCTTCAAACAGGTTGTGAATGATGAGGTGGGACTGGGTAACAACTATTAGCAAAGTCACATGGGTCCAGCCAAACTGGAAAGAAAGAACAGCATGCAATCCAGTTTGCAGGGGGCAAAAAAACGTTTCTCAAAAACACACACCAAAATGCTGATTAGAGAGAGAGAGAGAGAACATCAGGGAATTTGCCACCCCACGTTCCACAATGATAGGCACAGCGTTAGCAAAAAGACCACACACACACACACACACACACACACACACACACACGGCTGCTTGTCTCTAGTCTGAAATCGAGGGAGCCCCTTCCAAAACTGCTCATCGCCTCCCAGAAGGCCACCTGTCCATGCCTTTCTTGCAAACAAAACAAAAAACCAAAGGTCCACCCACCATTTTCCCTAACGAGGCCTCCCGCATTTTCCCTAATGAGGCCTCCCGCTGCCGGTGCCCTTCCACCGTTCGGATTCCGTTCTTAGACTGAGGTAAAGTTCTCAAACCAAGACACTATTTCCGGTTTTGTGGAGCTTATAAACCAAATCGTTCTTAAACACAAAACTGTTTAATAAAAATCATTAAAAAATTTAAAACAGACACCAATAAACCCATTGCTGAATGATTGCCTACAAAGGCCTGGCAGAATAGAAAAGTTTTCTGTGGGCGTTCAAAAGTTGGCACAGGAGGCGCCTGCTGTATCACTAGTGGCAGAGAGTTCCACAGGACTAGGCCGGTGACACTAAAGGCTCAGTTCCTTGCTGTTGTCAAATGAGCCTCACTAACTTGGGGAATGACCTGCAATGATCTTGGTGATCAAGCTGGGATATGAGGGTTTAGAGGGTTCCTGAGGTACTCTGGACCTAAGTTGTTACAGGCTTTGTAGATTAATACAAGGACTGTGAGCCTGGTTCAGTAGTAGATGGGCAGCCAGCGCAGATGCTTCAACCAGGGTCTCGCATGTTATTGGCCAGAAGCTGCGATCAGCAGCCTAGCCACTGCATTCTGCATCACCTGGAGCTTTCAAACAAAACCAAAGGGAAGCCCCTCGAAGAGCACGTTGCAGTAATCCAGCCCTGAAATTACCGAGGCATGGACTACATTCATAATTTGGGCACTGGGATGGTCATCTTCAAGCCTGAGTTTACCTGGAAACTCATGTTTAATTAATTCATGTTTAATCCATTTGTGTATTATCATACATTTTCAGGTGTTTAAGAAGATTTAAACGTAAAGGGACCCCTGAAAACTTTGGGGTTGCGGTGCTCATCTTGCTTTACTGGCCGAGGGAGCCGGCGTACAGCTTCCGGGTCATGTGTCCAGCATGACTAAGCCACTTCTGGCAAACCAGAGCAGCGCACGGAAACACCGTTTACCTTCCCGCCGTTTACCTTCCCGCATGTCTACTTGCACTTTGACATGCTTTTGAACTGCTAGGTTGGCAGGAGCAGGCGCTCACCCCGTCACGGGGATTCGAACCGCTGACCTTCTGATCAGCAAGTCCTAAGCTCTGTGGTTTAACCCACAGCGCCACCCACGTCCCTCTTAAGATGATTTAGGCTATTGCAAAATAAACTTTTAAGACTGGCAGGAGTTGTGGGCCTCCCCGTTCTTCAATCCGTTGTTCACCCACAAAGGAAATACGTAAAGTGTTTTAAGGAATGCAGAAAAAAAGAAAAAAGCTTTCTTCAAGCTGGTACCCTCCAATGGCCACACTGGTAAGGGCTGATGGGACTTGTAGTCAAAACATCTGGAGGGCATCTGGTTGGGGAAGGCCAGTCAAAGGCAAGATAAGAACAGCCTGCTCCTTTTCATATCTCTCTCTCTGTCTCTCTCTCTCCCTTCACAAGCTATTATCTCTGAAAAGAGAAAATCTCTCTTACCATGTAGAATTGGAGTCGATAGTGCTTTTTGACAAGGCTTAGAACAAACATGCAGAAGCCTGCAGAAATAGAGAAATTAATTAAATGAGAACCCAATGTTCCTCCCCTTCAGTACATCCTGGCCAATCACAGGGCTGGCCTCAGACCAAGTGGGCAATTGGGCTAGACTGTGCTTCTATCAAAACATGGTGCCCAATGAGAAAAGGACACCGTGTCTCCATATTGCTGCCTGGCTCCAGGAATCCTTGAAGAACCCACTTCAAGTGCCATTAAGTCCCGAACGGGAGACCAGAGTCCCTCTTACCTGTTAAGTAGAGGGCAAAGGAAATGAAGCGGTGATATTTGCTAAGGATCCTCAAGGGCTCCTCCCTCTGGACCAAAGTGAAGAAATAATCCGTCACAGTTTCCCCATAAAAGAAGTAGTTCACACAGAGCAGGAAGTACCTGAAAGAATATACGTCATCTTTTTCAGAGAGGCTGCTAAGGCTTCTTTCATGAGAAATAATTCAACCAAATTGGGAAAGTCTTCTTCAACCGGTTGAATGAGCTGATCAAGCTACAAATTGAATCCTGGTGTTGGAAAACACAGGAGCCTTGATTTATATTGGTTCCTTTTTCTTATTGTTTACTGTTTGCTTTCTATATGGTATGATGCACTGCCCTGCACTGTTGGGTAACAGTCATAAAGGAAAACGTTGACATCATAGAATCATAGAATCATAGAATCATAGAATGAGTTGGAAGAGACCACAAGGGCCATCGAGTCCAACCCCCTGCCAAGCAGGAAACATCAGCAGCCACCTTGAGCTGTTTAGAAGAATAGAGCTGCGTAGAGATATCCTCATGGAAAACAAGGAAACCAGACTTCTACAGCTTAACTCAGGTAGCACAAACTCTGATTCCACTTACCAACTTAGGGTTCTGAACCAGGGCAGCTCGTAGGAGTGATAAACGTTGTAACCGATGGTGATGATCTCTTGGAAGCACTTGATTTGCACACACATCACCTGAGAGACAGACAGACAGCAGCAGTGGACTTTGGGGTCTCAAATTTCCTAAGTGTCCTGTACAACACCAAATTTGGCACTCACATACAACTGCTATTTTACTCTGCGCCCAGTGCGACCAAACCAGTCATGTTCCCCTAAATCTGCTTTTGCAGACAGACAGACAGACAGCAGGGGGGCATGAGTTTTGATAAATTCCCGGGCCACTCCAAGAGAACAATAAGCATTCTTGCATTTATTTTTTTGTATTTATGTATTACATTTATATCCCACGCTATTCTCCAAGGAGATCAATGGATGGCTCTCTGCTTGTGGAATTATCTTGCCGGGAGCATTCAGTACATAGTTTTAGGCACCAGGCAAAAGCATTCCTCTTTCCCCATGGCCTTTTAAACTCACAAGGAGGTGGAATCCAGCCCTGCCTTCCTTTTTTTTAATAATTTTTTTATTGGTTTTACAGCATTTTTTAAACAATACAAACAAATAAAAAGACAAACAAACATGTATAATTTCATAACCTTTTTTTTCATAACCCTCATTTCTCGGACTCCCCCATACCTCCCCTTTCTGCATCCCAATTTACTAAATTATTTCAGCAGCTTCTAAGCAATTTTATCAAATATATGTCCTTTTAGTCCTTTCTTTAACTTAATCTTATGTCACCGTATCCCTTTTTCTCTGAACACCTCGGCATTTTAGCATTCATCAATTTTATAATAGTTCTTAAGGTAAATTTTAAATTTCTTCCAGTCCTCTTCCGCCGTCTCTTTCCTCTGATCACGGATTCTGCCAGTCATCTCAGCCAGTGTCATATAGTCCATCACTTTCATCTGCCATTCTTCCACGGTGGGTAGATCTTGTGTTTTCCAATACTTTGCGATGAGAATTCTTGCTGCTGTCGTAGCATACATAAAGAAGATTCTATCTTTCTTTGACACCAATTGGCCGACAATGCCCAAGAGAAAGGCCTCTGGTTTCTTAGGGAAAGTACATTTAAGTACCTTTTTCATTTCATTATATATCATTTCCCAGAAAGCCTTAATCTTCGGGCACGTCCACCAAAGGTGGTAGAAAGTACCTTCAATTTCTTTACACTTCCAACACTTATTGTCAGGCAAATGATAAATTTTTGCTAGCTTGACTGGGGTCATGTACCACCTATAGATCATTTTCATAATATTTTCCTTTAAGGCATTACATGCCGTGAATTTAATACCGGTGTTCCACAACCATTCCCAGTCAGCAAACATAATGTTATGACCAATGTCCTGTGCCCACTTAATCATAGCCGATTTAACTGTTTCATCTTGTGTATTCCATTTCAGCAGCAAATTAGGAATCCAGCCCTGCCTTCCGGCAAGAGGAAGCCATTACTGAACCCCCAGGCCTCCATTGGGAAAAGATCAGATTCCAGAAAGACCACAAAGACTTACGATCATCATCAAGACCATGGGTCCCAGGTAGATGATGATGAAGAAAAAGACGATCATCGCCAGAGTCAGGATGCCTCTCACCCACCAGTTCTTCCATCTGCAGAGGAAGGAAAGCATCAAAAGAGATCAGGGATTCCTTGGCTGTGACTCCTGCATTGAAGGGTGTTGGACTAGATTGGCACGTCTCCAACTCAACAACCGTTTGAGTCCAGGGTGGATAAAAACCAATGATTTAAAAATAAAATAAAATTGGATTTTTAAAATAAAATGCTTTTGGAGGAAAAATCTTTCTAAACAAAATTTTCTATTTATTAATTTTTTTAATTATTTTTTACCAACAACCGAAACACAAACAGTGAAACCTCCCAGGCGGCTGATGCATTGGGTATACATATTCAGTAATGTACATATTCAATAGTATTCAATTATAACATGTTTAAATCAACCATATGTACATTTCTATATACCTTAACACTCCTCCCTCCTAAATAAACAGGGGTTTATTTAACTTTTTACATTTTAATTGCCCCAAATTGTTCAAACCTACCCAAATAATTCAGTATCTTCTCAGACCAATCCTCCTCTTTCTCACTGACCTGAAACCCTTTCATTCTATGTATCTTCACAGTTAGGTGTTCTAAAATTATAATAATATATAATAATATACCAATAATATACAAATGGAGGATAAAACTGAGTGATATTAATAATATAATTTTCTATTTAAGTTACATTATAGTCAAAAGGCTATTCACCAGAAAATAAGGATTTGTTTAAAGTTTTTCATGTGTGCTAAAACTCAGTTTTTTATTTTAAAAAAATCATTTAACTACATCGGTCAACAAACATGAATACATATGCTATAACATTATTGTTTTAGTTAAATAAATTGTTTAAATTATTATCAAAAAAATGATTATTTTTCTCCTTCCAACAAAGTACAGCAGAAAAGTTGTCCAAATATAAACAATAATTTCATAATTATGTATTTCTGATAATATAACAAAGCGGTAATTTTGGATATAGATGTAAAAACTAATCTGAAAATTTATTATTCCAAAAATGAAACCTTCATCTGGTTGTAAATATTAAGAGAATGCCTGCAAGGTTGAACCTTTCTGTAAAAAAATATGATTTAAATCAAGTCTTACTGACTATTGATTTAAATTGATTTGATTTGAATCAAATCCACCCTGTTTGAGTCTATGCGGGAGCTTGCAGGGGAAGAAACAGAGGCCCCGCTGTGGAAATTTACTCTTTGCAGAATCGGAAGATCCGCTCCCTGATGGCTTTCAAAGTTTTGGCACATTCTTAGCAAGGGCGAAAGGCAGCTATTTCTGGCACCAGGCTGCTTCCTGAGAGAACACGGCCCCCGTCCATTCTCCCTCGGGGGTCTCTTGGCAGAAGGTCACACTCCAGACACTGCCAGAGAAACGGAGGCTTGCAGAAGCATAGCTGTCAACTTTTCCCTTTTCTTGCACGGAATCCTATTCGGAATAGGGGAATTTCCCTTAAGAAAAGGGAAACGTTGACAGCTATGTGCAGAAGACGCCGTTGTGAAACACACACACACACACACACACACACAGCATCAGATGCAAGACTGAAACACAACGCGAGGGCAGCGCAACGCAAGAATGTACCGTATTTTTCGCTCCATAAGACGCACCTTTTCCCTCCTAAAAAGTAAGGGGAAATGTGTGTGCCCAAGAAGGGAGAAGGGACTGACGAGGCAGGTAGTCCCTTCTCCCTCCTCGTAGAAAAGCCCGCAGGAGCCGTGCACCCTTAAAAAGAGCGCACAGCTCTTGGGGGCTTTTCCCCGAAGGGAGAAGGGACTGACTGGCTGCATCAGTCCCTTCTCCCTCCTCGTAGAAAAGCTTGCAGGGCAGCGGTGAGCCTTCATCCCGCTGCCCGGAAGCAGCTTCGCGTGGCTATCCCAGAAGCCAGAACAGCAAGAGGCTATCCCAGAAGCCAGATCTCTCTTGCTGTTCTGGCTTCTGGGATTCAGAATATTTTTTTTCTTGTTTTCCTCCTCCAAAAACTAGGTGGCTCTTATTGTCTGGCGCGTCTTAGAGAGCGAAAAATACGGTAAGTAGAGTCTCCTGGATCAGGCCAGTGGCCCGCCTTGCTCAGCATCCTGTCCTCTCAGATGCCGCAGACCCACAAGCAGGAATCCAGGCACAAAAGCAGCCCTCTCCCGTCCTGCGGTTTCCAGTAACTGGTACTCAGAAGCCTTGCTGCCTCTGATTGTGGAGACAGAGCACAGCCATTGTGGCTAGGAGCCAACGATAGCAGATAGAGAATAAACAGTGCCACTGACAGACACCTCCCACCCCAAAAAAACCTTCTTTTTTTAAGCTGTCCTTTTTGTGTGTGTGTCATTGTATTTTTCTTGATATAGGTCTATACCTTTTTCATTCCTTTGGTTACTTTCCATATACAGTGCAGTGGTACCTCGGGTTAAGAACTTAATTCGTTCCAGAGGTCCGTTCTTAACCTGAAACTGTTCTTACACTGAGGTACCACTTTAGCTAGCGGGGCCTCCCAGTGCCGCCGCCACGCGGTTTCTGTTCTCATCCTGAAGCAAAGTTCTTAACCCGAGGTACTATTTCTGGGTTAGCAGAGTCTGTAACCTGAAGCGTCTGTAACCCGAGGTACCACAGTATGTGAGAAGCAACTTCGTAATTTTTGTGTGGCATTCCTTTGGAATGACATGGTGAAAATGTAGCATTTTACTTCATCCAGTTTGGGGCTCACTATACCCCTTCCTAGGACATGGGTGGCGCTGTGGGTTAAACCACAGAGCCTTGGACTTGCCGATCAGAAGGTCGGCGGTTCGAATCCCCACGATGGGGTGAGCTCCCATTGCTCGGTCCCTGCTCCTGCCAACCTAGCAGTTCGAAAGCACGTGAAAGTGCAAGTAGACAAATAGGTACCGCTCCGGCGGGAAGGTAAACGGCGTTTCCGTGCGCTGCTCTGGTTCGCCAGAAGCAGCTTAGTCTTGCTGGCCACATGACCCGGAAGTTGTACGGCAGCTCCCTCGGCCAATAAAGCGAGATGAGCACCGCAACCCGAGTTGTCCGCAACTGGACCTAACAGTCAGGGATACCTTTACCTTTTTATACCGCTTCCTATGTATTATTTCTTTATTGCATTTTTACCCCACCTCTCCTCCAAGGAGCTCGAGGTGGCGTACGTGGTTTTCCTCCTCTCCATTTAATCCCCACAACAACCCTGTGAGGTAGGTTAGACGGAGAGGGAGTGAGAGGCCCAAGATCACACAGTAACCTTCAGGGCTCAGTGGGGATTTGAACCCTGGTCTCTCAGGCCCTAGGCAGACACTCCAACCACTATGTCACCCTGTGGTGTCCCTGAGGAAGCATCCCCCTCCAAATGTGCCGTGCCTGCAACAAATCATATTTCTAACACCTGGAGTCCGTCCTCCCCAACAGCCTCCCTCAATGCAGGCTGTTTGGATGAAGAAAGCCAAAAAATGTGGACAGCATCCTTGGAAAGCTGAGATGGACCACCTGTGCACATTTGCCAATGCTCTTTCCAGGCTGGTCAAGGCAGTCAAAGCTGGACAGTCCTGGGGAGAATTGGAAAATGCTTCTTCATGGGAGGGTATTCGTCTACATGGGTAGACCGGATCTGGCCCAATCGCCTTCTAAATCCGGCCCGCAGACTGTCTGGGAACCAGCGTGTTTTTACATGAGTAGAATGTGTCCTTTTATTTAAAATGCATCTGAGTTATTTGTGGGGCATAGGAATTCGTTCATTTATTTATTTTTCAAAATATAGTGCGCCCCCCCACAAGGTCTGAGGGAAAGTGGACCGGCCCCCTGCTGAAAAAGTTGGCTGACCCCGGGCTTAGGGCATGGGTAGGCAAACTAAGGTCCGGGGGCTGGATCCGGGCCAATCACCTTCTAAATCCGGCCCGCAGACGGTCCGGGAATCAGCATTTAAGTGGCTTTTATCTGCTGCCTCTGCCTGTTTGCATTTTAAATCAGCATGTTTTTGCATCAATAGAATGTGTCCTTTTATTTAAAATGCATCTCTGAGTTATTTGTGGGGCATAGGAATTCGTTCATTTATTTATTTTTCAAAATATAGTCCGGCCCCCCACAAGGTCTGAGGGACAGTGGACCGGCCCCCTGCTGGAAAAAGTTGCTGACCCCTGGTCTAACAACCCTGAATATAATGAAGCTGAGGGTTTGTGTGTTTATCAGTTGACGTATACAAAATGTACGGATTGTAAGACTGCAGGAGAGGAGTGAGGGCTCACATGCTCAAATCCTGTTTGCAGGTTTCCCAGAAGAGGCGCCCGGTTGGCCTCCTCTGTGAGAACAGGGTTCTGGACTAGATGGGCCACCGGCCTGATCCAGCAGCCTCTACTTAGATTCTTAGGTTCTTAAATGCTCATCTCCATGTGCAAAGTTCTCATCCCAGACACAGGAGAGCCTGACTGATACCCAGACACAGGATACCCTGTTGGTCTGCTTGGCTGGTGAACAAGGAGGTGTCACAAGCAATTCAGAAACCGGAAAATATTTCCTGGATACAAGAGAAACAACAAAATTCTCACTTGTGCAACCATTTTCTTCTGTTGCCTCTAGCTGCTTCTGATCCTCCCCATTTTAAACTATCTAACTGATGTACAGGAAACACAATAACACTTTCACATTTTAATTTCCTTGCAATGCTAGCTTCAAAGTGCACCTTTTAAGTGGCTTTTATCTGCTGCCTCGTTTCAAACCGTACTGGCTGCTTTTAGTGTTTCTTAATGTTACAGCTGGGTGGGTGTGTTTTGCTGCTGTTGTGGTTTTTGCTGTGAGCTGCCTTGCAACGTTTTGGAAAGGTGGAAGAAAAATCCTCTTAAGTACATCATAAATAAAACTTTATAAAAAGTACTGCAGGCTTGTAACAAAACTGCACCAGGTTCCTGGTCTCCAGGAAAGTCAAGTATGATTTGGGGCTTCTGGGGCACCAATCCAAAGCCCCAAGCAGCTCAACCAGGAGGGTGGAATGGAGTGGGAAGGGGAAGGCAGCAGACGTGGGCCCCCAATAAGGTCGGAATAATGGGAGGGAAGCAGAAAGACCACCTCCCTCCTTGCAGACCCTCTTGGGTGCTGAGATCAGCAGAGGAGACCCTCCTGATAAATCCTCCACCCTGAGGTTTGGGGATGGTGGCAGCCCAGGAAAAGGCCTTCACTGTGGCAGCCCCTAAGCCAGGGGTCAGCAAACTTTTTCAGCAGGGGGCCGGTCCACTGTCCCTCAGACCTTGTGGGGGGCTGGACTATATTTTTTTGGGGGGGTGAACGAATTCCTATGCCCCACAAACAACCCAGAGATGCATTTTAAATAAAAGCACACATTCTACTCATGTAAAAACATGCTGATTCCCAGACCGTCCGTGGGCCGGATTCAGCCCCTGGGCCTTAGTTTACCTACCCATGCCCTAAGCCAGGGGTCAGCAAACTTTTTCAGCAGGGGTCCCTCAGACCTTGTGGTGGGCCAGACTATATTTTAGGGGGAAAAGAAAGATGAACGAATTCCTATGCCCCACAAATAACCCAGAGATGTATTTTAAATAAAAGGACACATTCTACTCATGTAAAAACACACTGATTACCGGGCTGTCTGCGGGCTGGATTGAGAAGGTGATTGGGCCGGATCCGGCCCCCGGGCCTTAGTTTGCCTACCCATGCCCTAAGCTATGCCACTCCCTTCCCAGAGAGGTGTCCCTGGCACCTTCACTGTACAGCTTTTGGAGGATGTTGAAGATTCACCTCTCCCCCCTGGCTTTTGGCAGCTGACGTGCATGTTTTTATTTTTGTGACTGTAAGTTGCTTTAGATTGCTTTTCGTATTGTTTTTTAATGCTGTAACCCACCCTGGGACCTTAGGGTGAAGGCCGAGTAGTAAAAAGCAGTGGTACCTCAGGTTACATACGCTTCAGGTTACAGACTCAGTTAACCCAGAAATAGTGCTTCAGGTTAAGAACTTTGATTCAGGATGAGAACAGAAATCGTGCTCTGGCGGTGCAGCGGGAGGCCCCATTAGCTAAAGTGGTGCTTCAGGTTAAGAACAGTTTCAGGTTAAGAACGGACCTCCGGAGTGAATTAAGTACTTAACCCGAGGTACCACTGTAAATAACACCAACTGAGCCCTGGGGAGGAGGACCCCAGCTCAGTGACAGCCTCCATCCAGCAAGTATTGGCCAGGGGGAAACCCCTGCAATCTAGGAGCATCACTGGTGCAAACGAGGACCAGCATGCTCCAAATCATTTAAAGTCATTCCTAATTATTACTGTTTGGCCATTGTTCCATAACTCGGCCCTCTGGGCACGGTACACAAAAAAACGTTTAGCACAAATTAGGAATGACAAAGAAATAAACTTATCAAAATGGAGCACATCCGAGCTAGTTATTTGACAAAGCCCCAACTTGCCGTACTAAGAATCGCTTTCACAGAATTACGACTCCAATCGATGCCCTCAGCGGTGGTGGGTGGTTGGCATGGCAAAGTACAGTACAAGGAGAGACTTTGTCAGCAACCTTGCGTAGAGAACCTGCACCACTATTTATTGCAATGCCCACTATATATAGAACCAAGAGACCGATTTATAAAACCTCTGCTCTCGAATGGAACACACTCGAACAGGGCGGAAAGAGTGAAATGGCTGCTGAGTGATACTGATGACTTCGTAACTTATAAAGTAGCACTATATAATAATAATAATAATAATAATTTTTTATTTATACCCCGCCCTCCCCAGCCAAGGCCGGGCTCAGAGCGGCTTACAAGCAATAATAAAAACAAGATGAGTGATTACAACTTAAAAACAAAAATAAAATACAGCATTAAAATAATGGAACATTAAAATATTAAAATGGAGCCTCATTGCAGGAGAAGGAAAAGAAAAAAGAAAAAGGGGGCGGAGGGAATCAAATTGGCTCCAATCCAAAGGCCAGGCGGAACAACTCTGTCTTACAGGCCCTGCGGAAAGAGATCAGATCCTGCAGGGCCCTGGTCTCATGAGACAGAGCGTTCCACCAAGTTGGGGCCAGTGCTGAAAAGGCCCTGGCTCTGGTTGAAGCCAATCTAACTTCCTTAGGGCCTGGGACCACTAGGGTGTTGTTATTTATGGACCTTGAGGCTCTCCGTGGGGCATACCAGGCGAGGCGGTCCCGTAGGTACGAGGGTCCTAGGCCGTGAAGGGCTTTAAAGGTCAAAAGCAGCACCTTAAATCTGACCCTGTACTCCACCGGGAGCCAGTGCAGCTTGAAAAGCACTGGATGAATATGCTCCCATGGCAGAGACCCTGTGAGGAGCCTCGCTGCAGCATTCTGTACCCGCTGGAGTTTCTGGGACAGCTTCAAGGGCAGCCCCGCGTAGAGCGAGTTACAGTAGTCAAGCCTGGAGATGACTGTCGCATGGATCACTGTGGCCAGGTCGGGGCGGGAAAGGTAAGGGACCAACTGCTTGATGCGGCGAAGGTGGAAAAATGTCGCCTTGGCTGTTGCTGTGACTTGCGCCTCCATGGAAAGGGAGGCGTCAAGGATTACACCCAAACTCTTAACGGAAGGTAATGGCACTAATTGGGCCCCCGCAAGAGAAGGGAGTTGGTCCCTCATCCCCATGCTATCCCGACCTAGCCATAGGACCTCTGTCTTTGAAGGATTTAGTTTCAATCGGCTCCCACGAAACCATCCAGCCACAGCTTCCAAGCATCTGGTCAGTGTGTAAGGGGCCGAGTTGGTGTGGCCATCCATCAGTAGATAGAGCTGAGTGTCATCAGCATATTGATGACAGCCCAGCCCAAAGCTCCGGATAATCTGAGCAAGGGGGCGCATAAAGATGTTAAAAAGCATTGGGGAGAGAATTGCGCCCTGCGGCACTCCACACACCAAGGAGTGGCGTGACGACATTTCCCTCCCTAGTGCCACCCTCTGTCCCCGACCAGAGATAAAAGAGCACAACCAGTTACGGGCTATGCCCTGTATCCCCACGTCTGCAAGGCGATGGTCCAGAAGATCATGATCGACCATGTCAAAAGCTGCTGACAAATCTAAAAGGATCAGCAGTCCTGACCCGCCTCGATCCAGTTGTCTACGGATATCATCTGTTAGGGCAACCAGAGCCGTCTCCGTCCCAAAACCAGGACGGAAACCGGACTGAAATGGATCTAATGCCGATGTTTCCTCCAGAAACCTACCAAGCTGTTCAGCAACCGCTCTCTCAATTACCTTACCCAGGTATGGAAGATTTGAAACTGGGCGGTAATTGGATAGGTCTAAGGGATCTAATGAAGTTTTCTTTAGGAGTGGACGCACCACTGCTTCCTTCAGTTCCCCTGGGAATGTCCCCGTGTCAAGGGACAAATTGATAATTTCAACCAGGGGGGTCCGCGCAACATCTGGACACTCCCTAATCAGCCAAGACGGGCACGGATCAAGGAGGCAGGTGGTGGGCCTACCAACTTGGAGGAATCTATCCACATCAGTAGGGAGTATCCGATCGAAATGGTCCAACACTGGACCTGAAGTCAGTCGAGGGGCCTCCAGTTCAGTCACTGTATCTAAATTGGCAGGGAGGTCACGGCGGAGCAACAGGACTTTCTCCGCAAAAAAGCTCGCGAATGCCTCACAGCTGTGGGTCGAATTTGTGCTTAAATTTGGTTGTCCTCCTAAGGACGTTATTGACCTAATTATTCTAAAAAGTTGTGCCGGGCGAGAGCTAGCGGATGCAATGGAAGCTGCAAAGTAAGATTTCTTAGCAGCTTTCATAGCCATCTCATAGGCTTTCATAAGCGTCCTATAAGATGTTCTTGAGGCTCCGTCACGAGTCCGTCGCCATACTCGCTCTAGCCGTCTGAGATCCCGCTTCATTTTCCGGAGCTCCTCAGTAAACCAAGGGGCCCGGTTTCGACGGGGTCGCAGAGGGCGCTTAGGCGCGATCTCATCAATGCGTTGGCAGCTAAGAAGATCAGGAGAAAAGAACTAGATAAAATAGCAGTCAATTGCAAAGGTGATTCGGACATTTAACCTGACACATTCTACCTGAGAACCCCTTGCCACTCTATCGTATGCAACAAAAATTTTTTAGGAGAAGTGACCGTTGTTTATTATATCTGCAGTGCTGGGTATTTTTATGGTTTTTTACGGCTATTGTTGCTTTTCTTTTTGTTCCCTTTGTGAATAATGCCATGGCCTTTGGCTAGTGCAATAAAGTTTATGATGACGACGACAAAGAAATTATGCAATGGAAACACTACAAAGTAAACTCCAAATCAACAAAAACAAAATATGGCTTCTCTCAAATTCACCCAGTTAAGTATTCCTGTATTGATTCTGTAAGTTTGCAAAGCTGAAAATGAAAACAACAAGGAATAATAATAATTGACAAGAAACATCCTGTATACGGATGCTATTATGCCTTACATTGCTTTGATTTTTAGTTTTGTAAACGTATACAATGCAATAAAAATATCACGGGGGGAGGAAATGCGCCTAATTATATGGAGAACTAAATTCATCACACAATCCCACTCAGCGCAATAAAACTCTCTTAAATGGTTTTCATTAAAAGCATATGAGCCACTGCAGAAGCCATGCCAAATATCAAGATCAGTCTTGCATGAGGCTAATGAGAGCAGGCCATGAGGACTAAGAGAACAACAACAAAAGGTTTTCTTGGCAGAGAGAGGCCATCACAGAAGGCGCCAGGCAAACCACTCCAGGCCCTCTTCATCGCAGCCACCCTCTGCACTCCAGAGTGAAGTGGCCGATGGAGAACAGCATCTGTTGACACCCCGGGGGAACAGGCAGGCTCATGCAGGAAGAGGCCCGTCCCACTGGATAATAATAATAATAATAATAATAATAATAATAATAATAAATAATAATAATAATAATTTTTATTTATATCCCGCCCTCCCCAGCCAAAGCCGGGCTCAGAGCGGCTAACAACAATAAAAGTAACACAGCATTCTAAAATCCATTCATTATAAAATCAATTCAAAATCAAATTAATGGCAACCATTGGGCTAGAGTTCTGTGAAGAATTACCAAAGGAGGGGGTGAGGCTGTGCCTTGGCCAAGGGCCTGGTGGTGAGGCATCTGATCAAGGCCTGTATTTTAAAATGAGCTTAAAAGATATATTTGCAAATGTTTGTATCTTTCATGCCAGGCAGAAAAGCAGCTGGCTAAGTACTTTGGCAGTTGTTTATCCTCTTGAACAGGGCCCCCCTGATTTATAGCAGTACCTCAAAGTTGTAAAAGGGAATTACAGGCTGGGAGCAAAGGTCATGCTGACCATGCAAATTACAGAGTACAATCAAGCTGCAAAAGCACTGATTAAGAGTTGGTAAATAGTAAGATTTATTGTTTAACAGAAGACTCGAGCCATATTTTCATAAGGTTAAAGGGCAAGAGCTAATAGGAACAGCAGCTGGCTGGGAAAGGAGGTGTAAACTGAAGAGGCTTTTTTTAAAAACGGTTTTTACTAAGTTCCTTTTCTTCTAAAAATCTATCTATGTTATGTATGAAACATATTGGCTTAATGTAATTATGCAAAGGATTTAGAAAGTAAGAAATGTTAGATTCTTATGTTAGATTCTTATTTCATTGATGGTGTGTGAGAAGGTGAACCCAAGATCCCTGTTACCATGAGCCATCTGTTTTAGCCATCTGTTTTGGAGTGAATAGGGCAATAGGGCAAAGGTGATCTGGTAATTAAGGTGCCTTGTCGAGGCAAATGTAAGATATATGGCTACTTGTCTGCCATTTATGGATAGAAGGAAATATAGCTCTTTGTCTCCCATAAAAGGTAATAGGAAATGGGTGTATCTTTTATGATTGGTTCTAGCAAACAGCCAATAGGAATTTCAACCAGGCTGATTGGACAGAGGCAGCCGAAGGAGGAGCAAGGGGGCTGGGCTGAGGAAATATAAGTGCTGGCCATCAGGGCTGGAGTGGGCAGAGCTTTGGTAACCATATACCACTGTGTCTCTCATTTATTTGTCTGACAAATAAATTATTATTTTAATTTCTCTATTGCTGTGTTGAATATTTCATTCCAGCTAAGCGTTAACCACAAGCAGGGTGCTACAGTGGAACAGCTCTGTATTGCAGGCCCTGCAGAAAGATGTCAAGTCCTGCATGGCCCTAGTTTCTTGTGACTGAGCGTTCCACCAGATCGGGGCCACGGCCAAAAAAGCCCTGGCTCTGGTTGAGGCCAGCCTAACCTCCCTGTGGCCCGGGACCTCCAAGGTGTTATTATTTGCAGACCGTAAGGTCCTCCGTGGGACATACCAGGAGAGGCGGTCCTGTTGGTACGAGGGTCCTAGGCCGTATAGGGCTTTAAAGGTTAAATCCAGCACCTTAAACCTGACCCTCTACTCCACCGGGAGCCAGTGCAGCTGGTATAGCACTGGGTGAATGTGATCCCGCGGCAGGGACCCTGTAAGGAGTCTCGCCGCAGCATTCTGCACCCGCTGGAGTTTCTGGGTCAGCCTCAAGGGCAGCCCCATCTAGACAGAGTTACAATAATCAAGTCTGGAGGTGACCGTCGTGTGGATACACCTCTTCTGTAGACACAAGCCATGAGCAATGGAGAGCCCAGGCAAATTATGCCCCCTGCTCATTAATAGATGGGGCAGGGGGTGGGCAGAGAGGTGCCACGTCAATATCTTGCCTCCGGCACCCCCAAAACATCTTGGGCCAGCCTTGATGGGACTGGGCACCAAGCAGTAT
Organism: Podarcis bocagei; assembly: GCF_964188305.1. Taxonomy (NCBI): domain Eukaryota; kingdom Metazoa; phylum Chordata; class Lepidosauria; order Squamata; family Lacertidae; genus Podarcis; species Podarcis bocagei. The sequence goes on along the minus strand of NC_138132.1, from coordinate 88,215,304 downwards.
TTGTTGAAGGAGGGCCAGAGCTCAGTGGAACAGCATCTGCCTTGCAAACAGAAGCCCCCTGGCCAAACCCCAGTTGCACTCCAGGCAGGGTTGGGAGAGATGGCTGCTGGAAAACCTGGAGAGCAGCTGCCAGTCAGTGTAGGCTACCTGGCAGCAATGGTCCGACTCTGTATAAGGCAGCTTTCTATATGCCTGTGCTGTTTGTGGGGGGCCCAGCCTCTCCTAACATGTCTGTAGGATTTCTGAAATAAAATATGGGGACGTTGATGGGGTGGGGAGTCCTGGCCACGGCCATTTTGGCACTCGCTCCTCGGCAGAGCTATGACACCACAACTATTAGATAAAGCACCCCTTCAGGTCCCCCTTTGGGAGGGAGAAATGCTTGTGAGGTCACTCTACTCCACTTGACCAGTCTACAGAACTGGCAGTCCCACAGGTGTCCCATGACGCCTGTTCCACATTTGTAAGAACTTTAATCTTTTAATGTGGCAGCACCCATACTTTGGAACTCCCTGCCTATTGATATCAGGCAGGTGCCTTGGCTGTACTCTTTCTGGTGGCTGCTAAATGCTTTTTTTGTTCCGACAACCCTACCCAGATGCTAAGGAAGCTGGTGTGAGTTTTAACCTGTTTTCAGCCCATTGCGATTTTAAGTTTTTGAATGTCTTAAATCATTACTGATTCTTCTTATTGATCCTTTTATTATTTTGCCTTTCTTTGTAAACCATGCTGAGATTTGTGATTTTTTTCCAATATCAAGCGCCGTATAAATAAATAAAAAGTGGGCTTTGCTTCAAAACGCCTAAGTGTGTTTTGACACCAGCATTTACCTGGAGGACAGGTTGGAGAGAGCCCTGTTGAGGACCTCTGGGGTGTCATCCACCGGCGCTGCTTGGGCAATCTCCGATTTGGACTCGCTGTCTGACGCCGTTTCTCCATCCAGCTTGCTTTCAAACTCTGATTCCTGCGGGACAAGACAGACAAAGGTTTAATGCAAAGAAGCAAGGGGGGGTCAGGGTGAAGGGCTTCCATCTGCACACATGCAATGGCTGTTATTGAAATTGATATACTTTATTGTACAACTTGTATACAGTGAGATTACACGAGCACCCCCCACTCAGCTCTCTTAGTCTTAATTCCCCTCGTTTACTGACGCACACCCACCAAATCCGAAAGTCAGTTGCCCTGTTGTTATCTTTTCATTCAGCAGCCTAACAGCCCACGGACAGAAGCTGTTCTTTACCCTGTTGGTGCAACTAGTCATGCTTCTATATCTTCTGCCTGAGGGCAGGAGATCAAGAAAGTGCTGGCCAGGCTGTGAATCATCCCTGAGAATTTTCCTCACTCTCCTGAGACAACGTTCTTCCGCAATGTCATCCAGCGGATTCATGGGACAGCCCATAATATCTTCTGCTGTATTCACCACACTCTGTGGACACTTCCTATCAGTTGCTGTCAAACCAGCGTACCACACCGTGATGCAGTATGAAAGGACATTTTCTATTGTTGAGTCTGTAACCTGAAGCGTATGTAACCCGAGGTACCACTGTAAACTTGGTGGGTTTTTTGGTTCACTTTTAACAACTGACTAGACTCAGTGTTTTACCAGAGAGTAACTGGTTGGTGGCAGCAGGGAAGCGAGCACAGTGGTGGCACAGGGATCAATAGACTGTTAAAGATCTGGGGACCCTGTGTGATCGCCACAATGACCCTCTTCAAACCCTGTTTAGGTTAAAGCAAGTCATGGGAAGGAGGAAGAAAAGGGGCCCGTCCCAGAGCGAGAAAGGTGCATGCAAATGTACAAGACCTCAGCACCAACTCAAATGCTGAGGGAGATCAGGAACATAGGGAGGAAGGAATCAGCCCCTCTTCCTTCCAGCAAGGTTTAAACTCCATTATTACGTCGATGCATTCACCTCAGGAGGCCCTGGCCAGGTAAGAAATTGATAACATCAACAGAAAATGAGATATAATATATATGCTGGCATTGGCACTGTATATTATGTACTCATTTAAAAGCCACAGTACTCCTTCGTATCAGCAACGGAAAGAGTCATTGTACCAGCTTCCCAAAGTGCAAAGATGGCCTCAAGCCATCAGGGAATTGCAACAGCAACCATAATCCTATCTCCTGGTATGCCCCGCGGAGGACCTTAAGGTCCACAAATGACAACATTTTGTAGGTCGCAAGGTGGTTAGGTTGGTCTCAACTAGGGCCAGGGCCTTTTCAGTACTGGCCCCGACTCAGTGGAACGCTCTGTCACAAGAGACTACGGCCCTGCGGGACTTGACATCTTTCCGCAGGGCCTGCAAGACAGAGCTGTTCTGCCTGGCCTTTGGTTTGGACTCAGTCTGACCCTTATGTTTCCCTCCCCTTATGGTTTTGATTTATGGGCTACTATTAAAATGAGGCTGCATTTTAAATTGCATTTTAACCTGTATTTTAAATTGGTTCCCCACCCCACCCCCATTATGATTTTACTATAATTTTTCTGGTGTTAGCTGCCCTGAGCCTGGCTCTGGCTGGGGAAGGCGGGGTATAAATAAAATTTATTATTATGAGTATTAGTATTATTAGATAAGTAAAATTGGAAGAGACTCCCAAGTGCCATCTCATCCAATCCCTGACAATGCAGGCAGCCCAGCTAAAGAATCCCTTGTGGCCACCCAAACCTCTGCTTAAAAACCTCCAAGGAAGGAGAAGGTCACTGTCTTCTGAGGTATTCTATCTAGAATGGACAAGGACAGCCAAGTTCCCACTATCCAATGTCTTGGCTGCAAAAAGAAGTCGTTTCCAAACCGACCGTGCAAAGATAAATCTGCTGCACCCCACACAGGCACAAAAGCACCCTACGCCCACCATCTCCAACGTGGTGCCTTCAGCACACAGACGCCCCAAACCAGGGATTTTATTCCATTCAACCCGCATGTCAGAAACTATTGCTTTCTGCTTAAAAGAATCCAAAGGAACATTCCACCCCCAAAATATAAATTTGTGCTGACATAAAAAGGATCAATCAATAAAAACTTCGCAACTAAAAGCAAAGGACAAACACTGGTCCAGTTTGCGTGTCACGTAAACCACAGTTTAGGCCAGCGGTTCCCAAGGTTTTTTCGGGGGGTGGGGTGGGGACCTGCTTGGTTTCATGGGCTCATCCCCACTGCCCCCTCCCCTCCCCTCTAAAAAGGATTATTCAGAATTGCAGTATGCATGGCATCTGTATTGATTTAATTTGTGTGCATCACCTTGGGGGGAAAGGTGGGAGATATAAGATATAAATACATAAAATCAACAGCGGGTGGGGGAAATGGAACTGAATAAAGGAGAATCACAAACTCAAACAAAAGATGTCAGGATGGATTTCTTGACTTAGAAAGCTGTTGCTAATTACACAGAGCTGTGCTTAATATAGGACTGGGAGAGGTGGGTGGGAGGAGTAAAAATTCGGAAGTGGAGGGGCTTGCTAATTGCCAACCTTTCCATCACCATGCAAATCACAGCTGTCCCTCTGTAAATCACTGGCTGGAGCAGCTGATCAGGGAACCAAGCTGGCTGCTTTCTGATGTGCTGTGCTCTGGTCCATCCCAGAAGTTTCTATGGCAACCACCTCCTGCTCTCACGCGCCGGGATGAAAATGGCTCTGTTGCTCCTGGCAATTCTTACACAACTGGGTCAATGCACAAACACGAAGCATTATAATCCCACACACGCACAAAAAAGCCCCTCTGATTGGGCCCATGAGGAATGTCAATATTATCAATCCCGAGAATTTGAATTATGGTGATTTGTTATTAAAATAATGCACGCGCACAGTTGTGCTTTCACCAGCAGCCTACGGGGAGAGAAAGAGAAGCAGCTTGGTGGAAGAGCGGCTGCTTTGCAAAAGGTGCCCAATTCCATCCTCATCACCTGGAGGGAGGGAAAGATGGAGAGAATCTGCAGAGGTGGATGGACCAACGGTCTGGCATAGCGCTATTTCTAGATTCCGACGTTACACGAGAAACTACAAATGGGTGACTCCAGCCTGATTCACCACAGTAACCCTCATGAAATCCAAAATTTTGAAGTGAGTTCAGAGCTGAGCAGAGCTGACCTGAGAAGCATTACTATGCTAGTAGACCAGGGGTGGCTAAGCTTTGGCCCTGCAGCTGATGCAGGACTGCATAAGAACTTAAGAAGAGGCGGCTGGATCAGGCCAATGCCCATCTAGTCCAGCACTGTGGCCAATAGATGCCTCTTATAGGAAGCCTTGAATTGGGCCAATCCTCTAGTAAAGCCATCCACGTGTTGGGATACTGCCAGGGAGACCCACAGCTGGCTCCAGCCACTAGCCAGCAGCCGGACGATCACCGGTCTCCCTTGGAAAACATCAATCAGTGACATGAGCCTCTGATACTTTTAGAGACCCATGCACGCTCTGCCAGCAGAGTGTGTAAATCTTCTCACAGCAGAAGAGGCGGACAGAGAAATGTGTAAGCATAATGTACAGCATTTTATTCAGCATAGTTCAGGAACAGAGGAAAACATGTCTGCTTCCCTTCGTCTCCAGCAAAACAGCAGCAACACAAAAGCTATATACAAACGGAAGATCCCAGCAGATCTGTGCTGGAAGTAAACAGGCATGTGACACACAATAGTCATGCCTGTACCCTTTTAAGGTGGAACAGACCTATATCCTAACACCAAGTTGGTGGCCATCGCTGCATCCTGCAGGGGAAAGTTCCATAGTTTAACTATGCTGGCCACATGACCCGGAAGCTGTACACCGGCTCCCTCGGCCAGTAAAGCGAGATGAGCGCCACAACCCCAGAGTCGGCCATAACTGGACCTAATGGTCAGGGGTCCCTTTACCCTGAAGGCAAAGCTAAAACCTACAGCCCAAACAGAAAACCCAAATTCGGAGCTGGAGAGGTGGATGCAGATGTTTGCTGCAGGAGGAGCCTCTAAATGGCAGCAAAGCCAAAGAGAAAAAGGCACAACGGTACTCATCACCCCGGCCATATCATTTATGTATTATTATTTTTTAAAAAAAATTTACGACCATGTCATAAAACCTACATCAATGTGGTGTACAACGATAAAACAAAACCGTACAATAAAACCTATTTAAAAAAAGTTTAAAACAAGCATCAATTAACCGCTGTGGAAAGATTCGCTCTCGGATTGCCAGCATAGGCCTGATTAAATAGGAAGATTTTCAGCAGGCATTTAGAAGTTGGCAGAAAAGGCGCCTGCTGAATCTCTAGTTGCAGAGTGTTCCACAGGACAGGGACGGTAACACTGGCTTGAGGCTCCCTCTCTTGCTGTGAAAGGAGCCTCACAGACTCTGGGAACAATGAACAACGCTCCTGCAGATGATCTGTGATTGAGCTGTGATATGAGGAGATCCCTCAGGTGCCCTGGACTCAAGTTGTTCAGGGCTTTGTAAATTAATGCAAGGACCATGAACCTGGCTCAACAGAAGATGAGCAGCCAGCGCAGATGCTTCAATAAGAGTGCCACATGTTCTCAGCCAGAAGCTCCGATCGGCAACCTGGCCACCACATTCTGCACCACCTGGAGCTTTCAAACAAAAACCAAGGGCAGCCCCACTTGGAGCACACTGCAGCAATCCATCCTCGAAGTTATCAACACATGGCCTGCAATGATTAGGCTATCCTTGTCCAGGAACGGCCGTAGTTGCCAAACCAGGAAAAGCTAGTAAAAAGCAGTTGCCATGGTGAACAGGTAAGTGAACAGGGCTGAGAATCCACCTGTAGACCTACTCAAGAACAGCAGGTGACACAAGCCAAGCTCTCCCCAAGGCAGTCCACCTGGCCTGTGCCTCATCAGGACTCACAGCAAGGATTGTTGCGCAACACAAGAAGCACTCCCTGCTTGCAGAAAATGAACACATCAGGGAACAGGCTAGCCAAGGACCCTGACAAGCTAGCTCTTCGTATGCAAGGGATTGCTTTATTTACTTAGCTATGGAGCAACATTTAAGTCATGCAAGGCAGCCTCACACTCCAGTGCCGTCTCAAGCGGTTGCACTGAACTAGGAAACCGTAACTACCCTAAAACCATTGCCTCTAGCCATTTCACAATCGCTAAAAAAGAGAGCTTGAAAGCTCAATTGCTTCCGCAGTCTTCAGCAAAATTCCAGGGGAGCTGCATGAACTCAGCACCTCGTAAAGAATGGACTCCTCTTTTCTCCCGCCTGCCATGCTTTTTGAAAAACAAGGCCTGTGCAAAGCATTAGGAACTTGTGATTCAACACCTCTGTAAGGCTAGTTTGTTGAGGTGCACCTTGCCTCATCAGCAAAAAGCCCAGCAGGATGGATAAATAATAATAATAATAATTTTTATTTATACCCCGCCCTCCCCAGCCAGAGCCGGGCTCAGGGCAGCTAACACCATTAAAATTTCAGTAAAAACAATTTCAGAGAAAAAGAAAAAGAGAAAAACACAACAATTGAAAATACAGGTTAAAATGCAATTTAAAATGCAGCCTCATTTTAAAAGTCAAAACCATAAGGGGAGGGAAACGTAAGGGTCAGACTGAGTCCAAACCAAAGGCTAGGCGGAATAGCTCTGTCTTGCAGGCCCTGCGGAAAGATGTCAAGTCCCACAGGGCCCTAGTCTCTTGTGACACAGCATTCCATCAAGTCGGGGCCTGTACTGAAAAGGCCCTGGCTCTAGTTGAGACCAACCTAACCATCTTGCTACTTGGGACCTCCAAAATGTTGTCATTTGTGGACCTTAAGGTCCTCTGCGGGGCATACCAGGAGAGGCAGTCCCGTAGATACATGGGTCCTAGGCTGCATAGGGCTTTAAAGGTCAAAACCAGCCCCTTATTTTTTTTTATAAAATGTTTATTAAGATTTTACACAAAACATACAAAACATAAGTGTTTTTTTTAAAAAAGTTAAAAATAATTAAACCAACTATTACACATACAAAAAAGAAAAAAGAACAACAGCTAACAAGAAAATTACCAAAAAAGAGACCTAAAAAACCAGTAGTTGAAAAAAAAAGAAAAGAAAAAAGAAAGAAAAATATCTTAAAAAGAAATAATCCATTTTTCAATATCTTTAAGTTCATTTGCTTATTTCCTTGACCTCCTCACACCTCCCCTTTTGTATTCCGGTTTACAAAGTCCTTTCAGCAAATCCTTACCCTCTTTCATTTATCTTTACTCTATAATCTTAACCTATTATAACTATATATTTTCATCCAAATAACTATCTATATTTACATATTCTTATTAGCCTTAATACCAAAACCACTTATTTTCAGTCCAACATCATTTTAACATTCATTAATTTTACAATATTTCTGTAGATAATCTTTAAATTTCTTCCAGTCTTCTTCCACCATTTCTTCTCCCTGGTCTCGGATTCTGCCAGTCATTTCTGCCAATTCCATGTAGTCGATCACCTTCATCTGCCATTCTTCCAGAGTGGGTAAATCTTGTGTCTTCCAATACTTTGCAATAAGTATTCTTGCTGCTGTTGTAGCACAAAACCAGCCCCTTAAACCTGACCCTGTACTCCACCAGGAGCTGGGGGCTTGGCAGGGCCAGGATCGACACTTGCCACTGGTGGGGATATTTGTGGGACCATTTAGAAAAGGGAGAGCCAGTGTGGTGCTCCCCAGACACTGCAGTTCCCATCCACCATGGCCAATGGTCAGGGAGGATGGAGCAGGATTATGCAGAATATCATGCTAGGCACCTTGAGTCTAGCAGCTTCAAGATGGATATACTGAGGCTGCTTTCATTGCTATACTAAGGAAGAATATACTGAAGATTTGCTACTCCTAGTATGCACCCTGGAGGAGCTTAAGGTCCACAAATCGCAACACCCTAGAGGTCCCGGGCCCTAAGGAAGTTAGATTAGCCTCAACCAGAGCAGGGCCTTTTCAGCACTGGTGGAACGCTGTGTCTCATGAGACCAGGGCCCTGCAGGATCTGATTTCTTTCCGCAGGGCCTGTAAGACAGAGTTGTTCCACCTGGCCTTTGGGCTTAGAATCAGTTTGATTCCCTCCCCCTCTTTCTTTTTCCTTTCTCCTCCTGTGAAGAGGCTGCATCCTAATGTTTTAATGTTGTATCTTAATCTTTTAAATTGTATTTTAATCAACTTGTTTGTATTATTGGTTGTTAGCAGCCCTGAGCCCGGTCTTCATAGAATCATAGAGTTGGAAGAGACCACAAGGGCCATCGAGTCCAAGCAGGAAACACCATCAGAGCACTCCTGACATATGGTTGTCAAGCCTCTGCTTAAAGACCTCCAAAGTAGGAGACTCCACCACACTCCTTGGCAGCAAATTCCACTGTCGAACAGCTCTTCCTGTCAGGAAGTTCTTCCTAATGTTTAGGTGGAATCTTCTTTCTAGTAGTTTGGATCCATTGCTCCGTGTCCGCTTCTCTGGAGCAGCAGAAAACAACCTTTCTCCCTCCTCTATGTGACATCCTTTTATATATTTGAACATGGCTATCATATCACCCCTTAACCTCCTCTTCTCCAGGCTAAACATGCCCAGCTCCCTTAGCCGTTCCTCATAAGGCATCACCTTGGCTGGGGAGGGTGGAGTATAAATTAAAAATTTATTATTATTATTATTATTATTATTATTATTATTATTATTATTATTATTATCCCAGCAGCTTGTTTTTATTGCACTGCAAGCTCTCACACTCCTTTTAACAGCTCAGAGACGCCCACAGGCCAGGCTTTGCCACCCTGGGTGCCTGGGTCAACCAAACCTTTTGGACGGCAGTTCCCATCAGCTCAAAGAAAACAAAAAAAAGATAACCCGGTGACTTGCTTATCTCATCAGAGGCACGGGTATAGCGACTCAAAAGCCAATCCTGTAGACCTTTGAGAGCTGTTACTCAATTCTGGACACGTTGGAAGATTTGATTATGAACTGCCACACAGGCACATCGCCACCACGCATGTTTGCCTTGCGACAGAATGGTTAATTCCTTGTTTATTGGACTGCCTTATATTATTCCGTGTTTTTTTAAAAAAAAATATTGTTGCTCTTCTGTTTATTTTTATTACTTCGTTTGCCACTGAAAATATTCAACGATGAACAGGTGATAAATATAGCAAAAAATAAATAAATCACCACCATCTAAAGCAGCCTTCCCCATAGAAAGAGAGCCTTTCTGGAAAGCTTGCTTCAAACAAGCCACGACCACGGAAAAGCCAAGTGCCGCATGGATGCCCAGGCTGGACACATCTGCTTTCTGACTACCGCCTGCCCCCTTGTCTAACAAGTGGAGGTGGGGGGGGGGGACGACATGCAGAGACAGATAATCATTTCCATTTTTGCTGCACCACGCCTGACGCGCATCCTTCCATTGTGTGCAGAAACTCACGACATTTGTAGCCTATAAGGACAGTGGAAGGAAGACTTGAGCTCCTGGCTTTATTTTTACAAACACAAGAGCAAAAGCACAAGCCCTTAAAAGGAAACGTCTTCCTTACCAATTCTGACTGCAGAAGCTAAACAGCAAAGTCTGAACTAGAGGGGCAGATGCAGACTGCTGCAAAGAGAGATCAGGGGAAACGACCAGCTTACAAGGCCTTTTATCAGCAGCTAACATGTTGATTACATACATAAAGGTAAAGTTAAAGGTAAAGGGACCCCTGACCATTAGGTCCAGTTGTGGCCGACTCCGGGGTTGCAGTGCTCATCTCGATTTACTGGCCGAGGGAGCCGGCGTGCAGCTTCCGGGTCATGTGGCCAGCATGACGAACCAGAGCAGTGTATGGAAACGCCGTTTACCTTCCCGCGAGAGCGGTACCTATTTATCTACTTGCACTTTGACGTGCTTTCGAACTGCTAGGTGGGCAGGAGCAGGGACCGAGCAACAGGAGCTCACCCCATTGCGGGGATTCGAACTGCCGACCTTCTGATCAGGAAGCCCTAGGCTCTGTGGTTTAACCCACAGCGCCACCCGCGTCCCTTGTAATTACATACATAGAACACGTCTAAAGAGCAAAGCGGTTTACAGCAACCTTAAAAAGAAGTATGAAGATTTAAATGCCCGCTGAGAGCCTGTCCCTGCATGCTCAGATTAAAATAAGTCTCCGGACAAGTAACTCTGTTTGCAGCCCTCATTAACCTTGTCTCTTCCTCCCCTCCTCTTCTAAGCTCCCTGTCAGGGTTTGGCAAGGAGGGTTTGTGGCCAGAAGATGTGCCTTGAATGTGGATGGTGCTGTTACTACAGAGATCCACCCCACCAATGATTCTGTGCAGAGAGTTGTAAAGGGAGCAAGAGGAATAGCTCCCGCCCCCAAAGGGTCTCCTGCCTCAGGGTCTGCTGAGCTGCTGTTCCCCTGGAGAAATCTATTCTGTGCCCTTTCCATAGGGAGACTCCAAAACCTGTCTAGGGTGTGTATGCGTTGTCCTGTTTGCCTTTACCCAGCTGCAAGGACAAGGAGACACAAGCATGAAGCAGAGGCAACAAATTTCCAAAGGGGGAGATGTTAATGGGGTGCAAGCACTCCATCAATGGATGGAAACGTTTTCTGATGCCCCACAGGGAAGAAGTGCAAGCTCAAGAGATATTTGGTGTGGGAAACAGCCTTCCGGGCCTTGAAACCTTGCGTATTCCAAAATCTTAGGATGTGCAGCCTAGACTAATGGCCAGTAGCCACCTGGGCTGATTCTGCTCTCGGCTGCCTTCGCAGAGTGCGTCTTTCAGGAAGAACAGGACAAGCTATTCTAATCTGTACCCAAGAAGATAAGCTCCTGCAATTACTGGAGCTGCCCTTCTTGGCACTCACACCAGCCGGAGTACAGGCTCCTTGGAAGGAGGTAGTCAGTGGGGCATCTCAAAGCCTCCGCAGGGCTTGGTGGAACCCACACTTTCGCCCCAAGCCCTGCTCATAATGCTTCATAAAGCCTGTGGTTTTGAGAGGGCAATTTGCACAATCCTTAAGGCACTGTGCTGGTTTGAACCCTTTTGGAGCGAATGTGAACGGCCGCAGAGCACTCCATATATCGCCTCTGAAGTGCCCCATCCGACCCCAAACATCTTGTGCACACCAGCCCATAAACAGAGGCACAAAAGCTCACCGCATGGACACTTCTTTTCGCAAGTTGTCATCCTTATTTCAGTTTAAACATGGCTAATTTTAGTTGGCCGCAAAGCAGATTAGAATGGCAGAACCCGAGTAAGCCAATCTTAGAGCAAAACAAGATTTGTTAAACCCTGAGCAAGCAGCGTGCCCAAGACTCTGCTGTCCCTCAAGGCAGGTGGATGCCAAGAGAGGATGATCAGTAATAATAATAACAATAACAATAATTTTTTATACCCCGCCCATCTGGCTGGGCTTCCCAGCCACTCTGGGCAGCTTCCAACAAAATATTAAAATACAGTAATGCATCAAACATTAAAAGCTTCCCTAAACAGGGCTGCCTTCAGATGTCTTCTAAAAAGTCTGGTAGTTGTTGTTCTCTTTGACATCTGAAGGGAGGGCGTTCCACAGGGCGGGTGCCACTACCGAGAAGGCCCTCTGCCTGGTTCCCTGTAACTTGGCTTCTCACAGTGAGCGAACCTCCAAAAGGCCCTCGGCGCTGGACCTCAGTGTCCGGGCTGAACGATGGGGGAGGAGACGCTCCTTCAGGTGTACAGGACTGAGGCCATTTAGGGCTTTAAAGGTCAGCACCAACACTGGTACTGGGAGCCAATGTAGGTCTTTCAAGACCAGTGTTATGTTAGTCCTCCCCCTGCCCCAGTTGGAACCAGTGAATTGCCTGTGAAGTTGTGGGCCTGAGCCTGTGGGTCATGTGGCTCCTTCACAATCTCTGGCTCCAAGACATGCCAGGAATTGCAGAAAATAATATTCAAATCCCTTTATGTCTCTGTCCTACATATGTTTACTTGGGCATAAGTTCTAGCAAGCAGAGAGGGGTTTTGTTTCCCAGTTTAGGTGCGCATATGCAGCTTATAAAATCACACAGTCTGGCAATTAACAATGTTACTGTGACATCTTCTCGTGATGCCATTGCTAAGACCAGCTTTGGCACTTGGCAGCTTGTGCAAAGTTAAATGATGACTCAACGTTTGCTGACTTGAGCTCATCATTGCTATTCTTTAAAGGAAAGAGAGAGAGAGAGAGAGAGAGAGAGAATAAAGGGGGGTGGTCAATGCAAGTCCTACTCAGAGTAAGCTCATTTAAATTAACAGACACAGCTAAATTCAGTGGGTCTGCTCCGAGTATACAGTAATTCATTTGGATACAACCCAGAGGTCTGTTTTTTATTCTTATTAAAAAGCAGTTTCCCAACTGATGGAATTAGAACAACCGCTTTACTGATGCCCTATGATTTAAGTTATAATGCTTTGGCAAAATTTTACTGCTGCTGAGCCTGACATAACTGGAAGGATCTCTGGTGCAGATCCTCCGCCTACTTGGGCTTTAGTAACCTGCAGTATGTTTGTGGACAAACTGCTATGCTTTTTTAAAGAGAGAGAGAGAGAGAAGAGGAAAATATTTAGCTTGCCACCTACAGGCAGTTGATTTTATTCAAGATGGACTGCTGCGAACTTTGAGTAATGTAGCATCTGACCTCCTGTTAGAAAAAGCTGGCCTTCATAGGGCATAGCTTCCCCCAAAATAACTTAGAACTAACAATGCATAAGCCATGCGTATGCTTAGCTTGTTTTTGCTATTCCGTCCTGAGCTACCACAGATTTCAGATTTTCCACCTTCAATGGATCCTTTCTGTATCCACTGATATGCCAAGGAAGTTGGATCAGGAAAACGACCCGTCCAGGCCAGCATCCTATTCTCACAGTGGCCAATCAGATGCCTCAGTGGGAAACCCAAAAAGAGGTTCTGAGCACGAGAGCAACTCTTTTGGTTTCCAGCAACTGCTGCTCAGAAACACTGCTGCCTCTGACTGTGGAAACAGACCACAGCGATCATGGTTAAAGGTAAAGGGACCCCTGACCATTAGGCCCAGTCGCAGACGACTCTGGGGTTGCGGCGCTCATCTCGCTTTACTGGCCGAGGGAGCTTCCGGGTCATGTGGCCAGCATGACTAAGCCGCTTCTGGCAAACCAGAGCAGCGCATGGAAATGCCGTTTACCTTCCCGCCAGAGTGGTACCTATTGATCTACTTGCACTTTGACGTGCTTTCGAACTGCTAGGTGGGCAGGAGCAGGGACCGAGCAACAGGAGCTCACCCCGTCGCGGGGATTTGATCATGGTTAGTAGTCATCAATAGCCCTCTCCTCATGAATTTGTCCAAAAACCATCATGGGTTGGTGGCCATCACTGCCTCCCATTGGAGAGACTTCTATATCTTAACTCTGTGCTGCATGAAGGCTGGAATATAACTTCCAACTGTTGTTCAGCCTTCGATCAGGCCAGCAGGGAGGAGACGCAGAGTTGCATTCCAAAAGCAGCACCTCTCAGATCACCAGGCACTGAGCTCGCTCCCCTGAGTAGAGGAGAGCCCAGTGCAAACAGACAGCTTGCCCTCAAACCAGCCCTGGTTGAATCCTGTGGTTGTTCTAGCTGTGGCCTCACATACATCTGTGTTCTGGACACCACACTGTACCAGAGTAGCAGCAGCAGAGTCTCTTCCACCAAACCAGACCTTAAATTGCACCAGAAACACTTTTCTTAAAGATAAGCAAGTTGATGTTCGGCTTCTGCTCGCTAAGATTCACAGCCGAGTTTGGGAAAGACGAGGCACACCTCAGACCTGAAAATGTTTGCAGAACTTTACTGTTAACCAACATTTCACACGGTCTCCCTTCCATTCCCAGAGGCGCAAGGCAAGCAGGATCCTTGTTCACCTGAACAGCACTAGGTGAGAAAAAAAGCCAGAAGGTGGTGAATGACCTACCCAAGGCCTTCCTGCAAGCTGTGTGGAGCTTTTGAGGTCCTGCACCCCATGAACTGCCATTTCAAGTTTTCCCCCAATGAAGAATAATAAGCACTTAGGCAGTGCATTAGGGAGTTCAAAGCATTTCGTACCCACCATCTTGTATTTCTTACAATAACCCAGCACACCCCCTTTTGTGTGTTAAATGGTGCATGTGTGTGTCTCCCAATCATGGCACTGTTAATTAGATGCTAAATAGCAGTATGGTGCAGTGGTTAGAGTTTCAGACTAGGATCTGGGAGACCAGGGTTCAAATCCCCACTGAGCCATGAAGCTCCCTGGGTGACCTTGGGCCAGTCACTGCCTCTCAGCCCAACGTACCTCATAGGGTAGTTGTGGTGATTAACTGACGAGGTAGAGAACTACATATGCCACCTTGAGCACCTTGGATGGAAAAGGTGGGATATAAAGGCAATAAATAGTCATAAATAATACCACTGCTTTTCCTTATGCCCATCATTGCTTGCTCGGGATCACACGCTTCTTGGCTGCACTGCTGCAGTTGGGTTACTTGCAACCTTGCAGGTAAGGCCGGCCTTGAGCAAAGAGCATCCACAGCCAGGGGAGGAATCAAGACACAGGCTTGTATCCAACGCTAGTCCTACTCAGAGTAGGCAACTCAAAACCACTGAACAGAAACTCAGCCACATCCATTAGCTTCAACAGGTCTATTCTGAGTAGGACTAGCACTGGATACAACCCATTATGTCCAGTCCTACGCATGTTTACTCTGAATAAATCACAGTAATCAATGTAGATTACTCTTCATAGGACTGCAGGGAAGGGAGGCCTCTGGCTCAGGCTGCAATCACACGATAACTTTTACATCACATTCTTTCCCTCAGAGAATTGTGAGCAGAGCTACTATTCCCAGCAACCCTTGGCAAACTACAGTGCCCAGAATTCCTTGCGGCTGCAGTGTGTGTGTGCGTGTGTGTGTGTGTGTGTGCGCGCGCGCGCGTGTGCGCGCACGCATGCTTTAAAGGTATGCAGCCTCAGTGGTAAAAAAAATGCAAGAGCCCCAACTTAATCTGTTCCAGAAGTCCGTTCTTAAACCAAAACCGTTCTTAAACCGAGGTGTGTTTTCCCTAATGAGGCCTCCAGCCACAAGTACACTTCCACCGTTCAGATTCTGTTCTTAGACCGAGGTAAAGTTCGCAAACCGGGACACTACTTCTGGTTTTGTGGAGTTTGTAAAGCAAATCATTCTTAAACCGAGGTACCACTGTACACTGCATCTCCAGGCAAGCCTCTCAAACCTGGAAGAGCAAGGCCAGTCCTTGGAGTCACACTTTTCAGACCAGACCTTTAGCCCTTGGACTCACTTCTTATAACACAAGTCAAGCTGTGACCTAGTGGAGGGGTGTAACCCATCTTTAGAAAGCTGAGGTGTTCTTAAACAGGCCCAGGATTTCCATTTAGGCCATGAAAAAGTTGTGGGTCTGTCAGGAACATCTCTACGTGGCCCTACAGTTGATGTGCTTTCCTGACGACTGACATAAAAGCCATCTTCACCAGACCAGATTACTAAATACGCTAACCATCCTCCAGTTTGGGGCCATAATTTTCATAGTATGGCGCTGGTGATGTTTTCCCCCACAAAGGCCGACCATTTAAAAGGGGCTCTTGCTAGCAACCTGCTCTAGAGTCTGTGACTCTCCCAAAATGGCACTTTTAGGCCATGATGCCAGCAGTGAAGGGGGAAAAAGTTCAGTGAGTGGTTTCTGAAACTCTGGAGTTTGAGAATTGGGGGTGTAGATGATAATGTGCTGGAAGTCTGACTCAATATAAAACCAGTAGTGTTTGTAGATGTGTGTGTGATTTTTTCTTGTTTGTTTTTCTTTTGTGTTTTTTTCTTTCTTGTTTGTATAGTTTTATTTTGGATTCAATGTTTGTAATTTTGTTGTAATTTTGCATTGGGGGGGGGGGACAACAACCAGTAGTGCTTAAGAGTGCTGGACTAGGCCCTGGGACCATGGGTTCAAATCCTCACTCAACCATGAAGCTCACTGGGTGACCGTGAGCCAGTAGCTGCCTCTCAACCTGACCTACTTCACAAGGTTGTTGTGATGAGGCAAACGATGCACTCTGCCTTGAGCTTCTTGGAAGCAAGAAGGTGGTACATAAACACTATATATATATATATATATATATATATATATATATATATGTATACACACACACACAGTGGTACCTCAGGTTAAGTACGTAATTCGTTCCGAAGGTCCGTTCTTAACCTGAAACTGTTCTTAACCTGAAGCACCACTTTAGCTAATGGGGCCTCCTACTGCCACCGCACCGCCGGAGCCCGATTTCTGTTCTTATCCTGGAGCAAAGTTCTTAACCTGAAGCACTATTTCTGGGTTAGTGGAGTCTGTAACCTGAAGCACATGTAACCTGAAGCATATGTAACCCGAGGTACCACTGTATTTTATATAGATAGATAAATAGATTGTGTGTGTGTGTGTGTGTGTGTGTGTGTGTGTGTGTATAGTCTTTATATATCACCTTGCCCTCAAAAACCATTTAAACCATGAACAGGTTAGAAATGGGAACTGAAAGCACAGCAAATGTTGAGCAAAACACACAGATGACCACACGCTGCTCAGACATTTAAATTTCCCAATATGTCGCATTGGTTCATGGCATGTGGCATAAAAACTTCATCTCAAAATGGAACAACGTGCATTTGAGCTCTCCATGTTTCTAGCCCTCATGAACTGTAAACAGAGAAGCTCCTGGGGTGGTGGAAATAAGGAAAATTTCAGATCACTTTTGCATGCACATATACAGTGTGTGTGTGTGTGTGTGTGTGTGTGTGTGTGTGTGTAATCATCAAGTTTTCCTCGAGGCCTTGACACAAGTTTGGAGAGAGGAGCAGCTTCCAAGGGGCTTGGCGTTTGACAAATTGCACAGTAGCTCCGCCAAACCGAAGGCATGCCTGTTTGCACGGCCCTCCCCCGCCCCCCGGGGACACCGATCTCGGAAGCTGCTGAACGGACGATGAAGGCTAAAGCATCCGTTATGCTACGCACGTTATTTTTAAACTTATTTATAAGCATTCCCGAGGGGAGAAGCGGGCAGGAAGGAAGGACCCCCGGCCCTCCTCGTTACAAAACAACTCTTCGGCATTGCAACAATAGGAAGCAGGAGCAGCGCCCCCTCCGCGAGGAGGTAGCTCTCCCCTCCCCACGCGTCACCGCTGCACCCCCGGAGGCTACTCGTGCAAGCTTAGCAAGCGGCGCCGTGCGCGGCCGGGATCCTACGCCGAAGCGCGTCCCACCCACTGCCGCCGTCCGCCAGCCCGCTCACCTTCCCCTCCGAGTCCTGCTGCTGCCCGTCGGCATCCCGGCCCAGCCTCTGCCGGACTTCGCTCATCTTGCACTCCCCTTGCGGCTCCTCCACCCTCGCCTTCCGCTCCGCTTTGCACCGCGCAGTGAAGCAGCAGCAGCAACAGCAGCAGCAGCGAGCGCAGCGCGAGCCGCCCAGCGAGATGGCCGGGCCCGGGGATTGAGGCGGGGCCAAGGCAGCCGGGCCAATAGGAAGCTCCCGTTCGCTCTTCTAAGCATAGATCTTTCAATTTTTTTAAAAAAAACAAACCTAAAAGTGTAGAGGGGCGACTCCATTATAGGGAGGTGCAACTTGCTGGTTTCTTCAGGCGCTGTTTCGTTTCTGTCTCCCAGAGACGAGTGCACCTTTGGGAATGACGTCAACCCGCTGGGAAGTTACAGCGCCTGCTGTGGTTGTAGAAACCGATATGGGAGAGACATGTTTGGTTGCAGCTGGGGCAGATGAAGGCATCGGGCTGTGCTGCTGCAGATGCTCTGTGCAGTCTCCTCCCAACAGTCATTCATTCACTGGTCCCTGCTGTGAAGTGGATACATGACCAGTCTATCTCTAGGCACTGCGGTCATCTGCAAGGGATTCCCACATGGTGGGGTTGATGTCGCCAGCCTTCACGTCAGTTATGCAGACATCTCTGCCAGTTGGTCTGCCAACTGGCCTGGTACCCGAAGCCAGCTCCCTGTAGAGTGCAAGCATGCTGGCAATGTGGGCTTGGGAGAGCATATCTTTGAGAGATGTAATGCCCAAAATCTTCCTGAAGCAGCATGCACCGAGGTGTTGCTTCTGGCGGGTGTCTGGGGCTGATGGAAGTTATAGTCCAGAAACATCTGGAGGGCCACAGTTTGTGCACCCCGGGTGTGGGACTGTGACCTGGGAGAAACCAAGGTTGGAATCCTCATGGCCATAAAGCTCACTGGGTGACCTTGCGCCAGTTACTGTCTCTTAGTCTAGCCTACCTCACAGGGATGTTGTGAGGATAAGATGGTAAGGAGAACTATGTACAGTGGTACCTTGGGATGTGAACGGGATCCTTTCTGGAGCCCTGTTTGCATCCCGAACGGAATGTAAGATGCAACAACGCATCTGTGTTTGTGCAGGTTGCATTTCACCGCTTGCGCGCATGACGTTCTTTTAACCGTCTGTGCATGCATGAGCGGCGAAACCTGGAAGTAACACACTCCGTTACTCCCGGGTCGCCAAGGCACGCAACCCGTAAACGCTCAGCCTGAAGCGTATTTATCCCGAGGTTTGACTGTATGCTCCCCAGAGCTCCTGGGAGGAAAGGTGGGGTATAAATGCAACAAAATAATAACTAAACCTCAGCTGCGCTGTAATCCTGAATGTCTACGGACATTCTATGGAACGCTGCAGGAGAAGACGCACAAAGCTAACTCGGAAGCTGCCGCGCACCGTGAGACTCTTCCTGTTCTGAATGCATGCTCTTGCTGCCACTTTCCTCAGCCTCCTCTAACCCCGCCCCGCGGATACCCGGATGTGGGTGCTTTTCCGCTGCCTGCCTGCCTGCGCTGGGCTGATTGCCTTTGCAAAGGCTGCCCCCAGCAGTGTACCTCTCACCTGCCTTGGCAACTGGCCGCTTCGGCTTCAGCAGCCTCTCCTAACATAGACTGTGCCTGGTCAAGCGTTCTGACAAAGCGATGATTGGTGAAACATGCATCACACAGTAAAGAGCCAGGAGACTGCCAGTGATGGACAATAACTAATCTGGCGGCAGCTAGTAACATTAAAACTAGGTTTTTACGTATATTGGAGGGATTGGCATCGCTCTCCAATGAGAGAACAGCTAAGATGGGTCAGGAAGCATGTTTTGCTGAGTATTTGATATTAAAAAAAATTAGTTAACCACCTTGCATTCCCACCGCATATGCAGAAACGAGCCTCACTCCCCACATTTTCTTCAGCAGTAAGGGGGCATGGACCTCATTGCTTGGTAAAGTCTCTCGAGAGTCCAGTGCAATCTCAAAACAATTTTGAGAGTGGGATCCTGGTTGACACGGGCTTTAAGAAAAGCTTCGTCCAGAGACCATTCATCAATGGTTCTTTGTAGGTCGGCTTTACAAATCGTTGTGAAAAATAATTTAATGCGCTGGGGGAAACCAGTTTTTTCCTACACCCCCACCCAGGCTTTCACATCTCTATGCATAAATATATTATTTAATTTATTTAATTTATTTCATAATATTTATACACTGCTTGTTGTTTTTTCCTGTAAACCCCTCAAAGTGATTTCCAATGTGTGAATAAAATCGCAGCAAGTCAACACGAGCGCACGCCCCTCCGCCGGCCAAGCAACCAGCGCCGCAGCACCGACAAGCCTGGGCAAAGCGCGCAAGAAAACTGGAGCTCCCACCCCCTTCTCCTCCTCCTCCCTCTAATTGGCCGATTAAGGGAGGACAGACCACCTCCTGTGAAATGCGATTGGCTCCTCCGCTTAACGACGTCACCGCGGATCTCCCGCTCAAAAGCACTTGTTCGCGGGAGAACTCTTGGGGCGTTGAACAGGCGGCGCGTGCGCGCCGGAGCTCCTTTCGCGCCCGCCTTCCGTTTGCAGGGATGCTCGGGATTGGCCTACGGCGGATGAGCGGCACGCGAGGGGCGGGGCCACGCTCGGGTGGGCGGAGCATGGCGCGTGTGGGCGGGGGAGGTATAAAAGCGGCCGTCCGGGACCCGCCGGCGCCAAACTGCGTTCGCTTTCCTTTGCGTTCGCTGCTTTTGCTGGGAGGGCGCGCGCTTCTTTGCCTCTCCGTCTTCTTCCGCCGCCGGCGAGATGTTCGAGGCTCGGCTCATCCAGGGCTCCGTCCTGAAGAAGGTGCTGGAGGCCCTCAAGGACCTCATCACCGAGGCCTGCTGGGACCTGGGCTCGGGCGGCATCAGCCTCCAGAGCATGGACTCCTCGCACGTCTCCCTGGTGCAGCTCACGCTCCGCTCCGAGGGCTTCGACACCTACCGCTGCGACCGGAACATCGCCATGGGGGTCAACCTCACCAGGTGAAGAGGGGCGGCCGAGCCCGGCCGGGGGAGAGAAGCGCCGCGCCTCCCTCCCTTCACGAGGAGGATGGCGGCCGCGAAAAAGGCGGGAGTTTCCCTCACACAGGGATTGGGGAGGCTTAGGCCGCAGCGCTCCAGCCCCGCGCGCCAAATCCTCTCAGGCGGCGGCGTCGCCGGTCGCGTGACGTGTAATAGAAGCGTCCCGCCATTCTTGACATTGGCGGGAAAAGCGCGCGGGAGGGGGAGGGGTCTGCCTCTGTTAAAGGGGGGGGAGCCGTTTGGCGCGCGCTGGAATCTCGGAGCCGATTGGCTGTTCCGTTCTCAAGGTCTTTCCCTGATTGGTTGATGTGGCTTGTCGCGGGGTGTGGCTTGTTTCCCCCTCTAGTTAATACAGGCGGGCGTATCCTGCTGCTGCTCCTTGAAAAGGGATTTGGCGGGACTTCGTGGTCCTTGAATGGTCGCGAATGAGGCCACCTTCTCCAGAAGGAGGCAGGCCTCTTCATTCCAGCAAAGAGGCTCGTGGCCCCTTAAAATTTGACTGGCGTGTTTGCTATCCTTTTTTTCTCCTGCCCCTGAGTAACACCCCCCCCCATTGGCAGCACCTAAGCGGGCAAATACAGTGGTACCTCAGGTTACATATGCTTCAGGTTACAGACTCTGCTAACCCAGAAATAGTGCTTCAGGTTAAGAACTTTGCTTCAGAATGAGAACAGAAACCGTGCTGCGGCGGCAGCAGGAGGCCCCATTAGCTAAAGTGGTGCTTCAGGTTAAGAACGGACCTCCGGAACGAATTAAGTACTTAATCCGAGGTACCGCTGTATTCAAGTAGGTTTGCATCTGCCTTGTTGGTGTTCCCTGTTTTACAATGTGGATGAAACAAAAATCCGGCACAAAAGGTGTTTGCTATTGATTCAGATACATATACAGTAATGTATACATATACACGCTCTTGACTGGGACGTCCTTGCCTGATATTCACAGAAATCTGAAAACAACCATCTCATAGTGCTGTAATGCTTCTTGCTGGTGTTTTGGCATGAGCAGTCATTCCCCTTTGTAAGATCTTATCTTAATATGCTTCCACTGGTGATGCTTTCTTAAGATGATAAGAATGTCCTTTTTTTCTTTCCTAGTATGTCCAAAATACTGAAGTGCGCAGGTAATGATGATATCATCACCCTGAGAGCAGAAGACAGTGCAGACACACTGGTTTTGGTGTTTGAGACGCCAAGTAAGTAACTGAAACTTCACGGATGCAAAATAGCTAAGTTTTGATCTGGAGGTTATATTTATTTAGGGCACTTGCCCAAATCAGACTGCTCTTGAGTTGACTTATTGCTCAGGCTAATGGAAAACTGCCTCTGTCAGTTTGCAGCCATGCAAAGTGAGAGAGAGATGAGAGACAATAACAGATTTGACTTGCAGAGTTGCTTTCTTACTTCCTGAGACAATGTAAGCTGCTAAGTGCCCCACAAGAAAATGAAGCAGGCTCTTCTCAGCCATCCCTGTCCCAGTGTCCATGCATGCAGAATGATCCCACAGAAACTTGTGCAAGTGTCTGCTGCAAATATGTATTGTTTTAAACTTCTGATTCTGGAGCTGGCCAATAAGATGTAACTTCAGTTTCCTAGAAGCTTGTTATCTATAACAAGGATGGCTACTTGATGATTATCTGAGCAGATCAGTTGCCACTGCCATAAAATTCTTGCCTACATGAACTAAGCTACTTTAGGATCACAGATGAAGTGATCATAATTTCTTGAAAAAGTAGATTCCTGGCACACATGCACGCACAAAACTTGTTAGAATTGTCAACACTGAAAAACTATAGAAGCACAGAAGCAAAATCAACATGAATTCTGCTATTAACAGTATAGAAGGAGCCTTGTGGTCTTGTCATTGGGCTTTACATCTGTCTCCTTGGAAAGAAGGTTTTAAAATATGGGAGCTGTTGGCCAATAAGCACTTCCTGTAAAACTATTTAGGCTGAGGAGATCTCTTAAGTTAAGCGTCGTAATTATATACTTGACTAATACTCCCATTTTCTCCTTAGATCAGGAGAAGGTGTCTGACTATGAAATGAAATTAATGGACTTGGACGTAGAGCAGCTTGGAATTCCAGTAAGTGCACTTTTGTTTCAAATTTATTGTAATTAGCTGAGCTTAAATGTAAGCTTGTGCTGTAAAAATAGTTAACAAAATTATTCCTTGCTACAGAACTACATTGTCTTCCTATTTAAGCAAACATTTGTTGGATTATATTATTTCCATCTTCATGGATAATTTCCATCTGATTGCATAAGAAATTGTTAAACTAAATTGAAGGAGACTTCCAAGGAGGATTGAAGCAAGTGATTCTCCCCCCCCCAAAAAAAAATAGGAAGGCACATTTTTATTGCTCGTCTGATCTTAATGAATAACCGAACTATTTATTTATGTTCTTCTTTAGTGAATTAAGGCTCTGTGTTGCTCTTGCAGGAACAAGAGTACAGCTGTGTGGTGAAAATGCCTTCTGGTGAATTTGCTCGCATCTGCAGAGATCTTAGCCACATTGGAGATGCTGTTGTAATCTCTTGTGCAAAAGACGGTGTTAAATTTTCTGCTACTGGAGAGCTAGGAAGCGGAAATATAAAACTGTCACAAACCAGTGATGTGGATAAAGAGGAAGAATCTGTAAGTTGGTGAAGTTTTAACTGCATGTTGTAGAGATGATGTTAATTGTCCTTTACTATCTCTTCTCTCCCCTCCATAAACTTGCAGAACAGTTTGCTTACCTTGCTTGTGATAAAGCTGTTTCTAATGCAGTTGTTAAGCTTGCTGGACTTCTAAAACAGTGTGCTATAGAATATTTAATTCAAATTTAATTTGTTGTAGGTTACAATAGAGATGAATGAGGCAGTCCAGCTGACTTTTGCTTTGAGGTACTTGAACTTCTTCACCAAAGCCACACCATTGTCTTCTACAGTTACCCTCAGTATGTCTGCAGGTGTCCCACTAGGTAAGTTTTGTTAGGAAGCTATCTCTGCAAACTAATTTGGTTTTAACTTTGGTTTCAATTTAAACTAACTTTTGTTTATTGGTCTCCTGCAGTTGTTGAATATAAGATAGCAGACATGGGACATTTGAAATATTATTTGGCTCCAAAGATTGAAGATCAAGAAGAATCTTAAGAATTTGGTGGAAAGAATCAGGGTTTTGTGAAAGAAGAACCTCTGCTGGAAGCCTGTTCACCATTCCGTCTTGGTGCATGGAATTATCATATATGCACTTAGGTCCAATTGTAGATATCTCTGTGTAAATACTTTTTTCACTTGTTTTGAAAATTCCTCCCTCTCCCTCCCCATATCTTTTATACCTTGTTTTTATAGCTAACCCTTTGCTCCAGAAAAGGGAGTACAGTATTTAAAAAGACAAGGAGGTTCTGTGGCAATCTCTTCACAGTGAGGCTGCTGTTCGATTTCTAAAAGTAATAATGATAGGAGAAATTGGATTTTAATTATTTGTCTTGAAGCAGGAGTCCTTGGAGCTGAAAACTTGTCAATAAAGAATATTCAGTTTGTTAACTTGCGTCTGCCTGGCTTTGAACAGAGAGAGGGAGGGAGTTTAAGGAGGCTTAAAGCTGTGTCTGGTTCCATGTTTTGGTGGAGTGGGGCAGGGGGGTGGGTTACCCAATATCTGGTCCTGGGAAGCAGTGACATTTTAATTTGTTACATGTCCAGAGGTGCTGTGCCAGGGCATTATGGGAAATGTGTCATGATAGGTGGCTACTCAATACTGAGCAGTTTCTGCCAGTGCAGGCAGTGATGACAGCCCATTCCTATCTAGCAGGTGAAGTCTTACCTACATACTTGGAAGTTTTGGGGTCAGTGTATGAATGTTGGGTGCCTGTTTGTTTTTTTGATGGTTCTATTTGAAGGCCAAGTGTGGTAGCTGGATCACTGATTTTTGTCCCCATTTCCATGTTTAGAAAGCAAGTTAGCGCAACGATCACTCAGCCACAGTGATGAAACGTAGCCTACTTTGTCCTGGAGCCCAAACTAGCGCTACAGTATGGCAATATTTTATCCAAAAAAATTCCAGCATGCTGCCACTTTGCTATAGCCTGCCAGTGGCATTTCCACAAATTCCAGATGTATGCATAAGCCATGCTCCAGAATGATTTCAAGACAACTTATTGCTTGTCTTTCTGAACTTTTGAATATGCCTTGTTAATTGATACCTGTACCTTAAACATTCCCTGAGTGCTTTTTTTAAAAAATAAAATAAAATAAAAAATATCACTTTTCCTTGGAAGAGCTCATGGTGGTGGTCATGGCTCTTTCGCCCCTCTCCATTTTATTCTTGCAACCCTCGGAGGGGCAGCGACTGGCCCAAGATCAACCCAGTGAGGTTTGCGCTGAGTGGGGATTTGAACCTAAGTCTCGCAGTTCCTAGTCTAGCACTGCTCACATCTCTTATCTGTCCTTCACCATAATGTTGCAGGGTGGGTGACAGCAGCAAAAACTACTGCTTGAAATAAAACCAACTATATTCAACAATTCTCAGATTTACCGTATTTTTTGCACCATAACACTCACTTTTTTCCTCCTAGAAAGTAAGGGGAAATGTCTGTGTGTTATGGAGCGAATGCCTATGGATGGTGGGGGGATCTGCTGCAGTCGTGAGCAGAGGATCCATGGTTTCCCTTCTCTCCTCCGTGGCTCGCTTTGAATCAGCAAAGCGGGAGAAGAGCCGCTGAGTGGGGGGGGAGAGGGACAGAGAGCCTGATTGCTTTAAAGGAGCAAAGCGGGAGAGGAGAGGAGCCGCTTACACGAGTGTAAGCGGCTCCTGTCCGGTTGGCTCCTTTAAAGCAAGCCACTTAAAACATGGTTACAAAGCACGGATCCACATGGATCTTCAGGATTTTTGCACTGGGTCACCCCAAATTCACCATCAGATCACATAGCATGTCCATGGCTACAGCTTGCACCAAAAAAATCACGCACCCACTGTTGCCTGGGGCCGCAGTGGTGCAAAAACGTGGTTACAAAGCATGGATCCACATGGATCTTCAGGATTTTTGCATTGAGCTACTCCAAACTCACTGTCAGATCACATGTCTGTGGCCACAGCATGAACCACAAAAATCATACATCCACTGTTTCGTTTAGAATTTTTTCTTCTTGTTTTCCTCCTCTAAAAACTATGTGCGTGTTATGGTCGGGTGCGTGTTATAGAGCGAAAAATACGGTAACTTGCAATGCTGAAAATAATTTGCTTTAATAGGACTGCAACCTCATGCTCAAAGCTGCAGGATAGCCAACACCAGAGGGCTAGGTGTGTTGCTGTGCAGTGGATGTTAAGTGGACTTTGAACTTCACCACGGGCCTCAACAAGTTGAAAGATCTCAAAGTTCATCAGCCATGACTGCTACAGGGAATATGGGAACTCTGGTAGCTGTCCAGTGTCTTTAAAAACGGGAAAGGAGAGCCCTCTATTTCCTGAAGCAATCTGTTTCACTTGAAGAAAGCTGGACGCTTTCCTAACATAAGAAGGATTTGAATGAATTCATTGGTCCAGGTCTCTCCCCTGCCCCCAATAATACCATATTTTCTGCTCTATAAGACTCACTTTTTCCCTCCTAAAAAGTAAGGGGAAATGTGTGTGTCTCTTATGGAGCGAATGCAGACTGCACAGCTATCCCAGAAGCCAGAGCAGCAAGAGGGATTGCTGCTTTCACTGCGCAGCGATCCCTATTGCTGTTCTGGCTTCTGAAATTCAGAATATTTTTTTTCTTGTTTTCCTTCTCCAAAAACTAGGTGCATCTTGTGATATGGTGCATCTTACAGAGCGAAAAATGTGGCAATAATAAAAAAATTGTTCATTGTACTTGTGACAGCACTTTAGTTTTTCCAAGCTTAAACACAGTGGATGCTTGGGTTACAAACGTGATCTGTGCGGGATGCACGCGCGGGTTGTGATTCGGCGCTTCTGCATGAAGCAGTTTAGTGCTTCTGCGCATGCATGACCCCCCAAACCCAGAAGTAACCCTATTCGGTATTCCGGGTTTCAGCGGGTCCGTAACCCAAAAAAACCGCAACCTGAAGCATCTGTAACCCGAGGTATGACTATTCCCAACTCTTATACTTCCTATGTCTGTCTCCTATGTGCCATCCTCTGGACACATCAATTTTAGATCTCAATTTCTGGTCTGCAGAACTAGACACGGCTCTCACTCTGGCCTGGTGCAACTCAAACGGAGTGACATCAGTACTTTCCATGACCTGTGAAGAATATCACAATGTAAAATTGCATTGGGTTCTGCCTTAAAACACTGAATCTTACGCATGCCTACCTGGAAGTCTCACTGAGTTAAATGACACACCTGAAACGCAGGTATAGGGTTGTAACGTTTGTATTTGAAGAACATAAGAGCCTTCTGGATCAAGCCAGTGGCTCATTGGTCCAGTATCCTCACAGTGGCCAGCCTACAAAGAGGATTGAACATTATTATGTCTGAGGACTGGGAGAGGTTATGGAACACCGGTATGAAATTCACGGCATGTAGTGCCTTGAAAGAGAACATTATGAAAATGGTATACCGGTGGTACATGACCCCAGTCAAGTTGGCTAAAATATATCATCTGCCTGATAATAAGTGTTGGAAATGCAAGGAGGCAGAAGGGACATTCTTTCACCTATGGTGGACCTGCCCGAAAGTAAAGGCCTTTTGGGAAATGATACATAATGAGCTGAAAAAGGTATTTAAATATACCTTTTCTAAGAAACCAGAGGCCTTTCTTCTGGGCATGGTGGACCGGAAGGTGCCAAAGAAGGATAGAACTTTGTTTATGTATGCAACCACAGCAGCAAGGATCCTTATTGCAAAGTTCTGGAAGACACCAGATTTACCCACACTGGAGGACTGGCAGACGCAGCTGATGGACTACATGGAGTTGGCAGAAATGACTGGCAGAATCCGAGATCTGAGCGAAGAAACAATGGAGGAAGACTGGAAAAAATTTAAGGACTATTTGCAAAAATACTATAAGTTGTTTGAATGTTAAGATTGTGCACGATTAAGAAACGTCATGCTTCTGCAATTTATCTAAGTAAATGGTAAAGTAAGTAATGATGAAAAAACGAGACAAATTAGAAACAAAATATTATGTTTATTAAAAGTCTTGAAAACAAACTACAAACTTTTGAAATTGGTAACATAATAAACTCAAAGGCATTATAAGATGTGAAACAAGATAATAAATTGCTGAACTGGTTAGAATAATGAAAGCAATGTTGAGAGGATGTGAGGAGGTCCAAAAGAAAGTGAATTTGATGATATTTAACTTTTGTCTTCTTTTTTCTACTTTTCTTCATATATATAAAAAAAAATGTTTCTTGTATGTTGCTATGTAAATTAATCTGTCAACCTATGGAAAGAAACGCAATAAAAAATTTTTTAAAAAAAAAACAACAAAGAGGATTGAACATTAGCCCCTCTCCTGTGGCTTCTGGCAACTACCACTCTGAAACTATTCCTTCAAATGAGGTAGAGCAATAGCCATCATGACTACTAGCCCTCCATGCATTAAAATCCTTCAAGTTGGTGGCTATTACTCCCTTCTGGAGGACAGAATTTCATAGTTCTTAACTGCTGCATAAATCTGTCCTATCTGTCATGTAGGGGATTATTTACTGGTCTTTTAAAAATAACCTTATGATGTGGCAGTGTGCTGAGCTGCAGAGACTTCTGATAAATTATAGAATGAGAATTGTGGAGTTGGAAGAGAATTTCATGGGGGAATTTGCAAAAGGCCTTAGTGAAAATCAAGATATACTCTACATCTGATGCACCCCCGATCCCCCAAGCTCATAACTCATATCAAAGAAAAGAAATGAAGAGCCTTTGTTTTTTGAATTGGGTTCAGTGGCTGAATTTTAAACAAAAAAACAAATTGAATCATTTACTTATTACTTATTACCTACCCTTCACCTTTGAGCCCTCAAGAGTGGCTGGGGAAACCTAGCCAGATAGGCGGGGTATTAATAAATTATTATTATTACAGAGCAGTATGGTATCAAAAGCATCCATAAATACGGTATAATAATAATAAAAATAAAAAGTTACATCGTTACAGGTTATTGTATTTTAGCGTTCTGTTGGAAGCCGCCCAGAGTGGCTGGGGAATATTTTTATTACAGCGCAATACGGTATCAAAAGCATCCATAAATACTGCAGTTCCTCAAAGCAGCGCAAACGAGGCGAGGCAAATCCCTGGGCGTAGAGCGCCCCCTTGTGGCGGCCCTCGGCTCAACAGCGCCTGCGTTCGGGGGGCGGGGCCAACCTCTGCAGCGTCCAATCAGACGGAGGCGCCTTGACCCGGAAGCGGCTCTGGCGCGAGGACCGTAAACTTCCGGCCGGGGTGTCGGGGGACAGTCAGCAGAATCGGCGCGACAGAAGCGGGTCTGGCTGCCTCAGGGAGCGGAGAGATGGCGCTGGCCTGCAGGTAGGGAGGGAGGGCGGGCGGGCAGGGCGGGGAAGGCGCAGGGAGGGGAGGCTCGCCTCGGGGGCCCGCAGTCCTCGGGCCCAATGAGCTCAGGGGGGCGGGCGGCTTCCTGGCTGAATCCTCACAGCAACCCTGCGAGGTGGGCCAGGCCGAGACGTCGCCCGGCAAGCTCCGTGGCCGAGGGGGTGGTTGCTTATTTCTTGGGGGAAAGCTGCCATTGTCTGCTCCTGTTTGCATTCTGTGTCTGGCGCCAGGATCCCTGATTTGCTAATTAAAAACAGCACCCACAACAAAAATAAATAAATGAAATCAAAATGCATTTGCTTATTACATTTATACCCCCACCTCCCCCCTACTTAAAAACAGCACCCACAACAAACAAAAATAAATAAATAAAACAAATCAAAATTCACTTGCTCACTACATTTATACCCCCGCCACCCCCCCAAAGAGCTCAAGGTGACCTACATAGTTCTCCTCATCTCCGTTTTATCCCCAAAACAACCCGGTGAGAATGTGTGACTGGCCCTGCGTCACCCAGAGAGCTTCATGGCCAAGTGGTGATTTGACCCCTCTCTAGATGTCATTCAAAGCATCTGGGCGCACCAGATTGCAGGAGTGCGTTTTAAAACAATTTAAGGTGCTGAACATCGTGGTAGTGGCGCACACCCACCAGATGTCAAAGAGAAAAACAACCACCAGACTTTTAGAAGACATCTGAAGGCAGTCCTGTTCAGGGAAGCTTTTAATGTTTGACGGACTATTGTATTTTAATATTTTGTTGGAAGCCGCCCAGAGTGGCTGGGTATAAATAATAATTTATCATCATCATCATCATTGGGGAACTTGAGCAGTAGCTCCAAAAGGGCTACAGTTGCTGCTGGTGCGTTTGTTTACTATTAAGTTGATGCTATGGTCACCTTTGTACATAAAATTATCTAGGTGGCTTGCAAAATAAAAATAATTTATGATATTAAAAAGAGGAAAGAGCAGCATAAAGCTCCACAAGGGTGAAAACATTTTTGTAAATGGAATCCATGTGGGGGCTTCTGCTTCCTGGTGTTGCTTAAGTTGTAGGCATCTCTCATTTGTTTCGACTCGTTTGGAAGCGTGTTTTGCTCCAGTTTTTCTTTCTAAAGTTCCATGCAGTCTTCAGCCATTGACAAGACGATGTAGCTTTGGATGATAATGGTATCTTGATTTCTGTTACTCGTTTTAAAATTGGGTGTAGGCTTATAATTGCAGAAAGAAGTTTAAAAGAACCCCAGTGCATATCGTTTTAGAAGGGGGCCATTTTGGAGCAAGATTTTCTCTTAACTTGGCCAGCATAGAAATACAGTGGTGCCCTGCAAGACGGAAAACCCGCTAGACGAAAGAGTTTTCCGTTTTGGAGGTGCTTCGCAAAACGAATCTCCTATGGGCTTGCTTCGCAAGACGACAATGTCTTGCGAGTTCCTGCGGGGTTTTTTTCCTCCCCCCCCCCTTTGATAAGCCGATAAGGCGCTAAAAGCCGCTAATCCATCAATGGGCTTGCTTCGCAAGAGGAAAAAACCGCTAGACGGAGAGACTCACAGAACGGATTCTTTTCGTCTTGCGAGGCACCACTGTAACCGAGTTGTTGTGCACTGGAACAGCAGTGAAAACAGGGGCTGCCTTTTTATTTATTTATTTTTTTTAAATGATATTTATTAAAGGTTTAAAAATTACAAAGAAAAGAAAGACAACAAAACAAATTACAACACATTAAAGAAAAAGCATAGAAAACAATACCGCAATACAACATAAAAACACACAATAACATTTAAAACACACATCCAATGTTCCATAACTTTATCTTTCTTTAACTTGTTTCATCGACCTCCTCACATCTCCCTTCTCTGTGTTCCCATTTCAAAATCTTATTCGGCAATGCTTCACCTTCTCTCAAAGCTTGTTTTAAATTATACGTTTCAGCTATTATGTCTCCGATTCTTCCCTTTATTTATCAAATATTTAAGCTTGACATAATATTTTTCAAGTTTCACCTTTGTTCTTGTAAACCAATTATTTTCACAGTCCTTTCAGCTATGTCACTAGTGAAAACAGGGGCTGCCTTTTTAAACTGCTCTAGGGTGGGGCTGAAGGACCAGAATCACTGGCTTCACCACCCACAAATGACTCTTTGAACTTCTCCTTCCTAGTGTGAACAATAGCAGAAGCTCTGGCAAAGCTTTCCCCTATATTTTGCTGTCTCAAGTCACATAGAGGTGAGGTGCGTAGGCGCATAGTGTTGTGGTTTGGGTCAGACTAGGATCGGCTGCATGCAGATTCTGCATTCCTCTGCCCTGGGAGGTACTTCCAAGTGCTTTTGGGTGCTAAACTGCTGGTGTGGTGCTCTAAAGGGATTTTTAAAGTGGGCACACTTTTCCAGGAACACCTTTCTGACTCCAAAATGGATGGATCAAGCCCTCCAGCTTTCTTAAAGCTTAACTCCAAAAGCAAAGCTCTGTTAACTCCTTAGTGCGACACAGATGACTAGGATAAGTTGATCCAGCGAGAGGGGGAGAGGTGTGGTGGATGGAGTATTAGGAAGGGGGTACCCCTCCCAAATTCATCTATGGAAATTGTCAGTTGGTTTAGGGTCAGTCACCACCTTCTCTCACATGACTGTTCAGAGAATAAAAGCACTGCCCTTGGAAGAAAGGCAAAGCCCTTCTATATTTTCATCTTTTTCTTATGTGGATCTGTGTGTGAAATCTGATCTCGAATTAATATTGCAATGGGTTGGGGGGTCACCTTCTCAAGAGACAATGGCCTTTAATACATTGTTCCTAAAGTGAATGTGGACAGTTGTGTTCCATAAATGTATGAGGAATTAGAATCCAGTGCTTAGTAATACGAGTTTGTTTCATTTAATAATGTCATTTCTGTAGTGCTTTTCAATGTTTCTGCAGCTGTTAGCCTCCCTGATATAAATTGTGATTTTCAGAAATAGAACCTATAAAAAGAGAATTAGCCACTTCAGTGCCTTCTAAGAAGCTTAGTTGGTCTCTAAGGTGCTACTGGAAGGAATTTCTTTAATTTTGTTTTGACTACGGCAGACCAGCTACCTACCTGTTTCTAGGAAGCTGTCATCTTAGTAGTTTTTTCCGAGTTTTTTTTTAAGCAGGGAGAAATTCGAGCTTTTCCTTAAGCTAACTGAGTGGAGGCTGGATACCTGACACCACTTGAGATGTTGCTGCAGAAGAAGGTTCGCTCTGGGTCTGAAATGGCTGGAGTCTCATGGAATCTGTGTCATAGCTGTCAACTTACAGATTTGAAAATAAGGAACCAGCAGCCTCGAAAATAAGGGATCAGCAGCCAAAATAAGGGATCAACAATTACTTTGATAAAATACATATTTTGTTGCATGCAAATGGCTTTAGATACCCATTAAGTCCATAAATTACCATATAGCATATATTCAACACAAAAAAACCAGCAACAATTTGTTGTTGACAAAGGACAGCTGGACATAGAAAGGGCCCCATTACCTTCAGTAGCTTATTTAAGGGACATCATCAATAAGGGACAGCAGCGGGACATTGTGATGGGATAAGGGACTGTCCCGCCAAATAAGGGACGCTTGACCGCTATGGTGTGTGTGTGTGTGTGTGTGTGGCAGAGAGTGGTGAGGAGAGGGGAGAATGCTGCTTCTCACATTGGAGCAGAATTATTCTTGTGTCTGTAGAGATATAGGACCATTGTGTAAGTAACTAAAAATGAAACTGTGATTGCTTTGAATGATCAAAGTGCTTTTAAGGTCATATTTGTTACCTCGGTGATCATTGTGGCTGAAGTGGGATTTAAACTGAGCTGAGGGCTTCTTGCGCAGTGAGAATGGGAAATGCTACAGTTAATGTTGGCTGCCTTATAGCTACCAGGCTCCATTCAACTTGGGGCAAAAGTACTTGAACAAACACCTTCCCTGTGCCTTCCAGATCTTAATTTATTTTTCTTGCTAATTTTTGATGTATTTTAATTATTGTTTTTATGCCTTACGTCTAACTACAGTTGTTAGCTTCCATGGATAGCTATCAAGAGGAAGAGTGAGCTAGAAGTAACAAAACAATATATTCTTGATGAGCGTGTTAGCCTAGCCCTTGCCAGAATACCTGATGTATTTCCCCTGTTTATTCAAATGTAATTCCCCTGTTCACAGGGATTGGGGTGGTGTCAGCTTGTGTTCTGTTAATACAGTGTTTCTTACACTACAATTTCCATTACCCTGGCCACTGATCCTGCTAGCTAGGAATGATGGGAGTTATTGCCCAACAACAGCTAGGGACCTAAGTTTGAGAAACACTCAAAGAACCTCCTATACACAGAGAGAGAGAGCATTGCGGCTGTACTGGCAAGATGTTGCATGCCTCGGTCCAGTATACCTGAAGGAGCGTCTCCACCCCCATCAGTCTGCCCGGACACTGAGGTCCAGCGCCGAGGGCCTTCTGGCGGTTCCCTCACTGCGAGAAGCAAAGCTACAGGGAACCAGGCAGAGGGCCTTCTCGGTAGTGGCGCCCGCCCTGTGGAACGCCCTTCCAGCAGATGTCAAAGCGATAAACAACTACCTGACATTCAGGAGACATCTTAAGGCAGCCCTGTTCAGGGAAGTTTTTAACATATGACATTTTACTGTATTTTTGGTTTTTATGGAAGCCGCCCAGAGTGGCTGGGGAGGCCCAGCCAGATGGGCGGGGTATAAATAATAAATTATTATTATTATTATTATTATTATTATGAACGCATTGGACCAGATGTTTTCACTCCTTGGATGTTTTTGCTCCTTGGAAGCCTTGCCCCGCACTCCGAAAACAAAAGCTGCTGATTCAAGCTCTGTGGATATAGCTTGCAATGTAACTTGCTAATGGCATAAAAACCGCAGGGCTTCGATCCCCAGCAGGAAGAAATTACAGGGCTTTATAAAGTCCAGGGTCAAAGTGGTTTGCAGTGTTAAAATAGCACAGCAGGTGGAGGGCTAGGACTTATTCACCCCCAAACCTCCTTGGCCATTTCCCCAGGCGAATGGCTCAGCCATCAGGGCCATTCTGGCTTCTAGTGGCATATCTAGGCCAGGAGCAACTCTGGTTTTTGAACAGGATTGTCTGCCCTGCGTTCTCCATGCATGCTTTAAAACAACTGCATTTCTACACCTGGTGAGTCCCCATCTATGACTGAAAGTAGTCCAGACCTTCCTCTCTATGGTCTGAATTTTCTTTGGTTTCCTTTCATTTGAAACCTCTCTGTGACTTAAATTGTGGGCCAGTGCAGATAGGGACTTCTCTATCTGAGGGCTTAAACTCAAATCCTGCATATGGGTTTCCTGCAGGCATCTGGCTGGCCACTGTGAGAACAGGAGGGTGGACTAGATGGGCCATTGGCCTGATCCAGCACACTGTTCTTATGGATTAACAATTAAACTAATGCTCAAATGTAAACAAGCCCTTAGTAACATAGGCTGCTTTTCTTTGTTGTCTCAGTTCCTCTCCTGCATTAAAACCCGCTGTTCCTACTCTCTTCCTGTCCCCTCAAGAGCTTTTTCTCTCTCTCCCAGGCTGTAGGTGCTGATGCTTCCTACTGGTAAAGATGCCATCCCGAACTAACCTGGCAGCTTCGATCCCCAGCAGCAAAGTGAAATATTCCAAGCTTGCGAGCACAGATGAAGGCTACATTGACCTTCAGGTAAAATGGGGGGGGGGGGAGAACCAGGACAAAATGAATACCTTGCATTTCAGAAGCACCACTTCTGCCGTGATCGTCACTTGAGTTCAGATATTCCTTACAAGGTTGCAGTATCCTCCTGCTATTACATGTAGCCATTTACCGAGACTGGAGCATTCTGTATAACCCAAAAGGGTTTTGTACTTTGGGAACTTGAGGGTTAACCCAGTCAACATCTTGGGGTTGCTATTGAAAGGTTAAAGCCCCTATCAACGCAAATAAGCAATTCCTGTATTAAGCCTGGCCTCCTTGCTTTTTCTTTGCTTCTGTGGAGCTGAGAGCTCAGACATGCCTGTCTCTTCCTCCATCCCAAAAGGTTGCATTTCCACGGCAGCTTAGAGAATGTAAGCGTTAGCAGGAGCCTCTTCTGCTGTGCCTTCTCTTCTCAAAACTTCAGCATAAAAGAGACAGCCCACATGCCTCTCCTGATTCCTCTGCACAGGAGGCTGAGGAGAGTAGAGGGGTAGATGACCCCACCATTGCAAGCCAAGATTTGTGGGCACTAGTGCAAATGCACAACTGTTCACGCTGTTCCTTAAGAGTCGAATAATATTAATATTAATAAATTTTATTTATACCCCGGCTGGAGCCGGGCTCAGGGTGGCTAACAGCAGTAAAATTACAGTAAAATCATAATGGGGGGGACGGACGACCAATTTAAAATACAGGTTAAAATGCAATTTAAAATGCAGCCTCATTTTAAAAGTAGCCCATAGATCAAAACCATAAGGGGAGGGAAACATAAGGGTCAGACTGAGTCCAAACCAAAGGCCAGGCGGAACAGCTCTGTCTTGCAGGCCCTGCAGAAAGATGTCAAGTCCCACACGGCCCTAGTCTCTTGTGACAGAGCGTTCCACCAAGTTGGGGCCAGTACTGAAAAGGCCCTGGCCCTAGTTGAGACCAATCTAACCACCTTGCAACTTGGGACCTCCAAAATGTTGTCATTTGTGGACCTTAAGGTCCTCTGCGGGGCATACCAGGAGAGGCGGTCCTGTAGGTAAGATGGGCGAATGTGGGTTTCTTTCTTTCTTTCTTTCTTTCTTGGGGGTGGGGTGTTGGCTCCAGAGGAGGAAGCTTTCCCTGTAACTTCACTCTGCATTTACTATAGAGGGGCAACTTCCTCCCTCAAGCATCCTGGTTTGCCAAGACCAGAGGAGGAGATTCAGGTCTAAATGGGGAGCTGATATTTGCAGGTGATAATTTCAGAAAAGGGATGAAAAGCAAGCCAGTCCCAAATGGAGATATTACCATCAGAGTGGAGGTTGGGTTTTGGGGCGAGAGGGCGGCAAACACACCCAGAACATTTCATTTCTGTTCCAGGGTCGGTTGGGGTTTTCCCTCTTCCTGTGTTTTGTGTGTTTATGAAGATGCATTAAAAGTGGGCCACTTGGAGGCAGCATTGTCACGCTAGCTGGTCGTAGCATTAAAGCAGACCTGGAATTGCCTGCTATATTGGCTGAACGTACAAAGTAGCTTTGTACTGAAGGCAGGCCGCTGGGCTGCCCAGCCCAGGCTGGTAGCATTTATCCCAGGTTTCATGCAGAGTTTTCTGTAACATTTGCTCCCTAGGAGGCTTTTCCTTGGAGACCTGGCAATTGCCTGTGTCCTTAGGTTATGCTCTTTACCTGTTCTTCTACCATCACTACCCCACTGGCAGTGACACTTTCAGCCAGTACAGCAGAACCCTCCTGGGTGGGCAGCACCTGTGTTGGGAGCACTCCAGGATCATCGAATCTGAATGCACTCCTCCTACCAGTGGAAGAAGTTGCTCCCTTTCCCATGCAAGGAGGGTTTTTTATTTTGGGGGGTATTTTTTGCTGGGCTGTTCCAATGCTAAAAACAGAGTTGATTTGGGCTCCTTAGATGAAGCCTGAAAGCCACCCACCCAATGGCTCCATTGCCTGGTTAAATCACTGGCACTGGAGTACTATTCAACATTTATCTGAAGGAGTTGAGTTCCAACTTACAGTGGTGCCCCGCAAGACAAATGCCTCGCAAGACGGAAAACTCGCTAGACGAAAGAGTTTTCCGTTTTGGAGGTGCTTCGCAAAACGAATCTCCTATGGGCTTGCTTCGCAAGACGACAATGTCTTGCAAGTTCCTGCTAGTTTTTCCCCCCCTCCCCCCCTTTTTCTAAGTCGCTAATCCGCTTATCAG
Organism: Podarcis bocagei; assembly: GCF_964188305.1. Lineage (NCBI taxonomy): Eukaryota > Metazoa > Chordata > Lepidosauria > Squamata > Lacertidae > Podarcis > Podarcis bocagei. The sequence continues at coordinate 88,178,676 of NC_138132.1, read as the reverse complement.
CTGATCCAATCAGCAGATAAGCCGCTAATAGTGCTAAGCCGCTTATCAGCTGATCCAATCAGCAGATAAGCCGCTAAAAGCCTCTAATAGCGCTAATCCGCTAATCCTTCAATGGGCTTGCTTCGCAAGACAAAAAAAAAAAATGCTAGACGAAGAGAATCACAGAATGGATTCTTTTCATCTTGCGAGGCACCACTGTATATCCTCAGGAAAGATTTCCTTCCTCTTCAGCCTCTCCATTGTTTACCTGCAGCTAATGCACATAGCATTGGGGGGGGGGGGAGAGAGAAGGGGGCTGTAATTGTGTCTCTCAGTGACCTTGTTTGGTTCTGGCCCAGAGTATTTCTAGCCCACTGTTCTGAAACTCTGTGGAGTTTGATGCTGATGTACTAACCCCGTCATCAGATCCTTGAGGATATTCCTGTGTGTGAACACACAGATTCCTCTCATCTGCCGCTGATCAGCCTGACTTCTACACGTTTGTCGTCTACTCCTGCCAAAGCCATCCATGCTGGCGGTTCTAGTGGTTCCATGGAAGTGTGATGCTTTCATAAGCGGGTTGAAAGTGGCCATTGATGCTTTTGATGCTGACCTGTCTCTTCTTCCTCCTTTAGTTCAAGAGGAGCCCCCCCAAGATTCCCTACAAGGCCATTGCTCTGGCCACTGTGCTGTTCCTGATTGGCACCCTTCTCATTATCATTGGGGCTCTGCTCCTGGCAGGATACATCAGCAAAGGAGTAAGTGGCTCAGCTCTTCTGCTGGGGCTGACCTGGCCTTGGAACGATCATAAGCTAACTGAGATACAAGACATCAAAATTGCATTCTTGCGGAGCTGTACAGTGGTGCCTTGCAAGACGAAATTAATCCATTCCTTGAGTCTCTTCGTCTAGCGGTTTTTTCGTCTTGCGAAGCAACCCGCTTAGCGGATTAGCGCTATTAGCGGTTTAGCGGCTATTAAAGGCTTAGCGGATTAGCAGTTAAAAGGCTATTGGCGGCTTAGAAAAAGGGGGGGAAAGCAGGGGAAAAATCGGAACACTCGCAAGACGTTTTCGTCTTGCAAAGCAAGCCCATAGGGAAAATCGTCTTGCGAAGCAGCTCAAAAACGGAAAACCCTTTCGTCTAGCGGGTTTTCCGTCTTGCGAGGCATTCGTCTTGCGGGGCACCACTGTACATAGGAGTCATTTATTTTGGATGCAGGATTTGGAAGGGACTTTGGGGGCATGGTAACGGAGGGGCTGCTATTTTGTCTCAGTTTTGACCAGTAGGGTATCTATGTGTGCTTTGAAAAAGTTATAGTTGGTGACCTGTTACAGCTTTTGCAAATAGTGGCTTCCTCACCCACCAAGAGGTCTCCCATCCTGGGACTAGACTTAGGTATTTATTTCACAAAATTTGTGCATCGCTTAATTGTAAAAAGCAAAAAGACCTCAAAGTAGTTTACAGAAAAGATAAAACGATAAAATTATCAATAGGAAAAATTAACAACAATAAAGTAACAGCACATTGCGTAAATTTCTAAACATCTGGCTAGGCTTGCCTGAACAGGAATGTTCTTAGCAGGCACTGAACAGGGTACAGCGAAGACAGTTGCCTGGTGTCAATAGGCAGGGGGTTCCAGAGTGTAGGTACTGCCACACTAAAAGATTGAATTTTTACAAATGCATTATGTGGCACTTATAGCAATGCCAGTTCCGCTGATCGAAGCAGCCCAATGGGCACATACAGGGGGAAGGTGATCTTGTAGTTAAACAGGTGTCAAGTTGTTAACTTGCTAGCCTTTAGAAGTTGGCGTGTGACGTCTTCCTTCAGGCCGTTCCATGGGCCTGACAACAGTTTGGATGTTATGAACTAAGGTGAAGCAGAGGGGGAATCCGAGTGAGTTTTGCTTCCTTTTCTCACACTTTTTTGAAAGCCCAGAGCTGAGGATGGGCACATTCCACATGTGGAGACATTGCGCCATCCGCATTTCCTCATGGAGGAAGGAATGCAGCGCTCCGCTTCAGGCACATGAGGAGAGTTCTCTTTCCTGCAACTGATCCAGCACTTTGTTCTCACAGTAGCAAACCAGATGCCTCAGTAGAAAGCCAGAAAGCAGCACATACCGTATTTTTCGCTCTATGGCGCCCATTTTCCCCTCCAAAAATTAAGGGGAGATGTGTGTGCGTCTTATGGAGCGAATGCAGGCTCCTTGGCTTCAGCGATAGCAATGCGAAGCCTCCGAAGCGCAGTGGGAGTGCTTCCACCGCACTCCGGAGGCTTTGGGTTGCCTTCACTGAAGCCTGGAGAGCGAGAGGGGTCAGTGCGCACCGACCCCTCTCGCTCTCCAGGCTTCAGGGATAGCCGCCTTTCACTGAAGGGTAGGTGCCCCTTCAGCTAAGACGCAGCGCCCCTTCAGCTAAGCGGGAGGAGAAATGGAAGAGGTTCCATTTCTCCTGCCGCTTCGCTGAAGGGGTGCTGCATAGAGAGGGGGATATTTATTTTCTTCTTCTCCCCCTCTAAAACAAGGTGGGTCCTATAGAGCGAAAAATACAGTAAGTGCCATGGCACTGACCACACACTGGTGCTGCCCCACCCTCCCTTAGAATGTCATTGGCTGGTCTTGGGGGTTGTACCCCTTGCATTTCTCTCATGACATCGGGATCAAGAGCTGGGCTACATTTGGGGGATATTGGAGTGAGTGGCTTTGTCTTCAATAATAATAATACTTTATTTCTATCCCGCCCTCCCCAGCTGAAGCCGGGCTCAGAGCGGCTAACAACAGTGAAATAACACAGCATTCTAAAATCAATTCATTATAAAATCAGTTCAAATCAAATTGATGGCAACCATTGGGCTAGAGTTCTGTGAGGATTACCAGGTCAGGTTATGCCTTGGCCAAAGGCCTGGTGGAACAGCTCTGTCTTGCAGGCCCTGCAGAAAGATGTCAAGCCCCGCAGGGCCCTAGTCTCTTGTGACAGAGCATTCCACCAGATTGGAGCCACAGCCGAAAAAGCCCTGGCTCTGGTTGAGGCCAGCCTAACCTCTCTGTGGCCCGGGATCTCCAAGATGTTTTTGTCTGAAGACCATAAGGTCCTCAGTGGGACATACCAGGAGAGGCAGTCCTGTAGGTACGAGGGTCCTAGGCCGTATAGAGTCTATCCAGAGTCTTTAACTGATCTCTGCATACCGGAATACCCTCACCCCCAAATTCGATTTGATAGTGACCTTGGAGAAAGTTTGTGTTCCTTTCTAATATATGTGAAGTAAAGGACACGAGTCAGGTGTTGTTCATCAGATGAGCTGTGCATAAGCAAGCTGGCAAGGGAGCAAGCTGCCAGTTAGCTCTGTAGAAGCTCCTTTTATTAGCACAATATGCAAAACCAGTCAGATACATTTTAGACTGTGACCTTTACACATCTTCCAATCCCGAGATTGAGGGGTGGCACAAAATTATTTTGGCACCTGTTTCCACCGCATCATTTTCCCCTTGAACAATGTATGACGAAGGAGACAAAGGTCACAGACAGGGCACGGCAGACCACTAAGAGAGCAAAGATTAGATAGAGGGCATGATGTTCAGACAGCTGAGGCCTGTCTGCGGGTAGAAGTGTGCTCCACGCCCGGCGATCATTTCTTCAGGAAACATCCAGGATTACAGAACTGTAGAGTTGGAAATGACCCCAAGGATCATCTAGCCTAACCCTTTGCAATGTTTTAAGTACTGTATCATGCAAAGCAAAACACTTAAGTACATTGTGGTTGGGGTGATGTGGGAGGAAGCAAGAAAGGGGACTGGTGTGAATGGTCCCAGTTTGGACTGGGTGGCCTTCTGCCCCCTCTGGCTTTCACAGTCTTAGTGCTGGTTTTCCTGTGCAATGATGGCTGCGACTTTGAACGGGTGAATGGGCCATTGCAGGCAGAACTTTCACATCTCCTCACCTCAGTCTGCACATCTAGCTGCATGTGGCCTGGTATAGAGAAGGCTAGCTGTTCCAGGCCAAGGTATGAAAAAGCCCTTATTCTCTTTTGTTTTCCAGGGAACCGATCGAGCGATCCCTGTCCTGATCATCGGAATCCTGGTCTTCCTTCCTGGCTTCTATCATTTGCGTATTGCGTATTTTGCTTCCAAAGGCTACAGGGGCTATTCTTATGACGACATTCCTGATTTTGATGATTAGAAGATGGCAGAACACAGATTTTTCTTAGGAAGAGAAGTTTTTGCAACTTTTGCAAAAAAACAAACCACGAAATGAAAATGGGGGTTTCTGCAGAATTTCCTTTTGATTTAGGGGAGAATGTTGCCACATCATGCAAAGCAAAACATGTGAGCAGCTGTCACGGGAAACATGTTTTCTTTGAGATGGGAAGTTATTTCTGGGCAGCAAATGCAGCTGTGCCTCTTAGCCCAGTTCCATATGGAGACACGTGAGCTTAAGGGGGAGGAAGAAACTCAGGTGTTTTTGTTTTGGGTTTTTCTTTTTTAAGTCTGTTGGTATTTCTTCTGAGTTGGCTTTTTATCTAGAGCTGAAAATCTGCAAAGCGAGAACTGGAACTAGTGGCTGTTGATTGTGTGACCAAGAAATCTGTTCAGGCAGGCAGTCTAGCAATTTGACCTTTTGAGGAGCCGGTCGAAATTTAAGGAAAATAGACGGTGGCTTTTAACACCACCTAGAACACGACATTTTCCAAGAAGCCCAATTACTAGTCCTTGCTGATACTTTGCTAAACTCTTTTGTGAAAGCTGTTGTAGAATCCCGAGAGCACAAATCTGGAAGTGGTGTGTAGCTGTCGTGACTCAGGCTGCAAGATACCGCCATTCACTCCTGGGAACTGGCCCCGGGGTGGTTCAGCATAAAACTAAGCGATACATAAAAATAGAGAAAAGACTGAAAACCCAGAAAAAAGCATGTCCTCCATGGCATACACACTCTGTTTCCTCTCAAACAATGAGTTCAAGAGCAAAAAAGAAACCGTATAAGAAAGCATTAAAAGAATAACACATGCACACACTTTTGTAAGCCACGTCCGACAGAGTCTCTCACTTTTGTGGGTGATCCAAAGTACACCAAAGTTGACACACCTCTGTCTGGCTGACCCAGATTAGATCAGTTCCAACCCCTGTTAAAAGTCTCTTTCCCAGGTACCATGCCAAAAGGTTTCCTATTACGTCTCCCCCCCCCCCAGCAGAATTCAAAAACTGTTGTCAAGTGGGACGCAACTATTCAAAAATGCTGTAGTTGTTTGTTCTGTCCACTGTCTAAATCAGCTTTCCTCAACCTGGTGCCCTCTGGATGTTTTGGACTACAATGTCCATCAGCCCCAGCCAGTCTATGCAAGGTTGATGAGGGCTGTAGGACAAAGTACCTGGAGGGCTCCATCTTTTAGAGGAGGCTGGCCTAAATGCTATGCAGTGTTCCTGAACTGTATACATAGAAAAATCCTAGTCTGCATAATAAGAGTTCCTTTTGTTTTGTCTAAACCTCTGCTTAAGTCTGGATTCCATGCTAGGTTCACACAGCTTTTAGAATGCAAAAGAGGATGTATGCAATGAGATTTTAATTTGTGCTTGCAGAATATGTAATTAATATAAATAAAGAACATACAATATTCTACCTTGATTTAATGTCATCTTCTAAGCAATATGAAGGGTTCTTGATTTTTGTCGATAACACGGCAAGGGGAAATGGAAGAATCGGGGCCACAAAGGAGGGACAGGCTGTTCCGAAGAAATCCCTTACCCTGACCATTTGACCTACTTTCCAGAGCCTTTATCAGAAACTAGCAAACTTCGCTTCAGGGCTTGACTTTTGAAGGGTTTGAGGCACTGGATTCCCTGCGGACAGCCAACACCTGTGAGTCTAGGACCACAAAAACCTTTTTGGAGATGCTGCCACAGAGAAAAAGTCTAGATCTATAACAGAACCCCTGCTTTGCATTTTTAGATAGATCTGGGAAAGATTTTGTAGGTGATAACAGCTTCCTGTGTTCACATCAGCATTCCTCGTGTGTTTCACAATGTGCAATCCCAGCCCCGAGGAGCTTACAATCTAAACATTGGCATAGGAGACAGCAGCAGAAAGTAAGGGAGATGCAAGCGGGGTGGTGGGGAAGAATATTGTTACACGCCACCCCAATCTCTGAGCAGTGCAACATTCCAGGGGTACTAGGAACACATACCAAGGTCTGTATTTCTTTTTGGAAATGAGGCACAGCGGAGATGGTGGTGTCTTTATGCTGTATGGTTTAGTTATACATACAACCTCTTTAAATTAAAGAACCTCTTAAAAGAGAGTGAAAGAGGAGAGCACAAAATATGGTCTGAAGCTCAACATCAAAAAAATTAAGATCATGGCCACTGGTCCCATCACCTCCTGGCAAATAGAAGGGGAAGAAATAGAGGCAGTGAGAGATTTTACTTTCTTGGACTCCATGATCACTGCAGATGGTGACAGCAGCCACGGAATTAAAAGACTCCTGCTTCTTGGGAGAAAAGCAATGTCAAACCTAGACAGCATCTTAAAAAGCAGAGACATCACCTTGCCAACAAAGGTTCGTATAGTAAAAACTATGGTTTTCCCAGTAGTGATGTATGGAAGTGAGAGCTGGACCATAAAGAAGGCTGATCGCCGAAGAATGGATGCTTTGGAATTATGGTGCTGGAGGAGACTCTTGAGAGTCCCATGGACTGCAAGAAGATCAAACCTCTCCATTCTGAAGGAAATCAGCCCTGAGTGCTCACTGGAAGGACAGATCCTGAAGCTGAGGCTCCAATACTTTGGCCACTTCATGAGAAGAGAAGACTCCCTGGAAAAGAACCTGGTGTTGGGAAAGATGGAGGGCAAAAGGAGAAGGGGACGACGGAGGACGAGATGGTTGGACAGTGTTCTCAAAGCTACCAGCATGAGTTTGACCAAACTGCGGGAGGCAGTGGAAGACAGGAGTGCCTGGTGTGCTCTGGTCCAGGGGGTCACGAAGAGGCGGACACAACTAAACGACAACCTGAGCTTGAATGGAGGAGAATCCCAGCATTACACCCCAAGGTGCAGCAGGCCTGGGTCTGCAAATGAAATCAGCCACGCTCTAGTATGTGTCCTTGTCCCAGCCAGTCCACACGGGGCTGAGACCCCCCACTTCCCTGCATTTCCAAACCGCTTACAAAACTAACACTTTCCCCTTGTTTGCTTATTTCATCCACCCTGAAATCCTAAATTGCTTCGCTCTCTGCCCACCATCTGACGGCTGTGGGGGGTTCCCCCCTGTGTCCAGCAGAAAGTCTTCTGCCTTGTTGATTCCTTTCTTGCTGGGTTAATGACTGCCTTTGTTCCATAATAGCGCATCTCCAGGCAATTCACTGCTCAGGAAAAAAAGTCCAGCTTGTATTTTTACCCTTCTAAATCCATTGGTTAAACTCCAACATTTACTAAAGCCAGGAATCACGGGATTTGCTTAAATTCTAACCCTGTTACAGAATCCAGAGATATTGGGGGAGCCTTAACAATATTAATTAATTTCAGTCTCAGTAGGATACAGGGCGAACTGCTCCTTCTCTTTCCCCTTAAGTATTGCCCAAGCACCTTCAAGAATACCTTCAAAACCATAACAGACTTCATTTTTAGTAAGAAAAAGAACGGAATGAAAGGTGGTCTTTCCAGGGTCCCACAGCCTCAGATTTCAACTTTGTAAAGTCCATCTAATAATGTTGAATCCACAAAACTGTTGTCATTTACTAAATTACAGGGAATGTTTAATGGTGTCGGGTGACCTGGAATTAGGAGCGAATAGTGTGAGGCCAAGTTTGCTGATGAGACTAACAACAAAATGAGATTGTGAAGGGCTCCAAAAGGATCTCTCCAAGCTGAAATTTTACTGTTTCTCTTTTGGTGCAGCTGGAAGTGATGCTTCCTAACTCCCAAGTAGCCTCTGTTGGGGCTGCCTTTGAATGATATCTGTGGAGGTACACTTGTGGAAAACGTTGTGTCAGAATTCTTCACCAGTGTGAAGTTTCTGGAATGATACCATGAGCAATGAGTAAAACCGTAACTCTCTGTGGATGACCAATTTTAACTTAACATTTATCACATATATGCCTAAAGGAATTGTTCAGGAACATTCCTGTTGAGGCAAATGTTACATCAGAGTGTTGTTCATTTGCTTTTATGAGCCCTGCAGGGTGGGAAACCAGGCATGCATAGTTGAAAGGGCTGGCCTCCAGGGCATGTTGGAACAAGCACATCTGAGCACCACCAAACACAGTCTATGCCATTCCCTTCCCAGGCACATGCAATTCAGTGCAAACAAGTGTAAAGTGATAATGCACATTAGGGCAAAAAATCCAACTTTGTGGTGACTGACAAGGACAGAGAACTTGTGGTTGTGTTGGATGATTGCTCTGTTGACTCGCCAACCCTCTCCTTTTAATGGGCCATGTTTCCCTCTGGGAAAAGTGAATTCTGTGTTCAGGATTGTTAGGTGTTACCGGAAAAATCCGAGGGCTCCCTTGGACAAAAACAAAGATACCAACCAGGATAAATTGGAGCAAAACAGCAGCCTGTAGGCTTGGCCTTTATTGAACTGTTGCAACAGGGTGTTCCCCTCACTTGCAGGAGAGAGGAAAGACCCAGAAAGATGGTGTGCAAGACCTTATAAAAACTTTTGAAATTCCCATCCTCTAGGTCAAGCCCACCCCCAGAAACATCATGCATACATTACAGAAAGGAGGGGTTGACATCATGCATACATTACAGAAAGGAGGGGTTGAGGGAGGAGTTGTGGTGGTAACCTGAGTGTCCTGTCACCTGGCTGGTTCCTCCTTTCCCCCTCCCCATGAGTCACTTCCAGGAGACAAAGGGGAGTTGGCAGTTTCCTGCCCCCAGAGGGAAGATCTGATCATTGTCCTTTGTTTCAGTCCATGCTGAATCCACTCCCATATGCAAGTTCTTTGTGATCTTGATGGTCTTCTGTCTAGGACCATCAGGGTTGGCATAGCAACTGGGCAGGGCTCCTGTGGATGTGCTGGGATGGTGAAGGGATTATGGCTGACCAGAACCAAGCCACCCCCCTTTGATAGTCCTTGTCATATGGAGTAAAACAAAAATGGAACAGTGCAAATCCGATGTATGGTTGATTTTTCTATGAATTTATAACAGAAGTGTGGCACATGTAGTGTGTGAGTGTGTGAAGTTTGTACAAACTGAATGATTGGGGTGGGGGGGTTCCTGCTACATAGGAGAAAGATGGAAAAAAATAAAACTGCCTACCTCAAGGTGCTTTTATGCAAAACATGCTGGGGAAATGACTGTGATTGCTTCTGGCTGCCAAACGTTATTGTACAAGTTTCAGAAAAGGGCAGCCCAAATGATCAAAGGGCTGGAGTGACTCCCCTAGGGGGGAAATTTACAGCGTTCAGGGCTGTTTAGTTGAGAGAAAAGGCAAGTAAGAGGAGACCTGACAGAAGTGTATAAAATTGTGCATATTGTGGGTAAAAGTTATTCTCCCCCCTGCCTAACACTGCAACTCATGGGCATCCAATGAAACTGAATACTGGAAGATTGAGGACAGACAAAAGCACTTATTCGCACAGCGCACAGGTAAACTTTGGAATATGCTCCCACAAGAGATTGTGACGGCCACCAACTTGGATGATTAAAAAGGGGTTGAAGACAAATTCATGGAGAGCAAGGCTATCATTAGCTTCTAGCCACAATGACTGTGTTTTGCTTCCACTGCTGGAGGTGATTTGCCTCTGAATACCAGCTGCTGGAAACCACAGGGACAGCGCTGTTGCGTTCACGTCCTGCTTGTGAGCTTTCCACAGGTGTTTGCTTGGTGTCATCCAGATCCAGCCTCCGAGGAACGTATTGCAGTGGCAACAACGGCTGTGGCGCGCTCCTTGGGGGCCAGATGTTTCGTCTCCTCGGCAGCCACCCCATAGCTGTCAACTTACAGATTTGAAAATAAGGGACCAGCAGCCAAAATAAGGGATTATAGTCAACCAGCTCCCGAGCCAAAGGCAGAAAGCCCAGCCAGCCCAGCAGCCAAACGAAGCCTCAAGCGGAGGTTCCCACAGCGCAGCAAACCGGCAAAGGGGGTGCAGCAAGGAAAACCACCATCACCTCTCCGCTGGGAAGCGCTGAGCAAAGAAGAGTCCCCAGGCAACGCAGCCGATTTGATCGGCACAAGGCATGCAAGCTCCACCCTCCAGTCATTCTTAGACTCCTTAGACACATTCTTAGACACATTCTTAGACACAGCCAAGCAACACAGTTGGAGCCTCCCTCCTCCCTGGCCGGCAGGGAGGGAGGGAAAGGAGCTGCTTCCTTTGAAACCTGGGAAATTTAAGGGACATCATCAATAAGGGACAGCAGTGGGACACGGCGCTAGGATAAGGGAGTTTCCCGCCAAATAAGGGACGGTTGACAGCTATGAGCCACCCCACCAAGCTGCCTCTAGAGTGGCCTCTTGGCAAATAGGAAAAGTGCTGGTCTCCTCCGTGGCATGATTCAGAGTGGCCCCTTTCTCCCCTGCCTCTGATTCTCACTTCAGCCATTGGATAAGGTTGGTTTGATTCCCCACCCCTTGTTCCCAATGTAGATCTTCACTCATCCCTTGTTCCCGAGTGGGGTCCGTGTGTGCCATCTTGTGGTTCACCTCAGGTGACAAAATGTCTTGGGCCCGCCCTGGTGATTGCTGACTTACCTCATCTGAACCTTTGCAGACATTTCCTTATTGAATTAAGCACATTCAGTGTTTCTGCTCCCTCTTCTGCTGCTCCAGTCTATGACTTGGACAAGGAGACGTGACGTCGATCACCACCTTGCTGCATCATGCAGTCCTATTTTTCCTCTTGCAAATGCCATGTGCTTTCTCCGTTATCTGATCTCGGGGCCTGTTCCCAGATGCTCCTGCTTAATTGGCCAAAGGACTGTACAATTCATTGAACAAAAACTGCTTCTGGGCGTGGAAAGCTGGCGAGGAAAGCAGTTGGCTGATTCATGAGGATGAGTCAGTGTCTGGTCAGCATCTTGTGTCAGGGTGCATAGCTTTTTCTTCAGCAGCAGAATGGCCTGGAGGGGAAAGTACGTCTTGAAAGTGAAGCACTGAAGATGGGAGGCATGGTGGGGTAGTCATAGGCTGATTCTGTTTAGTGATAATTCATCTTGATTGATACACGTTCAGGTTTGCTCCTGTTTGCCCTAGCAAGAGATGCGTGCTGCCTGCACCTCCACAGAGCTACAGGTTCACATCTATTTCAGCAAAAGCATCTGGCTGCAGAGACTTTGCTTTTGTGCTTGTAGCGGCTGATTAGTCATATGACCCTACATTTGCCATCGAGCAACTCAGAGACTTGCTGCTATTTTTGTAGACAGCCTGGATTTTTGTTTTGCAGAAATGTGGACACGAAAACCTGGAGGATAGGAAGAGATGACTTGCTGGAACTTCATTCCTGTCACTTCTTGTTTGATTTCAAGCCACAGAGTCCGCTTCCTCCCTTTCCCTTTCTCGAGATGATTCTGAGAGCATCAAATGAAATAACATCTTCTAGGACTGTCTGAGGAAAAACACTTGCTAGACTCACAATACTGGAGAGAGACAGAGATGGATGTAAACTCTTGCTCCTTGTGTGCATGTATGTGTACATATTCTAATATTTATTGGTACTGATTTATTGCATGCATGCATGCAAGTTGAAATTTCTACATGCTACCAAGGGAAAGCTCAAAACTGCCGGCGCACAAAATGGTAACATCCAGGCTATTAGAAAATTCAGGTAGATTTAACTGCTTGCTTGTCCTGCTCTTTGAGACACCAAAGGCAAAGGGAATGGTGAATTTCCAGATTTTTTTATTTTTTGGTGGGGGGCAGAAGGTTCAGACCCGCATGAATGTCAGCCTTGTTTGCAATAAGGCATACAGGTGTGCAAGTGTAACTAAATCAGGATCTTACCTTTTTATGAAGACAGTCATAGGTTTGCAAAGAACAACATGTGCATGTAATCATGACAATGCTGGGTCAGATCCAAAGGTCAGTCTAGCCCAGCCTTCCCCAACTGAGAATTATAGAATTGTAGAGTTGGAAGAGACCCAGAGGTCATCTAGTCCAACCCCCTGCAATGCAGGAATCTCAGCTCAAGCATCCAGGACAGATGGCCATCCAACCTCTGCTAGAAAAGCCTCCAACCTCCTGAGGGAGTCCGTTCTACTGTTGAACAGCTCTTACTGTTAGAAAGTTCTTTCTAATGTTTAGTTGGAATCTCCTTTCTTGCAAGCCAGCACAACCACTGGGCTGGTGGGAGTAGCCGTTCAAAACATCTGGAGAGCACCAGGTTGGGGGAGGCTGCTCTATCTAGCCCAACACTTTCTTCCCATCAGCAGACAGCCAAAAGCAGAATGTGAAGGAAGTAGATGCCCCTCGACTTTTCCTTGACCATCTGGTGGTCTGTGGCAGGGTGGCTACGACTCAGCACTGAAAGGGCCAGGTCTGCTCTGCACTTGCAGGGTGGCTGAGAGTTTGCCTGATGGTGCATCCTTTAAGCAACCCCATTTGGGCTGTGGATCTCAAGCCAGCCTGGCTCTCCCACAGCCATAAAGAGGTAGTGGGTCCATTGGGCACTGTCTGAGAAGTCAGGCAACTTGGCCTTGCTTTGCCTCCCATTTTCTTTCCTATGGTACCAAGAGTTCTGCTGGGAATAAGGACAAAGAGATTCTGGACCCTCCAAACATACTGCCTTGCCTCTGGGGTGCCAAACCGGGGGAAGGGGTGTGCGCAAAAACCCTTGCGTGATGGTGCAAAGGCTGAGAACTGAGTGCAACCAACAACTGTTCTTGAATGAAACCCCCCGCTGCAGTGAATGAGGTCTGATCCAGATCTGTAGGGAAGACAGGATGAGGGAAAGGGGGAGCACTCAGGTTTGTTCATGTTCTTTCATGGTGACCCAAAGATCTTCAAGCTAGGCAAAAGGCTGCACAGTGCCAAAGAACTGTTTCATTAAATTCTAAAGTTGGCAGGGACCCTGAGGGTCATCTAAACCAGTGGTGTCCAAACTTTTTTCAAAGAGGGCAAGTGAAGGACCATGAAGGCCAACCAAAGGGCCAACCTTTTTTTTAGGACTGAAGTTGTTGAACTTTTTTAAGGATTGAAGTTGTTGAGGTTTTTTTAGGATTCTACCCCAGGAAATAAACTGCCACAGGGGCCTGATCTAAACCAGGGGTCAGCAAACTCTTTCAGCAGGGGGCCAGTCCACTGTCCCTCAGACCATGTGGTGGGAAATAAAAAGGAACAAATTCCTATGCCCCACAAATAACCCAGAGATGCATTTTAAATAAAAGCACACATTCTACTCATGTAAAAACATGCTGATTCACGGACCGGATTGGGAAGGTGATTGGGCCGGATCCAGCCCCTGGGTCTTAGTTTGCCTACCCATAATCTAAAGCAACCCCTTACAATGCCAGTAACACAGCTGAAGAATCCCTGACAGATGGCAATTCAACTTATGTTTAAAAACTTCCCATGAAGTCTACTCCACTGTCAAACAGCTCTTACCATTGTAAAGTTCTTCCTAATCTTTAGCTGGACTCTCATCTCTTGTCATTTGAATCTACTGGAGCAGCAGAAAGCAAGCTTGCTCCATCCTTTTTGTGACAGCCCTTCAGATATTTGAAGATGGCTCTCATATCCCCTCTCAGTTTCCTCTTCTTCAGGCTAAATATCCCCAATTGTGGTGCCTAGAATTGGACACAGTATTCCAGGTGTGGTCTGACCGAGGCAGAATAGAGCTGTACTATTCCTTCCCTTGATCTGGACACTAGAGTTCTGTTCATGGGATTGCATTAAAAATGTGGTGGTAAACGCAGGCAGCAAAGGCTGGGAAGGTTGCGTAAGCTTAGGAATCAGGAGAAAGTATGACTTTGTGGAATTTGAGAAGCCTCTTCTGCTTGCTGTAATATTTTTGTTGTTGACTCCTACAGCTTCCTCCCTGCCCCAATGCTATACACCCAATAGGTTGTGACGGTTCTGCTCTATCACATCGGCTTCCTGGGCTTGGCAGGGCTTATCACATCACATCTGGTGGCTTTTAACCAAACCTGACTGACAAATGAAGGCTGAAGAAGCAGCTTGTCCCTTCAAGCTTTGGTTTTAGCCAGTGCTCAGAATAGCTTTATTCATGGCTTATGACCTAAAGAAACATGGAACACAAGGGAAGAGAGAAAGGGAGAGAAGACGAAGAGGAAAATCAAAACTCATTCACTGATTTCTGAACTGTTGTTCCTATAAAGGCTAGGGGACACAGTTCAGGGTCGTGAAGAAGAGGAGGAGGAGTTTGGATTTGATATCCCGCTTTATCACTACCCTAAGGAGTCTCAAAGCGGCTAACAATCTCCTTTCCCTTCCTCTCCGACAACAAACACTCTATGAGGTGAGTGGGGCTGAGAGACTTCAGAGAAGTGTGACTGGCCCAAGGTCACCCAGCAGCTGCATGTGGAGGAGCGGAGATGCGAACCCGGTTCACCAGATTACGAGTCTACCGCTCTTAACCACTACACCACACTGGCTCTCTGATGTCTGATGGAGGTGCACCTCTAGCAATGAACCTTGCAGCTTCCTCTATCTCTTCCACTGAGGCCGCCTGATGGAATGGCTGTCCCCAGGTGTCAGGTGAGGGGAGAGGAGGTTTGAAGGAGGCAGGGCATAGCCATCATGACTAGTAGCCATCAGTATAAGGTTACCAGGTTTTTTTTCAAATAATCCAGGGGCTTTTTTTTTAAGAGAAAAAAAGTTATTAAAAAAAGGTTTTGTTTTTGTTTTAAAAAAGAAGTAATATCTTCTCTTCTGTGGTCTCCTCTGTCACGCGGCCTTTCTCTGGGCCCCAGCCTGCTCTCCTGGAGCGCTAGCTGCCATGGAGTAGGCTCAGGTCGGGCCTGGGCTCAGCCACATGTCCTTGCCCTCCCGGTGCTCTCCTACCTCTCCTCCTCAGCGGCAGTGGCGCGGCAAGGTCGGGGCTCCCCTCTTTTTCCTCCTTCCTCTTTCTCTCTCTTCCTTCTCCTTCCCCTCCTCTCCTCCTCCCTGCGTTGGCTCCGGGGTTTTCCTGGCCCCGGAGCACCACTGGGCAGTCGGCCGGGCGCTCTAGCCCTCAGCTCGATTTGGGTCATGGGGTGTGTGTGTGTGTCAGCAGTTCCCCCAGTTGACGTGCCAGGCATCCCCGGTTCCCCTTCGGCAGTGGCAGTGGTGGCAGCAACAGTCTCAGCAGCCCGGAGCCAGCCTGGTAGCGCAGTTGGCTCTGGCTGGCTTCAGGAGCTGCTCACTGCCGCCATTTTGCCTCACCGGAAGTCCCCATATGATGTGTCTTGTGCCGTTGAACCAATCATGCAATATTCATTCCCAGTGACGTATTTTGTCCCGGGACAGATTTGTAAATCCGGGGACTGTCCCCGGGAAAGTCTGGTAACCATACACCAGTAGCCTTAATCTCCTCCATGACACCTGGGAGAAACTCTATTTGAACTAAGTGGGATTAATTTATCCACCAACCGGCACAGGACTGTTCTGTTAAGGCATTAGTCCTGAAGCAGAAATGCCCTACAAAGCACCCAGCAGGAAGACTGGATTTATATAATGAAATGGACTTAAGTGACAAGGCAGCATTGCTTCCAGCATACTGTATTACAAATGAAATTAGGGCAATCCTCATAATAACCTATATTTGATATCAAAGGTTCCTGTCTGAAAACCTTCCCCCTCCCCCTTCTGTAGCTGCCTTCTGTAGCTGTTTACTCTGCAATACCTTCATCCCTGTTTTTTTTATAAAAATGTTCTTTTCCATTAAAAATATACTTGATAACATTTTGCAGACAATTGTGTTTCTCAGTAAATACATGAGCAGCTGCATGGTGTAAATTGTCAGCCTGTGAGTGACTTGGGTCTCTGCATGTGGACAGGGAGGACATGTCATCATGTGGATCGGAGACAAGAGGCATCCCTTTTTCTGTCGGAGATCTGAGACTCCCCAGGAGGAAGCTAAATGCTGGAGGATGGCAAGAAGTCTTGCAGTTTCCATTCACAACATTTTAGGTAGGTATCCACAAATGGCAAGCATCAGAGTACAACAGACAGTGAATGACCAGAGATCAGGAAATTGGGATTGCCCCCAGTCAATAGCTGTGCCATATGGAACATGCCCTTTGGCACCATGGGACCCCTCACAGATCTTCCACCGGAGCTGTCAGAAACCAGAACAGCACTGAGCCCAGAATACTTTTGGGCTCTGGGCGGAAATACATGTTCAGATGTCACAGGAACTGCCTTGTAGCACTTCTCGCTTTGTGCTGTCTCAGTCGATCAAATCTTTGAGCAGTTCAAGAGCTGTGTCCTCCTACCCACCCCTTTGCTTGTTTTTTCACTCAATCACTTTTATGCCTTTCTCCCAACATGACAGGCCCAGTAACCACAATGCCAGTCCATAAAGCAGAACAAAATTAGGATGTTAAAAGCCCCGTGTTATGCTGCTCGTTTCGCTTTCTGAGTATGTAACACAGTGATGTTTTTGCAATTCTCTGGGAGCTTGCAAGTGGCTGTAGTGAGTGGGCTTCACAAAGGAGGGAATTTCACAAATGTGCTGCCGCCTCTGAGAAGGCTGGCTGTACGCTGAGATGCAGCCCCTTCTTTCTCCCAATGGTACCTGAAGTGAGGATTGCTATGTGCACAATGTGTGACCATCCCAAATGTTTTGTGGGCGAAACCCAGCTTGGATACAGGAGTGCATGTGACCATCCTAATAGCATTAAGAGCAGGAAGCAAGTTAGAGTTATAAATTCAGCCCGTTATAAAAACAGTTAGAATCTGGCCAGAGGGTGCTCTCAGTCATCTCCAGGATTGTTTTGAAAGTACTGATTGGAGCGTGTTTGAACATCAAGATCTGCACAGATACACAGATGCTGTACTTTCTTATATCAAAGTGTGCACCTACAATGTAACAACGGAGAGGTGCACTAGAGTTTATGGGAACTGTAAACCCTGGATGACTGCTGAAGCCAGGTCACTCTTGAAAGCCCATAACTCAGGTGATCAGAAAGGCCCAACAGAGACTCCATTTCCTCAGGGTCTTGTGAAAGAATAATGTTAAACAACAACTGATGAACTCCTTTTACCGGTCCACAATAGAAAGTGTCCTTTCATATTGTATCACAGTGTGGCATGCTGGCCTGACAGCCACGGACAGAAAGTCTCTACAGAGGGTGGTGAATACAGCACATGATATCATGGGCTGTCTCTTGAGTCCGCTAGATGACATTGCATGGGATCGTTGCCTTAGGAGAGAGAGAAAAATTATTGGGGATGACTCACACCCCAGCCATCTCCTCTTTAATCTTCTACCCTCGGGCAGGAGATATAGAAGTATAATCAGCCGTACCAACAAGCTAAAAAATAGCTTCTATCCATGGGCTGTTAGGCTGTAAAATAACATAGCACAATTGACTTGCGAGGTGGTGTGTTGTTCAATAAGCGATTGAGTGTTGGGGGGAAAGGCTTGTTTAATTTCATTGTACACAGGTTGTATAATGACAATAAAGGTAATAATAACAATAATAATAATAATAATACCTGAAGGGGTTTCCTTGCCTCATGATCTTGACACCAAGCAAGTCCAAGGTTGTCTATTTGGGAAGCTTTTCTACGGCACCTCCAGGTGGATGTCTTATTGCTGGTACAGTGGTACCTCAGGTTAAGAACTTAATTCGTTCTGGAGGTCCATTCTTAACCTGAAGCTGTTCTTAACCTGATGTACCACTTTAGCTAATGAGGCCTCCTGCTGCTGGCGCGCGATTTCTGTTCTCCTCCTGAAGCAAAGTTCTTAACCCGAGGTACTATTTCTGGGTTAGCGGAGTCTGTAACCTGAAGCGTCTGTAACTCGAGGTACCACTGTATATACAGCAGTAGCTTTATGCTTCTTGACCAACTACTTGATACTTGGCGATCTACTTGACCGACTACTCGACCGTCCTTCCACCCACTACATGAATCTCCTTCAATTCTCCCACATTACTGACTCTGCTGCAATGGCCTCCTTTGACTCTCCCCAGGCCACTGGTCTGCCCCCACCTCCTGCTCCCTTTTCCCCACTAGTGAAAGTTGGTTGCACAATGATGCCTTGCAACCCTCACCGTAGACAAGTCCCACCAAGGAATTCCAGGAAAGATGGAGGAACACTCCCCCCCCCCAAGTTTTATTTTTCCAAAACATTAAGAAAACAAAAACAAAAAATTAAAAATAGACAGGAACTCCTTATTCTAAAGAAGCCCCGACCTTTACTTGCTGCTCTAAGATTGATTTGATCAATGCAATGTCTGTGCTACAAAAATAAAGATTAAAAGAATCAGCTTGAGGCATCTTTATAGATTTTGTGGGGCAGAAGATTTGTGGATTTCTAGCGCAGAGCAGCTGATGCCGCAACAAATCAGCTGGTCTTTAATGGGGCCACAAAACTCAAGGTATCGGTTGTTCTTGTGGCAGATTAATCCTGAAAAAAACTAAGTTACTCACCCAAACCAAAAGCTCTCAGATTTGATGAATTACGATAAGCACGTTGTTCCAGTGTGCTTTTCCTGTTTACTCGATTGCCTTTTCAGATGGCTCGCTTGGTCTGTGGGGCCAGGGCAGTGTCGTCATAAGGACAGTCAGCTCCTGGACTGATGCAGCTAGAGGAGTGAGTTTTATAAGGCAAGCTAACTACGTCAGTGCGAAACTCTTATGTGCAGCAGAAAGTGGTGTGGGCAATAGGCTCTCTGTTTTTCTGCCAAAATGTTTCCAAAGAGATCCTTGTTTGGAGAAGAAAAGTGGTGTGGACAACAACCTGCTTGTCTCTCTCTAACCACCCCTCTCTGCCTGCCCTCCCTGTGTTCCCTGGCTGCAAAGTGGGGATAACACACAAGGCTCTCTCCTGATTAATACTGATAAAGTCTAGCATTATATCTAGCAGAGGAGGGTGACCAAGATGATAAAAGGTCTGGAAACTAAATTTTATGAGGAACAGTATAGGGAGTTGGGTCTATTTAGCCCAGAGAAGAATGAGAATAGCCATCTTTGAAGGTGTTGTTGTTGTTTAGTCGTGTCCGCCTCTTCGTGACCCCATGGACCAGAGCACGCCAGGCACTCCTGTCTTCCACTGCCTCCTGCAGTTTGGTCAAACTCATGCTGGTAGCTTTGAGAACACTGTCCAACCATCTCGTCCTCTGCCGTCCCCTTCTCCTTTTGCCCTCCATCTTTCCCAACATCAGGTTCTTTTCCGGGGAGTCGTCTCTTCTCGTGAGGTGGCCAAAGTCTTGGAGCCTCAGCTTCAGGATCTGTCCTTCCAGTGAGCACTCAGGGCTGATCTCCTTCAGAATGGAGAGGTTTGATCTTCTTGCAGTCCATGGGGCTCTCAAGAGTCTCCTCCAGCACCATAATTCAAAAGCATCAATTCTTCGGCGATCAGCCTTCTTTATGGTCCAGCTCTCACTTCCATACATCACTACTGGGAAAACCATGGCTTTAACTATACGGAATCTTTGAAGGTACTTTTTACCATATGTGGTGGAAATCTAAGAAAGTAAAAGACTTCTGGGAAATGATTTATAATGAAATTTTTTAAATGTTGAAATATACATTTGTAAAAAAACCAGAAGCCCTTTTACTTGGTATAGTACAGGGGTCAGCAACCTTTTTCAGCCGTGGGCTAGTCCACCATCCCTCAGACCATGTGGTGGGCTGGACTATTTTTTGGGGGGAGAACGAATTCCTATGCCCCACAAATAACCCAGAGATGCATTTTAAATAAAAGGACGCATTCTACTAATGTAAAAACATGCTGATTCCCAGACCGTCCATGGGCCAGATTGAGAAGGTGATTGGGCCACATCTGGCCCATGGGCCTTAGGTTGCCTACCCCTGGTATAGTAGGTACAGAGATACACAAGCATGACAAAAAATTGTTTTTATATGCAACAACTGCAGCAAGAATACTATTACCCCAATGATGGAAGCAGGCAGAACTACCAACAAAAGAAGAGTGGCAGATGAAACTGATGGACTATGCCGAGTTGGCGAAATTAACTGGGAAAATTCGGAACCAACAAGACCAGACAAAGAAATTTCTTCCAATTTATGATATATTTGAAAGACAATTGTAATCAATTGACATCACTTGTAGCATTGCAAGAAGTTTTCTAAGGAGAACCATATGAATTACAGTGGTACCTCAGGTTAAGAACTTAATTCGTTCTGGAGGTCTGTTCTTAACCTGAAACTGTTCTTAACCTGAAGCACCACTTTATCTAATGGGGCCTCTCGCTGCTGCTGTGCCGCCGCTGCACGATTTCTGTTCTCATCCTGAAGCAAAGTTCTTAACCTGGAGCACTATTTCTGGGTTAGCTGAGTCTGTAACCTGAAGTGTATGTAACCCGAAGTACCAATGTATTGTGAAAGAGGACTAAGAAGGAGTTTATTTGGATATGGATTTTATAGCAATAAATATTAAAATAAAATGCAAAATCAGAAAGAAAGTTAGAAAACCATTAGTCTAGGTTGACGGAAGTCTCGGCTGTGACAGCCTAAGGTTTGTTATGTTGTATAGGATGGGATGTTATGTTTGGAACATATGTGCAAAAGCCAATAAAAATTATATTTTAAAAAAAGGACACACACACACACACAGAGAGAGAGAGAGAGAGAGAGAGAGAATGAATAGCTATCTTCAAATATCTAAAAGGCTGTCACATGGAAGATGGAATAAGCTTGCTTTCTGCTGCTCCAGAGGGCAGGGCCTGAACCAGTGGGTTCAAATGGCAAGAAAGGAGATTCTGACAAATCTTAGGAAGAAGTTTCTGATGGTAAGAGCTGTTTGACAGAGGAATGGACTCCCTCAGAAGGTGGTGGGCTCTCGTTCATTTGAAGTTTTTAACAGAGGCTGGGTGGTCCTCGGTCAGGGATGCCTTAGCTGCGATTGCTGCATTGAAGGGGTTGGAGTTGAACTAATTAATTATTATTATTATTATTATTATTATTATATCTTCTAACTCTACAAGTCTGTGATCCTGCCTTTGAGTTATGCCTGCTCGACCAGGATAGGCTCTAAATTCCCATTTGCTTCAACAGAACAAAGTGCTAGGCTGGTGCTAGGAAGATGCTGTATCCGGGTAACCCTGCCAGTAGCTGGGCAAAGTCTTCTGAATGGCTATGAAACACCTTTATCTCCCCAATACTACCTAAGGACAATGCAATCTTAGCAACTGTGCATGCAAGCACAGTTACAAAAAAAAGCAAAGAACAACTACCATGTAGTTTGAGTCAGAGAGAGCTGTTTTTTTTAGTGAGACTGGAACAGACAGCTAAGAGAGTAAGAGAAAGCTGAGTTTGGACACTAAAAGCTAAGAATATTTTGGGGTGCTGGCTGCCCTAGCTCAGTAAAAGAGCATCTGCTTAGCATACAGGCATTTCCATGTTTGATCCCTAAGATCAAGCAGGTAGGACTGAGAAAGGCCCTGCCATCTGAAGCCCTGGAGAGCCACTGCCAGGCAATCGAGGCAACACCGAGATGGACCCCAAGTGTCTGTGTATAAGGAAGCTTCTCGTTTAGTGGCCTTTGGCTGCCTCTTGAGGGTGCTTAGCTGTGCCTTACACTTGTACATTTGAGTAAATAAATAAAAATGTTACAAAGCAACAAAAGCCTCCAGTGACATCCTTTCAAAGAAAACGGAATCTATCTTAGCATTTTGCTCTTGGAACGTCTCACCACTTGGAGAAGCTGAACAGTATTATCGCAACAGCTGCAAAGAGTGTTTAAAACCATTTGGTCATTGCACTATGTTATAAACAGGACTTGCACTATGTTGCACTATATTATAAACAGGACTTGAAAATGCATTGGCTTATTCAATTATAGTTAGGACCTAGGGTTTTTTTTTAATCCTGGCTGTTCTTCACTTGGAGGCACCTTGCTAGAGTCTTTACACATGCATTTCAAAAGCCTTGCTCGTTGGAACTGCCGTATTGGAGTTCGCAGTTCGCAGTCCATGCAGAGGCTGGTGCTAATTGTTCCAAAGAAAGCAAGAAAAGACCAACAGTTTATTTCTGAGATGAGACATTTGGCAAATGGAGTGTGCTGAGAGCATGAGGGCTTATGTTCCTTCCATGATGAATTATTTTGCTCTGAGACTGTTCTTGCATCTAGTATTTTGCTAGAACCATCCATAATCTATCATGGGGAAGTTATGTTCACAAGTTAAGTGTGCCACAAGTTAAGTGGGCCGGTCCACTGTCCTTCAGACCTTGTAGGGGATCGTACTATATTTTGAAGAAAAAAATGAACCAATTCCTATGCCCCACAAATAACCCAGAGATACATTTTAAATAAAAACACACATTCTACTCATGTAAAAACACTGATTCCCGGACCGCCCGCGGCCGGATTTAGAAGGCGATTGCGCCAGATCCGGCCCCCGGGCCTTAGTTTGCCTACCCATGTTTTAACCTTTACAGCTCTAATCTGCTGTGGACCAGGGTACTGAAAGAGCAGTCTTCTCCCAAATGAACTCACCCTTTAGGGCTGTCACATGGAAAATGGAGCAAGCTTGCTTTCTTCTGCTCTGGACAGTAGGACTTCAACCAATGGCTTCAAGTTACAAGAAGGAGATTCCGACTAAACATTAGGAATAACTTTCTGTCAGTAAGAGCTGTTCGACAGTGGAACAGACTTCCTCAGGAGGCTGTGGACTTTCTTTCCTTGGAGGTTATTAAGCAGAGGTTGGATTGACATATGTTATGGATGCTTTACTGTAGTTGAGATTCCTGCATTGCAAGGAGTTGGATAGGATGACCCTATTCTATTATTCTATTATCGATCAGCTATTGCAGACTCATTTGCTTGCATATCCTCTAGTGATATAAACTGTCACCTGTTACCAACAGCCTTTGGCCATTATGTGAAACTCTTTAAACACCAAAGTGCAATATAGATTCTCAACATTTTTCATCTAAACCAGAACTGGAACCTTCTAGTCTTCCCTTTTCCTTGCTCAAAATCACGCGCATGGAAAGAGGCCTTCACATTCTGACCGTGCATGAGTTTAAAAAGGAAATGCTGAACAGGCAGCAGAGATGCTTGCCAAATAAATAAATGAATAACCTCAGCATTAAAAGTTCATGCTGCTGACACTGTTCCCCATATCACATGGAAACCCTGACCCTATGCAGACATGGTTTTACAATTTATGATTTTAAAATATCAAGGGGGAAGACAGAGAACGAAGGACAAAAGGGTGCTGAGTGCACAGCTTGTGGCAGGCTAAGGCAAACACAGCCCACCAGCGCTGCATATTAATCACAGTGCTCCAAAGCTGCCTCCTCCTCAGGCAGGGAAACCAAGAAGTTTTCCAGGTGTGGCCACCTTACAAGGAAGGCTGGTGAACTGCCTTTCCAGGTGACCCAAGAAAACATCTGTCATGCTCTGACCATGTGGGAGAAAGATAGAAGTGGTGAAGGGGGGCGAGGGTTGCAACCTTAACCACCCCTCTTTTATCATGCAGTCATCCACGACACACTTGCTTAAACCCATTTCCAATGACACCCATGGCACTAATCAAAGCTATCCATTTCTAATGATTAATCAATTATGAAAACACAATACTATCTAAAACAAAGCTATCATAACTACCACTTATATAACCAATTTATTTGCTTATATCTATGATAGAGAGAAACATCTGTTTCTATTTGTTCATAAATCCATCTTCATTCTAACTCAGGCCTGTCCAAAGTCCATTTCAGGGGCTTAATCTGGCCCGTCAGTCGGTTTAATCCGGCCCCTGTGGAAGTTTATTTCCTGGGGTAAAATCCTAAAAAACCTCGACAACTTAAAAAGCTCAACAACTTCAATCCTAAAAAAAGGTTAACAACTTTGGTCGGCCCTCACGCATGTTCACTTCATCAAATCTGGCCCTCTTCGAAAAAAGTTTGGACACCACTGCTAACTGATCCTTGGCAATATAGTCAGGTGATTCTTACCTATGGCAGAGCTAAGAGAGTTTAGACAACTAAATGTTACTAAAAATAAAATTAAGGGAGAAAATATTTAAGATACCTGAGTACATTTTTTACTTTCTTTTTATTTGTTGTTTTTGAGATGTAACATACAACTATTGCATAACAAGCAACCAAAACATGCCCCCTTCAGATAAACTGAGGGCATGTACAGAGGAATATGATTTGGGGGTGGGAGTGAAAGATAGATCCACATCGGTTAACATGCTTATTCTTGAGATACAAAGACAGGGCTTTTTAGAGCAAAAGCCTCCTTTTCTGTATACAGCTTGACTTCCTCTGTTGAGAGAATGTAAAGAAATATGGAAATGTGCTATGCAAGTATGATGCAGCAATATCTGGGTATATCAATGTGTTTGATTTCAGCATCCTAATCAATATTCCTTCAGACTTTCAGTGTAAGCTGGAAGACCTTTAAAATGTTGTAGAAATGGTAGGCTGTACATTTTTACTTTCCAGTGCAGTAGTAACTGCTTTTTGGTAGGCCTGCATACAGTTCCAGTCTTTTTTTTTTAAATAAGATATTTATTAAGATTTTCAAAAAATTACAGAATAAAAAGAAAAAAAATACAAAATAAAAATAGTTAAAAAACAGTTCAATCTTTCTATCACATATTTTTCATTTGCTTATTTCCCGGACCTCCTCACGCCTTCCTTTTCTGTATTCCAGTTCCAATTGTTAATTCAGCAAATCCCTCCCCTCTTCATTCATCTTAATCTTCAATTTTTAAATATTATAACATTAGTGTTTTTTTTTTACCTATTAATAACCATTTTCTCATATTCCCTTAAAGCATTACAGCAAAAGACCACTTAGTTTCCATCCAACATCATTCTAACATTCATTAATTTTACAGTGTTTCTGTAAATAATCTTTAAACTTTTTCCAATCTTCTTCCACCGACTCTTCTCCCTGGTCTCGGATTCTGCCAGTCATTTCTGCCAGTTCCATATAGTCCATCACCTTCATCTGCCATTCTTCCAGAGTGGGTAGATCTTGTGTCTCATACAGTTCCAGTCTAATATAATTATGTATAGTTCATGCCAGTATAATTCTACCTGCACACAAACCCCACCACTAAATGGTACAGCATGCTGCGTGGGAAGGTATTGTTTGCATAGATGATGGTGTAGATGCATTCAAAATAACTCCTCCTACACTACAGATGGCGTGCATTAAAAGGATACAAAAGTCCCTGTGCAGCGGAAAACTACACTATTATTCATGGTTGTGGCTGCTCAAATAGAAACAATGACTACAGGTGCTTTCACTGCTAAAGCAATATAACTTGAACAGAATCCTCTGACAGTCATTGGGCAATATGTGTAAAATAAACAGCCAGATAACTTATTCAAATATTTCCTCTTTTTGCTTACTAGTGTAGGAGGGAAATTCCAGCAGCAATCAAGTAAATCTAGGATGCCTGAAATGGAAACTTTCCCTTACCTGCGCCGCGCCCCCAACAATATTAGGAAGATTAGGAACGTGGATTTTGCTCAGGTTTTTATTGCTGTTATTCTTTTTTTGGAGTGGCATAGGAGAGCAGTAGTCAGTAAAGGCTATAATCATATATGCATATATACCTGGGATTAAGTCTCACTTAATAGGCTTTTCCCTTCCCAGGTAAACATGCATAGGATTAGGCTGACAACTGTTTTATTATGGGCAACAGTAGGCTGTTTGTCACAGGCAGTGGGAACCCCATTCATTTCTCCACTTAACTGGGCTTGCATACACCCCCTTCAGAAAGAAGGGGGCCCAGAGAAGTGTGTTAATGTATCCCATGAGCACAGGATACCCTAGGCAGCACTGTGCCTCAGGGAGATCAGACTCACTTTCTCTTTATCTGATTTTCGGAGCTCTCTCTACTGTCTTAGCAAGACCGGGAAAGCAGTCAAGCTCTAGGCAAACAAGAAATTATTTGCAATGACTGAAAGATCAACAAAGATTTGAAGGCCAAAGTGGAATGTCGTAACATGCTGGAGATGGAAACAAAAAATAAAAAAATTCCTTCCCGTAGCACCTTAGAGACCAACTAAGTTTGTTTACTGGTATGAGCTTTTGTGTGCATGCACACTTCTTCAGATACAGTGGTGCCCCGCAAGACGAATGCCTCGCAAGACGAAAGGGTTTTGGGTTTTTTTAGCTGCTTCGCAAGACGAATTTCCCTATGGGCTTGCTTCGCAAGACGGAAACGTCTTGCAAGTTTGTTTCCTTTTTCTTAACACCGTTAATACAGTTGCGACTTGACTTCGAGGAGCAACTCATAGAACGCGGTGTGGTAGCCTTTTTTGAGGTTTTTGAAGACTTTGGTGATTTTTGAAGCTTTTCCAAAACTTTCCCGACACCGTGCTTCGCAAGACGAAAAATTCGCTAGACGAAAAAACTTGCGGAACGAATTAATTTCGTCTTGCGAGGCACCACTGTATCTCAGAAAGCTCATACCAATAACAAACTTAACTGGTCTCTTAGGTGCTACTGGAAGGATTTTTTTTTAATTATTTTGTTTCGACTACGGCAGACCAACATGGCTACCGACCTGTAACTAGAATGCTAGAGATTGTGTCACTGACCTAGAGAACAACCTGCACTTTTGAGAAAGCCTGATCCAGATGCTATGGTTTCTTTTGCAGAGATCAGCTTCTAGATAGAAAAAGCAACATGGTTTGAAATGCGACACTTATCAAGCAACTAATGCAGGTAACAGTTCTGAAGTGGTCAGTTGGTTCACATGTACCAACAAGAAGACTGGAGCTAAACTTCAAATGCTACCAAGGACTCGCTTCCTCTGGAGATCGAATGACATAACAAGGCACTCCAAGAAGAAAGCACTCCAAAGGAGAGAGAGTTGAACTGCCATCCTATACCCCGGAAGCTATGCATGAGAGCACAGAGACCCCAGATACAAGGAGAAGCTGAATGCACCTTAGGTTTCCCCTCCCAAACTGCCCAGTGCCCAACCTAAATTTTTCGGAAAAGAGAGAACAGCAGCCTGCTCTTGTCTCAATTGTATAATCTTAGTGATACAGTACTATTTCATCTTCTTAAAGGGGCACAGATTTGACATGTGCAGTGATTTATCTGTGTGCATCTGTGACTTGGTAAAATAGATATTTTCATTTGTGCCCCCCATAAATATTGAAATATTTGATTAAGAAAATGCTTTGTAGTCTTTCTGTTCTGTGCAATTTAAATTTTTTCATGTTCTCCCTTCTTTTACACCTGCAAAAGCCTTGAAATGAAAACAAACAGAATTGATAAATGTTTAAAAAATGGCACAGTCAGGTGAATTGGCTCTTTTTGGTCATGCTTACTACTACTACTAATATTCCATAATTCTTCTCTTACTATGTATTTATTAATTTGCACCCAGTTCCTTATCTTCTGTTCCCCATTTCCTGTTTTCCATCCTGTTTTTTTAAAAAAAACATTTCTTCTATTTATGTTTCCTCCATTTCTCCCGCACACACAAAAAAATGTTCCAGAGGTTTACAGCATGATCCTATGCGTGTATTGCTCAGTATTATTTATTACATTTATATCTTGATTTCTTCCATCATGTAACTCAAGAGAGTATACACATGGCTCCCAGTGTTATAAGAAAAAAACTGCTCCCTGTGGCATATCTAAGAGCCCGTATAGAGTCCTTAAGCAGGTTCTCTGTCGGTAGGAGAAAATAACAGAGGCCAACCAGGAAATACAGTGGAGCCTTGGGTTACGTTACCTTCGGGTAATGTAACTTTTGGGTTGCAAATGCAGCAAACCTGGAAGTGTATACTTCTGGGTTTCGCCGCGCACGCATGTGCAGAAGTACTCTAATGCGCCGCATGTGCACGCAGAAACGGCGTCTCTAGATGCAGACATTTTGGGATACGTATGGACCCCCGGAACAAATTAAGTTTGTATCCGGAGGGTCCACTGCAGGAGTCAGGAAGGACCCAGTCCCAGAACAATGGTGCACAAGCCCTTCTATAGACTTTTGAAGTTGCCCATCCTGTAGCCAGAGACCACCCCCAAAACATCATACATACATCACGGAAGGAGGCGGGCTACAGCATAAATCCTGTCTGGCAGGATTGATTGCTTCACCTGGACAGCCTAGCCATTTCTTTTGAGATGCTAAATACTTAGTTCCTGAATCCAGGTCACAGGCTCACCCTATTCATACACAATACGCCCTTAAGACAGGATTTGTGAGGTTTCCCCATTTCCTTCCTTACTGCAGAGAATTTTTGAGGTGGCTGGAAGAGTCAAAATGGCTTCATGACTGTTCCTCCTATACTATTTCAGACATGTGGTATATATAGTTATGATCATAAATCAACAAGGCAAGTACATACATATGATTTATATATATGAGACCTTAAGGTAAAAGGTAAAGGGACCCCTGACCATTAGGTTGCGGTGCTCATCTCGCTTTACTGGCCGAGGGAGCCGGCGTACAGCTTCCGGGTCATGTGGCCAGCATGACTAAGCCGCTTCTGGCGAACCAGAGCAGCGCACGGAAACGTTGTTTACCTTCCCACTAGAGCGGTACCTGTTTATCTGCTTGCACTTTGATGTGCTTTTGAACTGCTAGGTTGGCAGGAGCAGGGACCGAGCAACGGGAGCTCACCCCGTCATGGGGATTCGAACCGCCGACCTTCTGATCGGCAAGTCCTAGGCTCTGTGGTTTAACCCACAGCGCCACCTGTGTCCCATATGAGACCTTAGAATTCCTATAATACCAGGCAAAACGTGCCCTATATATTTTTTAAAAAAACCAATATACTGTAGAACCAACCATAAGTAGTCAGGTGCTACCATGAACCCAGAAATTGTTTTTCCAGGAGGTGTTCCCTTTTTTCACCCCCACTCAGGTAGGCCACCTCTTAAAAGCTTTGGTACAAGCACACCTTGTAGCCCACAGCGGCCAGTCAGATGCCTCAGTGGGAAGCCCACAAGCAGGCATGCTGGTGATTCCCAACCTGGTGGACTCCCAGGTGTTTTGGACTACAGTTCCCATCAGCCCACCTAAAGGATTCAGGGGCTGATGGGAGTTGTAGTCCCAAAGAGCCGGCAGGCACCTGGGTGCTGGGGCTAAGCTAAGGGGTCCTCCTGAGACACAGAACCATGAGGACCTGTGAGAGCGTCCCACGGAGTGGGGGGTGGGGAGCTGAACCTGTTGCATTTCTACCTGTCACCACAACTCAGAAGAAACTGTAGAGGATGGAAAAGGGGAAATATAAGACAACAATTGGCTCGTTTTCTTATTTGTCGGCCAAGTTTCCTTTGGGGGTTTGCTGAGCCACCGCCCCCCTCAAATGACGGGGCTGGATGTTGGCTGAGGCAAATAACAGCAGCAATAATAAATTCCCTCTCACACACATATTAACATATTCTGTATAAAAATACAGGGGAAAAATAGCAAAAATAAATATATGGTCGAATTAACGTATTTGGGTAGACTTGCGGGTATAAGGCGGCATATAAATTCAATGAATAATAATAATATATCCTGTCCGAATAAGTAATCTAGGCATGTCCACTGGTTCGTTTATTCCACTCCGAGGATTTTATGGAAAATAGGTTTTACCGTTTCATGTACATCGCCTAGATAGAAATATATAGAGATATACACACACAGCATATGGATTAATCCGTTTATGAAAACCAACAGCGAGCGCAGCAGCCTCCTCAGAGAAGAACAAAGGCGGCGGCGGCGGCGCTATCTCCATCCCCGGCCTGCCGGGCCGCCGCCGCCGCCTCCCTCCAAGCCGCGGAGGGGCCGCGGTGGGAGAAGCAGCCGACGCCGCCGACGCCATCACCCCCGGCGAGGGGGGGGGGAGACGCGAGAAAGGAAGGCCGGCGCCGCCCGCGCTCTTTCCGCGCTGCCCGAGGGGCCGCGGCAGAAGGCGCCATCTTGTGAGGAGGGGGCGGCCCTCGCTCGCTCGCCTGCCCGCCCTCGCGTCCTACCTCCTCCGCCTCCTGCTCCTCCTCCTCTTCCATGCCTCGGCCGCCAAGTCCCCTCGCTCGCGCTCCCTCAGTCTCCGCCGCTCTGCGAGGGAGCGCAGCCACCCCAGGCCGCCGCCGCCATTTCCAGCCGCTTCCAGCCATGGCAGGTGAGGGGAGGGAAGGTCGCTCGGATGGGGGAAGGGGGGGTGCCCCATTTTTCCATTAACGCCCACCTGTCCGCCCCCCCTCGAATCCCTCCACCCCCCCCAAAAAATCCAGGTTATTTCTGGACTCCTTCCCTCCCTCCCCGGCTTCGCCATCCTTCCTGAGCATCCCTTTCTCGTTTCGTTTCTTTCCATGATCGCTGGTTTCTTCTTGCCCTGTCAGGCCCAAAGCCGCCCCCTTATCCTTACACGCCCGCCCAGGTGTCCACACGCCGCTTGGGACCCCCCCTTGACCGGCCTCTCCAAGCATTGCCTTGCCCCAGAAAACGACCCCCCCATCCAAAAAGGTGGGTCCCGCGCCCACGTCCTTTTGCATCTGCCTA
The DNA here is from genome assembly GCF_964188305.1 of Podarcis bocagei. NCBI lineage: Eukaryota > Metazoa > Chordata > Lepidosauria > Squamata > Lacertidae > Podarcis > Podarcis bocagei. The sequence goes on along the minus strand of NC_138132.1, from coordinate 88,148,146 downwards.
CCTCCCCGCCCCCACCCCCCAATATAGCCCATTTTGTTCACCTCTTATGCCCTTCCCTTCTAAATATTCGGAATTTACACCTCTTTTTCTTTTGGCTACCTGGACCAGTAGTTCACGACTTTGCCTTCTTTCTACTCTTTGCATCTCCTGGTTTATAAGGCGCAGTTATTGCAACCCACTTTTTTCTCTGCTCCCCCCCCCCCGAATAATCCATACTAACCTTTGTACTGTACACTGTTTTGTGCAATGTTAATAGTTGCAGCATGCACAGCTGTCACACCCTTCCGCGAACTCCTCTTTACAATGTGCCTGGAGTCATTGATTTCCATGTGTGCGTTCACACAAATGTGGTCCCACAGTTGCCCCTTCTTTCCACCTTGGCATCTTCTGCCTATAGGAATCCTGCCTTTCCTCTTCTCCCTACTAGACCCTGATGGTTGCAGCCTAGATACACATATTTTTTCCTCCATGCCAAGCTATAGCATTTGCCGTCATACCCTCTGCCCCTTTTTGCATCTTTTCTGAGGTGAGCGGCCCCTGGTTCTCTTTTCTTCCCACCCCCCCACAGCTGATTTGAGTTCTGGCTTTCTACTTTTAGCAACCCGTTTCCTCCACGTATGGGCACTTGAAGTATCGTTCTGTTTATTTTTATAGTAACCCAGTTTGTTGCCTCCGTAGCTGTAACTACAAAAGCCTTGTTATCGTATGATATATTCATTCCATCACTTCTGTTTCTCTGTCTGTCTCTGTCTCCCTGATAATGCCTTGTTACTACAGCAGATATTAGTCTCGTTTTGCTCCCTTCTTGTTGGTACATTAATAATAGCATTCTAGCCATTCTCTGTGTGATACCAGAGCGAACATCTAGCTAATTACTGCAGGGTTTTTGCCTTCAAATTGACTGTTGGAAAAGGATAAGAGGATTGAAATGGGTTGGTGCCAGCGAGAATCATCCATCTGATTAAAAATGAATGCTTTCTCCCTAACACACTCCTGGGTGTAACCTCTCCCTTTCACTTGTATGTCCATCTTTTTTTGAAACAAAATGGGTGGCAGACATATAAGGCTTATAAGCCAGGTGAAGAATTTAGGTTAATTCACCTGCAGTGATAGACTACATTCCCTGTCTGGTTGGGACTAATTTAAATTTGATGCAGGGATAGTGTGTTTCTGTAACTTTAACTCATAAACTGCCTGCCTTTCAAACTAGGAAGCATTTATTGTATATTAAAATATTGAAGGACAAGGAATTAACTCTTCTCTCTTTCACTGTGCAGCATCATTCAAGCCTCTCCCCAGTTTATAGATAAAATGTATTCTCTAAAACTGAATGACGTAGTGATACCTACTAATGTTGCTGAATCCATACACGTACTGTATTCTTAAAAGATAGTATATTCTACCAAAGCAGTATATGCAGGCTCACTTTTCATCCCTTCATTTTGAAACTGACATAGGTATTCCCCTGCCCTTCAAAGATAAGCTTGGAACACAACCTTGATCTGCTCCTATTCTAGCTATTCTATCTATTTTCTTTGAATGCCCAGTTCCCTCTTGAAAAGCAAAAGATTAAACAATCAATGAATTTGCTTTGAACAACTGAAATAATTGATTTTCCTTGTCAGAATTGATTGCTTTGTCTCTCAAGGATTCTGGGTCAATGAGTGCTCTGTTGCTGGATCCTCATTTTAGTCCTTGTTTAACTGGAAAGTTGGAGATTCTGCAGGACTGGAAATGCTGGACAAATACTGAGTGTGGGTGTGGACTGACTATTTAGATTTGTGCATTTTGGGGAGGTGGGCAAGAAGTGAGTGACACTGGGAAGAGGTGTCAGAGCAAATAATAGATTGTCCATTTGCAGCCCTCTACTGACTAGGAATTGAGAGAACATCAGACAATTAATGTACAGAATCCTACCATGTCATGTAGTCCAAGCAGTTTGCTTATCTACACAATTGCCCTTGTTGACTGGATCTTGCACTCCAGCAGCATTGGAAGCAATCTATACCAAAAGAAGAGTCTTCACCCTTGGATGTTTTTTTAAAGGTAGTTGTTAAAGATCATAGTTGATAGGAAGCTTAGTGTGAAATCTTAATTCTTTGATGGTCTGATGCTAGGAACAAAAGCTATCCTGGAACAACCATTGATGTTTGGTTAATAGACTATAAACAAAAGGAATGAACAAGAAACTAGATTGGAGGGCAGAAATGAATGTTGCTTGGAATTTTTGTTTTTATCTATAATATATACTAGTAAATAGGTTTAGATGCACCATCTTCAATACCTGATTAAGAACAAAGATAGGTCACACCTTAGCATGTATTCTTGCTAGCAGAGCATAATGCCTGGTGAATTGGGGATGGGGTGCAGTAGATAACAAAGCACAGTATAAAATATTAGGATTATAGTCCCCTCTCCCAAATTGTTATTTTCCACTGTATAGTAATGCCTTATGTTATAACTCTTGCTCTACAGCCCACAATGCCAGTAAATATTGGAAGTAGATCTCATTGATTTCAGACGAACTTGTTTCCAAGTAACCATGCTTGAAAGCAGTGAGGATTAACTGGAAATATCACTTCCATCCTCTACAGAATACTAAACTGCTTCCCTCCAACTTTATAGAAGCTCAGTGTTTGATTTTCAGATTCTTCATGAAGTTATATGTAAGCTGTTAATTAGGTGACATAGGGATCCTGTGTGTGATCAAATATCAGCAGTGTAATTGAAAACTATTGACCTGTTTGGTTATGTAGGCAGTTAGAAAAGTCCGCTCTGCCTAAAATAATAGTGGTTGAGCAATTAACTGTAAGAGCAGGATGCAGTTTTGGTGCAGTAAGTTCTCTTCTGCTGTTGCCTGTGGATGTGCACCCATTCATCTTTGACCACAGGTCAAAGATGCAGGAGGTGCTTGACAGTCCTCAGTGTCTTCAGTGGACACACCTAGAATGGGAAACGTAATGCTAGTAGCATCTCAACTGTGTAACAACCTATACACAGTGACCGCTTACCTGCATGCCCAGGATGGCTGAGACAGTATAAGTTACGTTGTGTTTTATTTAGATACAGTATTGCTTTTTGGCCCAAAGGTCTCCAAAGCGGTTAACAACATATTAATACAAAAAAAAAGATACCACAAATACAATCAACCAATCAAAACAATATAACATAGCAAACCACAAAATACCCATCAATTACAATGGATATCACAAGAAGATGGTCACATGAAAACGATCTAGTAAGCAATGCCTAAAGAGTGTTGTAGGTATTGCAAAAGATGTCAGGGACAGGGCAGGATAGACTGCAAAGCACTGAAGGGGAATATGTACACAGCTGCATTTTTGTAGGCTTGTGTGTGGGCATTTTGAAAATGTGAATAATGCATGGATGGCCAGACTTTGCACAAGTAATGTACAAACAGTTGACAGATGTTGGGATTTTATTCTTAAGTGAAGGCAGTCTTCCTCATGAAAGTGCTTGGATGATAATAATAGTGTTTGTTAAAGAAGCTGTTGTGAAAAGCTGTTCATTAAGTTAAAACGTACTTTTTGTTTTACTCAGAAACTGCAGGAAGAGGATATTAACAAATGGGAATGTCCTTCATGATGTCGAGAAAGGTAGGGAAAAGATTAAAGATGGAAAAATAAAGCTGCATTCCGTGTTCTGTTGCTGACTTCAAAGCTGGAATGGGATGTAAAGAGGAACATGTTTTGACCAGAAGGGTTATCTTTGGTTGTGATAAAAGTCTTAGGAAAATACTTTTCCAGCACTTTGTAGAGGAGTGAGGACCTTTATTCTCTTCGAAATAACAGAAATCAGGCTATTCACCAATTCTTTGAAAGCTTGAGGTTTGCACAGTTGACCAAAAATTTCTCTTGTGTGGCACCACCTTTCTAAATAGATCTGCAGCAGCCAGTCTTGCCTCCCAAGTCTCTGCTTCAGTAACATGCCCACCTTCAAATGAAATCTACTGGTTCACATTCTTGTCCTGAGCATCATAGATTCAAATGTTTATTACCAGGAGAGATGCCATGCCCTGACATTTTCTATAAAAGGGGGCGTAGCTTAGTGGTAGGGCTGGGAAAGACTGCTGCCTGAAATCCTGGGAGGTAACTCCCACATAAGTTGTGGACTTACTTTACTTTTAGAAAATGTATTGTTAATGTAGTGACAGTGTTAGACCAGGGAGATTCAAGGTCTCACTCAGCCATGGAGCTCCCTGGATGACCTTGGGCCAATCAACGTTTTCCTTGTCTTCTATACAGGAGTCTTGTGAGAATCAGATAGTGTGAGGGGCAGTGTATGCTACCCTGGGGAAAGGATTAAATTAAAATGTTATAAATTAAACCAACCGACCTTCAAACAATACCTGATGCTGATTGCCTCTCCTCCCCCCAATATCCATTTCTGGAAACTTGGTGAGTCACTATGCTTGGCTTCTGCAGCTCACTGGTGGGTTCTAATAAATCTAATAAAGATTATTACCATTTTTAAAAGAATTTATCTGGCATTTATTTCCCCCCTTGGCATTTGTTCAACCTGTCTTCTTGTTGAAGGTTGTTGTAATGATTAGATACAACCTTCAGTGTCACATGAAAGCTATTGCTTCTCTGATAGCTTGGTGATTAGTTCTCTGTCTTTGATCCACCAACTGAATGTGATCAGTCATTTAAACCTATTAGTAATCAATGAGGTTGGGGTATCTAACTGAAAGTAGTTTATTCCAGCTGGAGTCACAAATTTCTTAAGATGCATGCAGATAGTATATAGCAGGAGTTAACATGTATAACTGCATACCCTCCTCCTAGGGACGTCCTAGTCAATAATAATAATACTTTTATTATTTATACCCGACCCATCTGACTGGGTTCCCCCAGCCACTCTGGGTGACTTCCAATGTATATAAAAACATAATAAAATGTTAAACATTAAAAAAACCTTACCTATATAGAGTTGTATCCTGCTGTCTTGGTGAAGATAAATGTGGAGAAAAATAAAAAAATTCCTTCCAGTAGCACCTTAAAGACCAACTAAGTTAGTTCTTGGTATGAGCTTTCGTGTGCATGCACACTTCTTCAGATACACTGAAACAGAAGTTGCCAGATCCTTCTATATAGTGAGAAGGTGGGGAGGGGTATTACTCAGAAGGGTGGTGGGAATTGGAGATTGGCAGGTAGCTGAGATGAGCCTGTTGACATGTGAATGTGGAGAAAAATGTTATGTGTCGGTCTATGGAATGGATAACCTTTGCAGGAAAGACTGTGTGCTTCAAATCATTTAACTGTTTTTCAGATGACAGCTGAAATGTCTGCTTTTCAGTTGTTGCTGGAATACGTATTGCTGTACTGATGTATAAAGAGTTTAGGATTTGGGGATGAAAGCACATGTGTCACTATGTGAGATCAAGTATTGGCAGGCTACTGGAGTTCAAGCATTATACATGTGAGAAATTCTTAATAGTTTGGGCAACATACTTTCATTTAATAATCTGTACTGTAGCTCCAGACTTTCTAATAGCAGTAGGATAGGTTTGTTATAAGCAATTTGTAGGCAATTTGATTAGAATGCAGTTTGGTTGAAGAAAGGATAGTTATAAATTACCCTAGCTTGGTTATAAATCACACTAGCTTGATTCTGCCAAAGAGAGATTTACATTGATCAGTTATTCTTGCTTTGCTCCACTCTCATTGTTTCTCCGCTGAAAAACTTGAATATATTCAGAAGCATAAACACAGATATTGTAACATTTGAGCACAGAGAAACACTTTAAAATATTTTTGATGTCTGTCAGAAGTTTGTCGCTCATAAAGTTCTTCCTCATGTGTTTTGGAATAAAATATGTGTTAATGTCACTGCCATACCTAGTGCTTTGGCAAATAAAATGTCATGCAGTAGGATACTTCTACTGAAATGCTTCCTCCTTGTCTCATGAGCAGGCAGGCTGCTAAACCCAATATGACGAATTCCAGCTGTGGCAGTAATTAATAGCCAAAAAACGATATGGAAATTGACATCCTCTGCTAGCACAAGACATTTTCGTGCCTGAGTTTAAAAAATCCAAATGACACCCCACCTGCTTAACATTAGGATACCCTCCCTTAGAAAGGTTGCCTGTATAAGCCTTGTTGAAATGAGCAAGGAGACGGTAGAATTTTTGTTGTGCATTCATATTAGCTTTTGTTCAGCAAAACATCTAAGTAGGTTGGACTGTATATGTCAGACCTATCCCTGCCCACTGCTGCCCTCAGTGATACCCAAAATCTGCTGCCCTACTTTGTCTAATGATGGTTGCCCCCTCTATCTGAACTTACTGAAGCTGAAATTCCTTCATTTGCCCTGTTAAGTATTTCATGACAAGCATATTTTAGCAAAAAGACATTAGGCCTCTGTCCAAGTTGAATAATAAGAAAATAGCATGTGTGTGTGTTGTGGTTTTTTTGCAAGCAAGCTGTTATCCTTCATCCAAGGACCAGCTTGCATAATCATTCTTTAATGGCTCAGTGCCTCTGACCTGCGTTCAAAAATGTATTGTGTTCCTTGTCAAACCTCCATGCTACAGAATCAGGACTGTAGGAAAAGTTTTCAGACTGGATACATCTACGTTACAGCTGCTGTTTCAAGAAAGATTGTAAAGCACAAAGCCAATGGCTTATAGATAGGTGAAGCCATATTTGGTCTAGGGGGAAAAAATGAGATATTACTACAGCTATAGCTAAAGTTGAACAAAAGCTGTACAAGAGCCCACTGGATCAGACTTTGTGGAGGATGCTTAGTAAGGGTTTCTGTGGGATCTGCCAAAAATGTTCTTAAGCTCTCTATATGCAGGTAACTCTTTCTGTTTCAGCATGTTAGTTGGTTCTCATAGGATTATGGGACATGTTTTTAATTGTTCATGCAGATTGTGGCCTCATCAGTACCATTACTGCTTCTGAATGGTGATTTAATGTGCCAGGTGTTGTATAAAGTGCCTAAGTGACAATTATTCCTGCTCAGAGGCTTCTAATCTACAATAAATTATCATGCTGGGGACTAGTCAGGTATTGGAACAAAATTGAGTTGGGGAGTGTCATGGCAATGGAGAAGCTTGGATGGTTCAGGAAAGGCTATGTGAGATACGGAAAGGACATTGAGTGTGGAAAGGACAAGAAGCTTCAGAAGGCATTCAGATTTGGTGGAAACCCAGCTATGTGGGTCTGTCAGATGGGTTTTGGGTAGTGGGTGCTTTCTGCCAACATTGTCTCTCATGGTTCTAAACTACTTGCTACAGCTATGTAATGGCTTTTTGCACCATATTTCTGTTGGTTAAGCTTCAGCTGACAGGGACGCGGGTGGCGCTGTGGGTAAAACCTCAGCACCTAGGACTTGCTGATCGCATGGTTGGCGGTTCGATTCCCCGCGGTGGGGTGCGCTCCCGTCGTTCGGTCCCAGCGCCTGCCAACCTAGCAGTTCGAAAGCACCCCCGGGTGCAAGTAGATAAATAGGGACCGCTTACCAGCGGGAAGGTAAACGGCGTTCCGTGTGGTGCGCTGGCTCGCCAGATGCAGCTTGTCACGCTGGCCATGTGACCCGGAAGTGTCTGCAGACAGCGCTGGCTCCCGGCCTATGGAGTGAGATGAGCGCACAACCCTAGAGTCTGTCAAGACTGGCCCGTACGGGCAGGGGTACCTTTACCTTTAAGCTTCAGCTAAGCTTGGTGTAGACAACTGCTGGCCTGGCTCCCAATGTGGTGCTTGAAACTTGTGTTAAAGGTCCTTCATTTGTAGCCCCCTCTATTAGTAAACGTATATTTAGCTTTAGGTGTAAATGTTATGATCGTATACAATGTCGGCACCATAATTTTATTTTTAGAAGATAGCTCTTTGCCTGTTTGCTTTTTTATATTGAATCACTCTGACTTTCACCGATCATTCAATGACTTTTTAAGGCTTGGAACAATGCATCTGTTGTACTAATTATAGTTGGAATTGGGGTTTTTTCTGAACACTGTTGTGACAGCTAGTACCGTATTTTTCGCTCTATAACACGCACCCGGCCATAACACGCACATAGTTTTTAGAGGAGGAAAACAAGAAAAAAATATTCTAAATGAAACAGTGGATGTATGATTTTTGTGGTTCATGCTGTGGCCACAGACATGTGATCTGACGGTGAGTTTGGAGTAGCCCAATGCAAAAATCCTGAGGATCCATGTGGATCCATGCTTTGTAACCACGTTTTTGCACCACTGCGACCCTAGGCAACAGTGGGTGCGTGATTTTTTTGGTGCAGGCTGTAGCCATGGACATGCTAAGTTATCTGATGGTGAATTTGGGGTGACCCAGTGCAAAGATCCTGTGGATCCATGCTTTGTAACCACGTTTTTGCACCATTGCAGCCCCAGGCAACAGTGGGTGCGTGATTTTTTTTGGTGCAGGCTGTAGCCATGGACATGCTAAGTTATCTGATGGTGAATTTGGGGTGACCCAGTGCAAAGATCCTGTGGATCCATGCTTTGTAACCACGTTTTTGCACCATTGCAGCCCCAGGCAACAGTGGGTGCGTGATTTTTTTGGTGCAGACTGTAGCCATGGACATGTAATGTGATCTGATGGTGAATTTGGGGTGACCCAATGCAAAAATCCTGAGGATCCATGTGGATCTGTGCTTTGTCACCACATTTTAAATGGGGAGGGAAGGAAAGCAAAAAGCAAAAAAAGATTCTGATTTACCAGCCGCGTGTAGAAAGTATAGATTAAGATATTTGATATACAGCATATAAATCCAGAGATTTCCATGTCTCACTCTGCAATCCAGCCTGCTGTTACTTACGAGCAGGGAAGCAGGGTTTCTCTTCCAAACAAGCATACTGTCTCCCTCCAGCAGTACATTGCTTGGAGAAGCTGTAATTTGGAGGGGGCCTGGGGGCAGGGCTCTCTGCTTTTGGAAAAGAAATGAGAAACCTACCATTGTAAAGCAAAAGTCGTTCCCCCCACCACCACCACCCAAGCCAGCCCTCTCTCTCTCTCTCCCACCTGCATGCTTTTCGGCTGCCTGCGAGTCCCTAGAGCACGGAGAGGAGGAAGGGGTGGGCTGGAGCCTGCACGCAGTGTGACTAGGGACGATTAGAAGGAAGGACGCGATCCTTTCCTTAACCCTCTGCTTGCCAGGAGGGCAGGGGATTCCCTGCTCTTTGTTGAGTTTGAGCAAACGCAGCAACAGAAGCAGGCGGGCAGTAAGACCCTGAGGCAGAATGCAGGAAAGCTTCTGCCTTCCCTCTTCCCTCCGCCCGCCCGCCCGATCTTATTTTTCCCTATTTTGCCCCTGCGCTCCGGCGAGTGAGCTCCAGGGACCACACATTCGCTCAATAACACGCACAGACATTTCACCTTACTTTTTAGGACAAAAAATCTGCGTGTTATAGAGTGAAATTTACGGTAATTTGTTGAATGGACAGAAAATCACTGTTGGAGGCATTACAGATGGTGGGTCTCCTCAAAGAGGGGGATAACTAACTTCTCCCTGTAACTGTGGGAAGCATCAGACAAATTTATTTATTTCAATGCTTTTGTAACCCAGCCTTCTTCATCAGTACAGTAGTGAAACCAACAAAACATTGTTAGAAACAATGGCAAACGAAATAACTGCAAACTGCTTAACAGCAAATACTAAAACAACCAGTCATTGAACACCTAAAAAGCCTAAGGGAACAGATATGTCTTTACTTGTTGCCAAAAATGATGTGGTGTCAGCACTGAATGTACGGTACTTATAGAGGAAGGGCACTCCACAAATAGAGTGCTACCTTGCAGGATGCTCCACACCCCAGGCAACCTTCTCTTAACAGTGTGATGTGAAGAAGAGCCGCTGTGCAAGTAAACAGGGTGTGTTTTATACGTAAGAGGATGCACTGGGATAGTTTGCATGCCACTCATTTAAGCCAAACCATGGCTGGGCATGAATGCATTAGTGTGTGACTTCTTGGAGAAAAACTAGTGCTGCTCCACTCCCTTTCCTGGTCCTCCTGCACTACCTTAAGCTAAGCCAGAGGTTGGCTATGCATTATGTCTGGATTCTGACCCACCCCCTGGGTGCATGGGTCGGGGTCATGAGTTGTCTCACTGCAAGCAAAGCAGAAGCAGTAAGCCAAGGCAACCTTGGCTGCAGCTCATGGTTTCTCTGAAGTGAGCCTGGTTTCTCTGGAGCCTGGGTTGGGATGTAATGCTAAGGCAAGCATGACATAGCTCCTGGTAGTGTGGCTATCAAGAGGATCGGGGGAAAGGAAGTGGCTACCGGTTTTCCTCTTGAGTACCTGCATGCTTGAACATACCGTATTTTTTGCACCACCACACTCACTTTTTTCCTCCTAGAAAGTAAGGGGAAATGTCTGTGCGTGTTATGGAGGGAATGCCTACAGGTGGCATGCCTACGGATTTTCCTCCTCTAAAAACTACGTGCGTGTTATGGTCGGGTGCGTGTTATAGAGCGAAAAATGCGGTAATTCACTGACAGAGTACATCACTGAAATTCTTACAACAAACTTGAAATGTTTACCTAAAACATTAGCAGTGTAGTCAGAAGAATTCACATTCATTTCAGTGGGGCTTACTTCCAGGCAAACTGGTACAGGATCAAAGCTTAAATTTATTAATCATTTATTACCCTCTTTCTAAATCCCCATGTCAGTAACAAAAAGATTCATAGCTGTTTACCCTAATTTTGCTGTTAGAACAAAATACATATGTAGAAGTAACTGATTAGTGAATTTGTAATTAAGTTCTGACGTCCCCAATTTTAATATAATTGAAAAATAGTAATGCCATCTTGCCTGCTAAAAGAGATCCATGTTGCCTGAAGCTTGATACCTCCACATTTATAAACTTTGAACCTGTGAACCAGATTGCCTTGCCTGCTGTGTATTCTGTTTTGGGGAGCTAACAACTGTGTTGCCAAGCAACTCATGAGACATGATTCTTATACTAACTTTGGTGAAGAATATTCAGTATGGTAATAGCACATATTTTATAGTGATCAAGTGTAATAATAATAATAATAATAATAATAATAATAATAATAATAATTTATTATTTATACCCCGCCCATCTGGCTGGGCCTCCCCAGCCACTCTGGGCGGCTTCCATAAAAACCAAAAATACAGTAAAATATCACATGTTAAAAACTTCCCTGAACAGGGCTGCCTTCAGATGTCTTCTGAATGTCAGGTAGTTGTTTATCGCTTTGACATCTGCTGGAAGGGCGTTCCACAGGGCGGGCACCACTACCGAGAAGGCCCTCTGCCTGGTTCCCTGTAGCTTTGCTTCTCGCAATGAGGGAACCGCCAGAAGGCCCTCGGCGCTGGACCTCAGTGTCCGGGCAGAATGATGGGGGTGGAGACGCTCCTTCAGGTATACTGGACCGAGGCCGTTTAGGGCTTTAAAGGTCAGCACCAACACTTTGAATTGTGCTCGGAAACGTACTGGGAGCCAATGTAGGTCTTTCAAGACCGGTGTTATATGGTCCCGGCGGCCGCCCCCAGTCACCAGTCTAGCTGCCGCATTCTGGATTAGTTGTAGTTTCCGAGTCACCTTCAAAGGTAACCCCACGTAGAGCGCATTGCAGTAGTCCAAGCGGGAGATAACCAGAGCATGCACCACTCTGGCGAGACAGTCCGCAGGCAGATAGGGTCTCAGCCTACGTACCAGATGGAGCTGGTAAACAGCTGCCCTGGACACAGATTTGACCTGTGCCTCCATGGACAGCTGTGAGTCCAAAGTGACTCCCAGGCTGCGCACCTGGTCCTTCAGGGACACAGTTACCCCATTCAGGACCAGGGAATCCTCCACACCTGCCCGCCTCCTGTCCCCCAAAAACAGTACTTCTGTCTTGTCAGGATTCAACCTCAATCTGTTAGCCGCCATCCATCTTCCAACCGCCTCCAGACACTCACCTAAAAAAAACAACAACACTCATTTGTTTGGGTAAAAAAATGTATGTATTGTCAGAGTTGGTACTCTAAGTCAGGGTTTCCCAAACATGGGTCTCCGATTGTTGTTTTTTTCTTATCATTTGTTTTATTGGTAAAAGGAAGTTATAGCTCATAATAATTAGTTGGTCACAAATTGCGACTTGCATTTCTGCAAACTTGGTCCAATAAAAAAATTTTGTGTTGATTTAGTTCAGCTTTCCCCAACCTGCTACCTTCTAGATATTTTAGACTACAATGCCTAGCACTCCATCACCATACAGCTATGCTTGCTGGCAAAAACTGATGGGAGGGCACCTAGTTGGGGAAGATGGATTTAGTTGTGGAGTGAAGTCTATTCTTGAAAACCATTTTCTAGTGTGCCAGCAAGTTCACTTACAGTTATGTTGGCCCTGCAGTAGTGAAATAGCACTTCTTTTTGACACTGTACCTTGAACATGGCAGAACATGAATGGGAAGGGGGACAGAAGTGTTATGCCTGCTGTTAGGATTAATATAATTGGTCAGCTAATTGCCAGGATTGTGGCAAGGCTCACAATTATCTTGCACAGCAGATTGCTTTATTAGAACCATAACAAAATCAATAATGAAATCTGATTTTTGTTTTGTTCTTTTAAATGTTTCTGATAGGCACTTGCAAATCCGGAGTCTCTTGAACTTGCTTGAATGTTAGGTTTTGCCCTGCCCTTCTTTAAAATTTTCTCCTTTTTCTCAATTTCCTTAGCAGTTTCTCATATCTGTTCATACGTGTGGAAAGAGGTGCCATTAACCTGTGGGAGTCAAAAGTTGTTCATAATCCTTTTGTTCCAAACACAGTGATTGCATTAACAATGTCTGCATTCAACTTGGAGCATTCTTATCCAATCCATAGTTGTAGCAAGCAATTTTTTCCTAGAACTTCCTGCTATAGTAATTATGAGTAGGCTTAGGTAAAGGTAAAGGTACCCCTGACCATTAAGTCCAGTCATGGACGACTCTGGGGTTGCGGCGCTCATCTCGCTTTCCTTTTTTTAAAAAAAATAATATTGATTACTTTTTCAACAATTTAAACACTACACAAAAAAAGAACAAGAAAAAAAGAACAATACAATACACAAACACTACATAACACTAACACATTAAACTGACAAAACAAAACAAAAGCAATTTAAAACACATCAAACAATTTCAATATCTTATCTTTCATTCACTTATTTCGACGACCTCCTCGCACCTCCCTTTTTGTATTCCACTTCTATTAATTGTTTCAGCGATTCCTTTCCATCTTCTTCTGCTTTCTATCCTATAATTATCTTAACACATTCTAACCTTATTTTTTCCTTTAATATTCTATTAATCTATTTATACTTAATTCCTTATAACATTTCTACTAAAGCCATATAACTTCATTCCAACATTCATTAATTTTACAGTATTTCTATAAATAGTCTTTAAACTTTTTCCAGTCTTCTTCCACCGACTCTTCTCCCTGGTCTCGGATTTCTGCCAGTCATTTCCGCCAGTTCCATATAGTCCATCAACTTCATCTGCCATTCTTCCCGGGTGGGTAAATCTTGTGTCTTCCAATACTTCGCGATGAGTATTCTTGCTGCTGTTGTTGCATACGTAAAAAAAGTTCTATCCTTCTTTAACACCAATTGGCCGACCATGCCCAGGAGAAAGGCCTCTAGTTTCTTCAAAAGGGTATATTTGAATACCTTTTTCATTTCGTTATAAATCATCTCCCAGAGTGTCTTAATCCTTGGGCATGTCCACCAAAGGTGAATTCTAATCCTCAGATTCGTCTGTTTTTCTTTAAGTTCAATCATAGCAAGCGTCAGCTTATGTTCATCAAATTGCCTCTGTAGGGCTGGGACTCTCTCTCTCTCCAGTTGTGTTACTTTACATTCAGCAGCAACAGCTTTCTCCCTGGCTTCTTCCGCAGTTTGCCGTATCAAAGTAGATTCCTGTATCAATTTCTGGGTGGTTTCTGTATTGGTATTATTTATACTTTCTGTATTTAAGTCGATTTTAGTAGTTGGAACATCCACTTTTGCATTTATCACGTCTGTTTTCTTGTTAAGCTGTTCCAGTGAATCATTTATCTTATATAATGCAGCCACTAAGGCCTCTTCTGTCGACATTCCTCTTGGTTTTGAGTGTACTGGTACAAAGGCAGCAGCAGAAGAACTAGGGGGGCCTGATGTTGAACCTCTCCTGGGTTGTTGCCAAGTCCTCCCAGACCTTACTGTTTTGTCAGCAGTTGACTGGTCTGTTTTTCCCTTTCCATTTGCCATATCACTTAAAAGATTCAAGGTCAGTCCCAGAGTCTCACAGTTTTTTATCTTGCAGCTAGAAATTCCCCTAGCCCAGCTCTTGTAAAACAACCAGTTTCAAAGGCTTCCACTAGGGGGAAACAGTTTCTATTTATAATAGTCCATAATGTTCTCTTTTAAACACAATTCAAACAATCCAAAGTTAGTTTCAATTTTCAGTTACTTTTACTCCTTTTTAAAAGCAGCCGGAGACAGTAGAAACAATGTATTCCTCTTATTTAGCTAGCTGTCAATGAACGTTCTAAATGCTGTCAATGAACATTCCAAAAGACGTCAGTCCTGCTAGCAGCCCGTTTCCAGGGTCAGAGCGGCGGTATTTTAGCTCTCTTCGCTCTCTCCCACAGGTATACTCAGTCCACAACTCCCCCCCCTCTTCTGCCTCCAAGGGGGGGGTTTAATGTTCTTTGCCGATGGAAATTTAGTCTTTTACAAAAGGCTTTCCAAGACTCCAGCTTGCAGCCTCATGGCCTCAGTCTATTTACAAAAGGGGAAGGCGGACTTCCTGTATTGAACCTCCCCGTTACGATACCAAATTAAACGTTTAAGAATCCAATTCTCCCGCTTCAGCTCTACTCACGGGTAATTACTTTAAAATCAAATTGTCCACAGGAAAAGGTCAGCGCTCTCAGACAACAGCTATGCGGCTTCGCTCTTTGGAAGAAGCAGACGATTCAAAGCACCGCGCCGCTCACCCCACGTCGCTCCGGACCCCCGAAACCGGGTTTCCCCGCGAGTAGGGGAGGCGCAAAAGGTGCCCGCCGAATCCCACGTTCACAGGCTTCTCCCGCCTGTGATTTTTTGCGGGTCTCCGCCTTCGCTGTGGCGGCCAGACCCAAATTCCCACAGGGCAAATTCCTCCCAATCAGAGGAATTCCGCTATTACCGGAGGCACCTCCCCAGAAGTCCGCTCATCTCGCTTTCCTGCTGAGGGAGCCCGCGTTTGTCCGCAGACAGCTTCCGGGTCATGTGGCCAGCATGACTAAGCCACTTCTAGCAAACCAGAGCAGCACACGGAAATGGCGTTTACCTTCCCGCCGGAGCAGTACCTATTTATCTACTTGCACTTTTGACGTGCTTTTGAACTGCTAGGTTGGCAGGAGCAGGGACTGAGCAACGGGAGCTCACCCTGTCACAGGGATTTGAACTGCCAACCTTCTGATCGGCAAGCCCTAGGCTCTGTGGTTTAGACCACAGTGCTACCTGCGTCCCATATGAGTAGGCTTAAGTGCAAATAACTGAACCAATTTGCTCCCTGGGTGAGTGCCCCAGGTGAGAGATGGAGTGGTTTCTGACTGGGATGGTTGGATTGATCTCTTTTATTTATTTCTCTACATTCTGCTATTATGATTAGAGGTGGGTTAACAGCAGTACAGTGGTACCTCAGGTTACAGATACTTCAGGTTACAGACTCCGCAAACCCAGAAATAGTACCTCAGGTTAAGAAATTTGCTTCAGGATGAGAACAGAAATCACGCAGCGGCAGCGGGAGGTCCCATTAGCTAAAGTGGTGCTTCTGGTTAAGAACAGTTTGAGGTTAAGAATGGACCTCCGGAAGGAATTAAGTTCTTAACCAGAGGTACCACCGTATGTGTCTGGGTCAGAGACGGAGGAGGGGAATGAGGCTGCCATCTCTGTGGTGCTAGGCAAGGGGTGGTTTGAAGCTGGGCAAAGTTATGCAGAGACAATGAGGAGGGCTAGTTCTATCAAAGCTCTTGCTCTCATTCCACTCTGTCTGCTGTATTTCAGAATTTAAGGATACTGGTTAGCCAACCCCATCCTCCTGGTCTGATGGTGTTGCTGATGGATTTGATTATGGGTGAAGGGGGTGGCTTGGTGTGTGTAACAGAGACTTAGGTAGGTGAGTTGGGTGGCCATATGGTCACCTGGTACAACACCACTCTGGGGCGGGGGGGGGGGAGTTATAATTGTCCATAAAATGCTATCTCCCTGCCAGGAAATTGCTCCGATTTGGACATTGCCTTCTCCTTCCTCAGTTGACTCCCTTGTGTTAAATTATACATTGTATGCCTCTTGGGGTAGAGACCCATCCTGAAATACTTTGGAAAGCACCATTATTTGTGAATGTGCCATACAGTATAAACAAACTAAGTGGTTATTATCAATGGTATGATTTATATCTGGAGTAGGGCATATTTATCTCATGCTCTGCGGAATGTGCTGTTTTCTGGCTTTGCATTATCTCTCTTGATGAGATCAAAGCTTTTATCTTGGCAACAGAGCCAGCTATCTCATCTTTGCCTGCAGCATGAAACAGATGACCTTGTTTGCTGTAAAAATGTCCACTCTTCTGGTTCCGATTAGCTCTGTAGACTCTGATCATGCACAGGAGCTGAGCAGGACTGCACTCCCACAGTCACAGGGAAGTGGAGCTATAGTACTGTTCAGCACATGATTGGAGCCCAGAAAACCAGCTTTTTGTGTGAGTTGAGACTCTGTATGGGAAGTCTTTAAGCTGCGAATACTCAAAAGTACCCTGCAATTCACTACCTGAAATATACTCCCCTGGGTGCCATTCCTCCTCCTTCAGAGTTATCAGAGTTAGTCTGGAATATCCGCAAATAAGACATAACCTGTAATGGATTCTTTCAAAACATTCTGATTCTCTTTTCCCTCTCCTTTTGTACTAGTGCATAAGGTTCAGCATTACCCTGAAGCTAAAACTTGACATGTGGTTGCAAATGAAGAATTCCCAATCCAGTGTTTTGTTTTTAAGGTGCAACGAAGGGACCATTGGTGAGGCAGGTTTGCAGGGAAGGGCAGGAAGGAGGACGCCCTTCCCCTGCTCTGCCCTTTCCTCTAGTCAACCTGAAAGCCCAACCTTGCAGATTTGGGTTAAACAGCCACTGACTGCCATTTCTCCCCCAGAAAAGCACCCTGCCCCCTCCTTTTTGTTTCTGTTTGCTACTGAATGTCTAGTGGAGCCCTGAAGCCTGCTTCACAAATATTTAAGATGTGCACATAGAAAAGAACATGTAATTATGTCATGGGTAGGCAAACTACCCCGATCTGGCCCAATCGCCTTCTAAATCCGCCCGCAGACAGTCCGGGAATCAGCGTGTTTTTACATGAGTAGAATGTGTGCTTTTATTTAAAATGCATCTCTGGGTTATTTGTGGGGCATAGGAATTCATTCATTCCCCGCCCCCGCCCCAATATAGTCCGGCCCCCCACAAGGTCTGAGGGACGGTGGACCGGCCCCCTGCTGAAAAAGTTTGCTGACCCCTGGTATGTGATGAGCACATAGCTGGGCAACCTAGCCAGAAGGGCGTGATATAAATAATAAAATTATTATTGTCATAGCTCCTTGCCCGCATTCACTTAACAAGAAGCCCAGAATTGCTAGTGCCTAATGTAAGGAGCAGTCCTGATAGACTTGTAAGAGGTATGTCCTTTCCAGCACGTTCTTGAGCAGTTCTTGAAGGGTTGTTATATCCCCAGGCACCCATGGTAACCCTTATCCTCTCTGCTCTGTCCTGAAGCACTTGCTTCCTTTCTCCACCCTTCATCAAAGTAACTTCCCTTTCAGCTTGACCTCTGCACACAGAAATGACATGCCAGCAGTTTTGCTGTGTCATTCTGTATTGCAATGGGCATAAGCGGAGCTCTTCTGATTCAGGCCAGAACTCCCATCTTGTCCAGCATCTTGCTTCTTACAGGGATCATTCATAGCCATTGAGAAAGCCCACAAGCAGGGCTTCATTTGCTGCTCCCCAGCAACACAGAGGTGTCATTTAAGCATCTGTTCTCCTATATCTCCTTTTTAAGAA
Source organism: Podarcis bocagei (assembly GCF_964188305.1). NCBI lineage: Eukaryota > Metazoa > Chordata > Lepidosauria > Squamata > Lacertidae > Podarcis > Podarcis bocagei. Next base: position 88,130,084 of record NC_138132.1, on the reverse strand, counting down.
TATGTTTTTATTAACTGGTTTTTCTTGACTAACAAAGGTACATAACACGTCTCTGTTTAATAATAGTTTAGTCCTTCATACAGGTCTGTTATGTGAGACATTATTGTTATAGGCAATATGGCGTAGGGGGAAAGTGAAGTGGGGAGAGAGAAGGGAGGAAATAGAGTGCGGGACACACAGTAAACTTTCATTCTTCAGCATAGTATATGAGCAGAGCTTTTGTGTCAGCATCACGTGAGTACGTATCTTATTTTTGCTGGTAAAGTGAGAGGCCAGAGGGCCCAGGACATGGCTGGTTGTATTTGGCTGGTTGCAGTGTGGCTGGGTGTGTTGCTGGGTTAAACCAGCCATATCATCAATTCACATGCTGTCAGGGGAGGTTGGTCTTTCTCTTGTTGGCCTATATATGCAATAAAGGGGAACCACACTGGGTGAAAGCGTTCTTTGTTTTTCCCCATGCTAATTTCAGTTTGTTAGTTAGCTTTTTGAATATGACGGTTTCCCATACAGTTTGGTACCAGTGGCCCATGTTCACTCATGATAGGTCCCTCCAGTGTTTGGTTATGACACTCCTAACTTCTGAGAGTAAGTGGCTTATGAGTTATTTATCATGGGAGTGTGCATTGTTGTCTTGGAAGATATTTTGTAGAGCCAGTTCTGGAGTTGCAGATTTATTATAAGACTGCTATCCAAAGGGATTGAATTTGGAGGCAATTGCACCACATATGGAGGTATGTACCTATGGTGGTGCAGCCTCTCCAACAACTAGATGAAGTTCCTGGGTGTATCATTGCCAGTTTCTGTGGTATTAGGTACCACCTGTAAATTTGTTTCAAAATGAGTTCCCTCTTCTTGGCTGAGGGATTTGAAGGGCAATTTAGTCCATAGTTTTGACCATTGGGTTGAGTTTATTTTGTATATTGTGTCGTATTCCCATTGCAGTAAGGAGTGTAGTGTCTTGGAGTAGTGCTTTGTATATTGCTGATACCGTCCCTTTGCTGTGTCCCTCTGTTGATAGTAGGAGTTTTTCAAAGTTAGTCAAGGGCCTAGTGGCAGTTGCCTTTGTTGCTGGGTTGTTTAAGAAGGCATGTAGTTGTTGGGTCAGTCAGGGTATTTGGGTGTTCCCTACTTTGTCTTGTATTTTTTGTATCAGTATGGGGTTGCCATTTTGTAGGTGGTGTAGACCTTTGGCTTGCCAAATCTTTATTTGAAAGCTTTGGGATGCATGGTGGAACAGTGGGTGGTAAACTGGGCGATTAGAGGGGGACAGGGCTGGGACAGTATTTCTACTTTTTCTTTCAATGCTTTAAGCATGGTCTGTGTGAACCTGTTTTGTGTTGTGAGGGTTTAGAAATGGGTACACTGAGGTGAGGGTGTTTCAGATTATATCTAATTCTATGTGCACCCATTCTTTCATTTCATCTTCTAAAATGAATATTGGGAATTCTCCATCCTCCTTCTGAGGTGGGGAAATGCAGGAATTTATTCATGGCCTTCTGTGTGAGAAGATAAAGGAATGTAGTTTTTTTCTGCCACTTGCAGAGTTGGGTCTAATCACCTTTTAAAGGTGTCTTTAAAAGGAGGTTAGAGCACCGGGCAGCGAAAGCACAAGAGGAAGCACCCTGATTGCCCCACTGCTTCTGCAGCCAGAACACACCCCCTCCAGTGGGAGGGAGATGTTTCAACGTATGGCATTGCCACTCATCTTCTCTGCCCCAGGGCGGAGCACCCTGGCTTTTGCCAAGTACGCTGTGGGGGGGCATTCTGCTGGCAGTGAAAGTGAGGGTGGGGCGGGGCGGGGCAGGGAGAAACACATTCCCGTTTTACGAGATGTCCTGGTTATGGCATAAGCTTTCCTGTAGAACAAACAACTTCATCAGTTGCATTCTTCATGAAAAGCTAGTATTGTAAATGACAGTTTCACAGATCGCATTCCAAATTACTCATTTCTTGTATGACGAAGTAGTGTCTCCAGGCTATGAAGAATCTTATGAGCCTGTATAATTTATTGAACAGAAACAATGGGGTGTCTGAGCGAATTTTAGACATCCCTTTCCTGAGGGGCAATTAGTTTAAGTGGAGGACTACAAGAATGGTCAGGAGACTTGCTCGAATCTCACAGTTGTGAGCTCACAGGCAGCATTTGACAGGCCATGTTCTTTCAGCCTCAGCCCCTCCCCATCTATAATAGGGCATACAAATTTAACCTACATTACAAGGTTATTGTAAGGATTAAAGCAATATAATTCACATGAAACACTTTCGGGTGTGCAAAGTGCTATATAAATTGGAACAGATGTTTCCTTGTTCGTTTAATACTTTTATATACCCAGAGGAGCTCCGGGTAGCAAACAACAAGGGATAAAGCAACAAAGCAATGAAAACATATTGAAAATATCTTTAAAACAATACTGCATCTGTCTGTCATTGTTCCATTGATTAACATTTTCACCCTTTGTTCCATATACACTTCAATCCCTTTGATAAATGCTATCCCAAAGTCCATAATTTCCATAATTCTCTTCATAAATACCCAAGGGACATTGTCGAACACCTTCTCAGCATCCAAAAATATCAAGATAGCTTCTTTTTCATTCTTTTTTATGAAAACTTTCCATGAAAAATATAACAATGGAATATTTTCCACCCTGTATCACCCTGATGTTTTTTTTTAAAAAACAACATGCAACTTTAGTGAACAAATCCAGACATTCACTCTGTAGAAGAAATTAAAACATGCACCATCCATGGTCCAGTTTGGATTATTGTTTGAGCCTTCCCAAGCCATAGTTTATGAAATCATAAATGAACGTTGAAGCTGAGTTCTCCTTCCCTGGTTCATTTTCCTGGTTTATTAACTGACATTAAAACACAGCCCCCTGTTCAGATGCAACATGTAATTCTGGCCTAACGCACAGATTTGTGGTGAAGCCAGTGCATAACAGCAAGAAGGGATGGGTTTGGAATTACTGCTGTCTATGCCAGGCCAATGTGAAAGGAGTTGCTATTCAGGTTAGCTATACCACTGAAGAGCAGTAAACTTGTTCTTAACGGATAGTTCTGTGGAGTTGTTGTTCAGAAGAACCTGGCAAATGATTCCACAAAAGTTATTTGCCTACACAAAATGTTTACTTGCCCACTTGCCCAAACATATTTGTCTTAATGATGGTGGTCACCTTAGTTCACTTTAAAAGGGATTAGACAAATTCATAGAAGGTACGACTATCAATAGCTACTGGTCATAATGGCTGTATCCTACCACCAGGGCAACAGCAGTGAGAGAAGGCTACTGTGCTTATGTCCTCCTTGTGGGCTTCCCATTGGAGCCCATTGGACCTGGCTGGCCACCACAGAAAGCAAAACGCTAGACAAGATGGGCTCCCAGTCTTTTATGTTTAATTGATGTCTATAAGGGTGGAGGAAGGCATGAGGAAAGTTTCCCTATATGATCTTGTAGAAACACTTTGCCTGCCCTGGGTAAGGTCAGCTGAGTGGTTATCTACAAGCCCTGTTGTGAAGGACCAGGATGGAAATCCACATTTTAGAGCTGTGGGCTCTGGCATTGTGGCTTTTCATCTGAAGCCAAACCACTGAACATAGTTGCTGGAGGTGTTGTAAAGGGACTGCTTAAGGCTAAACAAACACTGAGTCAAGTGTTAGAAGAAACCAGTGAAATTGGATGTCGGTACGTGTGCATATGTGTAGAACACTGCTGCTTAGCCCAAAGAAGAAGAAAATGTTGGAAATGAATAAATAAGGAAACAATTCCTGCATTACAGGGGGTTGAGCTAGATGACCCTTGGGGTGCCTTCCAACTCTACAATTCTATATTTAAAAAATGCACTTGCAAGTTAGGAAATATCACCGCTGTCTTTGCATACTGAAATGATGTATATGGTGGGGTCTTGTTTTAAGATTAATGAGAGGTCTTGGTGATTTATCAAATGTCTTACCTGAGCATTGTGATCAGTATATCAGTATTTTAAATTATTAAGGAAAGAACTAGTGGTATTGTGTAGTGGTTGGAGCGTTGGACTTGGACTGGGGAGCCCTGACTTCAAATACTCCCTCAGCCTTAAAACTTGATTGGTCCAGAGATACTATCACTCAGCATCAGCTGCCTTGTATGGCTGCTATGAGGATGAAACGGAGAGGGTGAAATGGAGAGGGAGGAACCAAGTGTGCTACTTTGAGGTCCTTAGAGGAAAGGTAGGATATAAATGTAACAAAGGTATAAAAAAAGAAACATGGAAGGCAAAATGTATTTCCTTCCGATAGAGCTGCCTTGCCATTAGTTGCTTTCCCATGCTCTGGCCAGGTTCTCAAGTACATGGCAAGTACATGGCAATGAGCTGATGTGAGCACTTTTTGTGTGCTGATATATCACTTCCAGTGCTGTACTAAATCCAATGCAAATCATGTTTATATAGTCCCAAATTTGTGGTGAGTGGATATTATTTTTGGGTGTTTGGGGGCAGAAGGAGCAAGCTCTGAAATGCTGATTATTTGCATATTCATATCTTTCCTAACATTAGAAAGAAAATCCTTTACAAGGATGCCATTCTTCTGAAATCAGCAATTAAATCTGCATGGCTTGTAATTTGCATTAATTATGGTGTAGGTCCTGTATAATTGCACACTCAAGGAGAATATGGAATCCACAGTGAATTAAATTCATCTGGAAACATTGATATGGGGAGACATGAGCTCTAATTATCTTGGTGTATTTTACCCATCCAAATGAATTATGAACACTGGACTTTGTTCAAGAACTAAAATATGTGTACAATAAGACTAAAATCTCCCACATCCTTTTTAAGAGTATAGCTATGATTCTCTTTTTTAAAAAAAATATATATTTATTAAGGTTTTTCAATACAAAAAGCATATTTAGTAAAACAACGTTGGTTATTTAGCATCTTTTCATCATAACTTTGGACTCCCTCACTCTTCCCCCACACACTTGCATCGTTGTAGAATTATTTCCAAGCAAATTATCATTTTGTTCATAATCTTTAGATTCAGTCATTAAAATATAGTTAAACTTAGATCTAGTTTAGTGATAGACAATTATTTCTGTTCTGGCATCCCTGTCAACGTTCAGCCAAATTACAATATTTTTGTAAATAGGTCTTAAATTTCTTCCAGTCTTCTTCAACTCTCTCTTCTCCCAGATCTCGAATTCTGCCGGTCATCTCAGCTAGTTGCATATAGTCCATCAGCTGCGTCTGCCATTCTTCCAGCGTGGGTAGATCTTGAGTCTTCCAATTCTTAGCGATCAGTATCCTTGCTGCCGTTGTTGCATACATAAAAAATGTTCTATCTTTCTTTAACACATTCTGGCCAACAATGCCCAAGAGGAAGGCCTCTGGTTTTTTGGTAAAGGTATACTTAAACACCTTTTTTAACTCGTTATATATCATCTCCCAGAAGGCCTTCACTCTAGGGCAAGTCCACCAGAGGTGAAAGAATGTTCCTTCATTTTCCTTACATTTCCAACATTTATTATCAGACGAATGGTATATTTTAGCCAATTTAACTGGGGTCATGTACCATCTGTATATCATTTTCATTACATTTTCCTTCAGAGCATTACATGCAGTGAAGTTCAGCCCAGTGGTCCACAACCTTTCCCAATCTTCAAACATAATATTATGCCCAATATCCTGTGCCCACTTTATCATTGCCGATTTAACCATTTCGTCTTGTGTGTTCCATTTCAGCAGCAAATTATACATTTTTGAGAGTACTTTAGTCTTAGGTTCTAACAGTTCTGTTTCCAACTTCGATTTCTCCACCTGGAATCCTAACTTTTTATCATTCTTAAATACTTCTTTAATCTGAGCATAGTGTAGCCAGTCTCGCACTTTATCTTTCATTTTCTCTAAACTCTGCAATTTCCAATTGTCTCCATCTCTTTCTAATATCTCCCAATACTTTGGCCAGTTGGCCTCCATATTGGCTCTTTTTCGGGCCTTAGCCTCCAAGGGTGACAGCCACCTCGGAGTTTTATTCTCCAGTAAGTCTTTGTATCTTGTCCAGACATTAAATATTGCTTTCCTGACAATATGGTTCTTAAAGGCCTTATTAATCTTAACCTTATCATACCATAAATATGCATGCCATCCAAATGCATTGTTAAAACCTTCCAGATCTAGTACATCCGTGTCCTCAAGAAGTAGCCAGTCTTTTAGCCAGCAGAAAGCTGCGGCTTCATAGTACAACTTTAAGTCTGGCAGGGCAAAGCCCCCTCTTTCTTTCGCATCCGTTAGTATCTTAAACTTAATTCTGGGCTTTTTGCCCTGCCAGACAAATTTAGAAATGTCTTTCTGCCACTTCCGGAAGCATTCTGTTTTGTCTACAATCTGCAATGTCTGAAACAAAAATAACATTTTTGGCAATACATTCATCTTAATGGCAGCTATTCGGCCTAACAATGAAAGTTTTAATTTTGACCAACTGTCAAGGTCTCTCTTAATTTCCAACCAGCATTTTTCATAATTATCTTTGAATAAACTCAAATTTTTTGCTGTTATGTTTACCCCTAGGTATTAAGAGTATAGCTATGATTCTCAGGTGGCTAACTTCACTGGAGTAGTTTGAGGGTTGCATTTTTATATAGTTTCTTTAAAATGTTAATACTTTTTTTGTTGTGTATTCTTTCTCCTTGTGTTCTGGATTTCATATTGCTATCTGTCTTCTAAGTGAGTTTATCCTGTAAGAGTTGTGTAAACTAACACACTAAAAGAAGTTTTATAAAAAAAGTTTTTTTCTCTTTGCAGAAACAATATAACTGTAAGTTTTGTCCTGTACTTTTTGTGGAACTGCCCCACCTTTGGTGAGAGGTGAAATCCTCAAATCAATTTTTGTTAAAAAACCCTAATTTCTTTCACCTCTATATCTTTCATACCCCAAACACATGACATGATTGAAAGGTGTTATATATACAGTAGTGTGTGTTGGAAAACTTGTCAGAAGAGGAGAGATGCTTGCTTCCTCACATGTCCTTTGTGAGAATGAATTTGGGAGTGTTTCTGTGGGGTATTTGCACTAATATTTACAAAGTATATTTGTACCAGAAAGATACTTCTGGTTTTTAAATAATTATATTTATTTTTAAAAAATATTAAATGCAAATAGTTAGTGAGATATTTATCTTGTGAACCACCCTGTGATCTTTCGATGCAAGGAAGTATATGTTAAATAAAATAAAATAGTAAGAGAATACATCTTTCTGTGAGTGATGGAAGTGTGTTTGCTTCTCAATTCTGATGGCCGCGTGTGTGTGTGTGTGTGTGTGTGTGTGTGTGTGTGTGTGTGTTGTGTGTGTGTGCCTGTGTACTTGCCTGCCTGCCTTCCAGTAGCTTAATGGGCACCACAAGTGGAAGCTAGATGGCGCTCTTGATTTGTATTTTTTTGCATCGAAATGTCCGGGTTTGAACATTTGTTTTTTTAGGGAGCAATTGCAAGTTAAGGTTGTGGGGTGTTTTGTGAGGGGAAAACTGTATTCCGTGCTGTCTTTTTCTATTACCACAATAGCCCGAATTCTGAATTATCTACAAACCATATTAGTGCTTCCGAACTATAGGCCATAAATGATTATTTATGAAATTATAATCAAATGGAATTGTACAAGCAAAGAAGCTACACTATCAGCCTTTTTTAAAGACCCCCCTCAGACACACAGCACAGTCATGTGTTTTGTCCATTTGTTATATTTATGAATCTCAAGCAAAGCTAATACTTAGATCTTGTCCCTTCAAGGAGTTGAGAGGCTCAGCCCCATGTTTGCCTGCCTGCCTGCTTGTATCAATCTTCCTCACACCAAGCTGATTGCACTGAAAGATACTAGGTTCCCCAAGGTCACTTAGTAAAGCTAAAGCCTGGTATTTCCCCATACTCTTAAGAACACAACAAGAGCCTGATGGATCCGGCCAATGGCCCATCTAGTCCAGCATCCTGTTCTCGCAGTGGCCAACCAGATGCCCATGGGAAGCCCATTCCTGCAGTTTCCAGTAACTGGACTTCAGAAACATTCTGCCTCCGACTGTGGCGACAGAACATACCCATAGTGGCCAGGAGGGATTATGGAAAGGCTAGCAGAATTATCTGATGTGCTGCTTTTTCTTCTGCACATAGTGTATTTATCTTCATACATTGCTTCTCCATATTTAACCACCACTACTGAGAAGACCAGGGACGCGGGTGGCGCTGTGGGTTAAACCAGAGCCTGGGACTTGCCGATCAGAAGGTTGGCGGTTTGAATTCCCGTGACGGGGTGAGCTCCCGTTGCTTGGTCCCTGCTCCTGCCAACCTAGCAGTTCAATAGCTTGCAGTGCAAGTAGATAAACAGGTACCACTCCGGCGGGAAGGTAAACGGTGATTTCCGTGCGCTGCTGTGGTTCGCCAGAAGCGGCTTAGTCATGCTGGCCACATGACCCGGAAGCTGTACGCTGGCTCCCTCGGCCAATAAAGCAAGATGAGCGCCGCAACCCCAGAGTCGTCCGCGACTGGACCTAATGATCAGGGGTCCCTTTACCTTACTGAGAAGACCAAATACAAACTCATTGACTTGTATGATAATATTGGAGAGAATGCCTTTGTCTGATCCACCCAGAAAATTAGTAGCCATTGATAGCCTTGTTCTCCATGAATCCTCTTTTAAAGCCATCCCCTGCCTCTTGTGGGAGTAAGTGCCATAGTATAAAGGTGCGTTGTATGAAGAAGTATTTTCTTTTAATGGTATTGAATCTTCCAATATTCAGCTACATTGGAGGTCCATGAATTCTAGTGTTATGAGAGAGGGAAAAACAGCTTTTCTCTATTTACTTTCTCCATGTCATGCAGCATAATTTTTTAAGCTTTTATGATGTCACCTCTTAGTCACCTTTTCTCTAAACTAAAAAGTCCCAAACTTTGATCTTTGTGGTTAACCTTTCCCAACAATACAATACCCTTTTTTAGGTGAGGCAACCAGAACTGCACACAATTTCCAGTTGTCTACAGTAATCTTATGTCATAACTTTATTTTATATTTATATATTTTACATAAATATATAGTTATTATACTTGATGTTACTAAATGAGATTAGTTATTAAGTTGCTTGCTGATAAATATTCTACAGCCTTTAAATGTGTCTGTGGAAGGGGGATTATTGTTTTGCTGTTTTGTTTTACTTATTTACTTGTTTTTATGCTCTATTTTATTCTGTGAACTGCCGTGAGATGTTATGATGAAGGGTGGTATAATAATAATAATAATAATAATAATAATAATAATAATAATAATAATAATAATAGAGAATTTCCTGAAATGAGTGGGGAAACAGTTGGGTTCATGCAAAGGTTTCCCCATATCTGTGACTTTACCTTTCTCTAACAGCACTTTGGAGCAGATTCTTTAGCACAGCTTGTAACTTGAGCAAACTTTTGCCACCGTGGCAGAAAATTGCATCCCAGCTTATGGCAGATGAGGCATAATTGCAAAAGTCGGTGCTTATGCTTTTGTTGTGGACAAATTGCGCCACATGTTTTTTGCAATATCATGATAGATTGTTAGAACGATGTCTTATGGAACTTGATGACTAATTTTTTTCTCATGACCTATATTTTCAACAGTAAACTTCATGGATTGCTCTACATATCTGTAACTGATAGTAGAAGTGGGTGAACCAGAATAATTTGCCAGTCTGACAATAGTTTTTCAGAACTGGGCATCCAGATTTTGAAGGACTTGGTTTCACACCTTCAAGGGGCTTTGCATACATATTTCACAATATGTAGAACAACTGATGATTACAGATGCAGTCTGCATTTTCCTTTTTGAGATTGGTTTGCAGAAGCCAAGTACTGTTTAAAGGGATTGCTACTGTAATATTTACTCAAGGTTTCTAGTTATGTCAGAGGCATGTAGTAACACCGTGTGACCACGTGGTGTGTCTTGGTATTTTTTAACAGTTGTGTAATGTATAAGCACTTACTCTGATAGGATAAAGTACAGTTATACAATATATGGAATATAAATCCTTCTGCATGATGCTTGTGGTGTTAGTATGATCACTACAGCTGGCAGCTGCTGGTAGGAACCAGGCGAAACTATTCCACAGAGACTCTGCTATCTGCCCTGGTGTCTTGAGGTAAGATAGTCGTTAACCAGCTGAAAGTTGTAGCTAATGTAAGAGAAGTTCAGCTAGAGAATTTATATGGGTTATATGCTGAAGTTTTGGTCTTGAAAATATTGCCACTTGAAAATTTGAATTTTCATAACTTGAAGTTTCTCCCCTCTACAAGTTATGAAAATCCAAATTATCAAGAAGTTAGAAGTGTCAGTGTATTTCTGTGTCCTGAGATAAATGAGTCCAGACTAAATCTTAAAACTATTTTAAGTGTATTGTTAATGTTTTAAGTGTATTGTTAATAGGGGTGGGGTTGCATAGTGTCTGGCTTGATTTGAAACTTGACATGGCCATGAACTGACTAAATGGCCTTAGGCAAAAACTACACTGTCATAGAATCATAGAATTGTAAAGTTGGAAGGGACCCCAAGGGTCATCTAGTCCAACCCTCAACTAAAGCACCCTTGACAGATGGCCACCCAACAATTGCTTAAAATCCTCCAATGAAGGGAGTCCACCCCTTCTGAGAGAGTCTGTTTCACGGTCAAACAGCTCTTACTGTCAGACAGTTCTTCCTGATGTTTAGTCGGTATCTTCTTTCCTATAGCTTGAAACCATTAGTTTGAGCCCTACCCTCCAGAGGTTGCCCCATCTTCTGTGTGGCAACCCTTTACATATCTGAAGAGGGCTATCATATCTCCTCTCAGTCTCCTCTCTTCCAGGCTAAACATTCCCAACTCCCTCAACCATTCCTTGTAAGACTTGGTTCCCAGACTGTTGACCATCTTGGTTGTCATCCTCTGCACATCTTCCAGCTTGTCGATATCTAGCATTAGCTATCTAATCTGCATCCTGGGGGCAATAATATGAATCAAAGTTTACAAGATAATGTATGTGTAATGCTTTGAACACACTAAAGTGGAGTGTCTGTTTCTGATGAGGAAAATGTAGTTTAGAATAAAGCCTTCAGTTTTGGAGATTTGGTGGGTGCAAAGAGAAATAGATAAAACTTTGTAAAAATAGTCTTTCAATGCCACAGTCCTCTCTACCTATAGAAAGGAATGTCTACATATTAGTTTTCTTGAGAAATAACCAGTCACATAAATCATTATGTATTTTGTATCTTTATTGCTTGGCTTGAGAGGCTAATTGAGGTGCTTTGTTCAGGAGAAAACAGCTGCTTAAAACCCCCACAGCCGCTTCGTTATTTTTTGTGATCCAGGCAAAACAGTGGCAGTATGTATGAACATCAAGCAAGAACAATTCCTTTCACTTTTCAGGAGATGATGTAACAATTAGAGCAGGGATTTAAATTTAAAATATGCATTTTCATTCTGAATGGACATTTTTTCTGTCACAAACTGAAGGCAGGGCATTGTTCAAGCACAGCTATTTTCAGAAAGCATGGTTGGATATGCTTAAACTGTTGGTATTGTGAATGCCAGCGCTGTGTGTGTGTGTGAGAGAGAGAGAGAGAGAGCTTGAGAGAGAGAGCTTGCTCCGTGTACAGCATGGTGCTGCACTAGCAACAGTCACCACCACAGTCAAAGTGAACATTGGGATTCAATGGAGACAAAGCAGATACATTCCCCAGTGCAAGGTATTTGACCGCGAGTGCCACCTCTACCTAACAGCACAAACCTACAAGCATAACATTTTGGGCTGACCATCTTCTGATCATACGTGGACTTTAAAGTAATCAGAAGAGGCCCTTTTACATGTATGTGTCCTGCCCCCATCTGGGGCATGGCTGATAGGAACACACAGAAAGGCTTTTTTGGGTTGGTGCACAAAGTTGGTAGAAATTCCTACTCAAGAGTTCCATGCTGACCCCTTGATTTCCTTGAAGCTTGAATTTGTTTTATTCTGGGTTGTTGTATTTGATGTTTTAACGTGTTGTAAACCACTTTGAGTTTTTTCTTTAAAATATAAAGTAGTATAGAAATGAAAATCATCATCATCAATGGGGGGGGCACCTAGACATTCCATTGTGGTGACCATAACCTAAGTTTAAGGTGGCATTTGGCAATTAGCTTATATATCTGAGTTTCCAACACTGGTTGTAACCAGTATGGCCAGTGGTCAGGGATGGTGGCTATTATAATCCAAAACATATGGAAGGCATCAGTTCAGGAAAGATGAACTAAACACTCTCTGCACTTTTGTTAGTGTGTGTGTGTGTGTGTGTGTGTGTATACGTGTGTGTACATGTGTGTACAGTGGTACAACAGTTTAAGAACAGCCCTGTTTACGAACTATTCGGTTTATGAACTCTGCAAAACTGGAAGTAGTGTCCCAGTTTTTGAACTTTACTTCGGTCTAAGAATGGAATCCGAATGGTGGAAGGGCATCGGCGGTGGGAGGCCTCATTAGGGAAAGCACGCCTCGGTTTAAGAACAGTTTTCGGTGTAAGAACGGACTTCCAGAACGGATTCAGTTCATAAACCGAGGTACCACTGCATATACATATATATACACAATGGTACCTTGGTTCAGGAACAGCTTAGTTGTCGAACAAATTGGCTTCCGAATGCTTCAAACCTGGAAGTAAGTGTTCCAGTTTGCGAATGTTTTTTGGAAGCCGAACGTCTGATGTGGCTTCCGCTTGAGTGCAGGAAGCTCCTGCAGCCAATCAGAAGCTGCGCCTTGCTTTTCAAGCGGTTGTGGGAGTCGAATAGACTCCCAGAATGGATTAAGTTCGAGAACCAAGATACCACTGTACATGAATTGTGGTATAGATGCAGTGTGCTGTGCATATAATGAAAATAGATGGTGATGGTGAGTTTAAAAAACAACAATCCCCCACCCCTGAATGACTTGGTCTTGACCAGGAATGTCCTGTTGGATGGTTATTGAATATAGTAAGTTTCCATCATCCCACAGCACCTCCACAGTATCCCACATTGCCCTCTGTGAGAGACTTGAGCTTCTCGTCATCTGTCTTCTGCACAGCCTTGCTGCTTGAGGTTTCATGGTGCTTGCAAGTATTTAGTGATTCCCAGGTGCTTCTTGTCAAAGCCCAAAGGGGAAGAGCAGAGAGTGAGAATGAGAATGAGATTGTGGTGAGGAGGAAGTGGAGGCCTGTAACACTTCTTCTGTGCCCAGTGCCAGCTGGGAAATCACTCTCAGCACATCAAAGTGCTATTAGATGTGCTATCTATCGTTTCTTGTATGTACGTAATTTCTTTTTTTTTACGGATAAGCCACAAACAAGCTTTATAAATTAATTAGAGGGATTCACAGCCTTTCCCCCCTATCCTGACCTTCACATCCACCCCTGTGTTAGTTCCATTCTTCCTCTATTGAGTTTGAATCTTTGCGCTCCCTTGTTATGAGGGAAATGTGTGAACCAGCTATTCACCCAGTTTCATTGGTAAGTTGTATTGCTAGAAATGCTTTCTTTATCTCAGCTTCATGGATAAGGATTATGACTTCAGCCTGTCCAAGTGGAATTTCCCAGTTGATACGACTACTGTGGAAAGGCCAGCAAGCTTGTATCTTATCAATGGTACATCCAAATTTCTTGCATCCATCTTTCTGCAACCCTTTTTTCCACTGGAAGAGAAGGAAGGCTTATTTGGTGTCACTGGTGTGACAGGTGCCAAATAGAGACTAAGAAGCTGCTGTCCTGTAATGAATTGGGAATTGTCTTTTGTGCAAAACTGAGGCACTGCCAAGCATTGATCTGCCAGCTAACTATTCTGGCTAATCAAAACTCTGCCCAAATACAGTAATTATCTGCTTCACTTGTTCAAAATGCTTAAAAGCATTATTGTTTTGCTAATCAAGACAGTCTGTGAATTTTTTTCCAAAATGTTCCTGGCCTGCTGGCCAATCTTTTTGATATTGATGCCAGTCTCTTAGCCAATCTGATTTTCACTTATTTCCACCTTATTTCCCCACCTTAAAAGAAAGGTTTGTTGTCTCCCAAAAAATTGTTGCAGAGTGCTGTGCAAGCATGTTTTTTTCTTCAGGTCAGGTCAGAAAGCAGAAATATAATTATGAAGCATTTGTAGTTTACATAACTAGCTAGGCCTTCCGCTGTTGTGAAAATGGAAAGCAGAAGCTGGAGGCAGCTATCTTGAATGCATGGGTTGAATTAGATTCTAGCAAGCGCGATGTTCCCTTCCTGCAGGCCTTCACAGCCCACCAACCTGAATCCCGGTCTTTCTGCAGCAGAATGTGCCTGACAGGTATTTGACAGACAGCCTTGGTAGGCTACCGAGACAGGGTGGGTGGGTTTACTGAGTTTCTGGTGGGCTGCATTGACTTGGTTTGCAGGCCATTCTGTACCTTCTAGGATCATTTTTCCACCACCCTCTCCCTTGCCCTCCTTGCCTATTTCTAGTTTTAAAATGTGCCTGTAATCATTCTTTCTAGGCAAGCTTTTGAGAGAAGAAAGGAAACAGTCCTTATTTTGTTAGGAAATTTTTGTGAGATTATAGAGGGATTTGTTTCTCATGGTGATTTCTCAAAGGCCATTCATTGCCTTTTGCCTCAGGAATGTGGCTAAAAATGCTACAGGCTAATTTTTTAAGCTAACACGAAGGAAGATCAGTGTAATACTCTTGCCTTTTTTATGAAAGCGTTTTGTATTATTGCTGTTTCTGGCTTCATGATTTATCATATGCTTTTTCTTGGAGTCGAGCACCACTTTTGTTAGCTGCTTTTAAACTGCAGGTGTCCACTGATAGAATTTCAGAGCTGGAGCAGAACGTGCTTGTTGGCTACCTGCCATTCTTTGGAGGGAAATGAGTCATGGGACTTAAAGGAACGGCAAAAACCTGAGAGCAAAGTTGTTGTAACACACGATAATATGATTGATTATACCCTTTTTGTTTGAGGAGGAATTTAGACTGAGGAAGGAATAATGGTATCCCAGGAGTTCAATCCAGTCATCTCATGTGGCCCCCAGCACTGCCTGTAGCCTAGTGGTTCCCAAGCATTTTAGGGCCTCCGCCCTCCCCCCGTTTCCATAAACTCATCCCCAGTGCCCCCTACCCTATAAAAACATTATTTAGTATAACAGACGGCATAACACTAAATACCATATTCAGAGACGTATTGTCCTTGCAGTGTAGGATGGGTCAAGACCATTGCACATGTCTTCTTCTACTGTCCCTTTTATGCAGTAATCCGCCACAAATGTTTGAGCCCCCTGCTGAAGGAGAGGTTAAATTGTTCTGACTCCTACAGGGTTTCCTTTTTATTGAATAGCTGCCGGCATGATCATATGGAGGAAGTAGCAGAATATCTGAGCAATGCCATGAAACAGGGGTCAGCAAACTTTTTCAGCAGGGGGCCGGTCCACTGTCCCTCAGACCTTGTGGGAGGGGGGCAGGGCGGACTATATTTTGGAAGAAAAAAAAATTGAACGAATTCCTATGCCCCACAAATAACTCAGAGATGCATTTTTTAAAAAAGCACACATTCTATTCATGTAAAAACACCAAGCAGGCCCCACAAATAACCCAGAGATGCATTTTAAATAAAAGGACACATTCTACTCATGTAAAAACAAGCTGATTCCCAGACCATCCGCAGGCCGGATTCAGAAGGCGATTGGGCCGGATCTGGCCCCTGGCCCTTAGTTTGCCTACCCATGCCATGAAACTACGTTGTCATAAGACCTGAGTGGTACTTTTTAACCTTACTAGGCCTGTATAGTTTTATCTTAAACTTAAAGCATTTCCTCCTGATAACAGATGCCAATTTTATGTTTCGATTCATATATTCCAGTCTTCTCTGTATGCCCATAAAGGTTGATTGATTGATTGAACATAACAGTTTATGTTAACCACTAAGGAAGAAAATAACACAATAAAATTCAAAATGGCAATGATTAGTTGCATATTTAATTCAAAATCCAATTAAAGCTATTTACTTTAATTCAGCAAAATTGACTGATCCAGTGATACCAGCTTTTCAAGGTCTGATAGTCATTTACACCTCTAGCACCCCCTTGCCTCATAGCACCCCACCGTGTAATCTCACTGCCCCCCAGGGGGCGGTACCGCCCACTTTGAGGACCCCTGATCTATCCTCGGGTTTTTCCACTTCCTCTGTCCCTTAACTGTTCATGCAAAGGCAAAATGCTCTTTAACTTCCCCACCCAATGTGCATGCAGCCGCCACCAGTCTGCCTCCGTTTTGCTTCTCTGGAGAGGAAGGAACTGAAGTGCCCTTTGTGTCTCAACTTATATAGAAGTGAGCTAAAGAAGAGAGCCACTGTTATTGTCCTGAGGTCCTTTAAAAGTGGACTCTCTTAACAATTCATTTGCTCCCCATGCAACTAACATACTGAAAGCCTGGTCTTCCCAGTCTTTCATTTCTCTCTTGCTCCCTTTACTTTCACAGCAATATATACTTCCAAGCAGCCTTATGCTAAAGGAAGATGCTTTCCCCAAATCTGTTCCATGTGCCACCTGCCTTATCATTGACTCATAGAATGGTAGCATCCCAATTTCCAAAAAGCCACTCATTTGTTCTATATCTCCTGTATTGCTATATGACTTTTAACACACAGTCCATGCTCTCAGTATTTTAGATGAATGTTAGCCTCATATTAAGTTAGAACACATATTAAGTGTTTTAACTTCAGTGGTTCTAAAGTGGAAGCATTATTGCACAGAAGTCTGATAGTAAAGGGAGTTGGTTAAATCACTCATGCAAAAAAACAAGTTGTAAGAGACTGTGTAAAGTGAGTTATCAACAGAGGCAAACATCTCTAGACATTTTGCAAGTCATGTCCCTTTGTAGAAAAGGGTTTTGGAGTAGCCTAAAAATGAGTATGTGAACTTAAAGTACATACCCAAGAATACTAACTGCAGATGGATGGAGCACTGGTTTGTTTTTGGAACATCTTTGGACATTTCGATTGTTTAAATCTGAGTTTGCACAGTTATTTTGTGTGTGAATTAAATCATCCTTGTTAATTTATCAAAGGCAGTCTTTACACAGCTTTAATTTTATCAACCCCAGTTTCAGACTGAAATTTGATCTGCGTTCACATCTGTACTTTTGATTAGATCCATTTTTTTAATTGTGACCAGCTTTAAATTGTCATAATGTGTTTGTGTGTGCTTTTTATGAAAGTTTTATCTACAACCAAGTGCGTAGGCAAGGTTTTTTGTTGTTGTTTTGCCTTTGTTTATTTATGTAAACAGCACCATCACTTAGTTGGTGTGGTGCTTCAGACTATGGTGTCAGATGGTAGGACAGGGACCTTTGCAGTTTATCATCTGAAATTCCTCAGTGGGGAGGCAATAGAGCAGTGTTCCCCAATCTGGTACCCTCCAGCTGTTTTGGAGTACAGCTGCCATCAGCCCTGACATCCTATGGCTGTGCTGGCTGGGGCTCATGTGAGTTGAGCCCTAAGCATCTGGAGGGTATCAGGTTGATGAAGGGTGGAGTAGAAGGAGAGGAAGAAGGTGGGAGTATGGCTAAAAGGGAACGAATATAAGAAGTTCAAAACTCAGGGTGAGTTTCAGTAGGCAGGGGATGAAGAGTGAGTGGTAAACCTTCATTTTGAGTTTTAAGAAAGAACTGGGGGAGTTCAGCCTTGAAAAGGGCTCAATATCTATTTCAAGATTCCTGTCACCAGAATCAAATAGGCTTGAGGGATTTTTCGGCTATGTTGTGAAGGGGGGAAAGACTGTGGCTGACTGTCTTCCTCAGGGCATCCTTGGACATTGGTTGAAATTCTCAATGTAATTAACTTGCCATAAAACCTGGATTCTCGGTCAGGTTTATACACTGCAGCAAATGTCTTGTGGTATTGTATTGCAAATTTTTTACTGGTGTTTCATTTCTTTATTTCTAGGTGCCATAGAACCACATGTTGCTTACAGGACCTCATGCTCCGTTGTGAACTCCTGTGATGCTCTTCTGACTCCCTGAGGTGCCCTAGTTTTTAATTGAAAACCCTATCCCCGTACTAATAACTTAGTGACTGCGTGAATTTTAGAGCATTGTGGGAAACAATGGGAATTGGCAAGAACACCACGTCTAAGTCAGTTGAAACTGGAAGTCCAACAGAGAGCAAATATGAGGATGAATCCAAGCATCCTGCTTTCTTCACACTACCAGTAAGTTGCATACTCCAAAAAGTTGCATTGCTTCCCTGTGGTGGCACGATGTAATCACAAGCTTGGCCATAATATCTGCTTCTGCTTCAATCATCGTTCTCAGGCAGGTATTTCTAGGCACTGATTCTCTAAAGTGTGCCCCATGAGGTCCAGTTAAAAACCCCCATTGTGTGGAAAATGCATTTTACAATATTACAACTTTGAAAATAGCATGGGTCAGTGGTGACTTGTGATATGCCTTTCACAGAAAGCTTTACTGATCTTTATTTCTGGAGTAGAAGTTGGTTGTAAAAGTCATCTTTGTTGTAAAAGCCATCTTGCTAATCTGAATTTTCGGAAAGAAGGAGCTCTGAATGTATTTTTAGTATGGAGAGGCGACTAAGAAAAAATAGTTCCATGGTTTAGAAATTAATTTTAGGGCTCTGTATGAATGACTTTGTTCAGAATGCAGGTACAAATGTTGTGTACACTGACTAGATTGCTCAAGCAATCGGACTCTTACCTCTTTGAGTACAGTTGACTAGATAGGCTTTGAACTATTGCATGCAAATGCTGATGATGATTATGACAATTTAGCCACAGATTGCCAAACCACTTTCAAGTAATGCAATTCATCAATTGATGATAGCGTGACATTGGTTCATTGCAACATGGAAACATGAACTTGCTGACCATGGTTATTTGTTAGTCTAATTGTCATTTCCAGTATTTGAATAGTGTATTGAGGGGTTGTTCCACCTTTGTTCTGCCCTGTGTAAGACTGGACCAGAGGGTTTCTAGTCTGCTGTTACAGTCACTGTTTCCATACCAATGCTGTTTGTATTAAGTCACAGGGGCTGATGTCTTTCTAATGTGTACATTTTGTTTCCTGTTGTGGCATAATGTATATATCTCTTTAAATTGATAAAATACTGTTGACGGGTCCTGTGCTTGTGCTGCAGTATTCCTGTTCTGTCTAGCACTGTGCCAAGTCTTTCAATAGCTCCCCCATCCCCGGTTCAGGGAGGGGAGTAAACCCAAACATGCCCTAAAAATCGGTGAGGTGAAAATGAAGTTCAGATAATATTTTGTCTGGTTTTGGGCCAGTGGGGATGGGACAGTGCTTATCTTCTTTTCCTTTATGAAATGGCCAAAGGCCTTCAAAGAAAAATAAACATTGCACAAGTCAAAGTGCTGGGCACACTTGCTGCAGCACCAGCAGCCAGCTCTCTCTGTCTCTTCCAGCCAGCCTCCCTTCCTAGGAGGCTCATGTGACTATGTGGCATGAAGAGAGCTACATGCTGCTGCAGCAAGTGGTTTCAGTGCTTTTACCTGCACTTTTTTTTTGCTTGTACATCAGCTGGCTCAAGCTGATGGGAGTTGGCTCTCGATGAATTCAGTACGTTGAAAATGTTGCGCCCTTCGTTGAGAATAATAATTCCTGCGCTTGCCCTAGAGGATACATTTATTTGAAAATCTATAGTAACTATTTTTATATATGAATTCCTTTTTCTTTTTCATAGGTTGTAATGAATGGTGGAGCTACATCAAGTGGCGATCAAGATACAGAAGATACAGAGCTTATGGCAATCTATACAACTGAAAATGGAATTGCTGAAAAGGTATCTTTCTGGAGTAGATTCTAAGATTGGCTCTGGTGCAGCCAAAGTAACTCATTTGCTCAGCTCGGGATGCTGCACACACACGGAGGTGATCTCCTGGTGATCACTTGGAGTATTTTTGGAGAGAAGCCATGGGAAGGAGCCAGGAGGAGAGCTTGAGTGCTGGTAGTGTGTGGAGATGATGGGGAATTGCCTGGAGAATCAAGGTGGAGACTGTAATGGTGTTTTAAGGTTACAGAAATTTATCTGTTTGTTCATAACCTTCTTGTATCTTCTCTGGCTTGTGGCAGGCAGCACAGCTGGGAAAAAGTTCACTGTTACCACTAACTCAGAATGAAAGATAAAGTTTGGAGCGGCATTGTTGCGTATTCTAGGTCAATCATGATGAACAATAAATCTGATTCATGAAATCCTGTTTATTGCATAATTCTTATTATTACCATGTGATGGTTGGTTGTATGGCACAGTGTGCCAAACATTTACAGACAGTGTTTTTCCCATCCCACTAACAATATCTATCAGTGGAAGGTATGGTTTCTCAAGGGACACATCCTGGATTCAGTAATCAGTATCCTGACAAGCAGTTATGAAGAGACCTTGACAATCCTGTGGAAGCTCTTCACTCTTCTCTTGTTCTCCTCAGTTTGACATTTCTACTAATTTTGCTTGTTCCCTCCTTTGTCTTCCTTGTGGTTTCCTGACATTATCCATGTCTTTTGTTAAGACTTCAAGGCAATGTCTTTAGATAACGGTAAAACCCATAAATTCTGCTTACAAAATAAATTAAGCAGCTTGTGTAGTCTACCAAAGAAATTTAGTTTGCCGTATTCAGGTTTTTGCAGACTGGAAAATATTTCAGCAAGCAAGTTTCATTTCACAGAACTCCCCCCCCCCCCCGAATCTTAATAAATTGATTTTTTGCCATCACACACTTCCCTCTGTGCAATTCCTTGTTGCAATATTTAAAATGAGAGGTAAGATTATCTGGTTTCCCTCAAGGCCTGCTGGATTCATAAAGAATCTTTTGGAACTACATGTTGCCCTTTCTGATCTTACATGATCTGCAAAATTACATTTAAAAGGAAAAAATAAGCTGAGAATCAGCTTTCTTTATTCTATATAAAGATAGTATTAGATGGGGGAGTTTCAGCATCACGTTCCCACCCCCTTTGCTTTTTAATGAGTTTATAAATGCTTTGAAATTTGAAGTTTGAGTTAGAGAAAAGATACAGTAAATAGGATGGAAAAAATGGGGGAGGGACATTATCACTGATTACCTTCTAACTAATTTAATTTCCCTTATTCTCTATCCTTCCATAATTTAGATGAAGTTTTAAAGACAGGTTTCTTTGATTAAGGGAACTTTGGTAATTCTTGGAGTGAAAGCATCTGTTGGCAAGACTGTACTTGAACATTTTCATGTTTTGGGCCTTTATAATTTACCAGTGGATTTTAGGATTGTACATCAATTCCCTCATTTGTGTGGGCTGAAGTAGATGTTTTGATAATCAGTTTTACTATAGCTGCAGTTGTCTTGTTGCACAAACCTCCTTTTTCCAGGGTCCAGCTATAAACACTGAGCTTATTCAAGAAGGCAAAATGACTGAGCGTTTCTGTTTTTAATGCCACCTTTGTTTCAGAGATTAATGTTGGCAGCCAGGGAGATGCAAGGGAAACGGTGCCAAAGTTGGACCACCTAGACTTCCAGGATTGTAGGTGGTGGCAATCATAAGGGGATTAGGCAACTGCAGCATGTGTAACTAATAGGATAAAGTTATACAACTGGGTTACTGGACTCCGGATTCCAAGACACATATTTTGAATATCTGATATCGGTTAAGTAATATATTTGCTTGGTCTTCACTCTGACTCGTAGGACAGAAGCAGCACATCTGCTGATACTGCAGCTGCTACCTTAATGCTGGGTCTGCTGCCTTTGTGATAGATTTATGTTATCATTCTTATTTTGAACAAAGGTCTCCCACATCCTGTCACTCATCAGCTCTTCCCACACAAGCCTGCTTGTTCCCTGTGATGTGAGGAAGAGTAGGAAACTGCTCCATTTTTCATGCAGGAAATATCCAGTTTTAGAAAGGCATTGTTTTCATAAAATTAATTAGCAGGCTTATGTATTACAAGTAAAATTGGGCAACAGCAATGGGTACAGTGCTAGTCAGACTGAAAAATCAAAGCTGTAACTCTTTTTTTTCTTCAAGTGTCTCTACGGAACTGATATTTACACGCATGCCTCATTAGAATCTGATACTTTGTTTTTAAAAATCGCTTAATATCTAAACTGACACTATTAAACTGTCATGCCTTAAAATATTTACATGTTTTCCAGTAAAACAGTTTGCAACAATTTAGTTCAGTTACTTTTGGCTACTGGGAGTGGCGGGGGGGTCTCAGCAAATGTGGGGGTCACAGAAAAGCTGTAGAAACCCGTCTTCATGCCGTTTTTATGTAGCATAACTAACGCCATTTTGCTTCTGTACAACTGCTTGCTAAATTAATGCTCTTTGCTTCTAATTCAGATATTTCTACAACAGATAAAATTAACACATCACTCTAAGTTTCATTAACTTTAAAGTTTAAACTTTGTTTACGTTAAAAAAAAAAGTTTCGTCAAGCATGCTAACTTGGATCTCCATTGGCTTTAGACAAGTGGAAAATGTTCTTGAAAATGGTTTAGAAAACTCATGTCATTAGCCTGTTACACACAGAGTTTGTTTAACAAAGCACAACACACCTATGAGTTGTCCCACAGATGATCAAACATGGCTTGCTTTTCAAAAGTTTTTGTTTTTTCATCTGCTCTTTGTATTTTGGTTACCATCTGAGGTGCAAAGAAACCATGGTGAAGGAAGGACGATGGGTTTACATGTAGCACAAAACCTTATACGAAAGCACACCAAGGTTCCTTAGCCAACAACAAACCCTGGCTTTAGACCAAACAGTTAAGCCACTGGGCAGAGTTTGAACAATTATGTGCAAACCAAGCCACTTTTGTGCTCCCATCTTCAGTGAGCTCCTCATACAGCCATAGGCTAGGATCCTAAAATCTTAAGTTCACAGAAGGGAAGTTTGACATCTTTCCCTCCTCCCTGAAAAGCCTCGGGCAGGTGGGGAGCATGTTGGAGGACCAGCCTGAATTACATGGATGAGGTGTGGGGACTGCAAGAGAGAGATGGGGATAGAAAACCTTCCCTGTGTTACCTTAGGATCCACGTCTGATTTTGTTTGATTTCTTCCCCTCCCCCAGTAGCCTTCCTTCATCCCATGTTGTTCATGGGGAGTGCTAGACCACCTAGGGAAGCACTGGGGGAAGCTTGGAGGGGGTGGTAGGAAATGTACTTTTGTTAATTTTCTTACCTTTTCTTAGGACCTAAGATATTGTCCTCAGAATGAGAATCAGAACTCCCAAAATGATTTTCTTTTGGGGAGGGGGCTTGAGCTCTTCCTCCTGTCTTGTTTCAACCGAAATGTGCTTCCTGGGTGGGCTGTAAGACAGACTGCAAAGGTTCTGTGCTCCTTTACACTGAATTGGTAAATAGAGCTCTAGGCCTCCTGGAATTCTTGCTTCTCAAATCCTTCCTGAGGAAGCTTTAAGTTATGGGGTGCGTATGGTCTTGATCCCCTCTTCCTTTAGTTTTCCTGATTATTCAGCACTGAAGACATGTTTGCTGGAGACTGAGCTAGAGATTCTCTTGAAAGTGTTTATTTAGGTTGCTTTTACCCCTTAGGCTACGCTGCATGAGTTATGAGAGTCTAGCTCTTGATCAGTTATTTTTGGGAAAACGTTGTTGGCATTTTTGAGCCATGTGTTGGGATAAGCCAAGCTACTCTCTGTCTTCTTCCTACTGCTCCCTTGGAAGGGTGTAGCCTTGAAATACATTCTCCTAAGTTTAACTGTAGAGCCATTTCCAAATACAATAAACGTACATCCCTTTTTGAATGAGGCTCTTCTGTCATCACACAACCCCAAATTCTACTTTGTTTGTTTGATCTTTGGCAAGTTGGAACAGCTTCCATCAGGTCTGTGACGTCCCACTCATGGATGTTTGCCTTCAACCACACCTTTCTTCTTCTCTACACACAAAAGGAGTCCTGTGAGAAGGTAGTTGAAAGACATTAAGAACATAGCCTTCTGCACCCTCCTCTCTCACCACCAGTCTCACTGTCAGTGACTTTGTCCCAGAAGAGGGAGAATGGGAGAACCTCCCTGTAGGCAGGAGCTCTGTGAGGAGTGTTCCTCAGATCTGACAAGATTGTCTGCTCCCTGCCACATGGCTACTTTGAGAAATCTGGCATTAGTACAACTTCCCAAACTATCCTGCATAACAAGCCGTTTTCCTTCATTAGCATCTCATTCAGTTCAACTGATGTCAGCCATGCTGTGCTCAGGGTTGAGTTGTCATGGTTGAAATCACAACCACAGGGAGAACTTAAAGTTCCCGTCAAAACAAAACAAAGGAATTCTCCATTGCTTTCTACAGAAGTATGTGTATTGTTACTAAATCGGCACTGGAGTAGAAATAAACATTCATCTGCTGTAGTTTCAATTATTCTCTCTCATACTAAACACAACATTGACGAGTAAATAGGTTTGGTTTTGGGCAGTGCTTTTTTCTGGGGGGACGCATTTTGTGAACCCAAGTTTGGCCTTATTGAGGGGCAGTTTTTCAATATGAGTAGGAAAATGAGAGTACCCCTAAACATTTTTTTTAGAAAAAAAGGATTAGTTTTGGGTCTCCTGTTAAACAACCAAATATAAATAATCAAACCAATTATGGATTCAAGTCAGCATGGTAGTTATACAAGCCCTTCTTTCCAATGAGATTGGTAAATTGAAAACATCCTCCTGGGTGTGGCCAATAAAAAGTATCTCTTAACAAATATTTAAAATGACTTCTGTGGATAGAGCTAGGCCAGTGGTTCCCAAACATTTTTTGGGCCACCGCCCCCTTGGTTCCATAAATTCATCTCCAGTGCCTGATACCCTATAAAAAGCATTATTTAGAAGGGCGGTTTGCACAACCCAATAAGGAAGAGAAAAACACAGTGAAATTCAAAACAGTAACAACCAGTTGTTCATTTATTCAGAATCCAATTTAAACTGTTTACTGTATTTACTGTAATTAATTCAACAAAACTGATGAACTTGATCCAGTGTGGCCAGTCTGATAGTCGTTTGCACTTCTGGCACCCTTCTGCCTCTTAGTAGCCCCTGAGTGATCCCACTGGCCCCCAAGGGATGCTTTGGGAACCACTGATGTAAGCTGAACAACCACTTCAGACCTTTTAGACCCTTTTATGCAGGGGTCAGGAAACTTTTTCAGCAGGCGGCCGGTCCAGTGTCGCTCAGACCTTGTGGGGGTCGGACTATATTTTGAAAAGGGGGGGGGGGGAAGGAACAAATTCCTATGCCCCACAAATAACCCAGAGATGCATTTTAAATAAAAACATACATTCTACTCATGAAAAAACACCAGGCAGGCCTCATAAATAACCCAGAGATTCATTTTAAATAAAAGGACACATTCTACTCATGTAAAAACACGCTGATTCCCAGACTGTCTGTGGGCCGGATTGAGGAGGCGATTGGGCTGGATCCGGCCCCTGGGTCTTAGTTTGCCTACCCATGCCTTTATTCCTAATCTGATGCCTATGTTTTAGTTTGTGTGTTTAGTTTCACTGCATATAGTTTAGCTTCACTGTATTTGTCTATTTGCTGAATTGGGGGAAGGGCAGGATATAAATCGAATAAATAAATACCTAAATCTGTTCCTTCCTCTGTCCTCCTCTGTCTGCTCTCTGTGGTTGTGGGCCATTGCCCATGTGGCTCACATTAGTGATCCACCAGCAAAAGACCAAGATTCTACAGCACAGGTTGTGGCTGTCTACTGTAATTATTTACCCTGCACTGGAATAAGAAGAGCAGCTAGCAATGAGGGGGTGAATCAGAAACGTGTCATGAGTAAACCTGACGATATCATCAGTGTTGCTGATTTTTCACATTTTTGCTTACTATTCATAGAAACATTGTAGTTGCCAGAATTACAAGGGAGCCAACTCAGCGCTCTTGGCTTTCCAAATTATTGCTATGAAATATGAAAGACTTCAGTGAACGCTTGAAAAATATTGGACAATGTATGGCCTTGATACTTACAATTACAGAAAGACCAGCATATTTGGCTTCTTCTCAGTGTCTTAATGTTTGATCCTTGAGCAGTTTTTACCATGATGCTTTCAAATGTTGTGGAGTCTAGAAACTTTATTTTTATTCTGGATTTTTTTCACATTGGGCCTATAAAGGGAACCATTGTTTTATCTCCTGCTCTAGTAAGTGTGGTCAAACTTTTCATCCTGTTGTGTCTTGCCTAAATTCTAATGCAACCCTGATTTGAGTCTAACTCACTGAAAATTCAGCTATGTGTACTGAAAGGAATACATCCATTGTAGTAAGTAGTATTTGTACCATGAATTGTGAAATCTTGGTCTCTTATGCAAGGTTTGCCTTTATTACTATATTTATTCTTAAACGCCCCTTTCCTGATGATATGTGATTTGGTGTTCCTCATGCTCTATTTGTTTGTGTAATCCAATTGGCCATCATAATCTTTTTGGCGTAATGTGCCATGGTTATATTACAAGAAGGGTATAATGCCCTGCTTGTAGGCAAAGGGAAGAGGTTGCTTATATGAAAGGGTGAGTGTGTGTGTGTACATATCTCTTGCATACTAAGTGCAACAGATTACTTGAAAGCCAAAAGATCTTGCTTTTTAAGTGTGTGTATTGACGCTGCTTTGAAACAGGGCACGGATCTTGTCAAATGTGCTCTCGTAACCATGTTGCATATTGAACTGGTGCATTCTTCTATAATACTTAATTACTAATTATTTGTTTCCACTGCTTGATCTGTTTTTAACAGAGTTCACTGGCGGAGACACTAGATAGCAGCGGAAGCTTGGACGCCCAAAGAACGGACATGATATACACAATTGAAGATGTTCCTCCCTGGTACCTCTGCATATTCTTGGGATTACAGGTACATATTGTGAGAAAAATATGGTGCTCTCATTATTCCTACTGTGCTATATTTAATATTTTAAGTATTATTCAGCAGGAAAAAAAGCTTTAACTAATGCAGGCAAGCAACACAGGAATGAAAGATTTCAAGAACTGATGTTGGCTTACAGTCAGTTTTCTCTTTGGTCCTAGTTCTCTGAATTTTAATTGCTGAAGCTGGGAAGGTGAGAAGCCAGTTCTTCTTTCACTGTACTTCAATGCAAGAGTAGCATATTGGTACACTGGAGAGGGCAAAAATATTTCTGGAGCCTCTGGAAATGTTTGGCCTAGTGCTTATATAGGCAGTTCTTTACCCCAGAAGTTCACATTGATTTGCCCCATAGCTAGGTCACTTGGTGCATTAATTTGGGAATTCTAAATACAACCCATAATCATGTACTGCTGTTCTACCAACGGGTGATCCTGGGAATTGTGGTACTGTAGTCTGCACAGCCTTGTAGCCAAAATGAGGTATTTTAGAAGCAGAGGTGGCTCCACTAGGAGTCAAAATGAGGTGGCTACCTCAGGGAGCAGGTCTTAATATGTATTTAAGAGCATCAAGTAGGAGAGATACAGACCTGACCAAAGAACAGAACAAGCCCTGTTGAAACAAATGGAAGCTTTGGAAGGTCATAGTATTGCTTTTGCAAAGTTTCCATTCAAGTCATTGGGTCTTGTGCAGCAGAACTTCCCATTGCTCCTATAGCCTGGGAAAGAAGTGCCATTTCGTTTGTGTGCTGCAGGGACTATACTGTCATCGATCTGGTCCTGCTGACGGGATCCCTGTGTGTGTAGTTCAAGAGAAAAGACCCACGGATCCTTTGCCTGCAGTTCTGTTTCTGGTCTTATGAGGAATGGTTGAAAGACCAGGGTAGGTGTAGTAGCCTGAAGAAGAAAAGATTAAGTTGTGGACATGACAGTATCTGAAGGACTGTCATGTAAGGTGGAACAGCTGTGTTATCTGTTGCTCCAGGGCAGGACTTCCAAGCAGATTCCGACTAAACCTTAGGAACTGTTTGGCAGTAATGCAGACTGCTTTGGCAGCTGGTGGACTCTCCTGCACTAGAGGCATTTAGGCAGAGTCTGGATGGCTGTCTGTCACTGACTTCTGAATTGTAGATCCTATACTGATCAGTAGGATCACTAGGTCCTTTCTAACTGATAAGCCTGCTGGCCCACAAAGTCAGTTTCCCCCGTGCCCAGGAGTTCTGCTCTTGGTATCAAGGCATTTCTAAAGAAAATATGCTTTCCAGTATGTTTGTAAATTTTTTATTAAACTGTGCTTTTGAGTGCTTCATTTTTGCAGTGAAGGACCATGCCCTTTGAATATATAGGAACATTTGCCATTTATTATGTAGTAAGACTTTGGGAGTTTGTCAATTTATAACTTATACAGCACCGCTATCCTTAGAGCCAAGTTTCCCAGAATCTCGCAATCAGGCAGAAATGAAGGATGGAGATAACAATTCATTGATTATCCACATTACAATCTTACATATAAATCTTCAAATTATGTTCCAGATCCTGCACTTGGCAGGGAACTGAACTGGATAATCTCCAAGATTCTGCCTGACCCATTCAATTGTATGCTTCTATATCCTTAATTTTTTAAAGAATGACTTCATACCCTCCAACATTATTCTGATGAAAATAGGGAGGGAACGTCCCATTCCATAATGATAATTTTACTATTTATACCCCACACATCTTATTGGGTTACCCCAGCAATCTGGGCAGCTTCCAACATATACAAAAACATAATAAGTCATTCAACATTTAAAGAACAGGATTGCCTTCAGACGGCTTGGGGGTTGGATAACTCCATGCCCTCCAACATTTCTCCAATGAAAATAGGGACATCCTAAGGAAAAGTGGGGTATTCTGGGATCAAAACAGAAACCCGGGATGGCATCTCTAAATCAGGGACATCCCTGGAAAATAGGGACACTTGGAGAGTGAGGTTTCCATAGTTTCTGTGCAGTGGTTCTGCTCCAAGTCATTATACAAAATCAGTCTCTTAGTCTTCATAGACTGGCAGCAGCTCTCCAGGGTCTTGGACAGTTCCTGTCAATGCAGCTACCTGAGATTCCAGTGGCTGATCCTTCTGCATATGGAGCAGGCACTTTACAACTGAGCTATGGCCCCCTCCCCATTGTTTATTTACCATATGCACACTACAGAAAATAGTTTTCAGTAAGGTTTCTTGGTAGTATAATATATACCTGCTGATTTTATTTTACACTGGCATTTCCTAACCCTTGGCAGGAATCTATCCCAAGTGAAGTTCTGCATCGAGACTTAATTCCTTAGGGAGTGGTGATGCTGTGCTCTCCAGATAGCATTTAACAACCTATTGCATTGTTTGTGGTCTTCTCGCTTCTACTTTGCTTTGTGCTGCGATGCAGCACCACTTCTGCTTTGGTCTTGCCAGACGACATCTGTCTTCACAGTTGAGTCCTGCTTCTAGAAATTGCTTATCCATAAGCAGGTGTTAATTGATGGTTGTTTGGAAGCAATTTGGAAATATATTGCGCTTGAAAAATATGCTCTTTAGCTAATGGTAATGGTGTAAACAAACTGAAGGCAATCATATATCATGTTTGTAAATAAAATAACCCTCTGTATTTGCAGCATTACCTGACATGTTTCAGTGGCACTATAGCAGTGCCCTTCTTGCTAGCAGATGCCATGTGTGTTGGATTTGACCAGTGGGCTACTAGCCAGCTGATTGGGACCATATTCTTCTGTGTTGGAATCACAACTTTGCTGCAAACAACGTTTGGGTGCAGGTAAGTTAAGAGGATGATATTTGACTGCCTGTTAACTGTTTAGAGGTACACCTCTCCCTATCCCAAGAAACTAGTTCAACTTTGGCCAGTGATTCAAGAATTAAAGGTAAAGGTAAAGGTACCCCTGACCATTAGGTCCAGTCGTGGCCGACTCTGGGGTTGCGACACTCACCTCGCTTTATTGGCCGAGGGAGCCGGCGTACAGCTTCCAGGTCATGTGGCCAGCATGACTAAGCCGCTTCTGGTGAACCAGAGCAGCACACGGAAACTCCGTTTACCTTCCCGCCAGATTTATCTACTTGCACTTTGATGTGCTTTCGAACTGCTAGGTTGGCAGGAGCTGGGACCGAGCAACGGGAGCTCAGCCTGTCGCGGGGATTTGAACCGCTGACCTTCTGATTGGCAAGTCCTAGGCTTTGTGGTTTAACCCACAGCGCCACCCGCGTCCCTCGATTCAAGAATTAGTGCAGCTTAAATAAAAAAGTAGGTCAGAAATAAGTAGCCCGCCTGAGTATACATGTTAATTTATTAAAACAATAATTAGCTATTGAAACTTTTTTTAAAAAAAGCATGACTGATATTTCAAATATCTGAATCATGTGAACCTGCCTTATGCCAAGTGAGATGGTTGGTCCACTGGTTTTCTCTGAAAAAACTCCACCAGAAGCCCTTCCCATCCTTCCGGTCATTTCCCGAGAGATGCTACTAACGATAGAGCATGGGGCCTTCTGCTTGCAAACATGCGCTTTGCCTCTGAGCCAGGGCAAAGGGCCCTCATCCAGCTGCACGCATTTGTGGCACATTAGCAATCCAAAATGGGGACCAAAAGGAACAGCAACTGACCTCTTCTCAGTCTAAAATTCATTTCTCTGCCTTGCTAACTGGGGGTGATTCCAGCTCACTGTAAGCATTGAGGGGATAAACTAGTTGATACAAGTATGGTTGTGGAGAGCACGCACTGTTTTGTGGGTAGTTTTGCTCTCTGTGATTTCCAAAAATATATATTTAACTCCCACACCCCTCAAAAATATCCTTTGTGGTAGCAGGGAATTCTGCTCCAGTACTTCTTTCTATATATTTATCCTAAATATATAACAAAAATTTAAAATAATATTAACAATTCATTGTATTAGGCTCTTGTTATCTCCTTCCATGGCACCTGTTCTTCCAAGTAATATCAAGTCTTGGAGTCTTTCCCTCAAAAACAAGGTATTTGGCATAATTTACATATGAAATAGAATATTGGATGGTAAGATAGCAGCAGCTCAGTAGGAGAGTTCAGTTAAGCCTGTTTAAATAAACGAAGATGATTGAAGAGAATCTTCCCAAAGAAAAACCTCAAGCCCTGGGCAATACAATTTCAAGTTTCTTGAATTAAAGTAGATATGATCCAGTTTCATATCAAGTGATCCACAGAAATATATCAATTGTACCAATCTAAGGGACATTTTTTGTCCTTTGTTTTTTCCTGACTTGCTCAGAATGTTCCTGCTGTTTCTTCCAAGACATGATGCTATAGCTCCCAGAAAGGAAATCTTGTTCCTCTCTGTGAACTGCCCTGCTCTGTAATTCTTACAAACCTTAAAAGCAGTTCTTCCCTGAGCAGAGGAAGCCCAAAGGCTATAGCAACCATATGTAAAAAATCTTCCTTAAAATAAACACTAGAAGACAGAGCTCTCACTTCTGGTTTTCTCCCTGCAAAAATCAGTGCTAAGCATGGGTAGTACTGGCACACTGCATCGTGATGAAAGCAGCTGGGGAAGTGAGATGGAGGGAGTGTAAGAATCTACACCACACAGCTGGTTTCCTAACCATGAACAGGAAATTTGAGAATGGTACTTCTGTACCAGACTTCAGTCCTTTAATCTTCCCCTTTCTCTTTACGTCAAACTTTTCTGTATTTTGCAAGCTCAAATTCCACTGGTACAAAAATACTTTAATGGTTTCTGGCTATTACTTCTGATTTTAAGAATCCAAGTTATTTACACCAACATAGGTTCATCTAAAAGACAAACATCTTCATTATTGCTCTTGCCACCTGGATGAACTCTAAATGTGCATTAGTAGAACATAAGTGAATAGATACAAGATTGTTTGCACGCTCCAGCCTTTAAAATAGTCTGTCACAGTATCTCCAGATTTTCTCTTAAACCTTTTGGATTCTTTGTGTACCTCATTTTTAGAATGCTTTACGTTTGTTAATTAACAAAATGTATATACTGTTTGATTGTAACAAAACCTGTACCAAAGTAGCACTAATTCCTTTGACCCCACCCCGGTTATACTTGAAAGTATTTGCTGCATGCTAGCTGACAGGCTTTTGACAAAGCGGTTATTGTGACTGAACTATTTGAGAAGCAAGAAATGCACTTGTTAAGTCTGATATGTCTCACATGTCCTAAATAAATTTGCTCAGAATAAGAAGTCACAGATTCTGTAAGATGCTAAAAAGATCAGTCCTTAATCACTATAAAAAGTGAACTCATGGCTTAAATGCAATTTGATTTAGGTATGTTTAGACATGGACTGATTCTTATTTTTACCCCACAGAGAAGAAAGAAAGCCTTTCTGGAACTAAATTCTAAACACTCAGTGATCTAACTTTTGAAGAATGTATTTAATTGCCTACACTTAATTAGAGGGCTTTTGAAAGGGTAATGTGTACGTGAGGGAGAAGAGCAACAACTTTACCAGGGGCAGAGCACAAGAGCCAACAAAATCCCCGTGATATTGAGTCATTCGCCCAGCGTACCTCTCTGCTGTTACAAAGAAGAGTGTTCAGTTTTTGCTCATGTTATAAATCAGGCGAATATTCCTTTGTGTTTCTTCCAGCATTCACCTTACTTGATTGATATGGATAGTTGTGTGGGTTGCTGTTAAAAAGCAAAGGCCACGGCTTATTGCCTGTGCAAATTTGAGTTGTTTATGTGCACTTTATAAATAATGATATTCTGCCAAAATATCTTGTATAATACAGATACTACACTTCACAAAGTTTAATATGTTGCCACAGCCCCTCTGTGTGGTCACAAATACATTGGGTTGTATCAACAGTGTCACTCAGATGATGGTAAGGCTTCTATCAGCAGAACGGGATGGGAATCTTTTGGCTATTCCTCTTCCCCCCCTTGTAGCTCCCCCCCAACCCCCCCTATTCTGCTCTAGAACCAGGGGTTCCATGCCAACTTGAATAAAATATTGTGGGGGCCCAGATAAGGTAAGGCCCGCCTCGCATAATTGATCACATAACGCAGTGCACACACAGCATTTGAATGGGAATGCCCATCAACTTTGCAGGGGCCAAAGCCCCTGTGGCCCCTAGGAGTTGGCTCCTAGGTCTAGAACCTGTTTCTTCTTAGGGCATGGGGAAGAGATTTCTAACCTGCCTCACACTATAAGGACTTGGGTGGGTAGGGACATTAAAAATGAATAGAATCATAGAGTTGGAAGGGAGACTGAGGATCATTTAGTCCAACCCCCCTGCAATGCAGGAATATGCAGCTGTCCCTTACGGGGATCGAATATGCAACCTTAATGTGTTCAGCAGCACACTGAGCAATTTTGAAACAGTTGTTGAGACTGCCTTTTATCTGGATCTTGGAGCTCATGTAAAGGAGCCCTGCTGGACCATCTGGTGCAGTTTTCTCTGACCTCTGAACTACGCACAGCCTGAGCATTTAGGGACTTTGAATTCGACTGCATAATCAATACATGACTACATGACTACAGTATGGAGAAATTATTTATTAAACTGTTCATGCCACTTTCTAGAAAAAAAACTCGCAGGAGTGGATTGTATTAAAAAATACTACTTACTTGTCTCTTTTATGAGAGAGCTCACTCTAATATTGCCATTTTGCTGATGGGATAATATAACACTGGCTGTGGCTTGTCGAAAGCCTCCCAAATAGTCCACAGATAAGCTGGGATGTGGACTCCTTCCTCACCCTCATTTATCTTATTGGTATTTAAGTCAACATTTTGTGTAATCTGTTCAAATGCATACTAACACACCCAAGAAGGACTTCTTCTGATTCTTCTTTTCCTTAGAAAAAAATCTGCATGGAAGTTATGACACTGCACAAAAAGTTTGAGGTATCTCCTTTTTCTCTTTTTCTTTCTTTCAGGTTACCTTTGTTCCAAGCCAGCGCTTTTGCATTCTTGGCTCCTGCCAGAGCTATTCTCTCTTTGGACAAATGGAGATGCAACAACACAGGTAAGAAAAAGCAATTTCCATCTTAATCTTTCAGGTAGTTCAGAGTGGGAGATGAAACAGAGGAAAGTTGTCTCAATGCAGATTTAATCTAGGAGATCACATTGTCTAAAGAGTAGAAACCATATTGAATTTTGAAAATACCCAGACAAATGCAGCAAATTCCATAGCCTCTCCCCAGGGATTTGCACGCCAAACTGGGCTTCACATAAGCTTTCCAGGTTACTCTAGCATGCCAGTTTGGGCTTGACTCTAGCAGGTGAGTGAGAAGAGGTCAGTTTCAAGCTGGTTACTTACTATGTGAAGACTGTCTAACATCTTTTAGCCAAAGCTTTTGGTAAGGTTTTTGCTGTTCAAGTTGTTGTTGTTGTTACACACACACACACACCTCCCATCTGGCCTGGGTTTCCCCAGCCACTCAAGAGAGGTACCAGAATTTGTCTCACACATCACCTTGCCAACAAAGGCCCGTATAGTCAAAGCTATGGTTTTCCCAGTAGTGATGTATGGAAGTGAGAGCTGGACCATAAAGAAGGCTATCGCCAAAGAATTGATGCTTTTGAATTCTGGTGCTGGAGGAGACTTTTGAGAGTCCCATAGACTGCAAGAAGATCAAACCTCTCCATTCTTAAGGAAATCAGCCCTGAGTGCTCACTGGAAGGACAGATCCTGAAGCTGAGGCTCCAGTACTTTGGCCACCTCATGAGAAGAGAAGACTCCCTGGAAAAGACCCTGGTGTTGGGAAAGATGGAAGGCACAAGGAGAAGGGGAAGACAGAGGACAAGATGGTGGGATGGTGTTCTCGAAGCTACCAGCATGAGTTTGACCAAACTGCGGGAGGCAGTGGAAGACAGGAGTGCCTGGCGTGCTCTGGTCCAGGGGGTCATGAAGAGTCGGACACGACTAAACAACAACAACAACACGTACACTCATTAAACAACTAAAAAAAAAGTGTGGGCTGCTAGTAGTGATGGCTGTATGGATCCTGCATCTTCAGGGACTTCAGTGCCTAGATGCAATAGTGGGAGAGGAATGTTGCCTTCATCTCTGCATATGGGCTTCTTTTACCAGTTGCGGGAAACCACCAGAGGGGAGGTTGCTCTTGTGCTTGAATCCTCTTGTGCCCAAATCCTGCTTGCTGGTTTCCCATGGGCATCTGGTTGGCCACTGTAAGAACAGGGTGCTGGGCTGGATGGGGCATTGGCTTGATTCACCAGGCTCTTCTTATGTTACTAATGTTGAATTCAATTGGCTACTATGGGAATTGGCATGGAATGATCCAGCAGGGCTCCTCTTATGAACATGCAACTCCCCCCCCCCATTTGCACAGGGGAGTTCTGCCCCCACCCTGACCCCTTTCCAGTGCCGAAAATGGCACACATGTGCATGGTCATATGCATGCCAAACGCACACAATTGGGGAGTTGCCTGTATTCTTTTATATACTTAAGTATAATGGTGTATGTATGACCTGTTTTACACAGCTGCCTAAATCTCCTCCTGTGGGTCTTCCCAAGCAATCTGAAAATATGTTGACGTATCTGCCTCTGCTCTTCTCTCTTCATGTGTCCTGAACCCCTAGCCACCAGTCCTGCTGGTGTATACAGTCCCAAGGGCAAATGTTAGTAGTCCCAACGGGTCAGGGAATACTGTCCATGTTCAATACTGAAAGCCACGTCCATAGTCCAACAGTCAGGCCAGGTCTCTGCCTCTGCCTCTGCAGCTGATCCAAGCGTTTCAGTCCTGTGAAGCTCTTAGGACAACCAAGCTGTAGTCATTCAACATGAGAAGTTGAGCAGACACAGCACCTCAGCTCTGCTTCTTTTTTATCCCTTGAATCTTGATCGCAGCATCTGGGCTTGATAAGGCAGGTGACCCTCACCTGTCCTGAGCCTAATCCACTGACACACCTCCTCCTAGGTCAGCTCTAGTGAGCTGGGCTGGAGGGTCTAGCCTGCCTCAGCCTCCTAGAGACCCATGTACCTACAGGACCGCCTCTCCTAGTATGCCCCGTGGAGGACCTTAAGGTCCACAAATGACAACATTTTGGAGTTCCCAAGTCGCAAGGTGGGTAGATTGGTCTCAACTAGGGCCAGGGCCTTTTCATTACGGGCCCCAACTTAGTGGAATGCTCTGTCACAAGAAACTAGGGCCCTGCAGGCCTTGACATCTTTCTGCAGGGCCAAGACAGAGCTGTTCCGTCTGGCCTTTGATTTGGACTCAGTCTGACTCTTATATTTCCCTCCCCTTATGGTTTTGATCTATGGGCTACTTTTAAAATGAGGCTGCAATTTAAATTGCATTTTAACCTGTATTTTAAATTGGTTCCCCCCCCCCATTATGTTTTTACTGTAATTTTACTGGTGTTAGCCACCCTGAGCCTAGCTCTGGCTGGGGAGGGCAGGGTATAAACAATAATTATTATTATTACTAGAGCATACATGGCACTGCTCTCTATGCCTCAGAGTCTGACATGTTCGTGGAGACGGGGGGGGGGGCCCTCTGGCTGTGGTGATGGGTCCTGCTCCTCTGGTTTCTGTGCAGTGACCTACATCCCCTCACCATCCTCCCCCCCCCCCGCATGTGTTTGTGAAAAGAAGCCAGCCTCAAAAAGTACAGTTTGAACTTGGCTTTTTCTACTAACTATAGTTGAGCATAACTGCAGTTTGTCCTGGTCTAGATGTCACAAACAAGCTGTGGTTTGTCTAAAAAAGAGTAGTAGAACCCAAACTCCACATGGCCATGCCAGAGGAGGAGGTCGTGTGTTTCAGTTTGTCCTTCCAATGCTAAACCATTGTTTTTGGCTCCATGGTTATGGTAAACCATTGTTTATTCACAGCAAACACTAAAGAATGAGCCTGATTTCTACTCTGAAAACCCATTTTTTTATTATTCCTGCCTTGCTTATACAGTGGTGCCTCACAAGACGAAATTAATCCGTTCCACGAGTCTCTTCGTCTAGCGTTTTTTTCGTCTTGCGAAGCAACCCTATTAGCGGATTAGCGCTATTAGCGGTTTAGCGGTTATTAAAGGCTTAGCAGCTATTAAAGGCTTAGCGGATTAGCGGCTAAAAGGCTATTAGTGGCTTAGAAAAAGGGGGGGGGGGAAATCGGAACACTCGCAAGACGTTTTCGTCTTGCAAAGCAAGCCCATAGGGAAAATCGTCTTGCGAAGCAGCTCAAAAACGGAAAACCCTTTCGTCTAGCGGGTTTTCCGTCTTGCGAGGCATTCGTCTTGCGGGGCACCACTGTACAACATACCGTATTTTTCGCTCTATAACACGCACCCGACCATAACACGCACGTAGTTTTTAGAGGAGGAAAATCCGTAGGCATGCCACCCATAGGCATTTCCTCCATAACACGCACAGACATTTCCCCTTACTTTCTAGGAGGAAAAAAGTGAGTGTTATGGTGCAAAAAATACGGTATTTATGGCATTATTTGGAGCCACAGTGTCTTGACTACATTGGCAAGTCTAAGGAAACTAGAACATGATAATTTTTTGTGATGGTGGGCTGTGTGTGTGTATGTGTGTGTGTGTGTGTTTGTGTGTGTGTTCATTCTCCTACGTATATTCTTTCTGACAGGTCTTAACAGGGCAAACAAGTATAAAATAGCACAAAGTACTTTTGGAAATAATTGGCATGTTTACATGACTAGAGGCCAGGGCCAGATCTGTTACTTAAGACTACAGTGCAGCCAACGCTAATATTGCACTTGATGAGAAACAACTGTCCTATGAAGAAAGAGAGTAGCAACAGTGTCCACATTCTTAGCTGATTGCTTGCCTTTTCTGAAGGGGCTACAGGTTCTTTTCCTGAGCATTTGAAAGCAGAAACCATTTTTGGAATGGTTAGAGAGACCCTACAAGTCCCAAACTGGAAACTGGTCCAGTGATTACATAGGTTTTTGTTTTTCCTTGCTGAATGTGGCACGGCCCAGCAAGGAAGCAGAATAGGAAAGCACTCTGCTACAGACTGACCAAGCCCAGATGACTCAGGGCAACTTTGCTTTGAAGCACCTTTGGGAATTAAAATATATGCTGGGTTCCCAGGAAAGCCTAAGCAGATAGCTAAGAAGATTATGTGGAATCTTTTTTGAGATGGTGGCCTATCATTAGTTCCAAAGCTTGCAAAGAGTTCTTACCTCATCTTCCAAACAACAAGCATTCATGAAAAGCCATTATTGTTCCCATGTTGCAGTGAGCAATTAAGGCTGAGAGGTCTAAGGTCAGCTCTAGAAGTCCATGGTTGAACTGAGATTTGAACTCACTCTACTTGACATTGTAGGAAGTAGTTTGGCAGTATGGTAGGAGGTCCTGTGACATGCAGAGGAGCCAGAGGGAGGGGCATCGTTACCACCAGTAGTTAAAAATCTCAAAAATACAGTGTGTAATACATAAATTCACCAAGATTCAGGGTCCTTATTCTACAAGAGTGATTTTTGTGTTGAGTTAATGTAGTGGAACAAGAAGCACACTTTCAACTGTATCTGCAGCTGCAAGAGAGGTTGGCATATTCACCAAGTTTGGTAATTCACAAATATTCAATGTGAATATGATATTTTGGGGTGGGGAGTGTTGCCTCTGTTTCCCTAATTGACTCGCCTTGCCTGGCTACTGATTTGCAGCTTCAGGAGACACATGTCCATACGCTGCTCAGCTGAAGTCATAGTTCCTTCGTAGTCCTGCAAATCCTCTTTTCCAAATGGATGGCAATAAAAAGGCAAACACTTCCAAATTCTAAAATAATAATCTCAAAACAAGTGTACAAAATAATATGCTTTCAATTTTGTTTGCACAATAATTGTGCTGCTTTGGTTTTCTGGTTACAGAATCTGTTTTTGTGTAGAAGCTCAGGCCCTGCTGGGCATCAATAACACTGAGCATATATTCTTGTGTCCTAATTGCAGGATTTTAGGTCAAATAGCCTGACTGCAGCTCTAATAGATCAGGATGGCTACATTCTGCATGCCTCAGGGAAGAGCTACTGTATGGAATTAGGAATCATAAATATAGAACATTTTGTTTATGAAAAGAATCTTTGTTCTTTCTTCCTTGACCACTTCTAACCTTCATGAGGCGTCAGACGGGAGCTGCTATTGCGGTCTAGCCATCCCAATTAACAGGCGACAGATCTGGAGAAATAATATGCAAAAGTCACTTTATCTGCACTCTGAATCACCCCTCTGCAGCTCTTAAGTGGACCTTTGCCTCCTTTTGTGCCAACTCTGGTTACTTGTCCATTCCTAGTTTCAACAGTCTTGAAACTGGCATTAGAGATTAGCCCTTGAGGAATGAATTCATCTAGAACACAGCCTAAATACAGAATGAATGATTTACAAATTATGTGAGGGAACAAATAAACAACGATGGGGTGGTTTTTAAAAAGCAAAATATATAAAATGATGTCCATAAGAAGTACTGGGGGGTGGGGCAGATTGGTGGTGGTAGATTCTGTTCATTCACTAGAATGGCCAAACAGTTGGATTAAAGCTGTAGAAGGAAATAGGAGGCTCAGCACTAACCTCAGGAGCAACTCATATGAATGTTGCCTGTGCCAGCCTTTCTAGCCATGGCCAGTCAGATGCCAATTGATCACTGACAAGCAGATTCTGGAGGTGACGACTGTGCCTTGGTCTTACTACCCAACACCTGGTATTTGGGGGTATCATGGTTCAGTATCAAGAGAGCAAGTTGCTAAAGTTCTGCAGTTGTCTTTCTTGGAGATTTTCATAGAAAGGTTAGAATCATAGAATCATAGAGTTGGAAGAGACCACAAGGGCCATCGAGTCCAACCCCCTGCCAAGCAGGAAACACCATCAGAGCACTCCTGACATATGGTTGTCAAGCCTCTGCTTAAAGACCTCCAAAGTAGGAGACTCCACCACACTCCTTGGCAGCAAATTCCACTGTCGAACAGCTCTTACTGTCAGGAAGTTCTTCCTAATGTTTAGGTGGAATCTTCTTTCTTGTAGTTTGGATCCATTGCTCCGTGTCCGCTTCTCTGGAGCAGCAGAAAACAACCTTTCTCCCTCCTCTATGTGACATCCTTTTATATATTTGAACATGGCTATCATATCACCCCTTAACCTCCTCTTCTCCAGGCTAAACATGCCCAGCTCCCTTAGCCGTTCCTCATAAGGCATCGTTTCCAGGCCTTTGACCATTTTGGTTGCCCTCCTCTGGACACGTTCCAGTTTGTCAGTGTCCTTCTTGAATTGTGGTGCCCAGAACTGGACACAGTACTCCAGGTGTGGTCTGACCACAGTACTCCAGGTGTGGACAGGTTGGGGATGCCTGAAGCATTGTTTTGTAATTCTGGACTTGGGCACCTTCTTGTTTCATACAGAATTTAATGCTGGGGTGCATGGAATCGTTGTGCTTTATTTTGCCGTAATGCGAAATATTTCTTTTTGCCTTCCTAAGCTGTAATGATTACCAATGGAACAACAGAACTGCTGCATACGGAACATATCTGGTACCCTAGGATACGAGAGGTAACTTGCACCATGTAATCAGTGCCATGTCCTCACTTCAGTAGGTTCTTTTCATCCAGATGCCCTGCTGCCTTGAACTGTTGAAGTTGTTTCCCTTTTTCGTTCTTCTCTTTGCATGTAACTTTTTCTACACATTCGTTACATGCAGGTTTTAATCTTTTCTGTATGTTAATTGTGCCTGCGAAGCCCCCTCACCCTCCCCAAAACAGCTTGAGGTGCACTATGGTCTTGATGGAGACATGCTCCCGCGTCAGGGGAGTTTGGCATTCTGCATCTTGTGATATGCTCATCTGACCAGTCATAGCCAAAATAACCAATTAGCTTCTAACAAATTACTGGATTGTCTCTGCTCTGCAATGAGGATAATCCGCATTTATTGTGTTTCTGTTTTGGAAAGCCAGGTACAATTGTAAGGAGTGCCCAGTTCCCCCAAAGCCATGTGTAGTTTTGCTATTCGGTTTCTCCTTCTCCTCTAATGATCATTCTTTTGATGCAAATATCCGTAAGAATCCAGGAGAGTTGTCTCACTACAGGGGGAAAAAATAGAATAGACTCCCAGTTCACACGTGTGTCATGGAACTTTTCTCCCATCCCATTGCTTTGGGCTGCCAGTTATTCCTCAATTTAAAAACATCCCCTCTCTCTTCCCCATCTTCAAACCGTAGTTCCATCCTGCCAAGAGGCCTGCAGCCAAGGGGGGGCTGGCAGTCGCCTGAGACCACAGCGCTGCTCTGTGCCAGCTTCTAAAGCGCACGTGTGACCAAATGCATCATACACTCTGCCCCTAGGAGCTAAGAGCATCACCTCCGTGGCGCCACCAGCCCTTGCCGGTTCGATCTGAGAGCTTTAAAGGTTAGCTTGGAACCCAGGTCTTCCTGTATGACAGTGTGATGTGCTATGGACACAACAGCCAGGCTGGTCTAATGACCCCCGTTGTGCATTGAAAGCAAGCAGTGTGCTTAAGCGGTAAGAGGAAGTGGATGAAGTTGGGAGCTTTGCTATTGAACCGACTTCTGTTGGTACCACAGAACATACCTCTGACCTTCAGATATTCTTTAGCCCAGAAAACGTCTGCTTAAGCACTTAGCTGAATAACACATGCCATTGCCCAGTTCTGCCTAGTCACTGAATTATTTGACTTGCAGTTCAAAACAAACACCCTCAGAAACATAGAATTTCTTTAAAAATCTAAATTACTATTATTTTTCTCTGTGTTCAGATCCAAGGCGCTATTATTATGTCATCTTTGATAGAAGTGGTGATTGGGTTCCTGGGCCTGCCAGGAGCGCTCCTGAGATACATTGGACCTCTGACGATTACACCAACTGTGGCTCTCATTGGGCTTTCTGGCTTCCAGGCTGCTGGAGAAAGAGCAGGAAAACACTGGGGCATAGCCATGCTGTGAGTATCCTTTGTCCCTCAACAGTTGATGAAGTGCAGTCAGTCAGTATAAAACAACCAATGTCTGTCACTATTGACCATTGCCTCTCCTAGGCGGTACTAAGGGCCATTATCTTAAAATGAAGATGAATCTATGAAATGAGAATCCTTCTAAGTTATATTCTAAAGTATTTCTTAAGCAATGGTGCTGGCTTTCCAGATGCCTAAAGCAGCTAACAATGTAGTAGTGTCAGACTGGGAACTGGGACACCAGGGTTTGAATCCCCACTCGGCCATGAAGCTTGGCCAGGGTGGGCACAAGTACAGTGGTGCCCCGCAAGACGAATGCCTCGCAAGACGAAAAACTCGCTAGACGAAAAGGTTTTGCGGTTTTTGAGCTGCTTCGCAAGACGAATTTCCCTATGGGCTTGCTTCGCAAGACGAAAACGTCCTGCGTTTTTTGCAAGTTTGTTTCCTTTTTCTTAACACCGTTAATACAGTTGCGACTTGACTTTGAGGAGCAACTCATAGAACGCGGTGTGGTAGCCTTTTTGAGGTTTTTGGTGATTTTTGAAGCTTTTCCAAAACTTCCGACACCGTGCTTCGCAAGACGAAAAATTCGCTAAACGAAAAAACTTGCGGAACGAATTAATTTCGTCTTGTGAGGCACCACTGTACTGAGAAGGCCCTCTGCCTCATTTTCTGTAACATCACTTCTCGCAATGAGGTAACTGCCAGAAAGCCCTCGGAGCTGGATCTCAGTGAATGATGGGGGTGGAGACACTCCTTCAGGTATACAGGGCCAAAGCCTTTTAGGGCTTTAAAGGTCAGCACCAACACTTTGAATTGTGCTCGGAAACGTACTGGGAGCCAATATAGATCCTTTAAGACCAGATCTACATTGGATCCCAGTACATTTCCAATTCAGCAGCATCCCACTACTATTACAGAAAAAATGATTATAAGGCCTGGTGTTAGCACTTTGCTGACAGAACTGTGGCATATTCATATGTTCAGAAGCAGAACGTCGTTCTTAAGTCCTCTTGCAATCGACATGCATATTCTACCCCTCCTGTAAGTTCTAGGTTCAGTGGCCATGTCTAAAACACGGCCACTAAATTCCAAGAAATCAGAATAAATGTGACTATTAGGAAAACTGTCTTCATTCCAAGTTGATCACTCAAATATTAGCAGAATTGTTGATAATGTTTTTGCGTATGTGTGTTATCACCTGACCACAAGGCAGTCTCTAGGCAACTTACAATCAAGTTTAAAAACATACAAAACTGTTGGAATTTCAGTGTTTGTTTTTAGCCATCAAATTGGGACATCAATCTCTAGGGACTGCAGGGAAGATTATCAGCAACCCAAAGCAGCCCTACCTTTAAAGCCTTGTCTCAAGGGC
The DNA here is from genome assembly GCF_964188305.1 of Podarcis bocagei. NCBI lineage: Eukaryota > Metazoa > Chordata > Lepidosauria > Squamata > Lacertidae > Podarcis > Podarcis bocagei. Next base: position 88,086,928 of record NC_138132.1, on the reverse strand, counting down.
CAGGTTCAAGTTAAATGGATTATTGACTCTTGGGGCACAGACGGACCTCTTAAATCAACGTTGTTATAGGAAGCAAGGCAGCCCTGAATTCACCCTGTCTCTGCAGTCTGACTCTGACCCACTTAATAGCAGGTGTGGATTGGAATTATGCATGAGGAGGTGCAGCCTGGTTGCTCTGGCAACAGGGATCCCAGCCCCCGACTCTCAACATGAGGACAATATGAGGGTATTGTTTGCCATAATCATCAGTGGCAAAACGGACTTGCAGTTTCAGTACATTTACTTACATGATTGTGATGGCTAGGTAAAGGTAAAGGTACCCCTGACCGTTAGGCCCAGTCGCGGATGACTCTGGGGTTGCGGCGCTCATCTCGCTTTATTGGCCGAAGGAGCCGGCGTACAGCTTCCGGGTCATGTGGCCAGCATGACTAAGCCGCTTCTGGCAAACCAGAGCAGCGCATGGAAACGCCGTTTACCTTCCCGCCGGAGCGGTGCCTATTTATCTACTTGCACTTTGATGTGCTTTCGAACTGCTAGGTGAGCAGGAGCAGGGACCGAGCAACGGGAGCTCACCCCATCATGGGGATTCGAACCACCGACCTTCTGATCGGCAAGCCCTAGGCTCTGTGGTTTAGACCACAGCACCACCCGCGTCCTTGGCTAGGACCGCGTAATAAAGAAGTCATTTTTTAATTCGCAGAATCAGCAGCAGATTGAGGGAATAGTTAATTGTGAACAGGTGTAAAAAAGTGTATGAAAGAGTAGAAGCTGGTCTTAGGCTGTTGGTGAACCCTCTTCACACAAGCGCACCCCCCCAAAAAAAAACAACAACACCCCAGCAATTTTGTATAAATAATCTGACAGCACTAGATCAAATGCTGTTCCATAAAGAAGTCATATTTTAAAACTACCATTAAGGCTTTCACGTTTGAAAAAAAACAGCACAAGAAAGCTTTCTTTTTTTTACTCATTCATGCTTAGCAGAAGGTCATGGTATCAAATGATGCCACTGCAGAGTTCAGATCTTTGTGCCTGAAGGAGAAGAACAAAGGTCTTTGTCTGTTTCCTTTTGAGTTAAAGGTGATTTCGGCCTCACTCTTTTATATACTGGGATGTGACCTGCCCTCCTAGAATTTCAGGGAAGTTTGTTCAGGAATTTGTAGCAGTGTTCTCAGCGGATTAGCATTTCTTGAAGCTGTGTTTGGCACTTAACATAAAGACAGCCTTCTTCCAGCATGGGAAGTCTGAACATGTATAATGGCACACACATTTTGTTGATATCTGAGGATTTGGTTATGTAATTGGAAGCCTGCTTATTTCAGAGGCTAACAATTTAGACCTTAAGTTTGCTTACTTTGGCCATTGTTTCACATCCTGTGGCAGCCAAGTGAGGAAGCATGGCCCCTGAGCAATGCATTTATTTACCGTATTTTTCGCTCCATAGGACGCTCCTGACCAAAAGACGCACCAAGTTTTTAGAGCAGGAAAACACGGAAAAAATCTGACTCAAATTTTGTACTAAACTATTTAAAACAGCAAAGTGTGTGGCTCCTGTCCACTTTGCTGCTTTAAAGCGAGCCATGGTATATAATGATGATGAGAATGGAAAAAGGACACATTCCATTATAATGTAGCTGTTTTCATTATCACTGGGAAGTCAGTATTGGCAGCAGTCACAAAAAATAAAATTTGAGCATTTTACTGTTATTAATCAAGAATATTAATAGTCAGGGAGAGAAACCAGGGCTGTGCAAATGAGAAGTGCTTGGAGTATGGAGGAACAGCAAAAAGATAATAATAATAATAATAATAATAATAATAATAATAATAATAATAATAATAATAATAATTTATTATTTATACCCCGCCCATCTGGCTGGGCCTCCCCAGCCACTCTGGGCGGCTTCCAAAAGAATATTAAAATACTGTGAAGCTAAGGATCAAATGATTGTACTCCAGTTCCTAAATCTCTGAAGTTTTCTCAAAACAGGCATGGTTGTTTTGAAAGGAAGATTCAAAATGGAGTGACTGAGCAAAGAACAGAGGAGGAAAAGAGGGCAGATAAATAGCTTCCATTCAATACCAAGAGAACACAATGTTTTTGGTTTAGTATAGGTGGACTGTACTTGTAAGAATTTGTATAATGAATTATAGAGTTGGAGTGGAATATCAGAGCCTCTTTTCAGCAGTAAAGATTAGCTACTAGGAACATGGTCCACACACACACACAGGATGTCTGGTTATAGCTGTGCAGTTTAAACTGTTCCTGAGCCAGATACCTGCTCAGCTTTAGCTGAAATTACTATTACTGGTTTGTGGAGATGCTTTGCATGTATTTATGACTATTTCCGCAAAACTGCTACTTGAAGAAATCCCCAAACTTACTATTTTTAAACTTCAAATGGAGCTCAGAATCCAGTTAGGCAATCCTTTGCAGTTGAATTAGGAGGCACTGAGAGACAGCAATTTGCTGCTCCCCACCCCCACCCTCCACCCCAGGAGCACACAATCTTCCCTCTGCTTGCAAACCTTGCAAACCTTGTCGGGACTTCAGGGGAAAGCAAAGGCTGTAGGCAGAGCAGTGTGGCTCCTCCCCCCACCCCCAAAAAGCACCCCAGCAGCACACAGCCTTCCCTCTGCTTGCAAACCTTGTCGGGACTTCAGGGAAAGCAGAGGCTGCCGGCAGAGCCGCGTGGCTCCTCCCCCCACCCCCAAAGAGCAGCCCAGGAGCACAGGACAACAGCGATTTGGCTCCAGGGAACACACATTCGCTCCATAAGACGCACAGACTTTTCCCCTTACTTTTTAGGAGGGAAAAAGTGCGTCCTATGGAGCGAAAAATACGGTAATTGATTTATTGAGCCTTTCTTGAGCTCAAGGCAGCTTACAGGCAGTGTTAATGCAGCTTAAAACACATTACAGAAACAAGCACAGAAGATGAGATATCAGTCTAGCCCCTCCTGTCCCCCTATTAAGCAATATATAAATACCTAATATAAAAATAAGGGGAAATTCCAGGTCCCCACACAGTGAAGATCTTGATCCTGAGCTTAAAAAGAGAACCTGGCTGCCTAACCTTAAAAGAAAAAACATTCATCTCCCAGCTACCCTACTGACACTTTGCAGACCCATAACGTTGAGGAGACCGAAGATTAGATTTCTTTCTTAGCACTGGGCAGGGTTGTTGTTCTTGTTGTTGGTTTTGGTTTTGGTTTTGCTTCACTTCCCAAAATGTGGATTTCGGCAAGACTTCAAAACATGCTAAAGCCTAAGCCGGCCTCCCACGGTAGTAAGTTTGCTTCTCTCCCAGACAAAACTTCATCTGTTCTAGGGGGCATAAGTTTTGCAGGCGGAAAGGCAAATTCACTGTGGGATTTCAGTTCTTAAAGCTTGTGAGCGGAACAAATTAAATTAAGCTTATGCTTATAAAGCTCATTAAAGAAAGAAAGAAAGAAAAAAGAAAGAAATGGCAACATTAAGTAACTTTTTCATTTTAAAAGGCTAATTCCTTACTTTCTCTGACTAAAAATAAAAACTTTTGCCATGATACAGTTCTATTTCTGCAGTAGTTACTGTACTTTAAATATGCAGTTTTACTGTAGTTTTAAATATACTACAATAAAACTGAGAGGTGATATGATAGTCATCTTCAAAAATCTAAAGATGTATCCCAAGGAAGGTGGACCAAGTTAGTTTTCTCCTGCTCCAGAAAGTAGGACGCAAGCCATTGGATTCAAGTGGCAAGGAAGGAGATTCTGACTAAGCACGAGGAATAAATTTATGACAGTCAGAGCTGTTCGACAGAGGAACAGACTCTCTCAGAAGGTGGTGGGCTCCTTGGAGGATTTAAAGCAATGGTTGGGTGGCCACTAGTCAGGGATTCTTTAGTTCTCTACGTGGGGCTGCCCTTGAAACTAACCCAGAAACTCCAGCAGGTGCAGAATGCGGCGACAAGACTCCTTATGGGGTCCTCGCAGTTGGATCACATTCACTCGGTGCTATACCAGCTGCACTGGCTCCCGGTGGAGTACAGGGTCAGGTTTAAGGGGCTGGTTTTAACCGTTAAAGCCCTATATGGCCTAGGACCCTCGTACCGCCTCTTCTGGTATGCCCCATGGAGGACCTTACGGTCTGCTAACAACAACATCCTGAAGATCCCGGGCCGCAGGGAAATTAGACTGGCCTTGACTAGAGCCAGGGCCTTTTCGGCCGTGGCCCCGGCCTACTGGAACGCTCTCCCACAAGAGACAGTGCCCTGTGGGATTTGACATCTTTCCGCAGGGCCTGCAAGACGGAGCTATTCTGCCAGGCCTTTGGGCAGGATGCATTTTGACTTACTTTCCTTTGTATTAAACAAGCCCGAAGGAGGCCCCCAACCCGCTCACAGGTCCTTGTATGATCAGTGGAAACAGTTGGCCCTGGCAATTATTAATCACTCTCAATTCCACCCTGATAATTGCCACCTGCCCGGATTTTAACTTGCTTGAATTAATTTTAAGATGTATTTTAATTTATTGATGTCTGTTTTTATTCTTATTGTGTTGTTTTTATGATGTTAGCCGCTCTGAGCCCGGTCTCGGCCGGGGAGGGCTTGATACAAATAAAAAAAAAATTATTATTATTATTATTATTAGTTGCAATTCCTTCATTGCAGGGGATTGGACTAGATGATCCTTGCATCCCTTCCATCTCTGTTATTGTAAGCACAGCAGCAACTGCTAGAAACTGCAGTTGCTTCTGTTGGCTAACTATTACCTCAGTGAAGAGTTAATTGATTCATTAACTTTTCTCCTTCCTCTCCCTTCTCTAGGACTATTTTCCTAGTGCTATTGTTTTCTCAGTATGCCCGAAATGTCAAGTTCCCATTACCCATCTATAAATCAAAAAAAGGATGGACTGCATACCGGTTACAGCTTTTTAAGATGTTTCCTGTAAGTTCTCTCTTCAGCTTTCACTGTGTTTATTGTTCTGTCTACTGGTGTTTAGTTTAGTGTAATTTTATTTATTTTACAAAATTCGTATACTGCTTAACTGTGCATAAAATCTCCAAGCAGTTTACAAAGAATATAAAGTTTGCATTTCAAATGTGAATAAAAGTCAACAGTAAAATCTAGTTTTTAAAAAGCAAAAAGAAGAAAATCAACAGATAAAAATATTCATTGTAAACTAAATTTACAGTTTAAAGTACACGCCAACTTTATATGTCTCAGTAGACTTGCATAAACAGAGCAGGAATAAAAAGGAAGTTCCAGAGTGTCGGAACTGTGACACTAAAAGATGAGAACATTATGTGGCCCTTGTAAAAGTGGCTGAGTGGGTACATATGTGGCAAAGTTATCCTTCAAGTAAACTGGTCCCAATATGATAATGGCTTTATATTCTAATAGTAACATCTTGAACTTGGGCTAGTAACCAGATGGCAGCCAGTGTAGAACTCTGAGCACGGGTGTTAGATGCTGACAGAATCCCACTCCTGTAAGCGTTAAATGCAGCAGTGTGGTTGCTAACTGCAGTTTCTGGACGAAGCTCAAGAAAAACCCCATATAGAGCACATAGCAGTAATCCAACCTTCAGTGTCACCAACGTCGCAGCTGTTGTGATTCAGCTAACCAGGTCCAGGGATTGCTGCAGCTTCTCATGCGAGTTGGAGCTAGTAAAAGGGAATTCAAGCAACTGATGTTACCTCTGCTTCCAGCGACAAAGCTGGATCCAGAAGCATCCCCAGACCACATACCTGCTTCTTTAGGGCAAGTGCAACCCCACCCAGGGCAGGCAACTGGCTGATTTCTCAGAAACGGGAAACAATCACCCACAGTGTCCCGGCTTGCTGGGTTTCAAGCTCAGTTTAGTTTCTCTCATCTATCCCATCACTGCAGCCAGGAACTGGTTCAGGGCCCACGGGGCCTCTCCTGATTCAGGTCTTATGGAGAAAAAGAGCTAAATTTCATTGGCATGTTGATGGCACCTTGCCCCAAATCTCATGACCACTCCCAGCATCTTCAAGTAGCTGTTTAAAAGACCATAAATTCTTTAATCAGCAAAAGACCCGGGAGAAGAGGAATGTTTTTGCCTAGTGCCTGCAGATTTGTAATGAAGCCTTCCTGGGGAGCCTTCCTGGGGAGAGCGTTCCACAAATGGGGGGCCACCGCAGAAAAGGCCCATTCTCATGTTGCCACCCTCTAGACTTTGCACACAAAGAAGGGCCTCAGCTGATGATCACAGGGCCTGGTTTAGTTCATATGAAGAGAAGTGGTCCTTGGTACTGCGGTCCTGAGCTGTTTATAGGTCAACATCAGCACTTTGCATTGGGCCTGGAAACTAATTGGCTGCCAGGGGAGTTAGGCCAGATTGACTTTCTGTTCTGAAACCATCTTGCCCCAGTGAGCAACCTGGACACTGAATTCTGCACCAGCTGAAGTTTCTGAAGCATCTTCAGAGGCAGCCCCATGTATAATGTGTTCCAGTCATCTAACCTTTCAGTTACCAGAGCCTACGCAACAGACACTAGGCTATCCTTGTCCAGATAGGGGTGCAGGTGGGCCTCTAACCAAAGCTGATGGAAGGCACTCCAGACCACCCAAGCCACCTGAGTCTCACGTGAAGGGGATTCAGGACTGCAATGAAGGATGTGGAAAGAGTGGCAGCGAAACCATTCACTCTCCAAGGCATGGAAATTCAGGCTCAGTCAGTGAAAATTATTGGCATTCACTTCAAGTTACCCACTTAAATGGTTCTTAAAAGAATTAAGCAGATTTAGCTATCGGGTCTGTTGATGGCAGTTTAGCTGAACGGAGCCTCCATGTCCATCAGCCGTGTATCTCTGATAATCAGATGCTGAGAATGAACAGGGGGTGGCCATCACCTTGAGACCCTGCTTGTGAGTTTGGCCGCTGTTTCAGATAATGCTAAATCCAGTTCCTAAAGAGCTCTACAGCACCCCCCCACCCCACCCCAAATCAATTTATTCTTCAGTTAGCCCTCTGGGATCCACTCATTTTATTTTTGTAAATTGTTGTGAGTTTATCAGCGTGCACAATGCTTAGTTTTGTCTTAGAAGGATTAATGGCTCTCCTTTAAGTGCTTATTTGGAGATATTCCCAGTTTGGGGAAATTGTATGAAAGGATCCATTTTGAACTAGAAGGGTCTTTTAAAAATTGTAAAGGGAATGTGTTCACAAAATCCTTGATGCAACAACTCCCCACCACCGGTTTGAATACTATTATGCAGAGTTGGTAAGGAGCTCCTCTGTGGGCAATTACTGTTTCCTTGCTGGTGTGCTTTAAGCCCCTTTCTGTTCCCTCTGCAGATCATTCTAGCCATTCTGGTATCCTGGTTGCTGTGCTTCATCTTCACTGTGACAGATGTGTTTCCACCTGATAGTACAAAATACGGATTCTATGCACGCACTGATGCCAGGCAAGGAGTGCTTTTGGTAGCTCCATGGTTCAAGGTTCCTTATCCATGTAAGTGTATTTAGCAAGCACTTAAGGGAGAGTTTCCCACAAAGCTTTGCTCTTTGATACAATTACTCCAGACTTACATTAGTTTATTTTTTTTCTGCACCTTGCATGAGTACAGAAGAAGTTACCTGGTCACTGGCATGTGCTTGCAGAAATGAGAGTTTGTGATTCGGCTCCCAAGTTGCTGCCAGGTCTGTGGTTCAGCTGCCCAAGATCTCCAGTGAAAAGGGAGCAAGGCTGTGAAAGATCTCTGTCTTGGAGATCTGCTGCCAGTGAGACTAGAGACGATACTGACATATCTGGGCTGGTGGTCTAAGGCAGTTTCATGCCTCTTGGTTTAACTGTGGTTTGAATTAAGCTGATGGTTCCCTTAGTGCTATGTCAGCAAAATAACCCCCTTTCTCTTTGGCCACACCATGTTTGGTAGGTCAGTTCTGAAGGCAGATTCCGCTTTAGTGGGGGGGGGGGGGAATTTGTATAATCTAAGATGAGAGTGGGCAACCGGCAGATGCAGTTCTCAAGGCAATCTGGTCCAATAACCTCTGGTAAAGGTTGTCCATGCTTCCACTCATGAGGAAAATAGACAGGTTGCATTAGATAAATATTCCACATTATTTTTAATCTAATTTTTGGATTTTAAAAATGTGATGTGCAGGTAAACCTACCTGTATGTGATGCTAATAAAACTGCTAAGGTAAAGGTAAAGTACCCTTGACAGTTAAGTCCAGTCGCGAATGACTCTGAGGTTGCGGCACTCATGTCGCTTTACTAGCCGAGGCAGCCGACGTTTGTCTCCAGACAGTTTTTCTGGGTCATGTGGCCAGCATGACTAAGCCACCTCTGGCAAAACCAGAACAGTGCACGGAAATGTCGTTTACCTTCCCGCTGGAGGGTTACCTATTTATCTACTTGCACTTTGAGGTGCTTTTGAACCGCTAGGTTGGCAGGAGCTTATGACTGAACAATGGGAGCTCACCCCGTTGGCAGGAGCTTATGACTGAACAATGGGAGCTCACCCCGTCACGGGGATTCGAACCACCTACATTCTCATCAGCAAACCCTAGGCTCAGTATTGCAAAAGCTAAGCAGGGTACGGTATGGTTTCAAATTGGGTGGCGGACTGTGTGTTGAGACTCCCGCATTTCAGGGAGTTGGACCACATGACCCATGGGGTTCCACCTAAATCTACAATTCTGATTCTATGTAAATGCATGTGGGAAGCCCTCCTGATGGTACCAATTCATTATACTGGCTAACTACATATGAAGTGTCAGTTTGTGTGGCATGACCACTGTTTTGAAAAGAAATGCTATTGCCTACCCCTAAAACCCAGAAATTAGCCATCCTATGAGCTAAGAGAACACTTTACACCTTAAAAGTCACTTTGCTTTAAATACAGTAAGAACGATTATGGGGTTTTTTGTCTTCACAGTTCAATGGGGATTACCTACAATATCAGCTGCAGGTGTGATAGGAATGCTCAGTGCCGTGGTTGCTAGCATCATTGAATCAATTGGCGATTATTATGCCTGTGCGAGGTTATCTTGTGCTCCTCCACCACCAATCCATGCAATAAACAGGTAAGCCTCCTGGAAAAGACTTTGCTTCCTTCTCACCCTTTGCTGTGCCCCATTTCCCTGGATTCAAAGTTCTAACTTCTTTCAGGTTTTGCAATATTATAGACTTTTGGGACCCAAACATTCAGAACTGTAGCATATATGAGGATGAGTTTGCATGTGGATACTCAGAACTCAATATTGCAGCATCAATTAGTGATGTCGATGATCAAACTACCTTAATTGGTCAAATCCCACAGGCAGATTTCATATCACATTGACTTACTTCTAACCTGTTTTCACTAGGGACAATTACACGTTCCTCCGCAAGTCAGAAAGTGTTGAATAATCAAGAAATGGTTCTGTGGTCGTGTTTGCACTGAGCAGCCACAGAGAGAAAATCACTCCACTGCATCCTTCTCAGTCATGTTCTGGATTCCTTGTGTCCTGCATTGCCCTGCCAAACATCCAGTTTGACTTGGCTTCAAAATATTTGAATTGGCAAGGTGGTCAGCTGACCGGCCAGCTGACTACCTCTTTCTCTCTCCCCATCATGACTGTAAAGTTCAGGGTGTCTAAATACTTTAAAAATGTAGAATCAACATGTTTATTGATATGATGCCTTTCCATAAAAAAATATGCTCAAAGCACTGTACAATAGCAGTGGGAGCACAATGCATAGCAAAGATCAACAATCCTGATAACAATTCCATAACAAAAATAATATGCAACAATACGTAAGAAATACAACATCAGTGCAGTGACAAATTCGTACAGAACAATAATATATAATATAATAATGCATACATTGAAAACAGACCATTCAGTAGATGCTAGAATGAAAAAGAATCATACTGAGAAGCTAGATATCAATTTGTGACCCCTATGCAGTAGTAGTAGTAGTAGTAGTAGTAGTAGTAGTAGTAATAATAATAATAATAATAATAATAATAATAATAATAATAATAATAATAATTTATTTATACTCCGCCCTCCCCAGCCAAGACCGGGCTCAGGGCGGCTTAGTGAAAGACAATAGCAGAAGTTTCATATGTAAAGACAAAAGTTAGTGTGAGTTTCCTTAGGCAGCTGGAAAGAACACAAGGAATCCAGAAAGTGAGAGTTGGCAAGAACTGCAGAAGAGGCAGAGATGAGAAGGTCAGGAAGAGGATGTCTCTAATGGGCTTGAGTTTTCTTGGATCTTTCTACTGCAGGCCAGGAGATGGTGTGGCGTTTTCCTTTTGCTTGTATGAGGTCGGGGGGGGGGGGGGAATCACTTTGTTTTATTTGTAGTACAGTTGTACCTTGGAAGTGGAACAGAATCCATTCCGGAAGTCCATTTGACTTCCAAAGCGTTCAGCTTCCAAAGTGCATCTTTTGATTGGCTGCAGGAGCATCCTGCAGCTAATTGGAAGCCACGGCGGACGTTCGGCTTCTGAAAATCATTCGAAAACCAGAACAATCACTTCCGGGTTTCAATCATTTGGGATCCGAAATGTTCGAGTTCAAAGGTGTTTGGCTTCTGAGGTTCCACTGTATTCTGTGTTACAAATGCATAAGAATATTTGACCAGTTGATGACGTCTTTAACTGTAAAATAACCAGCCCTTAACTACAGTGGCTGCCAGTCCTGCTTGAGTGTTTGCCTGGCCTTGACTAGTTTTCATGCTTTTCTAACATGCTATATAGCATAATCTCAACATTTTTCTTCTAATTGCAGGGGCATTTTCATAGAAGGCCTTTCCTGTGTATTAGATGGAGTGTTTGGCACTGGGAATGGATCCACTTCCTCTAGCCCCAACATCGGAGTCTTGGGGATTACGAAGGTACATATCTGTTCAAATAAGCTTGAGATTTATCGCGGTGGGAGCTTCCCCTGCACATGCCTAGTGAAGAGAGAGGGACTTGCTCAAGAGCAGAGTTCAGTTAAAGTTGTACATAGAAAACACAGTCTGATTGCTGTGGCGTTGTTATTATTATTTTAAAAATGCACCCTCTTGCAGTCAGAGTACTTAAAGATCAGTGAACTTGAGATGTTTCACGTGTCACTGCACGAAAAAGCTGGACTCAACTCTCCATTATCATTTGCAAATATGAAATGGGATGGTTGTTCCCACTTAAAACCTTTTCAACTCTGGCTCCGGCCAGGTGGAACGCTCTGCCTCATGAGACCAGGGCCCTGCAGGATCTGATTTCTTTCCGCAGGGCCTGTAAGACAGAGTTGTTCCGCCTGGCCTTTGGCTTGGAGCCAATTTGATTCCCTCCCTCTCTTTCTTTTTTCTTTTCCTTTCTCCTCCTGCGATGAGGCTACATTTTAATATTTTAATGCTTCAATATTTTAATGTTGTATTTTAATTTTGTTTTTAAGTTGTAATCATTCAACTTGTTTTTATTATTGCTTGTAAGCCGCTCTGAGCCCGGCCTTGGCTGGGGAGGGCGGGGTATAAATAAAAATTATTATTATTATTATTATTATTATTATTATTATTATTATTATTTAAGTGGAATGCTGGGGTGTGGTGAGTTAAAACGCTATAAAAGTCACATGTGAAACCCCTTTGGGATCTAACAAGTGCCAACACCAATGATATTGTGACACTTGTTAAAATTGTATTCTTCTTGTATATTGTATTTTAGTCTATTAAAAATCACACTCCTTTTGTGTGCGAAGCGATACATAAATTCAATAAATCTAATGTAATCTAAATAGTTTCTGATGTTTAGTTCCAGTAATATTATTAAATTATGTGTATCAACTGCACTTTAGTTTGATTTGTATGAAGATGTCATTGTTTTAATAGTCTTGTTAGACATTGCCTTGAAACTCACCATAGTAGGTAGTACATAAATACTTTTATAAATGAAATAAATAAGCTGTGTATATGCATACAGTTTAATATCCTTGAGGAATGGTTTGCGGGGAATGGAGGTGGTGGTTTCAGCATCTCCTCCCTCCACCCCACATCTTGTGCTGCAAGTTGTACTTCCATCCAGCATGTTTTATACATGATGGGGACAGGTGCTTAAAGACACAATATTTCTAGAGTCATGTGTAGCTTGGCCCTTAAATCTTTTTTTTTTATCATCAGTGATTTGCTTGTGAAATCTGAATATGAACATCGCCATCTACTGGATGCAATTTTTTTTAGGCAGGGAGGGCGAGGTTTCTAACAAAAATACAGTGGTACCTTAAGTTACATATGCTTCAGGTTACAAACTCTGCTAACTTTGAAGAGTTACCTCAAGTTGATAACTTTGCCGCAGGATGATGAGAACAGAAATCATGTGCTGGCGTCACAGCGGCAGCAAGAGGCCCCATTAGCGAAAGCACACCTCTAGTTAAGAACAGTTTCAGGTTAAGAATGGACCTCCGGAACGAATTAAGTTCGTAACTAGAGGTACCACTGTACATGGAAGTGCAGTAGTGGGTTGGCCCCATTTCCATAGCCTAATATTGGCTGTCTGCAGTTATCTAGGGACCTGTCACATCTGTTTTACCTTGATCTCGTCATTTCCAGTCATGGATTAAATAATTTCTGAACATGGTACAAGCAAATGTTACAAAGGCACTTTATGTATTACGTGTTTACTTCATAAAATGCATACACTGAAAGTGGTTTACAGTTAAAACATACAAAAATATTAAAATACTAAAACTGATGAGAATTCACATCAACTTTCTGAGCTTGTCTAAACAATAGCATTTTTAGCAGGCATAAGAAAAGAATACAGTGAAGGCACCCGCTTGATATCAGTAGGCAGAGAATTCCAAAGTGTAGGTGCTGCCACTTTATACATCCCCTTAGGGCAAAATGTCTGTTTATGGGATTGTAGTAGAAATAAAGGCTGTTTAAGGAAAATAGCATGGGAAATGTTTTCAAAGAGGTATGTTCTGCCAGTGCAGCTTGCCTTTGTTCGTAGTCTTTTTCATTGTATAGATAGCACTAAATAACGCAATGGGAAAGTGTGGTGGAAGAGACCTTTGCCCACACACAGAGTGTGACTCAAGTCAAGTGAATGTTGATTGTCACATGGACTCTGCTGCTTGTGTGTTAAACTGTCAGCGCAAAAACTTCGCAAGGAATTGATTTGTGCTTCTCCTGAGAAGCTTTGTTTTGTGCAAAGCATCGCTTTTGTTCAGTTGAGCTCTTCAAAGAGTGTAGCCCCAAGCAATGGAAATGTCTCTGTGTTATGTAACTCTACAAAAATAGTCTTTTTGAACTAAAATGCCCCAAAGCACGAATCTGTATTGCCAGGTCTCACATTCAGCTGATGTGGAATGTATCTAGTGGCTTTATCAGTTTGCTTCCATTGATAAATACTGGGAACACATGATAACATACTGGCCTGCAGTATCATCCTGTCAAGTGATCACATGATAACTGTGGCCATAGGGAATCGGCCTGTAGAGTGTTTGAAAAATAAAAATAAAAAGTTTTAAACTTGCTGGGGTTGTGGAGCAAGGAAAAAGCCGAGGTCAGGCAGTTTTCACCAAACTAGCAGGAGATGGTGAGGTTTAGTTGGGATATCCATCTAATAACAGAGGCTTTTAATTCTCTGTGCCACTGAGTCCCTAATCTGTTTCCTCTGCAGCTGTTGTTGCAGCTACCCCTAGTCCTTCCCCTTCACTGCAGTCCCCGAATTGACTCAGAGAAATTGTTCTGTGGCTGGCAGTGCAATGCTCCAGTAATTAAAAAAGGCCCACCTGCATATTGATACACAGATCTCACCAAACACCCTCCCCATTGAGGAGGATCCTTCTTGTCCTTCAGCAGAGAGCCATCACGAACAAGTGAGCCATCAAGTGAGGAAATGGAATATTGCATTTAAATCAGCTAAAGATTCTATATTTTTTCCAGAGCTGCTGAACTACAGCAGCCGTCAGCCCTAGCAAGCACAGCCACTGACTGATGAGTGTTGTAGTTTGCCCGCATCTGGAGGGCTAAAAGTTTCCCATGTCAGTTTTACAACTTTGTGATGAAATCACAAGTTGTCATCATGAACAAGACAGTGGAACAGTCTCCCTCGGGCGCTTGTGGACGCTCCTTCCTTGGAAGTTTTTAAGCCATCTGTCCTGGATGCGTTAGCTGAGATTCCTGCATCCCAGGGGGTTGGACTAGATGACTCTTGGGTCCCTTCCAACTCTATGATTCTAAGAGCAACTGCCAGAAATATTGTAATTTATCTCCCTTTTTGTTGTGTGTTCCGTAGGTTGGAAGTCGGCGAGTGATTCAGTACGGGGCAGCGTTCATGTTGTTGCTTGGAATGGTTGGCAAGTTCAGCGCCCTCTTTGCATCCCTCCCTGACCCAGTGCTTGGCGCTCTCTTCTGCACTCTCTTTGGTATTTGAATTTCCCTCCTTATATTTTTGCCTGTTAGAAATGAGCTCTGTGCACAGCCATGTCAGCTGCCACTTCTCCAGCTGTCAGCCGAGTCTCCTGTCTTTTCTCATGGACTTGCTTGGGAGAAGTGCCTTCCAGATGCTCACTTTGATGTCTGGTGATGCTGCTTCAGGGTACAACCCACCTGTTTGCATGAGCTGAAAGGGTCACAACCTTAGTAGACTGGCACACATCTCCCCCATTGTTTGTTAGGCTGCTGAGTAATGCTGTGCAGTTTTACAGAAAGAACTGGTGGCTGTGGTCTCCTTCCACAATTGGAGGCAGCAGTGCTTCTGAATACCAGTTGCGTGTTGAGACCCCGCAGCCAGCCCCTCGTTGGAAATAACTCACATAAGGACACGGATATTAGGTTTACGTTATTGGGCAAATTTTGGCCACAACTTTATTGAAATTAAAGAATGTGAGCGGTACTGGCTTAGGCATTGATTGGACCTGGCTATATCTGACTCCTGCCCATTATGCAGGAAGTCCCAGTAAGGGTAAGTCACCGGTAGGGGTAGCCCTGTCGATGCGAACCAACTCAAGCTCCCTCTGGTGTTCCCGTCGGGGTCGTGTCAAGGCCTTAGCCCCCAGTTGGGCTTCAGACTAGATCAACCCCCCTCCCCCCCCGATTCCTTTAACGGAATACCGGTGATGGCCACACCTCCCCTCCCCCACACAAGGTCAAACAATGCCTAACTGCAACCCTAACAAAGTTGTGACGATTGCTACGAGGTAGGTGAAAACCAAGTGGCCAGTGCCCATTTGCCAGGTGGAAAAATTCCTACCAGGCCCCTCGGACAACCAAGGCGACCAACCGAAGTCCATAGCAAGGCCATTGCCTAACCTGCAAAATAGGGGGGGGGGCGGGTGATTGAGGAAGCGAGCCAAAGAGGAAGTCCTCTGGCTCGCTCCTCCAATTTAAACGGCCCCGGCCAGCGGGTTGGCTGACCGGGCTCTGACGTGGCCAGGATCCCCCAGGCAACAGGGGACAGAGTCCCCCGCCCCCGGTGGGGAGTGGGTGGCCACGTGGTCCACCACAACTCCTCCCCACTGGGAAGTGGAGCAGATTTGCTGGAAATAGTAGGAAGGGAGAGGACTGCCCTTGTACTAAGGTCCTGTGTGCGGGTTTCCCACAGGCAGCTGGTTGGCCACTGTGAGAACAGGATGCTGGACTATAAAGGCCATTGCCCTGTTCTAGCAGGCTCTTCTTATATTCTTAAAACGTAATGTTATTTATGTATCGGCTTGGTACACATCACCGCAGACTCCCAAGGCCAGGCATGAAACATAATAAATCAATCCCCCCCCCCTTTTTTTTTGTATGCCACCTTTCCAAAGTTAAGACCATCTTTACACAACGACAAACATAAGAAAAGTAGTCATAAACAATAAGCAAAACACCACAAATGCACAACCAAATCCAACAATTTCAACATAAACCATAAAGATAAAAAAATGTAACAGCAACAACTCCAGCAATCCCCCCTGAAAAATGCCCCAGCCCAACATAAGTCTTCAAACTATCAATGTATATTTATGCATCCTTAAGTGAACATACATCTCTTACCTTCTGCAAAAATGGAGGTTGTTTTTGCTTTTTAATGGAAGGGAAATACTGGTGGTCTGTGTAGTATTTCACATTGCATACTGTAGAGGCTAAAATCCTGTCCTGTTTTTTCTTGTTCAGGGATGATTACTGCAGTCGGACTGTCTAACCTGCAGTTCATAGATTTAAACTCTTCTCGGAACCTTTTTGTGCTTGGATTTTCTATCTTCTTTGGACTGGTCCTTCCAAGTTACCTCCGACAAAATCCACTTGTCACAGGTACAAAATTTCCCCTTTTCTTATTCTACTACATGTATTAAAATAAGCTTATGCTGAAACATCTTGTTCTGAACAAAAATGCATTTACACAACCCATGTGGAAATGGATTTTGTAAACATTTCAGCCTGTACTGTCAGCTGTGGCTGCAATTGTTAATCAGTCAGCTGGTATAATTACTTAAAGCTTTAATTGCAGACTAAGATTTGGTTCGCCAGCCGTACTCAATGTTCTTGAAGGCTTCATAGGGCAGCCCTGAAAGAGACTTTGGTCCCTTTCCCCATGGTTAATAAAAATATCTCTTAAACATGGATCCTCCACAATTCTAAGAAGCTTTTTCAAGCTTTTTGAATCTGGTAAGAGAGCTTTGTGGTATCTACTGTAAATTACTTTGCACTCAAGTGAAATGCCCAGGATCTTGATAAAGACACATTTATTTTAGTTAAAAAGAAACAAAAAAAAACTGTAATTACTTAATTAGCCAACTGGTTGTAAGTCCCTGTTAACTGAATAAAAAATCGGTTGACCAGCACTACTGCCTGTTTGTAGAAGCCCACTTCTGGGAGCGAGGACCCATCTGCATTTTAGGCCCTTTTACAAGATAGATCTTTCCGCAGATTAATTGGGGAACATACTGTTGATAGATGCACAATGCTTTTTCTGCTTATTATTATTTGTTAAATTTATATCCTACCCTTCCTTCTGAAGGAGCCCAGATCCACAATTGGGGGGGGGGCATTCTAGAGCAGTTTAAACATTATAAAAACAGTGACAGTTAATAACACCTGAAAGCGGTTACGGTTAAACATTATTCCATCCAGTGATGTCAGGGATGCCAGGGACAGTATCCCTCAGCCATGAAATGCCTGGGTAAACAGGAATGTTTTCAAATTCTTCCTGAAAGTTAATAGTGGGAGCAGAAGCACCTCACTAGGGAGGGTGTTCCATAAACTGGGGACCACCACTGATGGCAAGGGCGAACAAGTTAAGAGCTGGGAGTCTGTTAGGTATGTTTAGCCAGGAGAAGAGACTATCATATAGGAAAAGGAGCAGATTCTTTTTCTCTTGTTCCAAAGGATTGAAACAACAGGTTCAAATCAAAGATGATTTAGACTTGGATGATGCATGCTTCTTTGACAGTGTAAGAGGTGGTGATCAAGCAGAGGCTGTAGTAGTAAATTTACTGCAGTAGGTGGGACTAAATTTCTTTTTGAGGTGCCTTGCAGTTCCATGGTTCCATGAACCCAGCTTACACTGAGTCAGGCCATTGGTCCATCCAGCCCAGTACTGCCTACTCTTAACTGGCAGCAGTTTTCCAAGATGTCAGGCAGAGACCCTACTGCTACTTGCTACCTGATTCTGGACCTAGACCTGTCTGCATCCAAGGCCTGTGCTCTACCAATGAACTATAGCCCTTTCCTAGTAGGAGGGGAAATTGCCTCCCAACTGACTTTTGAGTAGTGCTGTCCATTGTGTCCATGTGAGGGACAGGGTGGGTGGAATAGCAATATATATTGTTTTAGTTCTATTATTACTTAATTACTTTTGAATGATTGTCTTTTATATGTTTTTAGCTTTTTGTATTTTATCTGAGTCATTTTAATTTGTGCAAGTTTCCTTGAGTCCCCGGTATGATGATGATGATGATGATGATGATAAATATAAATATATGAGCATTGCTAAGCAATCCACATCACCAGGTGTTTGTGCTGTGTGGACAGTGTGACTTTGGCTCCTGAAATTGTGTGTATGAATATGGCGGCTCTTCAGATTTTGCTCTAAGTCTCTCCCTCCCCTTTCTGTTCTTGTAGGAATAGCCAGCATTGATCAAGTGTTAAATGTTCTTCTCACTACAGCCATGTTCGTTGGGGGTTGTGTAGCATTTATTTTAGACAACACCATTCCAGGTGAGTAGTGCAACAGGCTGCCTTTCCCCACTGTTTCCCTCCCCTGCTTTCCAGTTGAAGACACGGGTGCTGCTTGAGGCTGAAAATGCGCAGCACAGCCACAGGTTGACACAGAACACAATCCAACAGTGCAAATGGTGTGCTCTTAGGGAATCCTCATTCATTTCTGTGTGGCTCATGGGTTTGTAGGTCCCCTTCTACTGCCTTGAGGCAGCTGGAGCCCCTGTGCACAACTGCACAAGTATCACTTTCCAGGTATCCCACTCAGTGCTCAGGCTGATGGAGTGGGGCCAGCTTTCCTGTGAAAGGGGCTTAGAAGCACATCAGAAGAGCCTGCTGGATCCGGCCAATGGCCCCTCTAGGCCAGCATCCTGTTCTCACAGTGGCCAACCAGATGCCCTGATGCAGGCATGTCCAAAGTCCATTTCGGGGGCCTAATTGGTTTAATCCGGCCCCTGCGGCAGTTTATTTCCTGGCATAAAATCCTAAAAAACCCTCAACAACTTCAATCCTAAGAAAAGTTCAACAACTTTGGTCGGCCCTTAGGTTGGCCCTCACAGTCCTTCACTTCATCAAATCTGGCCACCACTGCATGGGGAGCCCACAAGCAGGCTCTGAGCACAAAAGCACCCTTCTCTCCTTTGGTTTCTAGCAACAGGGGAGCATTGGTTCCTCCAACGGGAGAGGAAGAGCACAGCCATCAGGGCTATCAGTCACTGATGACCCTCTCCTCCATCAATTTGTCTACTCTTTTAAAGCCATCTAGGTTGGTGGCCATATCTGTCTCCTGCAGGAGAGACGCAGGCGGCTCTGTGGTCTAAACCCCTGAGCCTCTTGGGCTCGCTGATTGGAAGGTCGGGGGTTCGAATCCACACAACGGTAGTGAGCTCCCGTTGCTCTGTCCCAGCTTTTGCCAACCTAGCAGTTCGAAAGCACACCAGTGCAAGTAGATAAATAGTTACCACTGTGATGGGAAGGTAAACGACATTTCCATGCGCTCTGGCTTTCATCATGGTGTCCCGTTGTGCCAGAAGCGGTTACTCACAGCCCAGAAAGTTGTCTGTGGACAAACGCCGGCTCCCTCGGCCTGAAAGCAAGATGAGCGCCGCAACCCCATAGTCGCCTTTGACTGGACTTAACCATCCAGGGGTCCTTTACCTTTACCTGCGGGAACAAGTTCCATAGTTTAACTCTGTGTTGCATGAAGGAGGACTTTCTTTGCTCTGTCCTGAATCTTGCAGCATGCAGTTTCATTGGGTGTCCATGAATCCCAGTGTTATTAGAGAGGGGCTTATGTCTCCAATGTTCAGCTCTTGATGCAGCTCTCTCCCTATCCTTTTGATACCCAGGAAGCCCCGAAGAAAGAGGAATCCAGAAATGGAAGAAAGGAGTGTGCAAAGGCAGCAAATCCATCGATGGCATGGAAACTTATGACTTGCCTTTTGGCATGGAATTTGTGAGGAAGTACAAATGCTTCCGCTTTTTACCCATCAGCCCCACCTTCATGGGCTACACATGGAAAGGCTTCAGGCAAAACAGTAGCTGCCAGAGCACAGAGGAGGAGGACTCGGAGGCCACTGTATAGCCCCTGCAGCTGCAGCCCCTGTCGACCAGCTGCAGTGACAGACACCTCTGCAGTTCCTTGCTGACCTTGTTTTGTTTTATGTTTTTTGTATTTCTGCATTTTGAATTCTGGAACCAGAGCCGAAACAGATTAAAAAAAATAGCTTTCCTATTGTGGACAGTGATAGCTATCTATAACGTCTCTCTATAATTACGTTGTGCTTTTTGTTTTGTTTTTAAGAAGTACTGTTAGAATTGCTTTTGCTGATTTTGGCGGGGCAACTACTGTTCAACGTTTAATCCAGATCCAAAATTGGTAAATATTGTAAACACGGCGCTTAAGCAGGCTGTGTCTTTCCCATTTTATAGCTGATACATTCCATTTTTTTATTTAACTCTCATAAGCCCCCAGTCATTTGTTGGCATTATTCTGGCAAATTATACCAAAGTGTTCCATACTAGACAGTGTTTTCAAAGCTTCCCAGCATTGTGTATTGGATGTACCGACAAGTGGTGCCTTTGCACAAGCTTCTGTTCCTAAGAAAGTGACATGGCTCTGGGGTGCTTAACGAGTCCTAGCTGAGCACCTTTTGTGGACAGGGTTGACTGGGGCTTTGCCTCTGGCTGTCGTCAAATTGCACATCCCTGAACCTGACAGATTGCCTAAGCAGCTCACTGTCTTGCATCCCTTCAGGCCAGTCTTTTAAAAGTGATATTTATTAAGCAGCCAAATTCACTACTTCTCAATGGAGAACGGAACTATCTAGTTATCTCTGGATTTGTACTGACCTGCTTCATGCAGTTCTGCCTGTCCCAGAAACAGCCTTCAGTTAATGTTGCCTTTGTGTTTTCCTCCCTTTCTGAGCTTAACATGGGACCTGCTTTTAAAAGAAGAGAGACTGTGTGTGCATCACTGTCCACAGGGTGGTTTAACGGGTATCGGGGGCCCACTGTGGGTGCCATTCAGACTCTTGATTTTTTTCTTCTACTAGTCTTGGCTCTGACATTACATAGCTGTTAATGCTCATCATGCATTTATAATTGTAAAAAAAATTATTCCTGTGTAATGTTCTTACTGTTGCAGATTAGTTTTTAGACATCAGCATTTTGTTCCTTTCTTATTGTCACCCCCCCACCCCCCGATGTGGCCCAAAAGGCATTTTTGAAGCTGTGGAAAGATTTGTTAGAGAGGCATTAGGGTAAGTCTTCTCTCAAAGCCTGTACTCTCAAAGTCGGTGTGATCTAAAGTGCTCCTGTTTTGTATCTCTATTTCTTTTTTGGTTCCCAACACAGGTACTGTACATTTGTTGCCAGTTTCTTGAGCATGAGAGGCATAAAGCCACTCTTGTTGATTACTGAGGCTATTAGGGTTTGAGAAAGGTGTAAGGAGTGTTGATGTATCAGTATTGAATGGTGGGGAAGGGAAGGCAATCAGCAGATGGTGGGTGTTTCCCACCATTTCAGTGACATTTTCATTGTATAGCTTTTCACATCAGGGTTATATCCCCTCTCTCATCTTTCTTCAGAGACCTTGCAGCAGTTTGCTGTCTTGGATTCAAACCAGGTATCACGAAAACCAGCCCAAAAAGTAGCTGCTTTTAAATTTTTTAAAAAGGTTAAATCGGGGCTGTTGCATGAGCTTCAGAAACTAAGGCCACAACCCTGTGCATACTCACCTAGGATTAAGCTCCACTGGGCGCAGTGGGACTTCTGAGTAAAAGCACAGGGGCAGCATGTTTGCTTTCCACCTTTATTTTATGAGCAACCAAAGAAAAGGTGGGTGGAAAGGAACCGCCCCCCTATAGGTGGCTTATAATAATGCAAAATGCCAAAGCCAAGATTTTCCGCACACATTAGAGCAGCCTTCGCCAACTTGGCGCCCTCCAGATATTTTGTGCTACAATCCCCTTCCGCCCCAGCCAGACTGGCCATATGGGAATTGCAGTCCAAAATCTAGAGGACACCAGGTTGTCGAAGGCTGCATTAGAGAAGCAAATGTTGTGTATTCATAACATTGTCAGAATTTAGTATATCCTTGTTTGGGTCATTTTTGTTTTCTAAGGTGCCGGTTGTTTGTTTATAGCAGAACTGAAGATGTCACTGAATGTGATGCACTACTGTAATAACACTCTTCCACAGCTTCCCCTTTTGCTTCAGTAAAGGAGTAGATCTCCAATAGATTGGGCCCAGCGCAGTAAATAAGAAAGATGGGCTGTTACATGTGCCCTGCTACCAGCTGTGTGGCTACAGCTGTCTTGAGTAGCTTTCATATTCTGCTAACAACTGCGGCAAGGTAAGCACCCAACTTCTTCAGTAGCCGCTTGACACATGCAGCTAAGAGCTAGTCCATATATCACACAGAAGGAAAAGAGGTGTTAAAGTGATCCATCCTTCTTGTCTCACTTCTGAGGTGCAAATGACGTGAGTTTTTAAAATGCCCTCCTGGGATATAGATCTATGGAATGAAATGTTTCCAGAGTCTTGCAGTGTTTACAGGTGCAGTCCGCTTTACTCTGCGCCCCCATATATATATATATTCTGAGAGAGACGAGGCAGGTTCACTTTGAAAGGCAAAGTGGTTAAAGCGAAGGCCGTGGCGGGTTTTCTCTTGCAGAAGCAACCACAAGAGGGCATTGCAATTGCTGCTGCTTTTAGAAAAGATTTTTGACAGCCTGGATGCAGAGCATCCAGAAGGGTCAGGTGCTTTTGCAGTTGTGGCAAGAATACTTTGTTGTCCTGAGAAGAAAGCATGCTTTTAACTTTGGAGAGAATTTTGAGAGTCCAAGATAGGAAAGTGTAGTGAGATAGCAGGTCTTGGGTATCATTAAGAGCAGGAGATGGGAGTCAAGCACCATTAAAGCCAAAGAGCACAGCAGTGTTCTTTCACAGCTCCCATTAATTTCAGTGATGTTGGACACATGAATGGCAGATGGCACCCTGTGTTAATTAGTGGGAAGAACCATAATCTGCGCCTTGTCCAACTCGGGGATCAAAATGGCTTAGGGCTGTATTCCTAAGAGAGAATTCAGAAAACTCATTTTTCTGGATAACCTCCAAGGCCTGTGAATTTCAATCAAGGGGAGGTATTTGATGTACCTCTTGTTAACTTTTCAAAGTATTGTATGAACTTCAGCTAGCAGACATTGGGCTCCAACCGTATATATGCTGTGTTTGGAGTAGATCCCAGTATTGTGTGAGAGCAAAGAACGGTTAGCTCCTTACATGTATCCTAGCTGGAAGGAAGTCAGAACAAGGTAGTGATGCTTTGAATTGTGTGCTTATTGTAGCCTCCTGTCTTTCTGCTATAAAACAATGCTGCCCAGACAGATCACCTTATGAGAGAGGTTGGGGGAAATCACTGACAAATTTCGGTTAAAAGAAATAAATATTCATGACTAAACCATCACTGTCATGTCAAAGATCTAGAAACGTATATTGAAAGCAAAACAATTTCTGAGCTTTTGTATTTAAAATAAAAACCTATGTTAATTTTTTTTAATTAACTACTCTGGCTACGATTTATGAATGTGTCTTATAAAATTATGCCTCTTGAATTTATATTTAATGGTTAATTTTATCTGTGATTGAAAAAAAAAGTATTAATCAGAATAAGATGCATCAGGGAAGGAGTTTTTAAATTTACACAGTCAATTTGTCTTAACATCCTTTAATACTAACTTTCAATATGGCAACTTTGTACATGAATATTGCAGTATTCTATTTCCATAGACTTAAAAAAACCACACCCAACGAGTAACATTTCCACCCAGGATAAAAATTGTCACAGGTTTCCTGGGCGGGAGTGATATGATTGTCATGACAATGTCATGTGATAGAATTTCTTCATTGACGAATTGCTAGTGATTGTTTATACTTTATTTACCCATGCTTATGTCCTTTAAGTAAAAACAGAGAGGAGTTATTGATCACCTCTCTCTTGAAAACATTGGTACCGGTAACAGCATTGCTTGTGTACTAGCAATGGAACATGTTGAGCCCAGAGCAGTCCAACCATGAGACGAGATGCATGGCCATCTGACAGAGTAGCTTTTGATTCTGACTCCTGTTCAGCAGGTGACACTGTGGGAGGCATCCACACCCTTGCTCCCGGGGGAACAATCCACAGGGACGTTCTCCTACTTCCTTGAAGCGAACAGGGGTTAACTGTGCTTTCCCCCTGCTGCTGTTCGTTTCCATGAGGCTTGTGAAGGAGAACTTTGCTGCGTTAATTACTTTGTATATGTTTGGAGTCAGGAGGTTGAAAACGCCTTTTGGATTTTCTGCCTCAAACACCAAAATGTCTCTGGCCGGCTCTGGTTGAGAATTAGAAAGAGATGCTAATCAGATGCAAAGATTAAGCAATCAGACCAAAACATGTCAACCTCTCACTGATGGCACAGTTAGGCTCTAGCCTTCTATCATCTATGAAGTGCCAAATTCTGATGGCATGCATAACTTCAGGCTTCTTCCCATGTTATGGTTAAGGACAAGGAGCGTCCTTAGAGCCACTCGCCCTCTCTGTTTTTCACCTTGGTGCCTCCTTGCTTTCAGCCCAATCCCAGCCATGAACTCTGCAGGTAGGGTTCCTAAAACGATTCCTGTAGGAGTCGATGGGAGGAATTGGGGAGAGCCTAATGTTTCAGGAGCTGATGGTTTAAAGCCATTGGCTAGCCTGAGCCTACTTCACTGGCTGAAGTATGTTTTCCACATATATCAAGGTGCTCCAAGGATGCAGCTGCCTCTCTATTTGGCTGCTTTTGCCTCCCAGAAAGAAGAATAACCCAGCCTAGTGAAGGTGTTTGTGGGAAGGCGTATGATAAGGCTGCTTGTACACTCTTGGGGTTTCGATAGGCCCAAATTCAAAACGGGCCATCTGGTTCTCGACTGCCGTTCCCTTCCCTTTTGTTAGATTGCAAGGGGCAGAGCCTCAAAGGTGACTCCCATCCCACTTTCCCCTTTGCTCAGTGCCCAGAAGCAGCCTCCTTTCCCTTTACACCATAAAGTGGAGAAGCAGCCCTGTGCCATCGGACCTGTGCCTGCATTCCAAAGTGACGACGCAACTCATATCTCAATATGCATGACAGACCAGCACAAAATGGCCTCTCTCTCCCCCCCCCCCTTCTCCAGTGGCCTTCTTGAACCAAAAAATAACCAACCTTTCACCACCAGAAGGCGGCGGCGTTGGGAGCAAGATACACTCACCATTTGTATTTTGTATGGTTTTCTTTTGCATGGTGCATGGTGCATATATAGAGTTTCTCACTCAAAACAGTTTCTTAACCTGCCTGGATGGAGGAGAGCAGACTGCTGGGGCTTCCCATTTTGTAGTGGTAGATCCTTTCCCATCTGTGCTGTGAGGCGGCCACGTGCTCACCAGTATTCAGCTTCTGCCCATTAGTCTCTATAACCGTTATAGTGCTGGGCTGCTTTAAGTATTGAGAATTCACCTTGAGTGGCATCAAAAACATTCCTGTCTGGTTATAATTTGCTTGTGGCTGTGATTAGTCATCAGTACATATTTGATAGCAGAGAATTCCCTTGTCTATTGCCTGACATCTTTCCAAGTGAACCATCTTGCTGTCAATCCAAACTCTAGTGCATCTTCTTTTTCTCCTCTTGGGTCTGTTCATAATAACAACTTTTGATGTAACAAACTCTTTTGACTGTTTTTTAGACAGTGGGGATAAATAATAATATTCTTTTTCCCATGAGTTTTTTTTTGTGAATGACTTTTGACTGCACAATCTCATGTTACAAACCAAGTTGGGTTTTTCCTCTGAGATGTGTAATTCTTTTATTGAGATTTTTATGAATTTTGTTGTGTTTTGTTGGGATATTTTTTTCTAACATTGCTTTATTAAACGTTGAAATATTTAAGAAATATGTAATATTTGGACCAGATGTTGTGAATAATAGTAGATAAATACTATTTTATTCTGTATTTTTAAAAGCTGTTCAGTATAAATAAAAGTTGACTTAGATGCAACTTTGCAACTGGACTGTCGTGGTCATTCTTCTGAGACAGAAGAACCAACATTAAGATGAACAGATGGCCAGCTCACGCCAAATGCTTGTTTAATAAGATGTAGTTGATGCCCAGAGACAGAGAGCTCTTTCTGTCTCTGCGCTACACTAGCAAACTCAACAGGTTCTCCTCCTTACAGGTACTGTAGACTGCAGTACCTTGGAGAGCTACATCAGGAAAAGCCGGAAACTGGGTTTGCCTCTCTGTAACCCTTCAGTCCCCTTCTGAGTAATAACCTGGAGCTTTTTAACTTCAGTTTTCCCCCAGCATGGTGCATATCAATTTGATTAATGCAATTGATTCTTGCAGTCCATGCACTTAGGACTTCAACCAGGGGCCCCTACAGAACGAAGATGCCACTAGCCTTAAGGTTATTAAGTGCGGAACAAAATGTGTAGCAAAATAATTAAACACAAAGTCAGAGGTTGTCGTCCCTGCAAGCCTCCAGAAAAAAATTAATCCAGAAATTGAACCAGCTTCTTCATCCTATATTGAATGCCTTGCAGAGTAAAACAGTAGCTCACCTTGGTCTTGTACCACTATTTTTGAATATATACAATGCCAAATGCTATTCTTTATATAGCACCACCAGTGTGTGTGTGTGTGATGTTTTACAGGGTTCAAGAGGGCAAGTCCCTGCCCTGATGAGGTGGTGACTGCCAGATATTCTTTAGCTGTGGTTCCTGCACTGCAGGGAGCTGGACAAGATGACCCCTGGATTAAGGGTTTTCCAGAGTAACTTGCTACCACTTGCTTTACCCCCCCCCCCAAAAAATAATAATCTTGGGGTTGCTGATCTAGTCAAATTAAGGGATGAATGAATTACTGCCTGGTTCCCATAGTCCCAGCCTGTCCCCCCCCCCCACCAGTCATACCAGGGATGATGAAAGGTGCAGTCTGAAAATATCTAGGGGGGCACAGCCCCCACGTCTCTGTCCCAAGTAGTTTCCTGCAATGCCTAATGAGTTGGGTCAGCCCTGGTTGTATTTCAAAGGACAATAAAGTAAAAACTAGTATTTCAAGAGTGATATGTTTGCAGGATGCTGAAACAGGCCTCGAATAGCTTTTTCTGAAACAAAGCCTGTCTGATAATGTTCTCTTCCATTTGGCTTTCTCATTCCAAGTGGGAGGTAGCCCTGCTCCCCACAAAAAAACAAACCTGATGTTAGTCCAGGCACATGCCGTGTGTGAAATATTACCAGGTTCCCTCTCAGGGCTGTCTCCTGAGCGAGCTGGCTCTCTAGAAATAGGTCACAATTTATAAATAGAACTGACTTAACAGTTTCTCCTCCATTCCTGTTAGTCGTTTCACTTCTTTGCCACCAAGGCCCCAACTTATGCAGTAATTAGCGGGTGTGTGTGTGTGTGTGTGTGTGTGTGTGTGTGTGTGTGTGTGTGAATGCTTAGGATCCGTTTTCAAGAGCCACAATAAGTTAGCTATTCCCAGAGGAAATAGTTGGCTCTTTTGTTAATATTATGGGCAACAATACTGGATGCGACTTGCCCAAATTGAGTTCTAATGAATGTTTAATGTGACAAGAAGGCCAAACTAATGGCAATAAGAAAACAGCCCTTTGTGAAGGAAAATAAAACGGAGGGTTTTACTTCCTCGCAATTAGATACTTGATATGGAGGGCAATCAGCACATACATGAATGATTGTGAATACTGCAAATTATTTCAGCTCAGAGGCAGGAGCTTCAAAGGTGTGCAGAATTAATGTCAACGCACCTCTTTTATTGGTGGATAACCTTGGGAAACCTTGTTTTTCTAACTTGGGTTTCCTGAAGTTCATTCTGTGGAAGACTAGCCGTGATTTTAAAAGGGTTCACTAAAGAACAATATGAAAGGATGTTTTGCATGTTTAAGTCTATTAGTGCGAGAGGCTGTGCCAACATCTGTAGCTCCTGCTGTGATTATGAAAAGCAGCATTTTCCTTGTGGCTCCCAAGGTGTGGGACTCCTCTTTCCCCACCAGCACAATAGAGCCCCCCCCTACACTGTCTGTGTCCAGCATCAGATTAAGATGCATGAATCCCCCAGGTTCATAGATCTGGCTGATGTTTTGTTAACCCACTCCTCTTTTAATTAAAGTTGTGAATCCGTGGTTCATCCACGGAGCAACTGCGCTCCTCCACAGTCACCTGGGCACAGGAGGCCAGGTAACAAAGGAGGCAATCAGAATTGTAGAGTTGTGACTCAGGGTCCTCCAACCCCCTGCAATTCAGGAACCACAGCTAAAGAATCCCTGACAGGTGACCATCCAAGGTCTGTTTAGAAACCTCCAGTGAAAGGAGTCTCCTCCACTGTTGAATGCCTCTTAGTGTCGGAAAGGTTTTCCTAATCTTTAGTGGAAATCTCCTTTCTTCTCACTGGAATCCATTGGTTCGGGCCCTCTCAGTCTTCTCAAATGACAAATGGCCATTGGATTCCAATGGCAAGAAAGGAAATTGTGACTCAACATGAGGCAAAATTTTCTGTTGAACATTGGGATGGACTTTCTCGGAATCACAGAATCGGAGAGTCTGGAAGGGACCCCAAGGATCATCCAACCCCCCCATGTGGCGGACTCTCCTTCGTTGTGGGTTTTCAAAGCAGGTGATGATGATGATGATGATGATGATGATGATGATGATGATGATGATGATGATTTATTTATACCCCGCCCATCTGGCTGGGTTTCACCAGCCATTCTGGGTGGCTTCCAACAAAACACTAGAATACAATAACCTATTAAACATTAAAATCTTCCCCTTCCTTCAGATGTCTTCTAAAAGTTTGGTAGTTATTTTTCTCTTTGACATCTGATGGGAGGGCGTTCAACAGGGTGGGTGCCACTATCGAGAAGGCCCTCTGCCTGGTTCCCTGTAACTTGGCTTCTTGCAGTGAGGGAACCGCCAGAATGCCCTCGGCGCTGGACCTCAGTGTCCGGGTAGAACGATGGGGGTGGAGACGCTCCTTCAGGTATACTGGACTGAGGCTGTTTAGGGCTTTAAAGGTCAGCACCAATACTTTGAATTGTGCTCAGAAACGTACTGGGAGCCAATGTAGGTCTTTCAGGACCGGTGTTATATGGTCTCGGCGCTCCCAGTCCCCAGTCTAGCTGCCACATTCTGGATTAATTGCAGTTTCCTGCTCACCTTCAAAGGTAGCCCCACGTAGAGCGCATTGTAGTCCAAGCGAGAGATAACTAGAGCATGCACCACTCTGGCGAGATAAGTCCTTGCTCGGGGATTCTGGAGCTGCAACGCAGGGAGGGGTGGACTAGAAGACCCTTGGGGGTCCCTAACCAACGTGACGGTCCCTTTGGCTGCCCTGGCTTCTCTTGCTCCAAAGGGGGCAGCAGGTTTTTGGAGGTCCGAGGCTAGCAAAACCCTGCCAACCCTGGAGGGACCCCCAGAGGCCGGGATCCCTAGCACCCCTCCAGCCCAGCGAGGGGCGGGCAAGGCTCCGCTCGATAGCATTCTCTGGCCGGGCTCACCCCCCGCAGCCCCCCAGCAGCGGGAGGAGCCTCCAATGAGCCGGCGATTGGCTGGGCGGCGGCGGGGAGGGGGCGCCCGAGAGAGAGGCCGGCCGGCCGGCCGGCGGGGGCGGGGACTCCTCCCCGGCAGCTGCGAGGAGGGGATCCGGGCGGCCGCCGCCGTCGTCTGCTGCCTGCGAGGACGCCCAGCCGCGGAATCGGGGCCGGGGAGGGGCGCTCCCGGTAAGTTGCAGCCGGACCTCGCCTGGTGGAGGGAGGGGGCGCAACAAAGACGCACGCGCACCCCCCCCCCCGGGGGCCCGAAAGACTCTCCGCATCTTCCGACGGCCGGACAGAACAGACCCACGAGGTGCATGGGGGGCGGGCGGGGGGGGGATGCTGCCTGGGGAGACTCGGCCGAGTTTGGAAGGAACCCCCACCCCGGAAGAAGCCCCTTTAGATTCGTGGGCGCCCAACTGGGCGAAGGCGACTGCTCTCCCTGCGCCCTTCTCGGAGTTGGGCGGGACTGGCGGGGGGGGTGTGGAACCCCCAGGAACCCCGCTCCCCACTGCTTATCCCTGATCTATCCGCTCATCCCCAACCGCCTTGCTTCCGAGTAAACCCGTCTGGTGTAGACGGAGAAGAGACCTAGAGATCTGGAGCCCATCCTTCCCGGAGCGGGGCGCGGAGAAGAGGAGGGTCTCCTGCGCAAGCAGCTGTTCAGATGGAGGAATGAATGAATGGGAATTGAGGGGAGGAGCGGGCCCCTTTGTGGCTCCCATTCATTGCGCTAGGTGCTTATGCATGCAGGCAGGATCGGGCCCAGGACGACTTTCTGACACTCTCTGGGAGGAGAGTGTATTAGTGGTTAAGAGGAAACAGTTTGTGCTGCTGTTTCTGGCGCGGGGTGGGACAGGCCAGGACTCCTGGGTTCTCTCTTGAGTGGGGTGAAAGAAGAGGATATTAATTAATTAAGGAAGGCCACCCCAGGGACTGGGAATTTGGGGAGGGGATTCCCTTACTCTAGGTGGGTGACTCCTCCCTCCCCATCGCTTTGTGTCTCTCTGTTCATCCCTCCCCGTGATGGACTGTCGCTGCCTTTGTGGCTGGCTGTACCATCTCTGCCCCCCCCCCCCGGGTAATTTGTTATCTGCCACTGGGACTCAGATTCTCAGCTCCACAGAGGATGAGGAAGTGGGTGGGGGAGGGGAGGGGCGGCTGAAAGAGGAAGAAAGTGGGGCTTGTGAGTTTTGCAAAGTGCTGCACTACGCATAGGGGTGAGTCTGTCTATTCCTGTTAACCATTAGCTTTGGGGGGGGGGTTGGACTTTAGCTGGGTGGAAAGAGAGCTTGCATGTTACTCTTGTTGGTTGTACCCCAGACATGCCTCCTAAATGCACTGGATTGTTAATTTGGGTGTGTTGAGGCTCTTTCCCCTGCACTTAAATCCAATTACATCTGATGAAGTAGGCCTAGTCTCAATAAACGTCTACCAGTTTTTTTGTTAGTGCCAAAAGATTCTTCTCTTGCGATGGACTTCATTTCCATCTACAAACTTTTGCTTTGCTTCTCTTCTGCCTGCCTTTGAGACTCTCTCAAAGTCTTCCTTCCATTTTGCCCAGCTCTAGCAAATAACCTCCAGTATAACATTTAATGTTCAGCAAGATCTCTTCTGGAGCACCACATCTGCATATTTCTTAATCTGCTCTGTCCCTGAAGGATGGGTAATATTCAAAATAATAATATCCAGCTCTGGAATCAATGGCTTCCAAGTGCAGAAGAATCAGTTGCTGGCTGCCCCTTCTTCATTTCTTCCTCCCATACCAAGACTGTGTGAAAGAGGGGTGGAGCACCACATTCTTCCCTGATAGTTCATATGTGGTTTGTTCTCGGTTCTTAACTGATTCTGCAGGCGGCACAAACCAACAGTTCTTCTGTGTTCAGTTTTGGTGGGCAGCATGAACAACATTTAATTCTCTGACTTTTTCTAGTGATCAGGTTGTTTTAGGAGTACTAAACATATGCATTCCTAGCTTCAGCTTTTTTGTGTTCTAAAAGGACCCTAACAATCTTGATAGCTCTGCCATTAAGACTCAGGCCTTCTCAATTTTCATCTTGTCACTAAGCAGTTGGGTCAGAGAAGATGCCATTCAGTGGCAGAACACAAACTTTGCATGTAAAAGTTCCCAGGTTCAGTCCCCAGCAGCTCCAGTAAAGGTAAAGGGACCCCTGACCATTAGGTCCAGTCATGACCGACACTGGGGTTGCGGTGCTCATCTTGCTTTATTGGCCAAGGGAGCCGGCGTACAGCTTCCGGGTCATGTGGCCAGCACGACTAAGCCGCTTCTGGCGAACCAGAGCAGCGCACAGAAACGCCGTTTACCTTCCCGCCGGAGTGGTACCTATTTATCTACTTGCACTTTGACATGCTTTCGAACTGCTAGGTGGGCAGGAGCAGGGACCGAGCAACGGGAGCTCACCCCGTCATGGGGATTCGAACCGCCGACCTTCTGATCGGCAAGTCCTATTCTCTGTGGTTTAACCCACAGTGCCCCCCGCGTCCCCTAGCAGCTCCAGTGGGCCAAACCTAAACAGAACGGAGAGCCCCGCTTTGTTTAACAAGCCCCCCACCCCCAGAGGAGGACTCATGAACCCTGGAAACACACTTGGGTTCAATGTACCCTGATCCACACCTGGGGACCTGCTTTGTACCCTTTCGTGGCTTTGCTGCTCTTGAATTCCATGGCAGGTGGGATAGAAATGTAATGAAATAAGCAAGGAATTGATGCTAAACTAAATTGTGCTACAAAATAAATTATTGCTGAATGCTGAAAATCTAGGAAAAAAGATTTCAGAAGAGTTAAACAGTGTCTGGAAAACCTTAATGAGGCTTAAGTGAACATGCTGCATTAAGCAGAGAGAAGCATTTTTTGTTCCAAGCTGGGCTCGTTTCCTAACTTTTGGAAGGGGAGATACAAAAACCAAATGCTCCAGCTGATTAATTTCCTTATTAGTGTGCCAGAGGGTTCCGAGTAGTAGATTTGCCCATTTGCCTAGCACAAGTGAAAACTAGACCCAGGCAACCAGGCAAGGAAACTGTTTATTTACAAATTAGAAAAGGTTTGCCTTTGCCTTCCGTGCTATTAAAGTGCCCAGAAATTGCAATATATGCATATTTGAGCAGGCAGACTAATAATTAGTTTTGTTGGCTATGAATTCCACTTGGACAGGTGAAATTTATTTGCATAGGTGCACCTGGATGGTGCAGTGGCTTCCAGTGAGAGTTTGTGAGCTCCCACCGGAAGCCGCAGTCGTATGACCCCAGCAGTGGCAATGGGGGTGCCACCCCATGTGGGGTTCTGCAGCCTGAGGCAGCCACTTCAGTCTGCCTTATGGGCTGGCCGGCCAGCCCTGAGGCAGCCAAAAGTCTGGATTCACTTTTTAAGGCTGTGGAGAGCTATAGAACTACTGCGAGCAAGGGAACTGTTAGAAGAGAGGAAACAGGAGAGAGGGGTCCAAGTGGACCCTGGTGCCTGCAGACAAAGAGACCTAATGGATGGGTTAATTGAAACAGAAGGAAGAAAGATCAGTGGGAGAGTGCAGGGTGGGTTTCTAAGCCAAGGATTTGGGATTCTTGGCAGAAGGGTGCAGGGAACTGCAGCTGGCAAGAGGGAAGGCATTGCTTGCGGAGGAAAGTCCAGAGGCAGAGCCAAAGGGGGCGATTTCCAGAACTGTGAGGCTGCAGCACTTCTGACTTTAAGCAAAGAGCCCCAGGGGGAATTAAGCCACCAGGGCAGAAACTGTATCCTTCCTCGAGGGGGGCAGTGTGTTGTTGTGTGCTTAAATTTGGCTAAAAACAACTTTTGAGAGCCATGGGGAAATCTGGCCAAGCCAAAGTATATTCAGTTCCCATTAATTTTAAGCCAAGTCAGCAGCATGCCCGAGTGCCTAAGGCTGCTGCAACAGTAGGAACTTCCCCTGTTGAGCAAAGCAAGACTTGGTTGGCACTTGGCAATGTGGCTTTCCATAAAATGTTGAATCGGAAGTTTCCTATCCCTGTTTGAAGAATAGTATTGGGGTTTCGTGAAATTACATCGTATTTTTATTATTGTGTGCTGCCCTGGGATCCTCTGGATTAAATAAAAGTCACCGTGCAAAATAGGGGGAAATGTGTGCATGACTGATCTCCATAATTTGCCTAAGCTGCAGAAAGTTGTCTCCAGCTGAGATGGAGGCGGTTGCTGAAGGCCACAGGTGGAGAGAGGCCTCTTGTGTTCACATCCTGCTTGCTGGTTTCCCATGGACATCTGGTTGGCCACTGTGAGAACGGGATGCTGGACTAGATGGACCATAAAAAGTGGCAACGTCCAGCCACTTTTGATTGATGGGGTCTGTGTGGAGAGGGTAACAACGTTCAGATTTCTGGGCATTGAATTACAAGAGGATCTGTCCTGGAGTGTCAACACAAGGGGGCTTGTGAAGAAGGCGCAGCAGAGACTGTACTTTTTGAGAATACTAAGGAAAAACCATCTTCCGCAGAAACTGCTGCTTGCCTTCTATCACTGTGCCATTGAGAGCGTGCTCACTTATGGCTTATGTGTGTGGTACGGAAGCTGTACTACCCAGGACAGGATGGGGTTGTGCAGGGTTGTTAAGGCAGCAGAGAGCATTGTTGGCTGCCCACTCTCCACCTTAGAGCAGATTTATGCCACAAGGTGCCATAGGAAGGCACTGGACATAGTAAAAGATCCATCGCATCCTGGTCACTGTCTCTTTGAGCTCTTGCTGTCGGGACGGAGATACAGGACGATGAAGACAAGAACGAGCCGTCTTAAGAACAGCTTCTTCTCCAGAGCGATCTCGGCCCTGAATGGGAAGCCTGGACTTTGAAAGTCATCTAATCTCCCTTGCTGTATTATATTGTATTGTTTAATTAGTGTTTTTATGGAGCAGTCAAGTAATTTCGTTGTCCCCGAAGGGGGCAATGACAATAAAGATATTCTTATTCTTCTTATTCTTATTGGCCGGATCCAGCAGAAGGACTGTTCTTATGTTCTTGCTTGCTCTTTCAGAAGGAAGCCTTGAATTTTATGCAAGATCCGCTGCTGGGGTCTTCCAGCGCTGATATGCTGTTACTTCATTAAGAGTGTGTTAGAGAGACTGGCTTGCTGAGTTGCATCTGGGCTGGTTTTAAGCCCTTGCTGCAGATTGCCACAGACCTCCCAGTCAGAAGCAGCAAAACGTTGGGGGAGGCATGTGGGGGTGGGCTCACCTCAAGGCTTCACTTATCTGAAAGAAGCTGCAGTTCTCAGGCCAGCAAAGATGATGGATACCAGTCCAGATCAACCAGGAACCTGCTTCCTTTCTGTGATCGGATGTAGCAGCACAAATAGAACTTCTGTCACATTCAGCTGCTACCATCAGGTGTCAAGAAACAGAGGCATGCATGTGTGAACCAGATCCTTGTGTGAAGCATATGCAAGATGCAGAATAGGGTGCAATTCACACTTCTATTCTGGGACGTGGGTGGCACTGTGGTTTAAACCACAGAGCCTAGGGCTTGCTGGTCAGAAGGTCAGCAGTTCGAATCTCCGCAACGGGGTGAGCTCCTGTTCCTTGGTCCCAGCTCCTGCCAACCTAGCAGTTCGAAAGCACGTCAAAGTGCAAGTAGATAAATAGGTACCACTCTGGTGGGAAGGTAAACAGTGTTTCCGTGCACTGCTCTGGTTCACCAGAAGTGGCTTAGTCATGCTGGCCACATGACCTGGAAGCTCCCTTGGCCAGTAAAGCGAGATTAGCGTCGCAACCCCAGAGTCGT
This sequence comes from Podarcis bocagei, assembly GCF_964188305.1. Classification (NCBI taxonomy): domain Eukaryota; kingdom Metazoa; phylum Chordata; class Lepidosauria; order Squamata; family Lacertidae; genus Podarcis; species Podarcis bocagei. Next base: position 88,051,936 of record NC_138132.1, on the reverse strand, counting down.
CCGCGACGGGACCTAATGGTCAGGGCTCCCTTTACCTTTACCTTTACCTTTACATACTTCTACTCAGGATTGATTGGGCACCATGTAGGGATCTTCTGACATGTAGTGTTAGAGCATGGGTAGGCAAACTAAGGCCTGGGGGCCGGATCCGGCCCAATCGCCTTCTAAATCCGGCCCGCAAACGGTCCAGGAATCAGGGTATTTTTACATGAGTAGAATGTGTGCTTTTATTTAAAATGCATCTCTGAGTTATTTGTGGGGCATAGGAATTCATTCATCCCCCCCCATATAGTCCAGCCCCCCACAAGGTCTGAGGGACAGTGGACTGGCCCCCTGCTGAAAACGTTTGCTGACCCCTGTGTTAGAGTGTCAGATTAGGATCTGTGAGACCAGGGTTCAAATTCCTACTCAGCCAGGAAGCTTGCTGGGTGATCTTGGGCCAGGGTTGTTGGAGAATAAAATGGGGAGGGGGAGAACTATGTGTGCCACCTTGGGCTTCTTGGTGGAAAGAAAGGTGTGCTTTGAATGTAAGAAATAAGAAATCTTATACAGGAAGGGAGTGTGTGTGTGTGTGTGTGTGTGTGTGTGTGTGTGTGTGTGTGTAAGCTATGATGGTAAATCTGTTGAAAGTACAGAATTAAATGATTGAAAGTTAGTCTCAGCAAACAGATGCTTAGTGCCATTTCACTTCCCTCTTGATCCTTTGCCCTGGTGCTGCCCAGGGGAGCTGAGCACCACTGCTCTCCAGAACGGTCTGGCAGCCAGACTTTAGATTAGGGGGCAATTTCGCTGCTGCTTCACCTGGGTAGCAGCTGCTGCTTTGCAGAGCAGATGGCCTTGCTGGGATCAAGAAAATAGTTTTAAAGTTATTTTTAGTTTGGATTATGGCTTCCGTGGGGGGGGGGGTGCCAGTTTGGCCCCCAAGAGTGTTTATGTATGTGAAATGGAAGCAAAATGTATTGTGGCTGATCAGATCCTGCCATTTAGGTTCTCTTGATTCTATAAGTTGGGAAACTGATGCCAAAAGAAGCCTGTTTCTCTTGTGAGAAATCAGGTTGGGGTCTCCTTTTTTGAAATGGGAGCTGTCACTTCAGAGGATGGGCCTGCAGGCTCCCTGGGGGAGGCAGCCCAGTCCTCAAAGGTGCCGCCGCATGGCATGCCTTCATATGTCTGCCCTTGGCATTTCTCTCTGTAGGCAAAGGTAACTCTCTGGGAATCACAAGGATCAGAAATTCTCTCCCTAAGGCCAGGTGTCATGCAACCCCTCCAGCTGTCCCTGTTTTCTGATCTCTGCTAGATCACTGTCCTGGTTTGGTTTTTGTTTTTACTCTTAGCAACAAAACAAAACCTTGTAAAAATGCTGCTAGATTTGGTGCTGTGTTTCAGACGTCTCCCTGCTGGAGTTCCGAGTTGGCCAGTAAATGAATCTCTGCTACAATTCTCTGGCTTGCTGCTTCCTTCAGCCAGGTGCCCACCAGATGTTTCAAGCTGAGGTTGCAGACGTGCTGTACCTTTGAAGCACATTCAAAGCACATTTCCCCCATCAAAGAATTCTGGGCACTGGAGTTTGTTAAGGGTTGCTGGGAACTGTAACTTTGCAACTGCAGTGCCCGGAATTGTTTGAGGGAAAGGATTTGCTCCAATTGTGCTTTAAAGGTATAGTCCAGGCATAGGCAAACTCACCCTCCAGATGTTTTGGGACTACAACTCCCATCATCCCTAGCTAACAGGACCAGTGGTCAGGGATGATGGGAACTGTAGTCTCAAAACATCTGGAGGCCATAGCTGTCAACTGTCCCTTATTTGGCGGGAAAGTCCCTTATCCCAGCGCTGTGTCCCGCTGCTGTCCCTTATTGATGATGTCCCTTAAATTTCCCGGGTTTCAAAGGAAGCAGCTCCTCTCCCTCCCTCCCTGCCGGCCAGGGAGGAGGGAGGCTTCAACTGTGTTGCTTGGCTGTGTTGCTCACCCAATAAGGAGTCTAAGAACGACTGGGGGGTGGAGCTTGCATGCCTTGTGCTGATCAAATTGGCCGTGTTGCCTGGGGACTCGCCTTTGCTTAGCGCTTCCCAGCGGAGAGGTGACGGTGGTTTTCCTTGCTCCATCCCCTTTGCCGGGTTGCTGCGCTGTGGGAACCACCGCTTGAGGCTTTGTTTGGCTGCTGGCTGGGCTTTCTGCCTTTGGCTCGGAGGGGCTCAGAAGCTGAACATACCTGTGCTTGGAAAACCCCTTATTTTGGCTGCTGATCCCTTATTTTCGAGGCTGCTGGTCCCTTATTTTCAAATCTGTAAGTTGACAGCTATGCTGGAGGGCTGAGTTTGCCTATGCCTGGTATAGTGTATTACACAGCCTACAACTGCCATCCGTCGTAAGTCAGCATCAACATGCTCCCATCAGCCCCAGCATCTTACAGTTGTGTTGTCTGAATCTGATTGGAGTTGCCGCTCAAAATGTCCCAAAGGTGCCTGGTTGGTGGAGCCCAGTGTTGTGCATGCGGCTGAACACTGAAGATGCCAATCAATGCTCACTCTGTCGTTGTGCCCACACTTCAGCTGCCGAGCTGCCTCTTGGGCAGCTAGTAACCTATTGCAGGATGAATAGATGTTGGTAGTATATCTTTAACCTAAGGATCAAATGACCTCTTGGCTTCTAAAGGAGTTGAGCAGAAGCGACTGTTACAAAAGTGTGTGTCTGCATATCCAGCACTCACTCCCTTGTCCAAAAGGTTGGCTTATTATTTGTCATGAAACTGGCGGTGTGTGTACATGCTGCTTCAGAGAGCAAAGTTACAGTAGAAGCAGGCAGCAACTCACACACTACAGACACAGCTTGATCTAAAGAGGACAAGGAGGTTCCTTGTCAAAAGCTTAAAGAGAGAATGTGTGACGTTTGACACAGACTCATGCTAAAAGTACAGCAACAAGGGGAGAGAGGAGTGGATACCTGGAGCAAAGCTCTCAGGCTGGTCCTTGAGAGCACAGAGTGAAAAGGGGTCCATATTGGAGCTGTTAGAGCTGACAAACCATTGAAAGTGTAAGTACTGTTTGGAGCCAATGTTAGGTTATGGAGAAGGGAATAGGTCTTTTAGGTGAGTAATTTGGTAAGAACACCTTGATTCCTCTGTTTCATTATTCATTTCTTACAAGTTCCTGTCTGCTAGTTATTCTGCTTACCTGACTTAGTTTGTAGTTGAAAGAATATAATCCTAGTGAGAAATGACAAACTGGTTTATCTTTGTTTGTTTCCTGTCTTCTTATGTGGAGCTCATTCTTTTTAGAGGAGATGTGAATTAAATTTTGCTAACAACAGATTACTGTGCTGATATTTACATAAAGTCTTGAGAGATCAGGAAGCTTTTCCAGGACGATAAGGACTCTTATCAGGGTCAGGAAAGTCCATTGAGGGGTTTATTTTAAATCAAGTTTATGCCAGCTGTACTGATGCCATGATCTGCAGTAATAAAACACTGGAAAAGTTCCAGTTGGCGAACTGAGTTGTGCCTTTGGCAGTGGGTCAGGGTGGGAGGAAGGCTCTGAGCCTTGGGGTGGGAAAAGGGAGGTGACCAGGACACCCCTGGATTCATTTATGAAATGCTGGTAGGTCTGGTTTCCTCAGTTCAGCCATGGGACTGTCCAAGGCCCTGTTCAGCTGCCTGGTTCCCATCACATGAAATAGCTTGCAGGAAAGTGTGGGGTCAGCCCCCTCCCTTCAACAGCCCCACACCAAGCACCCGGTGTTAGTCTGACAGAGTGGTCTCCTTTTCCATTTCCAATGGAAGGAACCTCCATCTCTCAGGGTTCCTGTCCCCATGTTGGAAGCAAACACACCCTGCTTTCAGACTGAGCCGCGGCCGGCACTGAAAGTTGAGGTTTCCACTGGGTGTTCTTGAGGACCTCTTTGTGCATTCAGGGTCCATGGGTAGCCCTGACTGGCCATGGAAGCCAGGGACCTGGGAGACGAGGCTTTGATTCCCCACTTGGCCATGAAGCTCACTGGGTGACCTTGAACCAGTCACTGTCTTCTCTCAGCCTAATGTACCTCACAGGGTTGTTGGGAAACCATGTACGCCACCTTGAAAAAATGCAAGAAGTAAATGGGTACCAGAAGGGAGGTGGGTGGCACTGTGGTCTAAACCACTGAGCCTTGGGCTTGCCGATCAAAAGGTCGGCGGTTCGAAGCCCTGTGATAGGGTGAGCTCCCATTGCTCGGACCCAGCTCCTGCCAACCTAGCAGTTCTAAAGTACGTTAAAAAGTGCAAGTAGATAAATAGGTACCGCTCCAGCAGGAAGGTAAACGGCGTTTCTGTGCGCTGCTCTGCTGTCGGTGTTCTGTTGCGCCAGAAGTGGCTTAGTCATGCTGGCCACATGACCTGGAAAAACTGTCTGTGGAGCAGACAAACACCGGCTCCCTCGGCCTGTAAAGCGAGATGAGCGCCGCAACCCCAGAGTCGTTTGCGACTGGACTTAACTGTCAGGGGCCCCTTTACCTTTAAATGGGTACCACATGCCCGAACAAGGTGATGGTGTGTGCAGAATAACCTCTTTTAAGCAGGGTAGCGCGGTGTGCTGTGGAGTTTATTTTGGTGCTTCTGCACGTTGTTCCACACCTGGCGTGGTTGGCCTCTTTCCTAAACTTCTCTTTCCTCTGTTCCTTCCTCCATCGCTCATCCCTGGGCAGCTGGGAGCTACGCTGCCATGAGGCAGATGGATGGTTCTGTGTCTCCATTAACAGGAGAGAGGCTGACAAATGGAGCGACTTTTGGCAAGGCCAGATGGGAAGGGCTGCCTCCAAGAGCAGACCGGGATGGAGGAGGGAGGCGGGGAGAGAGGGGAGGCCCAGTGGTCCTGCTGCAGGAGGAATGGACGGCAGGCGTAACAGCTGGTCCAAAGGCCAATGTCACTCTAGGTTGGATTATTGCAAAGCTTTGCATCCTCACAACACAACCAGTGTTTGCACTGCACACAAAGGCCCCAACATTAATTGTGTGGCTTTTTAAAGCTTCCTCAAAGCAGCTTAGGCAGGAGGCAGCATATGTTGTCTCCCCAGCGGCATTTTATCCCCATAACTGGGGGGGAAGGAACTGTGGCCCTCCAAATTTTTTTTTAATGCATGCACACACAAAGCAAATGCAGAATCAGCCCTGGTGAGTAAACAGTGGGCACTGGGCTTGCAATGCTGGGTGACACCCAGCTTCATGGCTGAGTCATTTCAAGGTGGGCAGGCCGTGCAAAGAATTCAAAATTTAAAACATCCCTTGCAGGTATTTTGATTTCGTCGATGCTCCTTAAAAAGTCAGAGCAGCTCACAAGAATGAAAGCAGTGATAAAAACGTAAACTAGTTGACTAGAAATTAAGGCCTTACAATAGCGGGAAACCGACATGCACAGATAAAAATAAGTCGTACTTCACGCGGGGCGTAGTTAAACTGTGGAACTCCCCCCCACAAGAAGTAGTTGTGGCCTTCAGCTTGGGTGGCTTTAAAAGAAGATGGACAAATTCATGGAAGAGAGAGCTGTCGATGGCTACTAGCCATGACAGCTGCGCTTTGCCTCTGCAGTTGGAGATAGCGATGTTTCTGAATACCAGTTGCTGGAAACTGCAGGAGGGGAGAAGGCCCTGCTATACTAGATAGGCCCCCATTGGCCTGATCCTGCAGGCTCTTCTTGTGTCCACACACATACCAGTTAAAAAGAAAGTTCTATTTGCCTTGTAGCTCCAGCCCTCCTCCTCCTTTAGCTACACCCATTTGGGAGCACTCTGCTCCTCTTTTCCTACTGGAAATGGGCCCGTGGTCTGGACTGGCGCCTTCTTCTGCCCCTGCTTGCTTCTCTTTAGTGCAGCTGCTTCCAAAATCTCCTCTCTGGAGGGAGAGATGCTTCCTTGCACAGCTGGCTCTGCTCCTTCCTCCTAACCGGTGCAGTGGATGCTCAGAGCTTGGGTTGCCAAATAGAATTAAGTTCCCACACCAGAACATCTGGAAAGAGGCAGGAACTCAGCTGCTTCTGATGGAAATTGTGTCTGCGAATCACAGAAGCCTTGGAGCCTTATCTTTGAGGGGTCCCTTTGAGCAGGACGTGTGAGCTGTACTTTTAAGGGTTGGGGAGTTCTTTCTCAAGGACCTCAGTGCTGCTTTTGCCAGCTCTGAACCTCTCGTTGTTCTCCAGGATGCAGAATGGAGGGCTGGGGTCCCCCCCCCCCAATTTTTTTATTGTTTTTCCACATTTATGACAAATATAACATATAATACACACAAATGAAAAGACAGTACTATACTGAAAGAAAATAAAAATATAAATATAAACACTTATTACTTCTAGAACCCATTTTATCTTTCATTGTTATCTGACTTCCTCAAATCCCCCCTAACTGAATGTCATTGTATCACCTTGTAAGTTTTCCAAAATCCTCTTTCTAATAAAATTAAATCCTTCAATTTACTATCTTCTCTTTTCTTATTAGTCTAAATCCATAGTTCTTTACAACTCCTTATTCTAATCCTAAGCCTAATTGATACTTTCAAGTGACTTCTAATTATCTTATATTACAATATTTAGCTAGATAGTCTTTAAATTTCTTCCAATCTTCTTGGTGTTCCTCTTCTTTCTGATCGCGGATTCTTCCAGTCAGGTCGGCCAGCTCCAAAAAGCCCAACATCTTCATCTGCCATTCTTCTACAGTTGGTATTTCTTGAGATTTCCAATTTTTAGCTAATAGCAGTCTTGCCGCTGTAGTGGCATACAAAAATAATCGTAACATCTTTTGGGGGCAATTCCAGTCCTATTATTCCAAGTAAAAAGGCTTCTGGTTTCTTAACAAATGTATTTTTCAACATTGTTTTCAACTCATTATAAATCTTTCCCCAGAAGTCCTTAACCTTGGGACACGTCCACCACATGTGATAAAAGGTGCCTTCTTTTCTTTGCACTTCCAACATAAATTATCATTCGTGTAGTAAATCTTTGCTAATTTTACCAGGGTTAAGTACCATCTATACATCATTTTCCTAATGTTTTCTTTTAATACCGTACATGCAGTAAACTTAACCCCTTTCTTCCACAACCTTTCCCAGTCTTCCAACATTATATTGTGTCCAACATCTGTTGCCCAGGGGTTTCCTGACTTGGTGAATGACTTGACAGTGGTCTGCGGAAGCCCCATTCTGGTCCTGGGTGTCAAGGATGGAGAAGAACAAATCCTGCAGAGCATCTGGTGGGAGTCTTTGGATTCCTAGCAAACTCTCTGCTTTTCAGTCCAGCCGAGCTGTTGTCCTCTGCCCCCTGCCCTCCCCCCAAATGCACACAGGAAACCCCATCTGTATCTAAGCTCAGGGCCAAACCAGGCAGGATGTGGGAGATCTAAGATGCAGCATTTGTGACTTTCTAGTTTAGAGAAAAGGCGAGTAAGGCACGACAGGAGTTTTTAAGATGATGCCTCGCATGGAGTGGGATAGAGATAAGCTTTTACTCCCTCTCTCATAATGCTAGAACTTTAGGACATCCAATGAAGCTGAGCATTGGGAGATTCAGGAGAGATGAAAGAAAGGACTTATTCACACAACACAGAGTCAAAACTCTGGAACTTGCTCCTGCGGGGGCCGGGGTGCAAATCCTCCCCCTGCCCCATTCCCATACATCTGAGCCAGTGCATTGCTAGAGATGGTTTTGCTGTGCCTTGCCTGGTTAGGACGTCTCTCCACCTTGCCTGTTGAGTCCCCATCACCCAGCATGACCCGGGCAGTGCCTTTGGCAAAGACCCTTGCCTGAGAAAGCAGACAGAGAGGTAGTCAGCCCTGGCTGTTTGCTTCCAGGGGGTGTCTTGCATGCGCTGCTCACGGGGTGTGCGCTGGCTGTGCCCCTCCCCGGCTGCATTTGTTTAAGGCAGCAAGCCTCAGGTGGAGCACTGTGGGAGAGGTGGCCTGCCCAAGTGCCCCCTTGGCTCGCTTGTGGCCCTCAGGTGCTGGGGAGGGCAAATGGTTTGTTTGTTTATTACCTGCCCTTCACCCTAAGGTTTGAGCATGGGTAACAATGCGGGTGGCGCTGTGGTCTAAACCACTGAGCCTAGGGCTTGCCAATCAGAAGGTCGGCGGTTCAAATCCCTGCGACGGGGTGAGCTCCCATTGCCTGGTCCCTGCTCCTGCCAACCTAGCAGTTGGAAAGCACGTCAAAGTGCAAGTAGATAAATAGGTACCACTCTGGCAGGAAGGTAAACGGTGTTTCCGTGCGCTGCTCTGGTTCGTCAGCTTAGTCATGCTGGCCACATGACCCGGAAGCTGTCTGTGGACAAACGCCAGCTCCCTCAGCCTACAGAGCGAGATGAGCACACAACCCCAGAGTCGTCTCTGACTGGACATAACAGTCAGGGGTACCTTTACAGCATTAAAGCACAATATTAATAACAACTAAAAACAACTTACAACCATCCTCCGAAAGCCATACAATGCAGATGCCAGATGCACCTTTGCAGGGAGGGAGTTTCACAGCTAAGGGGCCACCACAGAGAAGGCCCTCTTGCCTGGGCCACCACCATGCCAAGCCTTCTAGGGTGGAGGAACTACCCAGGGGTCCCCCTGTTCTGATCTTGGAGGCAGCCTCTCAGGTCTTTGGAGCCTGAGACATTTAGGGCTTTAAACACCAGGGCTTTTTCCCAGCTGGAACTCAGTTCTGGCACCTCTCAGACAGACGCCATTGCCATTCTAAGAGAACAAGGGAGGCGTTCATGGTGAGTTCCGGCACCTCTTTTTCTAGAAAAATAGCACCGTTAAACACTAATGTGAGCACCTTAATTGGGTCCAGAAACAGCGCAGCTGTTTCAAAATGGGTTATATGAGATCTAAGTGGAACCCCAGCCAGCCAGCTCCTGTGTTTTGGACTGACCGAAGTTTCCGAGTCGTCTTCAAGGTCAGCCCCACACAGAGCGTGTTGCAACGATCCAGTCCAGCAAACCAGCCAGAGCTGAAGAAAGGCACTCCCAGCCACCGCTGCCAGTCTTGAAGAGACAACGGCACTGTAGTTTGGAAATAGGGTAGGGGTGGAGATATCATTTTATCCTTTGCTTTGTGCAAGTCTTGAGCTTCATTGCTGAACAGCCCCAGAAGGAGAGGCCATGAAACAGACAGCTGTCAGGCTGGTTAGGAAAGCAGCTCAGAGGAGGCAGGAAATTCAGAATTTCGTCAGCCGCTCTGCTGGGAGGTGGTGATATTCTTAGTGCTTCTGTTTTGCTCCCCACAACCCAAGAACAATGCTTGGCGGATGCAGCAGCGGATGCAGCAGTGTTAAGACTTCTGGGCTTCCTGCTTTGCGTCTTCAGGCAGATACAAAGAAAGATTTGTGGACACCTGTTAAGCTACAGCAGCCGAAACAAGAGATTATGCCCAGAGGTGGCGTAAGATGAAATCCCAGAGAGAAAGGGAAAAGAAGATGGGGTTCAGAGTGGCATTCGACACAGGAGTCAGATTCAGCACTGGAGAGCTTTGTCTTTCCCTGTTAAGTATCTAGTCCTTATGACTTCAAAGATATGTGTGATGCCTGTGAAAATTTCAGAAGCTGGGCGGCTAATGTGTGGTCAGCTGGAGGGCTTCAGTGCTCTACTTTGTGTCACTTAACAATGTACAGGTTCAGTCCAAATTGCATAGCATAGCATAGCTTGGACTACTGCAATGTGTTCTACGTGGGGCTACCTTTGAAGGTGACCCGGAAACTGCAATTAATCCAGAATGCGGCAGCCAGACTGGTGACTGGGAGTGGCCGCCGAGACCACCTAACACCGGTCCTGAGAGATCTGCATTGGCTCCCAGTACGTTTCTGAGCACAATTCAAAGTGTTGGTGCTGACCTTTAGAGCCCTAAACGGCCTCGGTCCAGCATACCTGAAGGAGCGTCTCCACCCCCATCGTCCTGCCCAGACACTGAGGTTGAGCGCCGAGGGCCTTCTGGCGGTTCCCTCATTGCGAGAAGTCAAGTTACAGGGAACCAGGCAGAGGGCCTTCTCGGTAGTGGCGCCCGCCCTGTAGAATGCCCTCCCTTCAGATGGAAATAAGCAGCTATCTTCTCTTTAAAAGACATCTGAAGGCAGCCCTGTTTAGGGAAGTTTTTAATATTTAATGTTGTATTGTTTTTAACACTTGATTGGAGTGGCATATATATATATGCTTTGCGTTGTTTTGATTTGTGTAAGCCACCTCAAGTGTCTGTCCGGGCAGAAGATGGGATAGAAATAAACATAGTAATTGCAGTAAGGCCTGAGGTGCTGGCCAGTCCATTCCACCTCCTGTTTCTCAGAATGGTCTTCCAGGAAAACAAGCAGGGGTATCACATTTCTGCACCTTGTGGACTCCCCTCCCTCCCCACTACAATCCATGGATCTGAAACCCATTAGAGGTCTGCAAAATCGCCACTGAATTGAACGAACGATTAGCATGTTCATTTCATTTATCTCAGAAAGTAAATTGTTGTGTGCTTTAAAGCGGTTCCCCCCCCCTTTCGCCACAGGCCTCTGTTCCTGATGAAAGACACTTTCCAAGGATGGACTACATAAGTGAGAACTACCCGGTCCCTTGTGGGCACGACAAGTACATTTCGAAGTAAGTCAGAGGTTGGCTGCGTGTCCCGGGCAGACCTTTGTTCTTTTCAGGGGTCCCTGGGGTCTGGTGTGTTGGTGTCTGTGTATAATTGCAAGCACGTGCAAGGAAGGGAGGAGAGACCTGAGTACTGGCAACTTGCATCTTACGCCTATCATATTTACGCAATTGGAGTGGCGGGGTGAATAAATAGAGAATGGAGGAAACCCACCAATCCTTGCTCTCCGTTTATTTATGTTCTCCGCACACCCAGAGAGTCTCCCTCACTTTTTCGGGCTTTGGGAAGGAGGCATGAGGACTCAAGGATGCTCTGAGTCTTCACACCGCCTTTCCAAAGTTCGTACCACCTTTCCAAAGCCCAGTAAGCAAAGGGCTGACTTCTTCACCGGCCCCTGGGAAAGGGCTCTGGGACAGTTCTGGAGGCCGGTAAGGAAGGCGTTGCCTCAACTAGTGGGCTCCCTGAAGAAGAAGAGTTTGGATTTGATATCCCGCCTTTCACTCCCCTTCAGGAGTCTCAAACGGCTCACATTCTCCTTTTCCCTTCCTCCCCCACAACAAACACTCTGTGAGGTGAGTGGGGCTGAGAGACTTCAAAGAAGTGTGACTGGCCCAAGGTCACCCAGCAGCTGCATGTGGAGGAGCGGGGAAGCGAACCTGGTTCACCAGATTACGAGTCCACCGCTCTTAACCCCTACACCACACTGGCTCTGGCCCTCCTGCGACCCTCCCAGAGCAAGATAAAGAGTCCTCCCCCTGTGGGTTGGGGGCAGTTCCAGGGGCTCCTGGCTTCACGTGATTTTGTGTTTACACACTGACAGCCAGAACCGAACTGCTGCATAAGCTGTGAGTTGCCTGTATGTCGTGAAGCTGTGGGCAGAGGTGAAGTGAGGGCAGTTACAACCAGCCATTCATTTCTAGCCTAGAGAACTCCCTACAGGAAGATGGACATTGAGTGCATGCTCTCTCTCTCTAAAATTAAATTTTCTGTTTTACAGTTTCAAATACTTATTTTGCATCCTAGAGATATCAATGACTTCCCTTCTTCTCTTTCCGTGATTCACTTTACATATCTTAAATCCCTGCATATTTTACAAAAACTATACCAATCAATATTCCATTATTGCATCCATCGAAACTTATTTACACTGTTGAATTTATCCTAATGCTGCCAGCATTTTCAGCTGTACACAATTATATTCCATATATTCAATAAACATTTTTCAATCTTCCTTAAACATATGTTCTTCTTGTTCTCTTATTCTATATGTTAAGTCTGCAAGTTGTGCGTATTCTGTCAACTTAAGTTGCCATTCTTCTTTGGTTGGCACCTCGCTCGTTTTCCATTTGGGGGCTAACAAAACATGGGCCACCTTTTCTGACTCCTGGGGATTTCATTCTGAATTATCCCCAACAGAAAGGACTCTGAAAGGACTCTCAGAAAGTGCATGCCGTTTTCTGATGGGACAATGAAATGTGTGGCTGGAGAAGCATGTTCTGTGGAACCTTGGCTTTCCTTGGAGGCTTCTCAGGAGAGCCATGAAAGTGGAGCAAGTTTGGGGTCAGGGGTCAGCTCCAATTTCCTTAAACATTTTATTGCAAAAAGCAGCAACTTTTGGACAAAGCCACTACATGTGGCAAAGAGAGCTGGACAACTCTTCCATTTGCTCTTCTAACAGCTCTTGTTCCACATCTTCCAGAAATGAACTGTTGTTGCACTTGAAGACCTACAACCTATACTACGAAGGCCAGAACTTGCAGCTCCGGCATCGAGAGGTGAGAAGACCTTTCTAAGCAGAGACAAGTTAGGGGAGAATGTTGTGACCAGGGGTGTGTGACCTGGGCATGATTCCAAAAATGAAACTGCACCCATGTCACCAGAACTCTGCAAATGGTGTAATGCATGCAGAAAGGCTCATAGGTGCATGCTTTTTGAATTATTGCAGTGCAGAGTTTACTCTTCAGTTTTAATTCCAGTTTTACTATTTTTGGACTGTGCAAGGCCCCGAAACTCTGACACCCCCAGACTCTGGGATTTTCCTTTGGCCTCCCCCTTTTCCCAACTCTTGAAAATTCAGCATGTGCTGCCCATGCACTTTTAATGATGCATTCAGGAGGGCTGGAAACCTGCATTTAAAAACTAAAATGATCCTTCCAGAGGAATTCAGTATGATTGCATCTTATGCACGTTTAGCTCACACAGTTTCAACCACATGCGGTTGAAGGTGGGCTGGCTTAAAGTATGCAAGTTAAATGCAAGCAAGGCGGGGAGCTCTAAAGCTCTTTTTGCACCAGGTCCACTGGCGGGAAAAGCAATCAATTGGTATGTAAATCTTATGAACCAAAATAAATATAGTTGAAACCAGCATCCTTTCTTTTGTGATTGCTTTTACTTTCACTTTATAATACACAAAAAGCAATGGCAGCAACAGTCAAGAGAAAGAGAAAAGAGCAAACCAAGAGAAAAGAGAAAAGCCAAGAGAAAGGGAAAAGAGAGGGGGGGGGATAAAGAAAGGATAGGAGGAGAAAGAAGGAAATGGTACTATTCCAAAAGCAGTGTTATAATTCCAGACAATTGTCCTTCAAGAGTAAAGGTAAAGGGACCCCTGACCATTAGGTCCAGTTGTGGCCGACTCTGGGGTTGCTGCGCTCATCTCGCTTTATTGGCCAAGGGAGCCGGTGTACAGCTTCCGGGTCATGTGGCCAGCATGACTAAGCCGCTTCTGGCAAACCAGAGCAGCGCACGGAAATGCCATTTACCTTCCCGCCAGAGTGGTACCTATTCATCTACTTGCACTTTGACATGCTTTCGAACTGCTAGGTTGGCAGGAGCAGGGACCGAACAATGGGAGCTCACCCCGTCACAGGAATTCGAACCGCCGACCTTCTGATTGGCAAGTCCTAGGCTCTGTGGTTTAACCCACAGCGCCACCCGTGTCACAACCTTCAAGAGTACATTATCCAATAATGTTTATCCATAGGAGCCTATGAGAAGAGGGGGGCTGCCAGCCATGTTCCTTTACCTTAATCTATTCAGTAAATGGATGCCAAACTTTTGAAAAGCTGTTCTTCATTTTCAGATAGCGCAAGGTTTGGGTATATTTTGTTAACATGGTCCAGCTCTGGAGGTAGAACCAGTATCCTTGGAAGTTTTCTGCAGCATCCTTGGAGCAAGCCAGCTTCTGGACCATCCCTCAGTCCCTTCTCTCATGTGCCCTCTAGGAAGAAGGGGAGTTCATCGTGGAGGGCTTGCTGAACATCTCCTGGGGGCTGCGCAGGCCCATCCGCTTGCAGATGCAAGACGACAACCAGCGCATCCGCCCCCCGCCTTCGTCCTCCTCCTGGCATTCCGGCTGCAACCTGGGAGCACACGGGTCAGTACACAATCCAGGGCATGTTTGTGTGAGTGTGTGTGAGAAAAATATCTAGGGGTCTTAGCAGACCACAAGCTTAACATGAGTCAAGTGTGACGCAGCAGCTAAAGAAAGCTGATGGCATTTGAGGCTGCATCAACAGAAGGCGAGTTTCCACATCGAGGGAAGTCATAGTCCTGCTCTCTTCTGCCTTGGTCAGAGTCCTTTGTCCAGTTCTGGACACAACAATATAAGAAGGAGGTTGACAAGCTGGAATGTGTGCAGAGGAGGGTGAGCAAGATGATGAAGGGTTTGGAAACCAGGCCTGATGAGGAACGGTTGAAGGAGCTGAGTATGTTTAGTCTGGAGAAGAGGAGAATGAGAGGAGATATGATGGCCCTCTTCAAACATCTGAAGGGCTGCCACATGGAAGGTGGAGCACGCTTGTTTTCTGCCACTCCAGGGGGAAAGCCCTGAACCAGTGGATTCAAATGACAAAGAAGGAGATTCTGACTAAACATTAGGAAGATCTTTCTGATGGTAAGAGGTGTTTGGCACTGGACTCTCCGTCATTAGAGGCTTTTATGCAGAGATGGGTGGCCCTGTGCCAGGAATGCTTTAGTTGTGGTACCTGCCCTTCAGGGAGTGGGATTAGATGGGTCCCTGCCCACTCTATAGTTCTATCACCGTGACCATTTTGTTTTAACTTTTCCTGTGATCAGGGACTTAAGGGAGGGTTTGAACTCGTGTAATATCGGTAAGGAAAGCGGCACCTTGATGTGTAGAAACAAGGGTGGGAGTGGATTGGGGCCAGAAACAAACTGAGAAAATCATAAACCTTTTTTTTTTAATGGGAAGAAATATCATTGATTTTCCTGAACACTGGAGAAGTAGACGGGTTTTAGGGGAGAGATTTCAAGTCCTGCCCCTGCTGGGCTCACACTGCTCTCTGCCCCTTCTCCTTGGGTAGAAAATAAGATACGGCCAAGTACAAGGCTGGTCTGTCTGCATCTAGGATCCCCATGAACAAACCAACTTGGGAACTGCAAAATATGCAGCCCAGACTATACAAGTGGCACTGTGACCTTGATTATTTCTGCTTGTGGAACACTGTAATCTACATGATCACAAGTTGCAGATAAATAAAAAGTTTTTGTAAGTAGAAATTATAGTCAGGATGGCAACAGAGCCTCTTGGTTGCTGTTTTTGTTTTTAAAGCTTTGGGAAATGCTCAGTAATTTCTGCTGTAACCAGAGTCTGTTGCTAAGATGGCACAGATCCATTCTACACATTACACAGAAGGTGGTGGTAGGATTCTGGAGGCTGGAGCTTCAGACTCCAGGGACGGTTGCAGTTTTGAATTTTCCCTGCCTGCAAAAAATAAGTGCACCTTGGTCAAAAGATTTTGCAATTCCCTCTTCTTGTTTTGCTGCATGCAGGGAGCTGTTTTACTAAGCAAAGCATTCAAAAATATTTAAGCCTCACACATAATTTTATCCCTGCTTCCTGCCTAACATCCGACTTGAGGCAATTCTGACATCATGTTTTCAAAGTGTGCCCTCTTTGGTGTCCATGTGTCTATCAGAGTCTGAAGTGGGGTGCAGAGGGCACACAGAAGATCATGCTGGCTACTTCTGTGGTGAATCCTAGAATTGTTGAGTTGAAAGGGACCCCTGATGCCATCTAGTCCAACCCTCCCTGCAGTGCAGGAATCGCAGCTAAAGAATGCATCTTGCAACAACAACAAAACCATCACGCTCACATAACTTGCCACTATGATTTTGTGCTGTGTTTACTATTCACACGAGCAGACGAACAATAATTGCTTGCATCAATCTGTGTTTTTAGAACGCCTGGGGAAATCTTTCAAGGTATTTTCTAAATCCCGAATTCTCTTATTTTGTCTCTTCCCTACTTAGGTCAGTCATAAAGCCGTCAACCTTACCAGACATTCAGGTCACGGAAGCTGAGCCCTCGCTGGATGGGGACGGAATTGATGGGGGAATTGGTAAGATAGGGGAAGTGAAGGATGCTGGGGGTCCTTACTGGTGCTAAGGAGTTGGGGGTCTCCATCTTCTGAAAATAATGCAATAATGGAGTATAATCCTTATCTATGACAATAACTCACTGTGAAGTGTAGTAAATCAGTTTCTGAAAGGTGTTTTTCTGGGAGCTTACCCCGTGCTAGGAGTGCCATAATTATGTGTCTAAAAGAAACAGAGCCATCTGTATCTCGGGTCTAAATATTTGTTTCAGAGTTCTCTTGTGATGTGGATGGTGCTGATCCACCAAACTCTCTTTATGTTCTTAAAAGGAATGACTTCTCCATACAGTTCAGAGTTAAACTTGCCACTTCCAGATGCAGTCACAACCTCTGGCCGGGGTAGCTCTAAAAGGGATGTGTGTGTGTGTCTGTGTGGCAGATTTGTGGAGGTCAAGGCTGATCGGCAAGTGAGGGACGTGGGTGGCGCTGTGGTCTAAACCACTGAGCCTCTTGGGCTTGCTGATCGGAAGGTCAGCGGTTCGATTCCCCATGACGGAGTGAGCTCCTGTTGCTCTGTCCCAGCTCCTGCCAACCTAGCAGTTCGAAAGCACATCAGTGCAAGTAGATAAATAGATACCACTGTGGTGGGAAGGTAAATGGTGTTTCCGTGTACTCTTGCTTCCATCACGATGTCCCGTTGCACCAGAAGCGGTTTAGTCCTGCTGGTCACATGACCCGGAATGCCTGTGGACAAACGCCGGCTCCCTCGGCCTGAAAGTGAGATGAGTGCCGCACCCCGTTGTCGTTGACTGGACCTGTCCATCCAGGGGTCCTTTACTCTTTACTTTTTACCTTCCTCCCTGGCCAGAGGCAGAGAGAGTGGCTGCACTCAAATCCTGCTTGTGGACTTTGCCAGAGGCGTCCGGTTGGCCCCCGTGGAAAGCAGGAGGATGCTGGCCTTGAGGAGCAGCCAGGCGCCTCCGAGTTCATGAGACCAGCGTGAAACACACACACACACACACACACACACACACACACACACACACTGAGTGGTGTGGAAGAATGAGCTTTGTCCCCCTTTTCCTTGGCAACACAGCCCTCCTCTCTTTAGAAAGGGAATAACAGGAGTCCTTGTTAAGCAGAGTTGCCATGGAGAAATAAACATTTACAGGAGAAGCGCTCTCTGCAGCTCTCCCCACCACCCATCGCTCTCTGATCCGAGATCGGCCTTCCTGTTTAACAAAACAGAAAACCACCACGTGGGTTTTGGCATTTACGGGCTTTGTGCAATCTGAGCTGTGTCGTTCTCGCCTCACCTCTCCCCTCTTCTTTTCCCTTCCCTTAAAAAACCAAAGCAAGCCAGGCAACCTCTGCTCAGATAGATCAAAGTCTCAGCATCTGCATTGGTTCCCCCGGGACGAGAAGCGCAAAGCAACCAATTTATTTGGAGTCGCAGGTGTTTGAAACGCCAAGTGCAAGCTTTTGAGTCACACAGGACACTTCAGTAGTCCGGGTCTTAGGGAAGGAAATGTGGGAAGGGCAGTGCCCCATGTTGCTGTAGCCATAGGGCCACTGTTAGACATTTCTGCAGTAAGGATTTTAATCCCACTCACTGCTTGGAAGACTAGTGGGTTTAAGGTAAAATAGCTGATGGAAATCACTGTTCAGAAACTTTTGTGCAAAGCAAAAAACAAAACCACCCTAGCTGAGGTCCCCCCTGAGAGCCAGTGTGGTGTAGTGGTTAAGAGCGGTAGACTCGTAATCTGGTGAACCGGGTTCGCGTCTCCGCTCCTCCACATGCAGCTGCTGGGTGACCTTGGGCCAGTCACACTTCTCTGAAGTCTCTCAGCCCCACTCACCTCACAGAGTGTTAGTTGTGGGGGAGGAAGGGAAAGGAGAATGTTAGCCGCTTTGAGACTCCTTAGGGTAGTGATAAAGCGGGATATCAAATCCAAACTCCCCTTCTTCTTCTTCCGTGCGCAACAGTCAGTGGTTGAATATATTTTGCTGTGTCAGTTTGGAAGCCCTGGGCCAGTTGGAAGCTGCCAGAGTAACCTTCTTGTCTATCTGGCCACTGCCCTCCACAAGCAGTTGCCTTCAGCACCATCGGGGAGGGGGTACCATCATGGGCCCCCCGGACATGGGCCACGCACCCCCCCCCCACTGCGCCAGGCACTACGCCCTGCGGGTGGCATTCCACACACCAGGACACGACACGCCCCCGTGGGTGGCATGCCACGCCCCCAGGATGCACGCCACACTCCCTGGGACGTGCGCCAACCACGCCCCCGCCTGCTCTCCGCCCTCAGTGCTGGAGCATGCAGCTTTGCCACTGGCCTTCAGCACTCCAGAGTACAAGTGCGCCCCTTGGGCTCCATGATGCATGAGAAGATGCTTGTGGGCGATTGTGTTCACTGCCTGCCTCTTTTTGCCTTCCCCATAGCCAAGAGCAGGGCATGGTCAGGGTTATCAGTTTTCTCTGCTGCAAAATCCGCACACACCCCGCCAAGTTTCCAGAAACCCATTTAGAGTAAGACTATCACAATTAACTGATGTGCAGCCTAGCAGTCCATAATCGGGAGATGAAAACCAGCACCAGTCCAAGCTTAATTTTATCAGCAGGCCATTATTATTATCTTTTAAGTGTGACCTTCCGATTCTCAGGTTTGAGGAAGTTTAAACCTCTGTGCAACAGCTTAGAAGGGATGCCCAGATGAAAGGAGTGTTGCTCAGCCCTCCCAGAAAACACAGCTAAGGCTGTAGCAGGAAGTTACCGTATTTTTTGCTCCATAAGATACACCAGACCATAAGGCGCACCTAGTTTTGGGAGGAGGAAAACAAGAAAAAAATATTCTGAACCCCAGAAGCTAGAACAGCAAGAGGGATCTGGCTTCTGGGATAGCCGCGCTAAGCCTCTTCAGGGCAGCGAGATGAAGGCTCCCTCTGCCCAAAGAGGCTGCGTGCGGCTAAGGCAGAAGCCAGGAGAGGTGCTCCGCTGAAGGGGCGCTGCGCAGAGAGGGAGAGCTGCGCCAGCACCCCTTCAGCAAAGCGGGTGGAGGAACAGAAGGAGCCCCTTCTGTTCCTCCTCTGGCTTCGCAGGACAGGCGCGTTGCTGAAGGAGCGCTGCACAGCTCTCCCTCTCTGCGCAGCACCATTTGCTCCATAAGATGCACTCACATTTCCCCTTACTTTTTATGAGGAAAGAAGTGTGTCTTATGGAGCGAAAAATACGGTAGGTGTAGCATCCAAGGGGTTGAGCACATCAGAGGCACACATGGGCCTGTCTGGGAGCTGTAGAGCATTTCTCGGCCTCTTTGAATTTCCTTGCTGGTAATGGGGTGGAGGCTTTCAGCCCTGGGGTCCCGAGGCTGATGGGGAAAGAGAGACACTCCCCCAAAGAGATCCGACCAGGACTCATAATGTGCCACATGAAGGCTGTTCTTTGCCTCCATAGTTGGCACTCGGATGCCTTGAAGGACTGGCAGTGGTGCTCTTGACCATTCTCTCTCAACTGAGCAGTGTCCTAAAATGAGGACAGGAGGAGCCAGTCTGTTGGTTGCAGGCCACACCCTCCACATGTCTGCATATCTGCTGAGAAGCTCTTGCATGAGGACTGTTAAACTGTGGAACTCCCTCCCACAGGAGGCGGTGAGGTCACCCACCTAAATGGCTTTAAAAGAGTATTAGGCAAACTCACGGAGGAGACGGCAACAGAATACCAGTTGCTGGAAGCCACGGGACAGGAGAGTGCTCAAATCCTGCTTGCAGGTTTCCCATTGGGGCATCTGGTCGGCCACTGTAAGGACAGTATCCTGGACTTACCGTATTTTTCACTCCATAAGACGCACCCGACCATAAGACACACCTAGTTTTTAGAGGAGGAAAACAAGAAAAAAAATATTCTGAACGAAACAGTGGATGTATGATTTTTGTGGTTCATGCTTTGGCCACAGACATGTGATCTGATGGTGAATTTGGGGTGACCCAATGCAAAAATCCTGAGGATCCATGTGGATCTGTGCTTTGTAACCATGTTTTTGTGCCATTTCGGCCCCATGCAACAGTGGGTGCGTGGTTTTTTGAGTGCAGGCTGTAGCCAGGGACATGCTATGTGATCTGATAGTGAATCCTGAGGATCCATGGGCTTTTACCTCCCCCCTCCCAGGCAGCCTCCTTTATCTCTAGCTTCCCTTATCTCTCTCCCGATCGGCAAACGATCAGCGGCTTTGTTTCAACACCCACTTCTCTCTTTCAAAAAAAAGAGAGGATCTGCTTTTTGTCCCTGGGCAATTTGGCTGCAGGAACCACGCATTCGCTCCATAAGACACACAGACATTTCCCATTACTTTTTAGGAAGAAAAAAGTGCGTCTTATGAAGCGAAAAATACGGTAGATGGGCCCCCTTTGGCCTGATCCAGCAGGCTCTTCTTACGTCACATGTTTAAGATGGCTTTCTATTTTTTTGTTTTGTTGTTTAATGCCACCCAGCTTGTTGCAGATCTGAAACAGGAGCAGGCTTGGGTGGGTTGACACATGGTGAGTTGAAATGTGAGTTTAAGGAGCCCATTAAAAATGGATTAAGAGGGATTTCATTATGTTCTGGGTCCACGCCAGGAATCTTAGAGGAACGCTTAAGGGTCTGCTTTCCCTGCCACATCACATTCTCATCTCAAGGAGCAGCCGCTCAGAGGAAGCTCTTCAACTAGAGCTCTCACCCTTTTCCTAGCAGGCGAAAGGGTAAATGCAGCCAGTTAGAACAGAGGTTGGCAACCTAAGCCCATGGGCCGGTTCTGGCCCATGAGCCTCCTGGAACCAGCGTGGGGGATTGGCGTGGGGATTCCATTTTTTTTCTTGGCGCCATTTTTTTCCTCACCACGGGGACCAACTTCCAGGTCGGAAGAGCGCCGGAAATAGCATGTGCTCACCTGGAGGAACACTCGTACACGTACATATACACTACTTCTGGCGCACTTCCGGTACGTGTCCCTTGTGCTTGGATCCTCTCTGTGGGTCGTCATCTGGTGGGCCACTGTGAGAACAGAATACTAGAACACAGGGGGCTCCACTGGCCTGATCCAGCAGCCAGGCTCTTCTTACGTTCTTAATGTTCAGAGTTTGCAGGTTGTTGTTTAGTTGTTTAGTCGTGTCCGACTCTTCGTGACCCCATGGACCAGAGCACGCCAGGCACTCCTGTCTTCCACTGCCTCCCGCAGTTTGGTCAAACTCATGCTGGTAGCTTCGAGAACACTGTCCCACCATCTCGTCCTCTGTCGTCCCCTTCTCCTTGTGCCCTCCATCTTTCCCAGCATCAGTGTCTTTTCCAGGGAGTCTTCTCTTCTCATGAGGTGGCCAAAGTATTGGAGCCTCAGCGTCAGGATCTGTCCTTCCAGTGAGCACTCAGGGCTGATTTCCTTCAGAATGGAGAGGTTTGATCTTCTTGCAGTCCATGGGACTCTCAAGAGTCTCCTCCAGCACCAGAATTCAAAAGCATCCATTCTTCAGCGATCAGCCTTCTTTATGGTCCAGCTTTCACTTCCATACATCACCACTGGGAAAACCCTAGCTTTAACTATACGGACCTTTGTTGGCAAGGTGATGTCTCTGCTTTTTAAGATGCTGTCTAGAGTTTGCAGGACAGGAGGCCAAATTGCAATGCACTTTAGATCACAATTGTTAGGGAGTTGACATCCAAATGACCTTGGCCTAGAAGGTTGGAGCGCGTTACAAATGTAGCCGAAGACACCCTGATTAGGAAAGGAGTCTGTGAATAGCACATTGTTGACTTCTTCTCACAGTAAAAACACTGGCTATGGATTTTATCTCTGGATAGTGGCACGACTCCAACTCACACAGGGTTGGGCTTGATGATCCCTGGGGCTCCCTTCCAACTCTACGATTCTTTGAAAACCTCTAATGAAGGGGAACATGTTGGCTTCTGTAGCAACTAGGAACATTGGCTGTGCTGGCAGAATTGCAGCTGGATCTCAGAGCAATTCCAGGAAACAATTTTCAGTATTCACCCTTCCTTTGTTTTCTCTGCTTGCTGCTGAACTTCCATAACCTTAACCCCTCTCATACACCTTCATTTAAAACTTAACAGTAGCATTCCATGTCTCCAGCGTCTGCCTTCACCGAAAGCACCAGCTTCCCATATCCTCTTTGGGAGTCCTAAAGATAAAGGGACCCCTGACCATTAGGTCTAGTCATGGCCAACTCTGAGGTTGTGGCGCTCATCTCGCTTTATTGGCCGAGGGAGCCAGCGTACAGCTTCCAGGTCATGTGGCCAGCAGGACTAAGCCGCTTCTGGCAAACCAGAGCAGTGCACGGAAAGGCTGTTTACCTTCCCGCTGAAGCGGTACCTATTTATCTACTTGCACTTTGACGTGCTTTCAGACTGCTAGGTTGGCAGGAGCAGGGACCGAGCAACGGGAGCTCACTCCGTTGCAGTGATTCGAACCGCCGACCTTCTCTAGGCTCTGTGGTTTAACCCACAGCGTCACCCACGTCCCTTTCTTTGGGAGTCTTACTCATGTGTAAAAGGAACACATGGAGAGGGACAAGCCCACTGAGTTTCACCCTTTGTGAGCTGGAGGACAAACACTTCTTCATATTCCCCAATTCTCTGTTGTGAAGAGATGCTCCACACATAAAGGAGGTTTTGTTCTTCAGTTGTTTGCCCTCCAGCTTGTGAAAGGCAGCAAGGAGGATGGAGCTTTGCACGCTTTCGCATTGCCTTTACACGTGAGTAGAACACTGGGCTGCTTTGTGCGCATCTTGCAAGTTCTGCTTGTTGCAAACTGAGTAACCCGCAGTAGGAAGAGTCCGTAAAAATTGTGAGCTGGTAGCACGCCCCATGCTAATATGCTTCTCTTATTGGAAAAAAGGCAAGGGGACCAGAGTTATTTGTCCCCTGATTCTGAACATCTTGTTTGTGGGCTTCCCAGAAGCACCTGGTTGGGCACATGTGGCTTGGGTCTGATCCTGCAGAGTCCTTCTCATGCCAGAGAGGGAAGGAGGAATTCCCAGGAGAAGATCATGTAAGAACATAAGAAGCGCCTGCTGGATCAGGCAAGTGCCCCACCTAATCCATCATCCTGTTCTTCAGTGGCCAATCAAATGCCCGTCACACTCAAATCCTGCTTGCCGGTTTCCCATAAGAGCCCTCTCTCCTCTTGCAGCTTCCAGCACCTGGTATTCAAGAGTATTGCTGCCTCCTGGTCCTTTATCTGCAGTTCAGACCCCGTAAGCCTGTATGTGTGTTGCTGGCTGTGTCAGACGATGGAGTCTGGCCTCCTTTTTTTTGAAAACTTTGAAAGGTACATGTAGGGATAATCGCTGGGTCCGGAGGGAGGACACTCCCCACCCGCAGGCAGCCTTAGCCTGCCTGCACGCGTGACCTTGGGGTGCGGGGCACACACCACCCCCCACAGACAAGCCACAGCTGTCTGAACATCTTGCCCTCTGTTTGACCTTTTGCGGTCTCAGTAGTCTGCGGTGCCCTGTCTGTAACCTTTGTCTCTGAGACCTTTTGTCTCCTTCGTCGTACACAGTGCAAGGGGAAAATGACGCGGTGGAAACAGGTGCCAAAATAGCTTTGTACCACCCCTCGATCTCGGGACCGGAAGATGTGTAAAGGTCACAGCCCAAAATGTATCTGACTGGTTTGCATATTTGTGTCAATAAAAGGAGGCTCCACAGGGCTGGCCGGCAGCTTGCTTGCAGCTCACCTGTGCGCAGCTCACCTGCATTAACAACTCCTGCCTCATGTCCATCACTTCAGATACAGGTGTTTGGAATTTCTTTTGGGGGGGGTCAGCTTCTTTTGACACACCTTTCTCCTCCGTTTTAGATGACAACGATCTCAAAGCCCAGCAAGAAGAAGCGCCGCAGCTGATGCGGACGCGGAGCGATGTGGGCATGCGCCGCAGGGGAACTCTCCGCACCCCGAGTGAGCAGCGGAGGATCAGGAGGCACCGCTTCTCCATCAATGGGCATTTCTACAACCACAAAGTGAGTCTCCCAAGGAGGGTCTCCCTAAAGCGCAGGAGCATCGTGATTTAGGGATGGATCCAGGTCAAGAATGTAGCTCTTGGTGCCTCCCAGAGAATTGTTAAGGCAGGCACTTTTTGTTTTGTTTTGTTTTATATGGAAACTAGCATCTATTTATTATTTGCATTATCATGTATTTGTGGCATTTTGTTCCAAGGAGTTCAAGGGAGAATATGTGGTTCTCCCCCCCCACCTTACCATATTTCTCATTCCATAAGACACACCTGACCATAAGACGCACCTAGTTTTTAGAGGAGAAAAACAAGAAAAAAAATATTCTGAACAAAACAGTGGATGTATGATTTTTGTGGTTCATGCTGGGACCACAGACATGTGATTTGACAGTGAGTTTGGGGTAGCCCAATGCAAAAATCCTGAGAATCCATGTGGATCCGTGCTTTGTAAGCAGATTTTTGTGCCCCACGCAACAGTGGGTGCATGATTTTTTTGGTGCAGGCTGTAGCCATGGATATGCTATGTGATATGATGGTGAATTTGGGGTGACCCAATGTAAAAATCCTGAGGATCCATGGGCTTTTACCTCTCCCCTCCCAGGCAGCCTCCTTTATCGCTAGCATCCCTTATCTCCCTCCCGATTGCTCACCGATCAGCTGCTTCATTTCAACACCCCCTTCCCTCTTTAAAAAAGAAAAGAAAAAAAAGCACGATCTGCTTTTCGCCCCTGGGCTATTCGGCTCCAGAAATCACACATTCACTCCATAAGACGTACAGACATTTCCCCTTAATTTTTAGGAAGAAAAAAGTGCGTCTTATGGAGCAAAAAATACAGTAATCCCCACAACAACCTTGTGTGGTAGGTTAGGCTGAGAGGCAATGACTGGCCCAAGTCACAGAGTGAGCTTCGTACCAAGCGGGGATTCGAATTCTGATCTCTCCCAGGTCTTAGTCTGACGCTCTAAGCCCTACACCACATTCTGGCTTTCACTTAGCAGAGTTTGGTGCCCATGTACCATACTTTTCCGTATATAAGACGAGGTTTTTTTTCCTTCTGAAACAATGTCCAGAATTGGTGCTCGTCTTATACATGGTCAGTGCGTTGTTGGGACGGGGGATTGGTTGCTGGTGCAAGCAGGAGCTTGTCAGGGGTGATTGGGCATGACTGGTGGCCATGGTAAGGGCTGCTGCCCATAGGCTGCTACTGCAGTAATTGGGCGTGTGATTAGGGTAGCTGCTGTTGGCGAATGGGCAGACAATAGGTTGGTTTGGCAACGTGCGCGATAGTCACCATTGGTCTGGCGGGTGAGTGAATTATAGCCCTCAAAAAGCTCATCTACTCTGGGCAATCTCCCCCCCCCCCCCAATCTCAACAACTCTGGGCAATCTTCCCCCATTTTCTTAAATATACACGGGGGCGTGTTATACACGGAAAACTACAATGTGTATAAAACTACAGAATGCTGGCAATGTGAGAATTCAAAAGCTCCATAATATTTGCTCCAGAATGTATGACCATTTCCCAGTTAATTTTTGAAGTTCTTTTTTTAAAATTTTTTAATTAAATTTTATTAAATGTTACAAAAAAATGAAAAGAAAAGAAGAAATAGAAACAATACATAACCATACATTAAAACATTTATCTACACAATTTTCCAGAATGCAGACTAGAAAAGAAGAAAGACAAAAGATAGAAGAAAGAAACAAGAAGAATGAAAAGAAAAAATACTTTTCATAATCAATTTTATAATATTTTAACTAGGATTTATATATCATAATGTTTGAAGTATGAATTTAGAATAATTGATTATAATTTTTGAGGTTCTTTGATGCCTGTAGTCAGTCCTCTTGCTGGCAATTGTTCTTTTCCTTCCACCATGTCCCCCAACTCTTCTTTCTCAATTCTATTTCGATTTAATCTTTGCATTCTGCTTTTCCAGCAACAAATGTTGAGCTCTGAGCGGTTCACAAGAATCACGGCAGCATTAAAAACCAAGAAACACTGTCAATCCCTATAATAGCAAGCACAGTAGCCTTTTAATAAAGCAAATGACTGCAAGAAATTAATCAAAACAAGGAGCTCAGTAAGATCTTCCATAGTTTCTAATCTGGCATGGCGTTAGCTCCCCCTTCTCCCCCAATACAGGGCTCACACATCCCTCTGTGCTTCTGTGGGCCTCCAGGGATTCCTCTTGTCTAGATCACCCTGTCCTCCAGCCTTCTGATGGCTTTCTGCTCCTCTCCGCAGACATCGGTTTTCACACCCGCCTACGGCTCCATCACGAATGTCCGCATCAACAGCACCATGACGACGCCTCAAGTGCTCAAGCTTCTGCTTAACAAGTTCAAGGCAAGTTTTGCTGCAACATTTTGTACTGGCCCAAATCTGAGCTGGGAAAGTCTCCCAGTGGTGTCCTCTCCTCCTGGGCCCCTGTCCAACTCTGGTCCATTTCTGTGGGGCTTGCGGAGGAGGGTGGCTGTCCCTAGCCTTGCCCAGCCTCGGGGCACCTCCCATCTATTTCGGACCACAATTCCCATCCGACTCAGCTTCATACGGCAGTATTGATGGGAGTTGTAGTCCAAAATGGTCGTGCTGCCTGGGGCTGATGGGAGTCGTACCATGGAGCACCCCCAAGTTGGTAAAGGCATCTGTAGGTTGTATATCTGTGTCTACTTCTCGTGATGGCACCAATGAGCTGCCTGCTGTCACAGCTGTTGTCCAGTCCAACATTGGACTGGACAAACACAAACCCCTGTGTTGCAAAATGTAACAATCTACAAAAATGGAAACACAACACTCCGGTTAATAACTGTTAGTCAATATATAATGGGTTATGATGTCATTCAAAATATATGAATAAGCCACTTCAAAACGATGTATATATCATGCAACACATCTCACAAAATATACAAGTAACCACAAGTTATATGTATCAGAGTCAAACACAAATGTATTTGTGTTGTAAGGATCAGCAGCTACACTATCCAGTGGGCACTGATCCACTAGCATGATCCCCATTTCTATTAATATTTCACTGATAATTATTTGGTATGTACCTCTTTATATAGGGACGCGGGTGGCGCTGTGGGTTAAACCACAGCCTAGGACTTGCCAATCAGAAGGTCGGCGGTTCGAATCCCTGCAACAGGGTGAGCTCCCGTTGCTCGGTCCCAGCTCCTGCCAACCTAGCAGTTCGAAAGCACGTCAAAGTGCAAGTAGATCAATAGGTATTGCTCCGGCGGGAAGGTAAATGGCGTTTCCGTGCACTGCTCTGGTTCGCCAGAAGCAGCTTAGTCATGCTGGCCACATGACCCGGAAGCTGTTTGCAGACAAATGCCGGCTCCCTCAGCCAATAAAGCGAGATGAGCGCCGCAACCCCAGAGTCGTCTACAACAGGACCTAACGGTCAGAGGTCCCTTTACCTTTACCTTTACCTCTTTATATATTTTGTTCTATTGTATAACTTACATGCAGGTGGCTCAGTTTTGTTGTCATTCATTGCCTGCAATGTCTTATGTCCCATTTCCAGCTGATGAAGACTTTATTCCGAAACAGTTGAACTATTCCGGATATAATACATATAACAACTTGTAGTTACTTGTATATTTTGTGAGATGTGTTGTATGATATAGACGTCATTTTGAAGTGGCTTATTCGTATATTTTGAATGACATTGTACAGTGGTACCTCGGGTTAAGAACTTAATTCGTTCCAGAGGTCCGTTCTTAACCTGAAACTGTTCTTAACCTGAGGTATCACTTTAGCTAATGGGGCCTCCCGCTGCCGCCGTGCAATTTCTCTTCTCATCCTGAAGCAAAGTTCTTAACCCAAGGTAATATTTCTGGGTTAGCGGAGTCTGTAACCTGAAGCATCTGTAACCCGAGGTGCCACTGCATATTCACTAACAGCTATTAGCCAGTGTGTTGTGTTTGCATTTTCATAGACCAGCAGAGGTTGCTGGACTCCAACTCTAGGGCTGACAGGATCTGGAGTCCAGCAACATCAGCCTGGGCATCATCTTGCCTCCCTTATAGAATCATAGAATTTTAGAGGTGGAAGGGACTCCCAACCCGCTGCAACGCAGGAATCGCAGCTAAAGAATCGCTGGCAGATGGCCATCCAATCTCCCATGAAGGAGAGTCCACCATCTTCTGAGATAGTCCATTCCACTGTTGAACATCTCATACCGTCAGAAAATTCTTCCTGATGTTTAATTGGAATCTCCTTTCTTGTTGTTTGAATCCATTGGTTTGCGTCCTCCCTTTCGGAGCAGCAGAAAACAAGCTGTCTCTGCTATGACAGCCCTTCATGTATTTGAATATGGCCATGATATCTCTTCAGTCTTCCATTTACCAGGCTAAACATGCCCAGCTTAGGGCTGTCTTAAGCATATGCGGTGCTGGGGTGCAAAGATCCGTCCGGCGTGCCCTCCCCCCAGGTTGCCCAGTCCCAGGCGTGCAGAAAGGTGGAGCTGGCTGGCTTGGTCGCCCCCAAACTCGAGGCGCATAGCTGCCAGCAGCAGAAGAGCCCACTGCGGCGCTCCGACCAACGGGTGGGCTCTTCGCCAGACTCAATTCTCGGGCCTTGGACTCTTGGCCTGGCACTCCTGAGAGCCCGGCAACCGGGTGCCCTGCACCCCTAGCACCTATGGGTAAGACGGCCCTGGCCCACCCCCATCAACCGTGCCTGATAAGGCTTGGTTTCCAGACCCTTGGTTTCCAGATCTTGGTCAACCTGAAAACCTTGTTCCGTGGGTGGGAGAGAGAGAGAGAGTTTTATCTTTTCTGTGTTTTCTTTTCTCTGTGTTCAGATTGAGAACTCGGCAGAGGAATTCGCCTTGTACATTGTTCACACCAGTGGAGGTGAGCAGGCTGTTATTGTGTGCTGGTTTTTTTTTAAGAAATAATAATTTTTATTTGATTTTACAAGCATAAAGTTATAACAGTACCAATTACCCGGTACATATCCATATTTAGAGATTTTTCTCAATCTCCAGACTTCCCCTCCATGGATCTTACTGTCAACATTTTCAACTGCATGTTATTTCATAATCCATATTTTGTATCTCTCTATATTGTCCATAGTGTATTGTTGCTGGTTTCAATAGGGCTGTGGTGCAGCTAAGCAGTTATGGATTTAAGCCATGGGTCACCAGCCTAATTGTGATGCCACGGAGCATGGGGGGCGGGAAGGGAAATGAGTTAAGCCCACTCCAGCTGTTAACTTCACCTGCCTCAAAGCCCCCCGCCATATGTGCATTTAAAACATGTTTTAAAATGGATTTTTAAAAATATTTTTTTTATTTGTATACTGCTATATCATAAAATACCAAAGCGGTTTACTACAACAACCTAAAAGCATACAATAAAACCATTAAAAATATTTTTAACGTTAAAAGCAGGCATGAATTAACCATTGTGGAATGATGTATTCTTACTTGCCTACACAGGCCTGGTGGAATAGACATTTTTTCAGCAGGCATTTAAAGTTGGCACAGAAGGTGCCTGCTGAATCTCCAGTGGCAGGGCGTTCCACAGGACTGGGCCAATGACACTAAAGGCTCAGTTTCTCGTTGTTGCTAAACGAGCCTCACCAACTCGGGGAACGGCCAGCGACGCTCCTGAAGATGGATTATAAAAATAATTTAAAACGGTGTGAATTAGCTGGTGGGAAAACCTTTTCACAGGTAGCCTTGAGAGCTGCAATACTTGCCCACCAATTTGTACACTTTGGCCACAACCTCTCTTGACATAAGGCCCCAAGAGGGATGGACTATGGGTCAATGTGGCCCTTGGGTTGCAAAACGGCCCCCACCCCTTCTTGGATGCTTCTCAGAAAGTTCTTGCTTGGTTGAGCTTGCCACTGCTGCTGTTCCCCCCTCCTCTGTGTCTGGGGCAACAGGGTGGATTTAGGGGTCCCTGCATTGTCTTCTTCAGTGCCTTATCCACACTCCCTGTTTCATTCAGAAAAGCAGAAGTTAAAGGTGACAGATTACCCGCTGATCGCTCGGATTCTGCAGGGACCCTGTGAACAAGTTTCCAAGGTGTTCTTGATGGAAAAGGACCAGGTGGAGGAAGTCACTTACGATGTGAGTTGCTGCTTTGCGGTGCAATCCTACAGTGGTGCCTCGCAAGACGAAATTAATTCGTTCCGCAAGTCTCTTCGTCTTGCGGTTTTTTCGTCTTGCGATGCACGGTTTCCCATAGGAATGCATTGAAAATCAATTAATGCGTTCCTAGGGAAACCGACTTCAGACCAGGTCCGGGGACAGTCTGTCCCCGGACCTCTTCTGAAGGCTGGGGGGGGTGGAAAAGGGCTTTTCTTCCCACCCCCAGCATTTTAAAAAACCCTGGGACAGCGGAGGACTTCTCCGCTGTCCGGGGCGATTTAAAAGCCCCTGGGAAGGCAGGCAGGGGGGACAAAGACTTTTGCCCCCTGCCCGCCTTCAGAAGGTGTCCCCGCCCCCCCTCCCCACTTCGGAACAGCTTTCCGAACAGCTGGTCCTCTGCTGAAGGCCGGCTGTGGGCGAAAGTCTTTGCTCCCGACCGCCAGCATTTCCCTATGGGCTTTCGTCTTGCGATGCAAGCCCATAGGGAAATTCGTCTTGCGAAGCGCCTCCAAAACAGAAAACCCTTTCGTCTTGCGGGTTTTCCGTCTTGCGAGGCATTCGTCTTGCGGGGTACCACTGTATTTCAGTTCGGAGACGAGCAGGTGAAATGAACGAGGGGTTGGTGGAGCAGCTTCCCTGTGGGGCAGCGTTTGAGGCTGGGGAAAAACTGAGGAAGAGGTGACCTGGTAGAAGCTGACAGGTTTTTCTCCCTTTCATGCTAGAACTCCCAGGCTAATCCTTTCAAAAGTATGTATTCTGACAAGGATTACAAACTCATATAGAGATTAGAAACTCAAATTCTGTAACGAATTATTATGTTATACATATCCTTATGAGTTTGAGTTTGTAATCTCTGTTTGAGTTCCCTAAACAGGGCTGCCTTCAGATGTCTTCTAAAAGTCTGGTAGTTGTCACAGCGAGGGAACTGCCAGAAGGCCCTTGGCACTGGACCTCAGTGTCCAGGCGGAACGATGGGGGTGGAGGCGCTCCTTCACATATACTGGACCGAGGCCATTGAGAGATTTAAAGGTCAGCACAAACACTGAATTTTGCTCGGAAACATACTGGGAGCCAATGTAGGTCTTTCAAGACCGGTGTTATATGGTCTTGGCGGCTGCTCCCAGTCAGCAGTCTAGCTGCCGCATTCTGGATTAGCTGTAGTTTCCGGGTCACCTTCAAAGGTAGCCCCACGCAGAGCGCATTGCAGTAGTCCAAGCGAGAGATAACTAGAGCATGCACCACTCTGGTGAAACAGTCCGCGGGCAGGTAGGATCTCAGCCTGTGTACCAGATGGAGCTGGTAGACAGCTGCCCTGGACACAGAATTGACCTGCGCCTCCATGGACAGCTGTGAGTCCAAAATGACTCCCAGGCTGCGCACCTGGTCCTTCAGGGGCACAGTTACCCCATTCAGGACCAGGGTGTTCTCCCTACCTGCCTGCCTCCTGTCCCCCCAAAACAGTACTTCTGTCTTGTCAGGATTCAATCTGACAAGAAGTGTGGAAGTGTGTTGCAAGCAGATAGAAAGTGATTCTTTTAATAGGAATGAGGAAAAGCGTTAACTTCCCCCGCTCACAGAGCTCAGTCGTGATCCTGATTCTCCTCCTGCCCTGGTGTTAAACAGGAGGACTGCTGACTGTCGTTTGTCCTTAAGAAATGTGCACAATTAAAGTAGGAAGTTTCTGGGCTTCACCCAAAGCACTCCTGTTCCCCTTTGCACCAAAAGAGGGTGCTCAGGTCTGTGCATACACAGTCGTGGGTAGCCTTGTGGGGCCAGTCAAAACCTCAAGCCAGGAGATGTGTGTTTCTCAAGATCTTCTCTGTGTCTGCCTCGCAGGGGTGGCGTGTTCCATCACCTTTCTGTTTTCTTTTTGCCTCCCTCCCCCTTCCTGGGCAGGTTGCTCAATATATCAAGTTTGAAATGCCCGTCCTGAAAAGCTTCATTCAGAAACTCAAAGAGGAAGAAGATCGTGAAGTCAAGAAACTAAAACACAAGTAAGCTCTTCTTTCCCTGGAATCCAGTCCTCAAAGCACAGTTCTTTCTGAATATATTTTTAAGGGCCCAATCTGGGGATGTTACCGTGGGAATTGCTTGAAATGATGCTTAAGATGCAGAGCAGCCTTGGCCAACCTGGTGCCCTCCAACCAAGTTGGACTACAACTCCTATCAGCCCCAGAATCTCCATCCAGCTGTGCTGTTGCAGCCTGCCGCTAAAGAGTTTTCTTTATTATTTTTATTATTACATTTATATCCCACATTTCCTCCAAGGAGCTCAAGGCTGCACTTCTCCCTCCTTCTTCATGTTATTCTCGCAACATCCCTGCAAGGTAGGTTAGGCTGAAAGGCAGTGACCAAGGGGGGATTCGAACCCTGATCTCCCAGGTCCTAGATATGCACTCTAACCGCTACACCACACTGACACCCCAGTGGAGAAGGCTGCTCTCTCACCACAAAGGTCTGGGGTGCACACCCTTTTCCTTTTAAGCTGTAAGACACTGCTTATTTTTCAGGTATTCTGTCCTGCGTGTAATGATTGAGCAACGATTAGAAGAGATCTCCGAAGGCCCGGCCACAATGTGAAGCCTTTGCCCTTGGGCGGACTTTGCTGCCTCTGCCGGGGCTCCAGAAGAGCCACGTCTTGGAGAAGATTTGTTTGCTTGTGCTGCGACGAGCAAAGGCGGCTCTTCCTTTCTGGAGCAGAACTTGAACACAGAACCCACCTTGACCAACTGTCTTTCCTTTCCTCCAAGCTTTCCTGGAGGTGAACTCAGCGGAGACTCTCTCTTTAGCTGCAGGAGACCTTTTGAGCACTGCTTGCTGGGGACCAACAAGGCAGCCACCAAAGCCTTTGCCTCTTGGCCAGCCTGGACACAGTGGACCTTCTTGCCTCTCCAGCCGGGCTATTCTGAGGTTCTGTTGCTGTTGGGGGCATCCTCTTTGCATGCCACCAAAACGCCGCTTTAACCTTCAAAGCAAATTCTGGCTTTGCGGTGGCAAGTCAGGGCCAGAGGAGGAAGTCTCCTCCCTTTTTTTCCTCTTTTGGTCATTTCTGAGCTCTAAGTAAAATATTCAGATTTTCTCTTCCCCCGCTGGGAGGGCCTGGTCTTAGTCCTACCTGCCCTTTCTCATCCACCCAGCCACCCATTTCTGTGGCCTCTCCCTCATGCTCTCCCCCATGTTTTTAAGCTGGGCTCTCACAGACCCACAGGATTCAGGCGCAGCCTCCTCTGCGCACACCCTGTTGGATTGCAGCCTTGACTGCTCCTTTCTCCCTGCTGCTCAGGCAGCAAAGTCGCCCGTGGCAGCTTGGCCTGGCTAAAGCCCCTTCCAGGAGTCCCCCTTCCTCCTGGTTCCACCGGGCCTTTGAGATGGGGAGAGGCGGACAGGTTTTCATCTTGGCCCAGGTAAGGAGTGCCCAAAACTGGCTTGGGTTCGCCTGTGGCTGAGGAAGTCAGTGCACAGATACCTTCCCTGTACGGTGCCAAGGTGGGGGCAGCTGGGCTCGGGCCCCTAAGATGCCCTGAAGACAAGGGGCCACTGTAGACCCAGGCAGCACCACTTTTTGGAGACTCTTTGGCTCAGCTGTTTGAATGGGCTGGTGGCCCAGCTATGGAGGTCAACAGTGCAAATTCCCTTTGATAAACCATTTTTCTTTAAGGGTGGCTGTTAACCCTGTGTTGGCCTTGCTATATATAGCAATGGTGCAAAGTTCCACCAGCTTTAAAAATGCCCAGCTTACTCTCCCATCCAAACATAAATAGACCCAAGAGCGAGTCGTGTGGGGCGTTGCTGCAGATTTTGGCCCCTCCTACTTAAATCCTAAATGCATTTGTTCCCCTCCACCCCTTGCAACTGTAGACGTGCCATTTTCAAGAACCTCTCCCAGTTCTACAGATATGGAGGCCAAATGCCCAGGAGGTTTTGCAGGAGAAGCTCTTGGGCTTTAAATGGACATCGGACAGACGTTTCCCACCTCCCTTTGATGTGGGTTTAAAATGGCTGGGAAATAATCCCTCTGCATAAGGCAGTATGGCAAAAATCACCTTGGGGGTGGGGAGCAGTTTGAAGCAAAGAAGGGGGAAGGGTGTTTAACCCTCTCCCTGCCAACTGCATTCTGCCTCTAGTTTTCATCCCTGAGTGGTTTTCCTCCTGTTGGGTTCCAGGCACAGTCTTAGTTGCTCCTGGAACCCCTCTGAAGGCAGGTCTTAGTTGAAGTGGGTCAGGAAAGGGTTAAGCATCCTGTTTCCCCTCCCCCCCCATATTAATGCATTCCAAAATGATCTCCTCCCTCCTTGAGCTGCTTTGCACTAACATAAGTGGCCAGCAGGTATTAACATGTATTTATGTGTAATATGTAGTCCTGCCCTTAGTGGCATCAGTGGAGCTTTTTTGAGAAAAGAAATAATAATTCAGAAGTTTTCCTACTTAGCCCCTGCATACCACCCCCCCAAAAAGGATTCTTTTCTAGTGTGTTGTTGCTTGTT
Organism: Podarcis bocagei; assembly: GCF_964188305.1. Taxonomy (NCBI): domain Eukaryota; kingdom Metazoa; phylum Chordata; class Lepidosauria; order Squamata; family Lacertidae; genus Podarcis; species Podarcis bocagei. Next base: position 88,017,431 of record NC_138132.1, on the reverse strand, counting down.
GGGGCTGAAATCCTGAGCATATTTAACACTCCCTGAGGAAGCCCCACCAAAATTTTGTGGAACTTCCTCCTGGGTAAACCCACTTTGTATGTCTCCCCTCTTTCTTGCTAGCTAACCCTTTAACAACTTTTCACTTCTAAATTGCACTAGATGGATTGTGGATATTTTTTTAAGCTCCAGCCTTTTCTATTCTTTTATTATTATCTATATGCCAAATATTACATGCACAGGAAAATAACAGCAATAATTTATATAAATAATAATAATATTTTTTTGGGGGGGGAGGATTCTAAAATGAACCAGCACATGAAAGCAGCCTGCTTATGATGCGCTTGGAAACAAGCTCTGAAGAGCACAAACAGATTTGCAACGATGATTGTAGCCTGTGGGCTGGATCCACGTTTAACTGTACTTGGAGAGTCCCACTGAAATCGATGGTACAGTACTTCATTGGGTCGACTCTTAAGTAGGTCTAGGTCTATGTCCAGCCCTGTACACCAGTGGTTCCCCCACTTTTTTGGGGGGCCACCTCTCCCTTGGTTCCATAAACTCAAGCCCAATGACCCCCTACCCTGTAAAAAGGATTGTCCAGAATAGCAGTTTGCGCCACCTGCTAAAGAAGATAACTCAAGACGGTAAAAATTGCACATTTACCCATAACCCAGTTAAAAGTATTTAGTTTAATTGAGTCATCAGAAGTGATGAACTTGATCCAGTGATACTAGCTCTTCAATGGGGTAAAAATAATAAAATAATTATTATCAGCCATTTACACCTCTAGACACCTCCTTGCCTCTTTGCATCTCCCCCCCCCACTAGTAACCCCACTGGGGGGTGGAACCAACCACTTTGGGAACGACTGCTGTACACTCTTTAGTCCAAATGTACATTTCATTCCATTCTTGTTCATGGTTTCAGTCTCTGGCGGAAACTAAAGTGTGGGTCACCTTTTTTAAAAGGGCAAGTCTGTTTTTTGGGAGGGTTATTTTAGGAACTCTTGGGATCTAAGCAAGAGCATCTCAGGATTGCAAAAGCTGACTTGCATTGCTCTGGCTAAGGGTTCGGTCTCTCACAAACAGGGATGTGCATCTCTTGACGGTGGGCAACTGAAAGTGTGAACTGGCTTGTGTCGCGCGTGAGGTCATGCGAAATCTGCAGAGGGTTCCGCCCACGCAAGAATTTGCAACTAACCAGTGGTAAAAAGTGCATGTCTGAGCCAGGACCTAGTGCCCGAAGTAGACACACCTTCACAGGCTTATGGAAGCTGTACCTGAGCAATGGGCCAGCGTAGAGTTGCCAACCATCTTGTGCTTTAAGGGCGATCCTGAAGGAATTGCACCACAGGGGGTTGGACTAAATGACCCTCTAGGTCCCAAATCTATGAATATCCTGGCGTATTAAACTTCGTAATGTAAACAAGGGCCGGCCACAAAGTGCCCTTGTTTTGGCATAGGGTTGGCTGATGGGCGACACACCTCCGATTGCAACTGGAGTTACCTGTGTGAGATTTAGCAATAATAGAAATGTACTCTTGACAGGAAGGACAGCGTAACGTAGTCTCTGAAAGCTGTGAACTGAGAGGGCCCGAGTTCAAGTCTTACCTCTACTGTGAATTCATTAGGTGCTCATACACAAACCCCTTTCTCTGCCTCGATGCCCCTTTTGTAGAATGGAAGGGAGAGAATACAGGTCTATTTTTCAGAGCTGTTGTTAGGATCGCAGGGGTTATGTATGTGGTGCGCTTTGACATCTTAGAATGCAGATATAAATGCTACGTTTTTGGCTAAAAAGTGGATGAACTGCTGTTTGTTTTACATGTGTTCCTTTACAACTTCCCGACAGTAGGAGCTGTTCGACAGTGGGACAAACCCCCTCAGCAGATGGTAGAGGTTTTTAAGCAGAGGTTGGATGGCCATCGGTCAGGGACTCTTGAGCTATGGTTCCTGCTTTGCAGGGAGTTGGACTAGAGGACCCCTTTGAGTCCCTTACAGCTCTACAATTCTGAGATTCTGTGTACTAATCAGGCCTATGTCTGGTTCTTTTCTGGGGTCTTATTGAGCAGATTTCTCTACTGTGTCCAGTCATCTATTCCAGAGGATTTCAAACTTTTTGCATCCACAGCTCCCTTGACCAACTGTACAGAGCCGTCTTACCCATAGGCGCTAGGGGTGTGGGGCACCCGGGCGCCAGCCCGAGAGTCTAGGGCCCGAGAGTTGAGTACGGGAAAGAGCCCGCCTGTCGGTTGGAGCACTGTGGCAGGCTCTTCTGCTGCGGGCGGCTCTGCGCCGTGAGTTGGGAGGTGACAGACCCAGCAAGATACTGAGGCAGGCAGCCAACTCCGCCCTCCTGCGCACCTGGGACTGGGTAACTGGGGGCAGGGGCGTTGGGCAGATATTTGATCCCGGTGCCGCTTAAGACAGCCCTGCGACTGCATTCTTTCTGTGGCACCCCTGTGGGGCTCAGGAGCCCAGTTGTGTCACCGCCTTGCCTGCAGAGCTGGCAGCCCCTCACCCTTTTTCAAGCACCCCCACTTGTGGAGTGTTCCCTCAGCCTCCTCCCCTCTCCTTGGGAGTCCTCCAGGCGGCCGCTGCTGCTTCCTATGGTCTCTTGAGTTGCCCCCCCCCCCGCCCCAAAGAGAGGTGCCTCCTCCCACTGCCCCACAGGGGCCGGGGAAGCACCCCCTGGCCAGCCCCAGAGGCAGCATTCTCCTGGAAAGCTTGTAGCCAGGGCTGCTGCAGCAAACAGCTGTGCAAGGCTTGGGGAGGCAGAGATGCGAGAGGGCATCAAAGGAGGGAGGGAAGGAAAGAGGGACAGAGGCCAGTGTTGCCCATGGCACCCCTGACCATCATTCAAGGCGCCCCAGGGCAGCAAGGCACACTGGTTTGAAAACCACTGCTCTTTGCATCCACACCCAGCCTCCTGAAGAGGGGAGGGTTTTGTCGCAAGGCGCTGCTTACGACCATCCTCCCTCTGCTCCAAGGAGCCCATACGGCTGGCTCTTATTTTGGAGGTGGGCAGGAGATGTCTTTTGATGCTTCCAGCCCTTGCCTTCCTAGGGGCCAGCAGGCCTTGGGGGATGAAAGTCCTCGTTGCGGCTTCTATCCCAGAGCACAGAAAACTGTTCAGAGAATCTTCATAGCGTTGGAAGGTTAACCTCGGAAGCCATTTAGTCGATGAGGGCTGCCCACTGCCAGCATCCAAGGCAGCCTTGCCTCGTCAGGAAAGTCTTCCTAATGCATAGTTGAAATTATTGTAGGTTGAACCCATTGACTTGAGTACTGCTCTCTGGAGGAAATAAATTTTGCTCCATCATCTATGTGATAATCCCCCCAAATATTCGAAGATAGCTGTCGTGTCACCTCTTACCCAGCCCAAAATGTCTCCTAGTGTGGCTTTTGCAAATGAAATCATTGGCTAGGAAGAAAAGTCCCTCTCCCCACTACCACACACCAAAAATGTTGTGCCAAAAAATTGCTCCTAGGGCCTAGTTCAGATCCGAAGTAGAACCCAGTGGCGGTGCTTTTCCTGGAATGTACCATTTCAGGCTGGAGGGGAGTTGCTTCTTTGAATGAGGCACGCACATGGACCAATAGCACACTGGGCAAATGAGTAGGTGGCCTTCTGGCATGCTACATGTGTTGTGAGTTTACCAGGTGGAGGAGGATGACTAAGATTTGCAATGGCCACACACACCCTTGAAACTGAATTGGTCCTGTCCAGAAACGCTTTACCACTCTACACTTTGGAACGTGCAAGTTGGCTTTAAGCTGTTCTTAAAGCTTTCTCCCCTTAGATCTGTGTTTACATTGCGGCTGACTTAAGCTGTGGCCCTCCGACTCAGGCTTGACTCCGACTCCCATCATCCCTGGCTGTTGGCCATGCTGGCTGGAGCTGATGGGACCAGGAGTCCAACACCTCCTGGAGGGCTGCTGCAAGTTCTCCACTCTTAATCCACGGGGTTTCACCTGCTTCAGACAATATATTTGTTGCTTGGTAAGAATAAATTGCAGTTTCCATTCTGAACAGAATTGGTACCCATTTGTTGTATCAGTGCTGTGTGCTACATTTCTGGAGAATCTGCTCTGCAGGGGTCCTTTTCTGGAAAAGCTTCTGTTGGGAGGCTTCCATCAGGCGAAAAGGGAAGTATCCTGAGGCTTTGAGCTTGCAGGGCACAAAGTTAATAAGCATCCAGGGATGCGTGAGTGTATGGATGCATGTGCGTGGAATTTCCCCCACAACCCCTAGTGAGAAAGCAGCAGTTTTTGCTGAGCTGAGCTAGCAATATCTTCATCTGTCATTCACATGCAATAATACTTGGTATCCCAAGTCTTCCATCATCAGCAGCGCTATCTTCAGAATTTATGTTTAGCTGGATTAAAAAAAAAACACCTTTTTTATCCATGGATCTCTCAAAGGCTTGTGCTGTCGGGGGATAGGTTTGGACCACGGATTTCATAAAACCACCTTGTGAATACCACTTTATATAGTATGAAGCACATGCAACTAGATTATTTTGTTTTAATTAAAGCACTTTGTCAATAGAAATGCAACAGTGGTCCTCTGGTTTTATTCAATTGTTGTGGGAAGAAATTGGGGAGAAAGAAATGAGGGCACAGTTTGGATCTGAGATCCCCACAGCTCTGGAAGGTTTGGGGTTATGTGAGGACAAAGTTGAATTAATTTAGTAGGCGGGATAGGGACCGACTCCCTGAAATTCTACATTGTTCTTCTCAATGAACTTTTCCTTGTTTAAGATATGCCTCTTTGCCCAGGCTTATGCAAGAAATGCTCAGCTGAGGTCACACTAGTGCTTTTAAGTTTTAAGATGCTTGCAAATAATATTGGTGGGTTCAGTGCACTTCTAGACTGTCACTAGTAGGGGAACGGATTCAACCTCACATTGGCAAATCACACACACAAAATGTAGTATAAACACTGACAACTGGGAAACACTGGCCTGTGAGCGCTCCAGTTGGAGAACAGCCTTTACCAGTGGTGTCGTGGGCTTTTAAGACACTCGAACTCAGGACGCACGGGAGGACGAAGAAGAAGAAGAGTTTGGATTTGATATCCCGCCTTTCACTCCCTTTAAGGAGTCTCAAAGCGGCTAACATTCTCCTTTCCCTTCCTCCCCCACAACAAACACTGTGAGGTGAGTGGGGCTGAGAGACTTCAGAGAAGTGTGACTAGCCCAAGGTCACCCAGCAGCTGCATGTGGAGGAGCGGAGACGCGAACCCGGTTCACCAGATTACGAGACTACCGCTCTTAACCACTACACCACACTGGAGAAACGTGCTAAGAGGAAGGCATGCTTGGCAAATCCACACCGTGATCAACTCCCGCCTGGAAACCAATGTCCCCACTGTGGAAGGCCGTGTGGATCCAGAATTGGCCTCCACAGTCACTTACGGACTCACTGTTAAAACCGTGTTTATGGAAGACAATCTTCCTCGGCTACCAGGGATCGCCAAAGAAGAAGAACTGGGTCCCCTGCAACTCATATGATTCTATGAGATTCAGGTTGCCCAATTAATGCTGATTTGGAGTTCTTGTGTAACAACAAATCCACTTCCCCAAATGATCTGACTTTTTCCGATAAGGAAAAATGCACAGGAAAGTGTGGAGTAATACCCTGTAGCTTCCCTATGAACAAATCAAGATGCCTGCTCAATAAATGGGTCGTCTGGCTATGACCTGAGAAGCTGCCAACTGCAATTGCAAGTAAGGACACTGATATACAGCTGTTACCAGTTCCAGTTAAGAAACAGGAAGCTACCTTGTCTCAAGTTAGGACATTGCCAGGAGTCTTTGCCCAATACTTTGTGTGCTAAGCTGGGGCTTTCCCATGGGCTCACAACCCCTTACTCTGGGGCATTTGGGATAACCAAGTAGCTACCTAGATCTACGTACCTGGTGAATAAAGGCAAAGGGACCCCTGACCATTAGGTCCAGTCGTGGCCGACTCTGGGGTTGTGGCGCTCATCTCGCTTTACTGGCCGAGGGAACCGGTGTACAGCTTCCAGGTCATGTGGCCAGCATGATTAAGCCACTTCTGGCGAACCAGAGCAGCGCACGGAAACACCGTTTACCTTCCCGCTGGAGTGGTACCTATTTATCTACTTGCACTTTGATGTAATTTCGAACTGCTAGGTGGGCAGGAGCAGGGACTGAGCAACGGGAGCTCACACCGTCGTGGGGATTTGAACCGCCGACCTTCTGACCGGCAAGTCCTAGGCTCTGTGGTTTAAGCCACAGCGCCACCCGCGTCCCATTCACCTGGTAAAAGCGGAGACCTGGCCTTGAAGGGGCGAGCTTCTGTCATGCCTAATGCCACCTTGAGTTTGTTCTGAATATAGATGTTCACTCACCATCCTTTGTGCACATCTCACAGTAGCAGGTGACAGAGAGCCCTGAGGACCCTTGTGACAGCACTTTTTCCGTTGGGCCCACCCTCACTTAAATATAGTGCACCCACCTCGCAGAACACCAATTCCACGGATTCCTACAAACTGCCCCAGATTATCTTGTGGGGGACTTGTGTGAGGGAAAACTTAATAATTTCGAATCCTGGGCAGGATTTAATTAAATAAACAATAAAGATTTTATTAAACAAAGGAAGTGTATGACACAAAGTGGGTAAAAAAACACAAGATACTTCAGATTATAATGTTATTTCACTTCAGTTCCTTCTCAGTTGTTGCACAGCTGTTGCTGCTTAATACTTTGGTTCTTAAACAAGGTGGAACTTCCTGTCAGTTACACACCCCTTAGACAACTCTACTCTGGAGGTACTCCAAGTAACAGACCCAAGGGATCACCACACCCCTCTTAACTGGTTTGGGGGGTCTTCTCTTTTTGTAGAATCTCTCCCTTCCTGACCAGAATGAGACCTAAGTAGACTGTATCTTTCCAGCTTCTACTTCTCCTGTCTCCACCTCAGCCTCCCAGTTAATTCCTGGCCTATTACTCTTACAGGACACCAGTGGCGTAGTGTGGGGGGTGCAGGGGAGGCCGGCCGCACTGGGCGCAACATCTGAGGGGGGGCGCTAATCTAGTGGAAGAGACTCGAGTGCTAAAATCCACGGGTTAGGGGGCGCAAATTACTTGCCTTGCCCCGGGTGCGGACAACCCATGCTACGCCACTGCAGGACACCACACCCTGTCCTTCACACTAAGCTCAGAGACTCCTTTTTCTAGTTTTGATATATTCCTCAGATTGGATGTTTCTACCCAGAACCAACTCTCTCCCCTCTCACTCCCTATCTCCCAACCTATTCTCCCAACCTCTATCCCAACCTAAAAAACTGTCTCTCAAAATCAGGCTTCCTCAACCTCGGCCCTCCAGATGTTTTTGGCCTACAACTCCCATGATCCCTAGCTAGCAGGACCAGTGGTCAGGGATGATGGGAATTGTAGTCTCAAAACATCTGGAGGGCCGAGGTTGAGGAAGCCTGCTCAGAATCCTCTCCTTTTCAACTCCCCCTCCTGGAACCCCGGCCAATCAGAAGCTGCCGTTCATTAACCGTTTGCTGGCAGGGAGAAAGGAAAACACCTGGTGACCCAACCTGCCCAGCAAAAACAAACTTTCCCGTCACAACCCTCTTCTCCTGAAGAGATCCACTGGGTGTGAACCAGCCCTGTACAACTCGAGATGACCCAGTTTGCAGGTTGCACTGACCTGTGGCAGCTCTGCAGGGCCTTGATAAGCCTCCTGGATGTGTTGTTTGGCCAGGATCCTGAACTTTGTGTGTGTGTGTGTGTGTGTGTGGGTCACGAGTTGTGCAGGGTGACTGTCTAAAGAGCCTAGCTTGCTCCATTGACCAGTCAGGTGGAGATGAGGCATCAAGCTTTTGTTCCATTCTGGGGAGCCCTGATGTGCTCTGACAACAACTCTGTTTCCAGCTCACAGAGGATTCACGCTGTCAGCAGCCTTTCACAGGCAGAGAGCCTTTCCCCCTGAGGGTCTTCATCCGCAGCTGGTGGTTGCTCCTAGGAGAAAGTAAGTGCAATGGACTTTCTTACCTGCTGGTTTAGATTGTGAGTTTTCTGCCTTCCTTTGGGGGGCTTTAACACTTCAGCTGCAATCCAAAGAATTTGCTTCCTGAGAGTTTGTGCTTATTCCAACCTACCCCTTTTTTCCTCTCACTAATTGCAGCATTGGGGGGGGGGGGGCGGGGACGACACAACAGATTTCCATGAAGATCCCACCTAGGGAGGGAAGGTCCAGTGGAGACAAATAGCCTCCCTTGCACTTGCTATTATATTGTTGCACACCAACCCAAACTTGGAGTGCTGAGAGATTCCAAGGGTTCTAGGTTTGGTTTCATTGGAATGAAGATCAGCAGACACTGTGGTGTCTTTAGGATATATAGTTGTATTTAAACATATTTACAACCTGAGCATAAAATGGAGGGGTTCACAGCATTAGCATGATGACAGATCTCACTTCAATAGGGACAAATGTAAGATTCTGCACTTAGGCAGGGATAACCAACTGCACAAATAAAAGATTTGGGACATCCAGCTTGCATGCAAAAAGGATCTAGGGGTCTTCATAGACCACATGAGTCAAAAGTGTGATGCAGCAGCAAAAAGCTGATGCCATTTGAGGTGGCATCAACAGAAGTCAAGTGTCCACATTGAGGAAAGTTATACTCCTCCTCTATTCTACCTTGGTCAGACCCAACCTGGAGTCCTGTGTCCAGTTCTGGGCACCTCAGTTTAAGAAGGATATTGACAAGTTGCAATGTGTGCAGAGGATGAACAAGGGTCTGGAAGGCAAGCCTTATGAGGAACAGTCAAGGGAGTTGGGTATGTTTAACCTGGAGGGGAAAAAGCAGAGACATCACCTTGCCAACAAAGGTCCGTGTAGTTTTTTTTTGGGGGGGGGGCAACAGCAGAGAACTGCTGAGCCAGAAGCCTCCGGCAGTTGGCCTGCGGGTGACAACAGCTGAAGGGTGTGTGTGTTTGGACTGGAGTATTGTTTTCTTTCCTGGGACTCAGGCTTTTGTGCAAAGGAGTCATGTGAGTGGCAAGCCCTGGAGGGCCAATGGCTCAGCAATTTCACCCTCTTTGTTGTGTTGCTGTTCCCAGAAGGTTCTGCCCTGTCATTAGGCCTGGATTATTGTGTTGAGCGCAGGGACTTTTCAGTTTACAGGAAAGGCTAGTAAGGGCTCATCCACTCATAACTTTTGCCCTGCGCTTTCTAGGTACAGGCCTGCACTTTCCTGCTTCATGTCTGAGCACTTTCCCCATTTTCTTTGCCCTGCCTACTTACTGCATGGCCCAAGAAAACCTGCTTTTGATGCTGAATCAGGGTGGCGCTGTGGGTTAAACCACAGAGTCTAGGACTTGCCGATCAGAAGGTCGGTGGTTCGAATCCCTGCGACGGGGTGAGCTCCCGTTGCTCAGTCTCTGCTCCTGCCATCCCTAGCTAACAGGACCAGTGGTCAGGGATGATGGGAATTGTAGTCCCAAACATCTGGAGGGCCGGAGTTTGCCTATGCCTGCTTTAGCTAACTTAACGCTTTCAGCTAAAGCCTCAGTCCAGATCTGCCTTCCCACACCTGGTGCTTTGGCCCACATCTCCCACCAGCCCCAGCCAACACAGCCACCGACCTGCTAGGGTTGCCAACTGACCAGTGCAGTGCAGCTGCAATGCAGCAATGTGGGGAATGGATCCTCAGCTCTGGTCTGCCCATGGAGCACAGCGGTGCCACAAGGGCTGGACTTCAGGCCCAACATCCTGGCAGGGCCTTCAGAGGACCCAAAGAGCTGTGGTTCCTGCCTTGCTGCTGGACTGTGAAATAAAAAAAATTAAGGTCTTATATATATAATAAAGAGGGACGCGGGTGGCGCTGTGGGTAAAAGCCTCAGCGCCTAGGGCTTGCCGATCGAAAGGTCGGCGGTTCGAATCCCCGCGGCGGGGTGCGCTCCCGCTGCTCGGTCCCAGCGCCTGCCAACCTAGCAGTTCGAAAGCACCCCCAGGTGCAAGTAGATAAATAGGTACCGCTTACCAGCGGGAAGGTAAACGGCGTTCCGTGTGCTGCGCTGGCTCGCCAGATGCAGCTTTGTCACGCTGGCCACGTGACCCGGAAGTGTCTCCGGACAGCGCTGGCCCCCGGCCTATAGATGTGAGATGGGCGCACAAACCCCAGAGTCTGTCAAGACTGGCCCGTTCGGGCAGGGGTACCTTTACCTTTATATATAATAAATGTTCATAAATGTACCAAGCAAACACATACATAAATAAATACATAAACCACATGTCTGAAGCAGCACAGGAGAACAGCCATGAAGCCATTTGGCTCCCAAACTGACCAAATGTTTTCTCTGAAAAGTCAAAGGAAAATGGAAAAGCCTCCCTGTTGTCTTTTCCTTCACAAATCCTGTCTTAAGGGTATCTCTGTGTGTGAATAAGGTGAGCCTGTGACCTGGCTCAGGAACTAAGTATTTATCATTACAAAAGACTGGCCAGGCTCCCCAGGGTATCCAATCAAGTAAGCATTAACAGGTAACCTGCCAGACAGGAGATAAACAACACACTCAGATTTCTGTTGTAGACCACCACCCCTTTCTGTGATGAAGGTATGATCTATCTGGGGGGTGGTCTGGAGCTACACCCCTTCTGCGATGTATGTATGATGTTTCTAGGGGTGGTCGTGGACTCCAGGGCGGGCAATTTTAAATGTCTATATAAGGGCGGACACACCTTTGTTCTGGGTCCTCCTTCTACTGCGTATGAGGGGAGCACCCTGTTGCAACCGTTCAATAAAGATCAGGCTTACGAGCTGCTTTGCTTCTCAATATTCTCTGGTTGGCCTCTGTTATTTCCTCCAACCGATGGAGAACCTGCAAAGGACTCTATAAGGGCTCTTGTGTCCCTCATAAGGGAATAAGGGCAGATTTTCGTTTATTACAACTGGATGAACCTTGGAAGTCGCTTCCGACTCTACAATCCTAGAATCTTCCACCTTCTCTTTCTGTTTCAGGTACAAGACCATGAGGAAGAGCTGGGCTGCCTGGTACTGGGTCGTGGTGCTCCTGGTCGCTCTCGTCAGCGAGCCTGCCTTTTGCCGCAGGGGAGGAGGAAGAGGAGGAGGCGGTGGCAGCGGGGGCAGCAAAAGCGGAGGGTCATCACGTGGCGGGTTCCACTCCCTGCCAAAGAGCAGCAGCAGCAGGCAAAGTTCCAGCGGCAGTCGTGGCGCGAAGGTGGCAGGGGCCGCAGCAGTGGGGGCAGCCGTGGGATACGGCCTGAGCTCCCTTGGGAGGTCTCGCTTCTCCCGAGGAGGGCAAGGCTCTTCCTCGGCTGGAAAGCAGATGTCGCAGCCCGGATTCCAGAACCCCAACTGGTCCGACCCCATGATGGAAGGCGAGCTCTACAGTCAAGCGGCCAAGGACCCCCGGGCAGGGACCCTCCTGACCTTCTCCCCCATGGTGTGGGGGGTCACCTGCCTCCTGCTCCAGGGCTGAGGAAGAGTCCTATCGTCCACAGAGAGGAGCAGGCCCTTGAGGGCATTGTGTGCTGTGGTGTGAAGGATGGTGTTTGTGATAGCTTGTAGTGAGAAAGAGGCTGGTGTGAGGTTCAGCGGTGGCAAAGGTCAGGGCCAGCCTGCCCATGAAGAGTTTGAAGAGTTTGGATTTGATATCCCGCTTTATCACTACCCGAAGGAGTCTCAAAGCGGCTAACAATCTCCTTTTCCCTTCCTCCCCAACAACAAACACTCTGTGAGGTGAGTGGGGCTGAGAGACTTCAGAGAAGTGTGACTAGCCCAAGGTCACCCAGCAGCTGCATGGGGAGGAGCGGAGACGCGAACCCGGTTCACCAGATTAGGAGTCCACTGCTCCTAACCACTACACCACCCTGGCTCTCATGAGGTGGGCTGAGGCAGCGACACCCCAAGAGGCAGTGCCCATGCTGGTGCCCCACTGCCAGTGGGGAAGGGGTGGCGGCTTCCAACTGTCAACAGAGAAATCTGAGGGCTCCCTTTGACAAAAAAACAAAGGACACCAGCCAGGAATACCAAAGCAAAACAGCAGCCAGTAGGCTTGGTCTTTATTGAAGACTGTTGCGACCGGACTCCCACCTGCCACAAGGTGGAACAAGATGGAAGCCCCAAACAAAAGAGCCCCCAAACTTTTATTAGCTGCTAATCCCCATGTTACACACCCCCAAACTACATCACTAATACATCATGGTTACATCATGAAAGGGGAGGTCTGGTGGCAGTAATCTGAGCATCCTGGACCCTGCCCCATGGTTCCCCTTGCCCTCCACCAAACACCCATCAAGTGTAACAAAAGAGATATCTACATTTCCCTGTTTCCCAGCCAAGTTAATCACATCCTTTTGTCTTCATCTGGGTTTCTTATTTCTGGAATGGCTACCTGTCTGGCACTCAGGTATCAGGATGCCAGGAATTATCACTCAGGCAGAGGAGCTGCTGAGTAGCTGAGCTCACATGTCTATATGAATTTCTGAAATTTTCCCAGTGAGCCAGTACATAGATACATTTATCAGTGAATTCTTACATTTGGTATTGTGCAGCAAAGGCCCTTTGAATAGATAGGAAGAAACTGTGATAAAGTGTTTTGTGGGGACAAATCACAAAAGTCACAAAAGCGATTGTGCTGATTTTGGTAGTGGGCTGCATGTGCATGATATCTGCTGGAGGGGCAACCCCCCCCAACCTATACATAAATTCCTGCAACACGACGAGATCCAAAACCTTACAAGTTCTAACCGGAACCCGGTGTTGCTGTCCGTGCTTTGCTGGCACTGCCACGCAGCCCATAGCTTTGGCAGGGCAGGGAGACTTCGGCAGCAGAGCAGACCTTTCTCTTTGGCCTCAGGCGGCGTAATTGGAGGGGCCACCCCTGGGGAAGGTAGTAGCTTTAAAACAGGGGTGGATGATCCCTTGCATCAAAGGGGAGGGTGCCCAAGAGAAGCCTCTCACACTCCCTTTCCTTGCGCAACTGCAACACGTCAACCCCACACTCCCATGAGGCTGGGTGAAGCGGGCACCTCTGCTGCTGGTCTCCCTGGCTTCCAGGGGAAGAGAGGGATGGGCAGCAAAGCTCTGCAGAACACCTCCCTCTGGTGGCCTGGAGGACCACTCAGTTGAGTACTGATGGCCACTTCAAGGCCCCACTTGCCTCCCCCTCCTCCCTGTCCCTTCTTTAAACCAGGATTGGTTAATTAGTCCAATTAGAGGACTTTCCAAAGCCCATCTCTCTCTGCAGGCGATCAAAAGGCCTGGCCAGAGTTCCAGGGCACAGCCCAAATCGCCCAAGGATGTTAAGGACCAGGGACAGTGGTGTCACCCCGGGCCAGAGGTTCCTCCCTGCTCCTTTCAAATGTTCTAAACCTGGCATGGCCGGACTTGGCCCTGCAGATGTTTTTGGGACTACAATTCCCACCATCCCTGACCACTGGTCCTGTTAGCTAGGGGTGATGGGAGTTGTAGTCCCAAAACATCTGGAGGGCCAAGTTTGGCCATGCCTGGTCTAAACATAAAATAACGGCCCATGTTCCCTGTATGCTATCAAGGGAGGTGTTTAATTTCATATAATCACAGACCCGTGGAGCTGGAAAGATCATCCAGTCCAACCCCCTGCAAAGTTTTGAAAAGAGAGTCTGTGCTGGGCTCAGGCATGAATAGAAGTCCTGCCGTTTTTCAGGGCTTTGGAAAACTGCTCCTTGGCATTAATGCTGCTCACAAGGAATGCGGGGGGTGATAACTGACTGCAGCCCCCCTTGTCTGCACCAAGGCAGATGCTCCATTGTTGATAATACTGATGGCTTCTTCTTTCAGGTGCTGGGTGGTGCTTTTATACAGAGGTGCAGCTTATGTTGCAACCTGCTGAGGTGTGCAAATATGGTTTGACTGGGGGCCTGGTGGGAAATTTCTCTTCTGGGTTTTCTGTGGTGGCATAATTTTAATAGAATAATTATTACATATTTGCAAATATCTGCACCCCTGTAATTCACTTTATTTTGCTGTTTTTAAGGAAATAAATGGTTGGATTTAATATTCAAACGGCTACTTTTGCTCCAAATAAATATGTCCCTTTTCTGTTTACTTCCCTTGCCAGCCTCAACAAGATCAGTCGCAGAAACAACCTAATTTTTATTTATAGATGCTGGTGTGTTGGGACAATGCAACCCTAATCTCTGCCCACTTCACATTGTAATAAAGCAACTTCGTTCAGGACAGCAGGTGCAAATGCTTTTATTGAAAGTAACTCTCAATCCAAACAAAGTAGCAAAGTCACAAACTTTCCATGTAAATAGCAACGTTATGAAAGCAGCGAGGATAATCTGCGACCGGAGGAGTTTTTTTGCAAGCGAATCGCATGCACAAGGGCGCCCTCTGCAGGTGGAGCAAAGCAAGTTCCCAAGCAAATTTGGACAGATAAGGAATTTACTGTATGCTCTGTATTTCCTGGCCAGGGCTAACCGACAGTCAACTAATGAGGCTAAGCAAAGGTCACTGAAGGCGGTTTAGGTTCATCCTGTCCCACAAGGGGAGCACAGCCTTGTATGAGAGGCCGTAGAGGTCTTCCACCCTATATCTTAGGTAGGTCTCTGGTGGGAGAAGCAGGAATGGGAGGTTGGAGCCTGTGGGCTTAACTGAGGATCCACCAACCCTTTACGATATACCGTATTTTTCGCTCTATAAGATGCACTGGACCATAAGACGCACCTAGTTTTTGGACGAGGAAAACAAGAAAAAAAAAATCTGAATCTCAGAAGCCAGAACAAGAGGGATCGCTGCGCAGCAAAAGCAGCGATCCCTCTTGCTGTTCTGGCTTCTGGGATAGCTGCGCAGCCTGCATTCACTCCATAAGACGCACACACATTTCCCCTTACTTTTTAGGAGGGAAAAAACGGGTCTTATAGAGCAAAAAATACGGTATACGATATCTGTATTGTCATTGTCCCATACAGAACAATGAAATTGGAAATCTACATAAAACATCCAAAACCCCCTAAAAACTCTGAAACCCCATTTTAAAATACAATATACTTTAGAGACTCTTTATGCTGCGTTTAGAACCAGAATTGCATTTGCGTAGAAACTGTTTCTCAGGCGGCTAGTCCTGGTCTTTATAACCCTATACCTTCTTCCAGAGGGCAGAAGCTGAAAGAGATTATTTCCGGGGTGTGTACTAACCTACGCTATCTCTGCAGCTTTCTTATGGCACCTGACAGCATAGATTTGATCTAATAATTTGAGCACTGAGCAAGAGGGGGTGTCCAGCTCATGTCCCACAAGAACTGAATGAACAGTTCAGAATGTGCCATGGGATATTCCGGGAAGTCCTGGTTTTCTATTATCTATTACATCGATATCTCACCTTTTCTGTCCATGGCCCTCAAGGTGCGCCTCGCCTCTCCCCTCGCTCATTTAGTCCCCACAACAACCCTGTGAGGTAGGTTAGGCTGAGAGGCAGTGACTGGCCCCCAAAGTGAGCCGCATGGTTGAGTGGGGATTCGAACCCTAGTCTGCCAGGTGATTCCAGTCGGCCACTGAAATCACTGCACCATTCCAGCTCTCTTTGGTCGATGGGTCTGTGTGGAAACTACAAACCAGAAGACTTGAAAGATGACTTAGGGGTGTTTTCCTATGTGAGCTACCCACTGAGCTCTTTAAGGTAAGCTCTGCTGAAAACAGCATCCTAGGGGCCTCATTTGAAGGCCCAGCGTTGGGGTATTCTTAGAGAAGAAGAAGAGTTTGGATTTGATATCCCGCTTTATCACTACCCGAAGAAGTCTCAAAGCGGCTAACATTCTCCTTTCCCTTCCTCCCCCACAACAAACACTCTGTGAGGTGAGTGGGGCTGAGAGACTTCAGAGAAGTGTGACTGGCCCAAGGTTACCCAGCAGCTGCATGTGGATCAGCGGAGAGGCAAACCCAATTCACCAGATTACGAGTCCACCACTCTTAACCACTACACCACACTGGCTCTCACCACATTGGCTAGAAGAGGTTGCTTCTAGCCACAGCTTTCATTTTCCTCTGGAGCTGCCTTCCCCAACCTGGTGCCCTCTAAATTTTTTAGACCACAAGTCCCACCAGCCCCAGGGATCATGGCCATGTGGTGCTGGGGGTCCCAAAGCTCCTTGAGGGCAGCAGGATTTGAGTGAGGCTAGTTCAAAGGAAAATGCGCTCGGCCAAACCTCCCCAGGATTGAAGTCTTGGGACAACCAAGACTGGAGAAGGAGGACGGCACCGTCAATTGCCCTCCTCTTCCAAACAACAGCTAACTCTTTCTCCTGGTTCTTGCCTCTTCTCAGATCAGCTGCCTGCAAGGAGGCAATAACCCGTAACAATCTATTATTCACCACTTCCTGAAACTCTACAGCTGTCACATTGGGTTAGTGTAAATTGGGCAGCTATCATTTATTTAAGTGCTTTCCCATTTTTGCTTGTGTCCAACCAGACGTGAGAATAACCTGGGGAGATGAGGAGCTTGGGGAAAATCTCCAGCTTCTTTCTGAATTCTCATCCTCTCTCTCTCTCTCTCCTACCCCACATGCAGAGACATCCCTCCCCTATGTGAGGCAGTGGGTCTGGATGCTAATTATGCCAGGCAGCATTGGCAAGAGCAAGTTGGGCTTTCAGCTGTGCAGATAAGAGCAAGAAGAGGAAGGGGAGCCCTGGGCCCTGAAAGGGAGAAAGCAGGCACCTGGGCATGTTGGTGTGGCCACTGAAATTCATAACTGCACCAATGAGCCTTTAATCTAGGGGGCTCACCCCCCCCCACGCTCAGGACTGCCTTTGTGCTCCCACCTTGCGGTGTTAATGATAGGCATAAACTCAGGATGGATGAATCTGTCAGTATTGGTTTCCCATATTTAATCTGAAGTTCAGTTCTCCCCATTTCTACATCAGTTTGCAGCCTTTTAAATTATTTTTTTAAGGGGCCTCACGAAATCTCATCACTGTTTTAATGGGCATTTCCCCATATACACACAATTTTAATGCAATTTTGCTCAATACACACATCATTGCAAGCAATTTCTCCTAATATAATGCATTCTTGTATGTTATTTGCGCCAAAAAAAGCAAAAAAAAGCAGAGACATCGCCTTGCCAACAAAGGTCCGTATAGTTAAAGCTATGCTTTTCCCAGTAGTGATGTATGGAAGTGAGAGCCGGACCATAAAGAAGGCTGATCGCCGAATAATTGATGCTTTTGAATTATGGTGCTGGAGGAGACTCTTGAGAGTCCCATGGACTGCAAGAAGATCAAACATATCCATTCTGAAGGAAATCAGCCCTGAGTGCTCACTGGAAGGACAGATCCTGAAGCTGAATACTTTGGTCACCTCATGAGAAGAAAAGACTCCCTGGAAAAGACCCTGATGTTGGGAAAGATGGAGGGCACAAGGAGAAGGGGATGACAGAGGACGAGATGGTGGGACAGTGTTCTCGAAGCTACCAACATGAGTTTGACCAAACTGCGGGAGGCAGTGGAAGACAGGAGTGCCTGGCGTGCTCTGGTCCAGGGGGTCATGAAGAGTCGGACACGACTAAACGACTAAACAACAACAAGGCATTTTTAACGCGCCTTTTCTCCTAAGCCACAGATGTATATTTCTGTGCGCACATCTTGGCTGGAGAATTTCCTTGCAAACTTCAGAGAAGTGCAGATTTCAAAGGCTGTTTTGGATTCTGTGTGAACTGAGCCGGTTCCTATTCAAATGCAGAGTGAAACAGATTTCTTCCCCCACCCCCAGCAGAAACCCAGGAAGCCACTTTCCTGCCTTTGTGCCCCTCAATAATGTCCAAAACCACCATAGGTCAAATCTCTTACAGAATTAGCTGTGTGATCCCTCCTGAAGCAAAAACCCAGAAAGCCACCTGAGGTTGAGCTCTGCGCAAGGGGAGCCCAGGGGAAGCAGCAGCATTCTTGCCATTCTCCGGAGAGTTGAAGCGCTTCCAGCATGCACCTGCAAGGCATAAGAAAGTAAAACAGTCTTGCTGAGTCAGGCCAATGGCCCATCTGGTCCACCCTCCTGTTTTCACAGCCGCAAACCTGATGCCCATTATGGGAAGCCCGCAAGCAGGATTCGAACACAAGAGCCCTCTGCCCTATTATGGTTTCCAGCAACAGGCAAGTCCCAACTGGTACATGTACATGTGCTTAGCTTTTTTTTTTAAAAAAAAAGATTTTTTATTGATACAACAAGAAAAAAGAAAGAAAATCACAAATACCAAATTACATACAGGAATAACTATAAACACATAATTTTCTTAGCAAACAATATAACATATATTGGTCTTAACACTAAAGATCCGACCTCCTGTCTATTCCATATTTTGATTTCATAATACTTGTTGCCAATAAACACTTTTATCCTAATTAAAGTTCTTCTTAATATATCTAATTTTGTATCTACCTTGCAACTATTACTGAAGTTCCTCGAATGCTGCAACAGAATTTAAACTACTATATTTATTTTTCAGATATTCTTTGAAAACCTCCCATTTTGAAACAAATTCCTGTTTTGATTTATTCTTTATTTTTTCTGATAGACCATCTAATTCGGCATATTCTGTTAGCTTTTGGATCCAATCTTGTATAGAGGGGATTTCATTACTCTTCCATTTTGTCGCGATCAGAACCCTTGCTGCCGCCATCGCATATAAAAAGATACCCTTCCTCTTTTGCGGAATATCCAAATCTGTTATTCCCAGGAGGTAGGCCTCTGTTTTTTTATTGAAAGAGATCTTTAGCATTTTTAGCAGTTCTGCATGGATACTCTCCCAGAATATCTGTATTTTCCTACATATCCACCACATATCCATCAGCTTAGCTTGTGGGCCCATAGACTTGTGAGCATATGGAGGGGTGTGTGTGTGTGTATGTTTGCTGTGCTGTACCAAAATCTGTCCTCCAATTTCTAGGGAGTTTTCAACCCCTGCGAAAGAGGCTTCCATTTTCTACATATGTTTCCAGGTACAATTCAAAGTGTTGTTGCTGACCTTTATAGCCCTAAAAGGCCTCGGCCCAGTATACCTGAAGGAGAGTCTCCATCCCCATCGTTCTGCCCGGACGCTGAGGTCCAGCGCTGAGGGCCTTCTGGTGGTTCCCTCACTGTGAGAAGTGAGGTTACATCAGATGTCAAGGAGATAAGTAACTATACAACCTTAGAAGATGTCTGAAGGTACAGTGGTACCTTGCTTCTCGAACTGAATCCGTTCCAGGAGTCCGATCGACTCCCGAAAGCGTTCGAAAACCAAGGCTCAGCTTCCAATTGGCTGCAGGAACTTCCTGCACTCAAGCGGAAGCTGTGTTGGCTTCTGAAAAGTGTTCACAAACCAGAACACTGACTTCTGGGTTTGCGGTGTTTGGGAGCCAAGCCATTCGAGTACCAAGGTACCACTTGTATAGGGATGTCTTTTATGTTTAATGTCTTATTATGTTTTTGCATATGCTGAAAGCAGCACAGAGTACAATTCTATGATTCTTAGGTTGCCAAGGTTGGGTTGTTATTATTATTATTATCATTATTTTAAATTTGTGTACTATCCTATACCCGCAGGTCTCAGGGCATTTGAGAGTTTTCCTTCCTCTACCCGGCTGCAGCCTCCCCTGGTGCCTAAATTTCCAGATCCAAAACAGAGGCCCACAAGAGGTCAAGGTGGACCTGCAGCCAAGGAGGTGGACAAAGCACAGGCCATGGGTGGGATCATTTGTAGGACAACAGAAGGGACACTCACAGTTTCTGGGCTGACACAGAAATGAGGGAAGCTTGACCCCAAACCCTGCACCTCTCACTCAAGATTTTCACTGACATTTTCTCTCCCCTTGGATCAGTTTCCTTTCTTGTTGTTATGTACTGAGTTGAATAGGATCCAAAAGGCAGCAGTCTGATTGGTCCTAGAACAATAGGATCCAAAATGCAGCAGTCTGATTGGTCCTAGAACAATAGGATCCAGAATGCAGCAGTCTGATGGTTCCTAGAACAATAGGCTCCAGAATGCAGCAGTCTGATTGGTCCACAGCAGCCACCCAATTCAGCTCCAGGTGGAAGTGAATCAGCAACCTGATTGGCCTACAGGAGAATCCCGGAATTAGCCAATCACATGGGGCCCATTGTGTAAATAATGTATATAAAGCAGACATTCTGGGGGAACTTCCATTCCTCCTCACCACTATGAGCTGAATAAAGAGCATGAAATCCACTCTCGACTCCCAGTATATTTCACTTGTTAACAGAGAAATGGTTAAAAAACTGGAAAGGGTCAGAGAAATTTGCAGCACAGCACTAACGTGTCTAGGTGGAAGCTGTTAGGGCATGAAGTTTCTGGGCTCCTCAATTTCTGAGCATCTCTTATCTCTAATCCACACCTTTCTTCATCACTTACCTCACTAAGTCTGAAAGACTGGAACGTGACTGCAGAGGATGTTAAATGTGGTACCCAGGATGGAGCGATCAACCAGAGTTGTCAGGAATGCCTCCTTCTCCCTCAGAGCAGTCTAGAAGACAGGAGAGGTTATTTTGTATTTCATGAATAAATGTACTCTTTTTGGTGCTTGCTAAAAAAAATCCTGTTTAGACAAGCCCACCCAGTTGCTTAGAAAGTTGAGGTAATGCTAATCTGTTTTAGTATTTCAACTTATTCTTATGAGTTTTCAATTACAATAATCCAATAAAAGCCTCATTATTAACAATGCCAGATGATAATACCATTAAAAATACCAATCATTCAAAAGCCAAATTATATAATTTAGGTGCTAGAATTGATGGTTTGATGATTTACTATATTTCTGCGTTCCAAAATCTTACAAATTTCCTTTACACTCCAGTCAGAATATCAAACCCTTATACCGCAGCTGCAATTTTAACGACTTCTATTCGCATTAACACATTAAATGACTTATAGTCCTACAGGTGAGTATTTTAACTTTTGCATGTTTTAAAGAAGGGTTGTGATTCTTTTTCTTGATTTTACTATTTTATCTTTTTTTGTAAACCACTCTGAGCTTCTTCTTTTTAACAATCAGGCAGTGTATAAATTTTATGAAATAAATAAATAGATAATAATAACCCCTCAAAGAGGTTTAGAAAAAAAGATAAAACAATAAAATTATCATGAAGAAAAAATTTACAGCAATAATTTAAGACTTCTGAAAAGTTAAAGTAACAACGGGCAGATAAAAACTTGCACCAATTTTCTACACATCTAGATAAAGGCAAAGGGACCACTAGGTCCACTCGTGGCCAACTCTGGGGTTGTGCGCTCATCTCGCTTTATTGGCCAAGGGAGCCGGCGTACAGCTACCGGGTCATGTGGCCAGCATGCCTAAGCCGCTTCTGGCGAACCAGAGCAGCGCACGGAAACGCCGTTTAGCTTCCCGCCGGAGCGGTACCTATTTATCTACTTGCGCTTTGATGTGCTTTCGAACTGCTAGGTGAGCAGGAGCATGGACCGAGCAACGGGAGCTCACCCTGTCGCAGGGATTCGAACTGCAACCCCAGAGTCGGCCACGACTGGACCTAATGGTCAGGCGTCCCTTTACCTTTACCTCTAACCCTGACTGGACTCAGTATTGTACCAGGTAGGGCCTGATTGGTGGCAGCGAGAAATAAAGTGGTGGCACAGGGATCAATAGACGGTGAAACGTCCGGGGACCCTGTGTGATCGCCACAGGAAGCGCCACATAGAGCGCACTGCAGTTGTCCAGTCTTGAAGTCATCAGTACACGAACTACTGCAACTGCTTTGCCGTCCTTCGTAAGAAGAGTCCCGTGGAAGAAGAAGTGAGCGCGTCTCTGACTCTACCACTGTCTGCTCATCATCTGCCTACCATGCATTTGCCACCCTCAACCCACAAAGGCTTTTGGATGAGGAGGTGCAAGAGCTCCTAACCCAGCGGTGGCTGGTGCTCCTTGGAACTAATGGGGCGGAAGGCAGGGAGGCCAGCAGCAGGTGGCGCTAAAGCCAATGACTGGCAAAGCAGACTCCTCCCACTTCTGTCCACACACCCCTCCTCTTCCCTGTTGAGTTCTACAAAGGGCTACACTGAAGCAAAGGAAATGGACAGACAGGTCTACACCCTGGCCTGGTTGCCAGTTAGGGGGAAGCAAGTAAGGGATGGCTGAATTTTGGGGGGCAGGGCCCCCCTTGCCCAAATGGAGCAGCCACTGCTCTTCTTCAAACCACTTCCGCCTTCAGAAGGTTCCTGCCCGCACCTGGAATTCCTTGAGGATCCTGTCCAGGCCTTGGATGTTCTCCTTGTCCATCTTGGTGACATAGCAGGCGTGTCCGGGCCAAGGTTTGTAGCCAATCAGCAACTGGGAGCAGACAGAGCAGGTGCTTTCAGTTATATGTTATTACCCAGTGTAATACCTTTGATATCCTGCAGTGTGCTTCCATTGCTTCTGCAGAATGTCAAAGTTATTACTCTGGGTAATGCAAAATGGAAGCAAGAAGAAATACCGATGAAAGAAGAATGGCAGACAAAATTAATGGATCTACGCAGAATAGGATAAAATGACAGGAAGGATTCGCAACCTGCAGGACCAGAGATTTACAGAAGATTGGAAGAAATATACAAATTATTTGAAGAGCAACTGTAATCAACAAATTATGCTAGTAGGACTACAAGTAGTTTTGTAAGGAGAAATATATGAAATATTGCAAAGAAGAGAAAGAAAAGAGATATTAGTTATGAGATTTAAAAGTAATAGTGAAAATAAGAAATGTAAATTAAGTGAATAGATTGGAAAATTTTCAGGTGTGATTGGTGGAAGTCAAAAATTGTTTAAGATGTAAAAGTACCTTTAATTATTGTTGAAAATGATATGTTGAAAAACTGATAAATATATATATGTATGAGAGATATTCTGCAGTATGTACACAGTCAGATGCCAAGGCAGGAGGAAAGTGGACGAGAAAAGCTTTTCTCCCTCTCTCATAGCACTAGAATTTGCAGGCATCCAATGAAACTGGATGATGGAAGTTTCAGGACAGGTAAAAGAAAGTCCTTCTTAGCGCAAAGTTAAACTATGGAACTCCCTCCCACAGGAGGCAGTTATGGGCACCAACTTGGATGTCTTTAAAAGAGGGTTAGACAAATTCATGGAGGAGGAGAGGGCTAGCGATGGCTCCTAGCCACGCTGGCTCTGCTTTGCCTCCACAGTCAGAGGCAACAAGGCTTCTGAATACCAGCTGCCGGAAACCACAGGAAGGGAAAGTGCTCTTGTGATCGAATCCTGATTGTGGGTTTCCTTTTGGGGCATCTGGCTGGTCACTGTGACACACTGTGACACACTGTGGCCCACACTCACCCAGCCCTATGGAAGAGGCTCCTCATGAGGCCGGAGGAACATCACCCAGCTATTGTTTTATTGATTGACTGATCTAATACAGGGGTCCCCAAACTAAGGCCCGGGGCCGGATAAGGCCCGAGGGACTCATTTATCCGGCCCACAGCAACCCCTGCCGCCCACTGCCACCACCCGCTCTAACCAGCACTGCGCGGCTGCCCACTTCTGGGTCGGAGGAGCACTGGAAATAGCTTGTGCGCGTGCGTTATTTCCGGTGCACATCCAGGTCGGAGGAGGCCCGTGCACATGCGCACAAGCTATTTCTGGTGCTCCTCCGACCTGGAAGTGCGCCGGAAATAGCATATGGGCACGCGCTCCCCTGCCCTTTGGCCCGCTGTGCGATCGGCGCTGGAGACGCTGCAGTAAGTTTGCTGACCCCTGATCTAATATGCTGTAAACCGCTTTGAGATTTTTATTAAAAATATAAAGCGGTATTGGGGGGGGGAGAGGATGCTGGATTAGATCGGCCATTGGCCTGATCCAGCAGCCTCTTCTTAGGTCAGGCATCCCCAGCCTGCCAGATATTTTGGTCTACAACTCCCATGATTCCTAGCTAACAGGACCAGTGGTCAGGGATGATGGGAATTGTAGTCCAAAACATCTGGAGGGCCGAAGGTTGGGGATGCCTGTCTTAGGTTTTTATACCAGTTTTCAGGTTTGGCTACAGATGGCATGGAAATGGGTGTGCTCTTTTTTTTTTTTTTGGTAAAAATGGAGGTGTGTGTTGTACTCACACTTTGATAAAAATACTGTGGATGTTAGGTCAAAATCACTACCATGGACAGCTAAAAGGAAGTGTGTGTGTGTGTGTGCCAGTACTCTGTACCAATGAGTCCTGCCACCAAAATGAAAGAAAGAAAAAGGCAATGTCTGAAAGGAAGGTGGCTTCATTTTCTAGGTCAGCTCAGACTGTAAAATCCCTCTGTGTTAAAGCTAAAAGTTGCCAGGTAAATCCTTAAAATTCTCTTACATGAATTTGCAAATCTGGCTCCCACCCAGCCTGGGTTGGCCCTATCATTGGGCAAAGTGAGGTGATGGCCTCAGGCGGCAAATGCTGTGGGGTGGGGAATGGTGGCTCGGCTTTTGAGCATTCAGAAGCAAAGTATAAACAGCCTGATGCAGCAGAAGTCAGCTGTGCCCTGGTGCGGTGTCGATGTGGCACAACTCACTTGCCAGTTGCCCCTCACCTTGCTGAAGTCATAAATGACTGTGGCTGGGTCGTTAGTCTGGTCCTTGACATAGAAAGTGGCTGCTTCTTCCATATTGACAGAGAGGTTGAGCTGCGAGTCTCCTCCTTCAAGGCCCTCGATTGTCATCTGCAAAACCTGCAAGTGATGGAGTGTGTTAACAAGAGGTGCCTTGTTTCCCCTTCTTTCCAGCATCCTGCAGCAACAACTACTCCCCGAAGTAGCAACCCCTGCCTTCCTGCGGGCCCCAATCCTTAGCAAACTCACTGACCAAGGGCCTAGACTTCTGTAGCTAAAAGATTATGATCCGTGCCAAAAATCTGGAAGTATCATCAAACTTGGAGAACCCCACAGTTTGCGGGGGTATGATCCCCTCCCTGGTGGGTAGGATCTAAGCATGCTTAGCGGACACTGAATTTTCACTGCTGGTTGGAGGACAGGCAGGCAGAAAACCAGGGGAGAATATGTAATGGAATATCCTGGAAAAGGTCATGGCGGGCTGGAGCCTCGAACAGGAACACATCACACTGCAACATTTTGTCCTAGGCTACGCTCATTTCACACCTTTCCTAATCCTGATCTTGTTGGCACTACAGCCTAGAACAGGCATAGGCAAACTTGGCCCTCCAGATGTTTTGGGAGGACTACAATTCCCATCATCCCTGACCACTGGGTCCTGCTAGTTAGGGATGATGGGAGTTGTAGTCCCAAAACATCTGGAGGGCTGAGTTTGCCTATGCCTGGCCTAGAACCACAGAATTGTAGAGTTTAACCCCTGTAAACCTTCACCACCCCTGAGCGTTGGCCGTGCTGGTTGGTGTCCCGCAACACCTGCCCTAAACATCCCATGGCATCCTCGCTCTGCTCACCGCCTCCGTGTGCGCCTGGGTGACGTAGAGGCCCATCAGGAGAGCCCCCACGATGATCACCACGATGAGGACGACGATCACCACGATGATCAGGAGCCTCTTGATGTGCACGGGGCAGCTGGGCATCTTGGGCAGGTGGAGCAGGAGCCTGGGCAGGCAGCAGCACCAGCGGCAGCAGCAGGCGCAGCTGGGGGGGCAGCAGCTGGGGCAGCAGTTGGGGCAGCAGCCGCAGCAGGTGGGGCAGGAGCCGCAGCAGTCGCAGCCGCAGCAGTCGCAGCAGCCGCAGCAGGGGCAGCCTACAAACTCCGGGTCCAGGGCATGGTAGTCCTTGCAGGGGGAGAGGAAAGTGGGTGTGACACACACAGAGACTTGTTTTCAGGTGCTTCACAAATCCCAAATAAATGCCAGCTTGGGTTGGAGTGTGGGTCAGTCTAGACCAGGGGTCAGCAAACTTTTTCAGCAGGGGGCCGCTCCACTGTCCCGCCGACCTTGTGGGGGGCCGGACTATATTTTTGGGGGCGGAAATGAAATAATTTCTATGCCCCACAAATAAGCCAGAGATGCATTTTAAATAAAAGGACACATTATACTCATGTAAAAACACGCTGATTCCCGGACCGTCTGCAGGCTGGATTGAGAAGGTGATTGGGCCGGATCTGGCCCCCAGCCCTTAGTTTGTCTACCCATGCCATGAAACTACGTCGTCATAAGACCTGAGTGGTATTTTTAACCTTACTAGGCCTGTATAGTTTTATCTGAAACTTAAAAGCATTTCCTCCTGTGAACAGATGCCAATTTTATGTTTCGATTCATATATTCCAGTCTTCTCTGTATGCTCATAAAGATTGATTGACTGATTGAATATAACAGTTTATGTTAACCACTAAGGAAGAAAATAACACAATAAAATTCAAAACAGCAATGATTAGTTGCACATTTATTCAAAATCTCATGAAACTGGTTTATTGTGAGACAATATGGCCATAGGTGGCAAGTTGAGGGTCTTCATCAGCATCCCAAAAGGATGAGTGTGTGTGTGTGTGTGTGTGTGTGTGTGTGTGTGTGTGTGAGAGAGAGAGAGAGAGAGAGAGAGAGAGAGAGAGAGAGAGAGAGAGAGAGAGAGAGATATGATCTGGGAGCAGGCTGGGAACTGGCATCACAGAGCCCTGCTTGTTCTGTACTGGATCCAAGGCTGAGGCTAAAGGAGATGCAAGATCTGTTTGGGTGTGAATGTCTTCTGTTCAGATGTAAACGAAACCATATATTCTAAAGGCACCACAGTCTTTGCCTGACCTTAATTCCAAGGAAGCTAAACCTGGGAAAGCACCTGGAAACCCTGGCTTGTCTCACCGCTCAGAGATTGGAGTGGCATGTCGCAGTATTGAAAGCGGGATTGTGTGTGACCACCCAGGGAGCATCATGAACACAAATCATCATGACTGTGAAACGAAAAGGATGTCTGGAGGCTCCCTGGTAGAAATGGGTGAAAGAGATGCGAGATATTGCAACACAGTTTCGCACAATCCTCAGCCAAGATTTCCTGAGTCCCTAGCAGCACAAACCTGTACATGCAGACAGAGAAGCTAGTCCCAGTGAGTTCAGTGGGGATTATTCTCTTGTAAGTGGGTGCAACTAACACTTATCACAGGATGCTAAGACTGACCTGAAGTTGTCTTTGTTTTCTTGGTTGCTCAAGCTGCACTACTGCTTATTTAAAAAGGTACCCTGAAGTCTGTAGTAACTGCAGTGTAGATCACAGAACTAGAGTTGGAAAGGACCCCCGAGAGTCATCTAGTCTGACCCCTCGCAATGCAGGAAATCCCAGCTAAAGAATCCCTGACAGGTGGCCATCCAAGCCTCTGCTTAAAAACCTTCAGTGAAGATCTCTGAGTCATGAAAGGAAAAGAACCTGCAGAATTCCTTACCTAGACTAAGCTTACCAGATTTTTTTCAATGATCCGGGGACACTTTAAATACATACATACATACATACATACATACATACATACTACATGTTAGGGACATTGATGCTGCAGCGATGGTGGTGGCAGAAGGGCAGCCACCACCTTGACCTCAACCGTCACGTTTCCCCTTCCTCTGAGGTTTATATCTCCTTTCTCCATGAGCCTGGGCAGCCCCTGAGTTGTTGGTTCTTCAGTGGTGGAGGTGGGGAAGCGGTGCGCAGTGGGTCAGGCATGGAAGGCGGAGAAGGAGGGCTGAGAGCAGCGGTGGCAAGGTCATTGGAGCATCCCCAATCCCATTCCTACTTGCGTGCAAGCAGGAGGGGGTGGGGATCCCTCAGCTGGGAAGGGAGGCTTCCCGTTGCCTAACTGAGAGATCCCTGCCCCCTCCTGCTTGCACACAAGTAGGAGTTGGGAGGCTGCTCCAATAGGCAGCATGAAGCCTCCCTTCACAGCTTAGTTGCTGGGTCAGGGAAGGTGGAGGCAGCCCGGAAGCTGCATCTTCGAGCCCCTGCACCACCATCACATGGGGACTTCTGAGCAGCTCCTGAAGCCAGCCAGAGCCAACTGCTCCGGGCTGCTGAGACTGCCATTGCTGCATTTCCCAGGGACATTAGATGAAATCCGGGGACATTCCAGGGATGGAATTTGTCTGGAGACTTATTCGCAAATCTGGGGACTGTCCCCGGGAAACGAGGACGTCTGGTAACCCTAACCTAGACTGAAAAAAGACATGTGGACTTCTGGAGGAATACAACACTTTAAACATCCAGATACGATTATACTTACCTGTATAACATTGTGGAGTCAACTTCCACAGGAGGTTGTGGACTCTCCTTCGTTGCAGGTTTTTAAGCAAAGGTTGGATGGCCACCTGTCATGGACGCTTTAGCTGAGATTCCTGCATTGCAGGGGATTGGACTAGAGAACCCATTTGAGTCCCCTTCCAATTCTACACCTCTCTGATTGATTCATACATCTCAGTACTGACTTTCCCCATTTGTATGTTAGTTTTTGTTGTTATTGTTTATAAAATCTGATGCATGGTTTCATTTATCTCACAAAACCCAATAAAAATATAAATAGGTAGCATCTCCAATGAGGTATTTAGTCCTCGGTCTTGATTAGATACCTTTTTGGAGCTGCCTAGATAAACGTATGCATTTAAATTAGGACTGGTGGAATGTTCTTACTGTTTCTATTGTCACCATCGTCTTGTTACATTTGCAGCTTAAGAAATAGAATCAGAATCATAGAGTTGGAATAGACCACAAGGGCCATCGAGTCCAACCCCCTGCCAAGCAGGAAACAAATAAAGTAGTTGTTTTGAAGAATACAGATAATAGCATGATCCCATGCATATGCAACAGCCTACAGAGTGCTAAAAATCAGAATATTTATAGAAAGAAAGAAAGAAAGAAAGAAAGAAAGAAAGAAAGAAAGAAAGAAAGAAAGAAAGAAAGAAAGAAAGAAAGAAAAGACTCCGATCTCAATGCAGGGAGGGACTCACCACTGCTGGTGCTCGGAGCAGAGCTTCTTGCGTGACAATTTCCATCGTCTCCTTGATCTCCATAGCTTGGCTGTATCTGCAATCCCTGCTCCCAGCCTGCTCTCTGAAGGGAGCATGTCAGATATATATAGATAGATATGTGGCAGCCTAGAGGGGCAGTGACCCAGGTGGGCTGTGAGTCCTCCAGGCTGCTGACCTGGCTGAGAGCCAGGCCTTCCCTTGGCTTTTTGGGTGTGAGAACCTAGTTCTCCACCACCAGCCCTTCATACTTCAAAGCCAAGTTCCACGGAAGTGGCCAGGGAGGTCCTTGCCATTAAGCCACCTCAAAGGACCCTTGTCCCCAGGAACAGAGCTCTTGTGGTTTAGAGAACTGCAAACATTGGTCTCCTGAGGACTTAAGTGAGGTCCTTATGATGGGGCCACCCTGTCCTCATGACGAACATATCTCCTCATGGTTAAGGTGCCCTCTTTTCATCTCCTTGACCAGCTCTTTCTTGAAGAGATTGAAATGTTCAAAGTAATCATTTCGAAATCATTTGGGAAACCGTGGTGGTGTGGCAGTTAGAGTGCCGGACTTGGACTTGGCAGAAAGGCCAGGGTTCAAATCTCCCCTTGGCCTTGAAACTCACTGGGTGGCCTTGAAGGCCAGTCACTGCCTCTCAGCCACATCTCTCTCACAGGGTTGCTGTGGGGATTAAATGACGGGGAGAGCTATGGACGTCACCTTGAGCTCTTGGAGAAAAAGATGGGATAGAAATGCAATATAAGTAAATGAATAAATGAATAAGCCAGCCTCCTCCCATGAGCCTTTGGGCTAGGGAGTCTCCAGTCTCAGGAGTAGGCCACATGGATTACTCCACTTGCTCTCGGTTGGACTCCAACTCCCATCATCCTCCGTCAGCACAGTCAATGAGGAGGGGAAATGGGAGTTGGAAATCCAGCAATTTGAAGTCTCCACATGGATGCCTCTTGTCCAGCATGATTCTTTTGACATTTCTTCATTATTCCCAGGGAGGGTTCCGTATTGTTTAGCAGAGATCAGGTTCTCTTTTTGTTCCAGGGAGCAGAGCGGTGCAACCCTGAAGTTATTGTTGATGATGATGCTATCTTAATTTATTACCTACCCTTCACCCTAAGGTCCCAGGGCAGGTTACAACAATTTAAAAGTCAACATTAAAATGATGTTTAAAAATTGGACAAATTCACAGAGGCAGTGGCAGGGCCGTCTGAAGCATATCCAGGGCCGTGGTGCAAAGATCCCTCTGGTGCCCGCCCCCCATTTCCCAGAGTTGCTCTCCTCCCGTGGAGGCTTGGGAAGGAAGCTGCATGCTCGCCAGCCATATGGTTAATGGGGCACAGCTGGCGGGCGTGCAGGGAAAGGGGAGGCCGTCAGCAAAGCCGTGCAGCACCCCCGAGAGGCTGGCGCCCTGGCGCAACGCACCACTAAGCCCAGTAGGAAAGGTGGCTCTGGGCAGCGGCTACCGACAGCTACTAAGCATTTTAAAGAATATTTGAAAAAAATATGTTAATATTTAAATCTTAGAATAGCTTTGGAAGTGGATTTAGGCTGTAGGGTTAGAAGTAGAAGATAGTGTATTTTAAAATAGTATTATTTCTAAGTGATAAAATGTGAAGTTTTTTATGGTTAAGGTAAGTTTGATAAAAAAATGGTTAGAAATTATGAAATATGTAAACTGCTAAGGATGAGGTAAAATGAAAATCAGATGGGGGGGGGGACTTGGGGAAGCCCACCTAACAATGTTTAGAAAAATCAGGATAAGACAAGAATCAGTTTGTATTGTTTGTTTTTCACTTTGTGTTGTTTATTTGTGTTATAAAATGAAATTTTTTTTGGGGGGGGGAACAGCAGCTACCAAGCATGACGGCTATGCTCTGCCTCAGTAAATGCTTCTGAATACCAGTTGCTGGAAGCCCCAGGAGGGGAAAGGGTTCTGGTGATCAAATCCGGCTTGTGGGTTTCCCATTAGGACATCTGCCTTGCCACTGTGAGAACAGGTTGCTGATCCAGCAGCCTCTTCTTATGTTCTTGACTTCACTGCTCTTTCTGCTCTCACTTTCTGCTCTCAGATTGAGGTTGAATCCTGACAAGACAGAAGTACTGTTTTTGGGGGACAGGGGGCGGGCGGGTGTGGGGGATTCCCTGGTCCTGAATGGGGTAACTGTGCCCCTGAAGGAACAGGTGCGCAGCCTGGGAGTCATTTTGGACTCACAGCTGTCCATGGAGGCACAGGTTAATTCTGTGTCCAGGGCAGCTGTCTACCAGCTCCATCTGGTATGCAGGCTGAGACCCTACCTGCCCGCGAACTGTCTCGCCAGAGTGGTGCATGCTCTAGTTATCTCCCGCTTGGACTACTGCAACGCACTCTATGTGGGGCTACCTTTGAAGGCGACCCGGAAACTGCAATTAATCCAGAATGCGGCAGCTAGACTGGTGACTGGGAGTGGCCGCCGGGACCACATAACACCGGTTCTGAGAGATCTGCATTGGCTCCCAGTACGTTTGCGAGCACAATTCAAAGTGTTGGTGCTGACCTTTAAAGCCCTAAATGGCCTCGGTCCAGTATACCTGAAGGAGTGTCTCCACCCCCATTGTTCTGCCCGGACACTGAGGTCCAGCTCCGA
This sequence comes from Podarcis bocagei, assembly GCF_964188305.1. Lineage (NCBI taxonomy): Eukaryota > Metazoa > Chordata > Lepidosauria > Squamata > Lacertidae > Podarcis > Podarcis bocagei. Next base: position 87,985,915 of record NC_138132.1, on the reverse strand, counting down.
GGGCCTTCTGGCAGTTCCCTCATTGCGAGAAGCAAGGTTACAGGGAACCAGGCAGAGGGCCTTCTCGGTGGTGGCGCCTGCCCTGTGGAACGCCCTCCCAGCAGATGTCAAAGCAATTAACAACTATTTTACTTTTAAAATTCATCTGAAGTCAGCCCTCTTTAGGGAAGTTTTTAATGTTTGAAGCTGTACTGTTTTTAATATTCAGTTGGAAGCCGCCCAGAGTGGCTGGGGAAACCCAGCCAGATGGGCGGGGTATAAATAAATTATTATTATTATTATTATTATTATTATTATTATTATTATTATTATTATTATTATTATTATTATTATTATCACTGCCAGCCTTGACCTTGTGCCCCTCAACCAGCCCCTCTAAGCAATTCCAAAGGTGCAGATTCCAGGGGCTTGAAGACAGCCCTTCCACAAGTCCTTTCTCAGGGGCTTGGAAAGAGGTAAAGTGTAAAATGGAAAATGAGTGAGGAATGGCAACTTAAACTGATGATGGAATATGCATAGCTTGCAGACTTAATTTATAGAATAAGAGAACAAGAACAACATATGTTTAAAGAAGATTGGAAAATGTGTATTGAATATACCGGGGGGGGGGTGGAATTGTGTACACTTAAAAACATTGGCAGCATTAAGATAAATTCAACAGTGTAAATAAGTTTTGATGGATGTAATAATGGAATAGTGGGACGCGGGTGGCGCTGTGGGTAAAACCTCAGCGCCTAGGACTTGCCGATTGCATGGTCGGCGGTTCGAATCCCCGTGGGGGGTGCGCTCCCGTTGCTCGGTCCCAGCGCCTGCCAACCTAGCAGTTCAAAAGCACCCCCGGGTGCAAGTAGATAAATAGGTACCGCTTACCAGCGGGAAGGTAAACGGCGTTTCCGTGTGCGGCTCTGGCTCGCCAGAGCATCTTTGTCACGCTGGCCACGTGACCCGGAAGTGTCTTCGGACAGCGCTGGCTCCCGGCCTCTAGAGTGAGATGAGCGCACAACCCTAGAGTCTGTCAAGACTGGCCCGTACGGGCAGGGGTACCTTTACCTTTAATAATGGAATACTGAATGGTTTAGTTTATGTGAAATATGCAGGGATTTATGGCAAGCAAACTGAACCGTGGAAAGAGAAGGAGGGAAGTCACTGATATTTTAAGGTTGTTGGAATGAATATTCTAAAACGTGAAATAGAAAAACTTAATAAAAAATTATACAAAAAAGAAAAGAGGAAAAGTGTTTGCTTTTCTGAATCCAACCAACTTCATAATTGGATATGCCCATGTTCTTAGGTGTATTTGTTAGCACAATGTCCTGGCCTGGGTTTCTGGGAAGGCTTCAAGGAGCCCTCAGGAAGATCCTTGAGGAAAGTGAGGGCCCTTATAGCCATGCCTGTGCCCTCCTTGAGCCCACCCTCTCCATTGGGTTAAGTGCTCCCCAGTCCTGTCATGGGCTGCCCACTAAATTTCCCTGGTGCTCCTGCCAAGAGGGTGATGCTTGCGAGGTGCAGCAAGGAGGGTACCCTCCAGAGAGGGCAGCTGACAACCGAAGCACTGTTACAACATCACCAAATGCCTACTCCCCACTGCGAGTGTGATCCAGAAATAGGCTGCATTGTTATATTGTGTTTTTTAAAAGGCCTTAACATAAGAAGGGCCTGCCGGATCAGGCCAAGGGCCCATCTAGTCCCTGGTGCCTCTGGGAAACCTGCAAGCAAGATCGGAACACAGGAGCCCTTCCCTTCCCTATGATTTCCAGCAACTGGTGTTCAGAGGTGTGGCGATCACACAGGGTCCCCGGACGTTTAATGGTCTATTGATCCCTGTGCCACCACTGTGCTCGCTTCCCTGCTGCCACCAACCAGTTGTTGTTGTTGTTGTTGTTTAGTCGTTTAGTCGTGTCCGACTCTTCGTGACCCCATGGACCAGAGCACGCCAGGCACTTCTGTCCTCCACTGCCTCCCGCAGTTTGATCAAACTCATGCTGGTAGCTTCAAGAACACCATCCAACCATCTCATCCTCTGTCGTCCCCTTCTCCGTGTGCCCTCCATCTTTCCCAACATCAGGGTCTTTTCCAGGGAGTCTTCTCTTCTCATGAGGTGGCCAAAGTATTGGAGCCTCAGCTTCAGGATCTGTCCTTCCAGTGAGCACTCAGGGCTGATTTCCTTCAGAATGGAGAGGTTTGATCTTCTTGCAGTCCATGGGACTCTCAAGAGTCTCCTCCAGCACCATAATTCTAAAGCATCGATTCTTCGGCGATCAGCCTTCTTTATGGTCCACCACCAACCAGTTACTCTCTGGTAAAACATTGAGTCCAGTCAGCTGTTAAAAGTGAACCAAAAAACAAGTTTATTTTACAAACATTAACAAGTTTATGGTTTCTCAGATAATATTCCTGTCAGTATCTTAACTTTAGGGACGTGGGTTAAACCACAGAGCCTAGGACTTGCTGATCAGAAGAGGTTTGTTGTTGATCTTTTTTTAGGGGTGGGGGACCCCAAAGTTGTTGGCTTTTTAAAAGAAATAGTTGTTTACCTTTAGAACCTTTAGAACGGTTGCGGGACACAGGGACTCCCAGCGCCAACCAAAAGGGCTGCCAGCACCCCAAGCACAGGGGTGTACAAAGGGGGGTATGGGTTCCATGCTGGGGGGCGGGGCAAAATGTCGGGCAGCACGCACAGTCGCCATGCTGTCCACTTGCTGCCCCCTCCTGCATGGCGGTTAACTGTTTCGGCTGCGTGTGAAGCACCCGGAGTGCCGTGTAACATTGTGGGCACTGTGCAACGCATCCTGTTGCGTGTGCCAAGCTGCGGGTTCCTTGGCTGTCAGCGCACGCTCCCAGCACCGTCCAACATGGGGTGCCGGTGCAGAACGATGGGGAATGCAAGTGGCATCAGAGGCAACATCTCCAGACAGGATCCGTATGCTCCTATTCATCGGGTTTTGTTGCTGCCTTCAGTGCTGTCGGCGCGCGGCAGATCCCACCACAACGTTACACGGCACTCTGGGCATGGCGCCAAAACAGTTAGCTGCCATGCAGCTGGGGCAAGAGTCAAGAGCCGAGATGAGCCGAGCCTGTTGGAGAGCTATGGGCTCTTCTGCTGCTGTGGCTCGGCGCGAGTTCAGGGGTGAGCGTTGGAGTCTGGGGAAGAGCCGGTGGCACTCCGACGGGCTCTGCTCCGCTTGACTGCCGGCAGCTCTTCCCCGGACTCCATTGCTCGGCCCCAGACTTGGCCTGGTGTCTCTGAGAGCCTGGCGCCCTGGTGCCGTGCACCCCTAGTGCCAATGGTTAAGATGGCCCTGCTCCTGTATAGGATATAGCCAGTGCCAGATTTATGTATACGCTAAGTAGGCTGAATCCTAGGGCCTCTAAATCTAGGGGGCCTGGCCAGCCTGCCCGCTCCTCAGCAGGCAACCTCCCCTTTCCCAAAATTGCAAACCCAAGACTTCATGCGAGGGCAGGGCAAATTGGGCCTCTAAATCTAGGGGGCCTCAGCAGCCTGCCATCTCCCCAGTGCCGCAGTCTCCCCTCTCTCAAAATTGGAAACCCAAGACTTCATGCAAGCGCAGGGAAACTGAGGCCCAGCAACTATGAGACTCAGGGCTAGCCAGTGGGGGCCCAATTTGAAGAAGTGGGGCCCAACTTTATTTTTTTTTGTAGGGCCCCAGTTCACACCCAAAGTCTGCAAAATCTCATAGATATAAATAAAATCCATCTAGATTGCCCTGGTGTGGGGGCCCCTTTAGGAGCGGCCCACAGGGCCCAATTTGGCCCAATTGTTCCAATTCCCTTAAGGTCAGCCCTGATGAGTCTGTGCAGGGGTTGGACTGACAAGCCCTGCACCTTCTAGGTCCCTGGTGTCACTATTCAGACTCAAAATCAGTTTTGTCACCTCCCCCCCCCCAAACCCCGGGACCATGAGCCCAGCCACCTTTTATTTACAGTTGCATAAGCACTACACTACAGCATGGCCATAAAGCTGTACATTCAACCGCTGAAATACACATCCAATATGTAGCAATGGAGATTTATGTTACCGCTTTCTGAATGAACACTGTGTTTTATTAATGGACTGTATTTTTGGAATTACCTAAGAGCCACCAATAGGGAGCTCTAGAATCTGACAACTAACCAACTGGGTACTACCAAACAGCGCCCCCTATTGCTGAAAGCAGGTAACCAGCAGGAAACGCTTTAGCTCAGCCTTTGCACTGTTTATTGAACACCCCCTGCTGCGCAGACAATGGAAAAAGCTCAGAAATTGTATCCCTTCTTTCATCCTGGCCAACTCTATTACGCTGGTGTAAACCCTGGTGCGCCAGAAACCCAGAATAACAACCAATAAAATCTGGTCATACGTCAGTGACTGATGACTTGTCAATCTGTTATTCCAAAGTCTTCCTAGATTATAAAGCTCCAAAATACAGGCCAAAAGATAGCAGCCATACAATGGGCACCACCAGTGAAAAGGCCCTGCTCCGTGTAGCTCCTGCCTTGTCATTTGATAGGGTGCCCACTTGCCCTCCTTCTTGACATGGAATGCTCTCTATTGGAGTCTCCAGGTCCAATATAAAGACCATAAGAAGGGAGAGCAGGGACATTGACATTCCCAACAGCTGTTAATCAAGCAAGCAAGCACACAGGTCACCTTTGTCACAGGTGTGTCACGCCTATGTCCTGGCCAGGCCTGCACCCAATCTTGTTTCTGTACACTCTTGTTTGTTCTCAGTAACCAAAAACATATTATCAACAAATACAAGGAGAAAAGTTGTTTTCCTTCATTTGCAAGGAATTGTACAAAACAAAGTGGCACTAATAAAAAAAAATTCCAGGGTGGCAACAGAAAGCAAACTAAAAATGCTTTTGCAGTTCATCAGAACTATCCAGCAATATCAAGTTATAAGTAAACTAGTGCTATTAACAGTAACCTGAGTTGGTTAATAGATTTGGCAACTTCCATGCACAAGACGTCTGATGCTAATTCCCCCCCCCCCCAAGAGTTAAATGAGATTCAGGTGAGGGTCATATGACTTGTCAGTCCCAGCAGGTATATAAAAGGCCGGTGGCCTGCCCAGGCCGTGAAGGAGGAGCTATTTTGGCAGCAGAATCTTGCTGCCAACTGGTCTGGAAAAAGTCAACAAGACTGCCTGGCCTGTTCAGGACAACCTTTGAGATCAGGATTATAGGCAGTATTTGGCGGAATAAATTCATGAGCAGAGCAACTTCCACTTCTGCAATGGGACCTTTCTTCCTCTCTTCCAACCCTGCACTGTCCCCGAATCTGGGTTTGGAGGAACCCATACAAAGGATTTAGGGGGATCACAGGGGGAAGAGAGAGAGGAAAGTCCCACTGTGGTCCACTCATGCAATTATTTAATTGAATATCACCCTATGTCTGCATGTCGAGCTGCTGTTAAAAGCACAGCTACAATGGCCGCTTGAAAACACTACTTGGGGAGAAGGTGGAATCTTTTAAAATCATAGGCCACCCACAAGCAGCAGCATTTGGTGTGTGGGGGGGGAGGCACTTAGCTTATCTCCCAACGCTGACATCACAGTGGCTTACAAGAAGGTAGAGGAGGAAGGAGGTGAGGTTGGTGTGGTGTGAACACACTGGCATGAGCACGAGTTTGGCTGCACCAGTGTGTTTGCACTGTGCCAACCTTACTCAACCCTGCCAGCACCAGCAAGTGGGAGGTCATGTAAGTGCCAGGACCTTAACCTGCCGACAGTTCTAGCTGCAACCCAACATGGAAACCCTATGCATAATCCTACTAAATCTAGTTGGTTCAATAGCAGTATTAGGCTAGTGTGATAGGAATTTTGAGGTCTTAGATATATGGTAATGTTCGTGAGTGTACCAACTGGGCACGTACATAGATCGGCACGGGAGGGCCAACCTGGAAACATTTTGATTCCTAAACTGAGCAAATGTTTTCTCTGCAAGGTCAAAATGGAAAAGCCCCCCCCCCCAATTGTCTCTTCCTTCACAAAGCTTGGTTTGCCATTCCTCTCTGGTAGGGACTTTGTCTTCTTTCCATCTCTGGGCCATTAGCATCCGTGCGGCAGACATAAAAAGTCTTTTCTGCTCCTTGGAACTCCTAGCCTATTGTTCTCAGGCAAAAACTTTCACTGCACTCATTTCAACTCCTGCAAAAACATTTTTTGCTTAGATGAGCCTACCCAGATGTTTAGACAGTTGTTGTGAGCTTTAATCTGTTTTTAGTCTGCTGTTACTTTAACTTTTTGAAAGTTTTAAATTGTGGTGGATTCCTCTTGATTATTTTATTGCTTTGTCTTTTTGCAAACTGCTTTAAGGTTGGTTGTTGTTGTTTTCAATCAAGTATTGTTCCCTGACATATATATATATGACCTTAGAATTCCTATAACAGTGGGATATTCCTCTATTCCATCAGCACTTTGTATGAGGTTAACTGTGGGTGAGCTGAAGCAAGGATAAGCATTCCGTGTCATCAATAATGCCTTTGCCCTACCTTTCTCCTTTGTCCGCAGCGCTAAGTGAACCTTCCCTGTGTATTGGCAGAGCTCTGCTGTTATGACAGCAGCAGAGATGCACTGCTAAACCATTTAGTATGTGTTCATAGGAAGAGATCTCACGCGATCTTCCAAACGGCAGCTGTTCTGTTTTAGGCCAGAATTGTAGGTGGAACCTGGAAATAGCTGTCTTGACTGTTCCCTCTTATCTGAGCAGTTTCCTAAATCGTGGAGAGGAGAAGCCAATCTATTGACTGTGGGCCACAGTCTGTCCATGTTAGCAAGCGATTCTTCCACAGGAAGCAGCGATAGCCACAAACTTGGGTGGCTAGTAGCCACCAATAGTCCTTTACTCCATGAATTTGTCCAGTCAAATTGGTGGCTGTCACTGCCCCCTGTCATAGTGTGATAAGAATTTTAAGGTCTTAGATATGTAATAAATGTTCATAAATGTACCAAGCAAACACGTACATAAAAATATAAACCACATGTCTGAAAACCCCACAGAAAAAAGGTTCTTAACAAATTGACCTCAATTATTTCTCTGCAATGTCAAAGTGGGAAACATCCCCATTGCCTTTTTCCTTCGCAAATCCTGTCTTAAGGGCACATTTAAGATATGAATAGGGTGTGAGCCTGTGACCTGGCCCAGGAATTAAATATTTATCATTACAAAAGACTGGCCAGGCTCCCCAGGCAATCCAATCAAGTGACCATTAAACAGGTAACCTGTCAGACAAGATAAACAAGTCATCCAGATTTCTGTTGTAGACCACCTTTTCTGTGATGTAGGTATGATGTATGGAGGGGTGGTCTTGAGCTCCAGAGCAGGGAATTTAAAATGTCTATATAAGGCCTTGCACGCCATTGTTCTGGGTTCCTCCTCCCTCCTGCGTGTGGTGAGGGGAGCACCCTGTTGCAACAGATCAATAAAGAAGAGGCTTACTAGCTGCTTTGCTTCTCAATATTCTCTGGTTGGCCTCTGTTATTTTCTCCTACCAATAGGGAACCTATTGGGCTCTTGGATACCCCATAAGGGGAAAGGGGCAGATGTTTTGTCTACAACACTAGTAGCCACCAATAGCCCTTTCCTCCATGAATTTGTCCAGTCAAATTAATGGCTATCACTTCCCCCTGCCATAGTTCAACTATATGCTGTATAAAGAAATACTTATTTTTATATGTACTGGATCTTCCAGCAAACTCAAGGCCAGACCTTTTCTGGCATTATTAAGACACACACACCCCAACAGCTCAAATTTTGCCTTCCTGCACTTTATTGATGATTATAGATTTGACAAGCAGCGTTAAGAAAAAGGGAACATAACCAGCAGACGACCAGTACAAAGCATACAATAAAAAGATGTGCATGGTTGATATCAGCAGCTAGAGATGTTCAAGCAGAATTATTCTTATAACAATAGATTTTTCAAAAAAAAAGTTTAGTACATAAAATCTGTTTCCTTGCCTTGTCTTGAATTCCCATCTGCTTAGGGCCAGGATACATGATGATAACATGGTTGGGCTAAGTGCCTTCCCTCAAATTGCAGCTAGTGGATTAAATGTCTGGATGTCCCGTCTCATCCCCATCTGAAAGCAAACTCTCTTTCTCTCTTTACATGTTGGACTAGCATCCTGCACATACTAAGCTGGCATGGAGAGAGTTATCACCTGCAAGATTGCCTTGACTGCTGGACCACTTTGATTGGCAGAACTGGCACTGCTACAGGTGCCACATTTGTATGAATTCTGTCTTTTAGTACGTACTTTGGAACTCCCTGCCTATTGATACCAGGCGCACACATTCACTGTTCTCTTTTCAGCACCTGCTAAAAATATTTAAGTTTTAGGCCAGCCTAACTCAGATATTTAGAAGGTTGATATGAGTTTTAATCTGCTTTTTAGCCTGTTGTTATTTTAACTTTTCGTGGGGTTGCCATATTTCAAAAAGTGAAAAGCTGGACACAAAAGTTGTTGAGTTCCCCCCCCCCCTGTCAATGTTGTTGAGATGGTTTGTTTTGGTTTGGGGTTTTTTGCCCAAAGTTCTTGCCCAAAAGGACGTTTTCCAGCAATTTTTAAGGAAAATAGGCAAAAATGACACTGCTGATATGGTTGCCATACGTCCGGATTTTCGCAGACTTTTTTTTTTTGCCCAATTTCTACCCGGACACTGCTTCTGACTGTGGTATTCCATGTATGTCTGCGAAAGTCCGGATGTATGGCAACCCTACTTTTGTAGGTCTTAAATTATTGTTGTTAATGTGTCTAATTGGTAATTTTTTGGTTTTATCTTTTTTTTGTAAACTGCTTTGAGGTTGTTGCTTTTTTTACGATCAAGCTGAGTACAAATTTTGTGAAATAAAATAATTATGAAATACCATGCCAGAAGTGTGTGCAGACAGGAGAACATGCACTCCAGCTTCTGTCTGTAGCCTGAGCCCAGATGGGTCCAGCTAGCTCACCACATTCTCCACCATCTGATTCCTCGACTCCAAGATTTCAGGCATGAGCTTTTCACCTTGGAGATACCAGGGCTCGAACATGGGACTTTCTGCATGGGCTCTGCCTTTGAGGAATGGCTCCCCTTCCCATGAAACGGCTTAGTCTAGCAATGCTTCAATCCATGTAGTTGCTGCATGTGGCTTTCTATTCTGATGAAGTCGTGGCAATTGACCAAGAATGGACTTTATCCCCTGAGGCCAAGAGATTAGCAAAGGGGTGTTGTTTGCAGTTCTATCTATCTATCTATCTATCTATCTATCTATCTATCTATCTGTTGTGATTCCTGCATTTCAGGGAGTTGAACTACATGAGACTTTGGGTCTCTTCCAATTCTGTGATTCTATGATCTCTACATAAAGGCTGAGGGTTCCCACAGGGCCATTTCAGGGATCTCTTGCATAGCATCCCTGTTGCAGGAAGTCTGACTTTCGTTGCTGGTGTGCACGCTCTGTTGGGTCTTTGGTCTTCACTTCTCTCACCCATCTCTCCTCCTCTAAGCCCAGTAGATGGGGACGCTGCTACAGAGGATGTTGATGGTGGTACCCAGGATAGAACGGTCAGCCAGCGACGCCGGGAGCCCTTCTGTTCCCTCCTCATTCTCTTTGAGGAATGACGCTGGAGGTCTGGGCTGCAAAAACAGATCTCTTTGTTAATGGTACGACCCTGGGGAACCCTATCCAATTCTATAACTGTATGTTTCTCTGAAATATAAAATTGCCCTGCAAACTTTGACACAGCCTGACCGCTTCACACAGTCCCTCCAAATCCCTCTGGGAAAGGTTCTGCATAGTTTTCTAAGCGGCTTTAAAGATGTTCCGACAATCAACAGGTGGGTGTGGATGGATTCCCTTCAGCTCTTGGGACTTGTTCACACATCCACCTGTCCTGTGTGCCTAGAAAGCACGGGTCCAAGTGGTTTTCCCCTTGGCCCACTCCTTTCTGGGGGAAAACCTGTGATAGAGCAGAACAAATGGCAACCTATGGAAAAACAGAATTGCCATTTGTTCTGATTGAGCACTAAAGAGCAGTTTTCCCAAATGGAGAAATGGGACATGAGAAAGCACTGGTCTGTTTTCATTCTGCCCTCATGTCCTGCCTGCAAACCAGTGGCAGCCAGCCTTAAGGACAGGGATCCCCGTCTAGCCACTCTCAAAAGACAACTGCTATCCCAAACAGCCCAAACAGCAAATCACAATGTCCTTGGATTACTGCAGACTGGGGTGTTATGTGTCCCAGCACTGGGTTTGTGGTTGTTTTGGAGGATGGTGGGACATTCAGCCAGCTGCACTGTGTGAAGTGGTACAGTCCAGAAGCAATCTTCCCACATGATTTGCTTTTTCCATGCCTTGGAAACTCTGAATGTAGAGTTAGGGCAATTATTCTAACCTGGATGTTCTGGAACACCTTGACAGCAGCATCCAGGCTCTGGATGTTTTCCTTCTTCATTCTGGTGATGTAGCAGGACTGTCCCGGCCAAGATCTGTAGCCAATCAGGAGCTGTTCAAAGGCAAAGGCTGTCAATTTAGCTGTGGTTCCTGTATTGCAGGAGGTATTTTATTGTGGGTATACTGTACATAGGGATGCGGGTGGCGCTGTGGGTTAAACCACAGAGCCTAGGACTTGCCGATCAGAAGGTTGGCAGTTTGAATCCCTGTGACAGGGTGAGCTCCCGTTGCTCGGTCCCTGCTCCTGCCAACCTAGGAGTTTGAAAGCATGTCAAAGTGCAAGTAGATAAATAGGTACCACTCAAGTGGGAAGGTAAACGGCGTTTCCGTGCGCTGCTCTGGTTCGCCAGAAGCGGCTTAGTCATGCTGGCCACATGACCCGGAAGCTGTACGCCGGCTCCCTCGGCCAATAAAGCGAGATGAGCGCTGCAACCCCAGAGTCGGCCACGACTGGACCTAATGGTCAGGGGTCCCTTTACCTTTATACTGTACATATTTTGGGTCTCAACAAGGTATATGTGCAAGGGCAACCCCACCTTCTCAGGGCTCTACCTCATATCCCAGACCCCATGCCCCCCTCCAAGCTTCTCTCCCTGTGCCTTCCTCTGTTGCATCTTCTGTTCACACACACTAGGTAAGCAAAGACTAGGGCTGAGTCAAATGCCAAGGCTTTTGGTTTTCAGAGCAGAATGAGCCCTTTTGACAACACATTTTATTCTTCCCCCAAATAAATAAGAACATGTAAAAACATCAGAAGAGGCTGCTGGATCAGGCCAACCACCCATCTAGTCCAGCACCCTGCTCTCGTGGCGGCCGACCAGACTCGCACCTCCAGGCAGCTGCTATTCACAAGGATGCAGAGCATAGTCACCAAGACTAGTAGCCACCTCTCCTCCATGTATTTGTCTAATCCTCTTTTAAAAGCCCATCCAAGTTGGTGGCCCTCACTGCCTCTTGTGGCAGTGAGTTCCACAGTTTAACTATGTGGTGCATGAAGCAGTGCTTTCTTTTTTCTGTCCTGACGCTTCCAAGGCTGAGCTTCAGTCGATGCCCAGGAGTTCTAGTATTAGGAGAGAGGGAGGGGAAACTTTTCTCCATTCGCTTTTTCCACGCCAGACAAAATATCTATCATGTCAATAAGAAGCATGTGTGGCTTTGATATGATGCTTCAGACTTTTTGAAGGGAGAGGGAGGGCTTTTCTCTTGGGATTAACCTGCCCTGCCCTGCTCTCAATTCTCTTCTGGTCCTAATCCACCTTTCCACTACAGTGGTACTTCAGGTTAAGTACTTAATTCGTTCCGGAGGTCCGTTCTTAACCTGAAACTTCCTTAACCTGAAGCACCACTTTAGCTAATGGGGCCTCCTGCTGCTGCCGCGCCACCGGAACCCGATTTCTGTTCTTATCCTGAAGCAAAGTTCTTAACCTGAAGCACTATTTCTGGGTTAGCAGAGTCTGTAACCTGAAGTGTATGTAACCTGAAGCGTATGTAACCCGAGGTACCACTGTACTGGGCTCAGCTACACTTCCCGTTGTGCCATGCCTAGACAGCATGAGTCTGAGCAGCTTTCTGCTTGATTTGCACCTTCTAGGCATGCATCACAGAGGATTGCCCCTTGCCCTCTCCAAAGGAAAACCTGCGATCGGTCAGAAGAAATGGCTATCCAGAGAAAACCTAAATTGCCATTTGCACTGAAGAGTGGCTTTCCACGGGGGAAGCAGCGACACAAGAGGAAGCGTGGATAAGCCCTAAGGGCACGTCCAAACCAGAAGAAAATGTGTAGCCCATTCCAATGTTGTCCCGGTACCACTCCTTTCCCACTTTAAACGCAGGGTTTTTCTTTCTGATTTGGACTTTTCAAGGATGAAAATCCCCGCAGATAAGCAGGGGGAAGTTTGGGACATAAACTTTCATAGTCTCAAGTTAGCTTTTAAAAGTTAAAGGGGTAAAGGGAGCCCTGACCATTAGGTCCAGCCGTGACCGACTCCAGGGTTGCGGTGCTCATCTCACTTTATTGGCTGAGGAAGCCGGTGTACAGCTTCTGGGTCATGTGGTCAGCATGACTAAGCCGCTTCTGGCGAACCAGAGCAGCGCAGGGAAACGCCGTTTACCTTCCCGCCGGAGTGGTACCTATTTATCTACTTGCACTTGATGTGCTTTCGAACTGCTAGGTTGGCAGGAGCAGGGACCGAGCAATGGGAGCTCACCCCGTCGTGGGGATTCGAACCGCCGACCTTCTGATTGGCAAGTCCTAGGTTTAACTCACGGCGCCACCCGTGTCCCATCTAGTTAGCTTTTAAGGTGACACAATATTTGTTGTCCTTTGTGCTTAAGGAAACCAACAGATCCAGCCAGCCCCACCAGGACTCGCCACTGACTTGCTCCCTTGTCAGGATAGATGTTATTATTTCTAAAAGGGACCTGCTAGGTGGACAAGCAGGCCTTGGGCAAAGCTGCACGACTCCTTTGGGAACTAGGAACCACTTTCAGCAAATCTTACGTTGCTGTAGTCATACACCACGGTGGCCGAAGAGTTGACCCTGCTGACATGGAAGGTGGCCAGTCTCTCCTTCCTGCTCATGGAAAGATGCTGTGGGGAGCCCTCCCCATCCAGGCCTTGGATAGTCATTTGCAGGACCTAGACGTTGAAAAGGAGACCATGTTGAGTGATGAAGAGCGAAGGGAACGAGATGTATGAACTGGAGCATTTAACTTGGGTGCATTCAGCTTTACATGCTTTGCAAATATAAATATAAGAGGTGGAAAGGGGATGCGAGTCCAGGAAAAAAGACATGGGCAATCCCAGCTGGTTTTGACTTTATGCGCTGTCCCTAGAACTGCATCTTAGCACTCAGTTGGAGCAAACAGGAATTCAGGCTTTTCCTGGATTGATGTTTGCTCCAGTTTAGAGCTAAAGTGTGGGTTTTCCCTGGGAAAGGAGTGGAGCAAGGGGAGGACTGCCTAGAAAGTGTGGGTCAAGTGGAAAACCACTCAGACCCAAGCTTTCCAGGCAAGTGGAAGAAGAGAAGAAGAAGAGTTTGGATTTGATACCCCACTTTATCACAACCCGAAGGAGTCTCAAAGCGGCTAACATTCTCCTTTCCCTTCCTCCCCCACAACAAACACTCTGTGAGGTGAGTGGGGCTGAGAGACTTCAGGGAAGTGTGACTGGCCCAAGGTCACCCAGCAGCTGCATGTGGAGGAGCGGAGACGCGAACCCGGTTCCCCAGATTACGAGACTACCGCTCTTAACCACTACACCACACTGGTGGAAGTGTGTACAGGCCTTGAGAGTCGCCAGTACTATGAAAACAAACAACTACCATCATTTTGGGAAGAAGACAGAGGAGTGGGAACCTTTGACCCTCCGGGTATGGTGGGACTCTTCACCCAGCAGGTCTGGGAACAAGTAGCCAAGGGTGGTGGAAGTGGGAGTCCAGCAAGATCTGGAGCGCTAAAGGTTAACCCGCTGTTTAGCAGAGTCTTCCCCCTTGGAATTTGCTTCTGCTTAGGGAAACCACAGTACTCAACAAGGTTCAGTGCACAGGTGTTTAAGCCAGTTGTCTTCAGTCTTCGCAGGTGAAGGACCCACCTTTAGCCCCAACAGGCATTTGAGGAATTACAGTCATACCACGGGTTGAATGTGCTTCAGGTTGAGCACTTTCAGGTTGCGCTCCGGTGCAACCCGGAAGTAACAGAGCGTGTTACTTCCGGGTTTCGCTGCTCACGCATGCACAGACTCTCAAAATGATGTCACGCGCATGCGCAGAAGCAGCAAAACACGACCGTCGCGTCTTATGTTCTATTCAGGATGTGAATGGGGTTCTGGAACGGATCCCGTTCGCATCCTGAGGTACCACTGTACTAGCTGTGGCACTTCTTGAGGTGACTCACAGACCTCATTCACTTGAGGTTTTTAAGCAGAAGTTGGGTGGCCATCTGTCTTGGATGCTTTAGCTGTGATTCCTGCATTGCAGGGGGTTGGACTAGATGACCCGTGAGGTCCCATCCAACTCTACAATTCTGTGATTCGTCATGCTGTACTTACTGTCTCTGTGTGCTTCTCCGTGATACGCAGCCCCATCAGCCCAAAAGCCAGGACAACCAAAACGATCACCACCACCACCACCACCACGATCAGGAGCTTCTTGCAAGGTAGTCCGGGGAGCCGGGGGGAGGCTGTGTAACCCTGCAGAACCAGAAAAGATGCTCATGAGAACGTTGTGGTACATTTTGACCCAGACAGAATGATTGGACAGAGGCACATACAAGGTCTCATGGAAGGAGTAAACGTAAGCACATAAAAAGAGCCGACTGGATCAGGCCCATGGCCCATCTAGTCCAGGAAACTCTTCTCACAGTGGCCAACCAGATGCGCGTGGGAAAGCAGCAAGCAGGATTCTTGCAGAAGACCGGCACTCTCTCCTCCTGTGGTTTCCAGCAACTGGTATTCAGAAGATTGCTGCCTCTGACTGTGGAGGCAGAGCCTAGCCCTCAGGGCAAGTAGCCATGGATAGCCTTTTCCTCTTCCATGAATTGGTCTCATCCTCTTCTATATTGATATGTGTGTGTGTGTGTGTGTGTGTGTGTGTGTGTGTGTGTGTGTGTGTGTTTTAACCTATCATTTTCAACAGTAATTAAACATACTTTTACATCTTATACAATTTTTTTTTTACTTCCATCAATCCTGTCTGAAAAATTTCCAGTCTAATCTCTTAATATACATTTCTTACTTTCCCTATTACATTTAAATCTCATAACTGATATCTCTTTTCTTTTTCTACTTTGTAACGTTTCATATTTTTCTCTTTACAGAACTTCTTGTAGTCCTACTAGCATAATTTGTTGATTACAATTGCAAATAGTTTGTATACTTCTTCCGATCTTCTGTAAATCTCTGTTCCCGCAGGTTTCGAATCCTTTCTGTCATTTTCTCCAATTCTGCATAGTCCATTAATTTTATCTGCCATTCTTCTTTCGTCGGAATTTCTTCTTGCTTCCATTTCTGGGCTAACAACGCTCTTGCTGCAGTTGTTGCATATAGAAACAATTTAACATCATGCCTATTAATGTCCTGACCTATAATACCAAGTAAAAATGCTTCTGGTTTTTTAAAAAATGTAAATTTCAACATCTTTTTCAACTCATTATATATCATTTCCCAGAAGTTCTTTACTTTCTTACATTCCCACCACATATGATAAAATGTTCCTTCTTGTCTCATCCTCTTCCAAAGCCATCCGAGTTGGTGGCCATCACTGCTTCCTGTGGGAGTGAGTTCCATAGTTTAACTCTGCACCGCCTCTGGACTGCACCACTTCAGATTACAGGTAGGGCTCCTATGATGGAGTATTCCTCCATACAGCAAAAATCCCTGTGCATAAAAAGCCCAGCCTGTTAGAGAAAAGGATAGACTTTGACCCTTGCAGGCTAGCTTTCCATGTGCAGGAATTCCTGTATAAAGGTTCCTTCATGTGACACCATGCAGCTTAAAGTGAGGCACGCAATAAAAAAGGTCAAATTATCTTCCAAATTTTACTTATTAATTTTACAGCTTCACATAGTTTTTTATTTTTATTGGATTATGATTTGATATGTTAATTGGATGACTTTTATTGGAAAATTAATAAAAGCGATCTAACATGAAAGTGGGGCGAGCAGACACAAGTGTACCACCTTAGTAAGACCTGAGGCACTGAGGAAATAGGAACCAAAATGTATACACTGTATAGTTAGAGGGAAGCACAGAAGGACAAAGCCATTTGATGCAACCACAACTCCTATTCATCCATCCACCCATCCATTCATAATCCAATGTGTGGGTGGTTTTAGTGTTACGCCTGCCGTCTCGCGGGACAGATTTTGGGCACCATAAATGGCAGCAGAGTGGGAGACAGGCCCATTGAATCATATAACTGTCGAGTTGGAAAGGACAGCAAGAGCCTTTCAGTCCAACCCCCGGCAGAGCAGAATCTATAGGGCAAAGTCCAGTGGGAAGTTCTCCAGCACAAGTCCCTTGGAGTGGAGAGCAGGGAGGAGAACATCCCAGAGGACCCCCTTGCCCCAGTTCCAAATGCTAGGGGCCATCCCTGCACATCCCTCTCTCTCCAGCTCAGCCCTCCTTGCCCAGGCTGGACTCCACACCATACCTGCAGGAGCAGGACCTCAGTCCCAAGTGGAGAACGACTCACCGGGGGTGCCTCTATCATCAGGACATCCTTGCTACTTTTGCTGTTATTCTCCATCTCAAGTCTTCTGGCTAGCTTTCAGCTGTCCCCACTGATCCTGGTTGTTTCCAGGCACGAGAGAGGAGGGCTCCGTTTATATAGGGTTCCTGGCACCAAAGCGCCGAAGGTGATTTGCTGTGTGTCCTCTACCTGTTCTCACCAAGTTCTTTCAAAAGAAATAAAGTACAGCTAAGTGGCCCTTGGCGTCACTTGTCAGTCAAGAGACCCTCTCTGGAGATTTGTCCACAGGCACAGAGGCCTCTTAGCAGCCTCTTGTCCTTCAGAAAGTCAGCTTGTTCTGACGCCAGGAGCGTCAAAGTGTGGCTCATTAAGGACCCTCTTTGCCTCTCCAATAGTTGGGTCAGAAGGTTCTCGGGACTTTCAAAGCAAGAAGGCGGCCACTTTCTTCATTCTTTGATGGTGCAACTGAATTTGGGAATATTGTGTACCATTCTGACCACCTCACCTCAAAGAGGGTATTGTAGAGCTGGGGAAGGTTCAGAAAAGGGCAACCAAAATGATTGAGTGGGGGCAGCAACTCCCAGTGGAGGACTTGGGGCTTTCAAATTTCAGTGGTGCCCTGTGCTAGGACATAATTTGTCCATCCACCCCCTGCCCTCGCCTTCTGTTCTAAGTCATTGTTGTGGTGCTCCCTGTGGTGTCCTCTGCAACTACCCTAGGAAAAAAGATTGCAGCATTTGCGACTTTTCAGTCTTCACAGAATCATAGAGTTGGAAGGGATTGGACTCTATTCAGGACAGATGTAAGAAAGTCACCCATGCAGCATGTATAGTAGTTCAACTGTGGAACTTGCCCTATAGGAGGCAGTGATGTCCACCAACCAATATCGCTTCAGAAGAGGATTAAGCAAATTCATGGAGACATGGCTACTAGCCAGGATGTAGTAGTAGTAGTAATAATAATAACATACCTGGCCCATCTGGCTGGGTTTCCCCAACCACTCTGGGCAGCTCCCAACAAAATATTTAAAACACAATAAAACATCAAACATTAAAAACTTCTCTATACAGGGCTACCTTCAGATGTCTTCCAAAAGTCAGATAGTTGTTTATTTCCTTGACATCTGAAGGGCGGGTGTTCTACAGGGAGGGCGCCACCACCAAGAAGGCCTTCTACCTGGTTCCCAGTACGTTTCTGAGCTCAATTCAAAGTGTTGGTGCTGACCTTTAAAGCCCTAAATGGCCTCGGTCCAGTATACCTGAAGGAGCGTCTCCACCCCCATCGTTCTGCCCAGACACTGAGGTCTAGCGCCGAGGGCCTTCTGGCGGTTCCCTCACTGCGAGAAGCAAAGTTACAGAGAACCAGGCAGAGGGCCTTCTCGGTAGTGGCGCCCGCCCTGTGGAACGCCCTCCCACCAAATGTCAAAGGGAAGAACAACTACCAGACTTTTAGAAGACATCTGAAGGCAGCCCTCTTTAGGAAAGCTTTTAGTGCTTAACAGACTGCTGTATTTTAATACTTTGTTGGAAGCTGCCCAAAGTGGCTGGGAAAATCCAGCCAGATGGGTGGGGTATAAATAAATTATTATTATTATTATTATTATTATTATTATTATTATTATTATTACTACTACTACTACTACTACTACTCCTGTTTACAGGATGAGCACCTCTCCTCTCATCTGCTGGGTAGGAAGATCATAGTAGGCCTTTCCCTTCCCACATACTCATCAAAGCCCCCCTCCTCTGTTACATATATACCACTCCAATGTTTTTGCTACTTGCAGGTCTCTCTGGCCAAAGGGATGACTATGATACTATTGTCTGGTCCGGACAGACTGGTGAGCTCCCTGCCCCATCCAACTTGAGGCCTGACACGTGCTGAGCCTCACTGCCAAAGAGGATGCTCCAAGCGGTCACTTTTCTTCTATGTGGGCCTTGCCCCCCCCCGAGTGGTGGGAGACCCGTGGATGTCTCGACCCTGCTCCCAGCTGCTCAGAAGGCCTCGCAAACATCAGGCCATCTTCTGCACTCACACTTTGCCCTTTGTTGTCTGGGACAGAGCTGTGCCTGGAACGGGAGATGTTTGTGAACCTCCAGCTGCACACAGGCAGCTCGTGTGCCATCAATGAGCTGACAGCAACTTTAATGACTGGCAGGATGGAGGGGGGGGATGAAAGAGATGAGCCAGCACTCAGGGTTGCAGATGGCGAGGGAGGGGGGCAGTTCAGAGAGATGCAGAGCGGATAAATATCCCTTGTGGTGTTGATGCCTGCCAAGGCTTTATTTATTTATTATTATTATTTATTGGTCATTCAATGGTAATACAGTGGTACCTCTGGTTGCAAACGAGATCAGTTCCAGAGCCCGCTCGCAACTGAGCAGAACGCAACCTGCGTCTGAGCGTGCGCGGGTTGCGATTTGCCACTTCGGCGCATGCGCGTGACGCCATTTTGAGCATCTGCGCGTGCATGAGCGGAGAAACCCGGAAGTAACCCTTTCCAGTACTTCCGGGTCGCCGCGGGACGCAACCTGGAAAGATTTAACCCGAAGCGTCTTTAACCTGAGGTATGACTGTAATAGGGACGCGGGTGGTGCTGTGGGTTAAACAACAGAGCCTAGGACTTGGCAATCAGAAGGTTGGCGGTTCAAATCCCCGCAACAGGGTGAGCTCCCGTTGCTCGGTCCCTGCTCCTGCCAACCTAGCAGTTTGAAAGCATGTCAAAGTGCAAGTAGATAAATAGGTACTGCTCTGGCAGGAAGGTCGACGGCGTTTCCGTGCGCTGCTCTGGTTTGCCAGAAGTGGCTTAGTCATGCTGGCCACATGACCCGGAAGCTGTACGCCGGCTCCCTCGGCCAATAAAGCGAGATGAGCGCCACAACCCCAGAGTCGGTCACGACTGGACCTAATGGTCAGGGGTCCCTTATGACTGTAATAAAAATGCCATCACCAAAAAGAGGACAGAACAGGCAACAAATTTGCATATCTTTTTATGTCGTAAAATTTGTACACCCTCAAAGCAGTCTGCAGAAAAGATAAAACATCACCGGTTAGAAGAAAAAAAGATTTAAAAATCATCCATAAGAAGAATTGGCAGCAATAATTTAAGACTTTTGAACAGTTAAAATAGCAATAGACTAAAAACAGATTTAAACTCGCACCAACCTTCTAAATACCCAGGCAGGCTTGTCTAAACAAAAATGTTTTTAGCAGGTGCTGAAAAGAGTGCAGTGAAGGTAACTGCCTGGTAATGGCCACACTAAAGGATTGCATTATTACAGGTGTTATGTGGCACCTGTAACTTAGATTGCGTTGTAAATATGCTAAACATTAATATCCAACATCTATGAACCACCCCGAGACCCCCAGGTATAGGGTGGAATGATGATGATGATGATGATGATGATGATGATGATGATGATAATAATAATAATAATAGGTTAGTATGTTATTTTTTGTATGTGTGCAATCGAAATTATACACACACTACATGATACTAAGACTCTCATAAGCTCCAGCCTGCATGACCGATGGTCAGGGATGAGGACTAAGGGGTCCAGCAACATACAGAGGGCCAGAGGTTTCCCTGTCTCTCAGCCCTGGATGTTTTGAGTTCGCTTGCAGCAGTAAGTACAACCGCAGACTGTTGGAAATGCAAATATGAAATAGGAGCCTTTTCATATATATACATGTCCAGTAGCAAGTGCATTCTGGTATTCAGCTGAACTATGTAGACAAATTGTTTATCTGTAATTCTTAGATGTAGTTTTACTAGAAGTGAAATCGTATGCATGTCAGCTTGGAAGTAAGTTCTACTGACTCGCAAGTAAATTTGTATTTAGAGAAAAACCTACCCGTGACCCATTGTGAAACAATAACACACCTGCTGATTTCTGTAGCGAGAATTTTGCGTACTGAAGTAAAGAGGGCATCAAGTGTGAAAGAGTGAGAAAACAAGTTATGTGAATACGTAGTTCTTGCTCAGTGAATGTGCTCTATTTGAGCTATCCAGAAAGACCAAATATCTCATTTGGCTCAGCAGTACTCAGGCAACTGCCTTCTGTCTTGAGTTCAAATCCAGAATCAACAGAGGTTCCAGAATGAAACAGGTTTGACAGTGGTTAAGAAGGTGAAATATCTAGGGGTCAATATGACAGCCAAGAATGTGAATTTGTTTAAAGATAATTACGAGAAATGTTGGTCAGAAGTTAAAAAAGATTTAGAAATATGGTCAAATTTGAAGCTTTCCTTGTTAGGCCGAATTGCAGTCATAAAGATGAATGTATTGCCTAGAATGTTATTTTTGTTTCAAGCATTGCAAATCCTTGACAAGATGGACTGTTTCAAGAGGTGGCAGAAAGACATTTTGAAATTTGTCTGGCAGGGCAAAAAACCCAGAATAAAATTTAAGATTTTAACGGATGCAAAGGAAAGAGGGGGATTTGCCCTGCCGGACTTAAAACTTTACTATGAATCAGCAGCTTTTTGCTGGTTGAAAGAGTGGATGCTCCTCGAGAATACAGATATCTTGGACTTGGA
This sequence comes from Podarcis bocagei, assembly GCF_964188305.1. Lineage (NCBI taxonomy): Eukaryota > Metazoa > Chordata > Lepidosauria > Squamata > Lacertidae > Podarcis > Podarcis bocagei. The sequence goes on along the minus strand of NC_138132.1, from coordinate 87,964,746 downwards.
AGGTTTTAATAATGTATTTGGATGGCATGCATACTTATGGTATGATAAGGTTAAAGCGCATAAAGCTTTTAAAAATCATATTGTTAGGAAAGCATTATACAATGTCTGGACCAGATATAAAGATCTGTTGGAAAATAAAACTCCAAGATGGCTGTCGCCAATGGAGGCTGAAGCTGGGAAAAACTCAATATGGAGGCTAAATGGCCAAAATATTGGGAGATTTTGGAACAAGAAGGTGATAAATTGAAACTACAGAGTTATGAGAAATTGAAGACCAAAGTACGAGATTGGCTCCATTATTATCAAATAATGGAGGTTTATAAACAAGACAGGAAAATTGGCTTCCAGGTGGAGAAATCAAAACTAGAAACAGAATTGTTAGAACCCAATGCTAAGAATTTGTCTAGAATGTATAACTTGTTGCTGAAATGGAATACACAAGATGAAACAGTTAAATCAGCTATGATTAAGTGGGCACAAGACATTGGTCATAATATTATGTTTGCTGACTGGGAACAGTTGTGGACCACCGGTTTGAAATTTACGGCATGTAATGCCTTAAAGGAAAATATTATGAAAATGATTTATAGGTGGTACATGACCCCAGTCAAGCTAGCAAAAATTTACCATTTGCCTGACAATAAGTGTTGGAAATGTAAGGAAACTGAAGGTACTTTCTATCACCTTTGGTGGACGTGCCCGAAGATTAAGGCTTTCTGGGAAATGATATATAATGAAATGAAAAAGGTGCTTAAATGTACCTTCCCTAAGAAACCAGAGGCCTTTCTCTTGGGCATTGTCGGCCAATTGGTGTCAAAGAAAGATAGAATTTTTTTTATGTACGCCACCACAGCAGCAAGAGTACTCATCGCGAAGCATTGGAAGACTCAAGATCTACCCACTTTTGGAAGAATGGCAGATGAAGACTATATGGGACTGGCCAAAATGACTGGCAGAATCCGTGATCAGGGGAAAGAGACGGCGGAAGAAGATTGGAAGAAATTTAAAGTTTATCTTAAGAAACATTGTAAAATCAATGAATGCTAAAATGTCGTGGTTTTAAGGGGAAAGAAGGAGACTACAGCTGTAAAAGATTAAGTAAAAGAAAAGAATAAGGGGAAATTTGACATAACTAAGTGTTAGGATTTGCTGAAATAATTTTGGAAATTGGGATGTAGAAAGGGGAGGTATGGGGAAGTCGGCGAAGTAAGGTTTAAGAAAAAGGGATATGAAATTATACATGTTTGTTTGTGTGTTTGTTTGTTTGTATTGTGTATTGTTTGTGTTTATAAAAACTGTGAAAAACCAATAATTTTTTTTATAAAATAAAACACAAATCCAGAATCAACAATTGACAGGGTTGCACTAAATCACAATTCATGGAGATGTAGCTCAGGCTCCCCTCTTTGCAGTGGGACCCAAAATCCCACTGCTCAACTGTAGGCGGTGTGGCATAGTGGTTAGAGCATTGGACTAGGATCTGGGAACCCAGAGATCAAATCTCCCCAGTTGACCATGAAGATCATTGTGTGACCTTGGGGGTCAGGCACTGCCTCTCAGCCTAACCCACTTCACATGGTTGTTGTGGGGATTAAAGGAGGAAGAAGGGAGGCCTATACACACCATCTTGAGTTCTGGGAGAAAAAGGGGGGATATAAATATAAACATCAGGAAGAACTTTGACAGTAAGAGTTGTTCAGCAGTGGAATGGACTCCCTTTAGACTCTCCCCAGATGTTGTTGGACTACAACTCCTATCATCCCTGAGCTCTGGCCTTGCTAGCCAGGGGTGATGGGAGTTGTAGTTCAACAACATCTGGGGACCCACCGGTTGAGAAAGGCTGCTTTAGAGGATGTGGATTCTCTTCCGTGGTGGTATTGAAGCAGAGGACAACCTCAGATATGCAGATGACACAACCTTGATGGCAGAAAGTGAGGAGGAATTAAAGAACCTTTTAATGGGGGTGAAAGAGGAGAGCGTAAAATATGGTCTGAAGCTCAACATCAAAAAAACGAAGATCATGGCCACTGGTCCCATCACCTCCTGGCAAATAGAAGGGGAAGAAATGGAGGCAGTGAGAGATTTTACTTTCTTGGGCTCCATGATCACTGCAGATGGTGACAGCAGTCACGAAATTAAAAGACGCCTGCTTCTTGGGAGAAAAGCAATGACAAACCTAGACAGCATCTTAAAAAGCAGAGACATCACCTTGCCAACAAAGGTCCGTATAGTTAAAGCTATGGTTTTCCCAGTAGTGATGTATGGAAGTGAGAGCTGGACCATAAAGAAGGCTGATCGCCGAATAATTGATGCTTTTTAATTATGGTGCTGGAGGAGACTCTTGAGAGTCCCATGGACTGCAAGAAGATCAAAGCTCTCCATTCTGAAGGAAATCAGCCCTGTGTGCTCACTGGAAGGACAGATCCTGAAGCTGAGGCTCCAATACTTTGGCCACCTCATGAGAAGAGAAGACTCCCTGGAAAAGACCCTGATGTTGGGAAAGGGGAAGGGGACGACAGAGGATGAGATGGTTGGACAATGTTCTTGAAGCTACCAGCATGAGTTTGACCAAACTGCGGAAGGCAGTGAAAGACAGGAGTGCCTGGCGTACTCTGGTCCATGGGGTCACGAAGAGTCGGACACGACTAAACGACTAAACAACAACAAAATACTTAGTTGCTGAGCCAGGTCATAGGCTCACCCTATTCAAACACAGACAAACATACCCTTAAATTAGGATTGGTGAAGGAAAAGACAATGGGGAGGCTTTTCCATTTCCCTTTGACCTTGCAGAGAAAACATTTGGTCAGTTTGGGAATCAAAAATGGTTTCAGGTCGGTCTTCCTGTGCTGATCTATGTACATGCTTGGTTGGTACATTTATGAACATTTAGTGGTAAAATTCTTATCACACTGCATTGCATGGGGTTGGACTAGAAAACCTTTGGGGTCCCTTCCAACTCTACGGTTTTATGATTCTATGCAGTGCTTTTTTCTGGGGGGGGGGGCCGGGACGCAGGGGTGCACATACCCCTAAACATTTTGTGAATCAAAGTTTGGCCTCATTGAGGGGCAGTATTTCAGTATGAGTAGGAAAAGGAGAGTATCCCTAAACTTTTTTTCCAGGAAAAAAAGCATTGATTCTATGAAATGCAATCCATAAAAACAAAGATCCTGTCTCTGTCAGCAACCCAAGTCCGCAGCTCCAACCCCACTCTGCTTCACCCCGAAAAGCACCCCAACCAAGTGCCGGCTTAACAGCTTGCACGGTCAGGCGTGCCGAGACGCTGGCCACCTTTCTTCAGCCTCTTTCTTCCTCTCTCTCCTGGATTGGGGAGGCTTCCCCGGCTGCGGAAGATGGACAGCTCCTTCCAGCTGCTGCTGCTGTTGCTGCTGCGCTCTATTCCCACGTGCAGCCGACCTTTTGTTCCACGACCCGCCCCCCGCGGGCGCAGCGACAACCCCCAGGCTGAGGCTGCATCCAGTCAGCGATGCGCTCCTTCATCCACCCTCCCCATCAGTGATCACTCCAGAACTTGGTGCTTTCGTGCTGCGCGCGTCTCTCCATCACGCCTGGCGGAGGAGCGCAGCTTCCTGCAGGGATGAGATAGCTCCCAGCAGCTTGCAGCAGCCTGCAGACACAGAGAAGAGGAACCAGAAGCTGTTGAGGAGGCGAGCGGAGAGTTCGGTTTGCTCCTGCAACATCTTCCTCAGCTGCTGCTGCTGCTGCAAACGCCCGCTTCTCCCTGGGGAGACCTTCCCCAGCCTTGGAAGGCTGGTTCTCCCCCAGGAAAAGGCCATGGCAGAGCTGCAGAGGCTGGGGCAGCTTCTCCTCCTCTTCCTCCTGGGCCTGGCCTGCCTCTGGCTGCCCGCCACCTGCCGGAAAGCCCCCAGGCCTCCCCCCTGCCCGCCCAGCTGCTCCTGCACCAGAGACACAGCCTTCTGCGTCGACTCCAAGGCCATCCCCAAGAGCCTGCCGCGGGATGTCATTTCGCTGTAAGTGGATGGGGGATTGGGGAGGGCGCACACCTGTCTCTTGGTGGGTGGGTGACGGGCTGCTATGCAGTAGGGGTTCAGGAGCATGTGGAGATGGTGTCCCCGGGTGGAACAGGGCTGGTTGGTGTCCAAGAGAGAGATGACAGGGATGAGGGGTCAGAAGTGAGGGGTTAGATTGCCAGGGAGAGCACAGACAGCATTGGGAGCAAAGGTCTGCATCTTCAGCATCTTCAGACTGGTCTCCTGTGGAAGTCCATTTCCAGATGTTGCATCCCAGCTGGGGAATGGCTCGTTTGCTCCTGGAGAAAGACGGGGGTTCTATAGATGATGATGATGAATTACATGCACGTCCCATTTCTGCTAAAGGAGCTGAAGGTGGCATGCATAAATCTCATCATCCTCATGTTAGCCTCACAACAGCCCTGTAAGGTAGGCTAGGCTGAGAGTGAGTGAGTGGCCCGAGGGCTTCGTGTCCAAGTGGCAATTCGAATCCTGGTCTCCCAGGTCCTAATCCAACACTCTAACCGCTATGCTGCACTGCCTATAGATGGCTTCTTGCAGGTGAAAAGACCAGCCGGGCTACATGATCCTTAACGGCAGCTCTACATGCAAATGCAAAGTAGTGGCTGCGTTGGTTTATAGAGCCAAACCTCTTGGTTGCTTCTTGGCACTCGCTTGGCTCGTCTGCCTTTAATGACGTGAAGCTGAACTGGTTATATCATAAACCTTGAGGTGATACAGAAGTTCTCTCTGTGGTGTGAGATTTGCGAAAGCTCAACCAGGCTTTTCGTTGCAGTGATCACGTGGGGATTATGAATAATTTTCTCCATCATAGCCATATTCCAGAGGGAGTGGTAAGTGTAAGATTTTAGGCTGTTTGCCACCGAGTTGCAATTGCTATTTGAGCTGCCAAGATCATGCAAAAGACCAATTCTTTTGACAACATATCTACACTGGTATCGTCAAAAATATCCAGTAACATTCATTTTGGACAGCAAAAAAGAGTTTTAGTAATATTTATCATTTTGTCAAAATTAAATTCTAAAAATCTTGCACCAGCTTACAATTCCACCACAAATTGTATGGTAATATGTACCAAGTGCATACAGGGTCTTCTCCCCCCCCCCCATTTTCTAATTTCTTAGCAGTGTGCAATAACATAATGCATGTGCAGTGAAAAGTTGGAGCTCATGTGAGCTTGCAGCATGCTTATTAAGCACTGGTATAAATAAACAAATCTTGATTTTCCTTTCCTTTTTTAAATAAAGTAAGTTTCCAGCCAACATGACTGTGTATGTGGGAAGCTTGGGGGGGGGGGTGCACAGCCACTCCATGGTGCAATCTGAGCATGTGGGATGCTTGCATGCCATAAATACAACTGAATATCCATATTAAATGTCAGCTGGGTGGAACTGGTGCAGCGCTTGCTCTTACATCGCTCCTTTGTTGCACAGGGACAATTCAAGCATTAATGCGCATCACTGCGTTGCTCTGTACTTTAAAGCAAAAATCCAGAAAACCAGATTGACATAGGAGGGGCATCTTCATCACCTTCTCATAGTTAAAACCTTGCTCCATGTGGTTTACAACATCAAAAGATTTGCATAATTACAAAATTAAAACTGAGGTAGTTGCAAGCAATAAATGAAAACATGCTAAAATATATGCAACGGAATTGAACAATCCCCATATGTCATAGATACAAAAAAAAATTTAAAAATTAAAAAATTGCCAGCACCCCAGCAAAGCAGAATAGTTTTCCCCCTTTTCCCAGTGGCTTGGGGTACTTGGGAGTTGCAGGGATGGAGGCACAGAGGCATAGGAAGGGTGCGGACATTTGGCGCCCACCTGTGACTCCCAAGCCTACCCCGAGCTGTCGATGTGGGGGGAATGGGTGACAAAAAAAATTCCACACCGGGTACCACCGGGTACTACACCTCTGCTTGTGGGGGGCCGGACTATATTTTGAAAAAATAATGAACGAATTCCTATGCCTCACAAATAACCCAGAGAAGCATTTTAAATAAAAGCACACATTCTACTCATGTAAAAACATGCTGATTCCAGGACTGCCTGCAGTCCGGATTTAGAAGGCAATTGGGCTGGATCCTGCCCCCAGGCCTTAGTTTGCCTACCCATGTGATAGAATGTACCCCTTTTTTTCCTTTACTTTTCCAGCATGTGTCTGACTTCGAATTATACATTTTCGCCAGTTTACTAGGGGTTAGAGATTGCCTTCTTGAACAAACAGGATTTAGAAAAGATCTCCTAGGTTCTGTGTATATAGTTTCTGTGCAATATAACAAATAACAAAGTATGTGGTTGTCCACAAATACAGAGTCTATCTACGTATGAAATCTTATAACGCCCTTCCAGCACAGCTGAGGGCATTGCTTAGTAACACAGCTCAATAAAGGCAGGTCTTAATGGACCAGGTAAGAGTTTTTTAGACAAATAACTGGCTCTATAATGCCCTGTTTTAAGAGTGGGAACCACAGAGAACATTTGGAAGATTTAATCTCTTGTAGGTCCCGTCCAGATTCTGTCCAGTAGAGCCTTAGTGGACTCTTGTCCATATTCAAAAACTTGTTCAATTCATGGACACAATAGTAATCCAGGATACACTGAACGTTTGATTTCCACCAGAGCTGTTCCCCATACAGCACAGGGCTGGAAAAGCTCGCAGGGTCAGGAAGTAAATCTTTTCAGATAGTTGAATGGGCTGCAGTCTTGCTCTGATCATTGTCCATCTGGTTTCCGTACATAGAAGTGCAGCTGTTGTTCCGCTGGCTAAGGAGAATTGTCTCCTAAGAAATTGATTCTGAACTGTTTCTAACCCTTTAATAGAGTTCACATCGTCACCCCAAATTTCAGCTCCATACAGCATTTGTGGGATCACTTTGCTTACCAAAAAGATTCAATGCTGGAAGAAACAACTGTCCACGCTCCATAAAATAAAATATCGGTGTCCCTATAGCTTTCTGTGCTTTGGGTTTGCCACTTCAAAGACAATGATTCACTAAAAAGGACTCCAAGATATATGAAGGAGCAAGTTTGCTGTAAATTATGTTGATCCAAACTCCATTTATATTGAGCGCTGCGTTTCCCAAAAATCATTATTTTAGTCTTGGAGTAGTGTGTTGAGAGAAGCTTTTCTGTTTGCAGCATGAGCTAAAAGCCACCAATACATTTTTAAGACCCCCTTTAAAAGAGTGAAAGGAACTCTATGTTGTCTTCATAGACAAAACACCTTCCTGGACACCATTTCAAAGCCCGTTAATTGCTTTAAATCGACCTTTTCATTAGTGCTAAAATTCTTTTCTGCCTATAGTACCACTGATATAGCACTATAAAACTATAGCGCTGATTTAAATATTAAATGAACAACTCTTTCCATCAGCACCGTTTTAGACATGATTTTCTGGTTTGATTTGGTTTTGTGCTAATTAAACACTTTTTAATCTGCATTGTGTTTTAACATTTCATGGGTAGCGATAGGCAACCACACTAGAATGCTTAGCGCTAAATAAATAATGGAGGTTTTGATTTACTTATTTATGTGAGGATCACTTAGAGCTCCCCACCCCCACCCTACTAACCCAGTTGCATCTTCCTCTCCTATCTACTGGTGTGGAAGTGCAAAATCCCCGAAGGTGTGGAAAGTCAATTGAAATTCCACTTACAGCTTGCAACAGGAGAGCAATAATTTATTACACTGGCAGCAGCCAGCTGTCTGGAAGAAACCTCAGAAGTACAGTATGAACGTGCCGCCCTAGAGCCTACCTGCTTCACGTGGTGAGCACACTCAGGTGTGTAAAACTGGTGGTGAGGATATATGCACCTGTGTGCACCAAATGGGGCTTGTGGGGTTGAATGGAGAAGTCTGGAGTATGTGAGAGTGTGCAAGGGTGCCTTCCTCAGCCTGGTTCCCCACCAGAAGTTTTGCACCACAGCTCCCATCAGCCCCAGCTTCCATGAGCCAGCTCCTATTGGTGCCAGCGTCATGCAGCTGGGCTGGTTGAGGCTGATGTGTACTGTAGTCCAAAACATCTGGAAGGCACCAGGCGAGGGAAGGCTGATATAAGAGACAGAAGCAGGACTCATAGGACACTCTACTCCAACTCCAAGGCAGAAATCACAGGTAAAGAATCCCTGACAGGTGGCCATCCAACTTCTGTTTTATAAACCTCTCATGAAGAAGCATCCACCACCTTCAGAGGGAGTCTGTCCCACTGTCCAAGTGGTTTTTACCGTCAGAAAATTATTCCTAATGTGGAGCCAGGGTCTCTTTTATTATACACCAGTGTGGTGTAGTGGTTAAGAGTGGTGGACTCGTAATCTGGTGAACCGGGTTCACGTCTCCGCTCCTCCACATGCAGCTGCTGGGTGACCTTGGGCAAGTCACACTTCTCTGAAGTCTCTCTGCCTCACTCACCTCACAGTGTTTGTCGTGGGGGAGGAAGGGAAAGGAGATTGTTAGCTGCTTTGAGACTCCTTAAAGGTAAAGGTAAAGGGACCCCTGACCGTTAGGTCCAGTCGTGGCCGACTCTGGGGTTGCGGCACTCATCTCGCTTTATTGGCCGAGGGAGCCGGCGTACAGCTTCCGGGTTACGTGGCCAGCATGACAAAGCCACTTCTGGCAAACCAGAGCAGCGCACGGAAACACCGTTTACCTTTCCACCGGAGCGGTACCTATTTAGCTACTTGCACTTCAACGTGCTTTCGAACTGCTAGGTTGGCAGAAGCAGGGACCGAGCAATGGGAGCTCACCCCATCACAGGGATTCGAACCGCCGACCTTCTGATCAGCAAGTCCTAGGCTCTGTGGTTTAACCCACAGCACCACCCACATCCCTTTTTCTCAAGAGGTACTATTAGTATATAAAGCCCTTAACAACTTTGGACCAGTTTACCTATGAGATTGCCTTACCCGGTGTGTGCCCACTCAAACTGTTTCTGGCAGCAAAATTGACACTGTTGCAGGTGCCTCCTAATACCCCTTCCACATTTTTAAGAACTTGACCTTTTAGGGTGGCAGCACCTGCACTTTGGAACTCCCCGCCTATTGATGTCAGGCAGGCGCCTTCGCTGTACTCTTTTTGGTGCTTGCAAAAAACATTTGTGTTTAAGCAACACTGCTCTGGTTCGCCAGAAGCGGCTTAGTCATGCTGGCCCCATGACCCGGAAGCTGTCTGCGGACAAAGGCCGGCTCCCTCGGCCAGCAAAGCGAGATGAGCGCCATAACCCCAGAGTCGTCCACGACTGGACTTAACAGTCAGGGGTCCTTTACCTTTATCTTTACCTTTACCCAGGTGTTTAGAAAGTTGGAGCAAGTCTGATCTGCTTTTAGTCTAACTATAAACCAAATCAAACCAAACTGGTTTAAACTAAACTAAAAACTATAGATTATTGTTAATTTTTCTTAATTCTTAATTGATCTATCATTTTCGTAAACTGCGGTGAAGTTAAATATATAAATATCAGAGACATTGGTGCACATCAGGCACAGTGAGATGGCAGTATTTGGGGCCATAGGAGCCAACTCCTAGGGGCTGAGGGGCCTTCAGCCCCCCAATAAAATATTTGAGGGGGCCAGCCCCCATATCTTATTCAGGTTGGCACCCCTATTCTGGACTATGCCACTTCAGACTGTGGACAGGTAAAAGGTAAAGGTAAAGGGACGCCTGACCATTAGGTCCAGTCATAACCGACTCTGGGGTTGCGGCGCTCATCTCGCTTTATTGGCAAAGGGAGCCGGCGTACAGCTTCCGGGTCATGTGGCCAGCATGACTAAGCCGCTTCTGGCGAACCAGAGCAGCGCACGGAAACACCGTTTACCTTCCCGCTGGAGCGGTACCTACTGATCTACTTGCACTTTGAGGTGCTTTCGAACTGCTAGGTTGGCAGGAGCAGGGACCGAGCAACGGGAGCTCACCCCATCACAGGGATTTGAACCACCGACCTTCTGATCGGCAAGTCCTAGGCTCTGTGGTTTAACCCACAGTAGGCATTTAATTGTTGCTTCTCCCATGTTAAAAAACAAACTTGCATGGGGCACATCAGAAGGAGAGAGAGAGTTTTGGCAAACTCCTCTTGTTGATAATGCCAGTTTCTTGCTTCTGGACAGGGCTTTCTGTGTGTGACTCTCTCCCCATCACCTACAGCCTGAAGTGAGGGATTCAGACTGGATAATAAGATGAGATAATTCCAATTTATGCAGAACGAAGGTGTGATCAACTGAGATGGCAGAATTCCACTTCAAACTGCAAGTGTGCGTGTGAGAGAGAGAGATGGTTTTGAATCAACAGAAGTCCAGCGTCAAGATCAAGGAAAACAATAGTGAGACTATTTTGGGCACCAAGGTCTCAGAAGGAACAGAGGAGGGTGACCAAGATGACCAAGGGTCTGGAAACCAAGCCTTAGGGCTGCAAGTTGTTTCAGCAGCCCCGCAACCCCATCCTATTCCCACTGGGAATTTCTGGCATTTCCTAACACTTTTCTCCCAGACTGCTGCGCCTGGCTCTGTCTTTGTGCCAAGGCTGATGCCCGCATTGATCTGTTTAAGTGTTTTTCCCAGCCTCTCTCCAACCACCCTTCATTAATCACAGCAAATGGAGAGATCTTTAAATGCATCCTCTCTGCCAAGGGACTATATTTCTTTGGCTGTGCTCAGTTTATGTATAAAAGAGAAGGGAAACTGCAAGAAGAGGAGGAGAAGGACAGAGAGAGGAGAAGTCAATCTCAGGGGTGCGTGTGGAATGGAGAAAGATTGGGGCCCCAGGCTCTGCCTACTGAGAGCTAAAGTCAGGAGACAACTTTTAAAAATAATAATAATAAAAATTCAAAGATTTTCAAAATATGCAGATAACAACCACAGTAAAGGCTAAACAAGTCCGCACGGTCCAGTCACTTGCTATCAGGATTCTGATGGCTGGCGCCTACCAGCTAGAAAAATGTGCAGTTTAGCATTTGGCCTGTAGCCAGTGAGGGAGACGACGTGAAATCTGTGAATGTAGGACAGCCTGACAGTAATTGAGGAGGATGACATTGGACGCCAAGCCATACGCTGCAAGCAAATCAGTTTTATCTTAACGTTTGCTGCTCTAGCTTTCCACAAAGGATTCCTGCTGGTGAGGGGCCACCTACCCCAGATCTATGATTCCCAGGATTCCTAGGGTAACCGAGTGGCATTAAAAGCAAATAAAGTCAGTAGCGCAGACAGACCGTTAGGGTGCTTTTTAGGGTCTTAATTAGCTGTAATAAATGTAAACCTTCTTCCCTTATGGGGGACACAAGAGCCCTTATAGAGTCCTTTGTGGGTTCTCCATCGGTCGGAGAAAATAACAGAGGCTAACCAGAGAATACTGAGAAGCAAAGCAGGTCATAAGCATGATCTTTATTGAACTGTTGCAACAGGGTGCTCCCCCACACGCAGGAGAAGGAGGAGGACCCAGAACAAAGGTGTGTCCGCCCTTATATAGACATTTTAAATTGCCCGCCTTGGAGTCCAAGACCGCCTCCAGAAACATCATACCTGCATAACAGAAAGGGCGGTCTACAGCAGAAATCTGAGTGCGTTGTTTACGTCCTGTCTGGCAAGTTACCTGTTAATGCTTACTTGATTGGAAACCCTGGGGAGCCTGGCCAGTCTTTTGTAATGACAAATACTTAGTTCCTGAGCCAGGTCACAGGCTCACCCTATTCATACACAGACATACCCTTAAGACAGGATTTGTGAACAAAAAGACAATGGGGAGGCTCCCCCACCTCATCCCTCCTTGCAGAGAAAACATTTGGTCAGTTTGGGAGCCAAAATGGTTTCAGGGTGGTCCACACATCTATGTATGTGCTTGGTTGGTACATTTATGAACATATAATATATATATATATATATATGTTTTCGTAGATTTTCACGGGTACAGGAATGCAGGTTTTGGTGTCTTCGGGTGTCTTCCCGTGTAAGAGTTGGGGTGTCTAGGCGACGTTTCGACGAGGTCTCACTCGTCATCTTCAGGCTGGTGCTTTCGGCTTCTTGTTACTGGAACAGAGCAGGATCTCAGTGTTTGAGTTCCTATAAATACTGTTGAGGGGGTGTGGTGTATAGCCTCCAACGTTCTGGGCAGAGAGGAAGTTCCCAGGTTAGTGTGTCTTTTCTTCTTTTGTTCATTAATTACCTGAGGGATATCTTGAGTGATTTCTTGAGTGATATTCTGAGTACCACTTAGGAGGGTCATTAGGTGTGGATTAGTTGCTAAAGCTTTCGTGTCTTGACCTCTTGAGCTAGTGAAGAGTTTTTTCTGAGAAGATGGCTGTACTGCACTTAGTTGTGCTCTGGCTTGGCTTCGTGTATAGGGGCGAGCTGTGGTTTTGTGCCTTGTGCCAGCCAGATCTGTGTAGGGATTGCAGGGGGGTGCAGCATCCGGAGGTGCCACTATGGTTTGGCTACTGGATGGTGTCTGTAATTTATCTGTGGAGAGGGTCTGGGTTTGGGTCTGGTGTGGTTGATTGGAGATGGCGTTCTGTGTGCCTCTGGTTCTGGTGTCGGTTTTTGTGGGGAGGGCTATTTTCCAGATGTCTGGCAGGCGGGACGTATCGTCACGCTTGTTCATGTTGTGAGGGTGTTTCTCTATCTCGATGGCTTCCATGATTATTCTCTTGTGGTGGTGTTCCATGTTAAAGAGCAATTTGGAATCTGAAAAATTAATTTCGTGTCCTGTTTCTTTCATGTGTTGGTAAAGAGAGGAAGTTTTTTCTTCTTTTTTGACGGCATTCTTGTATCGCAGAACACAAGAATTTGTGAGATTTGCCCCAGAGATTTGTGATAATTTGTGAGATTTGCCCCAGAAAGGATCATAAGCATTGGTGGGGTTTCACAGTTTGTTACCAGTATGGGGAAGCAAAATGGGGTTGGGGGTGGAGATAGGTTGGCGTTTTGATGACAATGGCATCATCTGGACGCCTCAAATAAAAAAAGCTCACTGGGTGTGAACCAGGGACCACTCTGCCTCTCAGCCTGACCGACCTCACAGGGTTGTTGTGAGGATAAAATGGGGAGGAGGAGAACAATGTAAGCCCCCTTGAGATCCTCAGAGAAAAAGATGGAACATAAATGCCACAAACAAAAAGATAAACCGTACACACATCTGGAAGCAGGCGTGAGTGAGTTTGTGGCTGGGAGTGTGATTGGAAACAGCCAATTCGTCGCTCGTGCTTTGAGCCACTAATGGAGAAGCCACCTACTTTGCAGATTGGAAACTGGTTTCGCCACAATTATTCGGCCTAGGACCCTCATACCCACAGGACCGCCTCTCCTGGTATGTCCCATGGAGGACCTTACGGTCTTCAAACAAAAACATCTTGGAGGTCCCGGGCCACAGGGAGGTTAGGCTGGCCTCAACCAGAGCCAGGGCTTTTTTGGCCGTGGCCCCGATCTGGTGGAACGCTCTGTCACAAGAGACAAGGGCCCTGCAGGACTTGACATCTTTCCGCAGGGCCTGCAAGACGGAGCTGTTCTGCCAGGCCTTTGGCCAAGGCACAGTCTGACCCCCTCCTTTGGTAATCCTCACAGAACTCTAGCCCAATGGTTGCCATTAATTTGATTTTGAATTGATTTTAGAATGAATTGATTTTAGAATGCATTTCAATTAATTGATTGTGATTTTATGTAAACTGTGTTACTTTTATTGTTGTTAGCCGCTCTGAGCCCGGCTTCGGCTGGGGAGGGCGGGATATAAATAAAATAGTATTATTATTATTATTATTATTATTATTATTATTATTATTCCCTCTCGAGATTGTTCACTCTCTGGAACCACAGAATCCTGCACTCTCTCATCAAAGTACAGATCATTTACACAGGTGTGGAATCCACATATGTTTCTAGTGCGATGGTACACAAACTCTCTGTGTATCATAAGAACATAAGAAGTTAAGAAGTGTCTTCTGAATCAGCCAATGGTCCATCTAGTCCAGCTTCCTGTTCTCACAGTGGCTGACCAGACGTCGCCATGCAGAGGGCATGCAGTCCATACCCAAGCTTCCAGCAACTGGTATTCAGAAGCACTGCTGATTCCAACTGTAGTGGCAAAAGACTGCCATTATGGCTGGTAGCCATCAATAGCCCTTCTCCTCCTCCTTGACTTTGTCTGGTCCTCTAAAGCCATCAGTGTTGCTGGTCATCACTGCTTCCTGCGGGAGTTCCATGCTTTCACTATGCACTGCACGAAGGATGTGGGTGGCGCTGTGGTCTAAACCACTGAGCCTCTTGGGCTTGCTGATCAGAAGGTTGGCGGTCCGAATCCCTGTGATCTAAATGAAGAAGAAGAAGAATTTGGATTTGATATCCCGCTTTATCACTAGCCTAAGGAGTCTCAACCTGGGACGCGGGTGGCACTGTGGCTTAAACCACAGAGCCAGGGACTTGCTAATCAGAAGGTCGGCAGTTCGAATCCCTGCAATGGGGTGAGCTCCTGTTGTTCTGTCCTGGCTCCTGCCAACCTAGCAGTTTAAAAGCACACCAGTGCAAGTAGATAAATAGGTACTGCTCCAGCGAGAAGGCAAACAGTGTTTCTGTGCACTCTGGCTTCTGTCACGGTGTTCTGTTGCACCAGAAGCGGTTTAGTCCTGCTGGCCACATGACCCAGAAAGCTGTCTATGGACAAACGCCGGCTCCCTCGCCCTGAAAGTGAGATGAGCTCTGCAGCCCCAGAGTCGCCTTTGACTCGACTTAACCATCCAGGGGTCCTTTACCTTTACCTTTTGTACGAAGGACTTCCTTTTATTTATCCTGAATCCTCCAACATTCAGCTTCATTGGATATCCACAAGTTCTAGTGCTGAGATAGAGAAAAACTTTTCTCTTATCCCGGTGTTTTGTGAGCTTCCCCAGGGAAAACTGCTCTTTAGTGCTCAATCAGAGCAAAGGGCAATTCTCCAGATTGACTTTCACTCCCATTTAGAGTTAAAAGCATGGGTTTTCCCAGGGAAAGGAGTGGGACAAGGGAAACGCCACTCACTCCTGTGCTTTCCAGGCCCAGGACAAGTGGAAGTGTGGACAAGCTACCTTTTTACTGCTGCTCAGATCCTTTTGTGAGATTCAGTTGCCTCCTTCTGTTTCAGCAGACGTTTTAGCATTTCTCTTTTTTCCCCTCTCCTCTCCTGCAGGACCCTGATAAATGCAGACTTCAGCGAAATCAAAGAAGCTGCCTTCGCTCACCTCCCGTTCCTGCAGTTCCTGTATGTCTCTCTGCCTGTTTGTTTCCCCTGGTTTTGTCTTTGGGGAGGAGGGTTCTTGTTACCCTGAGTTGTCACAGCGCTGCTTAGCTAGCCAAAGAACTTTACCATTAGAGTGACTGCCTAGGCTAGTACAGTGGTACCTCGGGTTACGAACTTATCCCAAGTTAAGTTCTTAACCTGAGGCACGCTAATGTGACCTGCCGCCGCGCCGCCACTGTGCGATTTCTCTTCTCATCCTGGGGCAAAGTTCTTAACCTGAAGTACTACTTCCTGGTTAGCGGAGTTTGTAACCTGAGGCGTTTGTAACCCAAAGCGTTTGTAACCCGAAGTACCACTGTAATTGGGCTAAGGGCAGGAGTTTTCCATGGCAGCAGATGAGAGAGGACATCCTTTCTGCCTTGACACATTAACTTTTTCAGCTTAGAAACGGCAGTGGTTGGAATGTGGACTCTGCAATACAGTGGTACCTCAGGTTACATGCGCTTCAGGTTACATACGCTTCAGGTTACAGACTCCGCTAACCCAGAAATAGTACCTCGGGTTAAGAACTTTGCTTCGGGATGAGAACAGAAATCGTGCAGCGGCGGTACAGCAGGAGGCCCCATTAGCTAAAGTGGTGCTTCAGGTTAAGAACAGTTTCAGGTTAAGAACGGACCTCCGGAACGAATTAAGTACTTAACCCAAGGTACCACTGTATAGTTAATGCCACAGGGCAAGGCACTAATAGAATTGCTTTTGCACCCAACTGGAGTGGGAAACATCTGGTATTCATGAGCCTCTGTTTTCCTTCTGTCCATTTCAACTAAACTGTCTGGAGTTCCTTTCACAGTCAAGATAACTTCCCATGAAATAAGTTTCCTAGGTCAAAGCAGAGCATAGCTCTTGTAGAACTGGAATTCCTCGCAAGTTCTTAGCTCCTTTACAAGTTGAGAGGAACTCTGCGTCACCTGAGCTGCTAGTTGGCACCTTTCTTCTCTAGGCTAGAGCCTCATCCCCTACACGCCTACTACGCTGCTTCAGTTGACAGAATTGGCACCATTACACTTTGGAAATCCCTGCCTATTGAGACCATACAGGTGCCTTTGCTGTACTTTTTGGCACCTGCCAAAAACATTTTTTCTTTAGACAAGCCTACCCAGATATTTAGAAAGGTGGTGCAAGTTTAAATCAGTTTTTATTCTATTGTTATTTTAACTTTTTGAAAGTTTTAAAGTTGTTCATTTTTCTTACTGATAGTTTTATTGTTTTATCTTTTCCCCCTAAACCTCTTTGAGTGCGGGGTTGTTTTTTTGTGATCAAGTAGTATATGAATTTTATTAAATGAATAAATAAATATTCTGCAATGTGCAGAGCAGGACATCAGTCCTGAAGGCACACCACCTGCGGGGTCACTGGA
This sequence comes from Podarcis bocagei, assembly GCF_964188305.1. Lineage (NCBI taxonomy): Eukaryota > Metazoa > Chordata > Lepidosauria > Squamata > Lacertidae > Podarcis > Podarcis bocagei. The sequence continues at coordinate 87,948,122 of NC_138132.1, read as the reverse complement.
AAATCAGTTTAGAAAGAAAAAACCCCTTACCATAAATATGTCAGACCTTGAACGAGGTGGGGGGTGGGGAGCATTTACTGATTTTTTAAAAGTATTTTTACCCAGCTTTTCAGAAAAAGCAAGGAGAAAAACCCTCCCAGAGAGGCATATAAATATCAGTAATAAGAACACACCTTACACCTTACATTCTAAAAGTCACAACACAAAAAGGAAAAAGATTGGGGGGGGGGGGAGACAAAGCCAGGCACTAGTTCCTATTTACAGAATTTATTTATTTTTTAGTTACACATTTATTTATTTATTTAATTCAATTTTTATTCACTTTTATTAAACAAACATTTCATACAAAAAACAAAACAAAGAAAAAAACACAACTTACATTGGATATTTCTAGCTTAAAGATAGTTATTACAGTATACATTATCAAATTATCAAACATCTATAATAAATGTGTATTATATAAAAGAAATAAAGAGAGAGAGAGAGAAAAGAAAAAAAGAAAAAGAAACATGAACGGCAATGAAACCAGAAAATTTACAAGACTAAAAATACCTATCGAACAAAAAACATTATTTTGTTAATTCAAACCAGTACCAGGGTATGCTGCTCACAAAGTCCCTCCTACTAGATTGAATCCCATTTTTTAATTTGTTGGTTTGTTGACTTCTGTCTGCTCTCTGGTTTCAGTTCAGCCATTGCTACCTTTGATCTGTATTTAATTATTGGTCTCCATCTTCAGATACTTCTGTCTAAACACAGCCAAGTGTTATTGTTGGAACCATGTTTGTTCAAGTAATTTTTAAAACATTCCCATTCTTTCTTAAGCTTATCTATCGATTGATTTCTTATTAACTCTATCATTTTTGCGAGTTCTAAATACTCACAGAATTCATGTGATGAATTTGCAGAATTCATGTGATGAGCAACTGGGATGGAATAAAGGAGGAGGAGGGATGCTGGTGGCGCTGTGGGTTAAACCACAGAGCCTAGGGTTTGCCGATCAGAAGGTCGGCGGTTCGAATCCCCGCAACAGGGTGAGCTCCCATTGCTTGGTCCCTGCTCCTGCCAACCTAGCAGTTTGAAAGCACATCAAAGTGCAAGTAGATAAATAGGTACCACTCCGGCAGGAAGGTAAACAGCGTTTCCATGTGCTGCTCTGGTTTGCCAGAAGTGGCTTAGTCATGCTGGCCACAGGACCCGGAAGCTGTACGCCAGCTCCCTCAGCCTATAGAACGAGATGAGCGCCGCAACCCCAGAGTTGTCTGCGACTGGACCTAACGGTCAGGAGTCCCTTTACCTTTACCTTTTAAAGGAGGAGGAAAGCTTAAATCTGCTGGTCTCTCAACTAAGAGGCGCTGAGCTCCCATCTCTTCCTCTTCTGAAGCCATCTCCTTGTGATGCTCAAAGCAAAATCCTAGAATTGTAGAGTTGGAAGGGACCCAAGGGTCATCTAGTCCAACCCCCACAACGTGACATGAAATGTTGAATGAATGAATTTTATTATTACGGTCACAGACCAGTTCCGGCTCACTTACAATATCAGAAAAATCACAATACACAACAGGGATACATTGGATTGCAATTGGGTTTAACAGAGACAATTCAGATATAACAGCAGTTAAAAATATACATTAAATCTTGATCACTAAAATATAACCTAAAATTGTCATTTAAAACATTAATCATTTTGGTAGTACAGCTTGTTCCCTAAGTTTTATGGCAGTCGCACAGAATTTGACGTGAAATGTTAAGCCAAGCATTGCTACGGTTTACTGTCCCATTCTCACTGCCTTAACACCGTGTCTTTTCTCTTTGCAGCTTATTGAATTCCAACAAGTTTTCCTTGATTGGGGACAATGCGTTCACCGGACTCTCCCACCTGCAGTACCTGTACGGGTCACGTTTACCTAGCCTCTACAAGGGGACACACTGGGACAACACTTGTAGTAGGAAGAAGGGCCAGGAACAGGGGGAAAGGGGAGAGCTGATGTTTATAAGTCTTAGGAACAACAAAATACACAACAAAGCTCACACATCTTATTCCAGCTACAGCCATGCCCATCCCTACGCAGCCAGTGGAGGGCTGGCGGGGGATGGGGTGTCAATAACTATCAGACTTTCAAAAGCTGGTGTAATAAACATAAATCTGCCCTTATTTCCTTATGGGGGACACAAGAGCCCTTATAGAGTCCTTTGTAGGTTCTCCATCGATCGGAGTAAATAACAGAGGTCAACCAGAGAATATTGAGAAGCAAAGCAGCTCCTAAGCCTGATCTTTATTGAACTGTTGCAACAGGGTGCTCCCCCACACGCAGGAGAAGGAGGAGGACCCAGAACAAAGGTGTGCCTGCCCTTATATAGACATTTTAAATTGCCCGCCTTGGAGTCCAAGACCACCTCCAGAAACATCATACCTGCATCACAGAAAGGGTGGTCTACAACAGAAATCTGAGTGCGTTGTTTACCTCCTGACTGGCAGGTTACCTGTTAATTGATTGGATACCCTGGGGAGCCTGGCCAGTCTTTTGTAATGACAAATACTTAGTTCCTGAGCCAGGTCACAGGCTCACACCCTATTCATACACAGATATACCCTTAAGACAGGATTTGTGAGCAAAAAGACAACGGGGAAGCTCCTCCACCTCTTCACTCCTTGCAGAGAAAACATTTGGTCAGTTTGGGAGCCAAAATGGTTTCAGGGTGGTCCTCCTGTGCTGCTCCAGACATGTGGTCCACACATCTATGTATGCGCTTGGTTGGTACATTTATGAACATCATATATATATATATATATATATATATATATATATATATATATATATATATATTTGCTTTCGTAGATTTTCACGGGTATAGGAATGCAGGTTTTGGTGTCTTCGGGTGTCTTCCCGTGTAAGAGTTGGGGTGTCTAGGCGACGTTTCGACGAGGTCTCACTCGTCATCTTCAGGCTGGTGCTTTCGGCTTCTTGTTACTGGAACAGAGGCTCTGTTCCAGTAACAAGAAGCCGAAAGCACCAGCCTGAAGATGACGAGTGAGACCTCGTCGAAACGTCGCCTAGACACCCCAACTCTTACACGGGAAGACACCCGAAGACACCAAAACCTGCATATATATATATATATATATATATGACCTTAATTTTTTTATTTCACTGGTGTCAGTCAAGCTCATAGTTTTTGTTGAATTCATTAAACTAAATCTACAGTTAATGGGGGGTTTGAATCAATGTGTAATTAACTGCTAATGTTTTTAATTTTATTATCTTCCTTGGTGGGCCGTGCAAACTGCTGTTCTGAATGATGCTGTTTTAAAGGATAGGGTAGTTGGTATTATGGATGAGTTTATGGAACCAAGGGAGGGCGGTGGCCTACAAAAAGCATGGGAGTCCCTGGGTGATAATATGTCTTTCTCTTTGCCTTCAGGTTCATCGAGAACAACGACATCCAGGCTCTGTCAAAAAACGCCTTTCGTGGGCTCAAGTCCTTGACACACCTGTGAGTTGCCACTTGGGCAGAAGCATCTGCAGACTTGGCCTTGCATGCTGCTGACAAGCTAAGATTAACTGGTGCACTCCTGGCAGTGTGGGACGTGCCTGCCAGAATAATAATGAAGCTTAGGAGTTGTTGTTTTTCTTGGGGTCAAGATTTAATTTTGGAGATCTTAATTTTGCTGTTATAGAATCATAGACTTGTAGAGCTAGAAATCCCCCAAGAGGCATCTAGTCCAACTCTCTGCAATGCAGGAATCACATTATTATTGATGTTGATTTTTTGTATCTCTATTTGTGGATCTTATTATGACTTGTTTGGGGCAGGTGTTAAATTATGTTGCTTGTGTTTTGATATTTTTTATTGCTTATGACTACTTTTGTTGTATTTTTGTAATTATGCAATTCTATTCACACTGCATATGAATGAATTATGATGATCATGAAGACATGGATCAAATGGTCAGGGATTATTATTATTATTATTATTATTATTATTATTATTATTATTATTATTACTACTACTACTACTACTACTACTATTATTTTATTTATACCCCTCCCATCTGACTGGGTTTCCTCAGCCACTCTGGGTGGCTTACAGCACATAAAAAATGGTAAAACATTAGACATTAAAAACTTCCCGATACAAGGTTGCCTTCAGATGTCTTCTGAAAGTCAGATAGTTGTTTATTTCCTTTACATCTGATGGGAGGGCATTCTACAGGGCAGGCGCCACTACCGAGAAGGCCCTCTACCTGGTTCCCTGTAAACTCACTTCTCACAAGGAGGGAACCACCAGAAGGCCCTTGGCGCTGGACCTCAGTGTCCGGGCAGAACGATGGGGGTGGAGACGCTCCTTCAGGTATACTAGATCTGTCCAGGGGGTGGGGGAGAGCTTCTTCATTGCAAAGGGCAGGATGCATTCTGCCCACAGAGATATTGCAACGCCCTCCTGCAGGATTCTTGTCCATGAGGGTTGGCTGGGTCACATGGTGTCCATAGGGGTGGCAGGGTTTGCCTTTGCATACCCTCCAACATTTCTCCAGTGGAAATAGGGACATTCCAAAAGCAGGAGCTTCTGGGATCAAATCAGAAACCGGGATGGCTTCTGATATTCCAGGACTTTCCCTGGAAAATTGGGACACTGGGAGGGTCTGCCTTTGTCACAGCAGCAGTAGCAGCCAGCAACCTGGATGGTTTTGAAAGAGGATTAGACAAATTCCTGAAAGAAAAAGCTACCAATGGCTCCAAGGTTCTGAAAAGCAGTTGCTGGAAATGGCAGGAGGGGAGAGTTTGGGAATGTTCAGGGATGCAGGAGAGGCTATATTGTTTGATTATATTCTTTCCAACTTGTGTTAACAAGTTCTACAATTTAGCAGACTAACATTCCCCTTTTTAACTTGCACAGCGGATGCGTTTGCTCAGGCTCGCTAAAGCCTCTAAAATGTTACCTGGTAATTTCCCCTTTAGTCCCTCATAAAAGAAATAGACACGACACAGTCTTCTATAAAAGTATAAAAGAGTTTACTCACTCACATTCTGTTCACAGATGGATCCCAGAAGGCAGACTTAAGTTACAAAAGTAATATACACCTGGAAACTATCCCATAAGGAGACAGCTCCTTTGTCCTTTTTTGGCTGCAAGCCAAGAGAGCATCTTAGGCTAAGCAGATGTTGCTTCTTTGACGAATGTAGTCAAAGAGAGAGAGATGGCGGCCTCCGCTGAGGTATTTTGTTATCTGCATAGGTGAGGTCACGCCCACATCTGGTCACATGTAGAGGAAGTCTGCCCCAGCCTGGGAGGAAACAGGAAGTTCCGATTGGCTGGTCCAGACATCTCCTTTTTATGTCCACTCTAGGGATGTTGTACTTGACTGCTCTGTGTTTCACATCCCACAGAGAGGGGTCTTGTGCTCAGGTCCTCCTCAGTGGGGCATCTGGTTGGCCACTGTGAGAATGGGAATCTGGACTAGATGGGCCCCTGGCCTGATCCTGCAGGCTCTTCTTACATCCTTATGTTCCTCAAAAGCAGCAAAGAGGGGAACCCCTGGCACAACCCAACATTCCCGTTTTCCTTTCTTCCAGATCTTTGGCCTACAACAATCTGCAGACGCTGCCCAGAGGCCTTCTGAAACCCCTGGACATCTTGAGCGACCTGTAAGGTTCCTTCCCACTTCGATGCAAGTAATTCTGCTCCCTGCACCTTTTGCAATTGCAAATATTGCAATGTCCTCCCATATTTGTGGCCCACAAGTTCATGGCAAGCTGCAAGAATTTCACCATATATGAAAGACCCACCATTGTAATTAAATTAACCACAGTCCAGCCAGTGTGGTGTAGTGGTTAAGAGCAGTAGACTTGTGATCTGGTGAACCAGATTCGCGTCTCTGCTCCTCCACATGCAGCTGCTGGGTGACCTTGGGCTGGTCACACTTCTCTGAAGTCTCTCAGCCCCACTCACCTCACAGAGTGTTTGTTGTGGGGGAGGAAGAGAAAGGAGAATGTTAGCCGCTTTGAGACTCCTTCGGGTAGTGATAAAGCGGGATATCAAATCCAAACTCTTCTTCTTCTCTTCTTCAATTACTGGGAAGGGTTTGCTGAAAACGGGTGAGCCAAGCAGAATGGACCAATTTAATTTGGAGAAGCAAGAGGCACCCAGTTAAATAATTTTATTTCATTTGTGGGGAATAGGAGAGCATTAAGCATATGTATAATTCTCCTTTTCAAGATCAGTGAGACTTAAAAGCACCAACTTCACCTTAAAGCAACATGTCCTTTACACAATAGTAGTGGATTTGGGCTACCATAATATTGCTGTCCAGAGAGATCACAGCGCAGTAAAAGTGGAACAAAACCCAGAACATTGGTGGTTATCAAATTTCAGCAGGAAGTCTCAGGATGGGCATTGACTGGAAATGAAGCAGACATTCTTTTCACTGTGCATTTATTATTATTGTTGGTGTCCATGATGCTGTTTGGTGATCAAACGCTATCGTACTTTCAACACTAATTTCAATACATGAAAAAGTTTTGGGTGGTCACACTGCTTCATTTCCAATCAGGGCATAACCTGTAACTTCCAGCTGAAATCCTGTAATTTTCATAAAGCAAATATTCTAGGGTTGCTGTTTTTCTGTCTTGCTTTTCTTGCACTTGGAGCCATTCCAAACATCAATTATTATTTATTTATTATGTGGTAGCATTAGAGAAGACCACAGAAAAAACTAGTTAAGCAGGATAAGTCTACACTGACAAGCAAATGAATTGTAAGATCAGCATTATCATTGGTGAAGATGGACAGCAAACAAATGTTATTCAGATTTTCAAAGCACAGGGAATCTCTTTACTTAGGGAGGAGAGTGCGGGGGACAGCAGTAGTTGGAGAATGCTGGATCAGATTTGCAATCTTGCCTTTGGATTGGGTGACTGCTCTTAAATTGCCGTATTTTTCGCTCTATAGGATGCACCGGACCATAGGAGGGGGAGAACAGGGGGGGGGAATTCTCCCCCTCTCTGCTCAGCGCCCCTTCAGCGAAGCGGCAGGAGAAACGGAGCCCCTTCCATTTCTCCTCCCGGTTCGCTGAAGGGGTGCTGCGCAGCTCTCCCAGCTTCAGCAAAAGAACCCGCTGCGCTCCGGAGGCTTCAGGCGGCTATCCCTGAAGCCTGGAGAGCGAGAGGGGTCGGTGCGCAACGCGAAGCCTCCGGAGCGCGGAGGGAGCACTCCCTCTGCGCTTCAGAGGCTTCGTGTTGCTATCGCTGACGCCAAGGAGCCTGCATTCGCTCCATAGGACGCACACACATTTCCCCGTAATTTTTGGAGGGGAAAAAGTGCGTCCTATAGAGCGAAAAATACGGTAGCCAATTTGTGGGTGGAGGTGATTGCTCCTGAATTGCCTCTCTCTTTGACAGAGACCTTCGGGGCAATTCGTTGACCTGTGACTGCAACATCAAGTGGCTAGTGGAGTGGATGGAGAGCACCAACACAAGCATCCCCGCCGTTTTCTGTGGGAGCCCCGCTCAGTACCAAGGCCAGAAGATCCGGGACCTGCCCCTCAAGGACTTTGACTGTGTCACCACAGGTAGGAACAGCTGGTATTTGCATGGCCTTCTGGGAAATAGAATGGCACCCAGAAGCAGCGCTGCATCTACAGATTTTGCTGGGGGTGGGTGAACCCTGCCTTGCCATCCCCTTCTCCTGCAGATCTGTGCCCGCCATGACCACGTCTGGAATACCTTGTACAGTTTTGGTTGTCTCACTACAAACCTGTGGAGGTTCAGAAAAGGGCAACCGAAAAGATCAAAGGGCTGAAGCGACTCTCGCATGGAGAAAAGTTGCACAGTTTGGAACAGGCATAGGCAAACTCGGCCCTCCAGATGTTTTGGGACTACAGTTCCCATCATCCCTGACCACTGGTCCTGTTAGCTAGGGGTCATGGGAGTTGTTGTCCCAAAACATCTGGAGGGCCGAGTTTGCCTGTGCCTGGTTTGGAACTTCTTTGTTGAGAGAAAAGGCAAATAAGAGGTGTCATGACTGACTTTATAAAACTATGCCAACCTCCATGTCAGGATCTCTCTTTTTTTTTTTTTTTTTAAGATATTTATTAAAGTTTCCAATTTTTTGCAAACAAAAGAAAAAACAAACATAAAAATATTAAAAACAGTTAAATTTCACACCTTATTTTCTTGTAACTTATTTCTCCGACCTCCTCATACCTCCCCTTCTTGTATACCCAGTTTGAATTATTTGTACACCAAATCCTTATCTCAACATCTTAGATTATTATAGCTTTAAATTCTTACTTACAAAAAGAAAGTCATTTTATCATAGTTACAGCTTGAAACCACTTAATTTCAATCCAGCATCATTCAACATTCCTTAATTTTACAATATTTTTGTAAATAGTCCTTAAATTTTTTCCAATCTTCTTCTGCCGACTCTTCTCCCTGGTCTCGGATTCTGCCAGTCATTTCTGCAAGTCCCATACATGGGACTGTATGGGCCTCCATGTCAGGATCTCTGGCAGGCACGACCAAGCTCCAATACGAATTAATGAGCCTCTGGCAGGTTTATATTACGTTTATTTAGAATTTACAGAAAGCGGCACCGAGCCAGCCTCCCTCGGTAACTAGTTGCTCACTCTGAATCTCCGCCCCTTCCGCAGCATGAAGCACGCCAAAGTCCAGTCCTTCCTCCCTTGCACTTACATTTTAACCTTTTCAGCCCTCCTGGTTTGGGGGGAAGGTGGATGGACTTTCCCTCCACTTTCAAACGAAGAGCCTTCTAAACACTGCCTCCCTTCTGGTTGCATAGCAACCCCCTGAAGGCTGTCTGATTCCTCCCCCACCTGCTGACTGTGAGCCTTCTGAGTCTACTATTCTATCTGCGACTGGAAACTCAGGAGGAAAGGGGGTCAAACTAACCCACTCTTGCTTTATTTGTGACTGCATTCCCTCATCCTCAGAGTCAGACTCTTCCCAGGCATCCAGCTCAGTCACATCCCTGAGACTCCGGTTTGGAGGAAAGGGTTAGGTACGAGGAGAGGCAAAGAGGAGGTCACATGAACAGAGCTCTGTAAAATGATGCACAGCATGGAGAAAGTGAATAGAGAAACGTTCCCCCCCCCTCTCCTAACACTGGACATCCAGTGAAGCTGAATGCCAGAAGATTCAGGACAGGTCAAAGAAAGTCCTTCTTCATGCAGTGCATAGTTCAACTGTGAAACTTGCTCCCACATGAGGCAGTGATGGTGATAGTCACCAACTTAAAGGTAAAGGGACCCCTGACCGTTAGGTCCAGTCATGACTGACTCTGGGGTTGCGGCGCTCATCTCGCTTTATTGGCCGAGGGAGCCGGCGTACAGCTTCTGGGTCATGTGGCCAGCATGACTAAGCCGCTTCTGGCGAACCAGAGCAGCGCACAGAAAGGCCGTTTACCTTCCCGCCAGAGCGGTACCTATTTATCTACTTGCACTTTGACGTGCTTTCGAACTGCTAGGTTGGCAGGAGCAGGGACCGAGCAACAGGAGCTCACCCTGTCGCGGGGATTTGAACCGCCAACCTTCTGATCGGCAAGCCCTAGGCTCTGTGGTTTAGACCACAGCGCCACCCGCGTCCCTGGTCACCAACTTAGATGACTTTTAAAGATTAGACAGACTCATGGAGGAGAAGAGAGCTGTTGATGGCTACCAGCCAGGATGGCTCTGTCAGAGGAAGCAGTGCTTCTGAGGACCAGCTGCTGAAGACCACAGGAGTGGAGAGGCCTCTTGTCCTTGGGTCCTGCTTTCTGGTTGGCCACTGTGAGAACAGGATGCTAGGCAAGATGGGCCATTGGCCTGACCCAGCAGGTTCTTCCTACATTCTTATGTTCACACTACAGAACAATGAAATGTAACAGAACGGATGAAACCATGGCTATAAACAACCTACACTTCACGTGGCAAAACATGGTTGGTAGGGAAGGTTACCCTGGCACTGGACTGATGTCCAGGAGGTGAGGATGCTATGTAGATAGGACATCGTAATCAAGAAGGTTTTTCCTGACCAGTGTCTAATTTCATGTGGGAATGGGAACCCATGGAGTTAAGGCAGGCTGGTGTGGTAGAATGTGGCCCTTCAGGTATCCAGGGTCCCAAGCTTTTTTAAGGCAATCAGCAGGAATTGTTTGGGATACAGACAAGGTCTCTTTCTTTCTTTCCTCCATCAGATTTCGTGGTGCACCAGGTCCTGCCTTTCCAGTCTGTGTCCGCAGAGCCCTTCCTGTACTCCAGCGACCTCTACGTGGCCCTGGCCCAGCCCAGTTCCAGCAGCTGCAGCATCCTCAAGTGGGACTATGTCGAACGGAAGCTGCGGGACTTTGACCGCATCCCTGGTAAGCAGTGGATGGAGCCATAGAATTTGTAGAGTTGTGTTATAAGAATTTTAAGGTCATAATATAAATGTCCATAGCTGTATATAAGCCACATGTCTGAAACCCCACAGAAAATGTCCTGAACAAATTGACCTCAAATATTTCTCTGCAAGGTCAAAGTGGGAAACCTCCCCATTGTTTCTTTCCTCGCAGATTCTGTCCTCCCAAATCCTGTCTTAAGGGCACATTCAAGATATGAACAGGGTGTGAGCCTTTGACCTGTGACCTAGATTCAGGAATTAAGTAGTTATAACAACAAGAGTGACCAAAACCCAGATAATGCAATCAGGTAACTTGCCAGACAGGAGATAAACAACGCACTCAGATTTCTGTTGTAGACTAAGATTTCTGGGGTGACTAAGGTGCATGCCACATTCCTCATCGCAACCTGTTTGAAGGGGCTGTTGCTTCATTTCCCAATCCTCTCTCCATGGTGCCTCCTTCCTTGTAGTCTGTTGCCTGCAACATTTAGCTGCGATTCCTACATTGCAGGGCAGGGATCGAAAGAGATGACCCTTTGGGTCTCCTTCCAACTGATATAAGTAAAAAAACTGCTCCTTTCCCCCTTATGGGGTATCCAAGAGCCCATACAGAGTCCTTATGTAGGTTCTCTATTGGTAGGAGAAAATAACAGAGGCCAACCAGAGAATATTGAGAAGCAAAGCAGCTAGTAAGCTTGATCTTTATTAATCTGTTGCAACAGGGTACTCCCCTCACCCCACGCAGGGAGGGAGGAGAACATTCCCAGAACATTGATGTGCAAGCTCTTATATAGACTTTTGAAATTGCCCACCCTGTAGCTCAAGACCATCCCCTAAAACATCATACATACATCACAGAAAGGTGGTCCCCAGCAGAAATTTGAGTGTGTTGCTTCTCTCCTGTCTGCCAGGATTGCCTTTTTTGGGTAGCCAGAGATGGTAAATACTTAGTTCCTGAATCTCTTACGCATATTGATAGTGTGCTCAGCTTAACAGTTACTTGCCAGATGTATATACAGGTAACTATAAGCCCCTACAGTCCAAAGACAATTGGAGAGCTTTTCCCATTTCCTTCCTCCTTGCAGAAAAATATCTGAGGTCAATTTAGGAGAGTCAAAATGGCTTCAGGATTGCTCTCCTGTACTATTTCAGATGGGACGCGGGTGGCGCTGTGGGTTAAACCACATAGCCTAGGACTTGCCGATCAGAAGGTCAGCGGTTCGAATCCCCACGATGGGGTGAGCTACCGTTGCTCAGTCCCTGCTCCTGCCAACCTAGCAGTTCGAAAGCATGTCAAAGTGCAAGTAGATAAATAGGTACCACTCCGGCAGGAAGGTAAACGGTGTTTCCGTGCACTGCTTTGGTTTGCCAGAAGCGGCTCAGTCATGCTGGCCACATGACCAGGAAGCTGTATGCTGGCTCCCTCGGCCAATAAAGCGAGATGAGCGCTGCAACCCCAGAGTCAGTCACGACTGGACCTAATGGTCAGGGGTCCCTTTATCTTTACCTTTACTATTTCTGACATATGGTTTATATACTTATGTATGTGTTTGCCTTGTACATTTATGAACATTTATTTTTTATATATATATAAGACCTTAGAATTCCTATAACAGACCTTTTCGTGTGCTGATGCCTCATAATGTTCTCCTGCAGCTCACTCAGCTGTTTACTGCAAGCCCATCGTGGCCGAGTCGCAGCTGTACGTCGTGGTGGCCCAGCTCTTCGGCGGCTCCTACATCTACCGCTGGGACACCAACATCGACAAGTTCATCAAGATCCAGGACATTGACAGCCAGAAGATCCGCAAGCCCAATGATATCGAGGCCTTCCAGATCGAGGGCGAGTGGTTCTTCGTCATTGCCGACAGCTCCAAAGCTGGCTCCACCAGCCTCTACCGCTGGAACCAGAACGGCTTCTACTCCCACCAGGACCTGCACTCGTGGCACCGTGACACCGACGTGGAGTACCTGGAGATTGACGGCAAGCCCCGGCTGATCATCTCCAGCAGTTCCCAGGCCCCCATCATCTACCAGTGGAACCGCTCGCAGAAGCAGTTCCTCCACCTGGGCGATGTGGCAGACGTGATGGACGTCCAGATGGTCAAGCACTTCCGGGTCAAGAGGGACAACTTCCTGTGCCTCAGCCGCTACATTGGCGACTCCAAGGTGGTCAAGTGGGAGGGCCTGCGGTTCACGGAGCTGCAGACCTTGCCCTCCCGAGGCTCCATGGTGATGGAGCCGTTCCGTGTGTCCCAGCATCAATATATGGCCCTGGGGAGTGACTTCTCCTTCACCCACATCTACCTGTGGGACGAAGAGAAGCAGAAGTTTGCAAAGTTCCAGGAACTCTCTGTGCAGGCTCCCCGCGCCTTCCGCCCCATCCCTTTGGAGGACATGGATATCCTGCTGGCGCCCAGCTTCAAGGGGAACACACTGGTTTACAAGCATATTGTGGTAGATCTCAGCTTGTAGGGCAGAGGTAGGTCACCACCATCCCCTACCTGCACACAAACACACACACACACACACTTCTGCTGGAGGTGGGCACCTGAGCACTGTAGTCACTTGGAGCAAGGCTGCTTTCTCATCCCCCACCCTTCTACTCTCCACAGTAAGGATGTAAGCTCAGGGCCTCCTCAATGCAGAGGCTCCTCCAGGACACAAAAGGGACCTAACATACACTCACACACTCCTACGTCAGCCTGGATGTATATGCAATAATAATAACACGCCCCTAGACCTCACGTCATTAACTCCATGCAACGCTGGCCAAGCCTGCCGGTTGTCATCAAATCACTCTTCTCCTGCCTTTCCTCCCGGGTTTCTTCCATTTCTTTTGAGATCTCCCAAAAGCTTAATTTTGTTTTTGTTTTTTTAAGGAATGGAATAGCATCCTGAGTGCAAACCATGATGAAAGTGCAGTAGAAATGATGTCTGGAGGGCACCAGCTGGCTCCTGCCAATCCATACGAATCCATTAACAGGGAGCTCAACACAAACCAACATCCTTTGCTCCATACTTCCTGCCTTGCAACAAATAAACCCTCATTCTGCACGCGCACGCGCGCACACACACACACACACTTTTTATGGCTCTGCACCAGCAGCTCCCAGCTGACTTCCAGCTGTGCCTCTAACATCCCAGTTTTTTTCTGACTGGTCCATCAGCTCTTATTAACCTCTAAACCTACAGCAACTCTCATCCTAAGAAAGCCGCTTTCTAGCTGTTGTGGACAGAGAGCTAGAAAACATAATGGTGATTGGATTGGGAATCAGGTAGCAAGTAAAGAGACATAAATATTAATTATACAACCCCTACCAGAAATCCCATGATTTCTAAGCTCGTTTGCAGATTTCTGAGGGTCCATAAAACATTATTCCACATACTAAGAGGAATATGCTGGAAGATATCACAGGATCGAGACCAGACATCCATCTGGATAGTGCAACTGATGCATACGGTTTATGATTATATGAAGACAGTTACTATATGCAGCTATTTTATTATGCAACTAAAATATGTGACTTTGGCAGCGGACATCTCTCTATATTTTTACATATTCCCCAAAGTGTACTCAGTCCTGCTTATTGCTTCTCGTTAGGCAAAAAGTGTATTAAGAAAAGAGCAAAGCCTGCTTTCAGTGTGGGGCAGAGGTGGCAGATGGGTCTCTGTGACTCAAGGTGGTGCATGGGGCAAACTCTTGCCCAGTTGAGTGGGTCAGCATTGCATGTCGCTCGCTTTGCCGGCTCAGGGTGGCTGCAACTTAGGCAAGCTCCCTCTTCCAAATCAAGGCTGGCTTTGAACCTCTTGGGACTGGCTCAGGAGAGATGAGGAGCAGCAGAAGGCGGGACTTGCTGTTGTCCAGTCCCAGAATAAACTGAATGGGATTTTGATCTACTGGTGACATCTCCTGCTAGCACCATTCAATGGGCCAGATCCTCAGAACCATTTGAAGCATGGAGAAACCTCAATCAGACTCTTGGCCTCCCAGAGTCAGGCCAAGGGCTTCTAGAAAGGGTGGTAGAAGGAGGCTATGGAATCCATAGGGCAAGCAGAACATCCAAGTGTGCAAACAGAAGGAGAGCAGCAAAACAGGCTAAACTTGGGGCGAGAACAGGAGCCAGGGCAGGGAGGAGCCTGGTAATTATGGCTCAGGCTTAGGAATGTGGTGCAGAGGGTTATATAAAACAGAAAGTGGTGCACCATGGATACCTGGGTTCAAGAGGGTCATGTGATTCCTGCATTGCAGGGGGTTGGCCCTTTGGGTCCCTTCCAACTCTACAGTTCTATGATTCTATGGGCGTAGGTGGAAATCCATGCACTGCCTTCCTTTAGTGGAAGGAGCAGGGCACCCAAACGTGGTCTCCTCTTTTAATTTGCAGTATTTATGAAAGCCTCCGGTGCAATTGAGACCCTTTACACCTAACGCTTGTAAAGGCAGAGTGTAGTCAATGCTGTTTTTCTAGAAAAAGAGGTGCTGGAACTCACCATGAACGCCTCCCTTGTTCTCTTATAATGGCATGCAGAACGTCCCACATCCAACCCCTAGCATCCCTTGGTAGGGCTGGAAAAGACTCCAGGCTGAAACTCAACTGACTCTCCCTGCCTTCTCTCCAGTTTTCCTTCATCACGTTGTGTTCTGGCCCTGCTTGTGGGTTTCCTAGAAGGCATCTGGTTGGCCACTGGATGCCAAACTTGATGGGCCATTGGCCTGATCCACCAGGATTCTTCTTCTGTCCTTATGCCTTTCCTCTCTAGACCTCGCCCTCACTCTCCACAGCCACCTTTCCCCAAGGCGATGGAGAAAAACATCTCAAGCCATGGAGAATAGCCATGCACAGCAACAGCAGGGTGGGGAAAAGGACAGTTCAACTCCCCTCGGCTCTGCATTTCTTGTGGTGTAAAATGTAGCACACACACACACACACACACACACACACACACACACCATCCTTTCTGGATTCAGGAATATAAGGCCCAGGGATATGAAGGACACAAGTGTGATGGCCTTCAGCCCTATGGTGTGAGTTATGTTGCAATCCTAACCCCCTTACTTTGAAGTAAGCCCTATTGAATTAAATGGGGCTTACCTCTGAGTGGTTACAGTGAGGATTGCAGCCTTTCTTCTTTTTGGATGGAGAGCAGGGTGCCTCTGGGCCTACACAGAGAATCTGTGTCTCACCATTCTGGAACATGAGTAGTTCTCTTGTCTTCAGCCAAGATAGTCTTTGGCAGGTAGGTGTGGAGGCTGCTCAAAATTAGCAAATACCAACAGCATTTTGAATTCGCAAGGAGAATGGCCTTCAAAATCTCTGCTGGGAAGAACTTGAGGGAAAATATTGGGGGGATAAAGGTGAAGTGAAGCTTCCATCAGGACGCTTGGACCTTTCCTAGGGAAGGCATGATATTAAGCAGGTAGGGGAGACTCTATATGGACAGGACACTTCTCACGACAGACACTTCTGCTTAACCACATACGAAATGCACTTGGGAATGTGCGCTGTGACAAATAGTGGCACCTCTACACCTTTTAATTTGACTTGGGAAATTTAATTCATTGTAATAAAGTTATTTATTCCCTATTTCTTCATGCTTTCTTCATTAACTGTCTGGAAGCTGGTGTTGATTTTGCCTTGAACTGTCATGTCAAGTAATGTTGTGTTCACATGGGGGGGAAAACACCTCTTCCCCCCTCCCCCCTGCCTTCTTTTGGGGGTCAGCATTAGGCAAAGGGTGTTGTCCTTTCTATTTAGAAGGCCTAGCCATTATATATTATTTTGCTGTGATTCCTGTATTGCAGGGTGTTGTGGAAATTGGGGTTTGCTTTTACAGCCTAACCCCCTTTCGAGGGATGTGGGATCTCCCAAGGTCCACTCTTGGTCAGAGAAACAAAACAGAGATGACAATCAGGTAAAAGAAAGCAAGGCAGACTCTTTAAACCTGGTCTTTGTTGATCTCTTGCAGCAGTGTCTCTCCCTTCTCCAACAAAAGGAAGAAGAAGAGCCCTGAACAAAATGGGGAACAACTTTTAAAAGTTCATAAAGTGTCCAGCAAAAACTGGAACATGCATAAGTTACCGTACATGTTTTTCCAACTTGTCCATCATGATACGTTGTAAATAGCCCATCCAGGTCTGCCATTCATCTTCCTGACATATTGTATCCACTTCTTTAGATATTGTATTTATCTGGGTTCGTTTTTCTCACACTCCTAAAGGTAAAGGGACCCCTGACCATTAGGTCCAGTCGTGGCCGACTCTGGGGTTGTGGCACTCATCTCGCTTTATTGCCCGAGGGAGCCGGCGTTCAGCTTCCGGGTCATGTGGCCAGCATGACTAAGTCGCTTCTGGCGAACCAGAGCAGCGCACGGAAACGCCGTTTAGCTTCCCGCCGGAGCAGTACCTATTTATCTACTTGCACTTTGACGTGCTTTCGAAGTGCTAGGTTGGCAGGAGCAGGGACCGAACAACGGGAGCTCACCCCGTCACAGGGATTCAAACCGCTGACCTTCTGATCGGCAAGTCCTAGGCTCTGTGGTTTAACCCACAGCGCCCCCCGCGTTGTGGGTTATACAGTTCTACTGATGCACAAAAGACCTCAGTTTGACAGGTCTCACTCACCATTAACAAAATGGACAAGTATCCAACCTACCAATTAATGACCAATCTGCAGCCCATTTAGGAGTTCCTGACTGCAGAGGTGACTGCCAGGGTCAGATGTGAACCAAACATGGCGCCCCTCTTCCCCTTCTATACTCATTGTGATGTTTTGGCTGATTGGCCAGCTAAATCAGGTAGAGATAGCCGATTGGTCTCAAACCCTCAATGATTTAAAGACTTCCCCTGCATGCAAAGACAGGCTCCAGCAGATTGAGTGGACAAGACCAATAGTGGGTCCAACAGTCAAGCAGGCGGTTTCTGCACATGCTGTACAGTGGTACCTCAGGTTAAGTACTTAATTCGTTCTGGAGGTCCATTCTTAACCTGAAACTCTTCTTAGCTAATGGGGCCTCCAGCTGCCGCTGTGCTGCCGGAGCCCGATTTCTGTTCTTATCCTGAAGCAAAGTTCTTAGCCTGAAGCGCTATTTCTGGGTTAGCAGAGTCTGTAACCTGAAGCGTATGTAACCTGAAGCGTATGTAACCTGAGGTACCACTGTACAGGGAAGTGAGGGGCAGATGGGACTTTTCAACCTGGGAAGGTTGCCCATCTAAGAAAAGGAGAAGTCTGATCCTAAACACCTGCTGCCTTGTGGGATATCTCCAGGAGAAGAAAAGGCAGTAGTATCATTCATAAAATACATTATTCATTCATAAAATATCTTATTTACAAATATGAGAGTTATAAATTGATTCTTTCCAGGCGGCAAAACACTCCAGCAGGGGGAACTGTTGTGCATGTGAAAACACCGATGGTAAAATTCTGGTTTAAAGGGGAAATGTGGTCCTTTTAAACGAGGAATAATGCCTTGGAGATTGTGTAGGGTGGAGCCCTATTTTCTGTAACATGACCCACGAGATCCCTTCCAACTCTACAACTCTCTGACTTATTGACATTCTGATCCTATCTGTTGCCAAATAAGAGAGATGGAACTACGGAAACATAAACCCTCCTTTCTTAATATTGGCCTATTGAACTCTCAGAGTTCGAGATCTCCTATTATTAAGAGAAAAATAACTACCAAACTCTTAGAAGACATCTGAAGGCAGCCCTGTTTAGGGAAGCTTTTAATGTTTAATAGCTTATTGTATTTTAGTGTTTTGTTGGAAGCCGCCCAGAGTGGCTGGGGAAACCCAGCCAGATGGGCGGGGTATAAATTATTGTTGTTGTTGTTGTTGTTGTTGTTGTTGTTGTTGTTGTTGTTGTTGTTGTTAACGGAAAAGTTCGAGGGTTCTCTTGGGCAAATGAAGACACCGACCAGAGCAAGTTAGAGCAAAACAGCAGCCAGTAGGCTCGGTCTTTATTTAATAAAAGACTGTCGCGACAGGACTCCCACCGCCCACAAGGTGAAGCAAAATGGAAGCCCCGAACAAAGGGAGACCCTAACTTTTATTAGTTGCTAATCCCCTAAGCTACACCCTCAGAATTACATCATATTTACATCATGATTATATTAAAAATAGGAGGAGTTGGGGAGGGGCTGCACAGGTAATCCGAGTGTCTTGACACCTGGCCGGAGCCTCCTTCCCCCTCCCTGCATGAGTCATGTTTGAAACAAAGGAGAAGGACGAAGTTTCTTGCCCCCTGAGGGGAATCCGGTCACAGTTCCTTTGCGAAAGTCCGCGCGGAATACACTAAAGTATGCAGTCCATTGTATCCTTGATAGCCTTCTGTCTGAACCCATCACGATGGCTATCAAGGTTGTCACGTCTACCTGGAGGGAGCGCAGGGTACGTGACTGCTCGGTCAAGGGATTATTGCCGCTTGATATCAGGCCACCCCCCTTTGATAGTCTTTGTAATATCCAGCAGAATAAAAGTGGTCCGGTGAAAATCCGAAGTACGGCTGATTTTTAGTGAATTTATAAAGAATACTGTCCTTGAAGTTCAAAGCACTTTCGTCTTCAGGAAGCGGCTTGCTACATTTTGATTAAATCAGTCACGGTCAATTGAACTCGGAAACTTTGTATTGAGAGCTGTCAAAGGTAAGGGAAAGAGAGCGGCAGTAGCCTGCAGTACCTGCGTGGCCGCCGCAAGGGGCGCTGTTCGATAACACTGATTGGCTGAGGCGGCCGCCGATTGACAGCAGAGTTCGGTCGGCCGGTCTACTCGCAATAAAGATAGGGCGATACGGAGTACTATAGCGGGAAGCTGTCAGGTTAGCGCTTCCTTATTTACGGAAGGCTTTTAAGGGATGGCCCTCTAAAGGGACACCTCTGGGCTTAGGAGGGGAGATGCGTGTATGTGTGAGTGTGGTGCTTGTGCAAACACGTGTTAGTGTGTGGGGGGGGCGATTTCCGGCGACATTATTATTATTATTATTATTATTATTATTACTACTACTACTACTACTACTACTACTACTACTACTACTACTACCTGAGTGATGACAGCCTTGACCTAGAACGCGGATTCCCAAATTTCCCTCCCTCAACAACATAGGAACCAACCTCCCAATATTTTATTCAAGTTGGCAGTCCCTCCTGAACACGGATCCCCCTGAAAATTGCTGGTGGTTCTGGCGGATCAATTAATGATTTTTCTGTCTTTTGTAGCAATTGTAATGTACTTTGCTAGATGCTGCATTTTTTGGTATGCGTTCTTCTATATAAATTCTTAGAACTCCATAGAAGTAGTGCAAACTCTAATACTGTACAAGAAAATAAAAGAAGCAGGGATGTTTTGGACTACCACTCCCATCAGCCTCTTCCGCGGTTAGGAAACACCCGGACCGGAAGGATCGCCTCCTGGGGCTGACGGGAGTGGTAGTTCCCAAAACGCCTAGAGAGGGCACCAAGCTGGCGGAAGAGGCCGGAAGCGACTCTCCCTCCTGTTACTTAGATCTCCTCAAGCCAGTCAGAGAGGGCGGAAGGGGAGCAGCCGCCAGCCCCACTAAGGGGCAGCAACCGCCGTCTTCTGTCTGCCTCCTAATTCGCCCGCCCGCAAGGGGCGGGGCCCAGGGCAGCCTATCGGGAGGCAGGCAGAGCTGTTGGGGCCGCGCGTGCGCACCGGCACTAACGTTCAAACGGTTGGCGAGGCGAGGTCGCCGCACCTGTTGCCGCCGCCGCCGCGGGGTCGGGGCATCCTTGGCTGAGGCGGCCCAGGCGGAGGAAGCAGAGGCGCCTCCGGGGCCCCGGCGGCCCCGGCCATGATCTCCTGGGTCCTGTACCGCGTCGTGGTGTGAGTTGGGCTGCGTTCGGGAGCCGGTGGTGGATCGACTGGATGGCCTCTGGGGGACCCCGCGGCGTTTCCGTGAGGCGAAGCTGCGAGGGTTCAGCCCAGGGCGAAGGGGTCACGGGGAGGGGGGGGTCTTTCGTCTGAGAGCAGAAGGAGCTGGCCCCGTGTAGGAGCCTGAGGCAGCTCGGTCGGTGGGTGGGGTGGCAGCTAATGGGACTGGAACTGCGCCTCCTTTTTAGATATGTTCATGCCCATCCAGAGGACTAGAAACTTGGGCTGGTAAATGGAGGCGCCTCGCCCCGTTGTTCTCTCCAGCTTGGCGGGTGGGGTTCGTCTCCAGAGAGAAAACGATGAGCCCTTTGAGTGGCACCCTGGCTCCCAGACGCCATGGTTGTTGTTGTTGTTTAGTCGTTTAGTCGTGTCCGACTCTTCGTGACCCCATGGACCAGAGCACGCCAGGCACTTCTGTCCTCCACTGCCTCCCGCAGTTTGATCAAACTCATGCTGGTAGCTTCAAGAACACCATCCAACCATCTCGTCCCTTCATGGATCACTGCCTTGCCGTGGCGAAGGGGCTTGAAGAACTCAGAGAAACTATGAACTATGCCGAGCAGGGCACCCAAGATGAACAGGTCATAGTGGAGAGTTTTGACCAAACGTGATCCACCTGGAGTAGGAACCGGCAAGCCACTCCAGTATCCCTGCCAAGAAAACTCAATGGACAAAGACAACAGACATATAAAAGACGCCATGGAGCACCCCCCAAAACACATTATAATAGTACATTATTATTATTATTATTATTATTATTATTATTATTATTATTATTATTATTTCAGTTTATTGCCTGCCCTTCCTCCTAAGGTCCTAGGGCAGGTAACAACGCTGTAAAAGACATTAAAACGCATTGCAAAAAATAATAATTAAGATTAATAAAAAGTAAGAAAAGTTTGTGCACTTCCACTTGTGGAACGCTGCTGTTTTAGATGCACTCTGGTTCGGTGATGGAGTGTAACTTGGATGCTTGTGGGATGCCTTTAGCGCCAGGCCAAGTGTATGTGTAACAAGGGTGCCCATTGAGGAAGTGTGTTCTGGAGGCTTGGCATGAATAACTCTCATGGAATTGAGTCAGGGCTGTAGGCAGTGTGGGAGTCGGTTGCTGTGCCAGGGGCATGGATGCCATTCAGTTGTGGATCTGTGGAAAGAACAGAGACAATGGAGCATTTTCCCTTTCTTTAGCAATAGAGATCCTTTTCCCTTTAATTTTTATTTCCTTTATAATCCTCCGGTTTGACAGAGTGGTTGGGGGCCCTCTGGGCACCTAAAACCTGATGCTGGTTTCTTGAAACTTGCAATGTTCCTTCAGCTCCACCGATAAACTTGGTCTTTTCTCAAAGGAGCCAAAGGTTATATTATGCTCTTTGAGTCCTGAATGCAAGACACAACAAGCCATATTATGCTCTTTGAGTCCTGAATGCAAGACACAACAAGCCATATTATGCTCTTTGAGTCCTGAATGCAAGACATGACAAGACATGCCCTCTCCTCCCTGGTTGCACAACTGGCAAAATGCTAAGGGCCGTTTTGCACTTGACTCCTGTGGTAGTCGGGTTTTCTTCTGGTGTCTCACAAGCTGCACATAGTGGTTCTGAATTGAGTCAGCACCAGGAGGCCGAATTAGATGACTATTGGCTGGATTAGATAACCCAATTCCTGTAAGTCTATGATCCCCAGCTTTGCATCCTTAAGAGAGGAGTCATGCTAGTGTGGAAGGAGCCACATAATGCTGGGCTTCTGTGATGAAGAGAAACTCAGATGCACCATAAACATTACAGCTTAAATCTTGCAAGTTCTAAATCCTGGTAGGTAGCTGTGTTGGTCTGACACAGTAGAAATATATAATAATAATAATAATAATAATAATAATAATAATAATAATAATAATAATAATTATTGTCGGCATGCACATGAAAACTAATACCAAGACCAAACTTAGTTGGTCTCTAAGGTGCTACTGGACAATTTTTTATTTTATTTTTTATAAAATTCTAAATCTTCACCCTTGTAGTTTCAAGATATTGCTTGCTCATCGTTCTCAGTAAACAATTGTTCAGCCTCCCTGCCGCTATTTTTCTTAAATATAACCTGCCTCAGTTTTGCTTAACTGCAGACTAATGGCCCTCAGTTTCTTTCAGTCTTTGCTATTGTATGCTTCTTGAACCTGGTGCCTTCCAGATGTCTTTTCATCAGATTCAGCCAGCGTGGCCCATAGAGTGGGAGCACAGCAGGGGAAGCCGATGAGAGCTGTGATCCAGAACATTTCAAGGGCTCCAGACTGGGGAACTGAATCTTTTCAGGCATGCCATCAATAGTTCCAGAAGCATCCCATCAATTCAGAATCATAGAATTGTAGAGTTGGAAGGGACCATCTTGTTCAGAATTGCCTGGCAGGGGATTTCAGCATCTTAGAGAAAGATCTTTCCCAAACTTCCCTGCAAATGCTGGAGAATGAACCTAGTCCCTTCTGTGCACAACCAGGTACTCTTCTACTGAGCTATGGTAACCCTGATCAAATATTCCCTGTTTCCATATATGTTATGGTGCCAGCATTGATGGTGGAATGCTCTGCACAACATTCCTGCAGTTTTGAGTCAGGGGCTGGGGAGATTCTTAGATTTCATGGGGGACTGAGCTGGACTTCCTGTCTTGGAGGCTCCTGGAGGGGCTTGAGGTTTATGTCTCCAGCTGCCCTTTTGTTTACACCCAGCAGCCCAGGAAGGCCGGGCTGAGGAGCTTGTTGAGCCGGTCCCACCTCTCATTGAGCAACCCAAGGCATGTGTGTAGGAGGGAGAAGGCCCCAGAAATAATCCTTGAGAGTGCCTGAGCTGCTCAGTGCAGTCAGCTGCCTGCCTGGTGCTTGGAGGGCTCTTGCACCCTTCTTGCCATGCCCCAGGGTCGGAACAGCATATTCTCTGGGGCAGCCATGGAGGCTGCGAAGGCCAAGGTGCAGCGCTATGCGAAGCGGTGGTGCCTGTGGATCATAGCTGGATTGTACCGGTGCTGGCCTGCCTTCTTGACGCCCCCTTTCCGTTACAGGCTGGTGCTTGGGATGCTCTACCCTGCCTATGCTTCCTACAAGGCTGTGAAAACGAAAAATATCCGGGAATATGTAAGTGGTGTGGGGGCAGGGGGGGGGGGAGAAGAATGAAGTAACCCTCAGATTCTGAATACAGTACAGTGGACTCTCCAGATACGAATTAAATTCATTCCGGGGGTCCATACTTAACCTGAAAAGTCCGTAATTGGAGGCGCCACTTCTGTGCACACATGTGGCGTGATAGAGCGCTTCTGCGTATGCGTGTGGTGCGCAGAGTGCTTCTGCACATGCGTGCATGGTGAAACCCGGAAGTATACACTTCCGTGTTTGCCGCGTTTGCAACCTGAAAGTTACGTATCCAGAGCGGTACGTAACTCAAGGGTGCACTGTAGTTGAGTCAAGCTGTGGGTTGATGCCCTCTCAGTACTGTGAGTGGCTTCCAGAGTGGGCAGATTCTTCTGTAGCCACAGTGCCCAGGGCTGCTGTAGAAATAAAACAAATGTATTTCCCACAGTGCCTGGCTAAAGCAGCCAGGTGCTCTGCTTTCCAGAGCCAGGGACATTTGTGCTCAGCTGTGGCATTGAGCCCCATGCACTTTTTGTGGGGCTGCCTTGAGGACTACATTTGGGGACTACAAGTGACACTGAATGGTTTCCCTTTGGGTTGTCTTCTCCCACATGATGCTGCTCCTCAGGGGTCTTGCTATCTGTCCCTCTTCTTGCCTGAGGTGCAGTGGGTGACTGGGGCAGATCCTTCTAGAACTGGTGGACATCCAATGAAGCTGAATGTTGAAAGATTCAGGACAGACAAAAGGAAGGACTTCTTAATGCAAGCACAAAGTTAGACCATGGAACTCCCTCCCACAGGAAGCAATGATGGCCACCAACGTAGATGTCTTCAAAACTGGATTAGACAAATTCATCGAGAAGTGGGCTATTAATGGCTGCTAGCCATGATGGCTCTGCTCTGCCTCTGCAGTTGGAGGCCACAGTGCTTCTGAATGCCAGTTGCTGGAAACTGCAGGAGGGGAAAGGGCTCTTACACTCGAATCCTGCTTGGGGGTTTTCCACTGGGACATCTGGTCAGCCACTGGACTAGATGAGCCATTGGCCTGATCCAGCAGGCTCTTCTTATATGCTCCTCTGTTCTTCTCAGCCCGGGGACCAGGATTGTGGCTCTCCATTTCCAGGCTGTGTTGCAAATTAAAGACACTTGCGGCTTGGAGGACACACTTGTCATGATGATTAATAAACCAAAGTTAGATGGGGGACAGTCATATTGTGACTGGTGTCTCTTTACCTTTGTTGACGTACTGTGTCTCCATGGTGCAATTCCACATCAAGAGCTGAAGATTTGGGTGCCACCTGAGAGCAGTTTCTCCGTAGCAGGGCAGGGTTTCCCCAGGCATTTGCATCTCATTGACTAGGAGGGACCTAACACTTCCTGGTGACTTGGCAGGTCCGCTGGATGATGTACTGGATCGTGTTTGCCCTCTTCATGGCCACAGAGACCCTCGCAGATACTTTCATTTCCTGGTGAGTTGCCCTTCTCCCTCTCCCTCTCTCCCCACCCCCTTGTTTCAACGAACTACATAGACATGTCCGCTGTTGAACAGAAAAGATCCCAAAGCCCACCCGCTCCCTGGTCTCACAACTGTGTTTTCTTCTGAACAGGTTCCCCTTCTACTATGAGATCAAAATGGGATTTGTCATCTGGCTGTTGTCTCCATACACAAGGGGGGCTAGCTGGCTGTACCGCAAATTTGTACATCCCACATTATCCCACAAGGAAAAGGTGAGAGTAATCCTGGAGCAGACTGTCCGCTTCAGGGAAGGGGGGAGGCATTCAGGGGTCTGGCACCAGGTGAGCCACTCCTTCATTTTTCCGTCCAGTTCTGGATGAGCAAAGGGTTTCTGGAAGCGTCTCTGTGGGAGTTAGTACATGCATGGAGGTTTTGGTCACCAAAGGTTCCAGCCTTCAATGTGGTTTGCCTATTGTTTATTTAGTTCTGCCAGAGGTATGTGCATTTCATGCAATCTTTCTCTTCCTCTTCCTCTTTCCCTGCAGGAAATTGATCAGCTCATCCTTCAGGCCCAGGAGCGTGGCTACGAGACACTCCTGAGCTTTGGGAAGAAGAGCCTCAATGTCGCAGCCACAGCTGCTGCCCAAGCTGCAGCAAAAGTAACCACGTTTCCTCTGCATATTGGCTAAGAAGGGGATGGGGCGGCGGGCTAGCTTGGGCAACAAGCAGCAGCCCTGGAGGCTTTGGGGAAGGAAGAGAAGGGCTGCTGTCCCATTCCTAGGCGGTGTAATGTAGTAGCCTTGTCTGTTGCACTAAAACCCCCTGTGGCCTTGCCAGTTCCCAGCTCAGCATTGCCAGGCCATGGAGGGTGGTTGAAGCATGCTATGCAAACCTCTCACCCCAGCTGACTGAGATGTAACCAGCCAGAATCTGGGTAGTTCTCTGGACTCAGTTGCCCTTCCCAGTTGACCAGATACTGCCTGCAATAAGCTTTGCCGCCTGTGGGAAGGAGCTGGTAGGGTGACCTCATTTTAATAATCCACATGAATGTAGAACAAAATTGGGCTTACTCCCAGCTCTTACTGGGAGTGTGGCCCCGAGGCAGATGCTTAGGCCTTTGAGCAGGATTACGCTTCCCAGCTTGGGCTGGTTCCTTCTCTGGATGCCTCTGAAACAGACCTCTGCTTGTGGAGGTGGGGATGTTTAGAAATATCCCTGTATGGCTGCAGCTGTGGATTGCCTCGCATTCTGCACACTCTTTAAGAAGGTCCTACCAAAGGGGATTTGAGGGAATTCTGCTTTTGGGAGTCATTTATCAGTTGTGTCCCCCTCCGTTGGCACAGGACACCCCTCTTTGTCTCATTCCTCCTTATTTATTAAATTTATTTCATAAAATGTATATACTGCTTAATTTCAGAAAACCTCAAAGCGGTTTACAAAAAGAATAAAACAGTAAAAGCAATTAAAACATCCAAAAATTAAAACCAGCAGTAAACTAGAAACACGTCATCATTCTAAATATCTAGGTTAGCTTGTCTCATGTGACATCACTAACCGTGGCAATTCTCTCTGCTCAGTCCTCTCGTCTGTCAGCTCTGTTTAACCCTATGTATTCCTTTCATCTTCCCCAAACACAATTGGGGCAAGGAGCAGTGTCCATATCATGTTGGTTTCTTCTCCATAGTGGAAAAAAAATTACCTCCAGGAAAGATTTTTGGAAGCAAAGCTTTTCTTGTCATTGGGGAATGAGCTGCCTTTGAACGTGGACTTTTGTTTGCCTACAGCTCTCTGCTTCATTCCTCCCTTTGTCTCCCCTCGTTCAGAGTCAAGGGGCCCTGGCCGGGCATTTGCGTAGCTTCAGCATGCAGGACCTGCGTTCCATCCCAGACACGGCTCCTGTGCATTACTCTGATCCCCTGTACCTGGAGGAACAGGAGCTCCACCGGAGGCCAATAGGTGAGCAAGCCCAGAAAATGCTTGGAACTCCTGGCATCCACAATGATCAAGGGGGTGGAGGAGCAACTCCCCTCTAAGGAAAGTTTGCCATGTTTGTGACTTTTTAGTTTGGAGAAAAGGCAAGCAAGAAGTGACATGGAAAGATGGTCATAGAAGGCATGGCAGGGAGGGAGTGGACAGAGAGCTTGCCACTGTTTCTGTCTCATGAACAACACATGGGAAGGGTGTTTGACCATTGGCTGTGTTGACTGGGGCAGATGACAATCCAACAATAACTGGTGTACCAGTTTGCTCCTTTCCCTCCCCCTGCATCACCAGCAATTGCAAGGGGGAAAGAAGACCCTCCCCCTCTAACTTCCTGGGCTCCTGTTGCAGCTGTATCTACATTTAAAAGTGCAAGTTGTTTGGTGTTAAAACAGGCATGAGAAAAACTCCAGCCTTCCTTGCCTACCACTCTTGGTTGTTTCATAGGACACAGGGCATCTCCTCAAGAGCTGGGCTCTGACAGCAGCGAAGAGGAGTGCTGGTCAGACTCTGAGCTCTCTGCTGGCATAAGGGGCCACAGCAGGAAGGCTTTGATTTCCAAGCCGCTGGCCAGGACCCAGAGCCTCCGCATGGTGAAGAAGTCGCCTGTCAAAGAGGTGAGACCCTTGGGTGGTGGGCACAGCCTGGGAAGTGCCCTGGCTTGTGCTGGCAAAGGGAGAGGTTGCAACCCCGGGCCCCACCCTTTCAGCTCTTGTATCCGAGGCTGGGGTCTGCATGCCAGAACACTCACACTTTGTCCTCCTCTGCAGGGCTCGGCTCGGGTCCCGCGAAGTCGCCGCAGGAAGAAGGTGGCTGATCCGATCTGTTAGGCTTGTCCGCAGGGAAGCCTTGTTTGCAAATGCTGGCACTTGGAACAGCTTGGGAGAGCGATGACTGCAGTGCTTCACAGCTTGGTTGTGGAGGGAGATGGGTTTGAAACATACCACGTCCTGGCAATGTGAAGCCTTGTGTACTGTACAGCTACCACCCACACTGCAAGCTGGCTCTCAGGGCACCCTCCTCTCCTTGTCTCAAAGTGGTGCCTTGATTATGACTGGTGGCCACCTTCCTCACTGTACTTGCTGCCTGTCAAATATCCTGCCCACATGATGTGCCTACAGGAAGGGGAGGTATCTCTCTCTTTCCCTTTCACTACAAATGCCCTTTTTGACACAAGAATACTGTGCCATAAGCAGGCTTGCCTTTTTAAATGCCAGGGGTGGAAGAGCTGTCTGTTGGGGGAGTATTAGACTCCAAGAATCTGGGTACCATTTTTCTTGTCTGGACACTTGGCTGCTTTGAAGATGGGTGCCCCAGGTTAAGCTTAGTGCACTTCTACAACATTCGCGCTTCGGATTGGGGTGCAGTGGTGAGATACCAAAGAAGAAAACAGCCTCTCTCTCCCCCCACTTTCCTTGTAGCTACTTACATCTCAGGTTCCCCCTCTCCACCACCGGTGAAAACACTGGCATGTCTACTTGAACACTATCACTAGCTAGGACCTTGACCTAAGTGCATTTGTAAGTTTTGTATATTAAATAAATGCATTTTTATTAGACCTTATATTGCTCATCTTAAAAAGCAGAATGTGTGTGTTAAGGGGAACATTAGCTTAAGAGCTAATGAAAGAAGCATTCCAGGCCAGTATTGACCTTTTAAGTAGGGGTGGAGGGTGGGGAGGCTCCCTACCTGCCCATCTTGATGGAGTAGGAGTAGTGAAATACTGAAGGGAGGAGTGTGCTCACATCGCTGGCTCCTGTGGTGGTGAGTTCGCGAAATGGGGTTGTCAGGCCCTGCTCAGGAGCCATGCAGTTTCTAAGAGCCATTTAATGGCTGTCTAATGCTACTCAGCTTCCACGTTCTCCTCTTAACTGTTTTATCCCCGCTGCATAGACCTATCAGCTGCCCCTCCCCTACAGGGGAGGTTGCCATTTTATAGAGCCTAAGATATGACAGTATACAGTGGGCTGGGGTGACCATTCCATAAAATCAGAAATCTAAGGAAGGTGCTTTTAGTGTCTGGAGTATTTGGGCTGTGGAGCTGCTATTGCTATAGCTAGCCCTTTGTGGGAGAAAGGGTTAATGTCCAAGCTCAGCCAGGTCCTGAATTTAGGCACTATCAAGCCTCCCAAGGTGTCCTTTCCCACAAAAGACCCCCAGTAGCCCGCCCTTCCTTCCTTTGAACTGGCTGTGTTTTGGTGCAGCTGGAGTTTTTCCTTTGCACCTGGTGGCTGAAGCCCCAGGGAATTCTCAGAGAAGTCAGTTGTGGAATTACTGAACTAACAAAAATTTGTAACTTCACCATCAGATCAGCCTCCATGTCTGAGGACTGGAAATTAGCCAATGTAATGTTCAGTTTTAAAAAGGGATCCAGGGACCATCCTGCAAATTAAAGGTCAATTAGCTTAGCATCTGTCCTTGTGAAAACTGGTGGAAAGTATCGTTAAGCATAATATAATCAACAAGAAGAACAAGCCCTACAGAACCAGCATGGCTTCTGCAGGGGCAAGTCCAGTTTCACAGACCTATTCGAGCTCTTAGAGAGTGTCAACAGGCCATCTAGATAGAGGTCTAGATGGTTGAGATACTGTACTTGGACAAAGTCCTTTACTAAATTCTCCATAGTAAGTTTAGCAGTCATGGGGTAAGAGGAGAGGACCTCTTGTGGTTCAGGAATTAGTTAGCTTGCAGGAAGTGAAGAAGGAATAAATTGATAGTTCCCTGAATGGAGAGATGCAGGAAGTAGAGTCCCCCAAGGGTCAGTATTGGGAACTGTGCTTTTTAACATAATCATAAATGATCTAGTGTTAGGAATGAGCAGTGAGGTGGGCAAGTTTGCTGATGATAATAAGTCATTTAGGGTCATTAAAAGAGATGATGAAGAGCTTCAAAAAGACCTTGTCCAACATAATGGGTACTATATTGGCAAAAGCAATGTAATGCAAGCAAGTGTAAAGTGATGCATGCTGGGGCCAAAAATCTGAATTTCACATATATACCATGGGATCTGAACTGGCAGTGACTGACGAGGAATGAGACCTTTGGGTCATAGTAGACAGCACGAGTCAGATGTTGGTGTAGGGTGAAGCGGCTAAAAAAACAAACAAGTTCTGCGCTAGGGATCATCAGCAAAGGAAATGAAAACAAAGCTGCTGATACATTGCTGTTGAATAAATCTAAGGTGTGACTGTACTTCCAATAATATGTACAGCTCTGCTTGCCTCACCTCAAAGAGGACACCAGAGTTGGGAAAGGTTCAGAAAAGGGCAGCCAAAATGATCCAGGGGCTTGGGAGACTCCCCTGTGCATAATGGTAGTGGCACTTGGGACTTGAGTGTTTAGAGAAAAGGCGAGTGAGATGTGACAGAGAAATTCATGAAATAATGCACAACATGGAGAAAGTTGGTAGAGAAAATGTTTTCTCCCTTTCTCATAAGGGAGGAAAACTAGGAACTCCTGGGCATCCACTGAAGTTGAATGTTGGAAGATTCATGACGGATAAAATGAAGTGCAGCAGACTAGACGAATTCCTTGAGGAAGAGAGGGTATCGAGGACTTGCTAGCCCTGATAGCTATCCTCTGCCTCCTCGCTCATGGGCAGCAAATGCTTCTGAATGTCAATTGCTGGAAACCGCAGGAGGGAAGAGGGCTCTTGCAGGTTTGGCCACTGTGAGAACAGGGTGCTGCTCTGATCCTGCAGGCTCCTCTGATGTTCGATTCCTCTGACCAGCTGAGCGAAGCGGCGGTGTTGTTTTTTGAACGTCTGACTACCTTGCGCGTCACAATGTCACCGGGCGACTGACGCTGTCCCTGTCCAACAGGAAGCGAGCGCAGCCGCCAGCTGGCGCGGGAGAGGCGTCTCCTTCCCCATCGCCTCGCCCCTCAACGGCCCGAGCAGCCGCTCTCCTTCCTTCCTGCCTTCCTTCCACCCACCCCGCCTCCCATACCCGGGAGCAGGCGCGAGCGAGCGAGCCCCTGAGCGCGTGCAGAGTTCCGCGCGCCCGCCCCGTCCCCGCGTCTTCCGCGCCCCTGGCGAGGATGTCCTCGCTGGCGGCTGGGCTTGGGGCGGCGGCGGAGGACGAGGAGGTGGCGGCGGTGCTGGGCGGCGGGGGCTGGCCGGTGGTGGCGCCGCCGCAGGGCCGCGATCTGAAGCCGGCGCGCCTGCGGAGGAACACCTGCTACATCGTCCTGGCCGTCCTGCTCAACGAGGAGGTGCGGCTGCGGGACGGGAGGAGAAACTGACGCTGCGGCTGTTCTCGGGGGTGGGGGGAGGCGCTCCCCTCTCTCCCTTTCTTTGCCCAGCGCTGCCCGCTTGCCCAGGACCCCCAGACTGGACGCGGCTGGCTTGCCTTGGCCCCTCGACGGCGCGCCAGGCCAAGCAACGCTGCAAAGCATTCTTCCCCGCAGCCAGATTGCTTTGCAGCTTCCACAAGCCCGCACGCAGGGAGGCGGGGGTCCGGCAGGGAGTGGCGGAGTCCAGGCGGCCTGACAGCCCCCCTCCCACAATGTATATGTGTCTATATATCTTTCCTCGCCCCCTTGCCCAACAGGGAGAAGTGCTGATGATGCAGGAGGCCAAGCGGGAGTGCCACGGGCGGTGGTACCTGCCGGCGGGGCGGATGGAGCCCCGGGAGACCATCGTGGAGGCCATGCGGAGGGAGGTCCAAGAGGAGACGGGCTTGCAGTGCCAGCCCCTCACCCTGCTGGCCGTGGAGGAGAGGGGCCCCGCCTGGATCCGCTTCGTCTTCCTCGCCCGACCCTCCGGTGCTGGCCCGGGGGGCTTGGAGCTGGGCGGGTTGGGAGGTCAGGGTTATCCCCTTGGCAAGAGGTGCCCTGCTTCGATGCAGAGCCAGCTGGGGGTTGCAACAGCAGCAGAGGAATGCAGGAAGCTTGCTGGGCCTTCCTAGACCCAGGGCATGCACTTGCAAAAGTTGATTTGCATGCAGAGATGCCCATCTGTGTCGCAGTGCTTCCAAAACTTCTTCAGTACTATCCCATAGAAAGCATTATCCAGAACAGCAGTTTGCACCACCCACTAAGCAAGATAATACAAAAAAATTCAGAATAGTAAGAATTAGTTAAACATTTATTCAAAAAAATTAACACGTGCTGTGATCCAACATTGCAGCTTAAAAATATATACAACGAAGAATTTTGCATGAAAAGTATTTTTATACATTCTTACTAACAAAAACATGCAGATGAAGGAAATTTATAGTATGAAATGCCTGCATTTATGTACTTCCCAAACATACACAAAGCTTCACAGATGTACAGTAACTATAAGAAAATTAATAGCTGTTAGCAATAATTGGCTATCTGGCGACGTGATAATTTAGAAACATAAAGACGAACAAATGTGACCAAACAAAATAGCTTTGAAAGCAGTAAGAGCAGTAAATATGAAGTAAGGAAGATGTTTCACTTGAGGTGCCAGCCTGGTCAATCCTAAATAAGCCATCAGTGCCCTCAGAGGGGCCCCCCTCCAGCCCCCCATTGCCTCTTAGGATCCTCCCAGGTAATCCTGTCTCCTCCCCCCCAAGGCTTATTACCACCCACTGTGGAAACCACTGGCCTGAGTTCTCGCTGGCCTTGGGCCTTTCAGCATTATCACCAGCCCTGTAAGTCTTATTAAGAAGGGACCCAGGAGATGGGCAGGAGATCTGGGACCCAGGGCAAAAGTGCTGGGCCCTAACAGTGCCTTTGCAAACACAAATCTCTTCTCAAAGCTGGGGCTCCGTGTTTTTCCTTTCCCCAGTGAAGGACAAAGCATTAAACTGGGCAAGAAGTAGGGTGTCCTGGTGTGGCTGTGTTCCAAGGCCACTTCTGAACATCTGGAGTGTGTTTGGAGTGGGGGTGGGGGTCAGACTGGATGAGTCCCTTCTGATTCTTGGGGTCTTGGACCCAATGAGGGCTACAGTCTAATTAGAGGAGGTTGCTAAACAAGTTTCTCTGCAAGGTAATGGCCTTCACATGTATCCTAAAAACACCAGTCTCCACTGAGCATTCCAAGGAAAGTGAACCCTGGATCGGGTTGGCATACAGCCGAGAAAATCCATCCTTGTGGGTGCACACACATGGCACAATTGTCTCGACTCCCACCTAACCCCAGGCATCTTCTCCCTTCCAGGTGGTGCCTTGAAGACCCTTCAGGAAGCTGACGCAGAATCCCTGCAGGCCCAGTGGTGGAACAGGGAGACGCCCTCCCTGCCTCTGCGTTCCCGGGACATCTTGCCCTTGATAGAGCTGGCTCTGCGGTACCAAGCCAGCCCGGCCCACCCGCGAACGCTGCCCGTGGAGCTGCCTTGCGCCTTCATCTGCCAACGCCTGCTGCTTGTCTGCGTTGGCAGCAGTGGTGACTTGTGGGTGCTTCAGGGGACAGCGGGGGCTCCGGGCCTTCCTCTGGCCACAAGCGGCCTGGCTCCCTCACAGCTGAGCCACAGGCTCCTGGTGGCCATCCAGCGCCTACTCCAGGACTTCCTGCCACACCCCCAGGTGCCCGTCTGCATCCAAGGCCTGCTTGGGGTCCAGCATCTCGGGAAGGAGCCCGGGCAGAGCGATGGGATCTGTTTCAACATCATGGCGGCTGTAGGCGACAAGGGACGGTGGCTGGATGAAGCGCCCCCGGCGTTGCAGAGTGGAGACTTCCTCTGGCGGAAGGTGGAGGATGAGGCCCTGCGGAGCCGGATCCTGCAGAGGCTTGATGAAGAGTCCTTTGTCCCCATTCACAGCTGAACCACCCCCCTGTGGAGATACAGGATGGCCCTGGGTGTGGTGACTTTGGGCCAGGCAAGGATCCCTGGAAGAGGGACGTTGGGAGTCTGTGGTGCCACAGGGGGCACCTTGCATTGTGCCTTTGCAGGAAATGACGCAACAGCTGAGGGCTTGATGGCGCCTGAACTCTGGAACTGGCCAGGAGTATTAACCTTTTCCTGCTCCAGAGTACCAGCTCACAGCTGTGAGTCTTCCACCTTTCCGCACCAGGAGCATGGCAATACCTATGCATGCCGCCCCCCAATGCCCAGCTTCTGGGTTCTCCCCACAGCTGCAAGAAAAAGGACCTTGACAGGAGGAGCTTAGAGCTCTTGCCACCCTTATGGATGATTTGCAGCCTTGTAGAATCCAGCCAGGCTTGGTAAAAATAAAAATAAAAAGGCCAGTTTCCCCTCGTGTTCTACTGTTTCTGCATGTTCTTGTTTGTAAATGAGAAAAGGGGGCTCAGCGACTTCCCACAGGTCCTAAACATGAGCGTGAGCAAAGCCAGGACGTTTACCACAGATTATTTATTTCAAGGCACGAGTAAGAAACCCATCAGGGTAGAAGCAGAGAATCTGTAGCTGCAGTGTGGAGACACCAAGTGCGCCCCAGCTTACGGAGAGGGGGGCAGATTCCCTCCTCACATGTATTGCACTTGAAAAGAGTCTTTAGACCCACAACGGACTGGACGCCGTGCCTGGCCATGGTGGGTGGAGCCTGCCCCAGCCAGGGCTGCTGGTGGTGGCCTTTATTTATTTACGTATTGCGTATTGAAACGAAAAGCTCACCTTTTCCTCCAAGCAGCTCAAGGCGGCACATGTGGTTCTTCTCTCATATCATTCCAACCACAACAACCTTGAGAGGCCGAAAGGCAGTGACTGCCCTAAGATCACACCCAGTGAGTTTCATGATGGCTGAGTGGCGATTCGAACCCTGGCCTCCCAGGTCCTCTTCCACCCTGTGACCCAGCCTCTCTCAACCTTGGGTCTCCAGGTGCTATTGGACTACAACTCCCATCATCCCTGACAACTGGTCCTGCAAGCTAAGGATGAGGAGAGCTGTAGTCCAACGCCATCTGGCGAATCCACGTTGAGAGAGGCTCTTTGGGAAGGGGTTAAGTTGCAGCTGATGAGAGGAAGGCTAGCAGAAACTCTGTTAGAATAGAAAGTAAAAACGAAAGGAGTTGAGGCTGGACAGATCAATCCAGCAATCCAGCAAGAGGGGCAGAAGAAGAAAACGTCTGCCATGGTTAGGAGCAAATGGTGTTTCCCCCTCTTGTCCTGGCCTTTGTACCCTGTAGAGAGGCAGGCAGCCCCATCACCCCTAACGCCCAGCCATGGATAGTAGGAAGATTCTTCCTTTCACAAAGCAGCTTTCGGTCACCCTGCCTGCCCCACTTTCCCATTGGGCAAACATTAAATAAAACAAGCCAGAGATTAAAAACCCAGAAAGTCCAGGAGGAGCCTTTAGTATCTTCTGTACCAGATTGCCCTGAGGTGCCACATGCAGGCTCCAGGCTCCTGCAGGGAGGGAGGGAGCCATGATGCTCTGAAATCACAACTGGAGGCAAGGCGAGAGACTTCTGAGGGAGAAGGCAGAGCACTTCTGGCTTTGCTGAGGAACCACACGCTCGACCTCAGGGAGAGCTAGGTCTCGCCTCGTCGCAGCCTGACTTCTGAGACTTTGGCTCTAGGGACTGGGCGTGGGGCTCCTGGGCAGCCCTTCAAGCACAGGGGGCCTGCTTCTGCTCTCCCCGCATGAAGGCAACCAGCGACGGCTGCGGCCCGGTTCTCACAAGGCTGCAAAGGGCCTTCTAGGGTTGCCACAAATGCCCTTTCCAGACCCCAGCTGTGCAGCCATCCCTTGAGAAGTGTGGGATCCAAAAGGGGCAGCGCGCTCCTTGGAACGTCAGGCGGGGACCTCGCGCATGGACTTGACGAAGACGATGGCCGCCAGCTCCTTGCAGAACTCTTCGAGGACAACCACCCCCTCCAGGAGGGTACGATGGCCGAACCTGTAAGGAAGCAGCATGTGAGGCTGAGGAAGCGGCCTTGCCCTCATTTCCTATTGCTCACCTCCCCACTTCTGCTTCTCAAGAACGACAGCACTTTACATTTGCTAAACACCTTCATCATATATGCACTATCTGAGTCCTTTGCAACCCTAGCAGAGGAGGCCAGTGTCACGCCCAGGAGGACAGGAGCTTGCCGGAGGGGAGACTTAAACCAAAGACTGCCTCCTTTACAGGTCAGTCTCATTTCCTCCATGCAGATTGTCATTTGTCAGGGAGTCTTTAGCTGTGATTCCTGCTTCCCAAGGGGAAGGACTAGATGACTCATGGGGTCCCTTCCAACTCTACAAGTCTATGATTCTATGGTCTGCGCAGCTCCGTCTGATCCAGTGCCGAGGGCCTTCCGGCGGTTCCCTCGCTGCGAGAAGCCAAGTTACAGGGAACCAGGCAGAGGGCCTTCTTTGTAGTGGCACCTGCCCTGTGGAACGCCCTCCCAGCAGATGTCAAAGAGAAAAACAACTACCAGACTTTTAGAAGACATCTGAAGGCAGCCCTGTTTAGGGAAGCTTTAAATGTCTGATGGACTATTGTGTTTTAATATTTTATTGGAAGACGCCCAGAGTGGCTGGGGAAACCCAGCCAGATGGGCGGGGTATAAATAATAAATAATTTATTATTATTATTATTATTATTATTATTATTATTATTATTATTATTATTATTAATCAGACTGTGAAAGGAATAGATGAATATAAAAATGACAGGTCTGGTCGTCCCCCCACACCATGCCTTAGAGTTTGGGATGTGCCTGAATATAAGATGGCCCTGCAGGATCAGGCCAAAGGGGGCTCATCTAGTCCAGCGTCTGGCCAACCAGATGCCCATTGTGGGAAACCTGCAAGCCAAGATTCAAGCATGAGGGCCCTCTCTCCCCTCCTGTGGTTTCCAGCAACTGGTGTTCATATGCATTGCTGCCTCCGACTGTGGAGGCAGAGCTGAGCCATTCTGGCTAGCAGCCAACAACAACCCTCTCCTCCTTCTTGACTTTCTCTAATCCTCTTCTAAGTCCATCCAAGTTGGTGGCTACCACTGCCTCCTGTGGAAGGGAGTTCCATAGTTTAACTCTGTGCTGCGCAAAGAAGTCCTTTCTTTTTATCTGTCCTGAATCTTCCACCATTCAGCTTCATTTTTCTCTATTCACTTGCTGCATGCGGTCTATCATTTTAGGGTTCCCCTCATCTCATGCAGCCTCTTCTTTACCTTTCCTTTTCTCCAAACTGGAGGTCGGCACCAGCCCTTTCAACCTGTGTGCCGTGTCCCCCCAACACTCACTGTTGTTCTTCAGCAGGGACCAGCCCCATCAGCCCCCTCCGGACCAGCAGCAAGTTGGTGGGGAAGTTTGGTATCCGGTGGATCCTTTGCATTAGGTCTCCAATCACCTGGAAGGAGGAGAGACCAGCGGGGCGGCTTGTGAGTCAGGCCTCCAAGTCAGGTGGAGAGGAGGTGCTGGGGGGGGAGGGACGACAGGGCTCCCCTTAGCTTAGAGGCACAGGACACCCCAAAAGGCACCTTCTTCCCCAGGCAGCATTCCCCATTTCTGCCTTGCCAAGACTAGACATTACCCTGATCAGGACGGAAAAGAGGGTCCTGCAGCCGGGGGCCAGAGGCAAGTAGGGATCCAGGAGGTACTCGTGGAGGTGAGGGTGGGGAAAGAGAGCCAGGCGGGACAACACCGACGTCACCTGCAGGTTCACTGCGTAGGGCTGCAAGGGAGGAATAAGAAGAGGGGCAAAGGGGCTCAACTGTGGGGCGTCATTCACAGCCTGCACAAACAGCCAGGCATAGAGGGTCACCGGAGGGGGAGGGAAGAGAGCAGGAGAGAAGCGATTCCCCCCACCCACGACATTCTGCACTTGCTCTCTGCAACCAAGACCTTTTTGTTATGTTATGGAATGAGCCCCAGCTGCAAGGTGGCATTTCAAGGCCTTCCCTGTAGGGATGATCGCTGGGTGTGAAGCACACTTCCGCCCACAGGCAGCCTCAGCTGTCTGAACATCATGCCACCTATCTAACCTTTTGCTTTCTTAGTGGTCTGCCATGCCCTGTCTGTGATCTTTGTCTCCTTCGTCATACACCGTGCCAGGGGAAAATGACGCGATGGAAACAGGTGCCAAAATAACTTTGTACCACCCCATGATCTCAGGATTGGAAGATGTGTAAAGGTCACAGTCCAAAATCTGACTGGTTTTGCATATTGTGCCAATAAAAGGAGCCTCCACAGAGCTAGCCAGCAGCTTGCTTATGCACAGCTCACTTGATGATCATCATTCACTTCCCCATCCCTCTTATGTACAGTGGTACCTGGGGTTAAGTACTTAATTCGTTCCAGAGGTCCGTTCTTAACCTGAAACTGTTCTTAAACTGAAGCACCACTTTAGCTAATGGGGCCTCCTGCTGCTACCACGCCACCGGAGCACAATTTCTGTTCTCATCCTGAAGCAAAGTTCTTAACCTGAGGTACTATTTCTGGGTTAGCAGTGTCTGTAACCTGAAGCGTATGTAACCTGAAGCGTATGTAACCTGAGGTACCACTGTATTTATTTAGAGCATTTGGGTACCCTCCTCATCAGCCAGAGGCTCCCGGAGTGGCTTACGAGACAAGACACAACACACAAGGGGAAAAGGAAAGGGAGGGATGAGGAAAACAAAAACTCAGGCAGAGATTTCTAAATAGTTGACCAGGTGGCCCAGTTCAGGGGTAGGAGGCGGCTGAAGGAGCTGGGCCTCCAGCACAGCTGATGCCATGAGCCCTGCTGCTCCCACTTTCTCTTCCCCTGAGACCGCCTGACGGAATGGCTGCCCCCAGGTGACAGGTGAGGGGAGAGGAGGCCAAATAGAGTTGGCCTCTCACAGCAGAGCCCAGCTTTCCAGCTCCCCCGCTGAGGCAGTCTGGTGGAGAATCTTAGCGCTCCATCCTAGAGAAGGAAGCAGGCCCTGAAACTTGTCGCTCCCTGCCGCTTCTAGGCCACAGAAACACCAGGCTCCAGGGTCTTTGCGATGCTGGCCACTCCCAGCAAGGATCCCTTTCCCATCCTTACCTGGTCCAGGATGCGCATCAGCCGTTCAAAGAGCACTTCCAAGAAACGGCCCTCGTAGAAGCCGGTGCTGGCAGAGCAGGTCTCCAGGGGCCCAGGGGCCTTTGGCCAGTGCCAGCGAGACGCCTTGGTACAACATTCCTGGAACTGACAGAAGAGGAGGGGATGGATGGAAGAGGGTGGGCAGGGGAAGGGACTAAGGAGAGGCTCCTGCAGGGCCCAGCTGAGACAATAAAGGAGAATTAACTCAAATGCTGTGAATCGCAGGAGCAGGGAACAATGCCAGGAATCACACATAAGCAGAGATCAGGTAGGCAGGGAGACAAGGGACTCACCAGCACACTGGCATCGTGGACATAGGTGTCATACCCGGCCTCTTCCAGGTAGGCAGAGGTCTTTGCTTCACTGGGAACCAGGCAGAGGAAGCTGAGAAAGGAAGCAGGGTGGCAATGATGGGGTGCAAGGAAGCCTCTGAGACCCAGGACACAGGTGTGAGGGTCAGCATTAGGAAGAGGTCAGCATTAGGAAGAACCTTAACATGGAACCTTAACCGTCGGAAGGCAGTGGCCTCTCCTTCTCTTGGGGATTTTAAGCAGAGGTTGGATGGCCAGGTGTCAGGGATTCTTTAGCTGTGATTCCTGCAGGGGTTTGGACCAGATAACCCATATATATACAGTGGTACCTCGGGTTACATACGCTTCAGGTTACAGACTCCACTCACTCATAAATAGTATCTCGGGTTAAGAATGCTTCAGGATGAGAATAGAAATCGGGCTCCGGCGGCGTGGTGGCAGCAGCAGGAGGCAGCATTAGCTAAAGTGGTGCTTCAGGTTAAGAACAGTTTCAGGTTAAGAACGGACCTCTGGAACGAATTAAGTACTTAACCCGAGGTACCACTGCATATATATACATTGCAGAGATATAATCCAGGCAGGGTTAAAAACCGAGCTGGATGCAGAAAGCCAAGTTGTTTGCCTAATATATCATACAAGCTCCAACCAAAATCCTCAGCCATTTAAAAAAATCCTGTAAAATGGCCAAGCCACATAGCTCCCTTGATGGCAGCCCCTGTCTACCTTGTGCCTACTACAACTCCCATCAGCAGTGGTCAGGACAGCCACACCTGGCTGGCCCTCATGGAAATAAGAACCATAGAACTGTAGAGTTGGGGGGAGAGACCCACAGAGTTATCTAGCATGTCTGAAATGCTTGGGCCTGGCTGGGGTGGGGTGGGGTGGAGGAGTCTGGCGAAGGCCTGCCTTGTGAGTTCAGTTCATAGAATCATAGAATCCTAGAGTTGGAAGAGACCACAAGGGCCATCGAGTCCAACCCCCTGCCAAGCAGGAAACACCATCAGAGCACAGTTAAGCTGTTCATGTATTGTGAGCCGGTCTCCCTGCCCTGCCTTCGTACCTGCTGACCACCTCCTTCACGTCCTTCGGCTGGGCTTGCTGCTTTGGGGCAGGGACGCCCGGCTTGGTAGAGACCTGGAAGCTGGTGCCTGGGAACCCGTCTATGAAGTAGGGATCCTCCTCCAGTTCTCTACAGGGACAGAGAACGGAAGCATTGAGTGGCTGGCCTGGACGAGGGTCCCGCCCCCCAACTTTCCTCTCCTGCTCTCACTTACAACCCATCCTCGCAGGGCTCCTGCTCATGAGCAAGGGACTCCTCCTGCCCAGGTGGGCTTCTCAGGAGGTAGCTGCGCTCCTCCAGGTGGTCCAGGACCAGGCGCTGCATGACACGGCGATCCGGAAGCCACAGCAGCTCCTCAAACAGCCTCAGGGTGGCCATACTGATCTGGAGGGGAAGAGGGAAGAAGGGCAAGGAGTCAGGAAAGCCCGCAAGGAGGCCCTGCTCCCAGCACTGGAAGCTGCTGAGTTCCACCACCTCCTGCCACCTGGAAAAAGGTGTAGGGAGATGGAAGTCAGGGGGTGGCCATGGGAAGCCTCCCTTCTGGGAGAGAAGCTCTCACTTCAGGCAGCCTGGAGCCCCCCCTTGGAGACCCACAGAAACTCCAGGCAGCCGGCAGGGAAGGTCAGTTGGTAGCAAGACAAGCAAGAGCAGCTATTGAGGGACAAGGGCACCAAGTTGCTGGGTTCGGGGGTTGCAGACTGTCATTTCCCATCTTGATCAAGCCATGAACATAGGACGAGGCTGCTGGATCAGGCCAATGGCCCATCTAGTCCCCCAAAGGGAAACCTGCAAGCAGGATCCAAGCAGAAGAGCAACTCTCTACAGAAGGGAGTCGCTCCTTCCCCTTGATCATTTTGGTGTTCCTTTTCTGACCTTACTAAGGGGCCTGGCAGATAATAATAATAATGTTATTAATAATAATAAGAAGAAGTTGTTTTTATTTATATCCTGCCTTCCCCAGCCAAAGCCGGGCTCAGAGCGGCTAACAACAATAAAAGTAACACAGCATTCTAAAATCAATTCAGAATCAAATTAATGGCAACCACTGGGCTAGAGTTCTGTGAGGATTACCAAAGGAGGGGGTCAGACTGTGCCTTGGCCAAAGGCCTGGTGGAACAGCTCTGTCTTGCAGGCCCTGCGGAAAGATGTCGAGTCCCGCAGGGCCCTAGTCTCTTGTGACAGAGCATTCCACCAGATCAGGGCCACGGCCAAAAAAGCCCTGGCTCTGGTGGAGGCCAGCCTAACCTCCCTGTGGCCTCCGTGGGACATACCAGGAGAGGCAGTCCTGTAGGTACGAGGGTCCTAGGCTGTATAGAGCTTTAAAGGCAAAAACCAGCACCTTAAACCTGATCCTGTACTCCACTGGGAGCCAGTGCAGCTGGTATGGCACCGGGTGAATGTGATCCAGTGGCGAGGACCCCGTAAGGAGTCTCGCCAGGGCATTCTGCACCTGCTGGAGTTTCTGGGTCAGTCTCAAGGACAGCCCCACGTAGAGTAGAGATTCAACCACAGAGCTCACTGCTATCCTAGGGAAGCCTCAGCTGCTGCTGAAGGCTTCATTTCCTCCTAAAGAGCTGAGCCTGATTCCTTCCCTGGGGTTCACTAAGCCTCAAAGGCACCATGAGAGTTTCCATTTTGCAAGGGAAGGTTCGGGGGGCAGGGGGAGGGCTGGAAAACTGTCCCCCATGCTGGGATCTCCTTGGTCTGCTGTGGTCTTTGGTCATCACTATCGCCCCAGGAGTAGGTTCCCAACAAGTTGGGAGAAGACCTCAAGCCCAGCAAAACCCATAATCCCCAACCCTGCTCTGAAACTGATGGGAGCATGGCAGTTTTGGTGACTCAGAAAAAGTCCTCTGCACATGCTCTGAGGCTCTTGATTGCTTCCCACAAGGAAGCGCTGATGCTTGGCCTTCAAAGGCTTGAAGACCTCCGTCTTATCAAGATGAAGTCCTGAACAGCCTGAGGTCCAGCAAGCTGTTGCCCCCTAAGGGCAACCTGACCCAAGCACTGAGCCACCGCTGCATGCTGCATCTTTCTCCCCACTGACGCTTGCAGGAATCCTGCTCAGGTGGAACCTTTCCAGCAGGATTTCAGCTCACCTCGTCAGACAGGTGGTTGCAGCGCTCAATCAGTTGGGAGCAGAGGTGATGTTGCGGCTGGTGGCCTAAATCCTTGGGCACTGCGGGTTCTTCCTTGGTTCCCAGCACAAACCCAACCAATTCCTGGAGGAGCGCAGGAGAGCGGATGTGTCTTACCAAGGCAGTCAGGACAGCTGTCGAGAGAAGGATGCCGCGTTCTGACCTGCCAGGGAAGACAGGGATGAATGGGGGGGGGGGGTTGACTTTGGCCATGGGCTTATTAGGCAGGTCTCTGAGTTCCCTCAAGCAGGACAAGGCTTGGTGCTCACCCCCCTTTCCATGTTAAGCTTGGACTCACATTTGCAGGAGCTGAGACTGCAGGACTCCCTGGAAGAACCTCTGAGCCACCGTCTCACTTACGGCACCTGCCACAACCTGGTGGGGTGAAACACCACAATGACTCATCATGATCTCTGCAGCTCCTCCTCATTCAGAAACCCGAGTCAGCCAGCAGGCCAAGGGAGAAGTGACAACGCAGAAAGCTCCC
Source organism: Podarcis bocagei (assembly GCF_964188305.1). NCBI lineage: Eukaryota > Metazoa > Chordata > Lepidosauria > Squamata > Lacertidae > Podarcis > Podarcis bocagei. The sequence goes on along the minus strand of NC_138132.1, from coordinate 87,905,410 downwards.
CTGGAAAGGGGCAAAGAGCCTGAGGCAGCTTCCAAAGACTTAACTACGTGGATGTGGGTGGAGATTTCAGCAGGAGGTCTCTTCCTTTTTAAATATTTTATTAAAGTTTTCTTGGTTTACAAAGGTATGCACAATGCCTCTTTTTTCAAGTTACATTTTCCATAGGTCAGTTTCATTTGTTGAGACATTAAGGTTACATTAGAAAGAAAAAAGGGGAGAAGAGGTGGAGGGGGCCATGGTGGGTGGGGTCGGGAGGCGATATTTCTGTTTTGCTTAATATATGTGTGGGTTTTTGTGTCAGTGTTGTTTGTGCAGGTTCTCTTTGCTATTCACTTGTGTTCCTTTGGTGGTGAGAGAAGTTGGGGTTGGCCTAGGGTGTGGTTGTTCATTTGTGGTTGGCTGTGGTGATCTTTGTTTTCGTGTGTGAGTGGGGTGGGTGGGTGTTTTTGAATCAGGTTAGCCATATTGATTCATATGCTGTTGGTGGATTCTTGTTGTTGTCTTGTTGGGCTGGGTATGTGATGAAGGGGAGCCATATTGGGGTGAAGGTATCGTCTTCTATTAGTCCCCGTTTCAGTTTATCGGTTAATTTTTCTAGTAGGGCTGTTTCCCATACTATTTGGTACCATTGGTCCATGCTTACTCTTGACAGGCCTCTCCAGTGTCTGGCTATGACATTTCTGGTTGTTGAGAGTAGGTGGGCTATGAGTTCTTTGTTATATGAGTGGGCATTATTGTCTTGGAATATGTTTAGTAGGGCCAGATCTGGGGTGATTTCTAATACCTGCTTAGTTATTTTACATATTTCTTGTATAGCTATTGTCCAGAATAGTTGGATTTTGGAGCACTCCCACCACATGTGGAGGTATGTGCCTGTGGAGGTGCACCCTCTCCAGCATTTTGGTGAGGTTACTGGGCATATTGGCTTTAGTTTCCTTGGTGTTAGGTACCACCTGTAAGTGAGTTTCAGAGTGAGTTCTCAGCAGGAGGTCTCTTACCGGGTGCGCCTCTTTCACTAGGCAATCACAGAGATCGAGCCAGGCAAAGAAAGCCTCCAGGCTGGCCTGGCCTGGGAAGGCGTTCGCCTCAATGCAGCTGCCCTGAAGCCTGGAAGGGCGAGAGGTACTGTTCAGCAATGTATGGAGGACTGATCTGTCCGAACATCTCGTCAGGCAGATTGAGAGTGAGAGGCAAAATAAGTCTAACAGCTTCAAAACAGACTGGTTTGGGTTATAGAGACACAGAATAGGGAGGTGTGTACTTTGCCTGACATTCACTGAAAGTCAGTTTTACAGTAGTACCTTGGTTCCCGAACGGCTTGGCTCCTGAATACCGCAAACCCAGAAGTGAGTATTCCGGTTTGTGAACGCTTTTCGGAAGCCGAACGTCCGACATGGCTTATGCAGCTTCCGATTGAGTGCAGGAAGCTCCTACGGCCAATTGGAAGCCGCGCCTTGGTTTTCGAACCGTTTTGGGAGTCGAATGGATTCCTGGAACGGATTAAGTTCGAGAACCAAGGTACCACTGTATCTCTGCGTATACCAGTTTTTCAATCATACGCTCTTCAGCTTTAAAGTACGGTTGCATTCTGTGTGGGGGTTAAGTTCCAGGGATCACAGATATATGCAAAAACACATATACCTGAACTAACCCCTTCAAACCTGCCCCCACATGAGAATCCTTATCTTCCAGAGCAGGTGCACCAAACAGGACTTACTCCCCTAGCAAGGCAGAGAGCTTTGAAGATCTTGAAAGATTCCGGTAAGCAAGACAGAGCACTTGAAAGCTCTTTCAACGCTGGGAGAACCCGGTGCAAAAACCCACGAATTTTAAGCTCTCCACCTTGCCTGCATTTAATCTACACAATTTCAACCAGCCAGCTTTAAACCACACAAGGTTGAAATTGTGCAAGTTAATTGTGCATAAGATGCTATTGTACTGTTATTTCCCTTGAAGAGTTTGGATTTGATATCCCGCTTTATCACTACCCGAAGGAGTCTCAAAGCGGCTAACATTCTCCTTCCCCCCCTACAACAAACACTCTGAGGTGAGTGGGGCTGAGAGACTTCAAAGAAGTGTGACTAGCCCAAGGTCACCCAGCAGCTGCATGTGGAGGAGCGGGGAAGCGAACCTGGTTCCCCATGTTACAAGTCTATCGCTCTTAACCACTACAACATACTGGCTCTCCTTGCCCATGTGAAAGTCTCTGTATTACTTTTGTGACAAAAAAATCAATAAAAAGTTATTGAAATATACAGTGGTACCTCGGGTTAAGTACTTAATTCATTCCAGAGGTCCATTCTTAACCTGAAACTGTTCTTAACCTGAAGCACCACTTTAGCTAATGGAGCCTCCCGCTGCTGCCGCGCCGCCGGAGCATGATTTCTGTTCTTAACCTGAAGCAAAGTTCTTAACCTGAAGCACTATTTCTGGGTTTGCAGAGTCTGTAACCTGAAGCGTCTGTAACCTGAAGCATATGTAACCCGATGTACCACTGTATATGTAAATGGGGGAATGCTTCCCCACGGTGCCAGATATCACGCAGGCACAGTTAATGCTGAAAGGAGGGCACTGGGACCCCAAGACCTATAGTGGGGGTGGGTGGGCTGTTATCCCCACTCAGTAGCAGTGCCAGGCATTGTTTGGAGGGAGGAAGAAAAGGAAACATCCCTGGGGCCTGGCACCATCTAGAATGACTCTGGCAGTGTCTCTCCCAGTCCAAGTCTTGATAGGGAATCTAGTACCGATTCAATACAAGCTTGAGTCTTAATGGTGCCAAATACTCTGTGTCCTCAATTAAATGTCGTTTAACATGCTGTCATATTTTCAATGTACCGTATCTTTTGCTCCATAAGACGCACTTGTTTCCTCCTAAAAAGTAAGGGGAAATGTCTGTGGGTTTTATGGAGCGAATGCGTGGTCCCTGGAGCTGAATTGCCCAGGGGTAAAAAAACAGATTGCGCTTTTTTCTTTTTAGAAAGAGGGAAGGGGATGTTGAAACAAAGCCGCTGATCAGCAAGCGATTGGGTAGGGAGATAAGGGACTCTAGCGATAAAGGAGGCTGCCTGGGAGGGAGGAGGTAAAAGCCCATGGATCCTCAGGATTTTCGCATTGGGTCACCCCAAATTCACCATCAGATCACATAGCATGTCCATGGCTACAGTCTGTACCAAAAAAATCACATATCCACTGTTTTGTGGGGCCGCAATGGCGCAAAAATGTGGTTACAAAGCATAGATCTGCATGGATTCTCAGGATTTTTGCATTTGGCTACCCCAAACTCACCGTCAGATCACATATCATGTCTGTGGCCACAGCATGAACCACAAAAATCATATATCTACTGTTTCGTATTTTTTTTCTTCTTTTCCTCCTCTAAAAACTATGTGTGTCTTATGGCCAGGTGCGTGTTATGGAGCGAAAAATACAGTAATTATTAATTGGCAGCATTGCATTTGGAAGTTGGTTGGTTGTTTTTTTACAAAATGGTGTATGGATTTATGGAGACTTGTGGGCTGGGAGGGAGAAACCTGCACCCATAAGAACGTCAAGAAGAACCCAGTGGGATCAGGCCAACCAGATTCCCAAAAGGGAAATGTGCAAGCAGGATCCGAGCCCAAGAGCACCCTCCCCTCCTGGGGTGTCTAGCAACTGGTCTTCAGAAGCAATACGTCATCCTAAACAGCCCCAATGAGGGCTCCTTGGTTCCCAGGGAACAAGCCATGCAAAACCAGCTAGGCCACTTCAATTGCTGGAGGAGGACTAAGGTCTAGGCCCCCTTGTGGCCCCAAAACTCTGGGGGTATCTTGAATGGCAGATGAAGATGATGGACTTTTCAGAGCTAGCCGACCCGACTGGAAGAGTCCGCGACCAGAAGGAGGAGGAGTACCAGAAGGAATGGATGAAATTTAGTTAGATATGTTAAGATAACTTAATTGGGAAAATTTGCAAATATCAGACAGGCTTAGGATTGAAATATGTGATGTTAGAGAATAAAATGTTTAAAGTTCAAATGAAAAGAAAGAATGACGTTAAGTGGTTAAGTTAATCTTATGAGAAATTTGGTTTTGAAAAACGGTTACAAAGATATATACTGAAACTCAGCCAGAGGGATTAGAGGAAGTCACCTAAAAATGTTATGAAGAATGGATTAAGTACAGTTAAGATTTATGTTTGTTTAAATTTTTTGGAAAACCAATAAAAACTTTTTTTAAAAAAACAAACCAAACTCTGGGGGTATCTTTACCTCCAGCTGACCGGCTGAAGCGTGGTGACATCGGCAGGGTTGACAGTGGCTGGGATGGCCTCACACAGCATGCAGAGGTGGTCAGCCACCAGGGGGCAAAGCCTGCTGTCTCGCGCCAGAGCCAGGGCAGCTGCTCGATGGTCGATGCTTGTTAGCAGTAGAAGGTTCTCCTGAGCTTTGAGGGCAACCTTCCTCTTCTGCAAGGGAGGGAAAACAACGCTCCTGAAGCCCCTCCTTGATATGAAGTCTCACCTTCTCCACCTGCCCTAGCAAGAGGCAGCGTACGCCCCACCCCACGGCCCTGTACCTTGCTCTTGCACAAGCTGATGAGGGAGGTCACCAGGTTTGGGGCAGAGGAGGCTGGTTCCACAAGCCGCACCTCGCAGGAAGCTTCCTCTGGGCACAGTCTTCTGTCCTGCTCTACAGGGGTGGGCAGGGTCCGGGAAGGGTCCAAGGCTGGCTCTGCTGTTGCTCCCTGAGGCTGGAAGGCCGGATCCACTTTCTGACCACTCGCCACATTCTTGCCCTTGAAAACGGGGGGAGAATCTGGCTACATTATCCCTGTTTGGTATGCTGGGCTTAAGGTGGGAAATCAAGCAAAGACACAATCCCCCAGCTGGGTCCAACCCATAGGTGGCTCCTCCAGAATCAACACCAGGCACAGGAAAACTCAGCCCTTCAGATGTTTTGGGACTACATCTCCCATCACCCCTAGCTAACAGGACCAGTGATCAGGGATGATGGGAATTGTAGTCTCAAAACATCTGGAGGGCCGAGTTTGCCTGTGCCTGATCACCACTCTTGGAATGAACCTGAGCTTTGCAGCTGAGCACCCACTGCAGAAAGCAACACCCACTGAGCTCCTTCAAATAATGAGTAAACCGCTTGATTCCAAAAACAAAATGAGTTAGCTATTTCATACAATTCATACACTGCTTGATTTGCAGACCCAGCATGAAAGGTCTGCTCGGTGTGCATGATTTGGGAGCACTGGGGATTCATTCTCTCTCTCTCTCTCTCTCTCACACACACACACACACACACCACCAACAACAACTGTGGCAACAGGCAGGAAAAGAATTACCGTATTTTTCGCTCTATAGGACGCACCGGACCATAGGAGGGGGAGAACAGGGGGGGAAATTATCCCCTCTCTGCTCAGCGCCCCTTCAGCGAAGCAGCAGGAGAAACGGAGCCCCTTCCATTTCTCATCCCGCTTCACTGAAGGGGCGCTGCGCAGAGAGGGAAAACTGTGCAGCGCCTCTCCAGCAAAGCGAAGCCTGAAGAGCAAGAGGGATCGGTGTGCACCAACCCCTCTCGCTCTCCAGGCTTCAGACGGCTATCCGCAAGCCTTCGGAGCGCAGCGGGAAGTCCCGCTGCGCTCCGGGGGCTTCAGGCGGCTACAGCGAAAGCAACGCAAAGCCTCCGGAGCGCAGGGGGAGCGCTCCCTCTGTGCTTCAGAGGCTTCGCGTTGCTATCGCTGAAGCCAAGGAGCATGCATTCGCTCCATAGGACGCACACACATTTCCCCTTAATTTTTGGAGGGGAAAAGGTGCGTCCTATAGAGCGAAAAATGCGGTAAGTGGTCTGTCAAGACTCTCAGCAATTTTTAAGTGGTCTGGCCAGGAGAGAACAGTTTGGGAACCACTGACTTAAGATAATTTCTGTTGAGTAAATGCTGTATAACTTTTGAAAATAAAGCAATAAAAGATCAGGCATGTGTATTTCTGTAATAATAATAATTAATAATAATTTATTTATACCCCGCCCATCTGGCTGGGCTTCCCCAGCCACTCTGGGTGGCTTCCCAAAAAATATTAAAATACCATAATACATCAAACATTAAAAGCTTCCCTAAACAGGGCTGCCTTCAGATGTCTTCTAAAAGTCTGGTAGTTGTTGTTCTCTTTGACATCTGGTTGGAGGGCGTTCCACAGGGCAGGTGCCACTACTGAGAAGGCCCTCTGCCTGGTTCCCTGTAACCTGACTTCTCGCAGGGAGGGAACCGTCAGAAGGCCCTCGGTGCTGGACCCCAGTGTCCGGGTAGAACAATGGGGGTGGAGATGTTCCTTCAGATATACTGGACCGAGGCAGTTTAGGGCTTTAAAGGTCATCCACGCACATACAGACCTTGCAAAAAAAGAGCACTCTGCAGTCTGTCCCAGACTGTTAAAAGATGTACTGGCACCTGGATGCAAGCAGATCCAAGAGTCCCTCACCTCTAGGACGTAGGGCAGCAGGGCCGGATCCTGTTTGATCTTGGTACACAGGGCAGCAACAAGCTGCATCATTTCCTTCTCAGGCTCAGAGCCTAGCGCGTCGTTCCCAAGGTGGAGGAGTTTCTGTAGAAGGACAGCGGGTGGATAGGTGAGGGTAGCAGTGGCTCCAAGGAGCAAATGGGTAGAAAGATGCTTTAAGAATAAAGTACAATCGCATCTTGTGGGACATGGGTGGCGCTGTGGGTTAAACCACAGAGCCTAGAAGATCGGCAGTTCTAATCCCCACCACGGGGTGAGCTACCGTTGCTCGGTCCCTGCTCCTGCCAACCTAGCAGTTCGAAAGCACGTCAAAGTGCAAGTAGATAAATAGGTACCACTCCGGCGGGAAGGTAAACGGCATTTCCGTGCGCTGCTCTGGTTCACCAGAAAGCGGCTTAGTCATGCTGGCCACATGACCCGGAAGCTGTACGCCGGCTCCCTCGGCCAATAAAGCGAGATGAGCGCCGCAACCCCAGAGTCAGCCACGACTGGACCTAATGGTCAGGGGTCCCTTTACCTTTTACAATCGCATCTTACACACATTTAAGATGCTCAATTTCAACCATACGTGGTTGAAGGCCGCTGGCTGAAATCCTGCAAGTTAAATGCAAGCAAGTTGGAGAGATTAATAACTTTTTCTGTGCAGGGAAAACCCACTGCAAAAAGAGTTTTTATACATCAAACCCACACATAAGATGCAATCTTATTGTAACCAAAAGAGTTTTGAGCCCAGGGCTCAGAATCACGCAAACCAAGAGAAAACATGCAAGTCTGCTTTGTTTTCGAAAATGGAATCCTGCTCTTGTAGCAGAACTTGAGTTGCCTTGGCACAGAATTTGATTTTTCTTTGTCAGCACGGAGTACAATGCTAATTGGAACTTTCGCCAGATTTGACGGAGAGGGGAGTGCCAGAAATTGCCTTCTTTGGCACGGGCAACTCAGACGAACCCTGGCTGGCTCAGCAGAAAGGAACTCACCTGGACAGGCCTGTACACGTTTAGGTAATGCAGCAGAGGGCATTGCATTTGTCCCAGCAAGCGGCTGAAGAAGAGGAGCACGTGAGACCTCATCCCCGTGGGATACTGGGGATTAGAAGAGAGACAAGAGTACTGCTACAGAGGGTCCCTTCGGAAGATCCTGCCCTGTCCCTCCTGCCACCAGGCTTCAAGGAGCCTTGAGCCTGACTCAGACAAGTCAGTGTGAACAGCAAAACAAAACACAACGCCAAAAATTAGGAGTTCAGTTAAGCACTCTAAAATTGCAAAAAAACCAACAGCAACCCAGAAAGCATAAAATAGCCCAGCAACAGCCCTTCGAGTTATGCCTAGCTGCTGCCTCCAAACACCTACTTGAATAGAGAAGGGAAAAGAAAAGGTGCCTGTGGATTGAATTTATTCTGCAGGAGAGTTCCATGATCATCCCCATCAATAATGTTCATAAACCACTTAGTATGTAAAATCTTTATGGCAGATGAAAATGATGGACTTTTTGGAGCTGGCTGACCTGACTGGAAGAATCCGCGACCAGAAAGAAGAGGAATTTCAAGAAGATTGGAGGAAATTTAAGTACTTGAACAAATATTGTAATATAAAAAATTAGAAACTACTTGAAAGTAACAAACAGGTCTAGGATTAAATTAGGATATAATCAAATAAATGGGATTTAGAACACTAAGAAAAGTGAAAAACTTATAATTGGAGATATTTTAGTTTAATAATGATATTGGAAAGCTGTTACATTCAATTAAAAGGAAAAGGAAGGGAGGGACTGGAGGAAGTCAATTAAGATGTTTATAAGGTTGGACTTTTAAAGAATTAATTTGTTTTCATTGTTTATTTTTGTTTATTTCTTGATGTATTTTACTTTTTGTTTTTGTGTGTTATTCCGTTATGTGATATTTGTTATAATTATGGAAAATCTAATATATATATATATATATTTAAAGTATGTAAAATCTTTAAGCGGCTAACATAAAACACGGTAAGATGATTTAAAGAAGAAAAATGTCTCTACAACATTTAAAACCAAAAATAAAAAGAAATACATTGGTAAAAACAGAGAAGCCATCAATAAAACATTCAGTTAAACATCAATAAATAATCTGGTAGGATCACGTGATGACTCTTAAGAGGCTGGGAGTGCCTGCTTAGAGATGGATCTTTAGGAGGTGTTTAAAGCTGGCTTCTGCTTCTGTTTCTGCCTCATGAATAGTACATGGGAGGTACGCTGGCCATGTTGGCTGGGGCGGACAATCCAACAGTACCTGGAGTGCCACAGGTTCCACATCCTTGGCTTAAAAGATAAACCCAGCAACCGGATTTTGGGGAGCTCTCAGACCAGGCATCCTCTGTGGAACCCCTTAAACTGGGCATGCAATTCTCTTCCACTGCCTGACTCCTCCATGCAAAGTGAGGGTCATGCCTGCAGCCAGTGGCGCCACTGCCAAAAAGGCCCTGCTCCTATTGCATTTCAGCAAAGCAGACGCTGCTTGGGTGGGAGGGACAGCAGAAAAGTACAGAACTGCCTCAGAAAGGAAGCTGTGGTACCTCTGCTTTTGCCAGAGTGCTGAGGGTCTCCAGGATTTTGTGTTGAAGCAAGTACTCCAAACAGGGTCCTGTCTCCCCCGATGGCTGCTTCTTCTCCTCGTACGCTAGGATATCTAGCATCTGTTTCAAGCGCCAGGGGATGTCCGTCTCTTTTGCTGGCTTGTTTTCATCTTGAGAAAAGACAATCAGCTTGTCACAAGCATACCCACTCACCCGTTTTTCATCAGACACAGGGATCTCATTCATTCCTTTACCCAAGCACTGAAAAGATGGTTGAACAGCATTATTTAAAAACATTTTAATATGTTTTTGCTTTCTTCCTTGTTGTTTGCTCCCCTGGGCTCCTTTGGGAGGAAGGGTCTGATATTAATGTAATAAAAATTAATATCCAGAACTAATACCTGCAGAATGCAGCTGCAGACCTCTCTGCAACTGCATGGCAAGTTCTGAATAGGGCTAAAGGATCTGTGCTGCTTCTCAATCAGACTCTGATCCCAGAAGCTCTGTAGCAGCTTTCCCCAACCTCCAGATTCCAAGACAGCAAGACTGGAGGGTCAGGGATGATGAAGTTGTAGCAGTTCATTAACATCTGGAGGACACCACACAAGTGGAGGCTGATTTATGGGCCAGGATTTATTTTTTGCCAGTGTTAACTGGCTTTTATCCATAATTTTATTTATACAAGTATTTCTACTTGCTCTTTCGCAAAACAGCAGGGTGGTTCCCTCTTGGAAAACAAGGACTGGCCCACTCTATGGCATTTTCTCATACTATCATCATATACTCCTGCCTTTCAAAGTTCTTCGGAAATGTCAGCTGGATCCAAAGGTGTCATGTATCCTTAAAAGGGGGAAATGGCAGAAAAAACTAGCCCATTCTGTCCCTATAGATTCCCCTTTGCTCACCTTGATTTCATGGTTTGTTTGTTTTTTAAGGGAAAGATTTATTATCATTTTGATAAGAGTGTCTCCAGGGTACTTTTTGGGCAGGAAGGTGGGAGATAAGCATCTCAACTCCATATATAGCCTCATTTGAATGTGTGCCACACCGGTCTGACAGGTCAGGACAACTTGGGCCACAAATATATTATTTTCCCTTTCAGCCTGCATGTCACCTGCCTTCCTTCGGAAAAGAACATTCACAGAATCATAGAACTGTGGAGCTGGAAGGGACCCAAAGTGTCATCTGGCCCAACCCCCTTGCAATGCAGGAATCACAGCTAACTTAATCTAAGAAACTTCCTCCACCTCCACAAAATAACTGTGTGCCATAAGCTTTGCGTTTCCTTCAATCAACAGCAAGAGCAACGGTAAAGGAAGTAGCAACGGCTCAACAAGAAGAAAAGCAAGGTGTGGATGCACACAAAAGGGAGTGCTGGCATTCGTGGCCACAGGGGTTCCTACCGGTGGTCTCCAGGTAATACTGGGTGATGCCCTTCCAGTGGTCCGTGAAGGCGGCCGGAAGGTCCAGGCGCGGCTCCTCCTGCGAGGGGGGGGGGAGGAGAAAGCTGCTGTGAGGGTAAAGGCCCACGCTGTTCCCTTGCTTATATGCCTCCTCAGCAGTGCTGGATTTACATATAAGCCAAACAAGCTATAGCTTAGGGCCCCACTCTCTTGCCCCCAATACTACTTCTTAATTGTATTTCAGTTCAACAATTACTTTGATAAAATACATTTTGTTATGTGCAAATGTCTTTAGATACCTATTAGGTCCATAAATTACCATATAGCATATACCGTAGAACCTTGGCTTACGTTGCCCTCGGGTAACGTAAACTTTGGGTTGCGAAAGTGGCAAACTCGGAAGTATATTTCCGGGTTTTGCCGCTTGCGCATGCGCAGAAGCGGCACCTCCGGTTGCTGAAACCTCAGGATCTGACCAGAGGAACCACTGTATTCAACACAAAAAAACAGTGACAGTTTGTTGTTGACAAAGGACAGCTGGACATATAAAGGGCCCTATCACCTTCGGTAGCTTAGGGCCTCATCAAACCTAAATCTGGTCCTGCTCCTCAGCCCACCCTGAAAGGACAGGCAGATGGGAACAAAGAGGGAAGCGGTTTTCTAAGGAATGAGCTCCATCCCTGACCCCACCTGAGTGGGTCGCCTGCCAGCCAGGTAGCCAGTGAGCCAACCAACATGGGCATGGCCAGGATTTTTGTGTGGGGGGGGCAGAACCTCAGATTTGTATTGATGGGGGGGCTATGCCCATGCCAACCAATTAGGTAGTCAGGTAGCCAGCCAGGTAGCCTGACAGTCAGCTTCTTAGCCAGCCAGCCAACCAATCAATTCGTTTGCCAGGTGGCCAGCCAGCCAGATAACCAATCAGGTAGCCAGTCAGCTCCCTGATCAGTTGATTGACCAGCCGGCCAGCCAGTCAGGGAGCCAAGCGGCCAGCCCAGCTCCGCTAGCCCAGCTCCGCTCCCTCGCCCCGCCGCTCACCGTCTCCACGGCCCGTTGCAGGAGGGCTCCCAGGCGGCCCAGGAGAGCCATGGCTTCTCCGCGGGAGGAGAGAGGAGAAGCCTCCCCGCCCAGGGCGCCGTCTGCGCCCTTTCTCCCCTCCGCTCGCCCGCGGCCGTTCCTGCCCAACCGTGGAGAGGGAGGGCAGGAGGCCCTGATTGGTCCATCCGAGCGCGTACGGGGGCGGGGCGTTGGGCGGAAAGGGGCGAGACCTCCTCAGGACGTCATCGAGGCGCGACGGATTTGGCGGCGCGGGAGGCGGCGGCCTCTCTGGGAGCTGCGCTTGTCTGTCTCTCGCGGCTGCCGAGCGGCCTCCGCTACCCTTGAGGGCCGCCATGTCCTTGGCGCCGGTGCTGCGGGCTGGCAGGGCCCGCGCGGGACTCAGCTCGCTCAGGGTGGTGAGTAGGAGGGGGTGGGGGTGGGAAGGCTTCCCTTGTGGACCCGCCTTTTTCCCTCAGAGGAGCTCAAGGTGGCGCCCGCCCTCGGTTCTCCCTCTCCCACAACAACCCTGTGAGGTAGGCTAGCCCCCCCCCCCCAGGCTCCCACCCTGCGAGGTGGACGGGGAGGAAGGATGGCGAGCAGGCCCACCTGGGGTTGGAATTGGGGCCGCATCGCTTTGGTCGACAGAAACCACTGTAGGAATTAATGGACTGGAAGCTGCCCCCGCCCCGCCCCCAATAGTCAATTTTCTTACCTTTTTAAAACAGCGCTTTGCAGATTGCTTGTTTTGCTTACTGTATTTATATACCGCCGCAAAGCGGTTTGGGTGAAGGTCATTGCCAAACGTAAGCATCCATCTGGAGAATTTACAGTAGATGGCAAACATTGTCACCCAAGAGGCATTTTCTGAGGGGGTTTCGGTGTTGAGGGGATTATGTTTTTCGTTTCAGGGAAGTAGTGCTTTTAGCTAAGTGCAGATTTAGGGAATCACTTAATGAGCTTAAGACTCATGCTTAAAAAACGCACACACATACCATGGAGTTGTAGGTTTACATAGAAAAGTCATTAAGATGCCTCAGATAAGGTTGTAATATTGCAAGAAACCCTTGCTCTTTAATAATTGTCCTTTTTTAATATGATATGGAGAGGGGGCAAAGTAGCTGTCAGCTTTGTAACTGATGTGAAATGTGACACTGATCTCTTGTGTGACAGAAACTTGAGATTTCTAGTTGGTACCAATGGTATTGGTTTGAAATATTTATGTCTTGCTTTATCTTGAGACAAAATAAAGTTTGCTGTTGTCTGAAGACAGTTTGGGGCCTCTGCAGGCTTCCTTGTCAGACGTTGGTGCTCCTACTGAGAAGGCCCTGATCCTATTTAGTTCCTGTTGAACTTCAGCTATTTGGGAGCACACGTATCAGAACTTCAGTTATTGAAGAAGACAGATAAGACAGTAGTTAGGGGAGAAGGTGGCCCTTAAGGTGTCCAGAACCTATAGAAAATTTTGCCTATTAAGTTGTTGCTGGCAATATTTCAGTCATTGTATGATTGTTTGAATCCATCTTAATTTGTGAATGTGACAATTGGTGACATGCTGGTATTAATGGTGGAATCTACACATATAAAAACCGTTTTGAAAATGCTTTTTTAAAAGCGTTTTTAGAAATACATTGAATTTTCCACAAGGCCCACCATTGCCATCTTGTGTCACATTGTATATCGCACTTAAAACACACTTAAAATGTTTTGTTTGCAGCTGTATAGCTGAGTCCAATGAAAGGAAGCTCAGTTAAAATTGGGGAGGGTTCTGTTCATTGTAGGAAGCCAGTGTGATATAGTAGTTAGAGTGTTGGACTAGGACCTGGGAGGTCAGGGATTTAATCCCCACTCAGCTTCGAAGCTCAGTGGGTGTGACCCTGGGCCTAACCTACCCCATAGGGTTGTTTTACGAATTAAATGAGAAGCAGCAGAGCCATGTATGCCACCTTGAGCTCCCTGAGGGGAAATGTTGGGATGTAATTGCAATTAATAAACAATAAATAAATAATAGTGTTCTGTTGTATTTCTGGTGAAACCAGTATAAAGCTATCTAATGACATCTAATGTTTCTTTTTGAAAAAGTTCTGTCAGAGTTAGGTCAATACTGTGGTCCCCCCCCCCCAAAACGTGCGCGCGCACACACACACACACACACTGTATGGTTTTGTTGCATATAATGGTAATATGGCAGAACATTAAACCCCAAATATAGTCAATTCAATCTGATTTTTCCCTTCTAGGCAAGGCTTCATGTGAGTTCCCGGTGCAGCCTACGGTATAACTGGCTGGCATATTTTTTGGGAGAGAGAACTACTCCAAGGTTGAATGAATACAGCAAAGTCTTCACGGTGGATGGCAATCTACGAAGCGGCAAGGGCAAGCTTGCACAGCAAGTAGCAGAGAAGCTAGGCATGTTCTTCTGTTTTGCTGTTGGAACTCACATATCATTTGTAACCTTTTGGGTAGTGGAATGCCCTCCTTGGGGGAGGCTCGCCTAGTCCCATTGTTACATATCTTTAGGTGGCAGACAAAAGCATTCCTCTTAAACTAGGTCTTTGGCTATTCAAGCGGAGGTGGGGGATATTTTTTTTTGCACACCCACCCTGTTTCTATTTAATTTTTGTATCAGAGCTTTGGGTGTGAGTTTCTGTTGCTGTTTCTTTGGGAAGCAGCATAGAATATCTATGTATCAATGACAGCCCTCTTCATTCTGGTTGACTTTTGATGGCTCGCTCTGGGTTGGAGGGTTCATTTCATCTAGGCCTATTGCACAATTAACAAAACCATAGCAAACTAGTTACAAGTTATATTTTCTGCGTCAAATCTACATACGTTTGGAGACGAAGTGGAACTATTGCATCATTGCATTTATATTCCATCTTTTTCTCCAAGGAGCTTAAGGTGCATAGTTCTTCCTCTCTTCATTTAACTTCCACAACAACCCTGTGAGGCAGTACCTGACCTGGGTCACCTAGTGAGCTTCATGGCCAAGTGGGTATTTGACTCCTGTTCTCCCAGGCCCTAGTCTGATACTTTAACCATTGTACGAAACTGCCTGGCTTTGTAAACAGCAAACCATCTTTGTTTATAAATGTGTGTCTATGTTTTGGCAAGTGCTGCCTCAGAAGAGATGTTCCCTAATATGTGATGGAGGAGGAGAAATGCCTTGTATGAGAAAGTATCTGTCAGCCCTGTGGAATTTTGGTTGCTTATTTTAAGCATAATTAATAACTTGAAGAATCTGTTGTTAATCAGAAACTCTAAATTGACAAAAAAAAATTTTTAGTCAACTTCTAATAGCCTAGATAGGGACGTGGGTGGCGCTGTGGGTTAAACCACAGAGCCTAGGACTTGCCGATCAGAAGGTCGGCATTCGAATCCCCGCGACGGGGTGAGCTCCCGTCGCTCAGTCCCTGCTCCTGTCAACCTAGCAGTTCGAAAGCACATCAAAGTACAAGTAGATAAATAGGTACTGCTCCGGTGGGAAGGTAAATGGCATTTCCGTGTGCTGCTCTGGTTCGCCAGAAGCGGCTTAGTCATGCTGGCCACAACCCCAGAGTTGGTCACGACTGGACCTAATGGTCAGGGGTCCCTTTACCTTTAATAGCCTAGATAATGGGGTCTTAGTGTTATATTACACTTTGATCCATCCTGATCCCTCAGGACATAAGGTGTATAAAATGAATAAATATACAGCAGTGGCCATCTGGAGAAGATGGGATTTGAGAAGGCTATTTTAAAGACAGAGACCTCCAATTGTCTTGCATTGGTTCGCTTCTGAAAAGTAGGTTTGGAATGGAACTTCGTTGAAGAGTGCTGTGTAGATAATGTAAAGAAAGTCCTTGCATGTGTATGGAGACGCAATTGAGCTTGTATTCTGGAGTGGCTTAAGATGAACATCAATATCTAGCTTTCCCTTTCAAATCTTTGATTGCTCTTTCCAGGTTTGCGATACTTTCCAGAAGCAGATATTCATTATGTGGACAGGGTCACAGGAGATGGAACAATATTGGATTCAAAATTCAGCGGAAATTGTAGCCTGGAGAAATTTTACAGCAGTCCTAAACACCCAGATGGAAACTCGTATCGGCTTCAAGCCTGGTTATTCAGTAACCGCCTCCTACAGTATGCTGATGCCCTGGAACACCTGCTGACCACAGGTAATGTAGTTCCTTTTGTTCCTAAATAAACTTACTAATTGAAATTTGGATTCTGTTTAGAGAAAATGTGGCAAAATGAAAACATAACTGGGAATTCACAGAGCAGCAGCCAGCCGTAGTTGGTTCTTCAGTCTTCTTCAACCTGGTGCCCTCCAGATGTTTTGGATTACAAGTCTCATTGGCTGCAGGCTTCCTGGACATTGCAGATACCAGGTTGATGGAGACGTGTTAAGAAGTAGTACTTGTGCAATTGCAACTTGCATGATTGAAGACAGGCTGGTTGAAATTTAGTAAATTAAATGCACACATGTTTTTTCAGGAGTGAATAATAATAATAATAATAATAATAATAATAATAATAATAATAATAATAATAATAATAATTTATTTATACCCTGCCCTCCCCAGCCAAGACTGGGGAGATAATAATAATAATAATAATAATAATAATAATAATAATAATAATAATAATAATAAATATTTATACCCCGCCCTCCCCAGCCAAGACCGGGGAGATGATAACAACAACAACAACAACTGTTATTAAGCGCAGTTGCGTTGGAGATAAATAGGTTTGGCTCATTACTAGGTCAATGGAGTGCCATTTTGAGTAAACTCCTCTTTAGGGATAAAAATGGCTTGGTCTGGTCCTGTTCACAAGTGACACTAAAAGCACCTTGACGACTTACTTTATGCCATGATGAGTGAATGTTCTTAACACAAAGATTGCAGCTAAGTTATTTTAGAACCTGAACTTAATGCCCCCCAATAGCTGCCTATATTTGCCTATATTGACTCAAAAGCCAAGACTGGTATAGCAATGGAGATATTGCAAGAAAGTGAAATGAACTCCTTAGAGTTAAAAGAGCTTTTAAACTTTCTACCTTGCTTGCTGGGCTAGGCTTTCTTGGCGTGCTGGCTTTGGAAGCCTGGGGACAGACCTGTGAGATCTCATGATTGCTCAGATGGCCCTGCAGAAGCACCCCAGAGCTAACGCACTGAGCTGGCCTTGCCTGCTTAAAAGTTCTCTGCCTTGCTTGGTGGGCAAGGCCTGTTTGGTACACGTTTCCAGAAGAGTAAATAGGGTGGTTTGAGTACGCATATTTTGGTGTATATGTGCCACCCCTAAAACATAATTCCTGTATAAGACCCAATTGTACTGTACTTCTTCAAAGGTATTTTGAACAAATATGATCTGGAGGGTTGAGTGGTTTGCCAAAGCAGAGCACTGCACTTCCTGCCAACTTTAAGATACAATTGCAGGTTCTTCCTGTGATTAGCAGACCTTGAACATGTGGGCTTTAGGATGTAGTGTCAAGAAATTAATTATTGCATGCATAATGCTGCTTTGCAAACTGGGAGAAAATCGTAATAAGAAGCAGCGTTGAGGAGCACAAGCTTTAAATAAAGGTTGCCTAAATAAAAACTTAGCCTCGCTCTAAGCCCAAACCCCATAACTTGTATGAATAACGTGATGGTGTTTCTCATTTTGAAGTTGTGGTCCCTGTTTAACTTCAGGGCAAGGAGTGGTTCTGGAGCGCTCCCCCTACAGCGACTTTGTGTTCTTGGAGGCGATGTATAAGCAGGGCTACATCCACAAGAGGTGTAAGTCATCGTTTGAATTTTTTATTTATTTAAAAGATTTATAACCCAGCCATCATCAGTACTGCTTTGGATTATGTGGGGCGAGCAAACAAGGCCCGAATCCTATTGGAAGAAGGTAGGACTGGAACAGGGGAGCCCAACTCTAAGGTCTCTCTCCCCACTTTTCTCCCAGACCTGAAACTTACCTCCCTCTGCTCTGCCCATGACCACTGTGGTATTTGTGTGTGTGTTTGGGGGGGGGGGTTGTGATATAGCATCATCATGTAAGCAGAAGGAATTTACTGTTGGGTAGGAGTCTCTCCCAACCCTCCCTGGAGATTCAGGGAATTGATCTGGGATTCCCCCCCCCCATTTTTTTTCAATTCATTATAAATCTTTTCCCAGAAGTCTTTCACCTTGGGACACGTCCACCACATGTGAAAAAAGTACCTTCTTTCTCTCTACATTTCCAACATGTATTATCATTCATGTGGTAGATCTTTGCCAATTTTACTGGGGTTAAGTACCATCTACACATCATTTTCATGATGTTTTCTTTTAATATAGTACATGCAGTAAACTTAACCCCTTTCTTCCATAACCTTTCCCAATCTTCCAGCATTATATTATGTCCAACATCTCTTGCCCAGTCAGTCATTACCCATTTAACTTGTTCATCCTTTGTATGCCACTCCAGCAACAAATTATACATTTTAGACAAATTCTTAACTTTAGTATCTAACAACTCCGTTTCCAATTTGGTTTTTTCCGTTGCAAAACCATTTTTCTTATCAAGCTTATACAATTCATTAATTTGATAATACTGTAACCAATCCACTTTATCTTTAATTTGATCAAATGGTTTTAATTTAAATCCTTCATTATCTTCCAACAGTAAATCCGAATATCTCAACCATTTGTTTTCCATATTTAACTTTTTCTGGGCCTTTGTTTCCATTGGGAATATCCGCCTGGGTATTTTCCTTTCTAAGAGATCTTTGTACCTAATCCATACATTATATAGCCCAATCTAGGACTTTTTACTTGCAAGGCAGAGACACTATGACCTCTGAGCTAGGCAATGAGGGAGCTCCTTGGCTTGTCCTTGTACAAAGAGTTGCTGTGTGTGCTGATCTAACCGCATAGCTTCCTGGCTCTTGGGTAGGAGAATGAGGGAGCAGAGAGAGTTGCAGCAGGAGGAAGGGGACTGGCTGGGTCGTCTGCAAGTGATTTTTAATTTTTTGACTCTCCAAAGGTGGTCTTACAGGCACAATGTGATACAGTGGGACATTTCAGTATGCATCTGCTACAGAGTGGTTTGAACAGCTGGTGTAAAACTTTCCATTTTCTCTGCCTCAAACAAGATGTGCCTTTAGCTGACGAAAGCGTTCTCTTGCTGGCTTTCTTTCTAGGCGTGGAGCACTACGATACAATGAAGGATCTTAGTCTTTCTGATTTCTTGCCCCCTCACCTGACCATTTATATTGACGTACCTGTCTCAGAAGTAATGAAAAGGATTGAAGAGAGAGGCAAGGTATGCTTGGCTTGGGCGGGCGAATAATATTGTGTTCAATAAGCCCACACCTTACACACATTTAACTTGTGCACATTCAGCTTTATCACCTTGGCAAAGTAACAAATAAAGGAGGTGGAAAGCAAGAGAGTATACGGGGGGGGGGGGGGAGAGAGAGACTTTGGCCATCCCACCGACCATTGAACCCAGTGTGTTTTGACTACATGCGATTTTGGCTTTAGGTGTGACCCCAGGGTTGTTACCCCCACGTGAGTTGCGGGCTTTAGTGTATTAGTCTGACAAAGAGTGCTGCTTCTCCAGAAGTGTAGAACTTGTGGTGACGGCATTGTTTTTCTACTGACAAATCACTTTAGGGTGTGGAAGACTGCCCTCGTAGGAATATACAGTGGTGCCTCGCAAGACGAAATTAATTCGTTCCGCAAGTCTCTTCGTCTTGCGGTTTTTTCGTCTTGCGATGCACGGTTTCCCATAGGAATGCATTGAAAATCAATTAATGCGTTCCTAGGGAAACCGCCTTCAGACCAGGTCCGGGGACAGTCTGTCCCCAGACCTCTTCTGAAGGCTGGGGGGGGGGACAAGGGCTTTTCTTCCCACCCCCAGCATTTTAAAAAACCCTGGGACAGCGGAGGACTTCTCCGCTGTCCGGGGCGATCTTAAAATGCTGGCGGGCGGCATTTTAAAATCGCCCCGGACAGCGGAGGACTTCTCCGCTGTCCGGGGCGATTTAAAAGCCCCTGGGAAGGCAGGCAGGGGGGACAAAGACTTTCGCCCCCTGCCCGCCTTCAGAAGGTGTTCCCGCCCCCCGCCCCACTTCGGAACAGCTTTCCGAAGTGGGGCGGCTGGGGCAGGTGTCCCCGCCCCCCCGCCCCACTTCGGAACAGCTTTCCGAAGTGGGGCGGCTGGGCCAGGTGTCCCCGCCCCCCCTCCCCACTTCGGAACAGCTTTCCGAAGTGGGGCGGATGGGGCAGCTGTCCCCGCCCCCCCTCCCCCCTTCGGAACAGCGTTCCGAAGTGGGGCGGATGGGGCAGCTGTTCCCGCCCCCCCTCCCCCCTTCGGAACAGCGTTCCGAAGTGGGGCGGATGGGGCAGCTGTTCCCGCCCCCCCTCCCCCCTTCGGAACAGCGTTCCGAAGTGGGGCGGATGGGGCAGCTGTTCCCGCCCTCCCTCCCCACTTCGGAACAGCGTTCCGAAGTGGGGCGGATGGGGCAGCTGTTCCCGCCTCCCCTCCCCACTTCGGAACAGCGTTCCGAAGTGGGGCGGATGGGGCAGCTGTTCCCGCCCCCCCTCCCCACTTCGGAACAGCTTCGCTTCCCCGCTTCCCCCGGACGTCTTTTGCAGCAAGGGGCTGCGGGGAGATCGCTATCTCCCCCCAGCCCCTTGCTTCAGAAGAGGTCGAGGGCAGCGGGAAGCGAAGCGCTTCGCTTCCCCGCTTCCCCCGGACGTCTTTTGCAGCAAGGGGCTGCAGGGAGATCGCTATCACCCCCCAGCCCCTTGCTTCAGAAGAGGTCGGGGGCAGCGGGAAGCGAAGCGCTTCGCTTCCCCGCTTCCCCCGGACGTCTTTTGCAGCAAGGGGCTGCAGGGAGATCGCTATCTCCCCGCAGCCCCTTGCTTCAAAAGAGAAGACCCGCTGTCCCCGGGGCAAGCTTCGTTTTGCGAAGCAAGCCCATAGGGAAATTCGTCTTGCGAGGCAACTCGAAAACGAAAAAACCTTTCGTTTTGCGAGTTTTTCGTCTCGCGAGGCGTTCGTCTTGCGGGGTACCACTGTATTACGTTTTGACTCTGCAAGTCGGCTTGCTTCCTTATTTATTTGAAGTATTTTTGCCAACCTCTTGGGCTGAAAAGGTTTGCAGAGTGGTTTACAGAAGGCAATAAAACAAGGCAGTCCATGCCCTAGGGGCTTATAATTAAAACATACAAGGCAAAAGGAAAAGGGGATGAGGAGGGAAGAGGAAAACAAGCAAACCCAGACACTGTTTGTTAAAGTTGCACGGTTTCTTCTTACAATGGCCAGGTGGAATGGGAACATTTCAGGGTGGGGGAGAGGAGCTGATCTCAGCTGAGTGGAAGGAATGAGTGGTTCCACTTCCATCTCCTTCTGCTCTAGCAAAGTGGGGAGAACCATGTATGCCACCTTGAGTGCCTTGGAGGAAACGGTGGGGTAGGAAAGCAATAAATAATAATGTTACAGAAGCGTCTTGTGGTGTGACTTTTCGTCCCTCCCCTACTGGTATTACTAAAGGGCAAGAGGGGAAAGACCTTCCTGTTCATGTGCATCTTCTGACTTTGATCAGCACTGCATTGATACAAATACTCAACTTTATAATTCTAAAGCCTCTCTGGAATTTCTAGATGTTATAATAAAGGTGATAGTTAAATGACTTTAGCAGGTCAAATGAATAAAGCAGCAGTAGCTTCAGTCACATTAAGTTTGAATGTGTGATTTATTTATTTTTAAAGCCATATGAAAAGAAAGTATCACCTGCGTATCTTCAGAGCATTGAAGATGGCTACAAGAAATCTTTCCTGCCTCAGATAAGGTTAGTATGTGTTAACACGAAACAAGCACCGTTTAGTAAAACTGCTTGTACATCAGCAGCTTTGTGTCATACAGTTTGTATTCTGCTTCTTCATGTACAATTGGCCTTAGAAATTACAGTGCAAATCTCAGCTTTGCTCTCTGTCAAAGGACTGAAAGAAAAGAACAGGATTGTGCGTCACTCTTGGGTGTTTCCATTCATAGGCTGATCTGTCTTAACCCTCTTGGCTCTTTTTTCTCTGCCTTGTGCCACCCTTTCCAGGTTCACATGTGGCTGCACTCTTTTTGCCCCATTTCAGGTTGCTTCTGGACTTCTACTCCCACATCTTCAGGTGTGGCCTGTCCTAGTTGGTTCTTCATCTTCACACTGCATTTGTTTTTGCCCCCTTCTTGTCCTCTCCAAAACTACATCTTCATTAATTTTGCTTTCCAGACAACTCAGTTTACTCATTCTTTCCTGCTACATTATTTCAGACACTTCTAGTTTACAGTATATAAATTACCTTTGAAGAGATTAACTTAATTACTTCTTTTAAAAAAAAAATCTGTTTTGCTGCACCTCTCTGTTTCTGCTCTGGATCCTCTTAACTCCTGTACTTGCTTAACTTAATCCATTTCAATAAGGGGTTTCTTACTTTTAACTAATATTTTGTTTCTTGTATGTTTTTAGGCTATCGTTCTGCAAGTTGGAATTTATTTAATAAAACCATTTACATCTCGCCTTTCTGTGCTATTGAAAACATTAAAGGCATATTTACCGTATTTTTTGCTCTATAAGACGTACCAGACCACAAGACGCACCTAGTTTTTGGAGGAGGAAAACAAGAAAAGAAATATTCTGAATCTCAGAAGCCAGAACAGGAAGAGAGATCGCTGCGCAGTGAAAGCAGCAATCCCTCTTGCTGTTCTGGCTTCTGGGATAGCTGTGCAGCCTGCATTCACTCCATAAGACGCACACACATTTCCCCTTACTTTTTAGGAGGGAAAAAGTGAGTCTTATAGAGCAAAAAATACGGTAGTTCTTCTTGATTCCTGCATCGCAGGGGGTTGGACTAGATGACCCTGTGGGGTCCCTTCCAACTCTACAATTATATGATTTTGTAGCTTTCCCCTTCCGTATTTATTTATTTATTTGTTTGTTTCTTTCTTTCTTATAAAAATGTTTATGTACCGCTACGTCATAAAAAATTTTTTATCACAGCAGTTAAACATAAATCCATACAATAAAAGTCATAAAGAAGTTAAAAAGAGATATCAGTTAACCATTGTGGAGGGATGTCTTGTTAATTGCCTGCACAAGCCTGGCAGAATGGAAAAGTTTTCAACAGGCATTTAAAAGTTGGCACAGAAGGTGTTTGCTGAATCTCTAGGGGCAGGGCATTCCACAGGACTGGGCCAGTGACACTAAAGGCTCGGCTTGTTGTCAAACGAGCCTTACCAAAATCTGCGATTACTGCTGTGTCTCTCTGCTGCTGCTGCTGCCGCCCTCCACCCCACCCTCTCCCAAGCATGTTGTTGTTGAAAGGTTGTTGTGTTACCCCAGATATGTCCTGCTGCCCCTCCAGAATCCATTCTCATCTCTCCTGCAGTTCTGGGATATGACACATTCTGTAGCGACTCCATGACATACATGCAGTATGTGATTTCGGGGTTACAGGGAACCAGGCAGAGGGCCTTCTCGGCAGTGGCACCTGCCCTGTGGAACGCCCTCCCACCAGACGTCAAAGAGAAAAACAACTAGCAGACTTTTAGAAGACATCTGAAGGCAGCCCTGTTTAGGGAAGTTTTTAATGTCTGACGCTGTATTGTTTTTAATATGCAGTTGGGAGCCGCCCAGAGTGGCTGGGAAAACCCATTCACATGGGCCGGGGTATAAATAATAAGTTATTATTACTGTTACTGTTACTGTTATTATTTTCCTCCATATCAAATACAGTGATTTAATGTTACCTTGTTTCCTTCTAGTGAGACTTCTGAGGTCTTGCAGTATACCACAAGTGAGGCTGAACATGTGGAAAAAGTAAGTTGCCATGAGCTGTTTCTCTCTGTTTGTGACCTCCTTTGCAGGATCCCTTCCATTGCTCTGATGGTGGTGGAGGCTGCTTGTGTGTTTACTGTCCGTCTTTCCAGCTTTGCTTAGTCAGGTTCAGGAAGGATTAAATGAAGTGGGCATGTTCAGAGAAGTGCAAGTAGACTAGCAGAGGGAGCCTTTTCCAGCACCCCCTGCCTGCTCGTTCTAGCCGGGGCGGGTGTGTGTGTGTGTGATTGTTGTTGCTTAGTCATGTCCGACTCTTTGTGACCCCCTGGACCAGAGCACACCAGGCACTTCTGTCTTCCACTGCCTCCCGCAGTTTGGTCAAACTCATGCTGGTAGCTTCAAGAACACTGTCCAACCATCTCGTCCTCTGCCGTCCCCTTCTCCTTGTGCCCTCCATCTTTCCCAACACCAGGGTCTTTTCCAGGGAGTCTTTTCTCATGAGGTGGCCAAAGTATTGGAGCCTCAGCTTCAGGATCTGTCCTTCCAGTGAGCACTCAGGGCTGATTTCCTTAAGAATGGAGAGGTTTGATCTTCTTGCCGTCCATGCGACTCTCAAGAGTCTCTTCCAGCACCATAATTCAAAAGCATCCATTCTTCGGCGATCAGCCTCCTTTATGGTCCAGCTCTCACTTCCATACATCACTACTGGGGAAACCATAGCTTGAACTATATGGACCTTTGTTGGCAAGGTGATGTCTCTGCTTTATTCCATTGTATTTCCTCCCTCTTGGTGTCTGTGGGAGTGAACTAACTGCATCAGCTGGAAGCTGACAGGTCTTAGTGCAACAAGCCTTTCAAGTAGGGAATTTCCCAGTCGGCATCCATATCAGAATTGGTTTTGAGATGTGTTTATTGTTTTATCAATCTGTCAGGGATTCTTTAGCTGTGATTCCTGCATTACAGGGGGTTGGATTAGATGACCCTTGGGGTTCCTTCCAGCTCTGCAGTTCTGTGATTTTAAGAAAAGCAATGTGGCCGTCCCGGGGGCAAGGGTTGCATTAAGCTTACAAAAGGCCTTGAATTCTTGGTGTGTTTTATCACACATGCACCTTCACCTCTTCCCCTGGAGTATTGGGGGATCTGTAGGAGGTAGGGGGCAAGAATCTGTCCCTTCGACATCCAGAGAGGTTCAGAGGAGAGAGTCCTTTCTCCTGCAAGTGATCGAAGGGAGGGCTCACGGCTGAATGGAAGAACACCGCTTTTGCATGCAGAAGTTCTCAGATGGCCTCCTTGGTGATACTGCAGTGGTGTCTATGCTATGAAGTTATTAATATTGTGATTTATTATTTTTCTGTGCGTGTGATGCTGAACTGTTAGCCACTTTGTGTTCCCACTGGGAAGGTAGGCAAATCACAGTATGATCGCGTCTTGTAGTGGGGGCATTACATTCCAGGGATGGCACATAGACGCAAAAACGTGTATATCTGAACCACTCCCTTGGAACTGCCCCCTACACAGACCATCCTTACCTTCCAAGCAAGGCAGAGATTTGATTGTACTGTAAACCAAAATATGGGTGGGGGGTGAGTTACAGGATATTGACTTGCTGGGAACAGGAATTGCTCAGCCTCTCGTTTCCTTTCTAATCACCTTGCCTGAACTCTGCACTTAATGGAGTTCCTTGTTGCAGATTTTAGACCAGGCATCCCCAACCTTCGGCCCTCCAGATGTTTTGGACTGCAATTCCCATCATCCCTGACCACTGGTCCTGCTAGCTAGGGATCATGGGAGTTGTAGGCCAAAACATCTGGAGAGCCGCAGGTTGGGGGTGCCTGTTTTAGACTTCCCACTGCATTTCATTCCAGTTCGTTCTCCAGGTTAAGCTGATTTTTAAAAACCCATCTAAACTCCGTACTTTAACGTCTGTGGTGCAGCATATACCCCTTGGTCATCTTGGCCTTGCAGCCTTGTGGTAGCAAAGAAGCTCAGATGTCCTTGTGGAGAGCTGGCTGGTTGCATTGATGCTAATCCTTTTCTCTTGGCAGGTAATAGAAGATATTGAGTACCTGAAGTTCAACAAGGGACCTTGGCCTGAACAGGACGATGTCTCTTTTCATCACTTGAGGGTTCTGTAAGGATGGACTTTCTAACTAGTCTCCTTTCATGTTGCATCTCTTTCTACAGAAGCATCTCAGAGCCGCCTCCTGCTGCGGAGTGTGGCACAGCTTTAATGTTTCAGAATTGAATACATACAGCAGTGTTTCCTATATATTGGATTATCTTTTTTCACCCCAATGCAAAATTACAACAAAAATTACAAACATAAAATCCAAAAGAAGAAGAAAAAACACAAAACAAAACAAAACCACACCCACAAAGAAAACCATGCCAGCATAATAATCTTTATGTACATATTGACTTCCTTCCTCTGTTTTGAGACCTCAAAATTTTTAATCTTTCTGAATTGTTGTGTCTAATGTAAATTACCTCTATCTTTATACCTTTTGTACCGTTTTTCAATTTCTTTAACCCTGCAAAGCTTCATTCGTTACATACAGATATGCAATGTTTTTTCTTATATTCTTTAACACAATCCCATTCTTTTGCTAATTTTTGGTCTGATTGTCCCCTTAAGAATGCTGTGAATCTTGCCAAATTTATATATTCACAAAGTTTAATTTGCCTTTCTTTTATTGATGGGATTTCCCCCCTCCCAGTTTTTTGCTATGAGCATCCTGGCAGCTGTTGTCGCATAGAGGAAGACTTTCATTTGATTGCCAGGAATATTGTTTGTAAATGTGCCTAAAAGGAATACCTCCTGTTTTTTACTAAAAGATATTTTAAATATCTTTTTGATTTCTTCATATATTTCATTCCAAAATTGTTTAATAGGTCGGCATTCCCACCACATGTGAAACATTGTTCCTATTTCTTTCTTGCATCTCCAACAGGTATTTGATTTATAAATTTTTGCCAATTGGATTATCAAGGCATACTCTTGATATATTTTTATTTTTTTATCTAGGATTGAAGTTGGAGGTGCTTCACAGTGGGGATTGCCTTCCCCTCAGGGGATGCTAACCTTGGTTTTTTATGCCCTCTGATTAGCAGCCAAGAGCAATGACTTGCAGAGGTGCAGTGGGCCTCTCCTATGGACAGTACAGCTGCATTTCTGTGCCCTAGTTAATGGACCACTCATTTGCTAGGTAGAGATGCCCACCCTGTGCAGAGGCAAAGCAGAGTAGTGACTCATGCAGAGAGGCAGCAAGCACCCTTTGAAGCTGGTACTTACCGTATTTTTCGCCCTATAGGGCACACCGGCCCATAGGGTGCACCTAGTTTTTTTTGGGGGGGGGAATCAAGAAAAAAAATTATTCCCCCCCCCCCAGCCCCCAGAACAGGCTGCTATCCGCAAGCCTTCCCCCACCAGCCCTGACAAGCTCTGGGAGTATTCCCCACCTCCCGCAGAAGCCGCGTGCTCTTTAAAGGGGCTGCGCGGCTTCTACTGGCTTTTCTAGAAGATGGGGGAATTCCCCCACCTCCTGCAAAACCGGCAGAAGCCGCGCGCTCTTTAAAAGGGCTGCACAGCTTCTCCTGGCTTTTCTGGGGGATAGGGGGATTCCCTCACCTCTCGCAAAAGCCTGCAGAAGCCGCGCAGCCCCTTTAAAGATCGTGCGGCTTTTCCTGGCTTTTCTGGGAGGTGGGGGAATTCCCCCACCTCCCTGAAAAGCCCACAGGCTGCCATCCGCAAGCCTTGGGAGCCCGGCGGGAAGTCGTGCCAGGCTCCCAAGGCTTGCGGAGAGCTTCCTGAAGCCTGCATTCGCTCCATAGGACGCACACACATTTCCCCTTCATTTTTGGAGGGGGGGGGAGTGCGTCCTATAGGGCGAAAAATACGGTAATTCAAGTCCAAGCCAAGGAAGGAAAAAAGCTGCCTGTCTATCCCTCTCTGTGGAACTCTGGCCTGCTTTTGGGTGGGTGGGTGGTAAACTCTGATGTTGATAGATTGAAAGGAGCATCTTATCTCCTTACCCCCCAAAAAAACCTGTCATTTCTCTCTCTCCCCCCCCCCCCCAGTGTGAATCCCCAAAGCTGCTGCCTTTTCAGTAAGCATTACCAAGTTGCTGTTGTTATTTTTTGCATGCTAGGGCACAGGACAAGTACAGTGTGATCCTTCCTACTACTCTCCCTTTCTACATACCTGAAATCACAGTGGGAGGCCTTGATGCTGACAAAGCGTTTACTGAATACAAGGAGGTAAGAGGAGAACATTCAGTGGTGGTACAGTAAAATGTAATTTTTGGAAGGTGGGAGAAGAAGAACTCCCAAGAGACACCCTGCATATTTAAGGTTTAAGGTCCAGCACGCTGGTATTTTTTCATGGTGATGGGCTGTGAACCTTCATCTTGTCAAAGTTCTTTTGGTTTTATGCTCGGATACTTCAGGTGCCTTGTACATACCACCCGTCTTTTTCAATTCAGCAATTTTTAAAATGAGGTTGTTTGATCCTCAGCTCAGCTTTTAGATCTGTAGCCTGAGAGAGGTGGTATTTTGCACACACAAAAATGTACAACTGGAAAAATTGGAAAAGTGGTATAATACAGAGTGGCTTGCCAAATTATTGGAGTATTACAATATATCCATATCGGAAGGCTCTCAAAAGAGAAGATAGACAAGGACTGGAAGGTGCTTAAAGGTTATTTGCAAAATCATATTGAAAAATCAGAACTCCTATTAGAATGAATAAGTTCCGTTATAAATACTGAAATACAGTGGTGCCCCGCAAGACGAAATTAATTCGTTCCGCAATTTTTGCCGTCTAGCGAATTTTCCGTCTTGCAAAGCACGGTTTAAACGGCTTAACAAAGTCGCAAGACGTTTTCGTCTTGCGAAGCAAGCCCATAGGGAAATTCGTCTTGCGAGGCAAATCGCGGATGAAAAAACCTTTCGTCTAGCGAGTTTTTTGTCTTGCGAGGCATTCGTCTTGCGAGGTACCACTGTACTAAATAAGATGGATAACAATGTGTAACAGAAAAAGAAGTAGAAAGTTGGTATAAAAGTGTGTGAAAGAAAGTAATAGAAGTGGAAAGAAATTGCAATTGAATAGATTGGAAGTCTAACACAAGGGTGGGGTGAGGTATGGTGGTGGGAAAAGTATGTGTGGGATTGAGTGTGGGTATATATGAATATTTTTAAGGATTGTATAAAATGTATGTTTGTATATTCATAATATGTATTAATGTTGAATTATTTTAATAGAATAAATGTAAAAATTATTTTTTAAAAATGTACACTGCTATAAAACAATAACTTGTGCCCAATCCCCCCCAAGAATTCTGAAACTTGCAGTTTTCTTAAAAAGAATTCTCTGGAGATCTGCAGCTGCAGCACTTAAACTTTGGCTCTCCTGCAGGAGGCAGTAATGGCCACCAACTTAGATGGTTTTAAAAGAGGATTAGAGAATTTCCTGAAGGAGAGGCCTGTTGATGGCTTGCTAGCTATGCTCTACCTCCACAGTCAGAGACAACAATGCTTCTGAATGCCAGTTGCTGGGAACCACAGGAGGAGAGAGGGCTTTCATTCTCAGGTCCAGCTTGCAGGCTTCCCATAGAGGCATCTGGCTGGCCACTGTGAAAACAGGAAGCTGGACTAGATGGGCCATTGGCCTGATCCAGTAGCCAGGCTCTCCTAATGTTCTTATGAGACAACCAGAGAGGAGAAGGAATGGCAATCAGGCAATTATATAAGTTTGCGAGGTCAGTGTTTTCCACAGCCTGCTAAAAAAAAACCCTATGTTGAAAAACTGTGTTCAGTTCTGTTTGCCATCCCCAAAGGGCTCTGAAAGGGCAACCAAAATATCATGAAGCTGAAACAGCTCCCTATGAAGGACGGCTACCACCTCGTGCCCACGTGGTCAGGCTTTTTCCAAGGAGAAAGGAACATTTTATTATGACAACACACTTAAGAAGTGTGTGTGTGTGTTTGTGTGTGTGTGTGTGTGTGTTGAGAACATGGTAAGAGGTGCATAAAACCATGCATAGTATAGAGAAAGTGGAATGAGAGCAGCTTTCTCTGCCTCTCATATAATGCGAGAACCTAATGGGGTCATAAGAGACGTGGGTGGTGCTGTGGGTTAAACCACAGAGCCTAGGACTTGCCGATCAGAAGGTCGGCGGTTCGAATCCCGGCAACGGGGTGAGCTCCCGTTGCTCGGTCCCAGCTCCTGCCAACCTAGCAGTTCGAAAGCATGTCAAAGTGCAAGTAGATAAATAGGCACCGCTCTGGCAGGAAGGTAAACGGCATTTCCGTGCGCTGCTGTGGTTCACCAGAAAGCGGCTTAGTCATGCTGGCCACATGACTCGGAAGCTGTACGCCAGCTCCCTTGGCCAGTAAAGCGAGATGAGCGCCGCAACCCCAGAGTCGGCCACGACTGGACCTAATGGTCAGGAGTCCCTTTACCTTAATGGGGTCATGCGGTGAAGCTAAACATTAGAGAAGCCAAAGGAAGGACTTTTTTATGCTGTGCTGCCGCCGTGGAATTGGCTCTCACAAGATGTCGTGGCAGCCACCACCTTTGAAAAGGGAATTGTTTATGGCTACGAGCCACAGTGACAATATTCTTCTGCCTGTTTTCCTGGAGTCGGTATGCCTCACTTGCCGGGAGTCGGTATGCCTCACTTGCCGGGAATCTAAAGTTGGAGAGAAAACTGCTGTGGCACTCGGGTCTGCCTTCCCATAGCCACCTGACTAGCCACAGTGGGAACAGGATGCTTGCGCCTGATCCAGCAGGCCTGCTCTTATGTTTTCAAGGGAGTGATGACAAGAGTGAAGCTCTGTCCTTATCCTCATGGATCTTCTGTGCTTTCTACTGCAGCTTCCTGGACGTAAATACGAACAAGGCTACAACGCTGAGGCTGGCGACAAATGGATCTGGCTGAAATAATGGGTTGGTGGAGCTCCTGTTATCAGCCTGCCTTTTGTGGGTGATGCCTGAAGCTGGACCGACACGACCAGGTCATTGTCGAATGACCTTGAAAAGAACGAAGTCTAAATCGCCTCCCATGCAAAGTAATTCTCAACTGAATCCCATTAGGAAGACTGATAAGTGATTGGCATGGCAGGTAGGCATGGCCCTGGGAATGTGGTCTTATCATCACAATGGTGGCTGGTCCAGGAGCTTGGCTGGATTTCGATGAAATAAAACCCTTTACTCGTGCTATTTTCTTGGTGAGCATTTTTCTTTGCACAGCACATAGTTAAACTATGGAACTCGCTCCCTCAGGAAGCGGTGTTAGCTGCCAACTTGGAAGGCTTTAAACGAGAATTAGACACATTCATGGAGCAGAGGGCTATCGATGGCAGCCAGCCACAATGCCTGCATAGTCGGAGGCAGCAATGCTTCTGAATTCCAGCTGGTGGAAACCACAGGAGGGGGGAATGTGATTGTGTTTGAATCCTGCTTGCAAGTTTCCCAGAAGAGGCATCTGGTTGGCCACTGTGAGAACAGGGTGCTGGACTAGATGGGTCCGTGGCCTGATCCAGCAGCTTCTTCTGTGTTCTTTCAGCAGGTTGTGTGTGCAGTTACCTGAAGGCCCAGTCTGGCTCAGGAAGAATAGTGTGCAGTCTCAGAGTAGATTGCTAGATTTCTCTTCTAGTGCCTGTGGTCTGTTGTCTTAGAAGTGGCTGGGCAGTGTCTTTTTTTTTTAAGAAGGTATGTGCCAGGGAGGGCTTGAAAAATGACCAGTTCCCTCTATCCTCATCCAAACGTTTTCTTAGTGAGCATTTCTCACTTTTTCCTGCATTGGTTACTTCCAGACTGGAACGCTGCAATGCCCTCTGTGTGGGGCTTCCCTTGCGCTTGATCTGGAAGCTGTAGTTAGTGCAGAATGCTGCAGCACGATTGCTGACAGAATGAGGCCTTGTCAGCATAGAACACCTTTGCTCAGAGATTTGCACTACTTGCAAGATTACCTTACCAAATAGACACCCACTCGATTGCTTCAATTGGCAGAACTGGCACTGTTACATGTTCCATATAATACTCATTTCGTATTTGTAAGAAATTTATTTTTTAGTGTGGCAGCGGCTACACTCTGGGATTCCCTGCCATTTGATATCAAGCAGGTGCTTCCACTGTACTCTGTCTGGTTCTGTGCACAGAAGATTTTTATTTAGACAAGGCTACCCAGACATGTAGAATATTGCTATATGTTTTAATCTGTTTTCAATTTATTGTTTTGCTTTAGGGTTTTTACTAGTAATTATTTTATTTCATTGTTTGTAAATTGCTTGGAGGTTTTGTTTTGTTTTTAATTTTTATGAAATAATAAACAGAGGAGAGGCTAGAAAGGATTTAACAGTGTGTGCAGCTCTTACATCAGTCCTGACAAACAAATAACAAAGCATGGACAAGACCTTTTTGAATAAAGCCACTTCACATTTAATTAAAAGGGGGTGGGGGTTAGAGAGGAAATCATTTCCACACAGATTCTGACATCAGCCGAAGTGGGTGGTGGAATAGGGGTAGGCCGCTCTTCGCACTAGGAGGTCCTTATTTATAGATATGCTCACAGAATAGCAGTGAAAAGCAAGTAGAGGCCGGTGACTTCTAATAAATTACATTCTTTACATTTGCACAAAGTGGAGTGGCCAGGAGGGAGGAAATGTAAGGGGGAGGGCAGCATGGCAGGGGCTGTGTGGAGGGGAAAGGCATGATCTGAACACTGGGCTCCTGAGCCAGGAAAGGCAGTTTCTCCCACAGCCCTGGGGAATGGCTCATTGGGCAGTCTTGGTGGCTATCCTGCTGCTTCCCAGATGTTTGGGGCTGCAGCTCCCTTGAGCTCCAGCCAGCACACTGGAATTGTGCTGGGCTTGGTGGGAGCTGCCATCAAAAGCAGTTGGAAGGCGCCAGGTGGAGGGAAAGCACCTCTCGTCATCTTCCTGACTCAAAAGATAGACTTGCTTGGGCCTAGACTGCTGCTGCTGCTTTGATCCACCCAAGGGCAGCGAACCCTTCCAGGCTCTTCTGCTCTCCGTCCCACAATGCAATGGCAGCACCCTTACTAGACTGAAAAGTGCCAGGACACCATTGTGGATGGGAGGTTTTTGCTGGTGCAGTGCAGGACCCCTTAAGTGAGACAGGTAGGCCTGGCGCTGGTCTGGATTGGGGAATGTTCCTTGGAAGTGTGGCTTGCAGCACCCCTCTCCTCCTTGGCAAACTCTTCCCCCTCTTTAAATAGCCTGATGAAAAGTACCTCTGGATTTCAGTAATTTTACCAGTCAGTGAGAAGCCACCACTTAAGGGCTGGTAGATTTTGTGGAGGAAGGTGCTCATTGGGACAGAGAGAGAGAGATATCTTTTCCGCCCCAGCAGAAACCAACCCTGCAACTCCCTGCTGATGTCTAGCAGCCTGTGCAACATTGGTTTGTGTTCCTAGAATCATGCGATCTGGAAGGGGCCCAAAGGATCACCTAGTCCAACTGTGCTGACTTG
The DNA here is from genome assembly GCF_964188305.1 of Podarcis bocagei. NCBI lineage: Eukaryota > Metazoa > Chordata > Lepidosauria > Squamata > Lacertidae > Podarcis > Podarcis bocagei. The sequence goes on along the minus strand of NC_138132.1, from coordinate 87,872,638 downwards.
TGGGCCCTGGTAGTTCAACAGGCACGGGTGCTTGTGTATTGCACGCAACCACCTGTGTGCTCCCTGGGACAGGGGGAGTGTGATGGTGATGGGCAAAAAGGAGCCTTGGCCTCCAGGAGGAGGAGATGGGGGTGGGCAGGTGATTCTCATCTCTTGGTGAGCAGAAATGTGTGGCAGTGTAGAGACAGCCTAGTCTCCTCGTGTCCTGGCTCTCCCTGCTCTCCCTGCTCAGTCTGGGTTGAGACTGACGGTTGTTTGGCTCCTAAAGAAAGCAAGCCCGTCTTGGTACAGAAAGTGACAGAGCAGCCTGGATCTTGCCCATGAAGTGGCTGCACTCCCAAGGTGATCCTTTGCAGAGCCTGGCCTCTATGCCCAAGACAGAAGGGGCCGGCAAGGAGGCTCCTGTCCCTTGGCATAAATGCAGTTGCCTTGCATGACTTAAACTACCTGTAGTAGCTTCTGAGAGACCTAGGGCTGTGGCACAGTGTTGTGGGCCTTGCGGTGGCTGAAGCAGAAGAGAGCTCTCACTCCTCCAGCTTTTAGGGTAGAAAAAGAATTTGGATTTGCTATCCCGCTTTATCACTACCCTAAGGAGTCTTGGGTGCCGCTGTGGGTTAAACCACAGAGCCTAGGACTTGCCGATCAGAAGGTCGGTGGTTCGAATCTCCGTGATGGGGTGAGCTCCTGTTGCTCGGTCCCTGCTCCTGCCAACCTAGCAGTCCGAAAGCACGTCAAAATGCAAGTAGATAAATAGGTACCGCTCCAGTGGGAAGGTAAATGGCGTTTCCGTGCGCTGCTCTGGTTCGCCAGAAGCGGCTTAGTCATGCTGGCCACATCACCCGGAAGCTGTATGCTGGCTCCCTCAGCCAATAAAGCGAGATGAGCGCCGCAACCCCAGAGTCGGCCACGACTGGACCTAATGGTCAGGGGTCCCTTTACCTTTAAAGAGTCTCAAAGTGGCTAACAATCTCCTTTCCATTCCTCCCCCACAACAAACACTGTGAGGTGAGTGGGGCTGAGAGACTTCAGAGCAGTGTGACTAGCCCAAGGTCACGCAGCAGCTGCATGTGGAGGAGCAGGGAATCGAACCCAGTTCACTAGATTACGAGTCCACCGCTCTTAACCACTACACCACACTGGTTGTGCAGGAGCAGGGGCATATCCAGGCTTTGCATCAAGCCACCTTCTCTGCAGTCCTTTCCACAGGACTAGCATGAAGCTGTGGAGACAGGGCAGGTAGATCTGTGTACGTACGAGTGCAGGGTATGTGGAGGGGGAGGCACATAGGCTGAAGAGGCGGGCCTGAACTACGGGCATGACAGCAGCAGGTAAATGCATTCCTCTCTTCAGACACATCTCTATTCAGTCTCGCTGAATAGAGCTTGCAGGGTAGGTGGCAGGGGCCCCCGGATTTTGGGGTGGGGGGGCAGGCAGCAGGTGCAGCACAGAAGAATGTTACAGCCTAGATGGATGGGATGGCAGGGCAGAGGGAGAGCAGGAAACAGGTGCCACATATAGCTGGCCCAGGCCCAGCTTGCAGGAAGAGTTGGGAATGCTGGGGTGGAAATGGGTAGAGGAAGGTGGCCTACAAAGGGAGCTTTTGGCAGCGGGGAAGAAACTAGAACCATAGAGTTGGAAGTGACTCCAAGTGACCCCCTGCAGAACGGGGGCCTGGACACATGCCTCGATTCCAAATGAAGCCCACCTCTATGCCCTTCTCCATGCCTGCGGGCACCGTGGTAGTGGCTGCATTCCTCCTGTAGACAGCACATCTTAAAGAGTGGCCACAAAATACTTCCGTTTGTCCAGTGCAGTAGGGGCAGGAGCTAGCAAAGAAAGCTTTTTTTGTTTTTGCTGGGGAGGGTGCCATCACACTGCTGCTTGGTAGCCATTTAGATGAGAAGCAGCCCCAGGTCACGTTCACTCCAGTGGGGGCTAGGCACGTCCAGTGGGCAGCTGAGTACCAATCACAAGGGGGCAGAAATCAGTGGGAGAGTGTGGCAAGGCTGCCCCCTGTGAGAAGAGGATGCTGGGGCAGAGAGAGCCTCTTCAATCTGGTCCTGCTGCAAGGTGGGAGTCTGCCTGGTGCCATGATGCTCAGATCTGCCCGCTGGGCCAAGTCGGGGGCTCATTCTTGCCCAAGTTTAGAAAACCTGATGGGCCTGTGTGCCAAAGGGGGGAGAGGATGCATGGTCTGGGAGTAAAGCCAGCAACGGAATGAGCTTAAGGGTGGCAGCACAGAACACCTAATCTCCACCCTGGCCTCTTCCCACCCCACACATGGCTGATTTTCACCGGGGTGGGAGTGGGGAAGGGACTTGGCACCCCCCACAGCCGCTGCCACATTCAGCACAGGGTGCTCACCACTCTTTTCCTGACCCACTTTTCCTCTGCCCCAAGAGTCAAGACATGGCAGCCACCTCTGCAGTGAGGGCGGTTGGGTGGTGGTGGGGAGAAAGGAGCAACGTCCCTTCGAACGAGCTCGAGAGTAGCCCTAAAGCGTCTGTGATGAAAGACGGGTCGGCACACACGCACGGAGCGTCACGCCGGGCATGTCGGCTCTGCGCGGGGGCCAGGATCAGAAGAGGAAGGCTTTCTTCTTCAGCTCATTCCGCTTCCACAGGGCCAGCTTGCCAAATTCGTCCGGCGACATCTCGAACGCACGCAGGAAATCCTCGGCTGACAGGTGGCGCTGGGATGGGGAGAGAAGGAAGGAGGCTTGCTCATTCATTCATTCATTCATTCATTCATTTCATAAGATTCATGAAACCACTCGAGTGGTTTGCAGTCAAGGCACATGAAAAATAACTTTTTAGAAGCAAATGAAAACCTGAACCAACTTTCTAAAACATATGGCTAAAGGTAAAGGTAAAGGGACCCCTGACCATTAGGTCCAGTCGTGGCCGACTCTGGGGTTGCAGCGCTCATCTCGCTTTATTGGCTGAGGGAGCCAGCATACAGCTTCCGGGTGATGTGGCCAGCATGACTAAGCCGCTTCTGGCGAACCAGAGCAGCGCACGGAAACGCCATTTACCTTCCCACTGGAGCGGTACCTATTTATCTACTTGCACTTTGACGTGCTTTCAAACTGCTAGGTGGGCAGGAGCAGGGACCGAGCAACAGGAGCTCACCCCATCACGGAGATTCGAACCGCCGACCTTCTGATCGGCAAGTCCTAGGCTCTGTGGTTTAACCCACAGCGCCACCCGCGTCCCGTAAACATTTGGGTAGGCGCTGCAAAGGGGTACAGTGAATGCACCTGCTTGAAATCAATCGGCAGGGAGTTCCCAAAGGTTAGGTGCTGCCAGGCTGAAAGATAAGAGAGTTCCTACAAATGTGGAGCCCATAAAAATGCCGCTTCTGCCGATCGAAGTGGTCGAGTGGGCAAGGTGCTTGTCTGGAAAGGTGTTGTATTTCGTGTCAGAACATGGGAAGCTGCCTTATCTTGAGTCAAGACAAGTGATTTGTCTAGCTCAATATTATGCACACCAACTGGTGCCTTGCAGAAATTGGACTACAGCTCCCATCGTCCCTGCCCACTGGCCATGTGGGCTGTTGAGGCTGATGGGAGTTGAAGCCCAACAACATCTGGACCTTCTTACCCCACATGTGGCCCCTCTGCTGCTTCAATCAGCAGGGCAGGCGCAGTTACAAGTGCCCCATAATACAGGTATTCCGCATTTGTAAGAACTTGATATTTTAGTGCAGCAGCACCCAGACTTTGGAACTCAATGCCTATTGACACCTTTACTCTTTTCAGCACCTGCTAAAAACATTTTTCTTTAAACAAGCCTGTCCACATGTTTAGAAAGTTGACGCGAGTCTTAATATGTTTTTAGTCTCCGGTTATCTTAACTTTTCCAATGTCTTGTTATTTCTTCTTACTGCCAATTTAATTGCTTTTTCTTTTCTGTTAAGCCCTTTTGAGTTTTTCTGACAATTGAGTGGCTTATACATTTTCTAAAACAACAACAACAATAATATTATTATTAATAATAATAGTACAGTCATACCATGGTTGTCAAACAGAATCCATTCCAGAATTCTGTTCGACTTCCGTAAAAATTCGACAACCAAAGTGTGGCTTCCGATTGGCTGCAGGGGCTTCCTGCACACAATCGGAAGCCGCATAATCCGCGTCGGATGTTCAGGTTCCAAAGAACGTTTGCAAACCAGAACACTCGCTTCTAGGTTTGCGGCATTTGGGAGCCAAAATGTTCAAGTCGCAAGGCATTCAAGATCCAAGGTACGACTGTAATAATGATGATGTTGATAATGATAATAGCAAGGAAGTGATTTGCAGAGTGTCAAGGTTGAGAAAGGTAGATTTGCACCAGTGCTATTTCTTTGTACCTCTAGCCTTGTCCTGTCCACGCCTGGAGGCAGTTTCACTCTTCCCCGATTCGTCACCATCAACATCTCGTAAGGGTAAATCTTCAGGGAGGAAGAAAATCAAAGTTAACGAAGGGGCCGCTTGGTTGCATTTCTTTGTGGGCGCATCAGGACACATTACCCCCATGCGAAAGGACGGTGGATATTCCCCCATGGCCCCAGGGGCGGTTCTCACCTTTTGCTCCAGCATACTAGGGAGGGAGTTTCCCCTGTCCATCCGCCCTCTCTGGCCGTTCTGCGGAGGGAAAATAAACCCAACACAGTTGCAGGGCCTTCTCCCACAGAAATAGTGCTTGGCATGGCTGTAGACCCACAGGAGGCAGCCAGTTGCACCACCTTATTCCCACCTGGCCCCCCTCTCAAACCCTCCTGGGCCTTCCTCTGGGGTTTGGGTGAGACGCTGTCACTCTCCCGGGTATCCTTGGGGAAACTGGCCTGATACATCACCTCTCAGGGGGACCACCTGTGGCTAGGCATGTGTGCTCACCTGTAGACCTGCAAGACAGAAGGAAAGGGGATGAAGGTGACAAGACAACAGTCCCCTGCCATCTTCTTCAGTTGGTTCATTGCTAAGTTTCCAAGACCACTTAGTGTGATTCCTGCATTGTGGGGGGTTGGGAGTAGATGACCAGGGTTCGAAATTAGCAGGGCACCAGGCGCATTTTGCACCTGAAGATTCTCCGTTTGTGAGCACCTCAAAAAGTCTGGGTGCTTTATTTTCATGCCTGGCTGACACTCAAGGATTACTGAAATGTATGTGCATCGAAGTACAGTGGTACCTTGGGTTACATACACTTCAGGTTACATACACTTCAGATTACGGACTCCGCTAAGCCAGAAATAGTACCTTGGGTTAAGAACTTTGCTTCAGGATGAGAACAGAAATTGTGCTCTGGCGGCACGGCGGCAGCAGGAGGCCCCATTAGCTAAAGTGGTGCTTCAGGTTAAGAACAGTTTCAGGTTAAGAACGGACCTCCGGGAACGAATTAAGTACTTAACCTGAGGTACCACTGTATATGTTAAGGATAGGCAATATGTTAATAAAAAGAGTGTTTTGAAAACTGAAGTATGGTACCCATATTTTTTATTGCAAACACCCAATCAAACATGTATTAGCAATTTCTGCTTAAAATGTGATATTGACAATGTGTCACTTATGTGAATTGCTTATTATTATTTCATGCTTATCAAAATAATAAAAAGTGTTGCCAAACACTCCCCCCCCCAAATGGCGACTAGACATTCTGTTTTGGCGCCTGCAACCCAGGTCCCAGGAGCCATTTGGCTCCTAGCTTTTGTATCCCAGTTTCTAACATTGCCCTTGGGGTCCCTTCCCACTCTACAATTCTGTGACCAGGAGGGAGGTCAGAAGTGGCTCAGAAGTAGCAGAAGAGGGTCCAAGCTAGGGCAGGTGACTGATGTCAGCAGGTGAGAGGTCTGCCTTTGCCCCACCCCAACCCTGTAGTTTCGCTTACCTGGGCTCCCTTTCTCACTGCCGGCAGGACTGAACTCTGTGGACTGCAGCTGTAGAAGGCGGAAAAAAGCAGGAGAGTCAGGGTCACCCACAGAGACATGCCAACCTTGGTGCCTTTGTGGCATGAAGAGAGCAGGCGCTTCAATCTTTCCTAGGTCACATCCAGGCCACACATCTAAAGCACACATCACTTTCCCCAAAGACTCATGGGAACTGCAGCTTTGTGGGAGAAAGGCAACTGATTCCACGTGTCCATGGTGTGATTGTGCCTTCATTACTCATTTTCTGCTTGTGGCAGAAGGATTCTCCCCCCGCCACCTCCCAATAATGGCAGGAGATGTGGGCTACTTGCCCCAGCTACTTGCCTCAGCCCCAGGCCAGCAGGTCTCTCTGCAGGGCCAATGCCAGCTGTGCGATTCTTGGTCAAAGATGGCGTGGATCAGAATTTGACAGCCATCTTCAAATACCTGAAGAGTTGCCCCATAGAAGACTGAGCAAACTTGTTTTCTAGCTGCTCCAGAGGGGAGGAGCCAAATCACAGGGATTCAAAGGGCAAGAAAGGAGATTCCAACTAAATACAGTCGCACCTTGGAAGTCGAACGGAATCCGTTCTGGAAGTCCGTTTGACTTCCAAAATGTTCGGAAGCCAAATCGCTGCTTCTGATTGGCTGCAGGAAGGTCCTGCAGCCAATCAAAAGTCACAGAAGCCCCGTCGGATGTTCGGCTTCCAAAAGAATGTTTGCAAACTGGAACAATCACGTCTGGGTTTGCGGCGTCCGGGAGCCAAAACGTCCAAGTTCCAGGGCATTCAGGATCCAAGGTATGACTGTATTAGGAAGAACTTTCTGACTGTAAGAACAGCTTACTAGATAGCACTGTAAATCTTACTGCATAATATACATGAATATTATGCAGTAAGAATTACAGTGCTATCTAGTATACTAGCCAGCGTGTTGCTTGTATTGTTTGTTGTGTTTAGTTTGCAACACAGGGGTTTGTTGTTCTGTATTGTAAGAGCAGTTTGACAGTGGAACGGACTCCCTCGGAAGACAGTGTTGGACCCTCCTTCCTTGGAGGTCCTTAGATGGCCACCTGTCAGGAATTCTTCAACCGTGGTTCCCTGCATTGCAGGGAGTTGGACTAGTCAGGGGTCAGCAAACTTTTTCAGCCGTGGGCCAGTCCACTGTCCCTCAGGCCTTGTGGGGAGCCGGACTATATTTTGGGGGGGAAATGAATGAATTCCTATGCCCCACAAATAACCCAGAGATGCATTTTAAATAAAAGCACACATTCTACTCATGTAAAAACACCAGGCAGGCCCCACGAATAACCCAGAGATGCATTTTAAATAAAAGGACACATGTAAAAATACGCTGAGGTCCAGCGCCGAGGGCCTTCTGGCGGTTCCCTCACTGCGAGAAGCAAAGCTACAGGGAACCAGGCAGAGGGCCTTCTCGGTAGTGGCGCCCGCCCTGTGGAACGCCCTTCCAGCAGATGTCAAAGCGATAAACAACTATCTGACATTCAGGAGACATCTTAAGGCAGCCCTGTTCAGGGAAGTTTTTAACGTGTGATATTTTACTGTATTTTTGGTTTTTATGGAAGCCGCCCAGAGTGGCTGGGGAGGCCCAGCCAGATGGGCGGGGTATAAATAATAAATTATTATTATTATTATTATTACTGATTCCCAGACCGTCCGCCGGCTGGATTTAGAAGGCGATTGGGCCGGATCTGGGCCCTGGGCCTTAGTTTGCCTACCCATGGACTAGATGATGCTCCAACTCCCTGTTGTTCCTTCCCAACTCTACAATTTTATGATTCTATGGTTTCAGAATGGAAGCAGGCGCCAGAGGGACAGGCACAATTTGGAAGGGCGGCCCTTCTTGTGATCATTGAGATGATTTCCACCGCCTCAGATTAGACTGTTCTTGATCCCTCTCTGCACCAGCAAGACAAGACTGCTTTCATAAAAAGGAAACCGGAGGACTTCTAGATGTGTGGAATATGCACATTCCCTCCAAACACCTTCACTTCCATCCAAGGGATAGAGCAGACATGGGCAGTGTGTCTCAACTCAAGACTTGCACCACATTGTGGATAATCTTCTCGGGTCTGCATTCAACGGAGCTCAGGGCGAGTGGCAAAACAGGTCAAATGCATTGCTCTCATTTCATAGCAGGCTACATACATTCCAGAATCACAAAAGTCACACACAAACACCATCTCCAGGCAGGCAGGCAGGCAAGGGGCATTATAGCATTTCATGGGCCCAATCCAGACCGTGAAAGCGCTTGCAGTGAGTGCAACCATGGGTTGGGGAAAGCCACAAGAGAAGAAAGGGGAAAGAGAAAAGTCTTTCTCTGTCACAACACTAGAACTCGTGGAAGCTGAAGGACTATGATGGACTACGCCGAAATGGCGAAACTGACAGGGAAAAATCAGAAGCCAGGAAAAGAGGAATTTTAAGAAGGAATGTGGAAAATTTATAATGTGCTCAAGAGAACACAGTAAACAGTTTTAAAAACTTTGGCAGGATTTGAGTAATGCTTGTAATGTATGAAAAACAATAGAAAAAATGGGTCGTTATTCTTTTAACAAATTAGAGAAAATAAGATAAGCAGATAAAATAAAATAAAGGATTGACAATGGTAACCATGGAAGGGCAGAGGGAAGTCAAGAGATTCAGAGAATATAAATGAGGAGGTGAATGATGTGTTTGAATTTAAATTTGTTATGTAAAACTTAATAAAAAAATATATTTTATATATATATATATATATATATATATATATATATATATATATATACGGTATATATAAAAGGACTCATAGAAGCTGAAGGTTGTAAGGTTCGGGGCAGAGGCCCCTAACTGGCACCTTACCCTGGCGAGGGTGCTTCTCCCGTAGGCAGGAAGGGAGGAAGATTTCGAGCTTCCGCCGTGAAGAGCTGGAAAAAGAGGAAGACCAGCGATTAACATGGCTGGGGGAAAGGCTCCTTTGAATCTGGGTTGAGCAACAGTTCAGGAACATGCGCAGATGGTAGCGCTGGAAGGGAGCTTGGAAAAGGGGCAGGCCGTGGGGCTGCTGCTCAGGGCGGCAGCAAGACAAGGAGCTCTGGCCAAGGGGCACATTTGCTGCTCTAGACCAGCCTTCCCCAACCAGGTGCCCTCCAGCTGGTTTTGGACTACAGCTCCCATCAGCCCCAGGCAGCACAGCTCTTTGGTGCAGGGGCTGATGGGAGCGTGGCCAGGCTGGCAAGGACTGATGGGAGTTGTAGGCCACAACACTTGAAGGGCACCAGGGACAGCTGTCATGGGGGGCAGCTGCCTCTGTGTCTCCTGGGCTCTTTTGGCCAAACCTGCTTCTTCACACAGCACACAGCTGAACTGTGGAACTCTCTGCCACAGGATGCAATGAGAGCCACCAACCTTTAAAAGAGGATTAGACAAATTCATGTACACACTGCCTTGTGGGACAAGGCTAAGGTGTAAATCCTACACAAATCCCATGTCCCTAAGACTGTTGGATGGCGTATTGAATGCCTCCTTCCAGCAACTCCTGCAGCCAATCTGGTGTCAAATGCATTGGTCTACTCTCCTGTAGACCACTCCAGTGTGGCTGAGAGGGGGGTCTTGTCGTCTGGGCAGCCCAGGACCTCCAGACACGCTGCCCAGGCTTGCGTCACTTTGGCGCAGCTAACACAGCAAAAACAATACAAAACCAGACAAAAATATACCACAAACATTTAAAAACAAATCCAATATTCTCAAATCCTTAACTGTCATTACCTTCTTTCTTTGACCTCCTCCTCCTCCCTTTTTTTGTATCCTAGTTATTAATTGTCGCAGCAAATCCTTTCCATATTTCATAATATTCTGTTATTACATTACCTTAATCTATTTTAATCTTATCTTGCTATAAAAAACCTTAAAGCCTAAAACTTAAATCTTATTTTTACCAACTTCTCATAACCATAACATTCTTACATAATTCTTTAAACATTTTTGCTAAAGCCAAATAATTTCGTTCCAACATTTTTCTAACATTCATCAATTTTATAAAACAATCCTAATAATAAAAGAAGAAATAAAAGAACAATCCAATCTTCATCCAGCGTCTCTTCCTCCTGGTCCCGGGTTTTGTCAGTCCTTTTTATCTCATCAATCTTGCGCATTAACCTGGTAATCTTATATCCGAGGCCCTTAAGTCCCTTCCATGTCCCTTCCGCGGCTCTTCTTCATATTTGTAACTGTATTTTCCTTTGTCTCCTGCTCCTTTCACTCGTGGGAACTCCAGCTTAGCAATATTTTTGACCCTTCTCGACGAATCAGCCCCTTTTCCATAGGCCACACTAAACTCCATGTGGTATTTAAGAACATGTTTCAAAGTCTCTTCAAAATTAAGAGCCCCCACAACCCCAAACATCTCACGGCCCATTGCCAGACTTGAAAAGTCCAAACATCCCTGCATAGGGGGGGTCTATCCAACCCCCCATTTCCAAACCAAACTTTATCTTTCTAGATCTGGCTTTTTCCAAGTTCATTTGTCAAATCCAAGAGCTTATGTTCCTGCTGGGCCACAACTCCCTCCATCTCATCCTCTTCCCTCATCTGTTCTGTCAGGGCACACTCCTGATTTAATTCCTGAGTGGGCTCCATATAATTTCCCACTGCCTGTTCAAAATTTTTGATCGCATCAGTCATCAAGTCCGTCTTCTCATGTAGCTGTTCCAGTAGGGCACTTGTTTTACAGAGAGCATACAGCAGAGCTTCTGAATACATTGTCCTGCAAGGTCAGAAGTCTATTCCCACGATCGTAATCTGTAACAGCTGCAAGCTCCCCGATTCAGAATTAGTTACAGTTTCACAGGCTCCCTCTAGGGGAAAAACTCCTATTTGTTCTTTTCTTTGAAAGACAAATCTAACAACAAAGTTTCCTTTTTCAGATATTTTGTCAATATTTGTTCCTTTAGAATGCGAAGGGGAACAATGGAATCACTATGTTTCTCTTCTTTTAGCTATCTGTCAAAAACGTTTGTCTCTGGTCAATGAGCTTCAAAAGACGTCAGTCCTGACAACCCGCTCCAGCATCAAGACGGTGGAAAGTTACTTTACTTTACACTCACTTCTGCAGGTTTAAACAGTCCGGAAAAGATCCCCCCTCTTCTCCTGCTTCCGAAGGGGGTTCAGCAATCTTAAATGATGAAAGTTAATCCTTTACACGTGATTTTCTGAGCTCTAGTTTGCCATGTCTTTGCTTTAATCTATCTACAAAGAAACGGAAGGCTGACTTCCTGTTTAGACCTTCCCGTTTCAGTGCCAAATTGAAATAAACTTTTAAGTCCAATTTTCCTTTCTGCACGCAAGTCCTTATTTAGAGTCCAATTGTCTGAAATTTAAGTACTCACGGGTGATTGTTTTAGAAGCCAAATTGTCCCAGGAAAAAGGCAGTGCTCTCTGGCAACGGTTATGCGGCTTCGCTCCACGGAAGAAGCAGTTGACTCTCAGCACCGCGCCACTTCCCCCTCTTCGCTCCAGAGCCCATTAGTGGGTTCCTTTGCGGGTTGGGGGGGCGCTAAAGGTGCCCGAGTCCCATGGTCACAGGCTTCATCCGCCTGTGATTTTTGAAAGGGTCCCCACTTCGCCGTAGCGGAAAGGACCCGTTTCCCGTGGAGCTGGTTCCTCCAGATCAGAGGGAGTCCGCCATTACCGATGGCGCCACCCCGGAAGTCAGTCACTTTGGCGCAGCTAACACAGCAAAAACAATACAAAACCAGTCTCTTCTTGCAGCCACAGCAGGCACTGTGGACACATGACCGCTGGAGGCACACTCCATTGTCTCTCGAGATGGACACAGTCATGGGGGAGAGGTACTATCTTTGAAGGTTCTGCTATGCCTTCACAGACAGAGGCAGCAGTGCTTCTGTATGTCAGTTGCTGAAAACTGCAGGAGGGGGGAAAGTGGTCTTGTTCCCCCTTGCGGGTTTCCCACGGGCACCTGGTTGGCCACTGTGAGAACAGGGCGCTGGGACCAGATGTGCCATTCATTGGCCTGGTCCATCAGGCTCTTATTATTCCCTGCCATTCATTCAGCCTGCATTGGGAACAGGGGTGGGCAATTCTGGGCATGGCCTGTTCACTCTGCCACTCTCCCCAGGAGAGGACAAAGTGGTGTCATGTTGTGTGCCAATCTCAACTTTTTCTATGGTTTTCTTCTGTAGATCACGGCAGGAGTACAGTTGGCCTAAACTTGATATAATACATATTGAAATTGAAATACTTTATTGTCACTTGTACAACTTGTATACAGTGAGCTTACATGAGCACCCCCCACTCAGCTCTCTTAGTCTTAATTCCCCTTGTTTACACACCCACCAAACCCAAAAGTCAGTTGCCCTGTTGTTATCTTTTCATTCAGCAGCCTAACAGCCCATGGATAGAAGCTGTTCTTTACCCTGTTGGTGCAACTAGTCATGCTTCTATATCTTCTGCCCGAGTGCAGGAGATCAAGAAAGTGCCGGCCAGGGTGTGAATCATCCCTGAGAATTTTCCTCACTCTCCTGAGGCAACGTTCTTCCGCGATGTCATCCAGGGGATTCACGGGACAGCCCATAATATCTTGTGCTGTATTCACCACCCTCTGTAGGCACTTCCTATCAGTTGATGTCAAACCAGCGTACCACACCGTGATGCAGTATGAAAGGTCACTTTCTATTGTGGACCGGTAGAAGGAGATCATCAGATGTTGATTGACATCGTTCTTCCGCAATGCTCTGAGGAGATGGAGTCTCTGTTGGGCTTTCTTAACCACCTGGGTTGTATTGATTTTCCAAGTAAGGTCTTCACTGAATAAACTCCTAGGAATTTAAAGGAAGAGACTCTCTCCACACATCCCTTCCCGATGTACAGCGGGGCTAGTTCTCCTCTCTTCCTCCGAAAGTCCAACACCATCTCCTTTATCTTGCTGATATTAAGGTGCAAGTTGTTCCCTAGGCACCATGTAGATATTTTTTGGACCTATATATATATCTGCATGCAGAAGGCCCCAGGATCAATCTCTGCCTGAAACCCTGGAAAGCGATTGATTCCAGTCTGTGAAGGCAGTACTGAGCTAGATGGATCAGGTCTTGCGTTCTTGAGTCTTGTGCTCTAAGCAGCTTGAAGGAGCCTCTCCACCCCTTTCATCCAGCCTGGACACTGAGGTCCAGCTCCGAGGGCCTTCTGGTGGTTCCCTCGCTGTGAGAAGTGAAGTTACAGGGAACCAGGCAGAGGGCCTTCTTGGTAGTGGCGCCTGTTGTGTGGAACGCGCTCCCTTCAGATGTGAAGGAAATAAACAACTATCTGACTGTTAGGAGACATCTGAAGGCAGCCCTGTTTAGGGAAGTTTTTACTGTTTGATTTTTTTGTGTGTTTTCAATATTCTGTTGGGAGCCATGCAGAGTAGCTGGGGAAACCCAGCCAGATGGTCAGGGTATAAATAAATTATTATTATTATTATTATTATTATTATTATTATTATTATTATTATTATTATGTGTGGCATAGCGGTTAAGAGTGTTGGCCGAGGACCTGGGGGTCAAATCCCCACTCAGCCATCATGAATCTCACTGGGTGACCCGGGTGACCTAACCTGCCTGGCAGGGTCGTTGAGAGGATAAAAAAGGGAGGAAGAGAACCATGAATGTGCCAGGAGTTCAGCCTACACTTGAGTAGGACCCTGGCAGAGACACATGCCCGACTGGCATGTTCCCTCCCTCTTGGACAATCATTCAGAAGCTTCAGAAGCTTTCTTCTGCCCAAACATTACAGTGACCGATGCCAACCAACACTGGCACACTTAGGGATCTGCAGAGTCTTCGCATCATGCATAACAGACCTCAGCAACTCAGCATTTTGGCTAATCTACTTTATTTACATATAAACACACACGGAGCACTGCAACATGGCTCCCTCTCTCTCTAGCATCAGAAACCAAAGAGAGAGAACAAAGGACAATAGTCCCACTTCATGGAACACAGTAACACAAACATCCTGTCTCTGTCACTTCCCACTCTGTGGAATGAAAACATACACCATCATGTGATAAACAACAATCCCATGACTGCAGTCATAGAGCAGGAATTCTAACAGAGTGCTATCTTGAGCACCTCGGAGTAAAGGGTGGATTATAAATGCAAACAAACAAACAGGGGTGCACGAAAGATGTGCCCTTCCTGTTTTAGGACAAAAAGAATGAGAAGCATGGGAAATCAGCCCCTGGTTTTAGCAGGGGGTGGGGTGGGGGTTGCTTACTCACAGGAGTGGAAGGGCGTCCGGTCTGGAAGGGAACGGGTTTTCCTCCGGATGGGGAGCGACTTCTCCATCTCCTCCTTGAGGATGAGCTTGCCAAGGTTGGAGGCCACCTGGCGGAGAGAGAGAGAGTGGGGGCGGGGAGCTCAGCCACACAAGGAGCCACTGGCACCCAGGAGCGCCCCCACCTGGCTTCGTCTGCCCCCAAGCCCCCTGCCCACCTTGCTCAGCTCTTGCTTTTGCAGCTCTCGCAGGTTCCCCAATTCTTCCGTGCTGTCCTCATCCTCGTCCTCGCCTCTTTTGGAGGCCATCCGCCGCCGCCACTCAGTCTCTGCAGAAAGACAAGGCAGGAGGGTGTCTCACATGCGGCAGACAGCTTCAGGAGCGGAGGATTTGCTCACCTTCAAAAATGATGCCCCCCCTCCCCGATTTCAGAAGAGATCGTCCCCAGGTGAGTGTGCTTAGGGTGGAAACCTTATAGTACAGTGGTGCCTCGCAAGACGAAAAGAATCCGTTCTGTGATTCTCTTCGTCTAGCGGTTTTTTCCGTCTTGCGAAGCAAGCCCATTGAAGGATTAGCGCGATTAGAGGCTTTTAGCTGCTTTTAGCGGCTTATCTGCTGATCGGATCAGCTGATAAGCGGCTTAGCGGCTTAGAAAAAGGGGGGAAAGGGGGGAAAAACCAGCAGGAACTCGCAAGACATTGTCGTCTTGCGAAGCAAGCCCATAGGAGATTCGTTTTGCGAAGCACCTCCAAAACGGAAAACTCTTTCGTCTAGCGAGTTTTCCGTCTTGCGAGGCATTCGTCTTGCGGGGCACCACTGTATCAATTTGGGGAGGGGAAGATGAAAGGGACCAAAGAGGGTGAAGCTAGGACTCTATAAAGCCCTTAGTAACGTGGGGCCAGTTTACCTGAGCATTCACATGGATTACTTCGCTGCTAGATTACTGCTATGCGCTCTGTGTGGGGCTTGCCTTGCACCTGATCTAGAGGTTGCAAGGAGTGCAGAATGCTGCAGCACAATTGCTGACAGGCTTTGGCAGCACAGAACACCTGCGCTGATAAATCTGCCCTGGTGGCCAGGTTCAAGGGGTTGCTATTCTTATATCAACCACCCTTAACAACATGGGACCAAAATTAAAAAAAAATAAAATCCTTCCAGTAGCACCTTAGAGACCAACTAAGTTTGTTCTTGGTGTGAGCTTTTGTGTGCAAGTGTGCATGCACACGAAAGCTCATATCAAGAACAAACATAGTTGGTCTCTAAGGTGCTACTATGGACTGCAAGAAGATCCAACCTCTCCATTCTGAAGGA
This sequence comes from Podarcis bocagei, assembly GCF_964188305.1. Lineage (NCBI taxonomy): Eukaryota > Metazoa > Chordata > Lepidosauria > Squamata > Lacertidae > Podarcis > Podarcis bocagei. The sequence goes on along the minus strand of NC_138132.1, from coordinate 87,857,171 downwards.
AGTCAGCTCTGAGTGCTCACTGGAAGGACAGATCCTGAAGCTGAGGCTCCACTACTTTGGCCACCTCATGAGAAGAGAAGACTCCCTGGAAAAGACCCTGATGTTGGGAAAGATGGAGGGCACAAGGAGAAGGGGAAGGCAGAGGATGAGATGGTTGGACAGTGTTCTCGAAGCTACCAGCATGAGTTTGACCAAACTGCGGGAGGCAGTGGAAGACAGGAGTGCCTGGCGTGCTCTGGTCCAGGGGGTCACAAAGAGTCGGACACGACTAAACAACTAAACAACAACAACAAGGTGCTACTGGAAGGATTTTGTAATTATTATTTTGTTTCGACTATGGCAGACCAACATGGCTACCTACCTGGAACTAGGACATGGGACCAGTTTGCCTGCGAGATCACCTCACCCCATATATGTCTGCTCAGCCGCCACATTCTGTGCAGCTGGCATTATTACAGGGCTATATAATACCTGTTCTTCACTTGTAAGAAACTGGTCATTTAGTGTGGCAGCGCCTGCACTTTGGAACTCCTTGCCTATTGAGATCAGGCGGGCACCTTCACTGTATTCTTTTGGGTGCCTGCTGAAAACATTCTTGTTTAGACAAGCCTGCCCAGGCATGTAGAATGGTGATGTGTGTTTTAATCTGCTTTTATTTATTTATTTTGAAGGTTGTAAATAGCTGTTCTGGAAATGCAAAAGATCTCGCAAGGAATCACTACCATTTAAAACTGCCGGTACGAAGCAGCAACCCCATCAAAGAAAAGGAAAGCAGTATCCAGCCTCTGCTCGATTCTTTCCCTCATTATCCAACTTCCTCTACGCTAATCTCTCACAAGCAACCTTGAAAGCCTTGTTATCGCCTCATTCATTTGCCAGACAAAGGAGACCAATCACCCGGGCACCTTACCAGATGGCATCATTGCTCCAGTTCTGGGAAAAACGCCCTGCAGCTCTGCTCCCCTGCATTCCCCCATCCACTACCCCACTGGCTGACAGAAAAACACTGAAAGGACCACCTACCCACAACTGCCAAGGAGGGCGGGCAGGGCCAGTAGTCCGTCTCAATCTTGGCCGGCTGGTTAGGGTCGGGCGGCTGGGCAGCCGGGAACTTGGAGGATTCGATGATCAGGTCCTCAATCAGGTGCTTGCTCTGCGGGGTTGGCGTCACCAACTGCTCTGCAAGGTGCAAAGGGGGGGGCAGGTGACTCTGAGCCTCTGCTATGTGTAGCCCCACCTTCGCCCGCCCCAGAGGGCACCAGGGAGCGCCACCTACCTCTCTGCTTGTAGATGGGGGGCTTCTTGTAGATGTTCATCTCTGCCGTGTTGGTATCTGGGGAAGGAGCAGGGAGGTGCTCAGGGGACGCAGCAACCGGTTTGGGGCCACTTCTCAGGGAGACCCCCGAGGTGGTTTTCCGGCCTGCTGCCGCCCATATTTTTCCTTTTAAAGGTAAAGGGACCCCTGACCATTAGGTCCAGTCACGGACAACTCTGGGGTTGCGGCACTCATCTTCCTTTATTGGCCGAGGGAGCCAGCGCACAGCTTCCAGGTCATGTGGCCAGCATGACTAAGTCGCTTATGGCGAACCAAAGCAGCGCACGGAAACACCGTTTACCTTCCCGCTGGAGTGGTACCTATTTATCTACTTGCACAGGTGTGCTTTTGAACTGCTAGGTTGGCAGGAGCAGGGACCAAGCAATGGGAGCTCACCCCATCGCAGGGATTCGAACCGCCGACCTTCTGATCAGCAAGTCCTAGACTCTGTGGTTCGAATCCCCGCAACGGGGTGAGCTCCCGTTGTTCGGTCCCAGCTCCTGCCAACCTAGCAATTCAAAAGCACGTCAAAGTGCAAGTAGATAAATAGGTACCACTCCGGTGGGAAGGTAAACGCCGTTTCCGTGCGCTGCTCTGGTTCTCCACAAGCGGCTTAGTCATGCTGGCCACATGACCCAGAAGCTGTACACCGGCTCTCTCGGCCAGTAAAGCGAGATGAGCGCCGCAACCCCAGAGTCGGCCACGACTGGACCTAATGGTCAGGGGTCCCTTTACCTTACCTTTACCTTGGTTTACGAACTTAATCCGTTCCAGAAGTCCATTCTTAAACCAAAGCATTCTTAAACCAAGGCATGCTTTCCCATAGCAGCGGGAGACTAAATTTACAAATGGAACACACTCAACAGGAAGCAAAACATGTTCTTATTCCAAGGAATAGTTCACAAACCAATATGCCTACTTCTGGGTTTGCAGCGTTCTTAATCCAAGTTGTTCAAAAACTAAGCTGTTCTTAAACCAAGCTACCAGTGTATTTTTATTTTCTTCATCATCTTTTATATCCTGCCTTTTTCCCAGACTGGGACTCAAGGCGGTTTACACAAATTACAACACCACCAATTAAATAAGTTAAGAAACATATAAAAAGTAATTAAACTCTAATAGAATTAAAGCAATTTTAAAAACTCATCTATTAAAATACAAATAATAAAACAGCACAGCACTTATTAAAAGACAACAGTCTGTTCCCAAAGGCCTGTTGGAATAAGAAGGTCTCCGCCTGCTGGCAGAAGGACCAAAGGAGGGGGCCCGCCTGGCTTCTCCATGGAGGGAGTTGTAAAGTCTGGGAGCAGCCACCAAGAAGGCCCTGTCCTGCGTCCCCCCACCAAGTAGGCCTGTGAGGGTGGTGGAACTAGGAGAAGGCCCTCCCCTCAAGATCTCAAAACCTGGGCAGGTTCTTATAAGGGAATATGCTCCTTCAGAGAGCCTGGGCCTAAGTCATATAGGGCTTTATAGGTCACGACCAGCACTTTCAGTTGTGCTCAGGAACAGATGGGCAGCTAGCGGAGCTGTTCTAACAAGGGGATCAATATTCTGTCCACAGCTGTCAACTTTTCCCTTTTCTTGCGAGGAATAAGGGAATTTTCCTTTAAAAAAGGGAAAAGTTGACAGCTATGATTCTGTCTGGCTGAAGCTCTTTGAGCCAGCTGACGTTTCTGAGCCCTTTTCAAAGGCAGCCCCATGTAGCGTATGATGGCTGCATTGCAGGGGGCTGGACTAGATGACCTTTGGGGGTCCCCTCCAACTCTCTACAGTTCTATGAGTGAGACCCCCCGGAGAGGCTGCAGCTGTTGGAGGGCAGGGAAGGGTCTGGGGGAGCAGTCTAAGGCGTGGGTGGGGGTGTCAGGGAAAGTCTGAAGGCGCCTTTGGCAAGGGGGGGGGACCCTACCAGGGCGGTGGAAATGGTGGACTCCGCTGCGGCTGCTGCTGCTGGTTCGGCGGCTGCCCGGCTGGGAGGCATTGCCTGGAGACTTGCTCTCCTCCATCCAGTCGCGAGTGACCTGTGGGCAGAGCAAAGGAGGTCAGAGGAGGCCAGCAGTCTGGTTTCAGGGCCGGCCCAAGACATTTTGCCGCCTGAGGCAAAACGGGAGAAAATAGGAGGCAGGTGGCAACAGTGGCTCTGTTCTTCCCTGGTGGCAGCTGCGAGCTACAAGCACAGGGGGCGGCGGATGGCAGGTTCCTGGGGTCCCCAGATCTGCAGCTCCCCCCAGCTGTCTCCAGCCTGCAGCCTGAGGCAGCTGCCTCATCGGCAGTAACGGGTGGGCCGGCCCCGGCCTGAATTGCCACACAGCCCTTTCCCTCCCATTGCAGAAGACCAGCCTGCACCCTGCCCTCCACCAAGAGACAGTCAGCGGCCGAGGAGCTGTGCCGGCCTGTCGTGTGGCAAGGAGTCCTGCAAAGGGGCTTGCCTCTTGGCCAGAGGGCTTCTGGAGCTGACAGGCCCCGGTGCGCTGAGCTCAATTGCTGCCTGTGCAGATGCAGGAACACATCGCTCTCCCCGCCACCCTGTCGCACTGACAGCCTTGCTCATCTCTTCCCCACTCCCTCCCTCCCACTGGCCTCTTCTCTGCTCTTGGTAACCCATCTTGGAAACCCATCTCCAAGGCAACCCTGAGAAACACTTACTTCTGGAGAAGGAGGAGGAGAGAGGGATTTGGGCGAGAGGGAGCGCTGCAGAAGGGAGTCAAGAGAGAGAGAGAGAGAGAGAGAGAACTTCACTTGATGCCGCTCACATCTGAGTCATCTATTACGTCTAAAAGGCTTTCTTACAGAAGATGGAGCCAGCTTGTTTTCTGCCTCTCCGGAGAGGAAGACCCGAAACGATAGATTCAAATTCCAGGAAAGGAGATTCTGGCTAAACCATCGGAAGAACTTTCTGATGGTAAGAGCTATTTGACAATGGAAGGGACTCCCTTGGAACGTGGTGAAATCTCCTTCATTGGAGGTTTATAACAGAGCTTGAGTCATGTATGATCTAGTTGAGATTCCAGCATTTCAGGGCGTGAGCCTTAGGGTCCCTTCCACCCTAGTTTTCTATGATTCTGTGTCTATACTGCAAGCCACAGTGGGGCTCGTGGAACACAAAAACCTCACAGTATTAATTAGCCAGCCATTACAGAACTGGCCTTACTGTTTCCTTTTTCTAAAAAAAAATATTTTCATTAGTTTTTTTCAACATATCATTTCCAACGTTCATAAAACATAATTTCTTATCTTATACAATATTTTTGACTTCCGTCAACTCCTCTAAAGATTTTCCGTTTTTATCACTTATTCTGCATTTCTTAATTTCTCTATTACTTTTAATTATCATTAACTAATAATTCTCCAGGGACGCGGGTGGCGCTGTGGGTTAAACCACAGAGCCTAGGACTTGATGATCAGAAGGTCGGCAATTCGAATCCCCGTGACGGGGTGAGCTCCCGTTGCTCTGTCCCTGCTCCTGCCAACCTAGCAGTTTGAAAGCACATCAACGTGCAAGTAGATAAATAGGTACTGCTCTGGCGGGAAGGTAAACGGCGTTTCCGTGCACTGCTCTGGTTCACCAGAAGCGGCTTAGTCATGCCGGCCACATGACCTGGAAGCTGTACGCCGGCTCCCTCGGCCAGTAAAGCGAGATGAGCGCCGCAACCCCAGAGTCGGCCACTACTGGACCTAATGGTCAGGGGCCCCTTTACCTTTAATAATTCTCCTCACAGTCTTTCTTGCAATATTTCAAATAATCCTCCTTACAGAACTTCTTGCAATCCTACTAGCGTAATCTGTTCATTACAATTACTTTTCAAATAGCTCATATATTTACTCCAGTTTCTAAGAATCTCTGGTACCGCAAGTTTCGAATCCTTCCTGTTAATTTATCTAACTCAGCATAGTCCATCAGTTTCATCCTCCATTCCTCTTTCGTCGGGCATTGCTGTTTCCTAACAACTCCTACAGAATCACAACCTCAAAATAGCTTTTGCTACGGTACTCTGGGCAAAGCAAAGGACCCACCCACCCCAGGCCCAAAAAGGGGGGTTGGGCTGGCCCACCTCTCTGCTCCTTGGCCTCTCCACGTGGTCCAGGAGGGAGTAGGTAAAGTGGGGCTCATAGATCATCAAGTCGGGGCGCTCTATGTCCAGGATCGCCTTGTCTTTGGGGATTGCTGCTAAGTCCTTGTAGACTTCATTGTCCATTTTTGCCTGGGAAGGGAGACAGAAGCATCAGCGTTCCAGGTCTTGATTCAGGAGGCATTCAAATAAACACACTCACTTACAAAACCAAACCTAAAGCTATATTGCACAACATATTAATTTGTCAATGGATCTGGATATTCGAGCCGACTTAAAAGCTACAAACTTTTGAGTCTGGTTGCCTACATTAAATATCATGGGGTAGAAACACAGCTAGACCAAAGCAAACAATCTCTTTTTGTTAACAAATTGGTTGAAAATATGATATGGCAGCCATCTTCAAATATCTCAAAGGCTGTCACATGGAAGATGGAGCAAGTTTGAAACAACCTTTCTCCCTCCTCTATGTGACATCAAATATATAAAAGGATGTCACATAGAGGAGGGAAAAAGGTTGTTTTCTGCTGCTCCAGAGAAGCGGACACGGAGCAATGGATCCAAACTACAAGAAAGAAGATTCCACCTAAACATTAGGAAGAACTTCCTGACAGTAAGAGCTGTTTGACAGTGGAATTTGCTGCCAAGGAGTGTGGTGGAGTCTCCTACTTTGGAGGTCTTTAAGCAGAGGCTTGACAACCATATGTCAGGAGTGCTCTGCTGGTGTTTCCTGCTTGGCAGGGGGTTGGACGCGATGGCCCTTGTGGTCTCTTCCAACTCTATGATTCTATGATTCTATGTTTTCTCCTGCTCTGGAGGGTAGGACTCGAACCAATGGCTTCAAATCACACGAAAGGCGATTCTGACTAAACATCAGGAAGGACTTTCTGTTAAGAGCTGTTTGACAATGGAATGGATTCCTCTGCACACCTTCCAGCTTCTCAATATCCTTCTTAAACTGTGGTACCCAGAACTGGACACAGGACTCCAGGTGGGGTCTAACCCAAGCAAAATAAAGCAGGATTATTACTCCCTTGATCTGGAGACTGGACCTCTGCTGAATAGAATTAGCTTTGCTTGCTGCTGCATCACACTGTTGGGTGATGGAGAAATGCTATTGGGTGATCTCTTGATCTTCTCCACACAGAGGACCTTGCTGGTTCACCCTGAGCTTTGGCCCACCTGACCTTTCTCCCTGCAGCTGTTGGCTACTCGTGTATACTCTTCCTTCCTTCATAATTTCCCCTTTCTCCCCTTTCTTATTCATGCCCTTCTTAAATCTCAGCTCATCTGTAACGAGCCACACTGGTTTCCCTGCTCCAGCCACCCCACAAGTTTCTGTGGGATGTAATCCACTGAGAGCAGTCAAGTGCAACATTCCTTGGATTGCTAGAGAAGACATGCGAAGGAATGTTTGGTCCAGCCAGTCGAAACTTCCTGTTCCTCCTGGCTGGAGCATCCTTCTTTTTGCATGTGATAGAAGGTGGGTGTGACCTAACCTGTCCAGGTAACAAAAGGACGAGTCACACAGCACGCCTCTCTCTTTTTCACTTCCTTTGTCGTTTGACCTGCTTTTAGCGAAGACTCAGCTTCTCAGCTAGCAAAAGCACTGGGATTATTCCCCCATATGGGGTAGATCCACATGTACATATTTGTAACTAAGTCTGCCTTCAAGGATCCAACTGTGAACTGATGTAAGTAAACTTCTTTTATTGACTTTGAATAAGATTGTGGCAGCTTTATTCTTTTAAGAGGGATTCAAGGGAACTTACCAGGAACGTAATAATAGTGAGAGGCTTACACAAGCCTGCAACCAGCTATCTGCTGTGCATGTAAAAAGGGGAATGTAAACTCTGCTAAGTAAAGGAACTTGCTAACATAAGTTAGGAAGGATATTAATAAACAATAGTTTCCAGCCCCAGTGTGGGTCTCAGCTTCGGCCAGGTAGGGTGTACCTGCCTTACCTGCTGCCGATGGCATGGTTTTGACTTTTTCTGGTTCTGCTCCTGCTGTAGTCTTGCATTCCTGCTATGGTGCTAAGCTTTTTAGTATTTTGAATGAATCCCCAGAAGGATGCTTGCTGGAGAATCATAGAAGAGTTGGAAGGGACTCTGAGAGTCATCTAAAACAACCCCCTGCAATGCAGGAATATGCAGCTGCCCCATACGGGGATCAAACCTGCAACCTTGGCATTGTCAGCACCACGCTCTAATCAGCTGAGAGATCCATGCATGGAGGTGAGGTATCATTTATTTTTATTTTTATTTTTATAATGATATTTATTGAAAAAAGAATTTTTAAAATTACAAAGGTAAAAAAGACAAAACTACAGAGAAAAAAGACAAAAACAGAAAAAAGAAAAGATAAAACCATCATTTTCAAATTCTCCACTTTCATTACCTTCTTTCCATGACCTCCTCCTCCTCCCATCTCTTGTATCTTGATTAATAATTGTCACAGCAAATCCTTTCCATAATTCATAGTATTCTGTCATTACATTACCTTGCTCTATTTTCATCTTATAAAAAACCTTAAAACTTAAAATTTAAATCTTATTTTTACCAGCTTCTCATAACCATTACCTTTTTACCTAATTCTTTAAAGATTCTTACAAGAGCCAAGTAATTTCATTTCAACATTTTTACAACGTTCATAAAACATTTCTGATGATAAAAAAGAGAATAAAAACAATCCAATCTTCTTCCAGCGTCCCCTCCCCCCGGTCCCGGGATTGTCAGTCCTTTTTATCCCATTAGTCTGGCACATTAACCTGGTGATCTTATATCCGAGGCCATCAAATCTCTTCCATGTCCCTTCCGCAGTTCTTCTTCATATTTTCCTTTCACTCGTGGGAACTCCAGCTTGGTAGTGTTTTTGACCCTTTTCAACAAATCAGCCCCTTTCTCATAGTCCAGACTAGACTCCATGTGGTATTTTAAAACATGTTTCAAATTCCCTCCAAGATTGGAAGTCCCAACAGCTCCAAACCTCTGACGGCCCATTGCCAGATTCGGAGTCCAAACATCCCTGCATAGGGGGGTCAGTCCAATCCCCCATTTCCAGCCAAACTTTGTCTTTCCAAATCTGGTTTTTTCCAAGTTCATTTGTCAAATCCAAAGGCTCATTTTCCTGCTGGGCCAAAAGTCCCTCCATCCCTGGTGCCCAAGATTCAGCAAGGTCCTCTTCTTTCAGTTGTTCTGTCATGGCACGCTCCTGTTTTGGTTCCTGGGTGGGCTCCATATAGTTTCCCACTACCTGTTCAAAGGTTCTGGCCGCATTAGTCATAAAATCCGTCTTCTGACTTAACTGATCCAATAGGGCATTTATTTTACAGAAAGCACCCAACAGTGCTTCTGAAGGCATTGTCCTACAAGGTCACAAATCCTTTCCCACGGTTGTAATCAGTAACAGCTGCAAGTTCCCAGGATTTAGTTACAATTTCACAGTTCCCCTTAGGGGGGAGACTTCTGGTAGTTCTTTTCCTTGAAAACAATAGCAACAAAGTTTCTTTTTTAAGATATTTTGTCCATATTTGTTCTTTTAAAAGACGAAAGGAAACAATGGAGTCACAATGTTTCTCTCCTTTTAACTATCTGTCAAAGCATTTATTTCTGGTCAATGAGCTTCAAATATCAAATCTGACACCCCGCTCCAGGGTCAGGACGGTGGAAAATTACTTTGCTTTAGCTTCACTTCTGCAGGTTTAAAACAGCTCAGGAAAAAGTCCCCCTTCTTCTCCTGCTACCGAAGGGGGGGTTCAGCGATTTTAAATGATGAAAGTCGATCCTTTAAAAGTGATTTTTAAGGCTCTAGTTTGCGTTGTCTTTGCTTTGTTCTGACTACAAAGAAACGGAAGGGTGACTTCCTGTTTAAACCTTCCTGTTTCAGTACCAAATTAGGGTTAATTTTAAAGTCCAAATTCCTTTTTATTTCGCCAGTTCTTATTTGAAGTCCAAATATTTAATGTTCCAGTACTCACGGTTGGTTATTTTAGATGCCAAATTGTCCCAGGAAAAAGGCAGCGCTCTCCGGCAACGGCTATGCGGCTTCGCTCCACAGAAAAAGCAATTAACTCACAGCACCGCGCCACTTCCCCCTCTTCACTTCGGAGCCCGTTTATGGGTTCCTTTGTGGGTTGGGGGGCGCTAAGGGTGCCCACCGAGTCCCACAGTCACAGGCTTCATCCGCCTGTGATTTCCAGAAGGGTCCCCACTACGCCGCAGGGGAAAGACCCGTTTCATGCGGAGCTAGTCCCTCCAGTTCAGAGGGAGTCTGCCATTGCCGGTGGCGCCACCCCGGATGTCCAGTGAGGTATCATTTAAAAGCAAAGAGTCCATCTGCATGGTACTACTCACCACAATGCTGGAGGGTGACCCAGGAACACTGGAGCCCCGGGAAGAGCAGAGGCTCCCTGGGGATGTCAGCTGGTGCTGGAGAGAGGAGAAAAGACACGAGTCAGAGGGGATGTGAAAAGCAAAGAACTCCTTTCCCATCTCTTAACAGCAGCAGCCCAGGTTGTATTGCCAAATCCTGGCAGGCCTTTGATCTTAATAATTTGGATTGCTGGTGTTCAAGGATTTGGCAAACCACCCTGCTTTTAAAAAAAATAAATTAAAAAAATTATTGACTGTTTTCGCATAATAAATGATTCCAGCAAATAATCTTCATTATATTTCCCCCCATTTTCTCCCCCCCTCCCCCCTACGACTTCCCTTAGCTCCTCTCTCTGATTTTTTAACACATATTATTCTCTGCATGTTATAAAAATGTAAAGATCCTCAAGTTATCCATTTATTATATTAGCAACAATAAGTTTGTGTATGTTTATTCGGCAAACCCCTCTTCTTGAAAAGATATCCCCTCAACCAGTGATGTCCAAACTTTTTCCAAAGAGGGCCAGATTTAATGAAGTGAAGGCCGACGAAAGTTGTTGACCTTTTTTTTAGAATTGAAGTTGCTGAGATTTTTCGATTTTACCCCACCAAAGTTGTTGGGGTTTTTTTTTGGATTTTACCCCAGGCCCCCGAAATGGACTTTGAAAATGCCTGCCCTAAACTAAACATACCTAAAGGGCCGAGCTCAAATAACCTTTTTAAATATACAGTCTATATATGGCATGATTTTATTTCTTATACAACGCCATCAGTACATGCAAGTATCTGGCTCACTTAAGACAAAAAAGGACCTTTGCTCTAAGGAATGGTGGAACTCACAGGTGGAGAAGGCTTATATTTTTAACAAATCTTTGCTATTTGTAAAGGGAACCTTTGCATGAGTTAATACTTTATTATCCTTTTGGAGCTGTCCTTCCAGACTGTGGTGCTTTACGGTTTAAATATTTGATTATTTGTTTGTTTGTTTTCTTCTTTGTTATGTTTGTAGGGTTGTTGTTTTCTTGGCTAGCAAATCAATTAAAAAAAAAATCGGGGACCCGACTCAGATGGGGAGGAGGCGCTTCCACTAAGGGGGCAATACTAGAGCAGGCATTATCAACCTGATACCATGTAGGAGATTGGGGAGGGGGGCGGAAGTGTTTTATGTTGAGGGATGGGGAAAAAGAATCAGGCGTCTTGCCTCTTTGCTTTGTGGAGCCCTTGGTGCACAGTCTAAATTAGTGCTCCGAAACACTCTAAAAAGGATGCCATTTTAAGGAAGGGGCACTGGGTGTGGACGGGCAGGTGGAGATTGACAGCAGTCACCTTCTCCAGGGCAGCAGCCAGTCAACAGCCACCAGGTGGCGCTGCTTCCCTAAAGGCCAGAATGTGTGGCCAAAAATTAGAACAGCTGCATTTGCAAGAGCTTTATGGCCATTCGAGAAGCTTCTTCCTCCCATTTAAATGTCACTACACACACACACACACAGAGAGAGAGAGAGAGAGACAGACAGACAGAGCGCTAGTGCATGAGAACAACACCTCTGGCCATGTATTTGTCTCCACTGAAATCCCACTGCAATCCATTGCAATTGTGGCTACCAGCAAATCCATCTGCCTGCCTCTTCCCTAGAGGCCCCATCACCAGCCCTGAGGCCTGGGAGGAGGAAGAGGAGAAGGGGAACCCCAGTTGTGGCTCATGGGGTGCCTTTTAGCCCCCCAGATATTGCTGATTAAAGGCGGCGGTTGCCCCAGCGCCAAAAGGGAAGGGACTCTTTGCTTTGGGGACCCTATGAAGAGGTTGCCTTCTTCCTCTTTTCCACCTGTGTTTATGGAAAAGCAGGGTGGGAGGTTTCTATTGTGGAGGCTTGTGGGCAATGATTCATGTTCCCTCCCTGGGTAACGGCAGAAGGTATTGACTTCCCCTGCTCGGAAATTCTAATTTTTGTCCTCACTGCTGTTGAGTTTTGTTCCGTTTTTGATGGAACTGTTAATCTACTGATCAATCTGTGCTTGTACAGCGGTACCTCAGGTTACATACGCTTCAGGTTACAGACTCTGCTAACCCAGAAATAGTGCTTCAGGTAAAGAACTTTGCTTCAGGATGAGAACAGAAATTGTGCTCCGGTTGCGCGGCGGCAGCAGGAGGCCCCATTAGCTAAAGTGGTGCTTCAGGTTAAGAACAGTTTCAGGTTAAGAATGGACCTCGGAACGAATTAAGTACTTAACCTGAGGTACCACTGTATATTGTTTCCCTGCATATTTGTATTGTTATTTCATTTCATTTCTCTGGGCTGTGGGGTTGAAATATTCAACAAAGATCTTTTTTTTGCCGTTCCAGACTTTGGACTCCCATGAAACTTCCAAAGTCGGGGGGGGGGGGCTAATTTCACTGATGGGGTGTTTAAAAATAGGTCAGTTCGGCTGCAGAAGCACCAGCACAGGGGGACATCATCACAACACACAAAGCAACAGGCCAAGCGCAATCTGCTCGGCTTCTCTCCAACTTCCAACAACAGAGACCAGGGTGGGGGCAGCAAAGGAAATTCCTGTGATGTAAAATGAAGGGGAAAGAGGAAGAAGAAGGGAAGGGGTGTCTGTTATCAGAGGCCAAAAGGAGAATTTTGCAAGGGGAGGAAAGGTTAAAATTGTGTGTGTGTGTGTGTGTGTGTGTGTGTGCAAATTCATGCCAAATGTGCAGAACTCTATGGAAAAAATGCCGCGTGTCAGGCTAAAAGGGAACTTCTGATAAAACATTTCTGTTCCAGACACTGGAGAGACCTGTGGACCAATGGTACCAAATAGTATGAGAAACAGCCCTACTAGAAAAATTAACCAATAAACTGAAACTGACAGGGGGACAAATAGAAGAAGACGCCTTCTTTGTCACATACACAGCCCAACAAGACAACGACAAAAACCCACCAACAGCATAGAAATCAATATGGGTAACCTGATCCAAAACACCCACCCACCCCACATTAAAACAAAGACCACCACAGCCAATCACAAATGAACAACCACACCCTAGGCCAACCCCAACCTCTCTCACCACCAAAGGAACACAAGTGAACAGCAAAGAACGCGCACAAGCAACGCTGACACAAAACCCCACACATATAGTAAGTAAAATCTCTCCACCTCTTTCCCCCTTTTCTTCCTAATGTCTCAACAAATGAAACTGATTTGTAAAAAAGTTACATGGGGGGGGGAATACGAGAGAGAGAGATTGCAAACACTTTTGTAAATCAAGAAAATATTTAAAAATAATAATAAAATATGTAGTAAAACGTTTCTTTTCCGTGACACAAAAGGAAGTCCTTCATGCAGTGCATGGTTAAACTATGGAACTCCCTGCCACTAGAGGCAGTGATGGCCACCAGTCTAGAGGGCTTTAAAAGAGGATTAGACAAATTCATGGAGGAGAGCGCTATCGAAGGCTACTAGCCAGGATGACTGCTCTGCATACATAGCTGGAGGCAGTAATGCTTGTGAAGACCAGTGGTTTGAAACTACAAGAGAAGCCAACACTCTTTTGCTTCCATCCTGCTTGCAAGGTTTCCCACGGGCGTCTGGTCAGCCAGTATGAGAACAGGATGCTGGACTAAACTTGGCCTGATCCAGCACATTACATGGCAGAAGATTGAATGCAATCGCAGCTCCACCTTCCTGCATGGCTGCCAATAGATTAAAGGCTTGCATATGAGTTCATTAGGTAAAGGTAAAGGGACCCCTGACCATTAGGTCCAGTTATGACCAACTCTGGGGTTGCGGCGCTCATCTCGATTTATTGGCCGAGGGAGCCGGTGTACAGCTTCCGGGGCATGTGGCCAGCATGACTAAGCCGTTTCTGGTGAATCAGAGCAGCGCACGGAAATGCAGTTTACCTTCCCACCAGAGTGGTACCTATTTATCTATTTGCACTTCATGCTTTCGAACTGCTAGGTTGGCAGGAGCAGGGACCGAGCAACGGGAGCTCACCCCGTCACGGGGATTCGAACCGCCAACCTTCTGATTGGCAAATTTTAGGCTCCATGGTTTAACCCACAGCGCCACCCGCGTCCCTATAAGTGCATTACTATTTTTAATTTTTAAAAATCCGTTTTTGTCTTCCGTACATGCATAGCAGCTGCAGGAAAGAAAGTCAATGCCATTCAACAAGGCCAAACGGAAATTTGCATTGGCCATGCAGGCAGCGTATTGAAGAGCTGTTTCCAGCAAGGATTTCTTTCCAGCAGGCACAGTAAACTCTGGCTTTGTCACAAATATACATTTGTATTCCCTCCTGCCAATCAGATGGGTTGCTGTGTGTCCCCAAAGCGCTGTTTTCTGGGCAGAGCTGCTGAATTCCAGCCCCCTTGCAAATGTGCCACCAAAGGGGACTGGAGACTGACTGATAAGATTCTTGGCTATCCAGTCGGGGACAGAAACAGAAAACCTTTCTTAGAACCGGCTACACATCACAAAGCCGAGAGTGAGCCGGCTGCCAAGTTTCACTGCCTGGATGTTAAAAAGCAGGGTGGGGAGGGGCACACTGGAAAGCCAGTCTGCGAGATGGGGCAGTCTTTTTAAAATGTTTCAAGTGAATACCTCGTCTGGCCTACCTATATTACAATATAATCCTACAAAAAGAATTGCGGAATAGATTGCTCTCTTTGGATCCAAGATATCTGGCAATGCTTCGTAGCAGTCAAATTACAAAACAGAATACAGTGGTACTTTGGGTTACATATGCTTCAGGTTACAGACTTCCCTAACCCAGAAATAGTACCTCAGGTTAAGAACTTTACCTCAGGATGAGAACAGAAATTGTGTGGCGGCAGTGGGGAGCCCCATTAGCTAAAGTGGTGCTTCAGGTTAAGAACAGTTTCAGGTTAGGAATGGACCTCCGGAATGAATTAAGTACTGAACCCGAGGTACCACTGTAAAACCCTGCACATCTGACATTTGATCAGTGACTTCCATTTCAATACAGCCTCGATAATTTATTTCCCTCCTTCAGCAGCGAGGCCAAGACTCGTTGCCCGCGGTAGCAAGGGGTTGGACTAGATGTCCCTCAGGGTCCCTTCCAACTATTCTATGCATCGCCCCCAAAAAGAGGACACCCATTTATTGTAGGCTAATTTGTAAGTGTAAGTGCAAAACTATAAATAAGTACTATGGCTGAGAGAAAACTGAAGGGGCATCGCCTCACCGTAGTGGAAAAGACTGTGACCACGTGGCCTTTTCTAACTAAACATCAGGAATAACTTTTTGACTGTAAGAGCCATTTGACAGTGGAACGGACTCCCTTGGAGGTTTTTAAACAGAGGTTGGGAGGGGAGGGCATCTGTCAAAGATTATTTAGTGCCAGATTTACATGTAAGCTAAACAAGCTACAGTATAGCTTAGGGCCCCACTCTCTTGGGGCCCCCCAAAAAAAATTAAAGGAAAAACAACAACTGGATGTACATTTCCAAAATGTAAGATCAAAAAGAAATAAAATAATACCTACATACAGCAACAGTGTTTTGTGTTGTGTAGGTTCCTATGATGTAAATCATGGGCCCCACCTGCTAGCCTGCTCCCAGAAATATCCCTGGTTTGCTCCTTTCTATATATAGGGTGCCTACATACTGCATGGAAGTGTTGCATGGCAACATGTGCAAATGGCTTTAGATACCTATTAGGTCCATAAATTACCATATAGCATATATTCAACACAAATAACAGTGACAATTTGTTGTTGACAAAGGACTTCATCAAAGGACTTCATTAGGGCTTCATCAAACCTAAATCCGGTCCTGGTGGCGATTCCTGCATTGCAGAGAGTTGGAATAAATGAACCTTGGTCATTTTATAATTCCATCTGCCGTCCAAGTGCTGCTTACTACGAATGAGGAATTTCACACTGCTGCCACCCCCTCCACAAACACATACAGCTTCTCTCCCTTCTTTGGGTCATCTTCAAACTGAGCTTTTACCTGACAGTCCTTCAAACAGAGGACTGTCCTCTGTCCCAAAGGACACACAGCCCCTGTACTGCTACCTCACATCATTCTGCAGTCAGATTTTATTCCAATATGACAAACAGACAATTGCCTTTCCTTCCCTGAAGAGAGCTTGTGTCACAACTGCATGTCCCCACAGATGCTGGAGCCTGTTCCCTAACAATATAAGCCACACCTCCCACCTCCCAACCCTTAAGCAGGTGTTCTTTTATTACCCCAGGGGCTTGTGATTATTATCATCATTGCAAGTATTATTCTTGCGGCAGTTATCAAACTTCCTCCGAGATCTATGCACATTCTCCTTACAGCATCCTCAATGTAACCTAACAGAACCCCTGCTGGACCACTACAAAATCATGGAGTATAGAGGGGTTTTTTTGCAATGCCTGGCTGATATATAAAAATATATCTGCAGTGATACCAACCTCTTCAACACCTCCAAGATTCTGCAGAATTTTTCCTTTTCCCCCAAGTCCGTCACAGAGAAGTGGGAAGAGGGCTTGGCAAGTGTCCCTGCTGGACTGAGCTTTTCAGTGTCCACAGAATCATGGAAAGGTGGAACTGGAAGGGATCCCAAAAGTGATCTAGTCCAACCCCCTGCGATGCAGGAATGAAGTTGACATCTATTGTAATCCTGTCAGCCTGTGCCTGAATGACCCCATTTCTAAAGGGACAGAGTTGCCTTTGCTTCACACCAGACACGGAATGTGTTTCGGTGCTGGCTCTGTATGTCTTACTGCCTTAAATCGTGAACTGGTGCCCCCGCCCAAATGTCCTGGCTAAGCTTCCTATGAATATACAGCCAAAGCTGGAGTTAGTAGCCAGCCTGACTCCATGCTTTGTTTTCTGCCACTCACTTGCTGATTATCTCAGCCATGGCAAACATTTCAAGGTAGAAGTTTATTTTTCTCTTTTCCCTTACCCCACTGCAATTCTACAGCGTTTTGTGTTTGTCAATAAGCCTATCTTCTTGATCACAGAAACCTGATCTGGGGGTATTTTAGCTGACCTTTTCTTCACGTTTTCATCTTTTTAGCCAAGCTAACGACAGAGCCTAGGGCTTGCCGATCAGAAGGTCGGTGGTTTGAATCCCCGCGACGGGCTGAGCTCCTGTTGCTCAGCCCCTGCTCCTGCAGTTCGAAAGCACATCAAAGTGCAAGTAGATAAATAGGTACCACTCCAGCGGGAAAGAAAACTGTGTTTCCATGCACTGCTCTGGTTCGCCAGAAGCAGCTTAGTCATGCTGACCACATAACCTAGAAGCTGTATGCCGGCTCCCTCGGCCAGCAAAGCGAGATGAGCACCGCAACCCCAGAGTCGTCCGCGACTGGACCTAACGGTCAGAGGTCCCTTTACCTTTACCAAGAGAGCACACGGCAGTCTTTGCCAGCTATGTTGGCTGGGGCTGATGGGAGCTGCCATTCACAACATCTGGAGGGCACCAAGCTGGGGAAGGATGGAGTGAGCTAAGGCTCAAGGGGTGTTGGGTGGCTGGAGACTGGGGCGCTCCATGCATCAGCCATCTCCCCCCTTAATGCACCCTCCTGCGTGTGAATTCTGGAGTGAATTTAATCTCAGCAGAGACACTGGAGCCACCGATCAAATTCAGTTCATCAAGTGGAATCACAGACTTCTGGGATGTCACTAACATGCCACTTTTAAAAAAAAAAATCCCCTTCATCGACTTAATAAAATATCAACAGAGGGTGTTGGCTGTTTCTTCCAAAAATATTTCCAAATGGGTGTTGGAATCTGTTTTACTAGAACTGCTCCCCCATTTTGCATATTTCTGCTGAGCAGAACAGAAACCCACTGGTCATTCTGCAAATATTCTACAGCCACCTTTTGAAGGACATGAATCCTGCCAAGAGGGTTTTCAAATTTCACAGAGTCTGAAGGGACCTTGCAGGCCACGCCATTCAACCACCCTGCTCAACACAGGAAACAGAGAAGGAGATTTAGCGCCATTTAATTAGATCCCTGGTCACATCACAGCCCTCCCTGTAGTGCTGTAAGTCAGCTTCTCATTTGCAGGTACTGAAAGAACCTGATGGGTGGACTGATTATTACATTCAGTGAAGTTAAAGAGAAGATGAATACAGAGCAAGTAACCCCTTTCCGCTCACTCAACCTTGCAGCCACATGTTTCCCTCACAAAGGGACTTTAAAGCCCTAAATGGCCTCAGTCCGGTATACCTGAAGGAGCGTCTCCACCCCCATCGTTCAGCCGGCGTTCCACAGGGAGGGCGCCACTACCAAGAAGGCCCTCTGCCTGGTTCCATGTAACCTCACTTCTTGCAATGAGGGAACCGCCAGAAGGCCCTCGGTGTGATCTCAGTGTCCGGGCTGAACGATGGGGGCGGAGACGCTCCTTCAGGTATACTGGACCGAGGCCGTTTAGGGCTTTAAAGGTCAGCACCAACACTTTGAATTGTGCTCGGAAACATCCTGGGAGCCAATGCAGATCTCTCAGAACCGGTGTCATGTGGTTCCGGTGGCCACTCCCAGTCACCAGTCTAGCTGCCGCATTCTGGATTAGTTGTAGTTTCCGGGTCACCTTCAAAGGTAGCCCCACGTAGAGCGCATTGCAGTAGTCCAAGTGGAAGATAACCAGAGCATGCACCACTCTGGCGAGACAAATCCCCTCCTCACCCCATAATGAGAGCCCCAGAGAACCCATGGAACCCGTTTCCCAGGGCAGGCCCAGGCCAGACCAGACCAGCTTGGTTACCTTCTGTAGTTTCTCCATTCAGTCTCCTGCTTGAGGATCCAACTCATTCACCAAGTCCTGTCCAAGGAGAAGGAGGCAGGTTAAATTAGAAGGAGCAGATTCTCACAGGGCCAGTTTCTCCAGAAGTGCCTTGCCCAACTGGGTGCCTTCTAGATGTTTTGAACCAACTCTTATCTTCCCCAGACAGAAGGCCTTGATGCTATCAGCCCCACAGCATCGTACGGGGCTGTTGGGAGTTGAAGTCCAAAACAGCCTGTCCTATAAGGTTCTTCTTGTCATCACTTTGGAACAGCCAAGGGGAGCAGTCTGCCTCCATCTCACCCCCCTCCAACTGAGAGGACACCTCCTGGGAAATCACAGCCAAGCAGGCAGCAGCTGAAATCTCTCGGCCTCATTTTTCCACCGGTAAAATGGAACGGCAGTGACTTTCCCGAGTTATTCAGAATTATACTGGGAAAATGAACGGGATAAAAAGAGAACCCAGTCCACCACTTTGAGCTTGTGGAGAAAAAGGCGGGATGGAAATGGAATAAATAAGTAACAAATGAATAAAAGGCTCCATGTGGATTAAAGGCGATGCAAAAGCTAGGAATGACATGCAGCAGCTCCTCTCTCTCTTTCTCTGTTAAAGCATCCTAAAAAGGGGTCGCCATATAGCACATTTTGCATTACTGACCATCATGAGGATTTAAAGGGATGCTGTCTAGCTGAAGGCTCCAGATCATTTGTAAAGGCAAAGGTAAAGGGACACCTGACCATTAGGTCCAGTCATGGCCGACTCTGGGGTTGCGGCGCTCATCTCGCTTTACTGGCCAAGGGAGCCGGCGTACAGCTTCCAGGTCATGTGGCCAGCATGACTAAGCCGCTTCTGGCGAACCAGAGCAGCGCACGGAAACGCTGTTTACCTTCCCGCTGGAGTGGTACCTATTTATCTACTTGCACTTTGACGTGCTTTTGAACTGCTAGGTTGGCAGGAGCAGGGACCGAGCAACGGGAGCTCACCCCGTCGCGGGGATTTGAACCGCCGACCTTCTGATCGGCAAGTCCTAGGCTCTGTGGTTTAACCCACAGCGCCACCCGCATCCCTCCAGATCATTTGACAATGGGGCAAAAAGCGAAGGTGGCTGGATACTCTGACCGCATCCAGATTTCTCGTGGCCGTGTTCCCTCCCTCCCTCCCTAAATGAGCTTCATCGTTCCAGGCCCTTTGACTCCTTGCCAAATTGGAGGAAAGGCAACGATTCACGGCACAGAGAAAGTGTGTAGGGAAGAGGTTTCTTCCCTCTCTCCTAATGCTATAACTGGTGGGATAAAAACAAAGCATTTCTTCACACAGCAGTGACAGCACCAAGTTAAACTATGGAACTCCCTCCCACTGGAGGCAGTGGGGAGAAGACTATAGATGGCTACTAGCTAGGATGGCTATGCTCTGCCTCCACAGTTGAAGGCAGCGTTGCTGTTGTGAGTCACTTTGAAGATGATTCGGCTACAGAAAAGAGGCGTACGGATGAGGGGTCAGTCAGGAAGGCCAAGGAAGGAACCAGACGGGCAACTCCCAACAGGACTTTTTCACCTCCACAGTCCTGCCATGTCCAGGTCTCTATGGGCTTTGCCTTCCTACCCTATTAGGGGGCTGAGGTTGCCAAGCGTGGACTGTGGGCGGCAGGTGAGGATGGGGGCGGGATAGCAGAGTGAGGGGAAGTGAAGCTAATGGAAGATGAGGGGCAGATGACAGGCACATGAAAGATTCATGGCTCGGTGGCAGGGGGCTGAGAAACCGCCTGGATGGTGGGGTGGGGGTGGGGAGGGTTCAGGCCAGCATGATCTCAGGATTGCAGAGGTGAAGCTAAGAGATTCACATGGAGGTTGCCCAAGAAAAGATGTCAGACTGTTTTTGCATGCAGCTAGAATTTTGTTGGCCAAAAATTGGAAACTACAAGGAGTACCAAGAGTGGAAGAATGGCAGATGAAGATGATGGACTTTTCGGAGCTAGCCAACCTGACCGGAAGAATCTGTGACCAGAAGGAGGAGGAGTACCAGGAGGAATTGAAGAAATTCAAAGACTATTTAACCAAGATGCTAAGATAATCTAAATAGAAATATTTGCAAGCACCATTGGCCTAGGATTTAAATATGTGATATTATAGAATACTATGTCTAATGTGAAAATGAAAAGAAAGAAAGATGTTAATTGCCTAAGTATATTTTATGTGAAAATAGTTTTGGAAAACTGTTACAGTGATATACATTGAAACTCAGCTTGGGGGAGTCAAGGAAGTCATCCAACAATGTAAACAAAAGTGGAATTATTAGATTTAAGATTTTTGTTTGTGTATTTGTGTTTGTTTATAAATATGGAAAACAAATAACAAAATTTTTTTGGGGGGGAAAGAGAGTTACATGGAGGGAGGCCGCAAAGAGCCAGCCTGTGTTAGAGATGGAGAAATAGGTGTGGGGACCACTTACCTGCTCACCTGGCTGTTCCCATCCCTCCTGGCTTGGCTGGGACTTGGATCAGCGGCTCCTTCTGCAAGGAGAGACAACAACAAAATATAAGACAAAAACCAAAAAATATAATCCAGAAACAATGGAAATGTCTAAATGATTATTTCTGTAAATATTGTAAGATAAGATGTTAGAAGTTACTTGAAAGTACCAAACAGGCCTAGGACTAGAATAAGAATGAATTCTAAAAGATTATGGACTAGATTATTAAGAAAAGAGAAGAGGAAGTAAACTAAAGGAGTTAATTTTATGAGAAATATGATTTTGGAGAGCTGTCACAAAGCGATTCAATGAAACTCAGTTGGGGGAGGAGTCAGTTACAAATCAAAGTTAAATTGGGTATTAGAAGTTATACGTCTATTGTTTTTGTTTTATTTTTCTTTAGAATTGTAATGTATGTTTCTTTTTGTGTGTTATATACATTATGTTTGTGATAAATGTTGAAAATTAACTTGAAAAATTTGAAAAATAAATAAATGATTATTTATGTAGACAAGGATTAAATGTAAGGTATCGGTTGTGTTTAGAACAGATTTATGAAAGATTTAGAAAACTTATTGATTAGAATATTTGTGTGAGATGGTATGGGGAAGATACAGAATGACAGATACAATCTTGCTTAAAATGTACAGTATATAGGAAGTCCAATGTAAGCGATGGAAGTCAACCAATGAAATGTTATTATTATTTTCATATTGAGATATTTGTACAATAAATTTGGAAGAAATTCTTCCAAATTTCTTTTTCTTCTTCTTTTCTCTTTTGTTCCTTTTTTCATATATTTGTGCTTATTTGAAATATATATATATGTATGTATGTATTTGCAATATTTTGCTTATATTTTGTAACAATTATGTTAAATAAAATACCGTATTTTTCGCCCTATAGGACGCACTTTTTTCCCTCCAAAAATGAAGGGGAAATCTGGGTGCGTCCTATGGGGCGAATGCAGGCTTTCGCTGAAGCCTGGAGAGCGAGAGGGGTCGGTGCGCACCGACCCCTCTCGCTCTCCAGGCTTCAGGAAGCTCTGCGCAACCCTCGGGAGACCTGCTCCGAGGGTTGCGCAGAGCTGCCTGCGGTCCCCGGCTCAGGACAGCTCTGCGTGGCCACCGGGAGCGAAGCCCGCCCCGCTCCAGATGGCCGCGCAGAGCTGCCTGCCGTGCCAGGACTGCAGGCAGATCTGCGCTGCCATCCGGAGGGGGGCGCTAAGTCCCGCCCCGCTCCGGATGGCGGTGCAGAGCTGCCTGCAGTCCCGGGATCAGCGCACTTCTCCCCATCGCCAGCACCACAAGCTCGGGGGACAGCGGGGAGGCAGAGCGTGCCTTCCCACTGTTCCCCGACCTGGTTCTTCCAGCCCCGTACCTGGGGGGGAAATAATTTTTTTTCTTTATTTCCCCCCAAAAAAACTAGGTGCGTCCTATGGCCCGGAGCGTCCTATGGGGCGCAAAATACGGTATTTATTTAAAACACACACACACACCACACAAATGGCTGAGCAGCTCCAAAGCTGCCCAGCTTGTAAGCTGGGGGTAGGCAGGTCTCAGAAGTGCTTTCAGCCTCAGAGCCTGAAGCACACGGAGAAGAGGAAATTTGGGGCAGGCCCAGGTGTTTGATTCATTCACCTGCTGAGAAGGATGGAATGCCTGATGGGACACCATCTTCACAAATCCATCCGTGGAGACAGAATCATAGAACTGTAAAGGTGGAAGGGAACCCCGAGGGTCATCCAACCCAACCCCCCTGAAATGCAAGAATCACAGCAAAAGAACCCCTGGCAGATGGCCAGCCAAGCTCTGTTTAAAAACCTCCGAGGAAGGAGAGTCCACCACTTCCCAAGAGAGTCCGTTCCTCTGTTGAATAGCTCTCACCATCAGAAAGTTCTTCCTAACTGAGCATGAATCAGAAGACCCAGAGCTGTCCCAGCAGGAAACTGTTAAGTTGTGGGTGAACATATCAGACGACACAGCTTTTCTTCAAACAGCTCTTGT
The DNA here is from genome assembly GCF_964188305.1 of Podarcis bocagei. NCBI lineage: Eukaryota > Metazoa > Chordata > Lepidosauria > Squamata > Lacertidae > Podarcis > Podarcis bocagei. The sequence goes on along the minus strand of NC_138132.1, from coordinate 87,834,201 downwards.
TTATTCACAGGCCAGGACAGAACTGAGCTGAAGGGTTCAGCCAACCTGCTTATATAGAGCTCAACTACAAGGCAACAGTAACCACTTTCTGTAACTATCCAATCACTGAACGTCACTTTCAATTCCTTATTTGCATATGTGGACCTGAGTACCCTGCTGGCCCAGGGTGTGAACTTCAGTACATAACAGAAACCAATGCATTTGAGATCAACCCAGCAGCAGCAGCACCACAAACAACTATTTAGAAACTGAGTCCCTTTTTCCCAGCTGTGTTCAACTAACAGTCTCTTCCCCCCCACCCATTTTCATGCGTGTTATTTGACTCTTATTCAATTTTAATGTTTTGGGTTTTTTTAAGAAAATCTTTATTATTTTTCAGATAGACAAATATACATAACCTATAAAACAGAAAACGATACCAATGAGCAGAAACAACAAATGAAGAAAAGATAAAGGAACAAACATAAAAGAGTACAATATATTACACTTACATGACAAATTACAATACAGTGGTACCTCGGGTTAAGTACTTAATTCGTTCCGGAGGTCCGTTCTTAACCTGAAACTGTTCTTATCCTGAAGCACCACTTTAGCTAATGGGGCCTCCCGCTGTCACCGCGCCGTCGGAGCACAATTTCTGTTCTTATCCTGAAGCAAAGTTCTTAACCTGAAGCACTATTTCTGGGTTAGCGGAGTCTGTAACCTGAAGTGTATATAACCTGAGGTACCTTCCAATAGTTCTTATTACACTGCTTGTGTTATCTGTATTCTTTGCACGGATTCCTACTATTTTAACGTTTTCATTCCACCTCCCCAACAACAAACACTGGGCTCAAAGCGGCTCACCACAGTCACAATAGGAGAGGGGAAAGAAATGCTGTAAACACTGGAATATCAAACACATAAATAAAGCAAACCAGAACCATTAATTTATTGAGCAGTGAATGCATCTCAGTAAAATCACAGCAACCCGAAATTTCAGAAAGAGCTGCTGAGCCTGTGAAGACATGTGGGGGTCTCTCTCTTAGCTCAGTGGAAGGGAACTGGCTCCGCTGGGTCTGGGTCTGCCAAAGAGGCCTGTCTCTGGGCTGGTGACCAGCAGCTGATCCATGCCCGCCTTTCACGCCCGCCTGGCACTTGCCAGCCAAGGAAGAGGTAATGAGCCCTTTTGTCGCAAGCAGCAGCCCCCAGGGAAGGCTCCAGAGGAAGGCCCTGGCAACAGCCAGGCGGGCGGAGGAGCTCGGCTGACAAGCAGAGCCAGCCCTAATGAGCAGCCTGCTTTCTGGGAGGAGGAGGCAGCAGTGCTCAGGTGGGTGGGTGGTTCTTGCTCACCCTGGTGCTTGCTTGTTGCTAGCAGGGCTGAAGCTCAAGGGCAAAGCATCTGCCTTGCATGCGGAAAATCCCTGCTTCCATCCTGGCTGGGCTAGGAAAGATTCCCTGTCTGGAATTCCAGAGAGCAAATACTAAGCCAGCTAGGCCAAGGGTTTGGTTGGCGCTGTGGTGTAAACCACTGAGCCTTGGGCTTGCCGATCGGAAGGTTGGCGGTTCGAATCCCCACAACGGGGTGAGCTCCTGTTGTTCGGTCCCTGCTCCTGCCAACCTAGCAGTTCAAAAGCACAAAGCGCAAGTAGATAAATAGGTACCACTCCAGCGGGAAGGTAAACAGTGTTTCCGTGCGCTGCTCTGGTTTCCCCAGAAGCGGCTTAGTCATGCTGGCCACATGACCCGGAAAAACTGTCTGTGGACAAAACGTTGGCTCCCTCAGCCAGTAAAGCGAGATGAGCGTCGCAACCCCAGAGTCGTTCACGACTCAACTTAACTGTCAGGGGTCCTTTACCTTTTAAGGCAGCCTCCTAGGCCCCTAACCTTTTGCTTCAAAGAGAAAGGGAGGAAGAAGAGCAAGGAGCAGGCACTTGGAAAGACCCATGAGGAAGATCATTTCGCAGGAAAAACAGAAGGAATATTTAGGTAACAATGATACAGAGCCTTTCTCAAGGTGCATCTGCGCAAAGGTAACTCTATGATAGTTCAGGTCCACATGTCGAAGCCCACAGAGAGTCCCAGGCCCAGAGGAAGTGGAATTTGGTTTTGTCCCTTCTCTCATAACAGGCAATAGTGACATATCCACAATAGCAAACAGCTACATAAAGGAACAGAATGCAGCCATTAGCCACAGATGAAACAAAGGGATTTCGGTATGGCTGCCTTAAGAACTCAAGAACGTAAGAAAAGCCTCCTGGATCAGGCCTGCAGTAGTGGACTTTGGGCTCTAAAATTTCAGAGGCACCCTGGGCAAGGCTAAAATTCAGTGCCCCCCCCTTTTGTGCTCTGTTCTACAGCATTGTTGTGGTGCCCCCTGCAGCGCATTGTAGCAGTCAGTGCAACCACATCGGCTGCACCACCCTAAAACCACCCCTGAGGCCAGTGGCCCATAGAGCCCAGGATCCTGTTCTCACAGTGGCCAGTCAGATGCCTGTGGGAAACTCATGAGCAGGACCTTGGACTACTGCAATGCGCTCTATGTGGGGCTACCTTTGAAGGTGACCCGGAAACTACAACTAATCCAGAATGCGGCAGCTAGACTGGTGACTTGGAGCGGCCGCCGAGACCACATAACACCGGTCTTGAAAGACCTACATTGGCTCCCAGTACGTTTCTAAGCACAATTCAAAGTGTTGGTGGTGATCTTTAAAGCCCTAAACGGCCTCAGTCCAGTATATCTGAAGGAGCGTCTCCAACCCCATTGTTCTGCCCAGACACTGAGGTCCAGCGCCGAGGGCCTTCTGGCGGTTCCCTCACTGAGAGAAGCAAAGTTACAGAGAACCAGGCAGAGGGCCTTCTCGGTAGTGGCACCCGCCCTGTGGAACGCTCTCCCACCAGATGTCAAAGAGAAGAACAACTACCAGACTTTTAGAAGACATCTCAAGGCAGTCCTCTTTAGGGAAGCTTTTAATGTTTAACAGGCCACTGTATTTTAATACTTTGTTGGAAGCTGCCCAGAGTGGCTGGATAAACCCAGCAGATGGGTGGGGTAAAGGTAAAGGGACCACTGACCGTTAGGTCCAGTTGTGGCCGACTCTGGGGTTGCGGTGCTCATCTTGCTTTACTGGCCGAGAGAGCCAGCGTACAGCTTCCGGGTCATGTGGCCAGCATGACTAAGCCACTTCTGGCGAACCAGAGCAGCGCATGGAAACGCCCTTTACCTTCCCACCAGAGTGGTACCTATTTATCTACTTGCACTTTGACGGGCTTTCGAACTGCTAGGTGGGCAGGAGCAGGGACCGAGCAACAGGAGCTCAGCCCATCACAGGGATTCGAACCGCCAACCTTCTGATCGGCAAGTCCTAGGCTCTGTGGTTTAACCCACAACGCCACCCGCGTTGGTATAAATGGGCCGGGTATAAATAATAAATTCTATTCTATTCTATTCTATTCTATTCTATTCTATTCTAAGAGCAACTCTCCCCTCCTGTGGTTTCCAGCAACTGGGATTCAGAAGCATTGCTGCTTCCAGCTGTGGAGGCAGAGCCTAGCCATTGTGGCTAGCAGCCATTGATAGCCTTCTCCTCCATGCATAGATGCCAACTCCCTGGGGCCCTGGGTGCCCAAGCACCCACAAAATTCCCCATGAAGGGGCTGGGCATCCACAAAATCCGGTGCCAAGGTCATGCCTGCTGCATGGCACCCGTGGCCCCAGGCACCCATGGTCACGGGGCCAAGATGGCACTCCTGCCTCCATAACTTTGTTTTTTCATCATTCTGCTGGCAAATGTATATGTATAATTTGTGTCCTTTTGAATAGAAAAGCTATGTAACCATTTTAGAAACAAAAGGAAAGGCTGCAGCAAAAAGTGCAAAGTTTCAAAGGTGCAACTACATCCTAGCACAACCTTTTTGTGTCTGGTGGTGCCCGCCAGATGTTTTGGACTGCATCTCCCCATCAGCCCACCAGCACATCTGGTTGCAGAGGGCTGCCCTAACGCTCACATTGCCCCTCCCTCAAACATGCACAGTTTGTTCCTAAAGGATCCAGAGTTAGGAGTGAGCAGCGAAGATGATGCCAAATATGGCTGCTGACACTGAATTGTTCAGGGCTGTTAAAACAAAGAGATGTTGCAAAGAACTCCGAAAGGACCTCTCCGAACAGAGTGAATGGACGGTAAAATGGCAAATGCAATTCAGTGTCAACAAGGGTAAAGTGATGTATGTTGGGGCAAAATAATAATAATGTCATGTGTACCCTCATGGGGTCTGAACTGGCTGGTACTGACCGGGAAAGAGAGGTTGTTCTGAGCAGCTGCTTCTGCAGCAAATAGATACCTAAAGGACTACCAGAGTTATTGTGCCTGCTTTGCCTCTGGCGCACAGAAGTCCCAACCACAATAAACCTGTTAAGTTTTTAAGGTGCGGTTGCCTCCAGAATTTGTCCTGCAATGACTGCAGAAGGAACAAGCCTCTAGAAAAAGCTGGGTGAAATCAGGAAGGGCAACGCGTCTCTTTCTGCCGCCCTTCCCTCTGTGACTTAAGTTGTCTCACGTCCTTGCAGCTAAACAGAAAAGCTCTTTCCTGGACGGCAGGGGATTGTGGAGGCATCTGGAATCTCCTGTGGAAGATGCTGGGACCAGGCGTGTCCCATTCATCTGGCCTGAAAGCCCGGTTTGTGTGCGGCGGCAGCGTTAGCAGGCAGGGAGCATGAAGGGCACATTGTGTGTGCCGGAGAGGCCGGCCACTCAGGCCTGGCAGCATCCAGACACTCAGATTTTCCATAGGCATTTTCCATAGGCTCAGAAAGTCAAGGGGAGGGCAAGGAGGACTGGGTGAGGAAGACATGTCCCTTTGTTCTCAAGAGGGCTTATGAGGCGGCTCTTGGGGGGGGGAGGACTTTTGCATGAGCCAGCTGCTGAGGTGCTCCGAACCGCATCACCAAGTTGGCTCCTCAGGTAAGGCTTCTGGGAGGTAAAGGGTAAAGGGACCCCTGACCCTTAGGTCCAGTCATGGCCGACTCTGGGGTTGCAGGGTTCATCTCGCTTTACTGGCCGAGGGAGCCGGCGTACAGCTTCTGGGTCATGTGGCCAGCATGACTAAGCCGCTTCTGGCAAACCAGAGCAGTGCACAGAAGCGCCATTTACCTTCCCGCCGGAGTGGTACCTACTTATCTACTTGCACTTTGTGTTTTCGAACTGCTAGGTTGGCAGGAGCTGGGACCGAACAATGGGAGCTCACCCTGTCACGGGGATTCAAACCGGCGACCTTCTGATCGGCAAGTCCTAGGCTCTGTGGTTCAACCCACAGCGCCACCCGCATCCCTAGGCTTTTGGGAAGGCACTGGCAAAAGGGAGCTTCCCATCCTCACAAAACGTAACAACATAAGCAGAGCCTGCTGGATCCGGCCAATGGCCCATCTAGTCCAGCGTCCTGTTCTCACAGCGGCCAACCAGACGCCCATAATGGGAAACTCACAAGCAGGACCTGAGCACAAGAAAAGCCTCTTGCGGTTTCCAGCATCGCCGCCACTGACCATGGGGAAAAAATAGAGGCAGAGCAAAGCCATTGTGGCCATGGAAAAATTCATGGAGGAGTATAAGGCTAGCCCTCTTTTAAAGCCGACCAAGCTGGTGGCCATCACTGCCTCCTGTGGCAGAGAGTTCCATAGTTTAACAAGGTGTCAGCCCACCTAGTGGTTTTCACAAGGGGCTGGTATACGACCCAAGCTGTCAATAAACTTGAAAGGGTGATTCTGCACCAGCCTGGCACCTTCCAGATGTTCTGGACTTCTACTCCCATCAGCCCTGTATGAGGCACAGCCACATGTCACTGGGGCTGATGGGAGTTGTAGTCCAAAACACCTGGAGGACACCAGGTTGGCGAAAGAGATGCACCCATCACTCTGCATCTTTGCCCAGGTGGTCTAAAAGGGTCAGCACAGCGGCAGCAACGCCTCATTCAACACGTTTCCCCCTCAAACTGCTAGGCAGACCCTCGCCCGCGGCATTTCCAGTGGCTCTACAGCGACTTGGACGAAGCGCCCCTTGGCACAAAGGCATGGGTCCGCTGGTCTTTGCCACACCCAAAGACCCCTTCCAGATATTTTGGGATGCATCGGTCCGAGCCAGCAGCGCCAGGGGCGCAGATGTGAATCGGAATCCAAAACCCGCGGAGGAAGGTTGCCGGAGCTCCGCCGTGTGAACGGGTTTTGCTCCACTCAAGCCGCGTTTCTGTTAACGTCCTCGTGGCGCAGAGGTCTCCTAGGGCAGCAGTCGAGACCTCTGCCCCGGAGAACCTACATAGGAAATACTGTACTCAGAGCGAGCCGAGAGCGCCCGACGGGGCGGAGGCGCGCAATGGAAAGAGGCCGGTGGCGGCGGAGGGAGGGCAGCGAGGGCAACGGCGGGTTGGCCGGCGGTGCTTATCTGTCGCGCCCAGGCAGGGGCCCGCCCGGCTCGCGCCCCCTCCGACCTCGCGGCGCCCCGCCCGGCCCGCCGGCTGCGAGCAGATAGGGAGAAGCCGCGGGCGCCCGGCCAGCCCCAAGGGTGCCTCTGAGCGCGTCCAGAGTTCCCACGGGCGGGGACCGGCAGCTGCGGGGAGGGCGCTTCCGACAGCCGAGGAGAGAGAGAGGCAGCCGGCCCGGGCCTTCCCCGCCTCGCTCCTTTCCTCTCCCGGCTGCACGAGCTCGCGGGGTCAGGAGGCCGCGGCGATGGAAAAGCCGCTGACGGTGCCAGAAGCGCGCTCGGCCGGGTCACAAGTTCCAGAAGCAGCCGGAGGGGCCGGCCGGACTCGCCCAGCGAGGGGCCCGCAGGCAGGGAGGCAGCGGAGGCGCCCGTCGGGCCTTGCACCAGGAACCCCCACGACCTGCCCGAGGCTTCTCGATTTGTTTGCTTGCTTGCTTTTTATTGGGTTTTACAAGCAAGAACGTTTTCCAAATAAGTATACCGAGTTTTCTCATGTGCATCACAACAAATAGCATAATAAATGTGGGAAAAAATATCTTTCATTGTTCGTGGTCAATGTTTTGCATTTTTATCCTACCTGTTTCTCCAAGGAGATCAATGTGGCATTTTCATTTCCCCCGCACCTCATGTAATCCCCATAACAACCTTGTGAGGTGGGTCAGACTGACAGGCAGTGACTGCCCCCCCCCACGTCATCCAGCCAGCCTCCTGGCCAAGTGGAGATTCAGTCCTCCGTCTCCCAGTCCTAGTCTGACACTCTGACCATTACACCACACTTCCCCCTGTCTATACCACCCCCACCACCTGGATATGGTACAGGTATGCCAGTCATGCTGCCAACTTGGAAGTGCATTTCCACAAGTCCCCAGTAGACCTGGGCCGGGTGCCACCTGCCACCTTGTGACTCCTCAGTTCACCTGCATGTCCTCTGTTGGCATCACCCTCCAGCTTGCGCTGCCCTTCAGCTCCTTCTAGAGTCCCAGGAGCCCCTGGAAATGGGTGCCTGGGGCTCCAGGATGCCTGCTGGGCATCTAGCACTTTTACAGGGTGCATGTGACAACAATGACCAGGGAGGGCACCACCAGTGGCATTGGCATGAAGCCTCTGGGGCACTCATGGGCAGGAGCAAAAAGGCTTGTGGGTCTGCCTGGGACATAAAGTAGCTTTCCTCCCATACATTTAGCTGTGATTTCTGCATAGAAGGGAGTTGAACTGGATGACACTTCCAACTCTGCAATTCTGTTATTCTATGAAACCCGGAGGGACACGGGTAGCGCTGTGGGTTAAACCGCAGAGCCTAGGACTTGCCGATCAGAAGGTCGGCGGTTCGAATCCCCATGACGGGGTGAGCTCCCGTTGCTCGGTCCCTGCTCCTGCCAACCTAGCAGTTCAAAAGCACGTCAAAGTGCAAGTAGATAAATAGGTACCACTCCAGCGGGAAGGTAAACAGCATTCCGTGCACTGCTCTGGTTTGCCAGAAGTTGCTTAGTCATGCTGGCCACATGACCCGGAAGCTGTATGCTGGCTCCCTCAGCCAATAAAGCGAGATGAGCACTGCAACCCCAGAGTCGGCCACGACTGGACCTAATGGTCAGGGGTCCCTTTACGAAACCCAGAGATGCAGGAGGTGTTCTAACCATGCTCTTCTGAGCCAAAATGCAGTTTCGCAGAGTACCAAACACTTCACACAACAGGGCAGAGGAAGAAATGCGAAGTTGTGCCGCAACCTTGACACAGGAGCAAAAGTTACGCCAGTGACTGCCGGGATCTTCTGCAGCAATCGCAAAAGTGACTGGATTTAAATGCAACACATTTAAAGACTGTTTAAAACAATTCCCTGAAAAGAGAAACAGCACAGAAACACAAGAAAGTCGGAAGGGCATGCTGGATCAGGCCAGTGGCCCATCTAGTCCAGAATCCTGTTCTCACAGTGACTGACCAGATGCCTCTACTGTATTGGGAAACCTGCAAGCGGGACCAGCACTAAAGCAACTCTCTCCTCTGGTGGTTTCCAACAACCAATACTCAGAAGCATTGCTGCCTCCAACTGTGGAGGCAAAGCAGCCCCCATCCTGGCTAGTAGCCAAGGCTGTAACCACAAGGCTGTAAAACCCAGTTAGGTTGTTCTTTAAAGGTAAAGGGACCCCTGACCATTAGGTCCAGTCGCAGATGACTCTGGGGTTGCGGCGCTCATCTCGCTTTACTGGCCAAGGGAGCCGGCGTACAGCTTCCAGGTCATGTGGCCAGCATGACTAAGCCGCTTCTGGCGAACCAGAGCAGCGCACGGAAATGCCGTTTACCTTCCCGCCAGAGCGGTACCTATTTATCTACTTGCACTTTGATGTGCTTTCAAACTCCTAGGTTGGCAGGAGCAGGGACCGAGCAACGGGAGCTCACCCCGTCGCCGGGATTCGAATAGCTGACCTTCCGATCGGCAAGCCCTAGGCTCTGCGGTTTCTCTTTACCCCTCCATCAAATCAGATTGAAGCTGGTTTGGGGAAAAACTGCGTCAAGCAGAGCATCTCACAGGAGAGAAAAATGGAGTGTGGCTAATGTGCAGACACCGCACTCCCCAAATAAGCAGCGGGAGCACATTGGAGTAAACGGAGGTGTGTCCACTTCGCTCCTTCCATCTGAAGAGGCTCCATTGAATCACAAGCGACTGGCAGCTCAAAGCCACAAGTTTCCCATGGATTTCTGAGGGCGGCAGTGGCGGCGGCGGCGGAGGGGCTCAAGGAAGTGCCCCTCCCCCCTCTCCCTTTTCAGCAGAGTCCATTAGAGACAATGAAATCTTAATGTAGGAGCCACCAAGTTAATGGCACGGAAACTGCCATAAGGAGAGAGCTGAGTGCAGTCAGGCTCAGGGAAAAAGCAACACACACACGCACACAAAAACACACACAGCCCCACACCCTTTTTCTATATAGAATGTCAGTCTGGCCTAGATATGCCCTTTTCGCAAGGTAGACGACAGAAGCTCCTTCCTGGCATTGGCGATCTGCAAGGAAGAGAGCAAGCAAGCACAAAACCATCACCATCACCCCAAAACTGGCCTGGCTGCTGCTATTTTTGCTTCTAGGCCAGTCGCCAGAAAGGGTATGTCCTCACCACAGCCCCACTCAGAATTTTCCATTTCCAAAGCTGGCATCTCAGCCACAGGTGCAGGAGGCAGAGCAGGTTCCACCTGGAGATTTGCAAAGATGCCCCAGAAGAGAAGCCCAAAGTCTATGTTGTGGGATGTGAAACAAAAGAGCAGTCAAGTACTACGTTCCTAGAGTGAACATGTTTACACATGGGGAGGAATGTCTGTCCAGCCAGCAGGTAAACTTCCTGTTTCCTTCTGGGCTGGGACAGACTTCCTCTGCATGTGACTAGAGGTGGGCGTGGCCTCACCTGTGCAGGTAACGACAAAAGCACAGGACAGGGCAGCCATCTTTGACTACATGCATTGAAGGAGCAACATCTGCTTAGCCAAAGATGCTCTCTTGGCTTCTAGCCAAGAGAGGACAAAGGGACTGTCTCCTTATGAGATAAGTTTCCAGGTGTATGTTACTTTTCTAAGCTAAGTCTGCCTTCTGGGGTCCAATTTTGAATAGAATGTGGGAAAACTCTTTTTATACTTTTATAGAAGACTGTGTCGTGTCTTATCTTTTATGAGGGAATAAGGGGAAAATACCAGAACAGTTATTATAGAGGCTTTAGTGAGCCTGAGCAAACGCATCCGCTGTGAGTTTAAAAGGGGGAATGTTACTCTGCTAAATTGTGATCTTGTTAACACAAGTTGGAAAGGCTATAATCAAACAATATATCCTCTCCTGCATCCCTGAACATTCCCACAAATGTTCCTGCAGTCAGCCAGCTTCTGGATGCGCCCCGTCTCGCCCTCCACCTCAGGCAGCACAATATAATGGGCCAGTCCTGTTTCCTGCAAACAAGCAACCAGAGACAAGTCACTGACTGTCTAGTTTGTTAGAAGCTTTGGATGCAGGCGGGAGTGTTTCAAGCTGGTGGGACAAAGCGTCAGCAGCTGGACTGATGTTTCCTGCTAAACAGAATGAGGTGGAAAAACGAAGTCCAGATACACACATTTCCTCTGCTGTTGCAAGCTACACAGCTGGGCGTGTTGCATCCCAGCCTTGCCTTGGATCTCAGCCACCCCCAAACAGGGTTCAGCATTCCAGGCAGCTCCTGAGAGGAGGCGCTGCAAACCGGCTTCTTGACCTCTCTGGTGCCTGTGCCAATTGCTACTGAGCTGAGCTGCCTCTCAACTCATGCAAGGAGAAGGCTGCCTGGGAGGAACTGCTGCTGAAGTTAATAATAATAATAATATATTATTTATACCCCGCCCATCTGGCTGGGTTTCCCCAGCCACTCTGGGCGGCTTCCAACAGAACACTAAAATACAATAACCTATTAAACATTAAAAGCTTCCCTGAACAGGGCTGCCTTCAGATGTCTTCTAAAAGTCAGATAGTTGTTTATTGCCTTGACATCTGGTGGGAGGGCGTTCCACAGGGCGGGTGCCACTACCGAGAAGGCCCTCTGCCTAGTTCCCTGTAACTTGGCTTCTCGCAGTGAGGGAACCACCAGAAGGCCCTCGGTGCTAGACCTCAGTGTCCGGGCAGAACGATGGAGGTGGAGATGCTCCTTCAGGTATACTGGACCGAGGCCGTTTAGGGCTTTAAAGGTCAGCACCAACCAGCTCTGAAACGTATTGGAAGCCAATGTAGGTCTTTCAAGACCAGTGTTATGTGGTCTTGGCGCTCCCAGTCACCAGTCTAGCTGCCACATTCTGGATTAGTTGTAGTTTCCGGGTCACCTTCAAAGGTAGCCCCACGCAGTAGTCCAAGCGGGAGATAACCAGAGCATGCACCACTCTGGCGAGACAGTCCGCAGGCAGATAGGGTCTCAGCCTACGTACCAGATGGAGCTGGTAAACAGCTGCCCTGGACACAGATTTGACCTGTGCCTCCATGGGCAGCTGTGAGTCCAAAATGACTCCCAGGCTACGCACCTGGTCCTTTAGGGGCACAGTTACCCCATTCAGGACCAGGGAATCCTCCACACCTGCCCACCTCCTGCTTTTAATCGCAGATTATGCAGGAGAGCTGCAGAGGAGCAGGGGGCTGGGAACCAAACAGGAACCTCAGAGCCAGGCCCAGGAGCAGAATGATGTGTTCTCAGCAGAGGGAGGCTGGAGCAAAGTGGCTGCTTCTGCAATGGGCAAGAGGCCAGGTCCCATTGGCCTCAGTGCAGATGGTGCTTTGGGGCTCAGAGGTTATTTATTCCTCACCAGCTACAAGAGAGCGTTGGACCTGTGAGGCCCGGGTTCAAGTCCTTATTCAGTCATGAAGGTCGCTGGGTGATTTTGGGCCTCTTGCTGCCTCTTAGCCTCACCTATCTCACACGGTTAATAATAATAACCCTCATTGTTAAGCCCGGACCCTGAGGTCCAGCACCAAGGGCCTTCTGGCAGTTCCCTCATTGCGAGAAGTGAGGTTACAGGGAACCAGACAGAGGGCCTTCTCAGTAGTGGCGCCTGCTCTGTAGAACGGATGGGAAGGAAATAAGCAGCTATCTTATCTTTAAAAGACATCTGAAGGCAGCCCTGTTTAGGGAAGTTTTTAATATTTAATGCTGTACTGTTTTCAACACTCGATTGGGAGCTGCCCAGAGTGGCTGGGGAAACTCAGCCAGATGGACGGGGTATAAGTAATAAATTATTATTATTATTATTATTATTATTATTATTATTATTATTATTATTATTATTATTATTAATATTTTAAATAATGTTTACTAAAGTTTCACAAACAATGAAAAGTTTCAAAATTTAAACATAAGAAAGACTACAAAAATGAAAAAATACCAAAAACAAAACACATAAAAAATGCACAATAAAAAACAGTTAACAAAAGAAAGTAAGGGAAAAAGGAAAGGAAAGAAAAACCAAAAAAAACAAACAAAGCAGAAAATAGATTAGTATTTTCATATCTTATACTTCATTCACTAGTTTCTTGACCTCCTCACACCTCCCATTTTGTATTCCAGTTCAAATATTAAATTCAGCAAGTCCTTACCCTCTAGCATTTATCCTCACTCAAGATATTAACCTATTATAAATATCAATTTCCCAGTTATCAATCCTTCTTTATTTATTTATTTATTTATTTAAAGACTACTAGCAGAAGCACTGTAAAATTAAGGAATGTTAAAACGATGTCTGATGGAAAATAAGTGGTATTGGTAAAAAGATATTATTATTATTATTATTATTATTATTATTATTATTATTATTATTATTAATTGCTGGAAACCACAGGCGGGGCGAGCAGGGACGCGGACTTATAAAAAATATTTGGGGGGCCCGGGAAAGCTCATGAATAATAAATAAGCTCATGAATATGCAAATAAAGTGGCTCCGGCCCTAAATAGGGCAAGCCACGCCCCCCCAGCCAGCCGATTGGCTGGCTGGGAGGTGTGGCCAGTCGGGATTCCCCTGTTCTCGCGGGATTTCCGGCAGTGCCTTGGCAGTGGCGGTGGTGCTGCGAAGCAGCGAGGCAGGAGCCCCCGCCCCCGGGGATTCCCTAATCTCGCGGGGGACGGCCGGGGCTCTCCGATTAGGGCGCGCGGCTGGCTGGCTGGCTGGCGAAGGAGCAGGTGGGGAGGAGGCGGGGGACGGCGGCGGCGCTCTGCTGGAAGGGCGCCCGAGATTATTGGGGGGGCTGAGCCCCCAAAAAAATTTTTTTGAGGGGGCTCGAGCCCCCTCAGGCCCCATGGAGTCGGTGCCTATGGGGGGCGAGTGCTCTTGTGCTCAAATCCTGCTTGTGGGATGCAGACTCTTCATATGGTATTATAGACTAATAACATCAACACAGCCTATTCTGCTACCCACAGGACACCCAGGACATTGGCAGTCCTTGCCCACGTACCTAAAACCCTTGCCAGTGGCGTAGCGTGGGGGGTGCAGGGGGGGCCAGCCGCACCAGGCGCAACATCTGGGGGTTAGGGTTAGGGGGCGCAAATCCACGGCTTAGGGGGCGCAAATTACTTGCCTTGCCCCGGGTGCTGACGACCCACGCTACGCCACTGACCCTTGCCACTGCTTCTTGATTGATTTTTATATTTGCCCTGAAAGAGCCATCATTCAATTGATATCGCCAAACTGACTTTCCCTATTCAGTGCCTCCCCTCAAATCTGGGTGGCGAGATCCCCTCTTCCCCCATGTTGGAAATTCTCCAGTCAGTCTCCAGAGCTGACAGGCTGCACTGTGAGCAAAGGGACTGTGCTCCTGCCTCGCCCAAGGAGCCTTCCACTGGCTGAGGAGGGATTTGCCTGCTCTGGAATTCCCTGCAAAGCTCCGTGGCAGAACAGACACTCTGCAGGTTCAATCCCCCAGCAGCATCTCAAGTTAACAGGATCAGGAAGCAGGAAAGAGCCTGAGACCCAGAAGCTCAGTGTCCTGCAGGGTTGGGGAGGCGGATAAATGCAGGGAGATGGAAGAGTCAGGAATCATCACAAAGGAACAAACAGCAGAAATTTTATCTTGTAAGAAGAGCCTGCTGGGTCAGGCCAATGGCCCATCTAATCCAGCCACCAGATGTTTTGAGACTACAATTCCCATCATCCTTGACCACTGGTCCTGCTACCTAGGGATCATGGGAGTTGTAGGCCAAAAACATCTGGAGGGCCGAGGTTGAGGAAGCCTGCCTTAGAGCCTCTGACACCAAGAGTACCTGGTCTGTTAGATTCACACCCATTTCCCGTTCCACTGGAAGCACGCTAGGTGCTGAAGGTGTCCACAAAACAGGTTGAGTCAGGAAACATTTTATGCCACATATAACACACATGCTACTTGAAAGTGACACACAAATGCCATTCACTCTCTCTTCTCCCCTCTGGTCCTTCATCCAAGAGAGGTGGCCTAGCAGTCAACCTCCTCCTTGGTGAATGCTGTGAGAGGCCAAGGACAAGGCGACTTTGGCTGACTCCACAGGGGCCACAGACCTCGCATCCGATGCAAAGTAGTACTCCACCGCTTTCTCCTGGTTTCTAGTGTTGTGAGAGAGGGAAGAAAACTTTCCTCTTTCCCCTTCCTCCGAGCCGTGCATCATTTTACAAACTTCCACCATGTTGCCTCTTACTTGCCTTTCCTCTAAACCAATGGTTTTCAGCCAGTGTGCTGTGGTACCTTGGGATGCCTTGAATGGTGGTCAGGGGTGCTGCATGCAACACTGGCCTCTGTCCCTCTTTCCTTCCCTCCCTCCTCAGATGTCCTCTCACATCTCTGGCTCCCAAAGACTTGCACAGCTGTTTTTTGCAGCAGCCCTGGCTATAAGCTCCCCAGGCAAATGGTGCCTCTGGGGCTGGCCCAGGCCCCTGTGGGGCAGTGGGAGGAGGCACCTCTCTTTGGGGCAGGGGATGCAGCTCGATATGATACGAATCTCTATTGTCACCCATACAGAACAACGAAATTGAAAAATCTACATAAGACATTCAAAAACCAGCAAGCCTGCTTTCCCAGCTATCCCAACCTGGTTAGCCCCCTAAAAACTCTGATACCCCATTTTTAAATACAATATTCTCCCATAGAGACTCCTTACACTGCGTTTAAAACCAAAATCGCATTTGGATAGAAACTGTTTCTCAGGCAGCTAGTCCTTGACTTTATAACCCTGTACCTTCTTCCAGAAGGCAGAAGCTGAAAGAGATCATTTCCGGGATGCGCACTCAGAGACCAGGATGGCAGCAGTGGCTGCCCTGAGGACTCCAAGGAGGAGGCTGAGGGAACACCCCACAAGGGAGGGTGTTCGAAAAGGGGTGAGGGGCTGCCAGCTTGGCAGGCAAGGGGTGACATAACTGGGATCCTGAGCCCCACAGAGGTGCCGCAGAAAGCAGATAGTTGGTCAAGGGAGCCATGGACTCAAAAAGGTTGATAACCTCTGTTCTAAACTGAAAAGTCCCAAACTCTGCAACCTTTTTTGGGGAGTGTCACAAAACCCCTTTGATCATTTTGGCTGCCCCTTTCTTTTCCTTTTCCAACACCTTTTGGAGGTGAGGCAACCAGAACTGTGCAAAGTAGTGAGTTTTCAAGGCACAGAAATGGCACCACCCTCCCCTTCTCAGAAATGAGAGGAGCAACATAGGCAGCAGAAGCAGCAACCAGGACCCTGCAAACCTAAAAAAGAAACTCAAACTTTCTGGCTGACAGTCTCCTCCCTGTCCCCAGCCCCGCAGTGCCTTCTCTCAGAGTCTTTCTGGCACAAACCTTATCAGCCAGCTAAGGGCCTTCCCTGTCCTGTCCAGGCATCCACTGTGTGCCTGGATGTGCACAAGTGCATTAGGGAGGGCTGCTTGGTGGGAAAAGACAGACCTTTCAGCCTTCCCTGGCAGCTTCCTGGCAGCCCAGCCCTGGCACTGCCGTGCTCCCAAAACTCTGGATCTGAATGTCCAGAACACGGAAGAGCAGAGAGCAGCCGGGTGACATTTCCTAAGTTCCTTTGTGGTGAGGCAATGGGGGGAGGGGAGAAGAGGTCAGGGCACTTGCATAAATCTGGCAGCTGGAAGGGGGCCCCCTTCCCCATCAGCTGGAGACTCCCCCCCCAATCTTTGTGCCATCCTGACTGTCAGCTTAACTAAGGGCTCCTCATGTCCTCCTCTCCAATGCTCTAAGGATAAAGAAGTGCTCCTAAGCTGAGAGCCAACCAGGGCAGGATCTGTTGCAGGCAGGATCTGCTGCAGTCTTTGCTCTCTGGAAGGGTAAATGTTTTGCACCCAGAAAGGTGCCCAGTTCCATCCCATGGCTGGAAAGTAGCCTTGTTCAACCGGTGGCATCTTCAGGTCTGCTGGACTCCCCGCAACCCTCACCTTCAGCCAGCAACATGGACCATGGGCAGGGGGTGAAAGCAACTGTGCTCCAGCAACATCTTGAAGGTGGGATGGAAGGTTCAGAGCCTTCCCACTGCTAATGTGGACAACCCTGGTCCCTGAGCTAGACAGACCAGTGGCTAGGCTTGGCACAAGGCAAGCTCCTACATCCCCCTAGAAGCATCTCGGCTGATGGGGAGGCTTTTCTGTGGGATGTAACATAAGCAGTCAAATACAACATTTCCTGTTTGCCTAGGGTGGACATGCAGGGGAGTGTTGGTCCAGCCAGTTGAACTTCCTGTTACACCTGGTCTGGAGCATCCTTCCTTTTCATGTGCCCAGGTAGGTGGGCGTGACCCTTCCAGACCCCACAAAAGGTCCAGTCACGCAGCCACATTCCTCTTTTAATGCCTTTTCTTCTCTTGGACTGCACTGCTGGCTCTCAGCTAGCAGCATGTGGGATGAATTCCCACATGGGATGAACTCAAACCCTTTTCTGTAGCTCTAAAGCCTGCCTTCAGCGATACAACTGTGAACTGAATGTGAGTAAACTTCTTATTACTTTTAAAAGAAGACTGTTTTTATTCCTTATTCTTTTAGGAGAGAATCAAAGGGGTCTTACCAGAAATATACTCCAATCTGGGCATGCCAAATTGGATTGCTTAATCAGATCCTGAAGCTGAGGCTCCAATACTTTGGCCACCTCATGAGAAGAGAAGACTCCCTGGAAAAGACCCTGATGTTGGGAAAGATGGAGGGCATAAGGAGAAGGGGATGACAGAGGAGGAGATGGTTGGACAGTGTTCTTGAAGCTACCAGCATGAGTTTGACCAAACTGCGGGAGGCAGTGGAAGACAGGAGTGCCTGGCGTGCTCTGGTCCAGGGGGTCACGAAGAGTCAGACACGACTAAACGACTAAACAACAACAACGAATCTGCAACTAGCTTCCTGCTGTGCAAAGAGGGGAATGGACTCTTCTGTGTGAATAAACTCACAAGCATGAGTTAGGAAGGACAATATTTAATCAATATATCCTCTCCTGCTACCCACAACATTCCAATATTTTCCAGAGGGGAAGCAGGATTGTGTTGGTTGGTTTATCCATTTATGAAATCAGCATTTGGGAAGCCAACATGCCTCTTGGCACTTCTCTGAGACTCTCCCATCACGATGAGCATGGACTGGTTTTCCCAATCCTCAGAACAAAACCTAAGCGTTGTCCTGCTGGATCCGACCTCACTAGCCCTCCCTAATTCCCAGGGGTTTGGTCTGCGGGTATGTGTGGGCACTACTTTGCTGGAGGTAGGCAGGTCTGGCCAGTGCCTGGTTGAGACCACCTGGGAATGCCTCATCCATGCCTCCTTGGGTTCCATGATGGAAGGAAGGCGAGATATAAATATAAGAAGATAATCAACCAATCTGGACTAGACCCACCTCCTAAAGGTCCACAAGAGCATCTTCAGTCCAGTTCTGTGTTGCCAAGAGTGGCCAGCTAGATACACCTGAGAAACTCAGAGTCAGGGCTTGAGGCCAATGGCCACCTGTCCCAGCTAAGTAGAACTTGAAGGTAGACTATGATAGTGTGGAGGCTCCACAGGTCTCCTCAGAGGAGCTACATTCAGTGACATCCTGAACGTACTGCTTTGATAAGCAGAACTGGCACTGTTACACATGCCACATCAAACCTTTTCTGCGTTTGTAAGAACCTGGTCTTTCAGTGCGGCAGCATCTACACTTCAGAATTCCCTTCCCATTGACATAAAGCTGGAACGTTCCCTGCACTCTTTTGGGCACCTGCTGAAAACATTTTTCTTTGGACAAGTCTGTCCAGACGTTTAGCAAGTTGATGAGAGTTTTAATCTGTTTTTAGTCTATATTTACTTTAACTTTCTGAAAGTTTTAAATTATTGTTGTTAATTCTTCTTATGGAAAGTTTTGTTATTTTATCTTTCTGTAAACACTTTGAAGTGTGTGTGTGTGTGTGTTTTACAACCAAACAGTCTACACATTTCATGAGATAAATAAATAAATTACATCCTGAAAATTGGGGCTAGGCCACAAAATTCATTAAAAAGAACAGAATAAAACACACATGCCAAATCCATACCATCTCCAGTTAGGGTCACACCCATTCCAGCACTGGGCACCAAATGCCAGGTGTTATGTTGCTTCCTACAAATGCTTTGACAGAGGATTTCCAAAATTGCCAGAACGTCTGATGGGTCCACTATGTGGATGGAGCAAAATGAATAGAAAGGGGCTCTCAGCAGACTGGAGAAATAGGATAGGAGGACAAGAGCCAATTTTTACAGTCTTGGTCCCAAGTGGTTGTTCTTTATCAGTTAACACTGAACCTTTGAAGCTGGGACACTGGAGCACAAGAGTAGCAGAACCCCACAACCCAATGCTATCAGGAGACAGACTGAACAACACACACTAGCGGAAGCTTCTGATCAGCCTTCAAGGGCAGCTCCTTGCACCGCAGTAGCCTAACCTACACCCCGGAGATGGACAGCTGCCACTTGTTCGGACATGGAAAAGAGTCACAGCTGCCTCCTCACCGGAGGGGCAACTCACACAAAAAAGTGCGCCCCTGTCCATCGCAACAATCTGGAGGTCTAGATCTCGCAGTTCGTCTCACAGCTAAGCTGATTTTAATTTAACAGGATTGCCTATGTCAAGAGGAATTTGCTTTCGCTTCATTCAAAATGTGTGGCAAACATTCTTACAACTCATGAACTGCATACCAAAATGACCACGTGGTTGATATCCCAAAGGGGGACACGATTCCCTTCAGCTCTCTCTGCCTCCTACCTGATTCCCTCTTCCTCCTTTCTCCCCACCCCAGCCCATTTTTCCTGGAGTCCCCAAGCAACTCTCATGTCCATCTTAATCCCCCCCTCTGAAAGTCCCCCCTTTCATCAGGTATTATTTGGGTCCCTTCCAACTCTACATTTCTATGATTCTTCAGCAGCTGGGACAGGCATCTTTGGGGACATTCCCCTGCTCCCTTCTGGCTCTCAGCCTCTTTGTCCAATTCAGCATGAAGCATCTCCTTCTATTCTTTCCCATCTCACTGGTAAAGGTAAAGGGACCCCTGACCATTAGGTCCAGTCGTGACCGACTCTGGGGTTGCGGCGCTCATCTCGCTTTATTGGCCAAGGGAGCCGGCGTACAGCTTCCGGGTCATGTGGCCAGCAGGACTAAGCCGCTTCTGGCGAACCAGAGCAGTCCACGGAAACGCCGTTTACCTTCCCGCTGGAGTGGTACCTATTTATCTACTTGCACTTTACGTGCTTTTGAACTGCTAGGTTGGCAGGAGCAGGGACTGAGCAACGGGAGCTCACCCCATCACAGGGATTCGAACCACCCACCCCTGCGACTGGTACCAGACAGCTGATCTCCTTGGGCATTTGGGCCTTACCCTGAGCCCCAGGAGGGAGCTGCTCTCGAAATGCAGATGGCTTGTAAAACATCCCTTTCCTTTGCCAGGAGAAACACAGCAAACCTCCCAGCTTGCACTGAGCATGGGCTCCAGGAACAAGTAGCTGGAAAGCTCAAGGCGTTTAGAAAGAGGAGCATCTCTCACCAAAGTAAGCAAACACCAAGACCAACATGAAAACAAACTGCCAGGCACATTAGTACCAGGGGACCAACTAATAATAATTTTTATTTATACCCCGCCCTCCCCAGCCAAGACCGGGCTCTGGGCGGCTAACACCAAAACAATTGATTGAAATACATCTTAAAAAACAAGATTAAAATACAACATTAAAACATTAAAATGAAGCCTCATTTCAGTGGAAAAACTCAATCAAAAACTTTTCTGGGGATAAAAACGTCAAGTCTTCACCAAGGCTAACTATCCAGACTGGTCCTACATGGGCCAGAAAAAAGCCAGGGAAGTCCCCCAAAGGAGTTCCAACACAGAAGGAGAAAGGAAAAAGGAAAGAGGGGGAGGGAATCAAGTTGATTCCAAGCCAAAGGCCAGGCAGAACAACTAGGGAGGGAGTTGGGCCAGTAGATGGCATGGGGAGGGGGGGAGAGGTGTGCTAAAGGATGAAAAGGAAGTTGCAGAGAGGCTGGATGAATTATCTGCATCCTATGTTAGTCACCTTCCCCCCTAAAGCCCCAAATGTAACACAAGAACGTAAGAAGAGCCTGATGGATCACGTCAATGGCCCACCTAGGCCACCACCCAGTTTTCACAGTTGGCAAAGAGATGCCCCTTCTGGGAAGCCCACAAGCGGCAGGACCCAGGCACAAGATCCCTCTTCCATCCTGTGGTTTTCAGCAACTGGTAGACAGAAGCACTGCTGCCTCCCTTAGGTGCCAACTCCCTGGGGCCCTGGGTGCCCAAGCACCCACACAATTTCCCATGAAGGTGCCAGGGCCATGTACACTGCATGGCACCCACTGCCTTGGGCACCCATGGTCACGGGGTCAAGTGAGCACTCCTGCTGCCTCCAACAATCCTTTCCTTCCAAAGGAGTTTCCAAAGGAGCCAGTGTGGTGTAGTGGTTAAGAGTGCTAGACTCGTAATCTGGTGAACCGGGTTCGATTCCCTGCTCCTCCACATGCAGCTGCTGGGTGACCTTGGGCCAGTCACACTTCTCTGAAGTCTCTCAGCCCCACTCACCTCACAGAGTGTTTGTTGTGGGGGAGGAAGGGAAAGGAGATTGTTAGCCACTTTGAGACTCCTTAAAGGTAAAGGTAAAGGGACCCCTGACCATTAGGTCCAGTAGTGACCGACTCCGGGGTTGCGGCGCTCATCTCGCTTTATTGGCTGAGGGAGCCAGCGTACAGCTTCCGGGTCATGTGGCCAGCAGGACTAAGCTGCTTCTGGCAAACCAGAGCAGCGCATGGAAACTCTGTTTACCTTCCCACCGGAGCAGTACCTATTTATCTACTTGCACTTTGACGTGCTTTTGAACTGCTAGGTTGGCAGGAGCAGGGACCGAGCAACGGGAGCTCACCCTGTCGCAGGAATTCAAACCGCCGACCTTCTGATCGGCAAGTCCTAGGCTCTGTAGTTTAACCCACAGCGCCACCCTTGTCAGTAAACATGTGGATAATGGTGGCCGCCAAACAGATCTGGTGCTGCGCAGGCGTGAAATGGCACCCCTGAGGTTTTCCACTGGCACCCCATAAAGACTGTGAGTCTTCCCCCACTTGCGGCCCCCTTGCCATGCGGTGAGGAGAGTGATTACCTCTCCTCCCCACCCCCCAATAGTAGATACTGCTGAAGGAAAAAGTTGGGAAGAAGAGGAGGGGTCTTCTGTGGCTGTGAGAGAGTCACTTGGCAGCGGCACAAGAATTGCTTAGAAATGGGGAGACCCAAGGAAGCAGAATGTTTCGAGGCTCAGGACTTTCCCCACTCAGCACAAACTAAGGAATTTGCTCCCACAACCAGTGACGCCATGATGGCTTCCAGCTTGGCTGACCTTAAAGGGAATTTAGGCAGATTGGTGGAGGAGAAGGCGGTGGATGACCACTAGGCATGATGGCTATGCTCTACCTCCAGTAGGTGGGGGAGGGGGCTATGGACACCCACGCCTTCCTGATGGAGGAGGAAGTATCCCATCCCCATCATAAAATTGCTTCCCTAGTGTGGGAATCAGGAGCGTGGTCAGGATGCCCCTTAGCGGACTGTGAGTGGGGCCTTGCGTGCCACTCTTTCTCTCTTTTAATCACAGCCAACGGCACAGAATCATAGATTCACAGAACTGCGGAGTTGGAAGGGACCCAACGGGTCGTCTAGTCCAACCCCCTTGCTTTGTCCCCCTTGACAATTTCCCACACCAAAGGCCAGGTGGGATATTCAGTCTGGAGCAGGAAAAAGGACCTAGAGGCCTCTGCTATTGGCGCCCCCTCCCAGCCCATTTCCAGGGTTCTGGGGCCCCGATTCAGCAGGAAAGTCTCAGGCTGGCCCAGGTGGGCTAAGTGGAGTTTGCTTCCTCTGCCCCGCCCTCCCAGCCTCAAAACATCCCGGGCTTCCTTCCCGCCCCCTTAGCGCCCCTCTTTTTCTTCCTTGCACTGTTTGTGGGTCTGACAAATTTGCTCCTGAGATTGGGGGGCAGGGGCTTATAGCCACAGGGGCGCACCGAAAGTTGCCTTGGGCAGTCAGATCAATGGCCCACCTACCCATATATTGCCCACACTGACTGGCAGGGTTGCAGGTCGGAATCTCATGTTGCGGACAAAACGGGGGCCTTTTACACCACTTCTCCCCTGAAAGTAAAGGAAGAACGACGAGTGGGGCAGATACGTGGAAGACTTTAATTTCCACCAAGGGCAACTCGGGCATTAACGACCCCGCGTCCGAAGCAGCCGTCACGCGGTTTGCGCGGGGGGGGGGTGCAGAGGGGGGGGTGGTCCCGCTCCGGAATCTCCGCCCGGGGATCGCCTCTTGCAAACCGCGAAGGGCAACACTGGCAGGGGCGGCCGAAAGCGCCGCAGCCGTCGAGGGAGGCTTTG
Organism: Podarcis bocagei; assembly: GCF_964188305.1. Taxonomy (NCBI): domain Eukaryota; kingdom Metazoa; phylum Chordata; class Lepidosauria; order Squamata; family Lacertidae; genus Podarcis; species Podarcis bocagei. Next base: position 87,811,407 of record NC_138132.1, on the reverse strand, counting down.
CAAGGCGAATTACGCGCTCGGCGGCTCCCGCGCCAATAAAAGCTCCTTTTCAAACTTTAGACGCCGGAGGCTGCCACGCCCGTCGGAGCTCTTCTAGTCAACTCTCGGGGGACCCCCGGGCACGTCCAGTCCGGGAGAGGCCGACCTGTCAGCCTGCCAGCGGTTGGCTCGGCTGCTCCCGATCCCTTCTTAGCTTTTACCAGGGAGTAGGAAGGAGGCCCAACCCCAAAACACCTCGCGGAGGGGGCTGGACGGGAGCGAGGCCAGTCCTCTCGAGGAGACTCGGACAGGAACTTGGAAAAGGTCGTCGGAGCCAAATTTGTACCCTGGCGAACCCCAGCGGACGACCCTCCCTCGGATACTCAGCTGCCAACTTTTTTTGGCCGGACTCCCGTGCCTTTAACAACAGCCCGACGGGGCCCGATTCACGCCGTCAAGCAGCGCTTCCTATCCCCCGGAGTCCCGACCGCCATCCCGGCATCTGTGCTCGTGCGCGCAGTTCCAGCTCGACATGTGGCACAGGAGCCGCGCCGGAAAAAAGTTGGCAACCCTGCTTAATCTGGTTGGTTAGACGCCGAGACTGGCGCTCTTGGCCTCGCCCTTCCCTGGCTAGGAGGAACAACAAGGCAGAGTCCGCCGGGGGTGCCTTATGCAGCACCCCCCGGAAAGGAGCAGCTCAGCTCGGCCTAGCCTGGGCGACGCTTCCCAAGCCGCCTCCCGCTCGACGGCCGCCAAAATTAGTCTAATTACGCAGTAGATGCAACGAAAGGAAGGAGCGATTCCTAGCTAGCTTGGGGAGGAAAGGGGGCTCAGGCCGGACTGGCTTATTTGCCCCCCCCCCCTCGCCCTGTCTTCGAGAGGTCTACGACAGACAAAAACCCAACAGGTGTACCCCCAACTGCCTCCGTAGAAAGTCGCCACTTACCAGGCCGGGCGAGCGAGGCTGCTGCTTGCAAGGACTGCGCGGGCAGCGCCGAGCACCCGACGCCGAAGGCTGCTGCTCCGAGGGCGCGCGCGTTGTGTGCCTGGGAGCCTCCGCCCGCCGCCGGGGAAGCAGCCAGCCAGCGAGCGGAGCGTCGTGACGAAGCACCAGCGGGCCGCGCCCGGATGGAGGAGGAGGCCTGCGGGGAGAGACGGGGGCCGCCCGGGGCCGGGCCGCCTCGGGGCCGGAGGATCTGGCCCTGCACTTGCCTCGCCTAGCTGGGGAGGCTCGAGAGCTGCCAGTCCGCGCTGGGTTGGACCCCCGCCTCAGCCCCGCACATACTGCCCCTGTCTTTGACGGGCGCCCAACAGGTGCAGCGCTGCACCTGTTTCGGAGGCTGACGTCCTCCAGGCCATGACTTATCTGCCCCCACCGCATCCCCACGAGCTGGCAGTCATTGTGACACCTTCCCCACCCCGCGCTCAAAGGTGCTTCAATCCCCCCCACAAGAGGGGCTTGGAGCCCCCGCCTTCGAGGCCAGCCCTGTCTGCGCACTCCTGCGCTCCCTCGCCCAGGTAGTTTGAAGAAAGCTCACCCTGCCCTCCCCCTACTCCATTCAACTGCTACACGCTGCTCACGCTCTGCCCCTTCCCCAAATGGCTCAGTGGCGCCCCCTACGGACCCTGCGCCGGAACCCTCCCCGCTGGGAAGGCCGAGGGATCCGACGCAGCAGTCGCTTCCGCGCTCAGGCTCAGTCCCGGGCTGCTGCCTCTGCATCCCCGAGGGGCTTCTCCATCCTACAAAGACCACCAGGCCAGGTGGAGGGCGGGCAGCTGGGGGACGGGACGGGACCATCGGAGAGCCCCATTTAAAAGGCCCAAGGCGGGGGAGGGGACTTCAGTCCAAGCTGGACAGACCCTCCCGGAAAGGGCTTCTCCGAGCGCCCCTACGAGGAAGCAGCCGGCGACCCAGCTCGGATTGATTCCATTTCCATAGACCGATTCCACGCGACTCCAGTCCTGGGGGGTCCCATGCAACCCCCCCCCCGCAAAGCAGCAGGGCCGGCGGGCAGCCTCGGCTTCCCCTGGACGTGGAGCTCCGGGTACCGGGAGCCAAAGGCCAGGGCGATGCCTCCTCGCGCGCCCTAGCGCCTCGCCCCGGTGTCAGGCTCTTGGGTGCCCTTGGCCGGGGCGGTGGCGCAGCCTCGCCCTGCCAGGCAGCAATAGGCGTCCTCTGGAGCCGGGCAGAGCTTGGGCCCAGCCGGCCGCCCCACCTGCGCCGCGCCTGGCCCGCCGGCCTCTGCCCGCCCTTGGAGCCGTTCGCCTACCTTCAGAGGCGCGACGCGGGCCCGGCGGCGGGCGGGGCGCTGGTCCTTCCCGGCGGCGGCGCCATCCTCGTCGCTGCTGCTGCTGCCTCCCGCATCTCTCGCCTGGCGCTGCGCGTTGCCAGCGCGACCGCCCGGCCGCCTCCCGCAGCAACCCGCGTGGGGAGGAGGAGCAGCCGCTGCTGCTGCTGCGCAAGGCGAGGGAAGAGGCGAGCGAGCGAGCGACAGCCCCCTCCTCCTCCTCCTCTCGCCGGGCAGACGTCCTGGGGGGCCGCGGGGCCGGCCGGACAGCGCCTAGCCTCCACCAAAGGCGCCTCCCCAACGAGACCATCCCTGGAGCCCGGCCCCGGCGCCTGCGTGCGCGCCCGGCAGCTTGGAGCTGGGTGATGGCAGCTCGGGGCGCGCAGACCCCGGGCAGGATTGGAACTGGCGATCTGCCATAACGCAGAGGGGAGAGGAGGGTCTGGCTGGAGGCACACCTGCACCCCCGGCCCCGCCAAGCCCAGCCCCGTCTCGTCCTTCTCCAGGCCCCCTTCGGATGGTCTTTAGACCGGGGAGGGCGCACGTTCCGTGAGCGGGAGGATTAACTCGCCATGGAGCTCGACTGTCCTGCCCCCCAGCGAGGACGAGGGAAAGGGGGCGGTGGAAGCGTCTCCTTCCTTTTGCTCAGGGGCTTCTCGGCATCCCCGGCAGGGCGCGCCATCGGGGCAGCTCCGGCGCACCCGCAGCCACCCGCCCCGAGGACGTTGCCTGCTGCTGGAGCCGCCCTGCGTGGCAAGATGGACAGGCCTGGCCCGTGGGGGGCAGGCTGATCGCACCCCCCACTGGGCACAAGCCCTCCCCTTGAAGAGTCGGAGGCAGCGCAGGGGGGCCGCCAGCGCCTGCTCATCCGAAGGAGGCTGGCCGGCGCTTCTCCGGGGAATTTCGCGTCCTTTGAATTAGCCGGATTGTCTCCGTGCAGCTCGGAGTTTCAGCCTCAAGCGCCTCGATGTTTTGGGGTGGTTTGACCCCCACGTTGCCTCACGGGGCTCATTAGCGTACCGTTATAAGGCGACGGAAGGTTCTGGCAGAAGCGGTGGGCCGCTTTCATCCCTGGCCAAGATGCCCCCCCCCCCACGCATCCCCTCCTTGCAAAGAGCCTGCTGCGTAAACGGGCACAACGCAGCAGCCGCCGCCGTCATCAGCAGGCAGCGGGCAGTACTGCAGTGCTCTGGTGCCCTCTAGGGCCTACAGATGGTAGGGCAGCCGATTACTTTTATTTCAGGTGTATCATCATAATCACAAATACTGCCACCGTTTTCTCCAAAGATCTCATGACAGAAGATACCATAAAGGCATGGGCAGTGCAGAGGTAGCAAAGAGAGAAGCGTGTGTTCCCCTTTCGCTGTCATGCTAGATAGAAACTGCAGGGATTCAGGATCTAGACACATCAAAGAAATGTTTTAGTTAAACGTGTTTTAAACTTTGTATGAGAAATCATGTTAGCAAAAACGAAACTCCACAGCGCCATCTTGTGTCACAGTGTTAGAATGAATTTTAATGTTTTAATGTTGTACAGTGGTACCTCTGGTTAAGTACTTAATTCATTCCGGAGGTCTGTTCTTAACCTGAAACTGTTCTTAACCTGAAGCACCACTTTAGCCTATGGGGCCTCCTGCTGCCACCGCGCCGCCAGAGCACAATTTCTGTTCTCATCCTGAAGCAAAGTTCTTAACCCGAAGTAATATTTCTGGGTTAGCAGAGTCTGTAACCTGAAGTGTATGTAACCCGAGGTACCACTGCATTTTAATCTTGTTTTTAAGTTGCATTCATTCAACTTGTTTTTATTATTGGTTGTTAGCCGCCCTGAGCCCTGCCTTGGCTGGGGAGGGCGGGGTATAAATAATTTTTATTATTATTATTAAAAACGCATGTAAAGCGCTTTTTCTTTGCCAATGTAGCTGAACTTTTGGAACTCACTGCCACAAGACGGGGTGGTGGCTAGCGGCTTAGATGGCTATCAAAGGGGATTGGACGAATGCGAGGAGGAGGAGGCTACCAAAGGCAACCAGTCAGGATGTCTATATGGAACCTCCAGCATCAGAGGCAGTGTATCACTGAATATCACCTGCTTGAGAACAGAAGCTGCAGAAGACTTCTCCCCTGCTGGTGAGCTTCCTGGAGGCAGAATTTCTTCACTGCCTCTATTGCATCTGCAGAAAACAGCAGCAGGAGACTTTTTCAGGTGGTTCACAACTGAGCGGAACCACCTGCAACATCGGGGCCCAGTACAGGCCACATGTTCTCCTGCAATGATTTTGCAAAGTTTTTTGCAGATAAAATCGCTCAGATTCGGGAAGAAGTAGACTCCACCGTGGGAGCAGGACCGGGGCGGGAGAGTGCTAGAGTTCTGTCTAGTCAAGTTGAGTGGGATCAATTCCAATCTGTTACCTCCGAGGATGTGGACAGGCTGCTTGGACGAGTGAAACCAACCACCTGTCTCCTGGATCCTTGCCCATCCTGGCTTATAAAAGCTAGCCGGGAAGGACTGGGCGATGGGCTTCGTGGGGTGGTGAATGCTTCCCTCCGTGAGGGAGCCTTCCCAGACCCGCTGAAAGAGGCGGTTATTAAACCGCTTCTTAAAAAACCATCTTTAGATGCGGCCACGATGGCCAACTATCGCCCAGTCTCAAATCTTCCATTCCTGGGCAAGGTGATTGAGCGAGCGGTTGCCGAACAACTCCAGGCACGCCTGGAAGAAGCGGACCATTTGGATCCCTTCCAGTCGGGATTCAGGCCTCATCATGGGACTGAAACTGCCTTGGTCGCACTGGTTGATGATCTCCGGCGGGCTAGGGATAAAGGTGAGAGCTGTTTCCTAGTTCTGCTGGATCTCTCAGCGGCGTTTGATACCATCGACCATAGCACCCTTCTGGACCATCTTGAGGGGCTGGGAGCTGGGGGCACTGTTATACAGTGGTTCCGCTCTTTCCTCCTGGGCCGTGTTCAGAAAGTGGTGGTGGGGGATGAGTGTTCAGACCCCTGGGCTCTCACTTGTGGGGTGCCTCAGGGTTCTGTCCTCTCCCCCATGCTTTTCAACATTTACATGCAGCCGCTGGGAGAGATCATCAGGAGGTTTGGGCTGGGTGTTCATCAGTATGCGGATGATACCCAGCTCTACCTCTCTTTTAAATCAGAACCAGCGGCTAACAGATTGAGGTTGAATCCTGACAAGACAGAAGTACTGTTTTTGGGGGACAGGAGGTGGGCAGGTGTGGAGGATTCCCTGGTCCTGAATGGGGTAACTGTGCCCCTGAAGGACCAGGTGCGCAGCCTGGGAGTCATTTTGGACTCACAGCTGTCCATGGAGGCACAGGTCAAATCTGTGTCCAGGGCAGCTGTTTACCAGCTCCATCTGGTACGTAGGCTGAGACCCTATCTGCCTGCGGACTGTCTCGCCAGAGTGGTGCATGCTCTGGTTATCTCCCGCTTGGACTACTGCAATGCACTCTACGTGGGGCTACCTTTGAAGGTGACTCGGAAACTACAACTAATCCAGAATGCAGCAGCTAGACTGGTGACTGGGGGCGGCAGCCGAGACCATATAACATCGGTCCTGAAAGACCTACATTGGCTCCCAGTACGTTTCCGAGCACAATTCAAAGTGTTGGTGCTGACCTTTAAAGCCCTAAACGGCCTCGGTCCAGTATACCTGAAGGAGCGTCTCCACCCCCATCGTTCTGCCCGGACGCTGAGGTCCAGTGCCGAGGGCCTTCTGGCGGTTCCCTCATTGCGAGAAGCAAAGCTACAGGGAACCAGGCAGAGGGCCTTCTCGGTAGTAGCGCCCGCCTTGTGGAACGCCCTTCCAGCAGATATCAAAGCGATAAACAACTACCTGACATTCAGAAGACATCTGGGAAGTTTTTAACGTGTGATATTTTACTGTATTTTTGGTTTTTATGGAAGCCGCCCAGAGTGGCTGGGGAGGCCCAGCCAGATGGGCGGGGGTATAAATAATAAATTATTATTATTATTATTATTATTATTATTATTATTATTATTATTATTATCCAACTGCCCCCTGTTCTCAACTATATCTACAGGTGTAACAAGAAAAGGGAGGTGGCCCACAACTTGAAGCTCTTGCCTGCATAGCAGAAGGCTTGTGGCCCTTTGCTCTGGGGTTGGAGGGGCTGCCGCAGCAGCATCTCTGTACCTCGCCCTCCATGTGTTGTTGTTTAGTCATTTAGTCATGTCCTACTTTTCGTGACCCCATGGACCAGAGCACGCCAGGCATTCCTGTCTTCCACTGCCTCCCGCAGTTTGGTCAAACTCAGTTTACTCGCTTCATGAACACTGTCCCACCATCTCGTCCTCTGCCTTCCCCTTCTCCTTGTGCCCTCCATCTTTCCCAACATCAGGGTCTTTTCCAGGGAGTCTTCTCTTCTCAGGAGGTGGCCAAAGTATTGGAGCCTCAGCTTCAGGATCTGTCCTTCCAGTGAGCACTCAGGGCTGATTTCCTTCAGAATGGAGAGGTTTGATCTTCTTGCAGTCCATGGGACTCTCAAGAGTCTCCTCCAGCACCATAATTCCAAAGCATCAATTCTTTGGCGATCAGCCTTCTTTATGGTCCAGCTCTCACTTCCATACATCACTACTGGGAAAACCAGAGCTTTAACTAGACAGACCTTTGTTGGCAAGGTGATGTCTCTGCTTTTTAAGATGCTGTCTAGGTTTGTCCCTCCAACTGTTACTGGGGCACAATTCCCTTCAGGCCCAGCCAACAAGGGCGGGTCTCTCTCAAGTGACTCGCAGGGTCAGGAGGCCACCCAATTCTGTCCCAGCAGAAGAGCTCTGTAGCCACAAAACTCACACTCTGCACTTGCCATAAATCAGTGGTTCCCAAACTATCCCCACGGACCGCTTGAAAACTGCTCAGGGTCTTAGCAGCACTGTGCAAGATGCGGTGTGCTTTTTAATTGTTGCTTTTAATTTTATTTCTTATTGTTTGAATACTTTAGAATACCGGTTGTAATACAGGAAAAATACAATATAAGGAGCACGCTGCTTGAAGATATGTTCAGAGAAAGATATGACGGCCCGTGAGTTGCGCTGCCTGTTGCACAGAGCGAAGAATCAGAGAACTGCAAGCTAGGAGGAATCCCAAGGCCCATCTAGTCCACCCCATGAGATGTAGGAACCCTTCCAGAGAACAGAGCACAGATGTTGAAACAGGAAAAAAGCAGCCATTGAAATGCCATTGGAAACGAGAGACCAATAAGAGGAGATATGGTACAAAAAGTGAATAAGGAGTGGGCTATCTTTAAGGAATACATCAAAAATTATGTGGAAAAAGTAGAATTTCTGACAGATACTGAGTGAATCCAGAAAATGATTAGATTGAAAGGAGAGTAAAGTTAAGATAAAAGAAGAGATTAAAGAAATAATGAAATGCGTTTAAGCTAGTTGGAAAAATAAAGTAGTGTGACAAGAACGGCTGGAAGTCAAGTCACTTGGTGGGTGTCCGTATGGGGTAGGTGTGTAGGTACGTTGATATGTATAGTATACGTAGGTAAAGGTAAAGGGACCCTTGACCATTAAGTCCAGTCGCGGATGACTCTGGGGTTGCGGCGCTCATCTCGCTTCGCAGGTCGAGGGAGCCCGCGTTTGTCCACAGACAGCTTCCGGGTCATGTGGCCAGCATGACAAAGCCGCTTCTGGCAAACCAGAGCAGCGCACAGAAATGCCGTTTACCTTCCCGCCAGAGTGGTACCTGTTTATCTACTTGCACTTTATGCTTTCGAACTGCTAGGCTGGCAGGAGCTGGGACCGAGCAACGGGAGCTCACCCCGTCGCGGGGATTCGAACCGCTGACCTTCTAATCAGCAAGTCCTAGGCTCTGTGGTTTAACCCACAGCGCCACCTGCGTCCCTCGGTTTCCATAAAGGTAAAGGTACCCCTGCCCGTACGGGCCAGTCATGTCCGACTCTAGGGTTGTGCGCCCATCTCACTTAAGAGGCAGACACTTCCGGGTCACGTGGCCAGCGTGACGAAGCTGCTCTGGCGAGCCAGCACCAGCGCAGCACACGGAAACGCAGTTTACCTTCCTGCTAGTAAGTGGTACCTATTTATCTACTTGCACTTAGGGGTGCTTTCGAACTGCTAGGTGGGCAGGAGCTGGGAGCGGAAGACGGGAGCTCACCCCGTCGCGGGGATTCGAACCGCCGACCATATGATCGGCAAGTCCTAGGCACTGAGGTTTTACCCACAGCGCCACCCGCGTTCCTTTTTTCCCCGCATCCCTCCCCCCCCCCCGGTTTCCATAGACAGGTTCAAAAGAGCCAGGTGCAAAGATGGAACAATAATTTGTTTGGGTATCAAAGAGATCTTAGCCAACACCTTCTATGGAAGCCGCCCAGAGTGGCTGGGGAAACCCAGCCAGATGGGCGGGGTACAAATAATAAATTCTTATTCTTATTCTTATTGTTCCAACATTCAGTTATGTACAGTATAGGTAGGTATTATATAATGTAGGATGTTTTATGTTATGAAAATTAATGTGTTGTGTACGTGTATTGTGAAAATGTATATGTATGTGTTTTATATGTTAATAATAATGAATAAAGGAAACGAGAGACGGAGGGGTGTGCCCATCTTTGGCCACGAATCCAGAGACCGCCTGAAGGTGGGGGGGGCGCCCTTGAAACAAAAGGCGAGGCCGGGCAGGCGACGGATTCCTCAGGATCACGCAAACCCCGCTCGCCCCTCTCCTCGCCTTGGACGCTCTCAGCTCCCCGCCCCGCTCAGCCGCCAAGCCCCGCCCCGCCTCCAGGGCCCCGCCCCTTCCGCCTGCGCCTGCGCACAGCCCCGCCCCGTGACCAAGATGGCGGCGCCCGCAGGAGGCGGCCTGGCCGCGCTGGTGAGCGTGCGGAAGAGGGGAAGGGGCGGCCGGGTTGCCATGGCGGCGACGTCGCCCCCCCCCCTTCTTCACTGGCTCTCTTTCTCTCTCTCCCACCTTGCAGGGCGCCCATGAAGCCGCCGCCGCAGCCGCCGCCCTCTCGCTGCCGGCCGAGGCCTACGGGAACGACGTGAGCCAGGGGCCGGGTGGGGAGCGGGGGGCGGGCCGGACCCTGGCGGGGACACAGGGAGCAGCCTGGGACCTCCTCCTCTCTCTTTTTCTCTTTGCAGCCCACCGTGGAGATGATCTGGGCCATGAAGGCCCACCAGCACGCCGAGGTCTACTTCAACGTGAGTCCTATGGGCGGAGGGGGCGCAATAGGGGGGGCTCCCCGCCGGGGGGACCCTCTGCCTTGCTAGGGCACAGGAGGAGGAGGAGGGGAGTCGGCCCTGCCTTTGGAGGTGACAACGAACCCGACACTGCATCGCCCCTAAATCCGGTCGCCCCCGCTCAGTATTAATTCGTCTTACAGTGGTATCTCTGGTCACGTACTTAATTCATTCATTCTGGGGGTCCGTTCTTAACCTGAAACTGTTCTTAACCTGAAGCACCACTTTAGCTAATGGGGCCTCCTGCTGCAGCCGCGCCGCCGGAGCCCGATTTCTGTTCTTATCCTGAAGCAAAGTTCTTAACCTGAAGCACTATTTCTGGGTTAGTGGAGTCTGTAACCTGAAGCGTATGTAACCCGAGGTACCACTGTATTTGTTAATCACCCTTTGCCCTAAGGTTCCATTGTGGGTTCAAACACAATACAGTGGTACCTTGGGTTACAGACGCTTCAGGTTAGACTCCGCTAACCCAGAAATATTACCTCGGGTTAAGAACTTTGCTTCAGGATGAGAACAGAAATCGCACAGCGGCAGCCGGGGGCCCCATTAGCTAAAGTGGTACCTCAAGTTAAGTGACTGGTTCGTTGTTTAAATTGAGGGCTAGTTTTTGGCTGGCCTTGGGAGCCCAGCCACTAAGTCTGATCACCAGTTTCCCTCCCACTGGGTTAGACAGAATCCAATTGCAAAATATCTCCTCTCTTCCCTGAGGAGCTCAGAGTCCCATGGCTGAGGAACTGTTATATAAGCTTCCTCTGGTCATAGAAAGATGTGGAGCATGTAGGTGGGGCATCCATCACATTGTGGCCAAGAGCTCCCGTTTCCACAGGAAAGGGAGTATTTTTTTTTCTGGTTTAGCCTTTGTGATCTGGACACCTAGGGCATAAACCTGCCAGGCACCCCCAACCTTAGAGGGCATTGGGAGCAATACAGGACAACCCTTTCCTAGCCCCACAGCTTCAGCATTTGGTGACTTTGGTGTCAATTACAGTTGGTAGGATTGGCCACATAATTGTCAAAGCTCCTTGGAGTCTGAGGCCTTGTCACTATGTCTTGTCCTCCCATGTTTTGTAGGTGCTTTGAGTGTGAGCCCTACACCACAAAGCTGATGTGCAGAAAGCTTGCTTCAGTTACTTAACGGCCTGGATGAAAGAGTGGTGGTAGCAATCCTGTTTTCTGTTCTTCCCACTTAACCTTGCCTACTTTCCCCATGCGTAGCTCATTTCTTCAGTTGATCCCAAATTCCTGAAACTTACCAAAGCTGACGACCAGATCTACACTGAATTCAGGAAGGACTTTAACCATCTTAAGATTGATGTGCTCGACCCGGAGGATCTTAAATCCGAACCTGCTAAAGAGGTTTGTGTTGGGTGTGAGGCTTGAGGCTGGTTGCTCTTGAGACTCTTGCGGGGCAGGAAGTAACCGAATGCTCTGGCTTCACAGAAATGGCGTCCATTCTGCTTGCAGTTTGACGGAGTAGTTGAGGACTTTAATTATGGCACACTTCTACGTCTGGATTGCAGTAAAGGTTACACAGAAGAGAACACAGTATTTGGTAAGGTAACTTTTTTCTGCTTTCAGTTGTGCTTCCTCTGGCCAGGTCATAAGAGTCATATAGCTGTGGAGTTGGAAGGGATCCCATGAGCCACTTGGCCAGCCCCCTGCAGGAGGCTGATGCCTAGAATGGCTTTGCTGGTCAGTCCAAGAGCATCCTTGATGAAGGAAAACGCGGCCCCTCCCACTGCACATGCACCCTCCCTCCCAGTCCTTTGTTCTGCATCTATTTTGCGGGGAAGTGTGGTGTATTAGTTGGAAACTGGAGCAAGATCCCCAGTGTCATGCCCATCCTAAAGAAAGTTCTCTTCGCAGCAACCAGGATCCAATTCTTCGCCATTGAAATAGCCCGTAACCGAGAAGGCTACAACCGTGTGGTCTACAACAGTGCCAAGAAAGCCAGCTCAGCCACAGAAGAGGTTAGCTCTGGCTGAGACGTTCTGCTCTCAGAAAGGGCAACACGTTCAGAATGGACAGGGATCATGGCTTTGCACCAGCATCAACTTTAGCCGAGCTGCAGACTATTCCTGTTTCGAGGCAGAGGTGTAAGAGCCACAGCTGCTGCTGGAATGTTGTTTAAGGTGCCAAAATGATCTAAATAATGGATTAACAGTGACACATTTGTGGGCTCAGCCAAAGCAACAGACTCTGATAATGTCAAGAGTCCAAATACTATGGAAACGAACTCAACATTAAAAGCTAAAATGAAAAACAGCAGCAGGTGAGTCCTAATTGGTCCCTGGTTTTTGTACCCTCTTTCACTGATTCACAGAATACAGTGGTGCCCCGCAAGACGAATGCCTCGCAAGACGGAAAACCCGCTAGACGAAAGGGTTTTCAGTTTTTGAGCTGCTTCGCAAGACGAATTTCCCTATGGCAGGGGTCTGCAACCCGCGGCTCCGGAGCCGCATGTGGCTCTTTTACACCTTTGCCGCGGCTCTGGGGCGGATACTAGCGAGGGGAGGAGGCGCATTGTGCGCCCCGACACTCCCCACTGTGGCGGGCGCTGTACTGGCTGTGACGTCGCATGGGGGCGGTGCATGTGTTAGTCACGCACCATCCCGACGACACCTTCCCTGTTTTGCGGCTCCCAGTTTTTTTTTTCCTTCAGAAACGGGTCCAAGTGGCTCTTTTTCTCTTAAAGGTTGCAGACCCCTGCCCTATGGGCTTGCTTCGCAAGACGAAAACGTCTTGCGAGTGTTCCGATTTTTTTTTGCTCCCCCCCCTTTTCTAAGCCGCTAAGCCTTTAATAGCCGCTAAGCCTTTAATAGCCGCTAAGCCGCTAATAGGGTTGCTTCGCAAGACGAAAAAACCGCTAGACGAAGATTATTTTCGTCTTGCGAGGCACCACTGTACAACAAACTTAAAAGCTGTGGGATGATTACAGGTAATCAACACAAACAACCATGTTAAATATGGTTACCAAGCTACAAGTCACACACTCTAAGCTGCCCTGTATCCTGAGAGGGATATTCACCTACACTATGTAGGATACTGCTGTTTCCCAAAAAGCTAATTGGTACCAGTGATCTCAGAAAAATCTTGTAGGATGCTGGTGTGCTGTTCTATGCCTCTGCCTAGAACAGGGGTTGGCAACCTGTGGCCTATAGGCCACAAGCGGGCCCACGGAGGTCGTTTAAACGATCCACGAGCTGCCTGCTGTGCTAAACTGGTGGAGCAGGGACTCACTTCCACAGCAACGGAAATCGTGTCTGCGCAGACGCGATCTGGCCCATGGAACGATCTCTGCGGGAGTGACCCAGTCCTGGCAAGGAAAACCTTGCCACACCCTGGTCTAGAATGAGTGTGCCTGTCATGTACCTAAGGCACCCACCCTTGCATGTGCCTGAGCCAAAATAAAAGAAAAAGGCTTCCTCAGTGTGGGTATTGACAGTTGAGGCTTAAAAGCAGCATGTAAATAAACTTGAAGAGCAGCTTTTGTATTGTGTATCTGCTCTAGCCCTGAATGTGAAGGGTTGGCTGTGGAGATAAAAGATGGGTTCAGGGGAGAGCTACAAATCAAGTTTGCTACATATTCCCCTAGCAGCTCCTCTAACTTATCAGAGTATCGAAATATGCAGCATAAAAAAGGAGTTTGGAGAAGCAGCCCAGTGTTGTCGTCCACTGCAACAAGCCTGTACAATTGCATCTTATGTGGGGGTTTGGTTCCAAGGGTTCTGTGTATATGCAGAAATGTGTGCACTCAAGCCCTTTGAAGCCACCTCTGCACAAGCGTCCCAGGGCTTCCAGAACTGATGCACACATTAGCAAGCTTTGCTTCCCAAGAAATCCAGAGAGCTCAAAAGCTTTTTTGCACTGGGTTTTCACAGCGCAAAAAGAACTTTTAAGAGCTCTGCCTCGCTTGCACCTGAAGTTACAGGATTTCAATCAGCGGCCTTCAACTGCATATCATTGAAATTGCACAGATTGAATGCATGCAAGATGCGACCTTACTGTGTTGGCAAATGCTGCGCGTGAGATCCTCTTAACCTGGCTACTTTTGGAGATGGTTATGGTACCGCCACCTCTCCTCCCGTCCCCCCTCCACTATATTTTTCCAGCAGGGATGAGGAAGCAAGCAGGTACTAAGAGGGTTGCCTACTGCTGCCAAGAACTTGCGCTCTTGTTCCCAGGCACCCGCCTGTTGGCTCGTGGTCATCGCACACTACCGTCATTTAACGTCACACAAGAGTAACACTCTGGCCTGGTTCCACACAGCTCAGTAGAAACCACTGAAGTTTATTTGCAGCCACAATGCTTACACTGTATGCAGCAAACACCCTTACAAGTCATCCAGCAATCTGCTCACGCAAAAAGGACCCAACACACAGTCGCCAGAGGAGAAAGAACAAAAAAGAAAAACCGAGGAGGTGCTATCTGGGAAGAGAAACCAGGGCAGGTTCGGGCTGGGCTTGGGTGGGCACAGAACTAGCAGCAAGAAGAATGGGGAAGTACAAGGCAAACAGGTCATTTCCCCCCATTATTTTCTCTTAAGTAAATTTAAATATTGAAAAACATTGATGTTGGTGCAGCATTTTTTTTGGGGGGGGGGAGAGAATGGACTTTTCTCAAGGGGAGTTACATGTCATGCTGGGCCTGCCTTGGTAGCAAGCCTGTGCCCACTCCCCACAGTCCCTACTGTAGACAGGTGTAGACAAGCGGCAGAGATGGCCTCAGGAAGCCCATGGCCAGGCTCTACAAGGCAAGGCAGTTCACCGAGGCTGCTTTTTGGAAGGAGAGAAACTAGCTCAGGCCCTCAAGCAGATTCTCTATGCATTTTCCAGCAGCTGAGAAACAAGGAGGTTCACACACGGAGGGAAAAAGCCTGGTGCAATGTTCTGGGGAGGGGAGGCATGGACAGAGCAGCTCAGGCTTCCTTGGTCTGGCCAGCTGGGACCAGGCGGGAAGAGAGCTGTGTCAGTTTGATGGGGCAGAAGGGATGGACACTCACGGAACAGCATGGAGCATGGCATGGCTTTGAGTTCCTAACGAGAAGGGGTGGGCAGGGGAGAAGGAAGATCAGGGTAGGATGGTGCAAGTTAAAAGGGATGTATAAGAAAAATATACATTTGGAATTTTACACTTCTTGTGCCTCTCTCTCTACACTGGTTACTAAATATAACTCTGCACTTTCACACCCCCTTGCCCAGGAACACGGCAGGCGGCCAGGAGACACAGCTTCCTCACTCACATACAACCCTCACTTCAGCATTGGTGCACTAAACTCTGTAAAAATTTCAGTCACACTTTTTTTTTTTTTAAACTTGAGTCAATATAAACCTTGTTCAAAATGTTATGAAAAAATGTACATGTTTATACAAGGCAGGCTGCGGCAGGACGCTGGGGTTCCTCTCCAACATTCACCCAGGGAAATACGCTGGTCTCCCCCTTGCTCCGCCCCCAAGGAAAGGAGCCCCCTCTGCCCTGGTGAACTTTTTTTTTTTAACACCCCTTCCTCCTGCAGCCTAGCCCCAGGGACCAGCAGGGATCAGAAATGCCCTTTTGTCTTTCCATCGGAAAAGTTAACCTCCCCGGCCCGGGCCAGAGAGAGGTTCCTCGCGAGATGTCAGCTCATCATGTCGTTGCTGTTTACCCCATAGGCGGAGTTCTTCATAGAGTCATTTACCTCCCGCCGGAATGCAGACAGGTTCTGTGTAAACCTGCCAAGGAGGCAAGCCAAAGCTGGGTTAGAAAGCGGGCAAAATCCACCATCCCAAGATGTTAAGTCAGCATATTAAATACAGGCAGCAATCATTTTAGGCATGTCCAATGGACATGCGATCGCCAACGTGTGGGCCTTGGAAGAAGGCAGAATGGGGTGAGGTGGACTTAAATGTGCTCTGCCGACACGCATGGGGACCGGGAGAGGAACCCCTGCACGAGGTGGTCACCATCTGTACTGACAACTGAACTCTCAGAATCACTTGGAAGGCTGCTCAGTGAAGTATAAGGACAGCTCTCGATTTTGCTGCAGGGATGTGAATTGGTAACCTCATTTAAGGCACTTTAAGAAAAGCACATGAAAATCAAGTGTACAGCCCTTTCTTGAGGCACGGCAAGTCGGCGTTTGGTAAAGACTTGCAGGGGTCATCATTTGTGTCCTGGTTTCTTGCGAGGTTCTTTAGACCCTGACTCTCTTCCCATTAAGTTCTACCCCTCTCGGATCTTTCCCTTAAATTTGCTTTAACATCCCCATTCTCTGAAAATCTCTGTTTTGAACAATAATTCTGTAATAATCAGCTGGAAAGTTAGGTTGATAGCAGCTGTGCACACACATTCCCTTAAGCTGGGCCAATTGGTACCTGCAAAATATTCTTGGAATGGGTTTCCACAGCCACCCTAGGCAGGCTGTCCTATCCCTGAACTGCTCTTCAAGTTGGGAAGGCATTCTTAATGGTTGGGGTGCAATGGCCGAAGCCAAGTCCGCTCCCTTACTTTTGGTCAAGAACCGTTCCCCCACCAATTTCCTTTGACATCCGAAAGCTGTTGACATTTCCTACTTTCCACTCCCACCTCCCTAAAATAATCTATTTAGGACAGTTAAGCACGCTCACTTTTAGCCTGCAGAACAGGCTTTGCAAAGTATTACCGTATTTTTCGCCCTATAGGACGCACCGTCCCATAAGGCGCACCTAGTTTTTTTTTGGGGGGGGGGGAAATAAAGGAAAAAAATATTATTCCCCCCCAGGCGCGGGGCTGGGGCAGGGGAAGCCCGAGCTTCCCCTGCCCCCCGCCCCCAGAACAGGCAACTCTCCTCAAGCCGCGGGAGCCCAGCACCGGGCTCCCGTGCTTTGCGGAGAGCTGCGCGAAGCCTGGGCGCGCTGAGCTTGGCGCGCCCAGGCTTCAGCATGCAGGCAACTCTCCGCAAGCCGCGGGAGCCCAGTGCCGGGCTCCTGCACCTTATGGAGAGCTTCCTGAAGCCTGGAGAGCGAGAGGGGTCGGTGTGCACCGACCCCTCTCGCTCTCCAGGCTTCAGCGAAAGCCTGCATTCGCCCCATAGGACGCACACACATTTCCCCTTCATTTTTGGAGGGGGAAAAGTGCATCCTATAGGGCAAAAAATACGGTATATTCTTCTGCTCAGGGCCTTGCTAATTAGGAAATGCCAGGACTTAATGAGAAGGGCACGTGGGGGCAGAGGGGAAGACTGCTTTAAATACTTGCAAGTGCAGGGTACTTGCTTCTGCCCTCAAGTAAGAGTTACTGTGAACATTCCCCATTCCTAATATCCGCCCCGTGTCTGAGCCACTAGTGTTGCCCAGCAAATTCCAAGCAGCTCTTAAGGAGTTCATGACCTCATATGTTTTCCAGTGGAGCAACGTTACAGACAGAAGCTCTGGAGGCAAAGAGTCTCCCCTGATGCCTGCGATGGCTCCTGGAGGGCCTTGAGTTGCTGGCAGCCGCAGGGGAGATTTCCATCCCCAGCTGTTATGCAGTCTGCTCTCTGTAGCAGAGGAGAGATACTGACCTATCGCGATTCTTGGTGAGCAAATTACGCTCTATGCCTTCCATGAGATTTTCAAAGCAGAGGTGCATAGCTTGCTGCTTCTCTGGAGGCTGGCTGTTCACTATACTGTTCCGTAGGTCTGAGAAATACTGGAAAGGAGAGAAAAGAGGGGATGCTGGTTAAGTTATTCAAGGGGCTGTGCTGACAGGAGTCAGCATCTCCTGAGCACTCCTTTTAAGGAGTCCCAGCCGTTGAACAACTCTCTAAGAAGTGCCTTACCTTTTCATTGAGCAGTATCAAACCAAGAAGAGGCCGAGACATGGACCACTGATTCCTGCAGTCCTCAAAGATGATGATATTCAACACTGTTGATAGCATCTAGAAGGAATGAGCAAAATCAAGCTAGCTGTTACACTCTTCAGAGATCGCAGGGACTTTTTTTTGGGAAAGACGTATGACTGAATGGAACCATTTAAAGAGGGAAGGGTCTGCTGCATCTCTGATTGTAGGCAGTCAGTCAAGGAAACGTAACTCTGGGTGATGGTAATGTGCATCCCTAAGCACACCATCGAATCCCCGCGGCGGGGTGAGCTCCCGTCGTTCGGTCCCAGCTCCTGCCCACCTGGCATTTCGAAAGCACCCCTAAGTGCAAGTAGATAAATAGGTACTGCTTTATAGCGGGAAGGTAACGCCGTTTCCGTGCGCTGCGCTGGTGCTGGCTCGCCAGAGCAGCTTCGTCACGCTGGCCACGTGACCCGGAAGTGTCTCCGGACAGCGCTGGCTCCCGGCCTCTTAAGCGAGATGAGCACGCAACCCCAGAGTCGGTCACGACTGGCCCATACGGGCAGGGGTACCTTTACCTTTAAGCACACTAGAAGACTCATCCAGTCTGTTCAGTGACCTGGATGAGCATGACAGGTAATGATGGGCATCAGCTAAGTCACTACCCTTGCTGGGCTGGGGCACAGGCTCTCTCTTGCCCCGTCTAGTAGCCTTAACTGAGCCTTGGCAGGTGCACACAAGAATAGCCACACAATAATTCTCAAGCTTGCACTGAAAGGAAGAAGTAGGGAGGCCGCAAATTAGCATCTTGTTGCAGGTGCTTCCCGACTGGCCTCTCGCTCAGGAGAGCTGAGACGCATCATCAGCTCTGATGTGACAGGCTGGCAGCTCCATCAGGTCTCCTCTCCTGTCAACTGCTGGGACAGCCATTCTCCACCAGATGGCCTCAGTGGGAGACACAGGAAACCGGGCTTGTTCCATCTGCATTGCTAGATGCCCAGCTCCACCAGGCATCTCCTGCTCCTGAACTTTTTTAAAAAATAAGATTGTAAACCTGTAAGTAGAGACTGTCTTGTTTGGATTGTATGCAAGCCCCCCTGGGAGTCATTTTGCCCAAAGAATGGGATTTGTTGTTGTTGTTTAGTTGTGTCCGACTCTTCGTGACCCCATGGACCAGAGCACGCCAGGCACTCCTGTCTTCCACTGCCTCCCGCAGCTTGGTCAAACTCATGCTGGTAGCTTCGAGAACACTCTCCAACCATCTCGTCCTCTGTCGTCCCCTTCTCCTTGTGCCCGCCATCTTTCCCAGCATCAGGGTCTTTCCCAGGGAGTCTTCTCTTCTCATAAGGTGGCCAAAGTCTTGGAGACTCAGCTTCAGGATCTGTCCTTCCAGTGAGCACTCAGGGCTGATTTCCTTAAGAATGGAGAGGTTTGTTCTTCTTGCAGTCCATGGGACTGTCAAGAGTCTCCTCCAGCACCATAATTCAAAAGCATAAATTCTTCGGCAATCAGCCTTCATTATGGTCCAGCTCTCACTTCCATGAGTGTCATAGGATTAGCCAAGGAGGCCACCAGCTGCCACCACTACCTGCACCCCCCCTTACCTGCTGGATCATCTCTGGGTGCTGCTGCATGATGTGCAGGAACCGGTCGCTCTCCTGCGTCAAGGGGGCAGCCCTCTTCTTGGTGCTGCGGGAGAGCTGCTTGAAGAGATAGGTGACAATGTGGTCCAGGCAGGAGCAGCAGCCAGTGCAAACCATGGTGTCTACAAAGACAGGAAAGAAGGGGCAGAATGGGGTGACTCCCAATACCTCAAGGACCACCTCTCCCCATATGAAACGACCCTGACTATGATCGTCACCTGAGGCCTCTTCGTGTGCCTCCTCCACAGGAAGTCCAGAGGGTGGCAACACGAGAACGGGCCTTTTCAACAGTGGCTCCCCGTTACTGGAACGCTCTGCCCAAGGAGGCTCGCCTGGCGCCATCGTTCTGTATCTTTAATTATCTGTCTAGGTGCCTATGGCTGCAGGCTTGTGATGCATCTCAATTGCCCAGTCTCCTCCTCCTGACCCCTGTTCCACCACCACTGGCAGCTGCCTCACAGGGAGGCACCCCACAGGTCACTGGCCCCTTGTATCTTCCTGCCCACTGCTTCGTCTGCCCATACACCCCCGACTCCTCAGGATCCTGCCCATCCCTGACACATCCAAGGAGACACACAGAGAACATGGATACACTTACCTAGTGCTGTGAGACCTTCCGAAATGGAAGAAAGAATATACATGATTACGTGCGGCTCCAGGCTAGCTATAAAATTCATGTGGTCCTGGGTGAGTACTTCCAGTAATGAATAATAGGACTGGCTGAGTTTAGGGTAGTCCTGCAAACAAAGGAAGGGAGGGAGAATGCAGGTATGAGAGATGTGAAGAGTCATATCCTGGCGTGTCCCAAAACTGCTACAGGGAGCAACAGCACAGTGCTTATACAACCCCACTGCAACCCAGCTGTCAGAAGCAGTATTTTTCAAAGCATAACAGGGGAAATATAGCTTTTTGATTGTTGAGCTTGTGTAAGGCACTAGCCTATGTACTGTGAACCCTCAACACCAGAATTTCAAGGTGTGTGTTTGCAAAGAGAGGTGGTAAGTAAGAGGAGGAATTTGTGGTTTTATTCTCCACAGCACACTTCCTCGTTCTTCAGCATCTACCGACCAACTTCCCATTTGCATCCCACGACGCCATGTTAACCCCATGGTTTTGTCTAGCAAGGGGCATTAGCCTTACTGTCCAAATCACCTGTTAGTAGCAACATGCAGGATTCAGTGCAGACCTTGTAGCACAGGTTGTCAAAAACTACATGGAGGGGAAATACATAAAGGCATGAAAAAGGTGGATTCTTAACTTAAGCTCCGAGAAGGAAAAAACACTGATAGCAGGTTGCCCATCTGTGGCGCAGAGTAACTGCAAACCAACTGTGACACTTGTGCACAGGCAGCACAGTAAAACAAGGGGCTGTATGTGAAGCAGCGCTGAGCCAGGATCCCATCAGTGCAAGGATTATCAATAGTGCGACAGACCTTCTTCCCCTGCACGCCTGCAAATCTGTTGCAGGGGCTTCTCCAACACTCAAGCAGGTTTGAGGATTGTGCGGGGAGAAGTATTGTTGTGCTAGTGATAATCCTTGCGCTTATGGGAGGAGTTTGTGGAACGCTGCCCAAGGTGCCCCAAAGTGGGGGAAGGTTTGAGGGCCTGATGCAAGGCGGACAAGCTCACCAGAAGGTCGCTGTGGGGGATGGAGAGCAGGAGTTTGATGAAGGTTTGCAAGGCGTTATCAAGTGCGTCGTCCCCATACAGACGGAAGACACCGAAATTGACGTAGCTGCCGCTCAGGGCAGCTTTTAGCATGGAGAAGCAGATGGAAATCCCTTTGAGCTTCAAGGCATACACTTGATCCTTCGGAACCTCCCCCAAGGTTAGGATGCGATTTCCTGCAAAAGCATTTTTTAAAAGGCTAGTTATCTCAACTCTGCTCAGTACATTTCCCCTTTAACCTCAGCCCAGAGTGTATTATTCTCAGGAGGTCAACAGAGAAGTGGAAGTCAAAAAGCCACACTGAATGTGCAGGAGACTATTACTTCACTCTCAACAAATCGCCTTCACAAGGGGGTGAGGCCAATACCAATCTTTATATTGATACATAAAGGTGCTTTTTAATGTACTCCTGTTTTTAAACGTTATTTTATAACACAGCACAGTTTGCCCTCTGTTGCTGCTCGCTATGAGCTTTGGTTCTACTCTAAAATAACCCAAAAATTCATGTGAATGACCTAGCACAGAATGTAATTAGAGAAGAAAAAGTGAGACTATCAACAGCGACCTGGGAAAAGTGCTAGAGGGCAAGGAAGTTCTGGCCTGCCTGCCTGTCTTTTGGCAGGGTCTTTTCTCCCTCCTGCTCCAGGACTTCAGACAGCAGATCTGCTCCTTTAGAGGAGGTCTGTGACTGGAGAATGTTGCAGGCTGCCTCTTCCCCCCGTTTAAGGCCAGTCACGGAGTGGGGCATCCCTTGGCCATCCACTGCAACCTAGTGCAGCCCATCAAGTGACGCCCGTTCCCTTGAAAGAGACCTACCATAGGTAGTTATCATTTTACTCGTCTCCCGGAAGAGCAGGATGCCATTGGGTGAGGAGACATCAAACTGCAGCCTCTGGGATCTGGAAGGAAGCAACAAAGTTGTGAGTTGGCTGAAGTATGGGGAGAAAAAGAGCTGGAGCTCATATAATGGCCAATGATAGGCCCGTCCTCCATAAATTTAGCTATCCTTTTAAAAAGCCACCGAAAATAAAAAGCCGTTACGGTCTCTTGTGGAATTCCACAGACAAGTATGCGCTGCTCAAAGGACTACTTCTGGTTTGTCCAGATCTTCAGAGGCCCCTGCCAACAGAGGCAACCAGAGGGCTAAGGGTCTTCTATGCTGTTTCCAGGGAAAACTGACCTGGTTCCTGTGGTTACACTTAAGTTTCTTGTGAGTTTTATGTTGTGAACTGCCCTGTGATCTTTGGGTGAAGGGTGGTATCCAAATAAATAAATAAAATAAACAAATGTTTAAATGTTCTCCTGTGATTGTTTCTTGCATTGCTCTTTGTTAGTCAAGCGTGCGTATTCAGATTTATTTCATAAAATTTATACACTGTTTGCAAAAAAAAAGCAAGTGGTTTACATAAAAGGTAAAACAATATTATTATTATTATTATTAGTAATAATAATAGTAAGAAAAAATGACAACCGTAACTTAAGATTTTCAAAAAGTTTAAACAACAATAAACCAAAAACAGATTAAAACTCACACCAGCTTTCTAAACATCTGTGAAGGCTTGTCTAAACAAAAATGTGTTTCTTTAGCCAGCCAGCACCAAATAAGAGTATAATAAAGGCGCCTGCCCGGTGTCAAAAGGCAGGAATTTCCAAAGTGTAGGTGCCACCACACTAAAATAGTGAGTCCTTACAAATGCGGAATAGGTATTATGTGGCACCTGTAGTGGTGCCAGTTCCACCGATTGAAGCAGCCCAGTGGGCGTATATGGAGGCCCCTGCAGATATAAGAATGGCCGCCTTGCATTCCTAGGCAAGTCAGCCCTGGCCTAGCAGTTCCAATCCTCTTCCCCTCACCTACCTGTTGTGCACCAGCTCGGCCATCAACTTGAGCACAGGTGTGGTGCAGGCTGGGTCGTGGTACCAGAGCTCAACTGCCCGCTGCAGGATTGGCATGTAGGATGGGTAGCTGCGAGGCAGAGGTTAAGGAGGCAACACTGCTTCCAGGATGACTTTAAATATTCAGGTTCTTAAAACTCAGGGTGTTATTTGGCTAAAGGTAGGAGGGCAGGGGCACTCACAAAAGACACCTGATGTTGCCAGATTAGAGTGCAGATAATAAGCCTGAAAAGTGGATGAGTACTTTACTGGAGGGACGCGGGTGGCGCTGTGGGTTAAACCACAGAGCCTAGGGCTTGTCGATCAGAAGGTCAGCAGTTTGAATCCCCGCGACGGGGTGAGCCCCCGTTGCTCGGTCCCTGCTCCTGCCAACCTAGCAGTTCGAAAGCACGCAGTGCAAATAGATAAATAGGTACCACTCCGGCAGGAAGGTAAATGGCATTTTCCGTGCGCTGCTCTGGTTCGCCAGAAGCGGCTTAGTCATGCTGGCCACATGACCTGGAAGCTTTACGCCGGCTCCCTCGGCCAGTAAAGTGAGATGAGTGCCGCAACCCCAGAGTCGGCCACGACTGGACCTCATGGTCAGGGGTCCCTTTATCTTTATCTTACTGGATCCCTTTGGCTGAGATCCTGGTGGGATCCCACTGCCACCACTATGTCTGCACCTTATTGGTGGGTTCTCTTCCCTGGCCACAGTCATGCAGCGTCTCCAGATGTCAAGAAAAGAGGAATTCTACAGGTGGCATTCTGTGGCCCACAGGCCCTGCTTCTTGATCAGGGAAGCAGCTGAGAGCCTATCACCTGAGCTGCAGTATCGTCAGAAGGGTTGAAGGACACACAAGGCAGTTTTCAGCAGCGGCAGGAAGAAGTAAAGGGACATACATAAGGATTAAGGATTAAGGATACATCCACTCGAAGAGCATCATAAAGCTGGTCTTGGCGTTGAAGGCAAAGGCAATCCCCCTTAAATCTCTCACCAGGCCAACCAATGTCCTCTGTGTGAAGGGAGAGGTGTGGGTTAGGGGGAAGAAGCAACGGTAGAAATGGATACAGTATGATCACACCTTGTGCAGGGATTACGTTCTGAGGATGGTTCGTACATACAAAACCATGTGCACTAAAACCACTCCTTGGAACCACCACTGCACAAGTATCATTGCCTTCCAGACCAAGGCCAAGCAGGCCTTGCCCCCAAAGAAGGTGTAAAGCTTTTAAACATCCACCTTGCTTACCAAGGCAAGGGCTCTGGGATGTTCTTGCCAGTCATCCGAGTTCCACCGAGAGCATCCCAGAGCCCACCTGCTGAGCAGGACCTGCCCATTAAGCAAGTTCCTTCCCTGGAAGGAAAACTCGCTGCAAAAAGAGCTCTTAAACTCTCTTTGTGTGCACATAAACTGTGCAATTTCAACCAGCCCATTTTCAACCACACAAGGTTGAAATTGTGAGTCAACTGCACGTAAGATGAGATCGTGCTGTACTCCCTGAGCAACAGCATCGGAACACAGTTCAGCTCAGTGCTCATCTTCCCCCCTTAGTGGGAAGACACGGAGCACATTGCGTGCATCTCACTGGTGGTAAGTTCCCTTGAGAGTCGCCAGACACCGACATCTACAGGCCCATTGTCTCATTTGATACCACTCAAAGAAGAACAGTGGGACTTACTATGAATGTTCCTTGTGGTGGACGGAGGGTATCCAGAGGGAATTCTTCCTGCCCTCTCACTCACTCTCAAGGCAGGGCTTGTGCCCAAAAGGCAAGCAAACTGAAGCATCCATCAGGAGGAGGCTTGGCACAACGCCACTGGGACCAACCAAAAAGTCTGAATAATTGGCATTAAACTAAACCCCTCAAGATTAGGGAAGGAAGGAGAGGGATGCAACAGCCTCTAAGAAGAACAGGTCAGGGATACAATAGGGTGGTCCGATAAAGGACTCCGGGGGGCGTGGCCCTGTCCGAAGCCTATGGAGGTGTGGGCCAAAGGCACGCCCCTGAGCGGTGACCCGGGGGAGCTCCTAGTTGACGTGCCTCAGCAGGAGACTCCCCCTCTATGGTGTTAACCCTTCCCGTGTCTCCAGCAAATGGGATGGAGCCGGATAGCCGATAGGACCAATGCCTAAGCCAATGCCTCTCATTCCTGAATTCAATAAAGTTGTGGCCTAATTCGCCCATTTAACCTTAAATTATGGTGTCTTGTGTCTTTATTTATCCTTGGTGGGGGGCGGGAACTCGCCACACAACTGGCTTATGCCAGCAGCAGCAAAATAGCCAGGAACTAATATAGCCCCAACTCTCCTCGATGTTAAGCCTAGGTGGGTTCTCGGTCACTCAGTGGTGATGGGGCAGGCTTCTCTCTGCTGGCTAGAGATGAGGAACGGCCTGGTTCCTCTGGAGCAAAGAGTGCAGCCTCTGTGGAGTAGGGCTAGGCAGCCAGCTCATCTCCTCCACGATGCAACCTCTTCCTTCTTACCAGGACTTCCCAAGGTCTCTGGTCAGGAGATGGGATGATGGGAAAGATGGGGAACCTATTTCTTTGACACGCTTTGTTGGGAACCTCAAATGAATGGTGTACCTCGGGTTAAGTACTTAATTCTTTCTGGAGGTCCGTTCTTAAGCTGAAACTGTTCTTAACCTGAAGCAGCACTTTAGCTAGTGGGGCCTCCTGCTGCCGCTGCGCCGCCGGAGCACAATTTCTGTTCTCATCCTGAAGCAAAGTTCTTAACCTGAAGCACTAATTCTGGGTTAGCGGAGTCTGTAACCTGAAGTGTATGTAATCTGAGGTACCACTGTACTTTGCCATTCACCAGGCGACTTTGGCAATGCCAAAATGCTTCTGAATCACTTTGCGCACAGAAGGATTCAGACTCTGGTGTCCAAGTCTTGGTGACTTAGCCAGGCAGCCTTGATGATGTTGTATCACAGCAACTGAACCCTGGTCTCTGTGTTCGTCCCAGGAGAAGGATAAGCTTTGTGAAGACAATACAGGCAACAGTCTGAAAGGGTGGGCTCAGAGCTGGCGATATAGATTCCCAAGAAGTCTAGAGTGCCTCAGATGCATTGGAACATGCAGGTATGGCTTTACTATCAGAGGGGGTAAATCTGGTGGTTGCCTGGGCTCCTGTGATGGAGCAGAGTGCCTCCACTGCACAGGATGAAAAGGTACTCAAGATGCACAACTGCCTTCTAAGTCAACGTTTTCCCAGGCAAGAAAAATACCGGGCGTATACATCAAGAGGTGAACAAGACACGTATCTCAGTTAGTTACTCTACAGTGGTGCCCCGCAAGACAAATGCCTCGCAAGACAAAAAACTCGCTAGACGAAAGGGTTTTTCGGTTTTTGCGTTGCTTCGCTAGACGATTTTCCCTATGGGCTTGCTTCGCAAGACGAAAAACGTCTTGCGAGTTTGTTCGCTTTTTTCTTAAAGCCGCTTGAAGAGGCGCAGTTGCGACGGACCGTGCTTCACAAGACGAAAAACATTGCAAGACGAAAAGACTCGCGGAACGAATTAATTTCATCTTGCGAGGCACCACTGTATTTGTTTTCAGTATTTAAAATGCCATTTGTTTTGTTATTAGTTTTCCATTACTGAACAGGAGCAAGTGCATTTGACTTCGTTAATCTCACTGTTCCCGTTTCTTTCAGTAGCAGACCTAGCTAGTAATTTGCTGTCTAATTGCAGGGCTTTCCATCCAAATGACATAAAACTGAGAAGCACCCTACAACTCTTTAATGGTATCAGACTTGCCAAATTTCAAATGGAGAGGACAAACGGCCTGTTTTATAGGCAACTTTAAAAGGTGCAGACAGTGTCTGACTGCTCTCTTTTCCCGCTCTCTGCAACCAGTACAAGCTGTTCCAGTCAGTTTCCATTTTTTATCCCAAAAGAAACAAATGGCTTTCCCCCATTTAAAACTCATTCTTTGGAATTACCATTTGCTTTTATACTTAAAAGCAAATGGGGTTCGTTCACTTTGATTTTTTTTAAAAAAATCATTTAAAAAAGCAAACATACACCCCTACTGTACACCCCAAACATTTCTGAGAATCTGGAATTGTTTTGTACTGTGGCTATCAAGCAGATATTGCATTGCCAGGGAGGCTAGAGTGTATTTTTCTGAAGACCCGGACACTGGTGACATTAACTGGTGCCTTCCTTTTGCTGGAGTCAATGTACGGCCAAAACTGTTGCTAGGATGATCCCCTTCTTCTGCGTTTCTCCTTCCCGAAGGGAAGGTGTGAATTGTCAAGGGCACATTTGGCTGGGGCTGGGACTCTGGTTTGTTCTGGGAGCGATGGTGTCATCTGACATCAACGCTGCGCCCCGATTCTGCAATCCTCTAGCCCCCAGATGGGCGGGGTACAAATAAAGAGTAAAAATAATGTCTCAATTAGCCTGTAATCGAGGGCTTCTTCCCCGAATAGTTTGAGACTCTGATCAGGAACCACAGAAAGGTTTGTTTTAGAGGTTGTTTCCATGATTCAGTGTTTAGGCCATAAATTCATTCTAAGCACACCACCATCTTGTCGCAGGATGAGAAGAAAAGAAAAAAAAAGATGCATACAGGCTAGCATCTGCTGCCTGTGACAGTTTTAAGAATCCTGTGAAATGATCAGGGCCAGATAAGAGAAAAAGCCAGGGACAACCCCCCTCTGTTGCCAACTGGGGTATAAATGGGTGGGAAATAAATAAATAAATAAATAAATACCCACGGCGAGAGTCTGTTTGCTGAGTGGTTGTCTGCCCACTTCCCGCTGAATGAAATTAAGGACTGGCCATTGCTCTTTTCAGGCCAGGATTGCATGAGGAGCCTGATGGCTTTACAGTCCAGGTGGCAGGAAGCATCCTGAAAGCCCAATGAGGTCTGTATGCAGTGAGAAAAAATTTAAGTGGCCAAACACAGGCAGCCACCTAACTAAGCACTGAAGGAGGAGGAAGGGGAGGAAAAAAATTACTGGTAGCCAAAAGAGAACGAGGAAGTTCAGACGAGGCAGAAGGGCTCTGACAAATGCCTAGCCCAGAAGTAGGCAACCTAAGGCCCAGGGGCCAGATCCGGCCCAATTGCATTCTCAATCCGGCCTGCGGACGGTCCAGGGATCAAAGTGTTTTTACATGAGTAGAATGTGTCCTTTTATTTAAAATGCATCTTATTTGTGGGGTATAGGAATTCGTTCATTCCCCCCCCCCAACATAGTCCAGCCCCACACATGGTCTAAGGGACAGCGGACCGGCCCATGGCTGAAAAAGGTGGCTGACCTCTGGTCTAGCCTCAACAGCAGGCAGGACCAGGAATTTGAGGGGTGTGTGTGTTGAGGGAAAGCCTCCTCCTAATGGCCTGATGCACTATGCTTGATTTGTAAAAGACCTGCCTTGAGCCCAAGTCAAAGGATACCGTCCTCCATTGACAGGTAATCCCTGCTTCAGATTCTGAAGGAGGCTGGCCATCGCTAGAGACTGTATGTGGAAGAGCCCTCTAGGTTGCACACACAAGCTGAGAGAGAGCCTCCAAGCCAGGTTTTGCCAACTAGGTGCCCACTACAAGTTTGGGACTCCAGTTTGCATCAGTCCCAGTGAGCAGGGCCATTGGCTGATGGGTTAAGCTGAAGTCCAGAATGTTTTACCTTTGCCTCCTGCTCATTGAAGGTGTTGGTGCTGAACATCTGCGCCACCGTCTCGAAGGCAGCTGTGAGGGGCAGCATAAACTGCTCATACTGATCCTCGTCCTCCCCTGGAAGAGAGGCATGAAGGACTGTTATCTTCTACAGCCCTGTGCACAGCAACACACGCCACAAATCTGGGGTCGCCGTTAGCAGAACTAATTCTCCTCAATTGGCCCGTCTAGTGAACTTTGGGGTGCTAACGTGTACAAGATAAAGATCAACATTCAGATTCCTCCCCACCCCTGCCTAGCAGATTTGTTTGCTTTACAGGAAGTTAACTTATTAACTGCCCCTACCAATAATTAAATTAGTTAAGACTAGAAAAGTCTAGTGGGCCCGTAAGAACAGAGTGCAATACCTAGGTCCACCATGAGGAGGCGCCCAAGTGCAGTGTAGAAAGTTGTCCGACATCTCATATCACTCAGGTTGGACTGATTGTTAATACCCAGGAACGAAAAGTGCTCACTCTGTTGAAGAACAAAAATTAGGTTATTGAGGAGCAGCTGGTCAGGGAGTGAAGGGGCAGGTTTTGTGCCCACACTGGCCAGTCAAGAGCACGCTGTCTTCCTCGTCCTGCTTTCGGCAGTTGAGGCAGCTTGACTAGAATTTGGTCATCAATCCCAGCTGTCAAGTGCCTGTAGGTCCACTAGATTACTTGCAATGCACAGGGTTTTTCACTTACTCAAGTGTCATGATTTAGGCGTGGTTTTGAAATTCAATTTGAATTGTCAACAGAAGTGTGAATAACAGGAAATTATAGCAAAACATCCTCTTTTTAGTATTTACTTGCACAATTTGTAGCACTTTAGCTACATTTGGAATGCTATCACCAATACTAGGCAGCCATAGAAAGGCCTGGACCTGTGCATACAAGGCAGAGCTGCCATGAGATTGTGGGGCACGGCAGACAAATGTGGATGACTCAAGTCAAATGCCCAAGCATTGTAAAGGTAACAGGCGAAGCAACTTTGAACCGGTCTGTATCCTGAAAATTAACAACTGCAAAAAGCTATGCAAACCCTTACCAAAAGGACTAGAACAGCCTAGAAAACAGACCTTTAGCACCTTCCTGAGGTCATTAGCTAATGGGGAAGAAAAAGGCAAGGATCCTGACAAGCTTCTCTTCACAAGGGCTGGGGGCATGTGTTTATTTAAAATATTTTAATCCCAGGCTCAAAGCAACTCTCATACACTCCAGAAAAAAAAACATTTTGCATACTTTCTACACCAAGAGTAGGCAACCTAAGGACTGTGGGCCGAATGCGGCCCAATCGCCTTCTCAATCCGGCTCACAGACGGTCTGGGAATCAGCGTGTTTTTACGTGAGTAGAATGTGTGCTTTTATTAAAAATGCATCTCTGGGTTATTTGTGGGGCATAGGAATTCATTCATTCCCCCCCCCAATATTCTGTCCCCCCACATGGTCTGAGGGACGGTGGACCGGCCCACGGCTGAAAAAAGTTGCTGACCCCTGCTCTACACAGCAAGAGGAACTGGTCTCTCTCTTGCTTCTGCTTGTATTTCGGATGCTTTGATATCTCAGATCCAGGGTTGTGGAGGTGTGTGCAAAGGAGATGACAGACAGACTAGAAACTCATGCAGTGGGGGCTAAGGGGCCTGCCTAGCTACCTGGGGATGCAATAGTCATTTCCAGGCAAGCAGAAAGACAAGGCTTTTATAAACTGAAAGGGTTCTCTCTCTTTTAGGGCAGGTCTGCAGGCCGGATTTGAGGGTCCGAAACAGTCACAGCAGACATCCCAGAGCTCCGTTGCCATGCGGATTTGGGGACAAACCTTTGTAGGAAGGACAATGGGTTCTGCCCAAGAACAAAACAGCAGGCTTCTGGCAATCTTGAAGGGCAGCCGTGTTCCAAACACGTAGCCCAGCCTCTAGATCTGAGCTTCCCAAAGTGGGTGGTACGTCTCCTTCCGGAGTGTGGGGGATGACCTGGGGGGGTGCTAAGAGGCAGGAGGGCAGCAGAGGGGCACCGGAGGTGTAAATGAGTGATAAGCTTTGGAAACCTGGCATCACTGGATCGAGTTCACCAATTTTGTTTAATTAATTGAACTAATTGTCTTTTGGATAAATGTACAATTAATGGTTTCTGTTTTGAATTTTACTGTGCTATTATCTGCCTTACTGGGCTGTGCAAACCACTATTCTGTATGTTTTTTATAGGGTGGCGGCACTGTGGATAAGCTTATGGAACCAAAGGAGTGGGACCTCAAAAATGTTTGGGAACCACTGATCTAGAATAACTCATTTGTGGCATATCTACAAAGACTAGTGAGGAACTGAGCCAAGAATGCTGGGGGTGTCGCATGGGAATTGGAGGGGGCGGCACAGAGGCTGCTAGTACTGCTGCCCTCAATTCCTCAAGTTACAGTCTCTCTGAATCTCTGCCTGTCTCTCACATTGTCAGCACAGAGGCCTCCCATGATGATTCATGCATGGATGTAGGAGAATTTTGCCATCTAGAAGCACGGCATGAAAAGCCACCACAGGGGGCAGCGCAGCACAAGCAACAACCCTTGAGAGGAGGCATGAGAGCTGCCATGTATTCAGCAGAGACCTTGGGAACAGAAGCTACCTGGGCCAGGAAGACTTCATCCTAAGGAACAATCAAGGACACCTTTCACCGTGCAAATCCACTCAACCTCAGTGAAGCACCAGAAATGGCTGAAAGCTTACCGTGTGATTGTTCAGCATGAACTGCACAGCGCTGAGTTTCACCAGTTTCCTAACGCTGCTGTAGGTAGAAGCCATGTTAAGGAAACAGCATCAGTCAAAAACTGGTTAGAAAGCCCTGGGAGGATGAAGGGATGGTTCCTGGGATTGCCAACAAGGTAGCCTCATGCAAACCTGGGAAGATGGGTTCCTCAACCTGGTACTCTCCAGATTGTTCTGACTACAACTTCCATCAGCCCCAGCCAGCGTGACTGCAGTTGCATTCACACACTCCGTCCCTGACCCACAGGTCAGCTTGGCTAGTGACCCTAAGAACTTGATAAGTGCCTGCTGGATCAGGCAAATGGTCCATCCAGACCAGCGTTCTGCTCTCACGGCGGCCAACCAGATGCCTGTGGGAAACTGGCAATTGCGATCTGACCACAAGAGCCACTCTCCTTCCGTGGTTTCCAGTAATGGATTTTCAGAAACACTGCTGCCTCTAACTGTGGGAGCAGAACATAGCCACAAAGCGATTTCCACTTTCCTTCTGCTGTGTGCAAGTTACCTGCTCTGCAAGTACATTCATGTGGTAGATCTCCAGGACTGCAGAGATTAATCTGCATCGGGCTGGGAGTTGAAAAGGCAACGTCTGGGTCCTCTTCCAGCCCATAATTATTAATAGTTTGCTTTTTAAAATCCTAGTTGCACCTACCCAACTAGACTAAGCTTCTTCCCCAATTTATCTGCACTTTATAAATACAAAGCGAGTTAAGAAAATGAACTTAACCTGTTCTAGTGCAAAAAGAGTTTGGATTTGATATCCCGCTTTATCACTACCCGAAGGAGTCTCAAAGCGGCTAACAATCTCCTTTTCCCTTCCTCCCCAACAACAAACACTCGGTGAGGTGAGTGAGGCTGAGAGACTTCACAGGAGTGTGACTGGCCCAAGGTCACCCAACAGCTGCATGTGGAGGAGTGGAGACCTGAACCCGGTTCACCAGATTATGAGTCTATCGCTCTTAACCACTACACCACACTGGAGCTCTACAAAACCCTAGTACTTAGCTGGAATCAATCACCTAGGGGGTAGGGGCCATTTTTTTCTGGGCAAAATGAGAAATGGGATGATGATTTTGAGGCAGACCAAAGTTATCAAGTGCCAGACTGGAAATGGGACGGTGAGCCCTGAAGGACATCAAAGCAAGGAAGCCTGGCTTTGCCTGACAGCTGCATGCAACTGTGACGACGTGTCCGTTGGGTGCCCAAACCCAAGGAAGAGGTCTGCTGAAAAGGATATCCAATGGAGAGGTCGTTGAGAAGCTGTAGTGTCTTGGAGGTGATCGGCTCACACCGCCCCCAGTACTTCAGGTTGGTGATGCTAGAAGGGGAGGAAAAAAAAAGGCGCTCAGATTCAAGACTGCCCCTCCTTTCTCTCACCCGTTTCCATCCTCCCCTAAAGCCACAGACAACGACACAAGCCAGAAAAGACCAGCGTAAAGTCACAGTACTTACATTTGGTTGACTAGAAAATTATCCTTCAGATAATCTTCACTACTTGGATCCCAAAGCTACACTGGCCCAAACTCAGGGCCCGTGGAATGCTGTGGCACTGATGGGCCGATTTCTGCAGCAAGGGCAAGAGAATCCTGCGGCAGTGACAACATGCCCCTCTGCCGTGAGGCAACCTGCCCCTTCCACCACCGGCTGCAGAATTCCAGAAGCCCTTGTGAAGAGTCTCACCCAGCAGCCACAGGCCTCAAGGTGGGCAGCCAAGGGCTTATTCAGCCTGGGGGCTAGGGAGGGAAGTGCTTGACCCCCTTGGCCCCTCAGGAGCTCGACTGGCTCATCCCAGGCCACACTTCCAAGAAGGGAGCCTTCAACCATTTAAAACTAAGTAATGCTACCCGGGGGTGAGCAGGAGCAGAACAGTCCTGCCTTGGAAGGTGGCTGGCGTGCAAAACAGAGCATGCCTTTTCACTCCTGCCTAGGCAGGTGAAACTGCTGCTGGGAGGAGAAATCTCATGTGGGGGAAGGTGTAGAGGAGGAGGACAGGTGCATCTCTGGAGCAGCCTATCAGCCAAACTCAGGCCCAAAGTTCAGCCTGTAGCCTGGAGGTGTTCCTGCTCTAGTCTCTGAGCATCCCAGCAGAGGCTCAAGGGCTTCAGAGATGTATGATGGACAAGTGCAACTGGCAAGGAGTCAGAACACTTACATTTTCCCTATGAAGACACTCAGGACCATGGTCTCATCGTTCAGCCCAAGGACCTCCGAGAGCCGCCGATATAGCTAGAAGCGGAAAACAAAGTCAAGCTTAGAGGCTTCAGTAGAAATTGTTGTTTTCCTTTAAGACCAAAGGTGCCTGGAGGAAACAGAAGCCTAGCAGGTCAGGAAAAAGAAAACACAACACTCAATGGCTGTTTAGTACGGCACCTGCCTCCTAGAATCTATTAATAATAATAATAATAATAATAATAATAATAATAATAATAATAATAATAACAAAATACTTTTAATTATATCCCGCCCTCCCCAGCCGAAGCCGGGCTCAGAGCGGCTAACAACAATAAAAGTAACACAGTTTACATAAAATCAATCAATTAATTAAAATGCATTCTAAAATCAATTCATTCTATAATCAACTCAAAATCAAATTAATGGCAACCACTGGGCTAGAGTTCTATGAGGATTACCGAAGGAGGGGGTCAGGCTGTGCCTTGGCCAAAGGCCTGATGGAACAGCTCTTGTCTTACAGGCCCTGCAGAAAGATGTCAAGTCCTGCAGGGCCCCATTCTCTTGTGACAGAGCATTCCACCAGATCGGGGCCACGGCTGAAAAAGCCCTGGCTCTGGTTGAGGCCAGCCTAACCTCCCTGTGGCCCGGGATCTCCAAGATGTTTTTCTTTGAAGACCGTAAGGTCCTCCGTGGGACATACCAGGAGAGGCAGTCCCGTAGGTACGAGGGTCCTAGGCCGTGTAGGGCTTTAAAGGTTAAATCCAGCACCTTAAACCTGATCCTGTACTCCACCGGGAGCCAGTGCAGCTGGTATAGCACCGGTTGAATGTGATTCCATGGCGAGGACCCCGTAAGGAGTCTCGCCGCGGCATTCTGCACCCGCTGGAGTTTCTGTGTCAGTCTCAAGGGCTGCCCTGTGTAGAGTGAGTTACAATAATCAAGCCTGGAGGTTATTAAGAATACAAGAGCCTGCTGCAACAGGCCAATGGCCCATCTAGTCCAGCATCCTGTTCTCACTTTGGTTTGGCAGTATTTGAGCACAAAACCACTCTCCCCTCCAGTGCTTTCCAGCAACTGGTATTCAGAAGCGTTTCGGCCTAACCATGGAGGCAGAGCATAGTTATTGTGGCCAGAGGTCATCAATAGCTATACAGAGCTCACGCTTTCTTTCCTGCTGCTTGTGGGGTGGGTCTTTCAGGCTTCACAGCCATGCTGCCCTCTGTCTAGCCCAGACCTCACCCAGGTATTCTCCATTTGGAGGCAGCTGCATTCACTTGGAACTCCTCCAAGCACCCTGCACCTCTTGATTTGGGTACGGAGAAAACATTTGACTTCTTTGGCCACTAGCCTTAACTGTGGCTGACTTCAAACAGCCAGCAATTCACAAAAAAGCAGTCGCAGGTGGAGCCTTTCATTATGGCATGAGAGCCAGGTAGGCCCGAAAACATAAAAGCCACTAGGAGGAAGAGGAGGCATTTACCTTGGAAGACTTCTGCACCTGGTCTCCGATGTAGATCTTCCGGAACTGCTCAAAGAAGCTCAGCATGGCAAGCTCGAGCTTCTCATTGCCGGCCTGAGCCAGGCGCGAGTCGGTTAGGTTCATGAGCTGAAGAACCCTAGAGAGGTAACAAGTGAGGGGGTGGGAATTGAAGGTCATGCAACATCACAGAGGCTCAGTACTTAGCCAGCAAGTTTGAGATTGCCCCTGCCATGAGGAAAGGTGCCTCTTGTTACCCCATGTTAGATGAACGCAGGCATTAAGAGCATGAGCTGCAGAACTCTGCACAAACTTTTGACACTAGGAGAGGGGGCTAACTGCAGGGCAGACACTTGTGTCACTGGACACCAGACTAAAGATGCAGCCACAGGACAGTTAGGTAGCCTGCGGCCATGACAGTCACCACTGGAAGGTGCCTCTGAGACGCAGAACTTGCTCCAGTTCACTGGTGTCCAACCACCAGCTAGCAGCATGCAAGAAGAAAGAGTTCTAGCAGTGGGCAGAGGGAATATTCAGTCAGGCTTCTGTGCTCTCTGCAGGCTGAAAATGACTCAATGCACTGCCCAAACTTTTATGTAGGATTCAAGCCAAAGAGGGTGTAGTGGTTTTTCTTTGATTAAACACTCCAGTTGTGATGTTTAAAACAGCTTTTACTTGGTCAGAACAACAGCAACCATTGGGAACTCACAAAAGCAGCGTTCAAAGGCTTGTGAGTAAACACAGGCATATCTAGTGGCATTCCTGTGCATTAACTTTACACAAGCAGAAAAATTAAGTCACAATTTCAGAGGAAAAGCATGCATGCGTGATCAGAGATGGATGCCGCAACTGGCGTGGATTAATTGAAGAAAATCCACCACAAGGGCTTAAAAGTCTCCCAGGGATCCCTGACCTGTGTGGAATTTTAAGTATTCAGTCAAATTCAAAATGCTTCTCGCCCAACATTTTCTGCTGTTTTAGAAGTGTTTTCGACACTTTCTTAATTATGTTTTACCCCGGAATGCACAACTTGTATTTGGCAAGAGGAACCTTTCTATGTGCAATCAGTCTCTGCGGAATAAGATGGAGATTTGTATAATCTATTCTGCTTCCACTAATTCTGGGATGGACGCTCCTCAGAGTTCAAACTTGCGCAGTACACAGCCCTCGTGATAATCCTGAAGGTAAGAGCAGCCACAGAGCTGCGCCACTAATTCTCCCACCCACCCATCCCAGATAACAGCTCTTCATTATGGCCCTTTCCATATTCTAGTGTTTTCAGCATGAAGAAACCAGGGCTGCTAAGGAATCCAACGGCTCCTACCGACAAACCAGCTCGCCGTCCATTGCGTCCTGCTCATCTGTGCTGGCAAATGACACTCGGCCACCAATCACAGCCCCAATGATATAGACGAGCCACGTCAGGCGTCCTGAAACCAGAAGAGCAAGAGTCCTGATCCACAGAAGTGTTTCCCTGAAAAGCTAAGATCAAGGTCCAACAACTGGGGAAGGTGGGATTCCCTTGCATCTACAGTCCATACTAAAAATATCTCAACCACTGTACTTCTGAAAAAAAGGGAGGAGTGAGTGAGTTTCTACTGTTTTCCTGACAATCTGTTGCATTGCTGATCTGTTCTTATAGTTAGACCTACACTGGCTCCCAGTACGTTTCTGAGCACAATTCAAAGTGTTGGTGCTGACCTTTAAAGCCCTAAACGGCCTCGGTCCAGTACACCTGAAGAAGCGTCTCCACCCCCATCGTTCTGCCCGGACACTGAGGTCCAGCACCGAGGGCCTTCCGGCGGTTCCCTTACTGAGAGAAGTCAAGTTACAGGGAACCAAGCAGAGGGCCTTCTCGGTAGTGGCGCCCGCCCTGTGGAACGCCCTCCCACCAGATGTCAAAGAGAAGAATAACTACCAGACTTTTAGAAGACATCTGAAGGCAGCCCTGTTTAGGGAAGCTTTAAATGTTTAATAGGTTATTGTATTTTAGTGTTTTGTTGGAAGCCACCCAGAGT
The DNA here is from genome assembly GCF_964188305.1 of Podarcis bocagei. Taxonomy (NCBI): domain Eukaryota; kingdom Metazoa; phylum Chordata; class Lepidosauria; order Squamata; family Lacertidae; genus Podarcis; species Podarcis bocagei. Next base: position 87,774,854 of record NC_138132.1, on the reverse strand, counting down.
GGCTTCGGAAACCCAGCCAGATGGGTGCGGTATAAATAATAAATTATTATTATTATTATTAGAAGCAGTGGTTTTAAATATTATTATTATTATTAGAAGCAAGTGGTTTTGCTGCGGCTCCACCGTGGGGGTTGAGGAAGGCCGCTCCCTCCTGTAGGCACACTCCTCCAGGCCTAGGGGGCGGGGCCCACACTCGCCACCGCTACTGTTTTAAGGACACTGATGTTGCCGCGGCAAATGCTTAATATGTTTTTATATATTTTAAAATGTTTTATAGGGGTTTTTATTTTTTACTTTGTTGTCCCACCGTGAACGGTGGTTTTTATTGATGTATTTCTATTTTGTTCTGTTTTAGTTTGGTTTGGGGTTGGCTATTGAGTGGGGTGGGGATTTGTTGTGTTGGTACAATTGTTTTGATTTGACTTGTTTCTGTTCTGTAAATGGAGGTTGGTTTGAGGCTTGGGATTGCTACCGTGGAGGGGCGAGGGAGGTATGGCGGTGGGGGCAGATGTCATAGGCGAAGGGGATCGAGATATGGATATGCTCGTACCCCTTCCAATCTGCGCCCCATCCCGAGAGACGAGGGTAGGGTGAGCAAGGATTACTCACCTCCGTCACTGGTGTTGTGCAATGCCAGGTCTATAGGCAAAAAAACCGCCACCCTGCGAGACTTCTTCACCTCGCAGGGGGTTGACCTGGCTTGTGTGACGGAGACCTGGGTGCGCGAAGGGGAAACTGTTACCTTACGAGAGATGGCGCCCCCAGGTTTCTCCGTCCTCCACCAGTCGCGGACTGTGGGCCGGGGGGGAGGGGTGGCATTATTAATCCGAGAAGATTGTTCTTTCAGGGCTCTGCCATCGCCATCGATCCCCGGCATTGAATGTGTTGGCCTAGTGTGGGGCTCCGAGGTGAGCTTGGCTGTCTGGCTGGTGTACCGGCCACCTAGCGCACCAGCAGCCACCCTGTCAGGCCTGTTGGAGGCGGTGGCCGGCTGGGCCTTGGAGTTCCCCAACCTATTGGTACTGGGGGACTTCAACATCCATGCTGATGCCACTCCCTCCTCACAGGCTCTGGACCTGGTGTCTTCCATGGCGACACTAGGGCTCTCCCAGTTTGTTTCGGGCCCCACACATCAAGCAGGCCACACGCTGGATTTGATCTTTGGCGCCGGTATAGATGTGATCATGTCTCCCTCGATGAAGGTGCCATGGTCTGATCACTACGCACTGAAAGCCAGGATTGATTTTCCACCCCCACCCTGCTTAGGTGGCGAGCCAATTTGGGCTCGCCCGCGGAGGCTGATGGACCCTGATAGATTCCGTCAGGCCTTGCGGGACCTTGCTCCCCCTGGCGACTCATTGACTGAGCTTGTTGAGGGCTGGAATACCCAGCTCCTGGCAGCCATCGATGAGATCGCACCTAAGCGCCCTCTGCGACCCCGCAGAAACCGGGCCCCCTGGTTTACCGAGGAGCTTCGGAAAATGAAGCGGGACCTCAGACGGCTAGAGCGAGTATGGCGGGGTGCCCGTGACGGAGCCTCAAGAACATCTTATAGGGTTTTTATGAAAACCTATGAGATGGCAGTGAAGGCCGCTAAGAAGTCTTACTTCTCGGCCTCCATTGCATCCGCTAGCTCTCGCCCGGCGCAATTATTTAGCATAATTCGGTCTCTAACGTCCGTTGAAGGACAGCCAAATTTAAATAACAATCTGACACACAGCTGTGAGGCATTTGCGAGCTTTTTTGCGGAGAAGGTCCTGTTGCTCCGCCATGACCTCCCTGCCAATTTGGATACAATAAAGGAACTGGAGGCCCCTCGACTGTCCTCGGGTCCAGTATTGGACCACTTTGACCGGATATCTCCAGGCGATGTGGACAGATTCCTCCAAGCTGGAAAGCCCACCACCTGTCCTCTTGACCCGTGCCCGTCATGGCTGATTAGAGCGTGTCCAGACGAGGTGCGGGCCCCCCTGGGGGATATCATCAATTTGTCCCTTGGCACCGGGATATTCCCAGGGGACCTGAAGGAGGCGGTGGTGCGTCCGCTCTTAAAGAAAACATCGTTAGATCCCTTAGATCTATCCAATTACCGCCCGGTCTCGAATCTTCCATTCCTGGGTAAGGTGATTGAGAGAGCGGTTGCTGAACAGCTTGGTAGGTTTCTGGATGAAACATCTGCTTTGGATCCATTCCAGTCCGGCTTCCGTGCTGGTCATGGGACCGAGACGGCTCTGGTCGCCCTAACAGATGATCTCCGCAGGCAGCTGGATCGAGGCGGGTCGGGGCTGCTGATTCTTCTAGATCTGTCAGCAGCCTTTGACATGGTCGATCACGAACTCCTGGACCACCGCCTTGCCGACGTGGGGATCCAGGGCACAGTCCTTCAATGGCTGCGCTCGTTTCTCTCTGATCGGGGACAGAGGGTGGCGCTTGGGGGGGAATTGTCATCGCGTCACTCCTTGGTGTGTGGAGTGCCTCAGGGTGCGATTCTCTCCCCGATGCTTTTTAACATCTTTATGCGCCCCCTCGCCCAGCTTGTCCGGAGTTTTGGGCTGGGTTGCCATCAGTATGCTGATGACACCCAACTCTATCTCTTGATGGATGGCCATCCTAACTCGGCCCCAGACACACTGACCAGATGTCTGGAAGCTGTGGCTGGATGGTTACGTGGGAGCCGGTTGAAGTTAAATCCTTCGAAGACAGAGGTCCTCTGGCTGGGGCGGGACGATATGGGATCGAGGGGGCAACTCCCATCTCTTGCGGGGGTGCAATTAGTGCCAGCACCGTCTGTTAAGAGTTTGGGTGTAATCTTCGATACCTCCCTCTCTATGGAGGCGCAGATTACAGCTATAACAAAGGCGGCATTTTTCCATCTCCGCCAAGCTAAGCAGTTGGCCCCTTATCTCTCTCGCCCTGACCTAGCCAATGTGATCCATGCGACGGTCACCTCCAGACTGGATTATTGTAACTCGCTCTACGTGGGGCTGCCCTTGAGACTGACCCAGAAACTCCAGCGGGTGCAGAATGCCGCAGCGAGACTCCTTACGGGGTCTTCGCTGCGGGATCACATTCATCCGGTGCTATACCAGCTGCACTGGCTCCCGGTGGAGTACAGGATCAGGTTTAAGGTGCTGGTTTTAACCTTTAAAGCCCTATACGGCCTAGGACCCTCGTACCTACGGGACCGCCTCTCCTGGTATGCCCCACAGAGAAACCTACGGTCTACAAATAATAACACCCTCAAGGTCCCAGGCCTCAGAGAGGTTAGGCTGGCCTCAACTAGAGCCAGGGCCTTCTCGGCTGCAGCTCCAACCTGGTGGAATGCTCTGACACAAGAGACCAGGGCCCTGCGGGACTTGACATCTTTCCGCAGGGCCTGCAAGACAGAGTTGTTCCGCCAGGCCTTTAGTCAGGGCGCAGCCTGACCCCCTCCTCTGGCAACCTGCACAGAATTTTGTTTAATCGGTTGCCACCAATGTGATTTTAACTAATTTTTATAATGAAATTTTTTTAGAATGTGTCATTATTTGATTGTTTATTTGATTGTTGTTAGCCGCCCTGAGCCCGGCTCAGCTGGGGAGGGCGGGATATAAATAAAATTTATTATTATTATTTATTATTATTATTAAATAGCAGATTATGCCAGCACTTTAATTTATTCTTCCTCCTAACCACAGCCAACCTTTGAACAAATGCTATTCTTTTTTCTTTAACCTCAGCAGTTTCAACCAGCATCTAATAGGTTCTAATGCCCCTTTCCTCTGATATTTAGATGAAACTTGCCACCTACTCTCTTACTGCCCCAAAGTCCTTTGCCATTTCCACTGCTCCATTACTGCAACACATACTATAATTTGCAGCAAATGATGCAAGATGGGGCAGCAAAACAGAGTCCCTTCCTGCCGTATGCCGTATCTGCTTTGCTGACAAAATCTCTGGAGGAAAGCAATTTATGTCCCCTTTTCCAAGATCTGTTCAAAGCGGTTTACAACCTGAAAAATTCACAGCAAATACCCATGACAAACTAATTAAAATATGTACAAAGGGTCACAATCTTAAAGTACACTGGGTTGGCTAAAGGGTGAAGAAGCAGCACCACCCTATACAACCCCTTTCCCCGAAATCTTCTTTGCTGTGATGCACAGGAGTGATGCAGCTGATCTCTGGGCCCTCACCTTCCTGCACAGCCACATCCACAGGGATGGCCGTCGCACTCTGCAACAGCTCCTGGTAGGACTGAGCTGACTGGTCAAACAGCTGCACAAGGAGAGCACACGTCTTCTCATATTCACAGCGCCCGATAGTGGACAGCTGGTCTAGCTGCTGCTGCACCAGACCCGTGTCGTCCAGCGGATCTTCCAAGCCGTCTCTGCATGGGGAGCAAGCAGCAAGGCAGGGAGAGAGAGTGAAACGCGGCTCCCAGAAGGTGGACCAAGCTTGTTTCCCAAAGAACGCTGCTCAGTTCTCACCTCTAGGCTGTAAGGCAAGGCCCACTATGCTGTTGTTTTGTGGCAACTCTCTGGAGGAGACCAGCAAATCCACGTGTAAATCACTACCTGGCAGCTCTCTTGAGCCTGAGGCCCACATTTTGTTAAACTGGATATATTCATTCATTCATTCATTCATTTATGCTCATGCAATTTGACTTGCTTACCTTATGATAGAATTGTTTAGCTGTTTATTGGTCCTGTTGATATGATTTTGTAATTTTTCTATATCATTTTTCTATGGTTTTTAATTTTTTTTTACTTTCCTTCCCACTCTGGGGACTGAGAACATTCAAATAAGAGGGAGCTACAAGTAAGACTGGTAAGTAAATAAATAACCACAGCATATTTTTGTGTGGGTAATAACTCCCACAACAACAGGTCAATATTAAAATCCCCAAGTTGTAAAGCATTTAAAAAACAAACATGCAGATGCAGCAGATAAAACCAAGTTCTTAAAACACAGCAACCCTAAAATCACCCCAACACAGACCAGAATGAAAAAAGGCCTATGAGAGGGGGAGGGGGAATCATGTGTATTTCCCTGGGAAGGATGTTGTAGGGTTAGGGGGCCACCACAGAAAAGGCGCTGCTGCTGCTGGTACTCACCAACCTAACAGCTTTTACCCGTGCACTGGGCAGCAGCTGCAGGGCCAAGCTTATAGCTTGGGTAGGTACGTATGGGTACATGGGTCCTTCAGATAACTGGGTCCTGAACTGCTTAGGTACCAACAAGTGGTTGTGCAGGCTGTTCTCCCTCCACTCCTCTCTTGGCATCTTTACCTCAGTATGATGTGCACAGACTCCAGCCTGGAGGTGATGTAAGCTTTGGTGACTTCAGGCGTGTAAGTCTCCAGCATGTGTGGCTCTGTGGCTTTGACGTAAGGAACGGACGCTGCCAGGCGCTGCCACAGGCTCAGGAGATAGTGAACGCTGTTCGGAGCAAATTCCCAGTGCTGTAGGAACAAAAGGGAGGAAACAGAATGCCACTTGCGGGCTGGCCAGCGTCCCCCAAACATTACAGAAACATGCAGTAAGCAGATTCTCCTAACAATATCCTTTCACACACTTTTAAAATTCCCTCACATGCAGGCTACCTAACGTCAGTACATTTCCCAAACATGGGGAGAGGAGATGTTTCAAAGACTGGTGGCCCTGACAGACGGTACGCTTTGCCTTGCTGTGGTCTGAACGGCTGGAAGTGTTTTCTGCTCTTAATGAGCTAAAATGCTGTGCAGCGAGGAACAAGCCAAGGCAATTCTGCATAATGACAGGGGGCACAATATTACCTTATGCACCTTATATACCCACAGCAGGTGACTCTGAGAGGGGAGCCCACCACTCCCCTCTCAGTTTCAACCTAATGAGGTCCAAGGTTGCAGTGTGATTTTGGGTGCTCTCCCCCTGCTGAAAACCCTCCCTCCGCAACACAAACCCACACAGTGCCAAACCACGCAGCTTCTCACCTGCAAGCTGGTCACGGTGAAGTTGGCAATGAGGCGGATGACCTCAGGGTAATTTTCCACTTTCACCAGCTCCCCGAGCTGGTAATTGCTTTTCAGGCGGGCCAGAAGTCGACAGAACTCATGGTAGTTGTTTGGGTCTGACAAGCTCTGGGAAAGGAGCAAATTTCGAAATGGGTCATGGCACAGGAATCAGTAAACTGGATTGATTGATTATTTAATTTGTATCCCACCCTCCATCTGAAGATCACAGGGCAGCTCACAACATTAAAGTGTGGCACAGCACAAAAAACGTTTGCTCCCATGGCTGGGGACTAGTGAAGGCTCATCACTGTGGCATACAATGAATGGGTCTACCTGAGAGTCCAGGCAACAGCAGCCCAACACTGCCGGTGGCAGGGGCTCATCAATTACAGTATCCGAAACACTAATTTGTTCAGGCACTAAATAACTGGGCACCTAAGACCTCTGACTCGCTCTGCAATGTTGGTGGGCATCCTACCACCGTGAACCAGCCTGGCACACTGTGTGGAGTCAACAGCTGCCCTTGTCTTCAGATGGGGCACAGCAATGTTGCTCAAACCTGTTGTGCACCAAGAATGGTCGGTACTGGCCAGGTGAACTTTATGAAGCCTGGAGTAGGCTGAGGCTCTTGTGACCTGCATCTCTTTGTAGCTTCTTGTTATCTAGCAGAACAAACAAGTATACAAAGAGAGACCTTGTTCCAAGTTCCTGCCTTTACCTACCACAAACGGCACCGTCCACACACAAGAAGGAATCAGCAACTGGGGGGAAAGGTTTGCAGAAATGTGTGGGGGGGGGGCAGCATCCTCTTTTCACAATGGCCAACCAGATGTTCCAATCAGACACCTGTGCAAGAGCACTCTCCTCTCCAGTGGTTTTCAACAACTGGCATAACCGTCCAATGAGAGCAGAGCACTATCAGTGGATATGGAAGGAGTGACTAAAATACTGAAGAGTTCACACAGCAATACACATATGTGTGTGCACTATAGGTTGCAGAGCTCAGCACAGAGACTTGCCAAAAAAATCTTTTGCCACATAATGTTGCTGGTTTCAGTATGAAGCACTCACATACTGACAGATCTCAATTCTGGGACATTTTCTCAGTTACAGCCACTTATTTCTTTCCCCTGATTTTGCCTGCCCAAAGTTAACCATGTGTACGATGAAGCTTTGTGTTTATTCACCCTCTTAAGCTTTGCCCTGGTTGCCAGCTAGTTTACCACCTGTTGCTCAGTTCCATGGGCCTTTGGATCTCCACTGTTTCCAAGTTTCAAGAGGCAGTTTGCGACAAAACACACATATGCGCGGGCGGTTGACTCCCATCCACAGTTCTGAAAGACTCACCTGAGGGTTTTCCAGTATTCGCTTGACACCATCAACGAGATGAGACAGGAACTTCGCTCTTTCTGCATTGTTAAATAGGGACCTACGTACAGAGGCAATTTGCACTAGACACGATAAGACCTAAAGGTAGGAGCGTGAATAAAGGGAGAACCGTAAGTTGTCTGGAATAAAATAGAAACCATATACACACTTGAATTGGCATATAGGTTGTGGAAAGACAATGCAAACCAGCAGGTAACCATTTTGTGGAGGGGGCGGGGAAGAGAAAAACTTCCTCCTGATCTCCAACAGGGTGATCAAACCCACCATGTGAATCTTCTCAATGGGATGTATGCCCCTGGAACATATCTCCGGCGAGCTAGGGACAAAGGTGAGAGCTGTTTCCTAGTTCTGCTGGATCTCTCAGCGGCCTTTGATACCATCGACCATAACGTCCTTCTGGACCGTCTAGAGGAGCTGGGAGCTGGGGGCACTGTTATACGGTGGTTCCGCTCCTTTCTCCTGGGCCGTGTCCAGAAAGTGGTGGTGGGGGATGAGTGTTCAGACTCTCAGTTGTGGGGTGCCTCAGGGTTCCGTCCTCTCCCCCATGCTTTTTAATATCTATATGAAGCCGCTGGGAGAGATAATCAGGGTGTTTGGGCTGGGTGTTCATCAGTATGCAGATGACACCCAGCTCTACCTCTCCTTTAAATCAGAACCAGTGAAGGCGGTGAAGGTCCTGTGTGAGTGCCTGGAGGCTGTTGGAGGATGGATGGCGGCTGACAGATTGAGGTTGAATCCTGACAAGACAGAAGTACTGTTTTGGGGGGACAGGGGGCGGGCGGGTGTGGGAGATTCCCTGGTCCTGAATGGGGTAACTGTGCCCCTGAAGGAACAGGTGCGCAGCCTGGGAGTCATTTTGGACTCACAGCTGTCCATGGAGGCACAGGTTTTTAATATTCAGTTGGAAGCCGCCCAGAGTGGCTGGGGAAACCCAGCCTGTTGGGCGGGGTATAAATTATTATTATTGTTGTTGTTGTTGTTGTTGTTGTTGGCTGGGGAAACCCAGCCTGTTGGGCGGGGTATAAATTATTATTGTTGTTGTTGTTGTTGTTATTATTATTATTATTATATGCCCCTGCCCACTAAGTCAGGAATGCCACACTCACCAGAGGTGAAAACGTAGGAGGGATGGAATGGTACAGGTCAAAAAACAGCTGTAAAGTTGAGGAATCTAGAAAGGCTGGAAGAAACAAACAACACATCACCGTGGATACCCAAACTCTGGCCAAGTGGTTCAACCCAGCACTCGTGACTATCTCAGGCCTTCAACTTTGCTCAGCGCAGCATCCCTACCAACACCCTTGGCGCTGACGGGTTTTTCACCGTCATTATGATAAGATTCCTGCATTACAGGGCGTTGGACTAGAAGGCCTTTCAACTCTAAGATTCTAAAACTGGGGGCCAATCTGCAGCACCACAGCCCTTATCCCCACCCTCAACAGCTTTTAAAGATACTGAAAGACCTCAGGAGATCCATGAGTGGTTCTTCTCATGTCCCAAATAACTTGGCTTAAATTCAGTGTGAAATGAGGCTTCGACTTAAAGCTGATCTGTCACAAGGAAGCAAAGCAGGAGTTATCCATATATAAAAAGTGATCGCTTCTCGGCCTTTTGGCTAAGATCAAGTGTAGTATCTGTTCTTATCAGTTTAATATCTGATATGTCCTCTATTTGAGGACTATATATCCATATATAAAAAGTGGTTCCCTGCATGTGGAATGCTTTCCCTAGGGAAGCTTGCCTGCTATATTTGTTACGTATCTTCAGGCACCAGGGAAAAACATTCCTCTACTCCCAGACCTTTGCCTAATTAAACAAACCATGGCCTTTTAAACTGTGCGTGTTTTTTGTTTGTTACTGTGGGGCGTATTTCTGTGTTTTCCTATTGTAAACCGCCCTGTGATCCTCGGATGAAGATGGTATAGAAATTTTAAACATCACCGCCCACCCAGAGCTGAAAGTGGAAACACAGAGCTTTCAGACTTCAATATAGTCATACCTCATGTTATGTTTGCTTCATGTTACGTTTTTTCAGGTTACGTCCCGCGGCGACCCAGAAGTACCGGAAAGGGTTACTTCCGGGTTTCACTGCTCGCACATGCACAGTAGTGCTAAATCACGCTTTGCACATGCGCACAAGCACCAAATCATGCCACGCACCTGCGCAGATACGGCGCTTCAGGTTGCGGGCTTTTCATGTTGCAAATGGGCCTCCGGAACGGATCCCGTTCGCAACCAGAGATACCACTGTACAAACATTAAGAAAATTCTCTAATATTCAGCTGCTGCTGCTGCTGAATGAAACTAGCATGCAGAAGCAAACTGTTTTCTTTCTAAGACAACAACAAAAAGAAAACCAATGCTATTTGCAGAATGTTTCTGCTGAAAGGTTCCCCCCACCCCATGCTGGTTCCCCATTGAGGGAGGCGGTCATTCTGGAGAGAATTTTTTTAATTGGCATGAACCGAGTAGCAACTATCAAGTACAGCCTTGTGTAAAAGTGCCATCTTATGCTTCTTGTTTTCGAAGCTTCTACTAAACTAGCCCTCTTCAACCTGGTGCACTCAGTACGTTTGGGACTACAATTCCCATCAACCTCAGAATGGGGGTGTGCTCCCAACACTGCCCCCACTACATTGCGGGCCAGTTGCGGTCAATGCGAGTGTCAGTCCAAAACCTAGAGGAGGCACCAGGATGGTAAAAGTTGCACTAAACATCCATCCATTCATTCACCACATGGAAGGGAAAGGGGACAGGGAGGGAAGAGGAAAGTAAGTACAGTGGTACCTCTGGATACGAATGGGATCCGTTCCAGAGCCCCGTTCGCATCCTGAAGTAAACACAACCCATGTCGGCGCGTGTTGCTGTTTCCGCGCATGATGTCATTTTGACTGTCTGCGCATGCGCGAGAGGAGAAACCCGTAAGCAATGTGTTCCGTTACTTCTGGGTCGCCGCGGAGCGCAACCCAAAAGCAGTCAACCTGAAGCAACTTCAACCCGAAGTATGACTGTATTTTAAAAAATCAAAACTCAGACGCCAATTTCTAGACATTTTACAGTTCCATACAAGCTACAGCGTGGAGCATTCAAAGCACTTCACTTGTGCCAACCTGGTGCCCTCTGGATGTTTTGGACTACAGTGGTACCTCGGGTTACATATGCTTCAGGTTACAGACTCCGCTAACCCAGAAATATTACCTCAGATTAAGAACTTTGCTTCAGGATGAGAACAGAAATCGTGCTCCCGCGGCGGGCAGCAGGAGGCCCCATTAGCTAAAGTGGTGCTTCAGGTTAAGAACAGTTTCAGGTTAAGAACGGACCTCCAGAACGAATTAAGCTCTTAACCCGAGGTACCACTGTACAACTCTCAACAGCACTAGCACAGGAATACTTGAATTGGGGATCTGTCAGCACTCTGGTCACTCAAAGAGGATGGGAAGGCTGCACACAGCTTGCAAAGTCACACCTGCTACTGATCAAGTTCCCCTCACACAGCTCACTTCCCAATGATTCTCACGGCTGGGCCAGAGCAGGGAAGAAAGGCGCTTTACCTGATCTCCAGCTGGTGGGGATCTGCACGGTGCAAAGGTCATCTGAGGACTCATCTGTGGATGTACCAATGAAGTCGAAGTTTAGGCAGTTGTGTGTGAGCTTGAGAAGCTGCATGAGGAGGCCGTGCTGGCTTTCATCGTTCAGGTTCAGGTTCTTCCCTGAAGCCTACCAGAAGAAGAAAAACAGAATGGAAAACCACATCTGTTAATGGGCAGAGTTCAAGACAGCTGCCAAGCCTAAAGGAAAAGGGAATCCTGGAGTGGGAAAGCAAAAAGGTTTCATCTCAGGGCTCCCTTACCAGAATCACTGGAATGTCCCAATCTTACAGTAAAAGAAAAAGTGGAGCTTTATTTCCTGTGGAGCTCAGTTTTAATAAGTAATAATAATGCTTTTATTTATTTATACCCTGCCCATCTGGTTGGGTTTTATATCCAACACATATAAAAACATAATAAAACATTGAACACTAATAATAACAATCTGATCCAATATAAAAAGTCACAATAACTTTAAAATAAACAAATAAAGCAAGTCAATAATCCATTGAAATTTAATAGTAAACAGTAAAATTAAACATCAGCAAATAATACAGTTTACACTTATCAATTACAATAAAGAATTACTAAACTATAATAAACAAAAATAACGGCAAGTCTCGGTGCATAAAATACTACAAAACATACAAAACCATGTAAAAGGACATGGCTTTTATTTAGTGTCTCTCTACCCTCATTTTCTGCTGCTTTCTTTCTGTTATTTATTGCATTCACACATCACATTTTCCTCCAAGGTGGTGTACACGATTCTCCCCTTCCTCATTTAACCCCCACAACAAGCCAGTGAGGCCAGTGAGCTTCATGGCCGAGTGGGGATTTGAACCCAACACTGCTTCTTCTCCTCTCATATTGTATCACAGGGTGGTATGCTGGCTTGACAGCCACGGACAGAAAGTCTTTACAGAGGGTGGTGAACACAGCACATGATATCATGGGCTGTCCCTTGAGTCCGCTGGATGACATCGCAAGGGATCATTGTCTTAGGAGAGCGAGAAAAATTCTCAGGGACGATTCACACCCCGGCCAGCACCTCTTTAATCTTCTACCCTCGGGCAGGAGATATGGAAGTATAATCAGTCGTACCAACAGGCTAACAAACAGTTTCTATCTGTGAGCTGTTAGGCTGCTGAACGGAAAATAATATAATGCAACTGATTTCCGGGGTTGGTGTGTTGTGCGACAAGCACACAGAGTGCAATGAGATTGATTGAGTGGGGGGGGGGGAGGGAGGCTCGGTTAATTTCATTGTACACAGGTTGTACATTGGCAATAAAGGTATTATTATTATTATTATTATTATTATTATTATTATTATTATTATTATTATTCTGTAGTTCCCTTTTCAGGACAGCTAAATTTCTCGTCAATACAGCTCAGCTAATTTAAAACCACACAGGCGTTTGCTTGATACAGCATTCTTCACAGAAGCAATTTCAGGGTCCTAAACCCACAGCTAGAAGAAAACACTGTCCAAAGTTCCACCCCCCAAATGTTGTTCTCACATCACCTGTTTTAGTAAATTGCACGAGAGAGTGAAAATATCAAACAAAGATGAATCTCGGAATGAAGAGGCTATTTTCCTGTGCTTGGTCAGTGGGTGTGTAGTGTCTGCCTGGGTGGGGTGGGGAGCAGGAAAGGAGAGATAGAGAGAGAGAAAGAGATCATTAGAACTCAAGTGTCTGTTAAAGAGTGCAGAGTCAAAGTAACCATCTCAATAAAGGAAAAACACGAAACAGCAGAACACCCCATATACTGCCCTCTGCCAGTAAAAAAAGCATGCTAACCGCCTAGAGCACTAATTTCATAGAATTCTAGGGTTTGAAGGGAACCCAAAGGCCATCTAGTCTAACAGCCTGCAACGCAGGAATCCCAGCTAAGAACTTAGAAGTCCATTTAATCATTTACAGTTCTGAAAAACAAAACTGTGACAGCCTGGCAGCATTCAGGCAATGCCCAAGTTTCCCGACTGAGGTTGACTGTCTCCTTTGCATGGGGTGCAGGCTGAGCCATCTAAATGCCGGGAAAGGAGAAGCTGGAGAAGCTGGAGGAAGAGGGTGATTATTTGCAATTTTGCAAAGAGTGGCTTTGCCATTCTTACTGAAGAAATGAGGACTTTTGGCTGAGGAAGAACTCTGGGTCACCATCAGTTAATGCTTTTCATAGAAAGCAGTGCCCTTCTGAGTCTCTGGATAGGGAAGAGGTGTAAACGAAGCCTGAGACAGCAGAGACTAATCTCTGGAGGGAGTGCTCAATTTCTTACCACCAAAGGACATGAAATCGGTGCATAACATACAGCAGCAATCCAAAGGAGAAGCGTTGACACTGAGTTTACTGGCGAAGGCTGAGGCACTTACTTGATTAATTTCATTTGTTAGCTGAGACAGGATTGTCACTCCTATGATGCAGTGTTCTACACTGTCCTGGAGAAGGAACAGGCAGAGTCAGACTGAATGACAAGGGAGGTCAAAGCAGCCAGATGACAAATGTTACTGCGCGCACACACACACACACACACACACACACACAGAGAGACAATTAAGATCCCTTGGGCAGAAGTGATTCTGTACTGTGCATTGATGGTTTTTTGTTTTAATATTTTGGGTATTCTCTATTACTGTGTTTCATTATTTTAATTTATTGTCGCAAACCACCTTGAAGGGTTTTCCATCAGCCCCAGTGCCAAATGGCCTTGCTGGCTGGGAATTACAGTCCAAAACAGCTAGAGAGCATTAGCTTGGTGGCGACTGTCTGATGGCATCCTGGGGAGCTTCTTGGTTAAACCACTACATACGCCAAGTGGGATGGGTGGGCTGGAGGAAACGGCCAACCTGTAAAAACCTTGTGACGTCAGTGATGACGTTTCTGAAAACATATTCATCTTTCTGACAGTCAAACCAGCCCAGCTTTGTGATCCTGGCGTAGAGCTGAATTAGTGCCTGCGTAACGAAAGTTGCCAGCTTGGGTCTGGTGGCAAGGTAGTTGAGCACGTAGTTCCCTGAAAGACACGGAAACATCCAGATAAAGCAGAATGGCAAAGACAGGAGCCAAAAACTGATAAATAAAGCATCTCCTGAAGCTGACCTTTTGAAACAACCTTCCCCCCTGCTGCATCAACACAGAAAAGCCACCACAGGGGCTTGGACTAGATAGCCCTTGATGTCCATTCCCTCTCTGCAATTCTATGCTTCTATAGCTGTGCCTGTTGGGTGTCCCTGGCGACTACATAATATCAAACCAAGGAGTAAGTGGGACATTTATTGTAATTTCTACACAGGCATGCGGGACGCGGGTGGCGCTGTGGGTTAAACCACAAGAGCCGAGGACTTGCCGATCAGAAGGTCGGCGGTTCGAATCCCTGCGACGGGGTGAGCTCCCGGTGCTCGGTCCCTGCTCCTGCCAACCTAGCAGTTTGAAAGCAGTCAAAGTGCAAGTAGATAAATAGGTACCACTCTGGCGGGAAGGTAAACGGCGTTTCCGTGCACTGCTCCGGTTCGCCAGAAGCGGCTTAGTCATGCTGGCCACATGACCCGGAAGCTGTACGCCAGCTCCCTCAACCAGTAAAGCGAGATGAGCGCCGCAACCCCAGAGTCGGCCACGACTGGACCTAATGGTCAGGGGCCCCTTTACCTTTTTACACAGGCATGCCCATGCTACTTGCTATATGTTGAGGACCCCACACCACATATGGAATGTGTTGGGAAAGGAAATGGTGAGGGGGGAAACATCTGGCTCTGGAAAGATCCAGACCCTTCTGAGGTCAAATGTCCACTTCTCTGTCATTAGCCAGAAGTTACTCTATCTACCTACAGTAACCTCAAAGCAAGTTTCTTGAGGAAAGACTTGCTCAGGGTGACGCATAAATACACTGGTTAGTATTCAACTAACCTCCGACCCACCGACATTCACTTAATCATGTTCATTAATTTCGGTGGATCTATACACTTGAGCAAAACTTAGTTGAATACCACCCATTTATGTTTAGGTTACTACAAAGAGTTCCCTACGTATGGCTGCCTTTGAAAAGGGGTCAGAGGCTACAATTGTTCCACAATGCCGCGGCCAGGCTGCTGAAGAGGGGCTGCCTAGACAAAGCGTGCCGCCGCCTTATTGACAGAGCCAAGCTGGCTTCCCAAGTTGCTTCTGGGCCTACCGTATTTTTCGCCCCATAAGACGCACCTAGATTTTTGGGGGGGAAATAAAGGGAAAAAAATTTATTTCCCCCCCAGGTGCGCTGCGCTACACCAGGAGCTTGGGGCGTGCTGAGCTCAGCGCGCCCCAAGCTTCTAGGTGCGCGCAAGCAGTCCGCTGCCGCCCCAAGCCTCGCGCACCCGGTGGGACCTCCTGCCGGGTGCGCGAGGCTTGCAGACACTCGCCCGAAGCAGGGGGAGCCCTCCCGAGGGCTCCCCGTGCTTCGGGCGACAGGCTGCCGCCCCAAGCCTCGCACACCCGGTGGGACCTCCTGCCGGGTGCACGAGGCTTGCAGACACTCGCCCGAAGCAGGGGGAGCCCTCCCGAGGGCTCCCCGTGCTTCGGGCGACAGGCTGCCGCCCCAAGCCTCGCGCACCCGGTGGGACCTCCTGCCGGGCGCGCGAGGCTTGCAGGCATTCGCCCCATAAGACGCACCCCGATTTCCCCTTCATTTTTGGAGGGGAAAAAGTGTGTCTTATGGGGCGAAAAATACGGTAATTCAAAGTGCTTGGGATGACTTTGAAAGCCTTTTATGATTTGGGACCAGAATTTCCGAAGGATGACCTTTTCCTGTGTGGACCTGCCCACCTGCTGACGAGTGTCAGAGGCCCTGCTGTGTGAGTATCAACCGCCCCAGAGATATGTTTAGTTGGGACCAGGGAGAGTGGGGCTTCTGCCTGTTTGCTTCTCTGTGAGTGGCTCTGCAATTCCTCCACAAGGGACACTCACCTTGCCCCCTCTAGCGGCCTTACATGGGATGAACATAATCTTCCTTTTCAGGAAGGCTTATGGGCTATACAGGGTTGGTCCCTTTTTGAAGTACAGTCATACCTTGGGTTACAGATACTTTGGGTTGCGCGATTTCGTGTTGCGCACCGTGCCGAACCCGGAAGTACCGGAACGGGTTACTTCCGGGTTTCGGCGCTTGCGCAGAAGCGCCAAATTGCGACCCATGCATGCGCAGACGCGTGGGTCACGGCTTGCAAACGTGCCTCCTGTACGGATCATGTTCGCAACCCGAGCATCCACTGTACAGTTGTACCTTGGAAATCGATCAAAATCCGTTCCAAAAGTCCATTCGACTTCCAAAATGTTTGGAAACCAAAGCACGGCTTCTGACTGGCTGCAGGAAGCTCCTGCAGGCAACAGGAAGTCCCATTGGATGTTCGGCTTCCAAAAATAGTTTGCAAACAGGAACAGTCACTTCCAGGTTTGCGGTGTTCGGGAGCCAAAACGTTCGAGAACTAAGCTGTTCGAAAACCAAGGTATGACTGTACTTGTGCATATTTAACTTGTGTGATTTCAACCTCACGTAGTTGAAGGCTGCCTGGTTGAAACTTAGCAAGTTACATGCAAGCAAGGGCAGAGAGCTTTAAAGCGCTTTTAGTGCTGGGTCCACTTGGAGTTTCCAAGCACAGATTTTAAGCTCTCCCCCTTGCTTGTGGGGTAAGGCCCTCTTGGCACATTGGTTCTGGGATGATGCTCTTGCGAGATCTCGTGGGGACATCAGAGTTCCTACGAGATTTTGTGCAAGCATCTTTAGCCTGCTGGAGTTAGTGCACTAAGTAGCCCTTGCCCTCCAAGCAAGGAAGAGAGTTTAAAAGCTATTTTTCTGCCAGGTCCACTTGGGTCACTATGTGCTTGTGGGGCTAAGGGTTTCAAGGGCTTGGGTATATACAATTTTTGAGTATATGTGGAACCCTAGGAATTGAGCCTCCACGTAAGATGCAATTGTACTGTACGTAATTGTTGTGGTTAAATTATTTTCAAATGGCTGCTTGTGTTTCTAGGCTGTTTAAACATTGTATGGGTGGTTTATTGGACTTAATAATAGTTAACCATTTTAAAAAGTTTGACAAGTGATTGTTTCAGTTTACATTAGCAGGTTGCATTGGGCTTCTTAAGGGAAGGAAAGGTAAACGTGTTTTAAAGAATTATGTAATAAGACAAAGCCAGCCCATAACTCCTTTGGAAAAACATGCCACATGCAATTGTACTTTTGACAAAATGCATCCTGAAGTATGGAAGATTTAAAATAATTGGCCTTATATATGATCTTGGCAGCACAAATGGTAATTGCAACTCAATAGAAAACAGCCAAATTTTTTTCAGTGATCACTTGGTACCACTCACTCTGGAATATAGCTATAATAGGAGAAAATTAAGCATAATTTGAGGTTTCGATAAGGACTAGAACCTCCAGACACTTATTATATAATTTGGCATTTTTTTATGACATATACAGGGGAACTGTCATTTTCAAGACAACACTTGTCACAAGCCTGACATATCTGGAACTACACTTGATAATACTGAGAAGGCTGATATTCTTTACTAACTTTGCTATTTTAACCCATGTGCAACTTTGCCATAAAAGGTCACATACTAGCAGCATGGTGATTAAGCATCGTGCCACTAAATGACTGAATAGCTGTTACAGTTACTGAAGGCTAGCATTCAAAAAATGTATAGAGCACTCTCGAAAGTTTAAAAAGTGAAAGGTAGCTGCATTGGTCTATAAGAAAAACTCCAAAATCCAGTTTGGCAATACTGTTATTAGGACCAGCCAGTTGTCACAGGACTGTGCCAAGCATAATCGACTGAACTCCATGAACGACTCTCCAGAACTCTTCATCGGAGAAGATGCTACACAGATCACGGGATAAAATGCATAAATCAGGCTTTTGTTGAGACACCAATGTCAGCTTCCTTTCTCGGCCGCAAGCCAGAAATTAAGGCTGAATAAGTCCCTCCCAAGTGCTACACTTAGCAGGTTACACACTTCAGATTTGGGGATGATGTAACATTGGCTGACCCCTCTCTCAGATAAACTGAAGTTTAGATGTTCTGCTTGGGAACATGCGTGCTTCATTTAAGATTTGGGAGGGGGAACCTGCAGCCTTCCAGATGCTGCTATACTACAACAAACCCCATCATCCCTGACCATTGGGATCAATGGAGCCGATGGGAACTGTAGTACAAGAACATATGGAGGGCCAAAGGTTTATCACCACTGGTTTGGATTACACGCCCAATGTCAGTTTCTTAGTGATGAGGAGCAGCCATTGTTTCTTTATCCCAGAATCCTAGGTGTGCAACCTAGTATCTGCAACACCTGGGAGAGACTTATTCAGCTAGTCACCACTATCTTGGACCTGGGCCTACAAGCTGATCTTAATGCTACAACATCAGCCTCGTGCTTTTACCCTTTTTCTCCTCACTTTTCTCCCGTGTAACATCTTGTTTGATGAAAAGCTCAGGAGAACTCAAAAGCTTGCTGCACATTTTTGATATTTTGGTTTGCCCAACTGCAGATTTTGGCGTCCTCTTTTAATACCATGGGCATCTTATAAACTCCTCATGTAATTGATTTTGGTCTTGGGCATGCTGGCTCTCTTCTTCTACTTACGTATATCTATTCGCTGTTCCAAGGGCAAAGGGTTGTTTGTGCGTGACACAAGTTTCGTAAGGCATGTAGCTGCCAATAACTGGGAGTAAGATGACTGTAAAACACAAACAGAAAGCAAATGGTTAAATTGTAGGCAAAAACAGGACAGGACAAAGCTTCCCAAGTGATTGTCAAAGGTCAAGGATGTAAGTATGTTCACACTGGTGATGCAGTGTTAAGGCATGAACTGGGAGCCAGTCAGCAGTAATTTACAATATGTCAGTGAAGTAAACTCTGTATTCAAAGAAATGAAAGCAGCTCTGGCCTAGTGAACACAGCAAATCTTCCCAGTAGGCCTTGTCCCAATGAGGCAGTAGTGAGGACAGCAGGTCCCCAACTTCCCACAGCTCTCTAAATCTCTCCCCCCCCCCCCGGTCCTTCCCAAGCAACTTGAGACTTATTCGCCTTGTCTGTCTTTGCTCCAGCCTCTTCATACCTCTATGGGTTCTAGGAGACCTGGGCAGAAGACTCCCTGCCTCATCTGGGTGTCTTAGTCCCCCTCCTCTCCAGCCTCTGCTTCTGCCCGATTCTGGACTGCTCTCTGTCACAGCTTCTTCCTGTTCACTAAACTGTTACCACTTCAGCTTCTGACACCTCCTCCTCCTAGTCCGCTCCCTCTTCTCCCTCTGACCATTCAATGTCATCCCACCACCAATCCCGTGTCTCTGAGCCCTCTCTTTCCTTGGGTGTACCCCAGCTGGTGCCTTCCACCATTCCTCTGCATTCAGCCAGTCCATGACAGACAGGAGGGTCTGATCCTCAGATGCATTCACAGGAAAGACTGTCGTGTATACTGGAGGAAAGAGTGTGTAAGAAGAGAACACAGGAGGTGTTCAAGGCTAGGAACTGTGGAAGTCTGCTGGAGGTGTCTCAATTCTCATGCTGGTCTGCAATGAATCTTATGAACTATCATTCAAGAGTGGACCACATTAATTCTGAAATAGTTCCACTCAACTTCCTTTATAGTGCTTTAGAAGTATTTTAAATAGAAAGCCCTGAGAAAGGGCCAAGATGTTCTGTGGAAATTACTCCAAAAGAAAGCAGAAGGAGACCCAATAGTGATCAGTTCTCAAGTTCATGGCTGTAAGCAGAGCAGAGGAGAGAACACACCAGTAGGACCCCTACAGTGCTTTTCTGTACCAAGCCATGAGCTCAGGCAAATACCCAGAGAACACTTTAGGTGGTTTGAAAGCAGGGTGGTGGGTTTCTCTGCCTACGTACACTCCCTCTTTCAAGGAGAAGCTGGCACTTGTTCAAGCAGTCCGGACTGTTGGTAAACTCAACCAAGGCTTTCTCCGCCTGGAGTCGTGTTGTGGTGTCGGTTGTCTCATACAGTTGCTTGCACAGGTTCTCTAGCTGGGCTAGACTCTGTAACAAACCAAAGAGGAGAGCTTGATTATTTTATTTTATATTTCTGGTGGGACTTCCTTTAAGGGCACCTGCTAGTAAAAATGCAGCCATGGGGAAGCGAAACACAAATTTTGAAACCCTGACATTTTGCTTGGGGATGAAAACCACACTCTAAAAGAACTGTGTTGCCACCTTATAGGAAGCAAACACCAGATTTTCATTCTCCTATTCCAGCCCTTTGAAAGCACAGTGGTACCTCTACTTACGTTCACCTCCGGTTACGTATCCTTTGGGATATGGATGTGGCAAATCCGGAAATATTTTTCCGGGTTTCGCTGCGAGCACATGCGCAGAAGCGGTCCCTCTGGTTGCGGAAACCTCAGGATCCGACCAAAGCTCTGGAACGGATTCCGTCTGCAATCCGAGGTACCACTGTAATAGCAATTCAAAGGGAAACCTGGAAGGAACCCTGTTTCCAAACTCACATAGCCCAGAGGCTCTTCTAAATACCACCACCACATTAAATACCAGCTCCGTCCTGGGATCAGGACTTCCAAGGCCTCCAGTTCAGTGGGCTCCTTTAGGTAGTTCTGCCAACCATGTTTGTAGGCCCGGACACACAATCTGAACCTGAATAAGCCAAACATTTAATTTGTGCAAGTTGTTTAAAAAATGGAGAATTGTGTCTAAGTACTGAGGCTTCACAGTTCTCATTCTACTAATTCACTGCATTTGACCATTTTTAGATAGCCATTTACCATTTAATTTTTCAAGACTATCATGACAGTGAAGTAACAATCCAGTAGAAAATATGAACTTAAATAAAGGGGAGGAAAGTACCAACCTCCCCACACATCCAGGGTTCACAACCATTACCTCATAAAATAAGGTACATTCTCAAGTACACATTGATTTAGATGTTACACCAAAAGCCAACCTGATACAGAGAGAGTACAAGACAAATGTTATGAATACCAAGCAACGCTACATTTCATCAGGATTTGCCACCGCCATGATTGGCCTGTCATATTAAATAACAAATGGCCACCTAACAGAGGCAAAATCCATAGGCTTAGATGAACCCCAAGATACCCCCAATTTATAACTTCATTTCTCAGAAATGAGAATAAACTTTACTTTGTTGAATCAAATGATTAAAGAAAAACCAGGATTCCTTCCAGCCCTGCAATATGGTCAAACAAGCAGTTATGAACAAAAAAAAAAAAAAAGTGTTTTATATATTAAGTCCATATTTGATTTATCAGAAATTGATAGAAGACACAGTTTGGGGTCTAAAGGCGCCAGCACACCTATTATTTCAGAAAAGTCCTTCATGACCTCTACCCAAAAGTTGTGCACACACTTGTAAGATGCCACATGTGTGAACTGGGTCTTTTTTTGTCACATCTCCTCCAATACACAGGAGAACTGACTCTAGTTATATGTAAAGAACTATTGATGGGCTATTTTAAAAAGATTTTTCTTGGATATTTGCGGAGGCAGATTTAAATGGGGGAGCGAGACATGGTTTCCTCCACGGCACATTATCCACTGCTCTTCTAAGATCCGTCTCCCAAACAGGTTTAAAAGGAAAGATGGGAGAAAACAACAAAGAGTGTATAAAAGAGACAAGTTCTCTACCTTTAAGGAAATGATTGGCAATGGAATCAACGTGGTTCTCTTCTCCATGTATGTTGTGGAACACAGTTTCCTTAGTGATTCCCAAAATCTAATTCACATTATTATGTTGCACAATACTATTTATAAACTTTATGCCCATGAGGAAATAAATCATCTAAGGCAGGCATGGGCAAAGTCCGTTTCGGGGGCCTAATTCAGCCCGTCGGTTGGTTTAATCTGGAAATAACAACTTCAATCCTAAAAAAGGCCCTTTGGTCAGCTCTCGCAGCCCTTCACTTCATCAAATCTGGCCCTCTTTGAAAAAAGTTTGGACACCGTTGAAGATCAACGGCCTGGAATGCAAAAGTACTTCAAACATGCCAAGATTTACTATGACTGAGGAATTCTAACATCTGTTGATATCAACAAATGAGAATTTCCAACACACGTTGGTTCTGTACATTAAACATCAAGAGTGCCAAGAATGATTGGTACATTATACAGGGTTGTCTGCTACAGAGAAAAAGGGCGTATGTTGTTTCTATATATGCACCAGCATTTGGGTCTATTTCACTCTCTAACACCCATCCTCATTATGTGCTTACATTTCATTTGTAACAGCAATCCTCAATGTTAATTCCCAGGAGCCTGACACTTTAAAAGTCTAGACATTTTTTTAAAATGTGCTCAATTCCTGAAGCTGCACAGCATAAATTTATTTCTGAAATGCTGGTTCTGAAAGCCAGGGGATGAAAAACCAAATGCCTTGTATTGTCTGGGGTTTTATGCAGATGTCAACCGGTTTTTGTTCCAAGGCATCAACAAGCAGTGCTAGAAGACTCCCCTGTGCCCTGCCCACTATTTATTTTGCATTGACATCCCAAAACATGGCAGACTCAGCAGGTCTGTCACATCTTGAGACAAGTAGCCGAGCTCAGGAGGATTTTGAGGAACTAACAGCACACAGAAAAAGGTCAATGCCTCAGACTGGGAAGGACGACTGGAGAAGCCTTCAAGACTGCATGTGCGTTGGAATGCGGAATCTCCACACAGGCAGCAAAATGAACTCTGGGATTCCACCAGTTGAGAGTTGAGATAGGCAGCTAGAAGCCAGGTCTAGAAGCAAAGCAAGACACGGAAAACAGCGGGAGAGGGAATATGCAGATGCTGCCACGAGCCAATTAATAAGTTAGGCTTCAGATGGCATGCCACTGGTATTCAGAAGCATTGCAGCCTCCAGATGTTCAACAGCTGGATGCAGCAATGCTTCCAAATACCAGTTGCCGGCAACCACAGGAGGGGAGAGTGCTCTTGTGGGAGAATCCTGCTTGTGGCTTCCCACGGGGATCTCACCAGCCACTGTGAGAACAGGATCCTGGACAAGAAGAGCCATTGGGCTGATCTAGCAGGCTCTCCTCTTGTCTAAAGGTCAGAAGAAGAGAATGGAGTGCAAGAGAAGGATCAAACGGGGTGTAGGAACAAGGAATGGGCAGACTCATACTGGAGAAGAGAGCTATCCATAGCTACTGGTCTATAATGGCTATATTTTGCCTTCACAGATGTGTTGAACCAAAGGTGAAATGTTCCAGAAGGCCTGCAAGTGCCATCTTGGTAATCAAGATAACCCCAAACTAATTGGTAGTTGTTGCAAGAATGAGCTCATATACGTTTAGTCACTTGCTTTGATATACAGTGGTACCTCGGGTTAAGAACTTAATTCGTTCTGGAGGTCTGTTCTTAACCTGAAACTGTTCTTAACCTGAGGTACCACTTTAGATAATGGGGCCTTCCGCTGCCACCGCCGCACAATTTCTGTTCTCATCCTGAAGCAAAGTTCTTAACCCGAGGTACTATTTCTGGGTTAGTGGAGTCTGTAACCTGAAGCGTCTGTAACCCGAGGTACCACTGTCTGCTAATTTGCTTTCTTTGATGCTGTACTTATCTGTAAGACTTGGGATGCTGGGCTCCAGGCCCAGACAGGGGAGAAGCTTTGGATAGCTGCCACCTATGGCCTCATGGACCAGGTGTGATGGGAGGTTCTGGGTAAACTGATATAAGCTGCTTTGTGAATAAAAGATGTATACACGTTTGCCTGGGTGCAAAGAAGTCATGACAAACCCTCACTGTAAGGCTTTGCACACTGTTTACAAATTTTACAAAGTTCACAAATTTCTTTAATAAAGAACTATGACTGGCCATCCTGGTGTTTTTGACATCCTTCTTTGGTGTCCCTGCATCAAACCACTCCTTGGGGCCTGTGATCCAGAACAACAGTTGGAGGCAACTATACTTCTGCACACCAGCTGCTGAAAACCACAACAGCAAGAAAGAAGGTGCTCTTGTGGCCAGGTCCTGCTTACAAATTTCCCCTTGGGGCATCTGGTTGGCCACTGTGAGAACAGGACGCTGGACTAGATGGGCCTTATTTGGTTGGGCTCTTCGTATGCTCTTATAGGGGGGGGGGGAATAACTGGTGCCTGAGTGTGGCGGCCACAGCCAGCGTGGGCTGAGCTGGAGGCAAAAAGGACAGAGTGATGCAACCTCATCCTGGTCTAGGAAGCCAGCAGACAATAGAGTGAGTAGCAACTAATAACAGCTCTGCTACTTCACCTTCCTCTCTGGAAGGTGCAACCTCAAGCTTGGAAGGCTAGACAGCAGTGTAGGTAAACTGCAGGTTGTGCTAACGCAGCCCAGCTTCTTGGAGTCTTCCTGTATTTCCCAAGTTGAATACCGTATTTTTCGCCCTATAGGATGCACTTTTCCCCCTCCAAAAATGAAGGGGAAATCTATGTGCGTCCTATGGGGCAAATACAGGCTTTCGCTGACAAACCACACCGACCCCTCTCGCTCTCCAGGCTTCAGGAAGCTATCAGCAAGCCTGGGGAGCCCGCGGGAGTTCCCGCAGGGCTCCCTAGGCTGCGGATAGCAGCCTGCTGCCCGGCGCATGGGCGCCCTGAAGCAAGCGCCCCGCACGCCGGGCAGACATCCGTAGCCTGGGGAGCCCTGCGGGAGTTCCCGCAGGGCTCCCTAGGCTACGGATAGCAGCCTGCTGCACAGAGCGCGGGGAGCGCTGAAGCAGAGCGCCCCGCACTTCGGGCAGACATCGGGCAGCCCCACAAGCTCGGGCGAAAGCGGGGAGGCGCAGCGCCGCCATCCTGCTGTTCCCCGACCTGGTTTGGATTCCCTGACCTGGTTTGGGGGAAGAAATAAAGGGGGGGGATTTCCTTTATTCCCCCCCAAAAAAAACTAGGTGCGTCCTATGGGACGAAAAATACGGTAAATCTCTCAGTTGCAAAAACCATCTCCATCTTTCTGCATTCATTATTTGAAGAATGAGGGCAGCGGATATGGAACTCTATTATTATTATTAATATTATTATTAAGGAATTCTTAGACTGCCTTTTAGGTATAACCATCACAATGTGGCTTATGTACATCTACACAAAAAGTTCTAAAATAAACTACTTAACACTAGATGGCTAGATCACACTATTAAAAACCCCAATGAAACCATACAGAACAAACTGCAATGTTGAGAGCCACAGAAAAACTCAGTTTGTGGCCACTTAAAAAGACTGATTCATTCAAACACACTCTAAGATGGCTTTTGGAGATTCTTAGGGATGGCTGTTTTCCTTTCCAAATGACAAGAGTGCAGAACATTTCAACCCCCTTGGTGCCCCATTCTGTGTCTGCCCCTCCAGCTACACCATCCTGTTCAGACTTGCCAAATGCTCATTTCCCAGCTGCCAGCCAATGAAGGCATGTGTTTGGCCAACCCAAGGGTGGGGATTATTCCTTACTATGGCTGGACAATATCAAGCCTTTGAACCTAGATAAAGTAGTATTGAGCATAGCAGCGATGCAGTGCAGGAGCCCTGTGCACACTAGATAAGGATGCAGCAAGCACTCCACCTCCTCTTTCATAATAAAACTACAGGAGTCTGCTAGATCAGGCTAAAGGGAGCCCATCTAGTCCAGCATCTTGACCTGTTCACACAGAATTTGAGCACCAGAGCAATCTCCACTCCTAGGGTAGCCAGCAACTGGAATTCATGAGCATTGTTTTCTCCAACTGTGGAGGCAGAGCTGAGCCATTTTATGAACTTCTATCATGTCACCTCTCACTCACCTTTGGTTTAAGAAGACCCTATACATATTGTAATTTCAGAAAAGTTGACCCATTTGATGCATGCTTCTCAAGTCACCAAGCCAATGGACTAAACCACCCCACGGTGCATGTTTTTTGAGGTTTAATAAGAAACAATCTCATGTCTGGTAGGTTCCCATCAATTTTTTATTTGGTACTGACAGCATACCGATATCCACTATTACTGGCTCTCTCTGTTCCTGTGAAAACAATGATCTTATTTTCTAGTCTGATTTTGGATTGAACCTCTTCATGTCCCAATGTCATATCCAACCATGTACTATGGATTTATAACAGCAACTCACCACCTAACTCTTTGTTTTGTTGTAGAGTATTTTGATTACTTCATAAAGTTAAATAAACATATTTTTTTAAAAAAAACCCTATCCTTATTGTCTAGTATGGGCAACGGCGAAATACTTTGAACGGAACCCATTAAGCCAGTAGATCCCACTGCACCCTTTCAGAGCAGGGCTTTGATCACCTCTTTTAAAAGGCGGCGACGGAGGGTTTAACTGATGGTGCCATGGGAAGTGAGACAAACTCTACTGCATACCTAGTACAGCAACCATTGTTAGAAACTGGGATAGAAAAACTAGGAGCCAAATGGCTCCTGGAACCTGGGTTGTGGGCGCCAAAACAGAATGTCTAGTCGCCATTTGGGGGAAGGGGTCGGCAACACTTTTTGTTTATTATTTTGATAAGCATGAACTAATACACAATTCACTTAAGTGAAACACTGTTAATATCACATTTTTAACAGAAATTGTTAATACATGTTTAATTTGGTGTTTACAATAAAAATATTGGTACCATACTTCAATTTTCAAAACACTCTACTCTTTATTGTTAAACTCCTCAGCATATTGTCTATCCTTAACACATACCGTATTTCGAGGCTTCAAGATATATACAGTGGTGCCTCGCAAGACGAAAAGAATCCGTTCTGTGATTCTCTTCGTCTAGCGGTTTTTTCGTCTTGCGAAGCAAGCCCATTGATGGATTAGAGGATTAGCGCTATTAGCGGCTTATCGGATCAGCTGATAAGTGGCTTAGCGGCTTAGAAAAAAAGGGGGGAGGGGAAAAAAACCGCAGGAACTCGCAAGACATTTTCGTCTTGCGAAGCAAGCCCATAGGAGATTTGTTTTGCGAAGCACCTCCAAAACGGAAAACTCTTTCGTCTAGCGAGTTTTCCGTCTTGCGAGTCATTCGTCTTGCGGGGCACCACTGTACTTTTAGGCAATCCTCGAGTATCAGCCAGGCACAGAAAATGGCATGCTGACTTTTTGAGGTGCTCACAAATGCAGAATCTTTAAGTCTGAAATGCGCCTGGCGCCAGGCTTAATTTTGAAGCCTGGTGGCAACCAACAACCCACTGGGCTCATGCACCGAGTGTGAATGGAACGGTGGAGTTTGGCACCCAAATGTAAAATGCTGGTGGAACAGGGGCATATGTGAAGTCAAAGCTGATGCTTAAATGCCTCAGGTGTCTTGCAGCAACTGGATGTCAGGAAGTGGACTGGAGAGAGAACTGCACTTCTTGGGAGATGTGAAACATCAGGAAAAGCCCATCTGCTAGTGATGGGAGTGCTGACAGCAAAACTTTCGATGGCCAATTCCCGAGGACCAAAGGGTTCCCAAAAGTCCCTTAGTAACTTTAACTGAGGCCAGGGTGGAGTCTAAAGCCATTCCAGAAGTTGAAGTCAGAACCAAATGGGAAACACTATATTGGTCAGGTGACTGATTTAAAAAGACGGCAGGTACTGATAGCATGCTGAACAGTTAAGTGGGCATTGGTACTGATAAAATGTCAGGCAGTGTAGTGAAGAGTATAACAGATGTCAGTACTGCTATAGTACAAGCAGTTATCAGTAAGCAGTGTTAGAAACTCAGATGTATAATCTAATCACCGAATGGCACCTTAAAGCTCGGTTACGGTTGCCACAACTGATAATCTAGGCACTTTTTGTTTTAATAGAGTTGAGTTTTTTGATGATGATGATGATGATGATGATTATTGCCACTTTATACTCTGGGGGTAGGGGTAGAGGGAATGCTACAGAAAGGACTGAAAAAGTGCTACTTTATGTTATGTAGATTCTCTTCCCAAAGCTCAAACAACTGAATGAAAGAAATATACACCAAGTCAGTTGTTTTATGGTAGCCATCATGATGTGTGGTGTTGGGGCTGACATCACAAGCAGTCCCATAACAGCAACACAGACAGATACACTTTCAACAGGCAGCGATACTGAAGAGAAGAAAACTCAAAAGTAGACAAGTGGGGCAGCAGTAGGGTTAGGGAAAGCCCACCTTTGCTGTACTTTTTTGACTATCGCAGAACCTGCTGTTTGGAGAAACATTCAAATGGGACTGGGACATTCAAATGATGGCTTCAACATACTTTCCAATAACGGCAGCATCAAGCCACTCTGAGCATCTTCTGCAATGGATATGCAGAATAACAGCCCTTCCAAGTCCAAAGCAAAAGTCATGAGCACCGAGCAAAAATACAGTGGTACCTCGGGTTAAGTACTTAATTCGTTCCGGAGGTCCGTTCTTAACCTGAAACTGTTCTTAACCTGAAGCACCACTTTAGCTAATGGGGCCTCCTGCTGCACGATTTCTATTCTCATCCTGAAGCAAAGTTCTTAACCAGAGGTAATATTTCTGGGTTAGCGGAGTCTGTAACCTGAAGCGTATGTAACCTGAGGTACCACTGTACACCAACTTTCTCCCTCAGTTAACAGTGGCAGCCTTGTTTTTCAAGCCGTTACAGGGCTAGAGAATAAGCACTGATCTGTTCCTGTATCCAAACCAGCCATCCCCAACCCAGTGTCCTCCAGATGTTTTACAGTCAACTCCCCTCAGCCTTATATGGCCAAGCTGGTTGGGGCTGAAAGGAGTTGCAGTCATGGGGAGATGAAACTAGGCTGGGGAAGGCTTGCATAAAACTACACAAATTATTCCTGCACTGCGGGGGGTTGGACTAGATGACCCTCAGGATCCCTTCCAACCTAAAATTCCATGATTCTAACTTGTGGACCTCCATGGCCTAAACAGACTACCTTTTGCCAATTCCCAGGGATCGCAAAACATAGGACTGATCAAGACCCCAGCAGGCCATAATCTGTATTGGACTGTGCTTGCCTTGATGACTTACAAGTTGCCCAGGAGTGCATTAGGGTGGGTAGAGAACATTTACATAAGATCAGAACTAAAAGAGCCATGCTATCTTGTCCAATCTTGTGCCATTCACCACCTCTTCTCTGATCTGGCTATCTACCGAATCCAGATGACAGCAGTGCACCACAAACTGAGAGCAAGTACAGGGCTCTAGAAGAACAGCTCTAGACAACATGTCATGTGCTACAGAGTGAGGGAAAAAACCCTCCAAGATAACTATCCAATCTTACCTAGGAAGGATTATTTCAAAAGCCCAAATGTGATACCCAACAAGGCCTGCTTCCAGAAAAGTTCTGTTCAAATGCAATCCACACCAGCCAACAACATCCTGCTGTGACAGTAAAGAACTCTCTCTTAGAACAATTTCTAAAACCACCCAACTAGTTTTACCATTAAATCCCAGAAAGGAGGACAAACAGGACAGCTGAGAGAAACAGTCAGGGAGAAGGTGGTTCAAGCAGCTACTGCTCTTGATATGCAGTTGAGTTCAGAGGCATCTACCATGTGCTACATTCAGATGACAACTGAACTGAAAGCAACAAGGGCCTGTAGACTAAAAAAACAAGACAAAATGGCTATCCTATCTGCAGGAAGAAAACTGCAACTCTCTGCACCTGTGGCAGTATTTTGAAGGGTTGCCCAAACAAAACAAGGAGAGGGAGGGGATGTTATTTATTTATTTTTATTTACAGATACCTTCTTGGGTTTTAGAATGTGATGAAAGGTTACACATTTGTGGAGGAGAGGGCTATCAATGGCTATTGGTCAGAAGAGCAGAAATGCTTGCGAATACCAGTTGCTGGAAACTGCAGGAGTGAAAAATGGTCGTGTTCAGGTTGTGCTTGCAGGTTTCCCACAATGGGCATCTGGTTGGCCACTGTGAGAACAAGATGCTGAACTGGATCTACCATTGGAGTGATCCATCAGGCTCTTACCTGCTGGGTAACTTCCCTTCTCACGTACACATACATTATTTGTTAATCATTTCTTTTTCAATATTAAACTGACAGGTAACACCTGGTAAACACAGGTCTCTCTCTATTGAACTGGAACTTCCTATTATCTGACTGAAGGTTGACCTGAGGAGAGGTGTGGACAGGCTTCTTGCTTGCTGGATTTACTTACAATTTTTACTAGAACCCCAAGATCTATCAATCACAGCTGGTGCAAAAAACATACACTTAAAACTGAACCCAGGAATGTGCTTTGCATTCCAGAGCTCACAGTTTTTTCCACAAAAGGGGCTCCTAGCTACCCCAAGCTTTCTCCCTTTTAGAAGTACAAATTAGGTTAGTTGTGTGTGTGTGTGTTTATGTGTGTTGGGAGGAGGGTAATTTTGTTGCTGCTACTCTTAAACTAGGAGACAGAACTCCTTGCCAGTTTGCTGCAAACAATCCAGAGATCTATCAGCAAATCCAGATTACCTCTCTGCATTTGGACCCCCATACATCCTGCAATGAAATATATCCACCCAAGCATTGGTGTGGGGAATCATACACTAGACCTGTAAATAACTGCTTGCCAGGTCAATATCTTTATGCAAGGAGGGCTAGTGTTTTTTTTGTTTTAAAAGCTGAGAACTCATGTTCATTTATTCACAAGATCACCACATATAGTCAGTATGATCCAAGCAATAAAGTTCTGAATTGATTGAGATGTGTTAAATCCAAGCTGCTTGGAAGCCAACCAGAACCTGCAGTTTATCAGGGAAGCAGTGGGCTTTTTCACATTTGGTATACACCAGACTTCACTAGAGAAGGACATTCAAGGTACTCCTTAATTTTAGGGTTGTGGGTTCAAGCCCCACATTAGGCAAAAGAACCCTGCATTGCAGAGGGTTGGAGCAGATTACTCTTGTGTTCCCTTCCCACTCTGAAATTCTATGATTCTACTCGTGCCAGTGTGGTGTAGAGGTTAGAGGGCTGGACTAGAACCTAGAAGACCAGGATTCAAATCTCCACTCGGACACAAAGCTCAGTAGGTGACCTTGAATCACCTAGCCACTGGAGAAGAGTGACTAGTGGGGTGCCACAGGGTTCTGTCTTGGGCCCGGTCTTATTCAACATCTTTATCAACGACTTGGATGATGGACTCAAGGGCATCCTGATCAAATTTGCAGATGACACCAAACTGGGAGGGGTGGCTAACACCCCAGAGGACAGGATCACACTTCAAAACGACCTTGACAGATTAGAGAACTGGGCAAAAACAAACAAGATGAATTTTAACAGGGAGAAATGTAAAGTATTGCACTTGGGCAAAAAAAATGAGAGGCACAAATACAAGATGGGTGACACCTGGCTTGAGAGCAGTACATGTGAAAAGGATCTAGGAGTCTTGGTTGACCACAAACTTGACATGAGCCAACAGTGTGACGCAGCAGCTAAAAAAGCCAATGCAATTCTGGGCTGCATCAATAGGAGTATAGCATCTAGATCAAGGGAAGTAATAGTGCCACTGTATTCTGCTCTGGTCAGACCACACCTGGAGTACTGTGTCCAGTTCTGGGCACCACAATTCAAGAAGGACACTGACAAACTGGAACGTGTCCAGAGGAGGGCAACCAAAATGGTCAAAGGCCTGGAAACGATGCCTTATGAGGAACGGCTAAGGGAGCTGGGCATGTTTAGCCTGGAGAAGAGGAGGTTAAGGGGTGATATGATAGCCATGTTCAAATATATAAAAGGATGTCACATAGAGGAGGGAGAAAGGTTGTTTTCTGCTGCTCCAGAGAAGCGGACACGGAGCAATGGAGCCAAACTACAAGAAAGAAGATTCCACCTAAACATTAGGAAGAACTTCCTGACAATAAGAGCTGTTCGACAGTGGAATTTGCTGCCAAGGAGTGTGGTGGAGTCTCCTTCTTTGGAGGTCTTTAAGCAGAGGCTTGACAACCATATGTCAGGAGTGCTCTGATGGTGTTTCCTGCTTGGCAGGGGGTTGGACTCGATGGCCCTTGTGGTCTCTTCCAACTCTATGATTCTATGATTCTATGAATCAGTCGCTGCCACTCAGCCTAACCTACCTCACAGGGATTAAATGAGGAAGGGGAGAAACATGTACGTCACCTTGAGCTCCTTTGAGAAAAGGTGAGATATATATGCAATAAATAAATACATTCATTGGAATGAATTTAAATTATCATCCCCGTTGATGGTAACTTGAAACTTTTGATAGTAGAGCGAAGTTCAATCTCTAGTTAGGGAATCAGGTGGTGGAAAAGGCATTCACTGAAGACTGCAGAGCTGGAGCAAGCTAGAGTAGACAATCCTGGGCTCAATGGACAAGAAAGCTCACCTGGTATAAAGGCAGCCTGAACAAACTTAACAGAAAACCGGATGTTTTGCCATTATGAAACTTGAGAAACTTATTTTACATTTGCGCATATGGTGTATTAAAACAAATGACTAGTGAATATACCCAAAGATTAACATAAGAACATATAAAGAGCCTGCTGGATCAGGCCAATTGTCCATTGTGTCTTATTCTCACAGTGGACAATCAGATGCCCAAAGGAAAGCCTGCAAGCAGGCCCCAACACAGGGAGCACTCTTGCCTCCTGTAGTGTATTCTGAAGCATTGCTGCGCCAACTGTGAAGGCACAGTATAGACCTCATAGCCAGTGGCCGTCAATAGCTGTTTCGTCTTATCTTCTTTTGAAGCCATTCAGGTTGGTGGCCATCATCGTCTCCTGTGGGAGTGAGTTCTATAGCTTAACTATTCTGCTAGAATGATCTACATACAGCCAAAGTTCACATTTAATCAGACCATTACTAATTCTTATTAGTAATGGGAAATTTAAGGAAAATGAAAAAAGAAAAGAAATCTATCTGGGAAACACTTGGGGCACTTCATGCATTCCAACAGACAGGTGCTCGCATTCCCACTTGCTGTCAACCATAGCCACTTGTAAATCTGAGGGGAGATGGTACACACATACCTCCTCTCAGTCTGCTGCTGTTCCTGGGGGAATAATTATAAGGAGTTACACAAATGCCTTTCAGAAAAGACATGTCAACCTATGATGGGTGGTGGAGGAGCAGGGAGCCATTTTTCTCTGCAATGTGCAAAGTGACTCCAAAGCATTTCATCTCCAAGAACTTGCACAGCCAAGTTACGAGCAAATGAACAGCTCACCCTTGTGGCACTTGGAGGTACCAAATCCAGAAGGAGCAGGCTGGGGGATGTTATGCCCAGAGCCACTGCCCTGGAGGAGCCCAAGGTCCACATCCCCCTCCGAGCAACTCCTGCAAGTTCTCCATTCTTCCTAAACCACAGCACAGTCCTGGCAAAAAGACCACCAAGGAGGCTGGACTGACCAAAGCAGACTTTGCAAAAGAGGAATAAAAATTCCGGCACAACGCTGCCGCGCTACTTGGGACTAGAGAGAGGGCAGAAGGTTGTTTTTGCTATCCCTTCCGTGGAAGCCAGTGCAGCCGAGGCAAGTGACTAAGAAGTGGGCCGAGGCTAGTTGTTGGGTTTTGGGCTTCCTAGCTCTGCTGTGCTCTATCTTTTGGCCCCCTTCCCAAACCCAGAAAGCATCAAACCCCAATGAAGTACCCCCGGGCCGGATCCGACCCCGCTTCTCCCGCCCGCGCCTCTTCCTCCGCCTGGCCACAGCGCTCCTCGGCGGGGCACCTGCCTTGCATGAGGGAAGCTCCCAGCCTCAGCCCCCGCCGGCATCTCCAGGTGGGGAGCCCTCCCGGAGAGCCGCCGCTGCCTGCCAGCCAGTGGTCGTGAGCTACACGGGCCCAGGGCTCCGGCCGTGACCGGGGAGCCACGCGCCTCGAACCGGCGGCCACCCTCCCACCGGCCCGGCCGCGAACTTCTCCCGGGCGCCCGTCCTCCTCCTCCTCCTCCTCCATTCCGGTGCAGGCCCAGGAGGCGCCCGCCGAGCTCGGCCCGCGCGCGCGCGCTCTCTCACACGGCCCCCGGCAGGCTAGGCCCGGCCCCCGAGTGGCCCCCGCCAGGCTAGGCCCCGAGAGCCCCCTCAGGTCTCTGGCCCGGCGGCGCGGCCTGTCCGCCGAGCCCCGCTCTCCCTCGCGCATCCCCTCACCTGCACATGATCCGCCATTTTGCTCCATTCATGTTCCGCTCCCGCCGCCGCTCTCGCTGCCGCCGCCGCCGCTTCTCGCCCCCTCCCACCGCAGGCGACCCAGCCAGGGCTGCCGCGCCTGCGCACTGGCGCCGGCCCTCCTCACGCACTCGGCGTCAAGCGGGGGCCTCGAGGGCTGAGAACCAGGGACGCCGCCGCCGCTGCGGCCGCCGCGCGGGCTTTCGGAATGGCTCGGCTGCTCTGCGGCGGCGTAGAGGAGGGAGCCGCCGGTCGCGCC
Source organism: Podarcis bocagei (assembly GCF_964188305.1). NCBI lineage: Eukaryota > Metazoa > Chordata > Lepidosauria > Squamata > Lacertidae > Podarcis > Podarcis bocagei. The sequence goes on along the minus strand of NC_138132.1, from coordinate 87,740,608 downwards.
GCAGTGACGTCACCGCGCAGGACGCGGGGGGGGAAGAGACTGTTGCGCGCGCGCGCCGGGACGGGGCAGGGGAATGCGCGGGGTGGAATGGGACTTTGTTTACATGGCTTCTTAAAGGAGCCGCGCGTCGTGGCGCGGGGCAGGGCTCCTCCACGGAGGGCGGGGGTAGGGAGCTAGTCTGAAACAGCCAGCCTCTGAGGGGCAGGCGGTGTGGGGACAGGGAGGAGGCGTCTGAGGGAGCCTTCTCCAACCAGGCGCCCTTCAGGTGTTTTTGGACTACATCTCCCGTCATCCTCAGCGTCGTACGGCCGCGCTGGCAGGGGCTGATGGGAGTTGTAGTCAAGCGGGTCAGACCAGGCAGCCTCTTTTGACAGGGGCCGACCAGATTCGAAATACGAACATAAAAAGAGCAGATAGGTGCCTCTTGTTGGAAACCCACAAGCAGGATCTGATCCCAAGAGAACTCTCCCATCTTATGGTTGCCCAGCAACCGGTATTCAGAAGCACCACTTCCCATTTTACCCCTTACGCTTGGCTTGTTCTTGTTTGTGCCAAGGGCATTTCCCACAGTACCCCAAGTCGTATTTATTTATTGCATTTATACCACATCCTAAGGAGTTCAAGGGACGTGGGTGGCGCTGTGGGTTAAACCACAGAGCTTATGAATGTTAAAATGTCGAGGTTCTAGGGAAAAATGGGGGTTACAGCTGTAAAGATTAAGTAAAAGAAAAGAATAAGGGAAAAATTTGACAAAATTAAGTTTTGTTAGGATTTGCTGAAATAATTTTGGAAATTGGGATGTAGAAAGGGGAGGTATGGGGAAGTCGATGAAGTAAGGTTTAAGGGGAAAAAAGGATATGAAATTATACATGTTTGTTTGTGTGTTTGTTTGTTTGTTTGTTTATGTTTATTAAAACTTTGTAAAACCAATAAAAATTTCTTAAAAAAATAAAATAAACACAGAGCTTAGGACTTGCCGATCAGAAGGTCGGCAGTTTGAATCCCCGCGACGGGGTGAGCTCCCATTGCTCAGTCCCAGCTCCTGCTAACCTAGCAGTTTGAAAGCACATCAAAGTGCAAGTAGATAAATAGGTACCGCTCCGGCGGGAAGGTAAACGGCGTTTCTGTGCGCTGCTCTGGTTCGCCAGAAGCGGCTTAGTCCTGATGGACACATGACCTGGAAGCTGTACACCGGCTCCCTCGGCCAATAAAGCGAGATGAGTGCCGCAACCCCAGAGTCGGCTACAACTGGACCTAATGGTCAGTGGAGTACGTCAGCACCAGATTTAGGGCGATGTGGGTGGTTCCTGTGCGCAGGGTGCACTGAATTGAGGGGGTACAAAATTGAGAAGATCCATTGGGGGGGGCATATTACAAAAGTCTGCCCCTGCATACATGGTTCCCCTTGTGAGGTAGTTCAGGCTGAGGGGTAGTGACTGTCCTTCCAAGTTCACACAGTGAGCTTCATGGCTGAATGGGGATTTGAAACGGGATCTCTCCCAGATCCTAGTCTGACACTTTAACCACTACACCCCACTGGCTCTTGCTCCTTCTCTCCAAAGCTCTGTAGACATGGGGCTTATCCACACTTACCTTTCTTCACTCTTCCCAGGCACAATCTGGAATTTAAAACCTCTGTATCCAAGCTCCTTCCCCCCCCCCCCCCTTCTCTGGAGCTTTTCCTGCAGAAAGCTCTGGAACAAGACAAAAAAGTTTGCCTGGAAACAGGCAGGGCAAAAGCTAAGTGTGGGTAAGTCCATGGTGACAGGAGAGATGTACAGTACAGTGGTTCCTCTAGTTACGAACTTAATTTGTTCCGGAGGTCCGTTCTTAACCTGAAACTGTCCTTAACTAGAGGCAAGCTTTTGCTAATGGGGCCTCTTGCTGCCGCTGCGCCGCCGGCACACAATTTCCGTTCTCATCCTGGGACAAAGTTCTCAACTCAAGGTAACTCTTCCAGGTTAAAACAAAATTAAAAAAATCCTTCCAGTAGCACCTTAGAGACCAACTAAGTTTGTTATTGGTATGAGCTTTCATGCGCATGCACACTTTTTGAGATACACTGAAACAGAAGTATCTGAAGAAGTGTGAATGCACACGAAAGCTCATACCAATAACAAACTTAGTTGGTCTCTAAGGAGCTACTGGAAGGAATTTTTTTATTTTGTTTTGACTACGGCAGACCAACACGGCTACCTACCTCCTCCAGGTTAGTGGAGTTGGTAACCTGAAGCGTTTCTAACCTGAGGCGTTTGTAACTCGAGGTACCACTATATATAGGATCAAAGCTTCCCGGCTTGGTCTTACATGGTAGTGGGCCTTGACCGGCTGTGGGGTGGAGGAGATTGAACTGGAGGCAGTTGAGGCAGCAGGAATGAGCACTGAGCAACCGTAAGGGGTCAAGCAGGGTCAGCTCACCATCTCACAACCCCTCCCTCTTCCGATTGCACCAGCGGGGGTCCTACTAACATAATGGCATTACTACCCAGCATATACCGTATTTTTCGCCCTATAGGACGCACTTTTTCCCCTCCAAAAATGAAGGGGAAATGTGTGTGCGTCCTATGGGGCGAATGCAGGCTTTCGCTGAAGCCTGGAGAGCGAGAGGGGTTGGTGCGCACTGACCCCTCTCGCTCTCCAGGCTTCAGGAAGCTCTGCGCAACCCTCGGGAGACCTGCTCCGAAGGCCGCGCAGAGCTGCCTGCAGTCCCGGGCTCAGTGCAGCTCTGCGTGGCCATTGGGAGTGGGGCGCGAAGCCCCGCCCGGCTCCCGATGGTCGCGCAGAGCTGCCTGCATTCCCAGGCTCAGCGCACTTCTCCCCATCGCCAGCCCCACAAGCTCAGGGGACAGCGGGGAGGCGGAGCGCGCCTTCCCGCTGTTCCCCGACCTGGTTCTTCCAGCCCCGCACCTGGGGGGGATTTTTTTTTTCTTTATTTCCCCCCCAAAAAACTAGGTGCGTTCTATGGGCCGGTGTGTCCTATGAGCCGGTGCTTGAGCCATAGCCAGAGCTTCGTCTTCAAGGCCACATACCGTAGAGCTTGCCAGCTGACCTCTAGTCTCATAACCGCACCCGCTACCGAGGGGGGAATCCTAAGGATGGCTCTAAGGAATCGCGTTTGGATAGAATCCAGTTTCAAAAAATCCCTACGGGAGCCTAAAGAAATGCCCACCAAAAGAAGGGGGAGGACTTTTATTTGAAAGAGTCTCAAGGCTATCTTCACTGATTGAGCCTGATTCTTAGCATATAGGGATCTAATCTGGATGGCTGCTTTAGATGCGTTGGTTGTTAGATAGTCTCTATGGGCCAGAAAAGACCTATTTGACCGTATTACTTGTCCCAGATATTTAAAGCAGTTAACGTGCTCTAAGGGGATCCCGTTCATCGACCATCGATGGAGTCTCAGACGGGCAGAGAAGACCATGATCTTGGTCTTAGCATAGTTGGGTTGGAGCTCATGCTGATCACAGTATTCATGTAGAGCTTGCAACATTCTCCTCAGTCCAATAGGGGATCTGGCAAGAAGTGCGGCGGCGTCCGCCTACAGAAGAACATTCAGAGATCGGCCTGCTAATTTGGGGGGGTGGAAAGCATCATTGGCCATGTGGGTCACCAGTGAGTTAATGTAAAAATTAAACAATGCTGGGGCCAATAATAGACAACCCTGTCTTACCCCTCTAGTGGTGGTAACAGGGTTGGAGACTAGGCCTTTATTGTCTAGCCTGATTCTCAGAAAGGTGTTTGTATGGAGGCTGATAATCAGATGAAGGAGACGACGATCGATCTTTGTAGCAGCCAGTTTTGTCCATAGCTGCTTTCTAGAGCAGTGTTTCCCAACCTTTTTTGGGCAAAGGCACACTTGTTTCATGAAAAAAATCTCGAGGCACACCACCATTACAGCCCCGTGACGTCAGCGTGCAGCGTCACGCCGGGAGGGACATGAATTGCTAGCAAATTACATAATCACCTCCTTGAGGGCTGGCTCATCTTCTCCGAAGGCAGAACCCCATTAATTAACAGCACAGACTCACACCATAGCCAAGACGAGGGGGGAAAACCTCAGTCATGCACAGTCATGCACATGTGGGGGCTAAACGAGGACGAAGACCGGGCAGAGAGCAGGGTTCAAATCACCCCACCTGGCCAGAACAATCCCTGGGTGCTCCCTTGGGCCACTCGCCTGACCCACCTCGCAGGGCTGTTGTTGCGAGGATAACACGGGGAGAACCACGCACGCCCCCGGGAGCTCCTTGGAGGAGAAAGTGGGCGATGAATGCAATGCACGAAATATATGAGAGGCGACCAGGTTTTGCAGGTGAGGGGCCCCCGCCAGCCTCCGCTTCCAACACCCGGCGCAACGACGCCGAAGTTTCCCCCCGGGCTCGGCTCGGGGAGCAGCGCTGCTCCCCCCCGGCTCCCCTTCGCCCTCCCGGCTCTCTCTGCCGCCCACTGGGGACCCCCCTCACCTGCCAAGTCCGGAGCGCCAGTGGAAGTTGCATGCATGCATGCAGGGCGCCGCGTTGCCATTGCATTGCACTGCACTCCATGCAACGCCTGCACGCATGCATTGCCTTGCACGCCCGCCAAGGGGTCTCCCCGCGGTCCGATGCATCCCCTCCGGCGCGGATGCAGCATTGCAAAAATAACCCCCCCCGACGCAGCCCTACCTGGGGGGCAGCCTCCGCCTCCGCCGCTCCGCCTCCGCGGGGATCCCCGGGCTCCATCCTGCCGCCCGATCTCCGCGGGGGCACAGGCAGGCTGCGCGGGGTCTGCGCGGAAGAGCCCCTGCCCGCCCGGCCGCCGCCACTGCGCTCATTCCATGGCCGGGAGAAGAGCACTTCAAACAAAACGCCCGGCCCACCAGGCCACGCTGGGAAACGTAGTTCTCGCACCCCGCGCGGGCGCGGAGCCCAAGGGCGAGGGGACTACGGATCCCGGCAGCCCCCGCGCCGGGGACGGAGGGGGAGAGGCCGGGTGCGGGAGGGAGGGAGGGAACCCCAGGGGTCATCTAGTGACGGTGCCCCAATCGAAAATTTGACTTTAAAAAAAAAAATCGAATTTTTTAATTTTTCCCGCGGCACACCAGGCAACATCTCGCGGCACACTAGTGTGCCGCGGAACAGTGGTTGGGAAACACTGTTCTAGAGATTCGATCAAATGCCTGCTTAAGGTCACCATCTGTAGTTATAAACTGACAACAGGATCACTTTGTGTATAAGAACATGAGAAGAGCCTGCTGGATCAGGTCAACAGCCCATTTATTCCAGCGTCTTGTTCTCATATGGGACGCAGGTGGCGCTGTGGGTTAAACCACAGAACCTCGGACTTGCCGATCAGAAGGTCGGCGGTTCGAATCCCCGTGATGGGGTGAGCTCCCGTTGCTCTGTCCCTGCTCCTGCCAACCTAGCAGTTCGAAAGCAGTCAAAGTGCAAGTAGATAAATAGGTACTGCTCCGGCGGGAAGGTAAACAGCGTTTCCGTGCGCTGCTCTGGTTTGCCAGAAGTGGCTTAGTCATGCTGGCCCATATGACCTGGAAGCTGTACGCCGGCTCCCTTGGCCAGTAAAGCGAGATGAGTGCCGCAACCCCAGTCGGCGCCGACTGGACGTAATGGTCAGGGGTCCCTCTACCTTTACCTTGTTAACATAGTAGCTAACCAGCTGCCCCAATGGGAAACCTGCAAGCAGCATTCAAGCACAAAAACACTTTCCCCTCTAGTTGTTTCCAGCAACTGGTATTTGGAAGCTTTGCTGGCTTCAACTGTGGAAGCAGAGCATTGCCACCATGCTGAGTAGCCATTGAGAGCCCTCCCTATGGATTTGTCTAATCCCCTTTTAAAGCTGCCTAGGTTGGTGCCCATCACTGCCTCCTGCAGAGCGAGTTAAGTTTCACTATGTGCTGGCTGACATGCATCTGTCTCAAAAGACAATGGAGTGCGCCTCCAGAAGTGAAATCCAACTGCTGCATTAGCAGCACCAAAGCAACCTCCCTGGGGCGCAAGCCTGGGCAGCGTGTATGAAGGTCTTGGGCTGCCCAGACAAGAAGACTTTACTCTTGAACTTTATTTTTTTTGTCCTGAATCCTCCAGAATCATTAAACGCCCACAAGTTCTATTGCTGTGAGAGTGGGTGGGGTGGGAACTTTTCTCTATCACTTTCTCCATGCCACACACAATTTCAGAAATTTGTCCCAGTGTAAAATAAGTGTCAGAGGCCACCCCCCTCTAATTTTGGTCTGGACTATCATGTTACAAATTTGCATTAAATAGGGGGGGGGGTCCCTACCCTCCCAACCAGGGGTCAGCAACCTAAGGCCCATGGGCCACAAGCAGCCCACGGGGGTTGTTTAACCGGCCCATGAGCCGCCCCAAACCGAGCCACCTGCTTGGCGAGTCCCCGCCCGCTGCGCTAAACCGGTACAGCACAGTGCAGGGACTTGCTTCCATGGCACCGGAAATCACGTCTGTAAACCGTGCGGGCCCCTGCTCCAAACTATAGCTATAAAGCACTTACAGTGGTACCTCGGGTTACATACACTTCAGGTTACAGGCTCCGCTAACCCAGAAATAGTACATCGGGTTAAGAACTTTGCTTCAGGATGAGAACATAAATCGTGCTCCGGCGGCGTGGCAGCAGCACGAGGCCCCATTAGCTAAAGTGGTGCTTCAGGTTAAGAACAGTTTCAGGTTAAGAACAGACCTCCAGAATGAATTAAGCACTTAACCTGAGGTACCACTGTATTGGCTATGGGACAGAGGAGGGATGCTCTAGATAAAGTAAAAGACCCCTGGATGGTTAAGTCCAGTCAAAAAAAATATGAAAATGTTTATTCGACTTTACGCCCATCATAAAGCACAACACAACAAAACAAAACAAATAAAACAGTGGCCTCGTACAAGCCACCAATAATATAACACAATTCACAGCTCACAAGGACAGATATTAGCAATTCAAGAGAAAAATTTAAGATTAAGATTTAGGCACTACGCTAAAATCAATATCTGATGTCATTGTAGAAAATTCTTATAACTATCAATAATCGGCTAACGTTCCATTCCGTCTCTTGTATGAGAGGATGGCTGTTAGGAATTTTGCAACCTGTAGGGTAATATAAGGATCCACATCTTGAAGAACCCAGGCAAGCTGTAGGTCTACTGGTTTGTCAGCCATAGGCTGAATTATGGAGTTTAGTATACTAGCACGAGCTGAACTGTACATAGGGCAGATAAACATGACATGCTGTAGAGATTCAGATGTTTTCATATCACAAGCACACATTGAAGGGACTTGGCCCTTAGTGAATCTATGTCTCAGGACATTTGTTGGAAAAACATTGAACCTAGCTCTAATGAAGGCATATTGGTGAGACGCGGCCATAAGCGATGTTAAGTAGGATGGAGCACGGTAGATAGGGATTATGCCGAAATTTAACGGCGAGCAGACTCTACCACCAGCTAAGAAATTTTGGTATAGCTCCGTATCATCCACCCACCAGTCAAAGGCAACTATGGGGTGCAGCATTCATCTCGCTTCAGGCCGAGGGAGCTGGCGTTTGTCCACAGACAGCTTTCCGGGTCATGTGGCCAGCATGATTGAACAGCTTCTGGTGCAATGGGACACCATGATGAGTGCCAGAGCACATGGAAACACCATTTACCTTTCCGCCACAGCAGTACCTATTTATCCACTCACACTGGTATGCTTTCAAACTGCTAGGTTGGCAGAAGCTGGGACAGAGCAGTGGGAGCTCACCCCATTGCACGGATTCGAACTGCTGACCTTCTGATTGGCAAGCCCAAGAGGCTCAGTGGTTTAGACCACAGCGCCACCCACTCCCTTTAGGGATGCCCCACCCTTCTTTTGAGGCCTGAGCATGACAGAAGTGGGTTGGCCCTCTGGGCCCTCCTGGCAGGGCACCTCTCTTGGTTGTGAAGGTGGAAGAGCGGGAAGGGGAGGGCGAGAGCAAAGGAGGGCGGAGGAGAAAGGCTTGCCTTTCCAGTGAAATGTGGGCTGCATTTGCTTTATGAGCGAGCAGGGAATGAAAACAACCAGCTATTAAATATTCTTCCTGGGAGACCTGTAACACTTTCTGTCCTATCCACTTGGCGGGTATAAATAAGAGGCTGTTTCTGGGCAGAGAAATGCCATCATCTTGTGTGTGTTCCAAGAGATCCTTAAAGCCTTTGCCAGCCTGGTGCTCTCTAGGTACCCTTGGACTACAACTCCCATCCGCACCAGGCAGTCTGGGAGTTGTAGTGCAACAACATTGGGCAGCTGCAACATGCTGGCCACCTCTAGGATAAAGATAGAGTGGGGGGCGGGATCCAGGGAGCAGTACTGGGGTGTGTGTGTTCTGGTATGGCAATGCCACCTCTAAGCTTTGTAGTTCCTGGATTCCTGCATTGCAGGAGCTGGACTAGACATTTTTGGGGGTCTCTTCCAACTCTACAGTTCTACGATTCTATGACCTTTGAGTCGGACCCCCCTCTCTCAGAGAGTCCCCCCACCACTCTTTCCAGATGTCCCCACTACCTGCGTCTGTTGATTCTCTTCTGACCTCCTGGCTTCCCACCAGGCCATCTCAGAGGCCCAGGGCTCAAACAGCCAATCTACCCTTTAACATGTTTTCCATTCAACTGGTGAAGAAAACAAGTACAGTGGACCCTCAGGTTGCGAACGTGATCCGTGCAGGATGCACGCTCGCAACTTGCAGTGTCCGCAACCTGCAGCGGCGCGTCTGCGCACGCACGGGTTGCGATTTGGTGCTTCTGCGCATGCGCAAAGCACAATTTAGTGCTTCTGCGCATGCACAACTGCCGAAACCCGGAAGTAACCCATTCCGGTACGTCCAGGTTTTGGCGGTCCGTAACCCGAAAAAATGCAACCTGAAGCGTCTGTAACCCGAGGTATGACTGTACACATATCATTCTCCAAGCCTCCCGCCTCCCCCAGTTAACATCAGAAGCTGTTTGCCAAGATTTTACATCTAAATATATATATATTTAGAAATTCTCTTTGTGAAGCTCAGGAAATTATGCAGAGCCCCCTTGTCATCTGTACATAGGGAGCAATGCCTGCTGCAATTTGCCTTATAGCTTGTGCATGCATGCATGATTACTATTTATTAAATTTATTGGTCACTCTTTTTTTTTGCCAAGGGAACTCAAAGTGACAGCAAAGGATCCAGAAGTTCTCACAAGCTGCACAACCATTCCTTCAAAGGCAGTGTAACCATATCAAGGCAACCTCCCATCCATCAGGTCTAAGGAACCGCCCGCTAACAGTGCCTCCGTCTTATCTGGATTGAGCTTCAGTTTGTTGGCTCTCATCCAGTCCATTACACCAAGGCAAGGCAGCAGTCCACGGATATATAGAAGCCTGCAGAAAAATATTCGGGGAATTGGACAGCACTGAGTGTAGTAGTCAGACAGGCATCATGAATTCAAATAAAACTATTTGACTCTGCAGCAGAGGGAGCAGGGCTCTGTGTACAGGCCAGCAGATCACATTTGTCACCTCCCCTCCCTCCTCTGTTTACGTTCTAAAAGCTTCAAGGACAGGAGTAGAACTCCCTATCTTTGTTAACTGGGGGGCTAATTTCGCTTGCTTTCCATCCCACTCCCTTTCCTATTTGTGCTGTGTCTTTTAGATGCTGAGTTCGGGGGCACGGATTGGTGTTTTGTGTTTTTTTAAAGTGTACAGCCCCCCTGTTCACTAAGTTGTGTTTTTATATTAGTTGGAACTTGAAAGCTGCTCAGAGTGGCTGGCTGGGGTATTATATTATTATTATTATTATTATTATTATTATTATTATTATTATTATTATTATTATACAGTGGTACCTTGGGTTAAGAACTTAATTCGTTCTGGAGGTCCGTTCTTACCCTGAAACTATTCTTAACCTGACGCATCACTTTAGCTAATGGGGCCTCCTGCCGCCGCTGCACAATTTCTGTTCTCATCCTGAAGCAAAGTTCTTAATCTGAGGTAATATTTCTGGGTTAGCGGAGTCTGTAATCTGAAGCGTATGTAACCCGAGGTACCACTGTAGTCCAAAACATTAAGAGGGCACCAGGTTGGCATAAGTGAAGCGCTTTGAATGCACGCTGTAGCTTGTGTGGATAAAGATGAGTATGGAACTGTAAAATGTCTAGAAATTGGCGCCTGAGTTTTGATTTTTTTGAATACAGTCATACTTCGGGTTGAAGTTGCTTCAGGTTGACTGCTTTTGGGTTGCGCTCCGCGGCGACCCAGAAGTAACGAAATGCATTGCTTACGGGTTTCTCCTCTCGCGCATGCGCAGACAGTCAAAAATTCTTAACCTGAGGTACTATTTCTGGGTTAGCGGAGTCTGTAACCTGAAGCGTCTGTAACCTGAAGCGTCTGTAATCCGAGGTACCACTGGTGATGGCTTTAAAAGGGAATTAGACAATTTCAGGGAGGGTAGTAAGGCTGTTGGTGGCTACCAACCATGAGGGCTACGCTATGTCTTAATTGCTTGAGACAATCTGCCCCGGGATACCAGTCGCTTTGGAGCAACTGTCAGAGAGGGATCTTGTGCTTGGGACCCACTGGTGGGCTTCCCATTGTGGCTCCTGCTTCACCGTTGTGGAAATCTTGGATCTGATGCAGCTGCAGGGCTCTTCTGTGTCAACTGAAATACTTCTGTGTGAATTTCTCGGGGTACGGAGATCAGCGTTGGCTGTGGAGTTGGCCAGAATCCCTTAGCGCTGTGGACGGAGGAGGATCCGTGAGTACAGTTGGAAGCGATCCCACGGACCCTCCAGCCCCCTGTCTTTTAGAGGGCTAGCGTAAGGACATCAGAAGAGCCAGTTGCATCCTGTTCTCACAGTGAACAACTAGGTGTCTGTGGGAAACCAGCAAGCAGGATTTGAACACAAGAACAATCTCCCTTCCTGTGGTTTCCAGCAACTGGCCTTCAGAATCATTGTTGCCTCCAGCTGTAGACACAGAGCACAGTGTCATGGCTAGTCCATAGGTCTCTCCTCCATGAATTTGCCTCATCCTCTTTTATAGCTAGGGACTGGGTGGCGCTGTGGGTTAAACCACAGAGCCTAGGACTTGCCGATCAGAAGGTTGGCGGTTTGAATCTCCGCGATTGGGTGAGCTCCTGTTGCTCGGTCCCTGCTCCTGCCAACCTAGCAGTTCAAAAGCATGTCAAAGTGCAAGTAGATAAATAGGTACCGCTCCGGCGGGAAGGTAAACGGCATTTCCGTGCGCTGCTCTGGTTCACCAGAAGCGGCTTAGTCCTGCTGGCCACATGACCCGGAAGCTGTACGCTGGTTCCCTCAGCCAATAAAGCGAGATGAGCGCCGCAACCCCAGAGTCGGTCACGACTAGACCTAATGGTCAGGGGTCCCTTTACCTTTACCTTTTATAGCTATTCAAGTTGGAAGCCACCACTGCCTCATGTGGGTGTGAGTTCCATCATTGTTTTTATTATTATTATTATTATTGTTGTTGTTGTTGTTGTTGTTGTTGTTATTATACCCTGCCCTTCCCAGTTCAAAAACCAGGCTCAGGGCAGCTAACAACAAATTTAAAACACTTTAAAACACTTAATTATAAAGCAGCATAAAATACAGTATAATAACATGAATAACAATATAAATCAAAAATCAATCAGATAATCCCCAGGGCTATCTGGCTGAATTGGTCCTACTTGGGCCAGCAAGGAGGCCAGGGGAGAATTTGCTGTGGGGTCTCAGAGTGGGTGATCTTCATAAAAAGGGGAGGGGAAGGGAAGGGAAGGAAAATAAAAGATCAGGCTGAATTCAAATTAAAGGCCAGGCAGAATAGCTCTGTCTTACAGGCCTGATGGAAGGAGATTAAATCCTGAAGGGCCCTAGTCTCATGGGACACAGCATTCCACCAGTTCGGAGCCATCACTGAGAAGGCCCTGGCCCTGGTGGAGGATAGTCTGACTTCCTTAGGGCCCGGGACCTCTAAACTATGGTTATTCATGGACCTTAAGGTCCTCTGCGGGGCATACCAGGAGAGGCAGTCCCATAGATACGAAAGCCCTAAGCCACATGTATGCACTGCATGAAGACCTACTACCTTCCACCTGCCTTGAATTTTACAGCCTTCAGCTTCATTGGGTGTCCAGGAGTTCTGCTGCTGAGCGAGAGGGAGAAATACTTCTCTCTGTGTACATATGGCACAGTGATCTGTGTCTTCAGCTTCTGCCCTTCTCGATGAGACCGCAACCACAGGAAGCTGACGTGAAAACGCTTTTTAGAAAGAGAGAGAAAGGGTGGTGGAGGAAGGAAAACGGAGCCTTGTTGAGCAGTGCTGAGTGTGCGGCGCGCCCACAGAGAGGCCAGGAGTGGGGCCAAGGAGACGTTGTGTGTCCCCACCTGCTGCTGCCGCTGCTCCTCCTTGACCATGGAAGAGACAGTGGTGAAGAAAGGCTTGCTCTACTTGCTCCAGCACCAGACCTTTGGGAAGGTAAGACTGGCTTCTCCTCGCTGAATGTTGGAAGAAGGTGTTCGCTAAGATCTCTTTGATACCCAAACAATTTATTGTTTTGATGCATTTACATTCTTAATCTGAGCATATTAGCATGTCTTTTTAAGAGCAATATTTTGTCATATAATCATCAAAGCATTGCCATTCATTTTTTTTAGTTTTTGTTTTGATTGCTGTCGTATGGATGCTGTTCATTTAGCCAATTTTAAATATTCATTTAATTTGAGAAGCCATTCCTCCTTGGTAGGTAGTTCTTTAGCTTTCCATTTAGATGCTATTACTATCCTGGCTGTGGTGGTCGCATATAAGAAAATTCTTTTTTTCGATTCTGGTATTTCTTTTCCTAAAAGGAAGCCCAGTAGGTAAGCCTCTGGTTTTTTCGTTAATGGGATTTTAAGCATTTTTTTCAACTCCTCATGTATTTCTCCCCAGAGGTACTTAATCGGGGTGCAACTCCACCACATATGCTTTGTTGTACCAGCTTCCTTGTTGCATTTCCAACAGAGGTTGGATTTCAGTTTATAGATTTTTGCTAATTTGACTGGTGTTAAATACCACCTGTAGAACATTTTGATGAAATTTTCTTTTATTGTACTACAGGCAGTAAACCTTATATCTTCCTGCCAAAGTTTCTCCCTTTGCTCTAAATACATTGTGTGGCCGAAGTCTTGTGTCCATTTAATCATTGTCTCTTTCACTTCCATGTCAATCATGTACAAATCTAGCAAAAGGTTATACAGTGCTACCTCGCAAGACGAATGCCTCGCAAGACGAAAAACGCGCAAGACGAAAGAGTTTTCTGTTTTTTGAGTCATTCCACAAGACGAATTTCCCTATGGGCTTGCTTCGCAAGATGAAACGTCTTGCGAGTTCTTGCGAGTTTGTTTCCTTTTTCTTAAAGCCGCTTAGCCGCTAAGCCGTTAATAGCCGCTAAGCTGCTAATAGCCGTGCTTTGCAAGACGAAAAAACCGCAAGACGAAGAGACTCGCGGAACGGATTAATTTCGTCTTGCGAGGCACCACTGTACATTTTAGATAGTAATTTTTGTTGTTTTTTTAATAATGTTTCATGTATTAATGAATTCTCTTTAGCAGAGCCTTTCTTTGATTTCGAGATACCCAAAGAAATTATTGTTCCATTTTTGCACCTGGCTCTGTTGAACCTGTCTCTGGAAACCAAACAGGATTTGAAAAGCAAAGAACTGATTTCTCATCTCTCCTAACAGCAGCTCAGGGCTGAATTGACAAACTCTGTAAGGCCTTTCATCTTAAGAATTTGGATTGCTGGTGTCCAAGGGTTTGGCAAATTGCCCTTCTTGAATAGATACATCATAAACTAAAAGTATCTAAAGGGCAGAGTGTGAATATATATATATAGAAAGAGAGACAGGGAGCATTATGTCATTTCTTATGCCAAATCTGAGAGTTGTGGTCAATCATATACATTTCTACCCAGGGCCGGATTTAGATTAGATGAGGCTCTAAGCTATTGAAGGTAATGGGGCCCTTTATATGTCCAGCTGTCCTTTGTCAACAACAAATTGTCGCTGTTTTTTGTGTTGAATATATGCTATATGGTAATTTATGGACCTAATAGGTATCTAAAGCCATTTGCACATACCAAAATATGTATTTTTTCAAAGTAATTGATATAGAAATGAGCAAACCAGTGATATTTTAGTGAGCAGGAGGGGCCCATTACTTACATCATAGGAGCCTACACAACACAAAACACTGTTGCTGTATGTAGGTTTTATTTTATTTGTTTTTTTATCTTATATTTTGGAAATGTACATCCAGTTGTTGTTTTTCCTTTATTTTTGGGGGCCCCCCCGAGAGAATGGGGCCCTAAGCTATAGCTTGTTTAGCTTATACGTAACTTCGGCACTGCCACCAGTGTAGGTAAATGTCTGGCTCAGACATTTAAGACTAGAACTTTCGTCTCAATAATGATGGAACTCACAAGTGGGGAATGCTTTTATATTTACACATATTTATGATTTGTAAATGGAACCTTTGTATGAGTTAATACTTTATTATTCCTTTGCAGCTCTGCTGGATCTGTGTATTTTTGTCCTTACAGGCTGTGATGCTTTATGGTTTACATTATGTATTCCTTTTTGTTTTTGTTATGCTTGCACTTGTTGTTGTTGTTAATAAATTAATACAATTTAGCAAAAACGAAGGCCAGCTGGTCTTTCTCCAGCCTCGAACCTCCTTTTTTGCTTTAGGCTAGAAGCTCAGGGATCACTTCCACCAGGCTCCAGATATCTTGCCTCTCCCGTCCTTTTAAAACCCTTTAAAAATTGCTCTGCTCCCTCTGAAATTTGGCCCCAGTTTGCCTCCGAATGTATAAATTATTGTAACTCACCCAGGGAATTGCTTGATAAAGGGCAAATGAAAAATACTCTTAATGAAGAGAAAGAAAACAGGCGAATTTCTTCAACGCGCAGGCTGCGCCCTGAGTCTTTTAAGGATCAGGCTGGATAGAGCCCAGCCTTTCCATAGGCAGGAGCTGAACACAGGGCTTAAATACCTTAGCACTTCTTTCAAACATTGTTGTTGTTGTTTAATCGTTTAGTTGTGTCTGACTCTTCGTGACCCCATGGACCAGAGCACACCAGGCACTCCTGTCTTCCACTGCCTCCCGCAGTTTGGTCAAACTCATGCTGATAGCTTCGAGAACACTGTCCAACCATCTCGTCCTCTGTCATCCCCTTCTTGTGCCCTCCATCTTTCCCAACATCAGGGTCTTTTCCAGGGAGTCTTCTCTTCTCGTGAGGTGGCCAAAGTATTGGAGCCTCAGCTTCAGGATCTGTCCTTCCAGTGAGCACTCAGGGCTGATTTCCTGAAGAATGGAGAGGTTTGAGCTTCTTGCAGTCCATGGGACTCTCAAGAGTCTCCTCCAGCACCAGAATTCAAAAGCATCCATTCTTCAGCGATCAGCCTTCTTGATGGTCCAGCTCTCACTTCCATACATCACTACTGGGAAAACCAGAGCTTGAACCAGTGGCGTAGTGTGGGGGGTGCCAGGGGTGCCAGCAGCACCGGGCGCAACATTGGGGGGGGGCGCGTTTGGTCGGCCCTTTGCAAGACAAAAGTCCATAGGGAAATCTCCGGGACAGCGGGGAAGCGCAGCGCGTCTTCCCCACTGTCCTCGGACCTCCTCCGAAGCCTGGCGGTGGGGCGGAGAGACCTTCTCCCCGCGCCAGCCTGTTCTGAAGACTTGTGGTAGGAGCAGTAGCGTGGCGTGGGGGGTGCAGGGGGGGCCTGCCGCACCTGGCGCAACATCTGGGGGCGCGCGGAAGAGACTCGAGTGCTAAAATCCACGGGTTAGGGGGCGCAAATTACTTGCCTTGCCCCGGGTGCTGAGAACCCACGCTACGCCACTGGCTTGAACTATACGGACCTTTGTCGGCAAGGTGATGTCTCTGCTTTTGCAGTATACAAAGGTTTTTTATGACTAGAGAAACAAACCTTCCTGTGCATTTTTTCTCCCCCTCAGAAATGGCGGAAGTTCTGGGCTGTCCTGTACAGGGAAAGTGCCTGTGCCCCGGCCCGCCTTGAGCTCCTGGAGTCGGCGGAGAAAGCCAAGAAAGGGGAGAGCAGCAGACGCATCATCAAGTTGGAGGACTGTGTTCAGGTGGCTGAGGCAGGTGGAGAGACCGGCAGCCCCAAGGAGACAGCGCCTTTCTTCCTGGAGACCACCGAGAAATGCTACCTGCTGGCTGCTGAGAGGGCCGAGGCGGAGGCCTGGATCCTGGAGCTGTGCAAGCTTGCTTTCACTGTGAGGAAAATGGCACTCGGTAGTACAGGTCATGTCTCATGCAGAGGGAGGTGTGGGAAGCTGCACCTCATCATCCTGTGTGTGTAGCAGTTTAGAAACTGCCTTCCGCTGGCCCATGGTCTGTCAGAGGACTGACGAAATGAAATCCTTCTTCACATATAGTTAAACTTTGGAATGCCTTGTCGCAGGAGGCAGTGATGATGACCCCCAACCAAAGATTGCTTTTTTTTCTTCAATAGAGCACAATTTTTATTAATTTTAAAAAACTACCAGCTTTTAGGGATGCGGGTGGCGCTGTGGGTTAAACCACAGAGCCTAGGACTGGCCGATCAGAAGGTCGGCGGTTTGAATCCCCGCGACGGGGTGAGCTCCCGTTGCTCGGTCCCAGCTCCTGCGAACCTAGCAGTTCAAAAGCACGTCAAATTGCAAGTAAATAAATAGGTACCGCTCCGGCGGGAAGGTAAACGGCGTTTCCGTGTGCTGCTCTCGTTCGCCAGAAGCGGTTTAGTCATGCTGGCCACATAACCCGGAAGCTGTACGCCGGCTCCCTCGGCCAATAAACGAGATGAGCGCCGCAACCCCAGAGTCGTCTGCAACTGGACCTAATGGTCAGGGGTCCCTTTACCTTTATCTTACCAGCTTTTAGTACAGTTCCATGCAGTAGCTTCAATACAGGTGTACAGCAACAGACAATGTCATAAAGAACAAAGTTAGTCAGTTAAAGGGAAAGATTGCAGGGGAGGGTTGTGTTTTTTGCAAGAGTAAGAAGAAAGCAAGATGAATTAGGGAATGTATCGAGTTTTGTTTAAATTAAAGCAAAAGCTCTGGAGAACTGATTTAAACAAAACTTATGCAACCATACATTGTGGCATTATTTTGGGGAAAATAGGGGAAACACTTGTTGAGGATTCTGACTGGAAACCAGAGATGGCTTTAACAGAGGATTAGACAAATTGACGGAAGAGGCTATTGTTAAAAGAAAAAAACCTGCTCCTTTTCCCTTATGGGGTATCCAAGAACCCGTATAGAGCCCTATCGGTAGGAGAAAATAACAGAGGCCAAGCAGAGTATATTGAGAAGCAAAGCGGCTAGTAAGCTTGAACTTTATTAAACTGTTGCAACAGGGTCCCCCCCCCCCGCTCACCCCACACAAGAGGGAGAACCCTGAACAATGGTGCCCAAGCCCTTATATAGACTTTTGAAATTGCCCAAGACCACCCCACAAAACATCATACATATATCACAGAAGGAGGTGGTCTACAGCAGAAATCCTGTCTGGCAGGATACCTGATAATGGTCGCTGATTGTTTTACCTGGGCAGCCTGGCCATTCTTTTGTGAATACTTTAGTTCCTGAGTCCAGGTCACAGGCTCACCCTATTCATAAACAAATATGTCCTAAAGACAGAATTTGCAAGCGAAAAGAGAATGAGAAGGCTTTCCCCATTTGCCTCCCTCACTGCAGAGAAATATTTGAGGTCATTGGAAGAATCAAAATGGCTTCAGGATTGCTCTCCCTTACTATTTGAGACACTTAGTTCATACATTTACTGTAGATATGTGTGCATTTAAGAATATTCATTTTATATTTGAGACCTTAGAATTCTTATAATAATATGGATGGCTCCTAGCTATGGGGGCTGTGCTTTGCCCTCCACAGTCGGAGCCAGCAATGCGTCTGGACACCAACTGCTGGAAACTGCAGGAGGGGAGAGGGCTGTTGTTGTGTTCATATCCTACTTCTGGGATTCCCTTTGAAGCGCAGCAGTTCTCAACCTGTGGGTCCCCAGATGTTGTTGGACTACAACTCCCATCATCCCTAGCTAGCAAGGCCAGAGCTCAGGGATGATGGGAGTTGTAGTCCAACAACATCTGGGGACCCACAGGTTGAGAACCGCTGCAAGGCATCCGCTTGGTCACCATGAGGACAGGATGCCAGACTAGATAAGCCCCCTTTGGCCCCATCCAGCAGAGGGCTCGTCTTATAGAATCATAGAATCATAGAATCATAGAGTTGGAAGAGACCACAAGGGCCATCGAGTCCAACCCCCTGCCAAGCAGGAAACACCATCAGAGCACTCCTGACATATGGTTGTCAAGCCTCTGCTTAAAGACCTCCAAAGTAGGAGACTCCACCACACTCCTTGGCAGCAAATTCCACTGTCAAACAGCTCTTACTGTCAGGAAGTTCTTCCTAATGTTTAGGTGGAATCTTCTTTCTTGTAGTTTGGATCCATTGCTCCGTGTCCGCTTCTCTGGAGCAGCAGAAAACAACCTTTCTCCCTCCTCTATGTGACATCCTTTTATATATTTGAACATGGCTATCATATCACCCCTTAACCTCCTCTTCTCCAGGCTAAACATGCCCAGCTCCCTTAGCCGTTCCTCATAAGGCATCGTTTCCAGGCCTTTAACCATTTTGGTTGCCCTCCTCTGGACACGTTCCAGTTTGTCAGTGTCCTTCTTGAACTGTGGTGCCCAGAACTGGACACAGTACTCCAGGTGAGGTCTGACCAGAGCAGAATACAGTGGCACTATTACTTCCCTTGATCTATATTTATATTTGTATTGATATGTGAGAAACAACCAAAGCATGCACACACCCTTCTAATTCTAAGGTGTCGAAACAATAAAATAAATGTTCATAAAGACACAGGGTGGGCGCACACACATAGGTACATAAACCATAATTTCAAATGGTGCAGGAGAGCAATCCCGGAGCCATTTGGACTCTCACCTCAAATATTTCTCTTTGGTAGCAGGAAAAGGCCTTTCTAGATTGTTTATTTACAGGATTTACAAGTGAAAAACAACTAACTGCTTGGAATGAAGGGGCTTATCCCTCTGCAAAACCGGCCTGGCAAGTATCTGTTGAGCAGAGCAGACCAGTCAACAGAGCATTTCCTTTGTATCAGTAGGTGTGAATTTGTGAAAGGATTCGGGATATTTACCATTTCAAAAGGATGGCCCAGACTGACCAAGATAGGGCCATCAGCAAAAAACATCATCAGATCGCCTGACAGACAGGAGACAAGCCACTCTCTCAAATTTCTGTTGTAGACGGCCTCTTTCCTGTGCAGGATGCTTTTGGGTGATCCTTGGCTAAGGGGCTGGGAAATTTCCAAAGCTTTTAAAAGTTCTTTCACACCTTTGTTCAGGGTCCTCGCCTCTTACCTAAGGTGTGGAAGAGATGTTTGTTGTAACAGGAAAATAAAGATCTGCCTTGCTTTCACAGGATCCTGCCTCAGCTGAGGCTTCTCTGAGGTTCCTCTTTGAGGTTCCTCTGATATGGACCGTGGGGGACGCTTGAGTCCCTTCATGGGGAGCTGGGCTGTAGAAGCCACACACCCCGCTGTTTTCTGGTAACAATATGTTCTCTTTGGGTTTTAGAGAAGCACTGAAGACTGGAAAGTGATGCTGGAGAAGGAACTCCTGAAGGGCAAGGCCACGTCTCCCACTGCTCTCTCCATGGCAGAGAATTCCCTGTACAGCACCACCTGCAAAGGTAGAAGGGGAGAGCAAGAGACCCCTAGTTGTGCAGGGAGCCAAGAGGGAGGGGCTGCCGCCATTGACAGATGGTGCTTGTGTTGTGAGTCGAGGACTTTTATTGGTTACAGCATGGGAGTAGTATTCGCTTAGGCATTGTAAGAAACTGCAATGCAGTGGTACCTTGGGTTACATATGCTTCAGGTTACAGACTCTGCTAACCCAGAAACAGTACCTCAGGTTAAGAAGTTTGCTTCAGGATGAGAACAGAAATTGTGCAGCGGCAGCAGGAGGCCCCATTAGCTAAAGTGATGCGTCAGGTTAAGAACAGTTTCAGGTTAAGAACGGACCTCCGGAACGAATTAAGTACTTAACCCGAGGTATCACTGTACCAGACTCCACCCCGCACAGCCGGGAGTCATATCAGGGTTAATAATAATAATAATAATAATAATAATAATAATAATAATAATAATAATAATTTATTATTTATACCCTGCCCATCTGGCTGAGTTTTCCCATTCACTCTGGGTGGCTTACAATTGAGTATTAAAAACAATACAGCATTAAATATTAAAAACTTCCCTAAACAGATGTCTTTTAAAGATAAGATACCTGCTTATTTCCTTCACATCTGAAGGGAGGGTGTTCCACAGGGTGGGCACCACCACTGAGAAGGCCCTCTGTCTGGTTCCCTGTAACCTCACTTCTTGCAATGAGGGAACTGCCAGAAGGCCCTCAGTGCTGGATCTCAGTGTCTGGGCTGAGCGATGGGGGTGGAGACGCTCCTTCAGGTATACAGGACCAATGGGAGGAGCTTGTTGATGCAAATACAACTGGAAGCTCCCCCATGACGTCACCGGGGGTCGTGCCATGGCCCTGGCCACCAGCAGGGCATCGGACAGGATCTACGACCGCCGGATTCCTTTAACGGAATACCCAAAAGAGGAGGGGTAGATGATGGCGCATACCCAATCCTCCAACACAGCACACATATTCCAATGCTTAACCGCCAATACCAGAAAGCTGTGACAAATTGCTACGAGGCAGGCGAGAAAACCAAGAGGCTGGTGCCAATTTGCCAAATGGATAAAAAAAAAGTCCTACCGGGCCCCTTGGGCAACCAAGGCAACCAAATGAAATCCATAGCAAAGTCAATACGCAAAAGAAGCTGACCTAAGCGGGAGGGAGGCAGGGAGATCCGAAGAAAGCAGGAACAGGCTGGGAGCTGAGCGCTGCCGCGGTCTTTTCCACTTCTACAATTCCATGATTCTGTGTCGGGGGAAAGACCGAAAGGATCAGCTCTCCAACTCCAGCTGCCCAGCACTACTCTTAGAGCTCCAACATTTGAACCAAGACTCTGTGCTCAAAGGTGGGGGCTAGGCATGTATGCTAGTGATGTGTGGAAGTGAGAGCTGGACCATAAAGAAGGCTGATCGCCGAAGAATTGATGCTTTTGAATTATGGTGCTGGTTGGAGGAGACTCTTGAGAGTCCCATGGACTGCAAGAAGATCAAATGCATCCATTCTGAAGGAAATCGTCCCCGAGTGCTCACTGGAAGGACAGATCCTGAAGCTGAGGTTCCAATACTTTGGCTACCTCATGAGAAGAGAAGACTCCCTGGAAAAGACCCTGATGTTGGGAAAGATGGAGGGCACAAGAAGAAGGGGACGACAGAGGACGAGAGGGTTGGACAGTGTTCTCGAAGCTACCAGCATAAGTTTGATCAAACTGCAGGAGGCAGTGGAAGACAGGAGGTGCCTGGCGTGCTCTGGTCCGGGGGTCACGAAGAGTCGGAAACGACTAAACGACTAAACGACAACAACAACAGGCATGCATGCAGCGTGCACCACAGTGGAGCCTGTCTTCCAAGAACTGGCATGTAAAGTGCTCACTCCGACCGAGGCGGCGTCATGGAAAATCTGCCTCCGCCTTAGCTCTCGCTTGCCCTCTTCCTGACTGTGGTTTTGCGGGCCGTGGAGGGCTCACACCGATACGGCTGCCTGATAGTCCCCAGGCACTTATCGTCCCTTCCCCATTTCCTGCCCTCCTCCCTCCCCCCACTTGTCCTTGTTATAAGAATTTAAGGTCTCAAATATATAAATTAAATGTACAAGGCAAACTCGTGCGTAAATACATAAACCGCATGTCTGAAACAGTACAGGAAGACAGTCCTGAAACCATTTTGACTCTCCCAAACTGACCAAACGTTTCTCTGCAAGGAGGGAAGAACTGAAAAAAACCTGCCCATTGTCTCTGTGCTCACAAATCCTGCTTTAAGGACACATTTAAGGTGTGAATAGGGTGAGCCTGAGACCTGGATTCAGGAATTAAGTAGTTATAAGGTTTGAATCCCAGCGACGGAAGCTCCCATTGCTCGGTCCCTGCTCCTGCCAACCTAGCAGTTCGAAAGCACGTCAAAGTGCAAGTAGATAAATAGGTACTGCTCCGGTGGGAAGGTGAATGGCATTTCCGTGCGCTGCTCTCGTTCGCCAGAAGCGGCTTAGTCATGCTGGCCACATGACCTGGAAGCTGTACGCCGGCTCCCTCAGCCAGTAAAGCGAGATGAGCGCCGCAACCCCAGAGTTGTCCATGACTGGACGTAACGGTCAGGGGTCCCTTTACCTTTAATAACCTGCCAGACAGGAGATAAACAACACACTCAGGATTCTGTTTTAGACCGCCCCCTTCTGTGATGTATGTATGATGTTTCTGGGGGTGATGTGGAGTTTGAGGGTGGGCAATTGAGGGTGGGCAATTCCAATAGTCTATATAAGGGCAGGCACACCTTTGTTCTGGGTCCTCCTCCATCCTCCTGCGTGTGAGGGGATCACCCTGTTGCAACAGCTTTAATAAAGATCAGGCTCACTAGCTTCTCAATATTCTCTGGCTGGCCTCTGTTATTTTCTCCTACTGATGGAGAACCTACAAAGGACTCTATAAGAGCTCTTGTGTACCCCATAAGGGAATAAGGCCAATTTTTTTTTTTTTTTATAAATTTTTATTAGTTTTACAGAATTTTAGATAACAAACAAACACTCAAAAAGACAAACATACACGTATAATTTCATAACATATTTCCATAAACCTCTTTTCTGGGACTTCCCCATACCCCCCCTTTCTGCATCCCAATGTCCATAATTTTATAGCAACTCCCAATTATTACTTTCCAACCTCTGTCATCTTAGTCATCTCTATATTCTGACCTTATATCACTGTACCCCTTTGTTCCTGAAAACCACAACACTCTAACATTCATTAAGTTTATAATAGTCCTTAAGATAACTTTTGAATTTTCTCCATTCTTCTTCCGCCGTCTCTTTTCCTTGGTCACGGATTCTGCCTGTCATCTCGGCCAATGTCATATAGTCCATCACTTTCATCTGCCATTCTTCCAGAGTGGGTAGATCTTGTGTCTTCCAATATTTTGCGATGACTATTCTTGCTGCTGTTGTAGCGTACATAAAGAAAGTTCTGTCCCTCTTTGGCACCAATTGGCCGACAATGCCCAAGAGAAAGGCCTCTGTTTTTTTAGGAAAAGTACATTTAAGTACCTTTTTCATTTCATTATAGATCATTTCCCAGAAAGCCTTAATCTTCGGGCATGTCCACCAAAGGTGATAGAAGGTACCTTCAGTCTCTTTACATTTCCAACATTTGTTATCGGGCAGATGATAAATTTTTGCCAGTTTGACTGGGGTCATGTACCACCTGTATACCATTTTCATAATATTTTCCTTTAAGGCATTACACGCCGTAAATTTGATACCGGTGTTCCATAACCATTCCCAGTCATCTGACATGATGTTATGACCGACATCCTGTGCCCACTTAATCATAGCTGATTTGACTGTTTCATCCTGTGTATTCCATTTCAGCAACAAGTTATACATTCTAGATAAATTCTTAGTACTGGGTTCTAACAATTCGGTTTCTAATTTTGATTTTTCCATCTGGAAGCCAATTTTCCTGTCCTGTTTGAAAAATTCCATTATTTGATGGTATTGAAACCAATTTTGTACCTTGTGCTTCAGTTTCTCATAACTTTGCAATTTGAACTTATCTCCATCTTGTTCCAAGATTTCCCAATACTTCGGCCATCCGACCTCCATATTGAGTTTCTTCACTGCCTTGGCCTCCACTGGTGAGACCCATCTAGGGGTTTTGTTTTCCAACAGATCTTTGTATCTTATCCAAACATTAAACAATGCTTTTCTAACAATGTGATTCTTAAAGGCACTATTGACTTTATCATACCATAGATATGCATGCCAACCGAAAGCATTATTGAAACCTTCCAGATCTAAGATGTCTGTATTTTCGAGGAGCATCCATTCTTTCAGCCAGCAAAATGCTGCTGCCTCATAGTACAGTTTCAAGTCCGGCAGGGCAAAACCCCCTCTTTCTTTAGCATCTGTCAATATCTTAAATTTGATTCTGGGCTTTTTGCCCTGCCAGACAAATTTCGAGATATCTTTCTGCCACCTCTTAAAACACTCCATCTTATCCAGAATCTGCAAGGTCTGGAACAAAAATAACATTCTAGGCAATACATTCATTTTAATCACAGCAATTCGGCCTAACATTGACAATTTCAAATTTGACCATATTTCTAGATCTTTTTTGATTTCTGACCAACATTTTTCGTAATTGTCTTTATACAAATTCACATTTTTAGATGTCAAATAGACCCCTAGGTATTTCACCTTCTTAACCAGTGTCAACCCTGTCTCCTCTTGAAACTTCTCCTTTTCTGTATCTGTTAAATTTTTTCCTAAGACTTTGGTTTTTTGTTTATTCAACTTAAATCCGGCCACCTGGCCGAACAGTTGGATTATTTCTAAAACCCTTTTCGTACTAGTGTTTGGCTCTTGCAAAGTCAATACTAGGTCATCTGCAAACGCTCTTAACTTGTAATGTTTAGCTCCGACCTGCACTCCTTTGACCTGCTGGTCTTCCCTTATCATATTCAGCAACACCTCCAGGACTGAAATAAAAAGTAATGGGGAAATTGGGCACCCCTGTCGTGTTCCTTTTTCTATCTTAAGTTCCTCCGTCACTACATTATTTACAATCAATTTAGCTTTTTGTTCGGAGTATATTGCAGCCATACCATTCTCAAAACCTTGACCTACCCCCATCCCATGAAGATTCTTTATCATAAAACTCCAAGAAATATTGTCAAAGGCTTTCTCCGCGTCCACAAAGATCAATACTGCTTTAGTGTTTATGTTCACCTCTAGCTTTTCCAAAATGTCTATCACATTCCTTACATTGTCTGCTAGGTGTCTTTTAGGGAGAAAGCCTGCTTGGTCCCTATGAATCTTCTCCATCAACACTTTTTTAAATCTTTTTGCCAAAATGTCTGCAAAAATTTTGTAATCCACATTAAGTAGTGATATTGGGCGGTAGTTCTTCAGTTGAGTCTTTTCAGTCTCTGTCTTTGGTATGAGTGAAATATATGCTTCTTTCCACGATTCAGGTGTCTTTTTCCCCTCAAGGATCTCATTACAGACTTCTTTTAGTGGTTGAATCAACCATTCCTTCAGTGACTTGTAGTATCTTGAAGTCAATCCATCTGGTCCTGGAGATTTGCCCAGTTGCATATTCTGAATGGCAGCCTCTATCTCTTGTTCTGTTATTCTCTGGTTCAGATCGATCTTACTTTGATGAGAAATTTTTTGTAATCCATGTTTATCAAGGAATTTATCTATATCTTCTTCATTTTGCGGGCCTTGAGTATAAAGTTTTTTAAAGTAACTCAAGAAGCAATTTCTAATTTCATTGGGTTTGGATATATTCTTTCCATCCACTTCTAGGCTTGTAACTGTATTTAGTTTCTGCCTTTTCTTCAGTTGCCATGCCAGAAGTTTGCCACATTTATTTGCTGATTCAAATGTCTTTTGCTTCATCTGCTTTATCTTCCATTCAATCTCTAGGTTCATCAATTCCATATATTGTGTTTGATATAACTTGATCTCTCTTAAAATCTCCTGGGACTTTGGTTTTATTCTTAATTTTTTCTCTCCTTCCTTTATCTTTTCCAAAATCTTTTCTTTCTTCTCATTTTGTTTTTTCCTCTTTATTGAGTTTTGTTGAATCAAAAAGCCTCGCATCACCGCTTTGCTTGCGTCCCAGATCACTCTTTTCTCGACATCAGTCCTCAAATTTATTTCAAAATAGTCTTTTAAAGTTTTTTCGGCCTTCATAAGGATCTCCCTGTCTCGAAAGAGGGTGTCATTCATTCTCCATCTAAATTGACCAGTTGTTGTAAGTTTCATTTCCATCTTCACGGCGTTATGGTCGGAGCAAGTTTTTGGGCAGATTTCTACCTTCTTAATCTTTGGAGCCATGCCACTAGTAATCCAGATTTGGTCAATTCTGGTCCAGGTCATCATTGCTTGGGAGAAAAAGGTTCCCTCTCTCTCCAGAGGGTTCCTTGTTCTCCATATATCTATCAAATCCATATTTTCAGTCATTTCAAAGAAAGTCTTAGGAAGTCTCCCTTCCTTACTAATTGCTAATCTTTGTGCCTTGTCCATATTAGTGGAGACCACGCCGTTCATGTCTCCCATAATTATCATATTGTAATCCAGATAGTCCGTCAAGGTTTCATGAAGCCTCTTAAAGAAGTCAGATTTGCCTTCATTTGGTGCATAAATTCCAACAACTAAGAGTTTTTCTCCTTGTACTTGTATCTCCACAGCCAAATATCTCCCTTGTTCATCTTTGAATATCATTTTTGGAGCCCATTTCTCTTTCACATATATTACGACTCCTCTTTTCTTGACTTTGTCTGAAGAAATAAATTCTTGTCCTAATCTTTTATTTGAAAGTAGTCTCCTGTGGGCTCTAGTTATGTGAGTTTCTTGTAGGCATATCAAATCCAGTTGTTCTCTGTTCAAGATATGAAATACTTGTCTTCTCTTCAAAGGCCCATTGAGCCCATTACAATTCCAGCTAAGGAATTGCAGAGCCATCTTGTTATTTTCCTGGAGCTCCTCCAACAGCTCCGAGTTGTTGCTCTTCTTCTGATGGTGGTGGTTTTTGTCCAAACGAAAGACTCAGAATGTCTAGTGCTCTCCTCTGTTCTGCCAGTACGTCCACAGTCCCCTTCTGCAGATCCTCCTGATATCTTGCCAGAAATTTGTCCTTGTCTTGAATTGTCTTTATTTTCACCTTCTTTCCCTTGTAGTCAAATGACAGTCCTTGTGGGAATTCCCACCTGAAGCGGATAGTGTTTTTCTTTAGCAGAAGGGCCAAGTCCTTGTAAAAGTTTCTTAAATCCAAAATATATTTTGGTATGTCTTTGAAGATCTGTATAGCTGAGTTTCCAATTTGCAGGGCCTTTTCAAAGTGCAGTCCTAATATTTTGTCTCTTTCCTCCTTAGATCTAAATGTAATCAGACAATCTCTTGGGGTCTTTCTTTCCTGCTTTTTGCCCAATCTGAAAGCTGTTGTAATTTTAAATTCGTCTTCCTCGAGATCCCAGCAGTCAACAAACTCCCGTGTCAGAAATTCCGCAAGGTTGTCTCTTTCGTTCTCTGGAATTAACCTTAATTTCAAATTTCTCTCTTTTCTCTGTAATTCCCACAAGGCCAGAGTTGCATCGTGCTCGTAGACCTTCTTAGCAATCGGCTCTAGTTTCTCTTGTGTGTCTCCAGCAACAGCTTTAGCGTCTTCGGCAATTTTACGCGTGGTAGCGTTTTCCTCTACAAGTTTATTTATAGACTCTGTATTCTGGTTTAATCTTAATGATATTTCTGATAATTTTTGTGTATTTTCTGAAGTCTGTTTTGTCAGGGACTCCAAAGATTGATTAATTTTAAGCAGGGCTTCTGTCACAGCATCCATAGGAGCAGCTGTCCCTTTTTCCTGTCCTGTTGTTCCTGCTGGTCCAGCAGTTATGCCTGAAATTGAGCCTCTTTTCTTTGTATGTTGCTGCTGCAGCTGTTGTTGATGTTGTTGCTTGGTTTTGGCCCTTGTAATTATCTCTTCTTGTGAGCCACTCATATCAAAGTCAAGGTCGTTTCCCACGGGAGCTGTTCCCTGCTGGAAAATTCCACAGTCCTGTGTCTTCCCAAACTTTACTTTACTTTACCCTCTAGGGGGAGCAAGTCAAAATGGCCAAAGAGCAAAATGTCCAGATACAGAAGACAAAGGAGTATATCCAAAGATGTAAAACACGGCTAAAATAAATATAACTTGAGGCTTATAGCTACCAACTGCTGCAGTCACCCAATTTACACTGTTTCTTCTTATAATGTACTGTAGCCAAACACAATTTAAACTTTGTATCACAGTGTCACTTTTGCAGGGGAAAGTCAGATCAGTGTCCTATTATCCTGAAAGGCAGACCGCTTCGTACTTTAATAAATGAGACAGCAGAGGGTTTTTGCTTCAAATGGATCATGCAGTTAATTCAGTTTCTTTCACCTCCCCTCTGCCCTACTGGCTAGAGGGGAGATCCAAGGTCCAAATGTCCGGTTTAATTAAATAAAAAGTAAGTTTCAACGGATGCAGGTTTAAAGTTCCGTTGCTTTCACTTTCATGCAGTCGAGGGGAGGCAGACTTCCTTGAATTTAATCTCCCCGCTTTTAGCCCAATTTTCAAATTTTAAAAAGTCCCGAATATTTTTCAGCTCTTACTCACGAGGAATCAGTCCAAATTTTCTTTTCAGGAAGGAATCGGCGCTCTCCGCTTATGGCGACGCGGCTTCACTTCGCAGGCTGGGTAGCGACTCTCAGCACCGCGCTCACTCCCGATGTCGATCCGTAGCCTTTAAAAAGGCTCTTTCACGGTACCGGGGGGCGCAAAGGTGCCCACCGAGTCTCCTTGTTCTCAGGCTTCAGCGCCTGAGATTTTAGGGGTCCCCCGCTCGCCGTAGCGGGTAAGACCCGAACTTGCGAAGCAGTCCTTCTCCGGAGCTCGGAGGTAGGACCGCCATTAAGCGCTGGCACCGACCGGAAGTATAAGGCCAATTTTTGTTGACAACACCTTCAGTGTCCTTGGGCGGAACCTGCACCTTAGAAAGCGGGCTGGGGGCAGGACATTGGAAAGAAGCCTGCGTTGACACGGAATTCCATTTTATTTCATTAAATTTATGCACTGCTCAATTGTAAAAAAGACGGAGAAAACATTTCAAAGCAGATTTGCAAAGAGAATAAAGCAATAAAAAAAAAAACCTATTAAAAACATTCAGAAGATAAACTCAGCAGTTAACTAAAACATACAGCAGAATACTACATGTCTGGGCAGGCTTCTCTAGACAAAAGTGTTTTTTAGCAGGCGCCAAGAAGGAGCACAGAGAAGGCACCTGCCCCGTGTAAATAGGCAGGGAGTTCCAAAGTTTGGGTGCTGCCACAGGGAAAGAATGGGGGCCACTTGCCACGATGGCTATGCCTACCTCCCTTGTCCGAGGCAGTAGTGCTTCTGAATACCAGTTGCATGTGTCCCACTAGTCCAGGCATAGGCAAACTCGGCCCTCCAGATGTTTTGGGACTACAACTCCCACCACCCCTAGCTTACAGGACCAGTGGTCAGGGATGATGGGGATTGTAGTCTCAAAACATCTGGAGGGCCGAGTTTGCCTATGCCTGCATTAGGGCATCTGGTTGGCCACCGTAAGAACAGGACGCTGGACTAGATGGGCCACTGGCCTGATACCGCAGCCAAGATCTTTTTAAGTTCTTATGTTTCCTTCCAGCTGCTGAGAGGCAGTTTCCCGTGGCCGTGAGGGCAACCGAGGCCTCTGAGCGCTGTCAGATCTGGGGCATGTTCTTTCTCTGTGCCAAAGCGGATGCCTTAGAGCTGCGGGACAAGCAAGCGGGGGAAGTGATCTACACCTGGCCGTACAAGTTCCTGCGGAGATTCGGTCATGACAAGGTAATGGCTGTGGGGTGTTTGTCTCCGGTGCAGCACATTTCAGGTGTGCAATGCCAGACAGTTGCTGTTCCTAAGCAGACTTCGTGGTGTGGATAGGAAGTTGCCAGTGGCCTGGTACTGCCTCCTTTCCGCTGACCATGCCTCTCAGATGTGCCTCCTTTCCAGATGTGTTTCCATTGCCTGCCTCCTTGCTGTTCCTTCCTGGCTGTTTAAGGGAGGGAGGATTGTTCTGCTCACCTGGTTTTCCACTGACAGTGTGCACCCACCTTGGGCGGCAGTAGGAGATGGTACGCCCCTGGGGAAGCGGAGGAA
Source organism: Podarcis bocagei (assembly GCF_964188305.1). Lineage (NCBI taxonomy): Eukaryota > Metazoa > Chordata > Lepidosauria > Squamata > Lacertidae > Podarcis > Podarcis bocagei. The sequence continues at coordinate 87,710,653 of NC_138132.1, read as the reverse complement.
GGAGCTGAGATAGGAGCCAAGTCTGTGAAATGGGTGGTAGTGGGGGAATCATGATGTGCTGGTCCTGTGGGTTACCCGAGAGACGAGGTCCAAGTCCGGTCCGTGGCTGAAGGTGCAACGTGGAGGCAGTCCGTAGTAGCTGAAGCTGGGTGCAGGGCAGGGGGTCGGATGAAGTCAGGGACAGGCAAGCAAGCAGGGAGCCAGGGCGGGTCAGGAGCTCAGGCAGGAAAGCAGGACAGGGTTCAGGCAGGAACTAGCAACCAACAACATTGCTCCCACAACTTGGAACTGGGGCTGGCCGGCTTTTATCTGCCCCGAGGCATATGGCGGCCCCGATCCTCTGGTGACTCGCCTCTCCTGGCCTGGAGGCGAGCACTCCTCCTGTGGGAACTTAGTTCCCTCCGCCTCTCTGCCCTGAGCCTCTGCAGCTCAGGAGAGGCTGGAGGGTTACCGGACCCAGAGGCAACCTCAGCTTCCTCTGACGGGGCTGAGAGTGGAGCACCTGCAGGCAATGGGTCCTCCATCACCTCAGGAGCCAGAGCAGACTCAGCTGATGCCTGCACCTGAGGACCCAGCACAGGTGAGGACCCTTCAGGCTCATGCCCCAGCCCCGGCTCAGCTGGTTCTGGAGGCGGGGAATCCTGTGCAGGCTGGGATCCCTCAGGTTCAACATCTGAGTCTGAATCCCAGGCCATCACACATGATTTTGCAGAAACATTTCCTGTCTTTGGAGGAAGTTTTGTGTCAGCTGGGTGGGGCTTTCCTGCCCCCCTCCACTCTGCCTCCTGCAGGATGCCCTGAGTCCTTCTCTTCCCAAATCCCAGGGAAGGAACCATGCAGAGGAAGTAAGTCTTGCATTGCAGGGGTTTGGATTAGATGACCCATTGGGCCTCTTCCAGCTCTACAATTCTATGTTTGAGTTCTCTAGGGGCTGAACCAAGACCAGTCTTGGGGCTGAACCAGATGTGAAGATGGAGGGCTGTGATGGAAACTCCCACCTCACAGTTTCCTGGTCCTGCCTAATATCTGCCACCCAACCGTGGCGGTCCTAAGTCTCACCTGGCTTTGCCTAGCAGAGAGGAGCATTTTAAGTCCCACGGGAAGCAGTGAGGGCCACCAACTTGCATAGCTTTTAAAGAGTATTGGATAAATTCATTGGAGGAGAGGGCTATCAATGGCTACCAGCCATGGTGGCTCTGTTCTGCCTCCTCAATTGGAGGCAGCAATGCTGATGAATACTAGTTGCCAGAAACCACAGGTGGTGTGGTTCTTGGGCTCAAATCCTGCTTGCTGGTTTCCTAATAGAGGTATCAGGTTGACCACTGTGAGAAGGGGATGCTGGACTAGATGGGTCCCTGGCCTGATCCAGCAGGCTCTTCCTAAGTTCTTAGAAGATGGAGAATTGTTATGGAGCTCCCAGGTCTCAGCCTCCTGGTCCCATTGACTCTCTGCTTACCTTGATGGGCCTCACCTGACTTTGCCCAGCAGAGAGGAGCATTTCAAGCTGTTGGGCCACTTGTCCTTCCCTACAGACTGACCCCAGGAGACCTTGTGTTTCTTCTTCTAGGCCATCTTCTCCTTTGAAGCTGGGCGGAGATGTGCCTCTGGCGAAGGCAGCTTTGAATTTGCCACCAAGCAGGGCAGCGAGATCATCCAGGTCATTGAAGGTGCCATCAATGCTCAGAGGAACTCCACCAGTGCATCTTCAGGTGCCACCCTTCTTGCCGGGGCCGCCAGTCCAGCCAAGCCTGACGAAGGTGCCCAGGGGGCAAAAGCCACTGGGCTGGTAGAAGGGCAGTCATTCCGTACTGCGGGCACCAAATCCCTCTCCTTCGAGTCCACCTGGCAAGGAAGACCAGCGAAGGGCAGGTTAGTCAAGCCCACGGCCAGCTGCCCTCTCTCCAGCACCAACTGCCCCTACATGGAGGGGTCTGATGCCCACCCCAGGCGAAAACCCCAGCAGGAATCAATGTCTGAGTACTCGGAGCCATTTGATGCCATCTCCAAGTCGTTGGGAAGCTCAGGTGGCAGCTGTTTCCCCTTGCCTACCACCGAGGAGCCACCGGGGGCAGCAGGCCTGCATGCCAGCACCAGAGGGTTGGGCCTGTCCCCTGCCTCTCTGGGGCTGCACCACATCTATGATGACCCAGAGGCTGTGGCCCACCTGGTGTACGATGAGCCTCAGGAGTTTACAGGGGACGCCTGGAAGGTGCAGGCCACTCCCGAGGACCCTATTGGCCACGAATACCCCTACAACCCAAGCTTGGATGACTACTCTGTGCCTAAGATGGCGGCAGCTTATGCCCCCGTGGAAGATCAAAATGGGCTTGGAGAAAGTGCATATGATCAGGTGATCTTGAGCCTCAAGAACAAGAAAAATGCACAGTGAAAGGAGAGGATGGATGGAATGAATGAATGAATGAATGAATGAATGAAGGGGTGGATGGGAAATGAGAGGATCGCTTTGTTTCATTTGTTGTGGGAGATGAGCCCAGGTGCAGCCTCCCTGCCTGCCCTCCTCTCAGAGCTCAAGCACCGTATTTTTCGCTCTATAAGACGCACTTTTCTCCTCCTAAAAAGTAAGGGGAAATGTGTGTGCGTCTTACGGAGCAAATGCAGGTGGGAGGCTCTGCTCAGCACACCTTTTAAAGAGCCGCGCGGAGCGTGTGTGCGGATCTTCGGGGAAAAGCGCCTAGGAGCCGCATACACACTCCGCACACTCTTTAAAGGGAGGGCGGCTCTTTGGGGAGCCTTAGCCGCACGCAGCCTCTCCCAGGCAGTGGAAGCCTTCATCCCACTGCCTGGGAGAAGCTGCGCGCGGCTATCCCTTAAGCCAGGACAGCAAGCAGGATCGCTGCGCAGCGTTCCCGCTTGCTGTCCTGGCTTCTGGGATTCAGAATATCTTATTTCTTGTTTTCCTCTTCCAAAAACTAGGTGCGTCTTATGGTCTGGTGCATCTTATAGAGCGAAATGTGGTATGTTTATAGAGGAAGTCTGCTGACCCTTTGTTGCGACCTCTGGGATAATCCAGGAACAGGGGTTGAAGTTGGTACAAAAATGGTATTATACACCTGTAAGGTTATATCATATTACAAAATCTGGAAGTAAGAATTGTTGGAGGAAATGTGGAGTGATGGGAACGTACAGTCATATGTGGTGGGATTGTCCATTAGTTAATGAATTTTGGAAACAGATTGGTATAGAAATTCTGGGTAGGAAGGTGGGAATATCTAAATTAATGGTTCTTATTAGTCTGAGTAGCACTGAGTTCAAAACAAAAGAGGAATGTAAATGGGTAAAATGGATGGTAACTGCGGCCAGACAGGTTATAGTGAGTAACTGGAAAAATGCAGAAGAGCTAGGGGTGAACCAATGGAGGAAAAAATTGAATATTACAATTTTAGAATATCTAACTGTGAAGATACACAGAATGAAAGGGTTTAAGGTCAGTGAGAAAGAGGAGGAATAGTTTGAGAAGATATTGAATTATTTGGGTAGGTTTGAACAATTTGGGGCAATTAAAATGTTAAAAGTCAAATAAACTTTGTGGATGGAGGAGTATTAACGTTTATAAAATTGTACATATGGTTGATTTGAATATGTTATTATTGATTATGTATACCCAATGTATCTGTCACCTGGGGGGTTTCACTGTTTGTGTTTTGGTTGTTGGTAAAACATAAAAATTTTAAACATAAAAAGGAAGCATTCTGGCCATCATTATTGCAGGTAGATCCAACTGAGTGGGAGAGAGCAGGCTTGCTGCAGTTTTGAAGGCTGTGTGAGATGTGATGCATTATGCGCCAGTACGGCTTCTCTACATGAAATATATTAAAGGGTGAAGACTATGATATATAGCTGCTCTGCAAACACGCATAAGGTTTTTCATTCTGCAGGGCGCTTGCCTTCCACTTGTGGCTCAGCTGATCTGAGGTGAAGCCAAGTTCTGCCTTGAGCCACCAAGAGACCTTGGTCTCTCTTCCACTCTTCTGAGCTGCCCCCCTTCTGATGGCTTAGCATGTCGCTCTTTCTCTTTCTCCCCCTTTGGAGTGGTGTTTCTGGGGATCTCTATGGGGTTCCTAACTCTCGAAAGAGACTGCTAAAAAGAGCAGAGAAAGCTAAAAAGCATTAAACACCTATAAAAAGTCTTTAAGTAAACAGGTATGTCTTCACTTGGGACGCGGGTGGCGCTGTGGGTTAAACCACAGAGCCTAGGACTTGCCGATCAGAAGGTTGGCTGTTCGAATCCACACGACGGGGTGAGTTCCCGTTGCTTGGTCCCTGCTCCTGCCAACCTAGCAGTTCAAAAGCACATCAAAGTGCAAGTAGTAGGTACCGCTCCGGCGGGAAGGTAAACGGCGTTTCCGTGTGCTGCTGTGGTTCACCAGAAGCGGCTTAGTCATGCTGGCCACATGACCCGGAAGCTGTACGCCGGCTCCCTCGGCCAGTAAAGCGAGATGAGTGCTGCAACCCCAGAGTCAGTCACGACTGGACCTAATGGTCAGAGTCCCTTTATCTTTACGTCTTCACTTGTTGCTGAAAGGACAGTCATGTTGGCATTCCACAGACGGGCCACCACAGAAAGTCTCCATCCCATGTCAACAATCATCCTGTAAGAGTCAAATTCAAAGAAAAGGCCCTTGTGTTGAGTTCAGAAATTTTGGCCCCAAGCCACCTGGAGCTTTAAAGAGGATCTTGTGGAGAGCAACTAATGAAGAAGTAAGTGAGGGGTGGGAAATGTATGATCCATGGGCCAAGGAACTCAAATTGGGCACATGAGACCGTTTTCTGAAAGCCACCATCCAGCTGTCAGTCAGCTGATGTCACTTTGATGGGTCAGGGATATCAGCTGATAAGCGAGGCTCAGTTATTTGTTGGTTGCACTCAGCGATTGCCCATCCAGGGGTTAAATCCTACTCAGTTTGGCAGAATTCAGTGCAAACTCCTTCCTGATCACAACAGGTTTAAACAGTTTCTAAAACAAAGGTTTAACCCCTCTGTTTTAGCAGGTCCTGCGAGGCGCTTTGAAGTTCCGACTTTGGGTCTTCAAAGCACCCAAACCCCCTATGTCATTGTTTATTTACTTGCACATTCATAATTCACACTTTCATTAAAAAACAAAATCAAGGCAGCATACATGTATACACAAATCAGGAAAAAGCACCCATAAAACATAGTTTAAATCATCAATAAATACTAAATGATTAACGAGAAAATTAATATTGCAAACTCACTACATCTCACTCACTACAGAAAGCCACTGAGTATTACTGTATCACTGTTACCTAGGGTAACAACAACTTTGGAAACTTGAACTCACATCTGACAATCTTTGCCATTTCCACTTCCTCTTTCATAAACCTAACAATTCAGAAAATACTTTTCATGATTATTTTTATTTTATTTTATGTTCAGTCCTTTCAGCAGAAGACTTTACATCCAAAATAAACCACAATACAAGCAAAAACATGACTCACATATTTTCATTTGTACCAAATTCTTCTCAAATTCCCTTGTTTTTCTACTCTTTAATGTTAGTCTTCTTCTTTTAACTCCTTGTTCTTAGCCTCTTAAATCACCTATGTATCCTTAACAATTTTCCAAGTATTGCCCTATGCCTCCCTCACCCCGACCCATTGCTTGCCTTCACCCATGCGCGATCTTCTCTACATAATGTTGTTTCTCATTGTGTTAATTAAAGTTGTATTTATTGTTTCGCATATATTATGATATCATCTTGTATCCTTGCACACTTTAGCTATTGCATATTAAATCTGAGCTCCAGTCCCAGTTCTTTCCATGGAAAGTACTTTTCAAGATTATGGCCAGGTGGCTGTCAGGAGCTAGTAGGACTTGAACCCATAGCCTTGGGATATGTATGTCCCTGGTGGTGAGCTGCAGGTCTGCAGGATGCTGCATTTACCTGTCAGGAGTTCAACCTACACTCGAGTAGGACCCTGGCAGAGACACATGCCGGGCTGGCATGTTCCGTCCCTCCTGGGTGATCGTTCAGGAGCTTCAAAAGCTTTCTTCAGCCCGAACATCACAGCGACCGATGCCAACAGATATCGACACACTTAGGGATCCACAGAGTTTGTGCAACTTGCGTGACAGACCTCAGCAACTCAGCATTTTGGCTAATCTACTTTATTTACATATAAACACACACGGAGCACTGCAACATGGCTCCCTCTCTCTCTAGCATCAGAAAGCAAAGAGAGAGAACAAAGGACAAGAGTCCCACTTCATGGAACACAGTAACTCAAACATCCTGTCTCCGTCACTTCCCACTCTGGAGTCAAAACATATACAGTGATACCTCGGGTTACAGATGCTTCAGGTTACAGATGCTTCAGGTTACAGACTCCGCTAACCCAGAAAAAGTACCTCGGGTTAAGAACTTTGCTTCAGGATGAAAACAGAAATCACATGGCAGCAACGGGAGGCCCCATTAGCTAAAGTGGTACCTCAGGTTAAGAACAGTTTCAGGTTAAGAACGGACCTCCAGAACGAATTAAGTTCTTAGCTGAGGTACCATTGTACTGTCATGTGATAGACAAAAATCCCAGGACTGCAATCATGGAGCAGGAATTCTAACATTACCATCCGAGGCAGTGAAGGAGCCACAGGCCCTGGAGTAACTCTGCCCCCATGGCCCCGGCTGACCACTGGATCCTTCTGGACAGGAATGGGTAAAGAAGACTTCCTGTTCCACTGACATCTTCTGAAACAGATGGGTTTCAGAAGGAAACAGACTTAAATGTTGTTAAAAAAGTGAAATACCTGGGGGTTAACTTGTCTTCCAAAAATTTGAACTTATTTAAGGACAACTATGAGAAATGTTGGTCAGAAGTTAAAAAAGACCTAGAAATCTGGTCAAGATTGAAATTATCCTTGTTAGGCCGAATTGCAGCTATAAAGATGAATGTTTTGCCAAAAATGTTGTTTCTGTTTCAAGCCTTGCAGATCGTGGACAGAGTGGAATGTTTTGGAAAGTGGCAGAAGGATATTTCGAAGTTTGTTTGGCAGGGCAAAAAGCCCCGAATAAAGTTTAAAATATTAACTGATGCAAAAGAAAGAGGGGGGTTTGCCCTGCCAGACTTAAGGTTATACTACGAAGCTGCAGCCTTCTGCTGGATGAAAGATTGGATTTTGCTAGAAAACACTGATGTCCTAGATCTGGAAGGCTTTAACAATTCGCTAGGTTGGCATGCGTATTTGTGGTATGACAAGGCAAAAACACATGGAATGTTCAAAAGCCATATTGTCAGAAAAGCAATATTTATGGTCTGGAAAAAATACAAAGACTTACTTGAAAGTAAGACTCCGAGGTGGCTATCACCAATAGAGGCCAAGGCTCGGAAAAAACCTAATATGGAGGCCAGCTGGCCGAAATATTGGGAAATAATAGAAAACATTGGAGACAATTGGAGGTTGCAGAGCTTTGAAAAATTAAAGGATAAGGTGCAAGATTGGTTTCACTATGCCCAAATTAATGAGGTTTTTAAGTTGGATAAAAAAACAGGATTCCAGGTGGAAAAATCGAAACTTGAGACAGAGCTGTTAGAACCAAAGACCAAGGTACTATCGAGAATGTATAACTTGCTGCTTAAATGGAACACCCAGGATGAGACAGTTAAATCAGCCATGATAAAATGGGCTCAAGACATTGGGTACAATATTATGTTTGAAGACTGGGAAAGGTTATGGACCACCGGTATAAAATTTACGGCATGTAATGCCTTGAAAGAAAACATTATGAAAATGATATACAGGTGGTACATGACCCCAGTCAAGCTTGCTAAGATATACCATTTGTCTGACAATAAATGTTGGAAGTGCAAGGAGGCTGAAGGGACATTCTTTCACCTGTGGTGGACTTGTCCAAAAGTGAAGGCCTTCTGGGAAATGATCTACAATGAGTTAAAAAAGGTGTTTAAGTACACCTTTCCTAAGAAACCGGAGGCCTTCCTCTTGGGCATTGTCGGCCAAAAGGTGTTAAAGAAGGACAGAACGTTTTTTATGTATGCTACCACAGCAGCAAGAATCCTTATCGCTAAGTACTGGAAGACTCAAGATTTGCCCACGCTGGAGGAATGGCAGACGCAACTGATGAACTACATGGAGTTAGCTGAGATGACTGCCAGGATCCGAGATTTGGGAGAAGAAGCAATGGAGGAGGACTGGAAAAAATTTAAGGACTATTTGCAAAAGTTTTATAAGTTATATGAACTATAAGATACCGCATGACTTGGAAGGTTAGCCCCAGCAATGAGAGTGGATTATATATGAAATTGGATAACATTATTGAAAGAACCAAAGTTTAAATGGCTAAAGATGACAATATGTTATGTTTTTAGAGTAAATGGGAAATAAGGGATTTAAACTTAAATTGTGATTGAAAGTACAAAAGAAACACATGACACAAGGTTACAATTTGCTGACAAATTTATTGTTAAGAATGCACTGTGCGGGAGATGTGGGGAAGTCCGATAGAAGTTGAAATAAGTTGCTGAAATGGTTTGGGGTTTTTTTCTTCTTTTTTATCTTTTCTGTTTTTTCTTCTTTCTATTCTATCTGTAATTGGAAAAAATGTAATAAAAATTATTATATAAAAAAAGAAGACTTCCTGTTCCAGGAGTGCAAAGATCTTGCAGAGCTGTGGGGTGCCCCTCTATCCTTTGCCTGCTCCTTGGCCCTGACCTCTGATTCCATTACCAACAGAAGCTGATCTCCACTATACTTTGAGGGTACCAAGTTGAACTGGTGCAACTTCTGCTGCCTGGCTTATCTTTACCTGTTGCCTTGATGATGGCACTGAGCGCCCCATGTTTTGTCGGCAATTTGTGGAAATGGGATTTAAACATTCAGCACGACTGGACCCAGCAGTGCCGGATTTACATATAAGCTAAACAAGCTATAGCTTAGGGCCCTACTCTCTTCCCCCTCCCCCAAATTTCACTATTAATATACAGTGGTACCTCAGGTTACAAACGCTTCAGGTTACATACGCTTCAGGTTACAGACTCTGCTAACCCAGAAATAGTGCTTCAGGTTAAGAACTTTGCTTCAGGATGAGAACAGAAATCGTGCTCCTGCGGCGCGGCAGCAGCAGGAGGCCCCATTAGCTAAAGTGGTGCTTCAGATTAAGAACAATTTCAGGTTAAGTACAGACCTCCGGAACGAATTACCGTAAGTACTTAACCCGAGGTACCACTGTCCTAAGGGACGCAGGTGGCGCTGTGGGTTAAACCACAGAGCCTAGGACTTGCCGATCAGAAGGTCAGCGGTTCGAATCCCCGTGACGGGGTGAGCTCCAGTTGCTTGGTCCCTGCTCCTCCCAACCTAGCAGTTCGAAAGCACACCAGTGCAAGTAGATAAATAGGTACTGCTCCAGCGGGAAGCTAAACAGCATTTCCGTGCACTGCTCTGGTTCGCCAGAAGGGGTTTAGTCATGCTGGCCACATGACCCGGAAGCTGTACGCTGGCTCCCTCGGCCAATAAAGCGAGATGAGCACTGCAACCCTAGAGTTGGCCACGACTGGACCTAATGGTCAGGGGTCCCTTTACCTTTACTACCACTGTACTCTTAATTGTATTTCAGTTTACTTTGTTTACTCAGTTTTACTTTGATAAAATACATATTTTGTTATGCGCAAATGGCTTTAGATACCTATTAGGTCCATAAATTACCATATAGCATATCTATTCAACACAAAAAAACAGCGACAATTTGTTGTTGACAAAGGACAGCTGGACATATAAAGGGCCCCATTACCTTCAGTAGCTTAGGGCCTCATCAAACCTAAATCCGGCCCCGGGACCCAGTTGGGAGCTTGTTCATCAAAGAGGTCCTACAAACCTGGAGAGAACTAGTCTCACACCCACTGATGGTGGCAGAGATTTTCAGTCGCAGCCAAATCAAAACCAAAAAACTAGGTTGGATAAAATCTGGGAGTCCCAGTACTTGGCAATTTCAGTGCAAATTAAAGGAAGCATATATAAGCATCCGTCCCCAATACAGTGACATATTTCTTGGGGAAATTATCATGGTTCGTTAAGTAAGCAGACTCGAGGAAAAATCTTTGTGGCAGACCAGAGCAGTTACAATTATGTTCTTGCGTTGTTGGGTATCTTCTGTGCTGCCATTCAAACTGTGAGCTTCCAGAGTACGAGAGATCCCACAAGTGCACAAACTCTGGGATTTGCTCCCACTGGCAATAGTGATGGCCACCAATTTGGACGGCTTTAAAAGGGGATTGGACCATTTCATGGAGAAGCAGAAAGCTTTCGGGGATCATCTAGGGCTTATCCAAACTGACCCTTTGCCCCACTCTTTCCAGGCAGTCCCACACTTTCCAGGTCTCCCTTTTTTCTGTGTGTCCTGCTACTTTCCGTAGGAATATCCACCACCCACCACTGAATCAAAAACAATAGCAATCCACAGAAAACCCAGTTGCCATTTTTTTCAGATTTGGCAGTAAACTGAGTTTTCCCAGGGAAAGTGGAAGGACCCAAAAAAAACCTGCTTGGTCACGGTTGGTGGTAGCCAAATATGCTTGGTGAAGGGATCTCAAATGACTCGGGGGCAACGCGGAACATCCAGAACCAAAATACCTGGAGTCTGAGAGGGTTAAATTTTGGAGTCATAGAGTCAAGTTATGGATGGAGTGAGTCCCCTCATTTGGGACTTTTTAGTTTAGAGATAAGGCAAGGATAATAATAATAATAATAATAATAATAATAATAATAGTAATAATAATAATAATAATAATACAGTGTTACCTCGGGTAAAGTACTTAATTCGTTCCAGAGGTCCGTTCTTAACCTGAAACTGTTCTTAACCTGAAGCACCACTTTAGCTAATGGGGCCTCCTGCTGCTGCTGCGCCGCCGGAGCACAATTTCTGTTCTCATCCTGAAGCAAAGTTCTTAACCCGAGGTACTATTTCTGGGTTAGCGGAGTTTGTAACCTGAAGCATATGTAACCTGAAGCGTATGTAACCCAAGGTACCACCAAATATATTATTATCATTTATACCCCACCCATCTGGCTGGGTTTCCCCAGCCACTCTGGGTGGCTCCCAAATGAATATTAAAAACACAATACAGTATTAAACATTAAAAACTTCCCTAAACAGGGCTGCCTTCAGATGTCTTTTAAAAGTAAGATAGTTGCTTATTTCCTTGGCATCTGATGGGAGGGCGTTCCACAGGGAAGGCGCCACTACCGAGAAGGCCCTCTGCCTGGTTCCCTGTAACCTCACTTCTCGCAATGAGGGAACCAGAAGGCCCTCGGAGCTGGACCTCAGTGTCCAGGCGGAACGATGGGGGGTGGAGACGCTCCTTCAGGTATACTGGGCCAAGGCCATTTAGGGCTTTAAAGGTCAGCACGCTCGGAAACGTACTGGGAGCCAGTGTAGGTCTTTCAAGACTGGTGTTATGTGGTCTCAGTGGCCGCTCCCAGTCACCAGTCTAGCTGTCGCATTATGGATTAATTGTAGTTTCCGGGTCACCTTCAAAAGTAGCCCCACATAGAGCACAAGCGGGAGATAACCAGAGCATGCACCACTCTGGCAGAAAGAAGTGACACGATAGATTTTTTTCTTTAAAAAATCATGTATGACATGGAGAAAGTGGCACTAGAACATAGCACTAGAACTCCTGGACTCCAGTGAAGCTGAATGTTGGAAGGTTCAGGGCAGAGTATTTATTTGTGCAGCCCAGAGTTAATGGAACCCACTGCCAAAGGAGGCAGTGACGGTCACTTACTGAGATGATGTTTAAAGGGGAGTGGACAAATTCATGGTGTGGAGAAGGCTATTGATGACTACTAGGCATGACGGCTATAGTCTACCTTCACGGTTGGAGGCAGAAGTGCTTCTGAATGTCCTTCTGCTGGAAACCACTGAAGGAGAGCAAATTCCCCTTGTGCATCTGGCTGGAACAGGCCCTTGGCTTGTTCCAGCAGACTCTTCTTCTGTTCTTATGTCAATGAAGTATTAACTGGACAATTAGGTCCAGTTGTGGCCGACTCTGGGGTTGCAGCGCTCATCTCGCTTTACTGGCCGAGGGAGCCTGCATACAGCTTCTGGGTCATGTGGCCAGCATGACTAAGCCACTTCTGGCGAACCAGAGCAGCGCATGGAAATGCCGTTTACCTTCCCACCGGAGCGGTCCCTATTTATCTACTTGCACTTTGACGTGTTTTTGAACTGCTAGGTTGGCAGGAGCAGGGACCGAGCAACGGGAGCTCACCCCATTGCGGGGATTCAAACCGCCGACCTTCTGATCGGCGAGTCCTAGGCTCTGTGGTTTAACCCACAGCGCCACCCGCAACCCCACTGAAGTATTAAGGAGGAAGAATTCGAAACCTGCGGGTCCAGAGATTCACAGAAGACTATTTGAAAAGTAATTGTGATGACCAGAATACGTTTGTAGGTTTGCAAGACGTTTTGTGAAGTAAATTATTTCAATTATTGCAAAAATGGTTAAAGAGGTGGATTGTGAGTTAAGATAATTAAAGGCAATAGGAATTCAAGAAATGCAGAAGAAATGATAAAAATGGTGGGTCATCAGAGGTGCTGATGGAAGTCCAAAAAGATTGTATAAGATGTGAAGCTCTGTGGAATGTATAATAATTGGTATGTTGAAATTAATAAAAATTATATATTAAAAAAGAAGAAGTATTAAGGAGATTCAATAGAATGTAATAATATTAAAGATTAAAAGAGAAAAACTAAACAGGGTCTCAATGGCACTGGTTGGCCACTGGCAAATGTAAGTACCACATATCCCAGCCCCAACTGACCTCTGAGCAGGCAGAGAGGTCTGCTCCACAGCCAGTTTCAGCTGAGAAAGGTGTTTGCCAGGAGGCTGGTGGAGTGCAGCAGTTCTGCCACAGGAGGGCAGCATTGTCCCACTGCCAGCTCAGGAACTGCTCCTGAATGAAGCGTTCGCCCAAGCAGGAATCTTTGATCCTAGGAGCCGAGCAAGGAAGAGGAGCCGCAGAGCATCTTGGAAAGCTGGGCCACCCATGTCGGATTTCCCTGCCTCGGGCACTGCCAGAGGAGTCTGTGCCTGCCCAGCTGGGACTGAGCTGAGTTCCTGGGTGCGATCTGACCAGAGAGAAGGGGCAAGCTAGAGTTAAGCCTGCTCACGCACCCTTATTTTGAGCAGGGACACCCAGAGTGGGCCAGGTAGAGCGTGGGCGCTGCTGCCCTGTCTTATAGTGCCCACCCTCAAATTATACCACCCTGCTCAAACAGAGGAACATGAGCCTGTTGAATCGGCCAGTGGGCACCACCCAGCTTCCTATTTTCACAATGGCCAACCCTCCGATGTCCTGACACCACGCGCATGATGTTGGCATGCACCGCGCAACGTCGACGCCTGTATTCTCCTTCAGAAACTGCCGCCTCTGGGAAGAAGGCACTGGCCAGGGAATCCCCTAGGGAACCCCCATGGGAAGAGGGCTCCAAGCCAAGGGATTGGTGGTCAGACAGTGAGTGGTCAGAGTGGTCAGAGAAGGAGCAGACTGGGAGGAGGAGGAAAAAGAAGAGGTTGCAGGGTTTAGTGAACAGGAAGAGGTTGCAGCAGAGCACAGTTCAGACTCCCAGGTGGTTGTTGGGGCTGGAGAGGAGGTGGAGACAGGCGACACTCAGAGTCGAGTGTGGATTTCATGCTCTTTATTCAGCTCATAGTGGTGAGGAGGAATGGAAGTTCCCCCAAAATATCTGCTTTTTATATATTATTTACACAATGGGCCGCACGTAATTGGCTAATTCCGGAATTCTCCTGTAGGCCAATCTGGTTGCGGATTCACCTCCACCTGGAGCTGGATTGGGTGGCTGCTGTGAACCAATCATACTGCTGCATTGTTCTAGGACCAACCAGACTGCTGCATTTTGTATCCTATTGTTCTAGGACCAATCAGACTGCTGCATTTTGGACACTATTCAACTCAGTACATAACACTCCCCATCCTGCTGTGACCAGCTCCCCTCGCCTCCTTTCTCCTAGAACACACGGAGAAATGAAATGGGCAGAGCAAAGGGTGGATGCATGCAGACGCAGCCTCAGATTGCGTGGGGAAGACCCTGGAGAGGAGGAACCTAGTAGAAACCAGGAAGGAGGGATGACCGTTGGTCCTTGCAGCTGCTTCACTGGGGCGAGACCTCCTAGAAAGAATTGCTGAGCTCACTAGGCCTGAGCTGTGGTTTATTTCCTTGAATGAAGAGCTACCTTCACTGGGTGATTCATTGTTTTGTGCTGACCTGCGCACCTGTCTCCATCCCTGACGGGCAGGCAGGTGAGGGCTGGCTGAGGGCTGCCTGGGGCTGGTGGCCAGAGCCCCATTCACCCCAAAGGACCAGATGACCTCTGGCAAGCCCAGGCCAGAGCGCTGCTTGGCATTTTGACCCCAGGAGGGCCTGTCCTAGGGGAGAACCTCTCAAGGGCTGAGGCCTTGGCGATGGCTCGTGTCGGGGGCCGAGTGACTCTTTTGAAAGTCACCGTCCTCCCCAAGGGGCCTCTTCTGGAAAGCATGTCAAGAGACCAGAGTTTTGACTGCCTCAGCCCGTTCTTAAAAACCACTTTCCAGCTGCCTCTGAATTATAAATGAAACACTTTGCTTTATTGTCATCCTGATTCCAGTGGCTTCCTTGGCAGAGCAGAGCAGCAGGGGGCCTCGCTGTGGACCAACCGGGCTTGGCATCAAGGGCTCTTTTGCAAAAGGAGAAGGATTCAAACCGCACCCCCCCTCCACCCGCCCCCAAGCTCGCTTTTAAGTTCAGGTTATAGTTTTGAGGGGATTTTTGTTTTAAGCAATTAACGCAGCAATACTGAAGCGGGGGCTCCTGTCGTGCCGAGAGCTTGAATTTCCTTCCTGGATGCTGCTGGAGCCGAAAGCTTTCACCATAAAAACGAAACAACTCTCTGGGGACTTGGGGTTTTGCTGCAGCGGGGAAAAGAGGCAGGTATCAGCTGTCCTGCGCCACCCATGGGCCTCGTTGGCTGCTGAGATGGCAGTTGGTTGCCGGTGAGATCCAGACTCTGCGCTCCTGAAATGTCAGGTGCCGGCGCGGCGGCAGCACAGGGGAGAAAAAAGGGACACGTTCCCGATTCCAAGGGCTCCGGTGTGTGGATATGCGACTGACAGCGAGAGGAACGCTTTTGGGTGGTCTGGGAAAGTATCACTCCTGGCTCTGCCGCTTTATTTACAGCACAGTTCTATACACATCTTCTCAGAAATGTGTCCCATTGAGCTAAAAGTAAAGGTAAAGGGACCCCTGACCATTAGGTCCAGTGGTAACTGACTCTGGGGTTGCGGCGCTCATCTCGCTTTACTGGCCGAGGGAGCCAGCGTACAGCTTCTGGGTCATGTGGCCAGCATGACTAAGCCACTTCTGGTGAACCAGAGCAGCGCACGGAAACACCATTTACCTTCCCGCCGGAGCGGTACCTATTTATCTACTTGCACTTTCGAACTGCTAGGTTGGCAGGAGCAGGGACCGAGCAACGGGAGCTCACCCTGTCGCGGGGATTTGAACCACAACCTTCTGATCGGCAAGTCCTAGGCTCTGTGGTTCAACCCACAGCGCCACCCGCGTCCCTTTCCCATTGAGCTAGAGGTCACTTAAGTGCGTACCGGACTGCCGTCAGGTTAATTAGCAGAAGTTCCAGCATTATGATGGTAAACGTGTATTTCATTGCGGTTGACACACTGCACTGGTTGCCAATTTGCTACTGGGCCAAGTCATACTATTGGTATACACACCCACTCAGCTGCTTCAATTGGTGGAACTGGAACTGCTACAGGTGTCACATAATACCTGTCCCACATTTCTAAAAACTCAGTCTTTTAGTGTGGAAGGCACCTGAACTCTGGAACTCCCTGCCTATTGACATTGGGCAAGCGCCTTCACTGTACAGTCATACCTTGGGTTAAAGACGCTTCGCGTTAAATCTTTTCAGGTAGCATCCCACGGCGACCCAGAAGTACTGGAAATGGTTACTTCCGGGTTTCGCTGCTCGCAATCGCAGATGCTCAAAATGACGTCACGCGCATGCGCAGAAGTGGCGAATCGTGACCCGTGCATGCACAGATGCGCAGATGTGCAGATGCGGGTTGCGTTCTGATCATGTTGAGAACGGGGCTCCGAGGCGGATCCCGTTCGCAACCAGAGGTACCACTGTACTCTTTTGGAAGCCTTCTAAAAACATTTTTGTTTAGACCAGCCTACCCAGACATGTAGAATGTGAATGCATCTGTTTTTGGCTTATTGTTGATTTTATGTTTTAAGTTTTAAGTTATTGATGGGGTTTCTTTACTAACAATTTTATTGTTTTATTCTCTTTGAGGTTTTAGGGATTTTTAACAATCATGCAGTGAATAAATTTTATGAAATAAACTAAGTAAAACAATCAGACTCTCTTATGCCATATGGGCCCAATTGCTGATGCAACAATCCAGAAGTTAAGCTGGCCATTTTTTTGTTTGTTTTGCACAGGAGGGCAAAATTATTTGAAGGGAGCTTTCTCCCTCCCATTCTACTGTCGCAAGTGATCATCTCTCTGTCGTTCACTGCAATTTCCTGACTTTCACTGTAACTTAAAACAAATACACACACATCCTGTGACAATGTGCAGTTCTACATGTCAGCCACCTATTTGGATGCTTTTGAGTAATGGTTATGGTTTCTTAAGTAATGTGCAAGCATTACTCAAAAGCATTCAAATAGGTGCTTTATATATTCTGACATGTCACCCCAATCTCTGCTGGGAGGTGTGAGATTCCAGGGGCTGCAGAAACGCTTCCCAGGGTTTGTGTTTCCTTTTGAGACAATGAGGCTCAGCGGAGACTGCAGTGTCTTTATGAAATATGGTTTATTTACACATATTTGCAACCTGTGTCTGGATGGAGAGAGTTCAGAGCATTCACAACTCAAGAGGGGCTGGCTTCCTGCAGGAACACAGCCTTGGACTCCAAGGACAGCAAAAAGCCATCCTCTGTAATTTATTTCCTCCATCCCATCATCCCCAACTCACATGCCCCTGCTTCTCCTTCTTGCTAACCCACTCCAAGGGCCTCCCGCCAGCCCACGTCACTCAAACTTAAAATCCTAAACCTGTCCTTCATCTGCTACCATTGGCCTTTGCCTCTGCGACTCACTCAGGTGTGTATGTGGTGGGGAGGGCTCCACCCCTCTCCAACCAGCCATATAGGTTTGGCCTGCCTTTTTTTGACCCAGCTAGATTCAGCATCTAGCAACTTCCCTTAATACTGCAAGCATTGGTTTATTCCTGACATTCACTAAATCTAAGAATTAGGGGGATCTGCTCCCCAACTCATAACACATTTAGGAGGATCTAACCCCCATAACAGGATGCGGTGGTGCTGTGGTCTAAACCACTGAGCCTAGGGCTTGCCGATCAGAAGGTCGGCGGTTCGAATCCCCGCGACGGGGTGAGCTCCCATTGCTCGGTCCCTGCTCCTGCCAACCTAGCAGTTCGAAAGCACGTCAAAGTGCAAGTAGATAAATAGGTACCACTCTGGAGGGAAGGTAAACGGCATTTCTGTGTGCTGCTCTGGTTCACCAGAAAGCGGTTTAGTCATGCTGAGAAGGCCCTCTGCTTGGTTCCCTGCAACCTCATTTCTCGCAGTGAGGGAACCGCCAGAAGGCCCTCGGTGCTGGACCTCAGTGTCCGGGCTGAATGATGGGGGTGGAGACGCTTCTTCAGGTATACAGGACTGAGGCTGTGCAGGGCTTTAAATGTACTGACACTTTAAACTGTGCTCAGAAACATACTGGAGCCAATATAGGTTTTTCAGGACCGGTGTTATATGGTCTCAGAGGCCACTCCCAGTCACCAGTCTAGCTGCCGCATTCTGGATTAATTGCAATTTCCGGGTCACCTTCAAAGGTAGCCCCGCGTAGAGCGTGTTGCAGTAGTCCAAGCAGGAGATAACCAGAGCATGCACCACTCTGGCGAGACAGTCTGCCAGTCTCAGCCTGTGTACCAGATGGAGCTGGTAAACTGCTGCCCTGGGCACAGATTTGACCTGTGCCTCCATGGACAGCTGTGAGTCCAAAATGACTCCCAGGCTGCGCACCTGGTCCTTCAGGGACACAGTTACCCCATTCAGGACCAGGGAGTCCCCCCCACCTGCCTACCCACTGTCCCCCCAAAACAGATGGACCACTGACCTGATCCAGCAGGTCTTTCTAATATTTTTATGATAAAGTGTGCAAGTCTACGCTTTTACCTTCTTTACCTTCTTCAACAAGGAGCCACTTTGCTGCTGCCAAGGCTTGTTTGGAATCTGACACCTATTTCTATTCTTCCTTTGACTCTCCCTTCCCTTCTCTTTATTTGCTCCTCTTTTTTTACCACCCCTTAGAAATAAACAAGCAATTGTCAGTGCAGTCTGAGTACAGCCTAGGTAATTAATGGATTCTTCTGCTCTTGTAATAAACTGCACCCTCTTTCCCTCCAAGCCCTGGTATGCTGCTTGATTGTTAATTTCCCGCTGTAAGTGGCATTTGCCCAATTATGCAGCATGACTCTGAGTGAAGGACCCAAGTGCTTGCCAGCTGGGTTCCTGTGTACATCTGGGCGTGTGCATGGAGACAAGGAGGCTGTTCAGAATCCCGAGACGTCCGTATCCAGAGGGTCTCCAAGCTTGCACAGATTTATTCTATGGCCGAACGAGGAAAAAGAAAAGGAGAACAGAACAAACATTTGCTTTGAAAATTACATTTAGCCGAAGACAATGTACCAAAGAGAGAGAGAGAGTGAGGGAGGGAGGGAGAGAGCGCACGCAGTGTTGATAAGAGAATGAGCCTGTTGCTTTCTCAAATAGGAATTTCAACTCTATATGCAACATTAGCTTGGGACAATTACGCTGAGTTGATTGACACACTGCCACCAAAGGAGATGTTGCAAGAGAAAGAGATGATTTTTTAAGAAGAAGAATGCTATGGGAAACCAAATGATTGATGCAGATTTTGTCATTGCAACTCAGAACTTAGGTGGAATAGATTCCATGTGGATGGGCGGCACCTTCCTCTGGGAGACCAATAACATTCAGGTGCAACCAGAAGGCCATGGACTTCTGCAAAGGTGTGAAGCCCTTTGGCCTTTTTCTGAACTTAGCGACAAAAACATTCATGCACCTTTCCCCTTCCTGCCGGCTGAAGCCTTCCTTTACATAAAACTTCTTAAAACGGTTGTTGGGGTCTGTGTGTGTGTTTGTGTCAGACTCATATGGACATTTCCTGCTCATGTGTCCAGACGTGTGTGTGTGTGGAGGATTATTGACATTTACCCTGCTGTGTGTGTGTGTCAGTGGGATTTTGAGTGGGAAAAGAAGTCCCCTTGCTCTTCTGAGGAATGTGAGAGGGATGGTGTTATGTACTGAGTTGAATAGGATCCAAAATGCAGCAGTCTGATTGGTCCTAGAACAATAGGATTCAGAATGCAGAAGTCTGATTTGTCCGCAGGAGCCACCCAATCCAACTCCAGGTGGAGGTGAATCTGCAACCTGATTGGCCTACAGGAGAATCCCAGAATTAGCCAATCACGTGGGGCCCATTGTGTAAATAATGTATATAAAGCAGACATCTCGGGGGAACTGGCACTCCTCACTACCATGAGCTGAATAAAGAGCATGAAATCCACACTCAACTCCGAGTATATTTCAGATGGGCTGGATGCTACCTTCTCCCCAGAACCAAAATTACCCCCCCCCCCGAGTGAATGGTCCTCACTCCAAGATTAGAGGAGAAAGGAGGGCTGGTGGCAGCCAATGTCCATTTTGTGGAGCCCTGGGCTTCTCCTCGTCCCTGTGCCGGTGAGGACGGAGCTTGCAGTTCTTTTCCAGGGACCACAAATTAGAGAAAGGCATTTCCTGGTCCAAACTGAAGGTCTGTTGCTGCTGGTCACTTTTTGAAAAAAAATGCTGCAATAATAATCCTCAGAGGCTCTGGTCTGAAATGATGTTCTCATTTCTTTTTCTCATTTCACAGTCAAATGAGGGCACTTCGTTTGGTTGGATGTTTGTCGAGAGTCACCGGGGGCCGAGGTTATATTGTGTTCACGGTGTTTCTTGGCACAGGGGCACCATTAACGCAGAGGCGTAGAAGAAGTACGGAGGTGGCCCCTCACAAGTCAAGGAGGGCAGGTGAAATTGCCTCTCTACATCCAGCCACTTCCAAGGGGGTCCTGTTACCATCCCAGACAGCACAGGGGTTTCTAGCCTGGAAGTGAGCTGGAGGTGCCTTATCCCAGCATCTCTTTCCATCAATGTGTTTGTTACCCAGAAATCACCACAAACAAACATTTAGCATCCCAGTGCTTCCAGGAGATCACCGGCAAGAGAAGCAAACACAGAGCAGAATCAATGTGTTATGTTTGTTTCATATTGCCTAAGCCAGGTTTTCCCCATCCTGGTGCTTTCCAAATAGCTTGGACTACAACTCCCATCAGTCACAGCTTGATGTGGCTCTGTTGGCCGGGGCTGATGGGAATTGTAGTTCAAAATCTCCAGAAAATATTTAAGTACACCTTCCCCCAAAAACCAGAAGCCTTTTTGTTAGGTTTGATGGGAAAGAAATTAAGAAAGTTGATCAAAGACTTTTTATGTACACCATAGCAGCGGCAAGAAACATGCTCACCCCAAACTGGAAATCACAAGAAATTCCTACTATTGCGGAGTGGCAGATGAAAATGATGAGTTATGCAGAGCTAGCCAAACTGATGGGACGAATCTGGGATCAGGACGATCAGAGGTTTCCAGAAACTTGGAGTAAATTTATGGTGTATATAAAGGATAATAGTTCCCGGGGACTGATTTGCAAATCCGGGGACATTCCGTGGACGGAATTTGTCTGGGACAGATTTGCAAATCCGGGGACTGTCCCTGGGAACCGGGGACGTCTGGTAACCCTACAGTAGATCTACTCTGAACAGAAGCTAGTTAGATGCATCCCACAATCGCAAAGGAGCCACAATTCCAAATGGCTGTGGCAAGCATTAAAATTTTCTCAATAGCACTGGACTTAAAAAAAAAAAAAATTCCATCAAAGACCTTGGGACCTTGACAATTCAATGTTCTTCATCATGCACAGCTCTTCTCTTGAATTTCTGCCATGTTGGATGGCAGGCACGAGCAGGTCCCTGTCTCCATGCGGCTTTGTATCTGTAACTTGAATCAGACGGAGAATGTATATTATGCATTAAAAATGTCCCTTATATGATGGGCCAAAGGAAAAAAAACCAGGGAAACGTTTTGTCTAGATTAACATTTTGTTCTGATCAAGAAGTCATCTGTTTTTTGTTAAAGGCATTTTGTCCTTTTGCGACCTATAATGCATCAGTTTAGCAGCAAGGAAACTTACTGTGAAAGAAACAGAAAAGATTGGGGCAGAAACTGCTGCAGACGTCTAAAAGGCAGTGCTTTTTTCTGGTGGTACTCACTGGTACGCAGTAACAGCACCTTTTTTCTAGGAAAAAAGCACTGATTACAGGTATTTTTAAGCTTCGTTTAATTTGGGATTCTATAGTACTGGGAAATAAGCAAATTATTTTAACTTAATTATTTCACTGCAACTTGTATAACAAGAATTTTTATACTGGAAATGTTACATTGAAACTTTCATCGAAAATTGCGAAGGCTTTCAAGGGCTATTAAAATAAAGCTGATGGCAATAACATTGATCATAGATTGGGCCGGTTTCTTCAACCTTCTGCATCAGTTTCATTAGTTAAATTGGTGAACCCACATAAGATGGGTATTATAGATGTTCAGATACTAGGAGAAACTGAAACTAGAGGACAACCGCACCCCTGGCAGTTTCCTTCTCAGGTCATTCCCAGATTTTCTTCAAAACACTCCGTAAGAAAACATAAGGCCTTGAGTGGGAAATCTGGTACCAGGGCAAGGTCTGAAGACGCAGCTCAGTAGGTCTGGGCAGGTCCATGTCTGTGAAGGAGCCAAGATGGGATATAGATAGATGAACCAGGGCTTGGTGAACCAAAGGTCTAAGCCATGGGTAGGCAAACTAAGGCCCAGGGGCCGGATCCAGCCCAACTGCCTTCTCAATCCGGCTGGCGTACAGTCTGGGAATCAGTGTGTTTCTACATGAGTTGAATGTGACCTTTTATTTAAAATGCATCTCTGGGTTATTTGTGGGGCATAGGAATTCATTCATTTCCCCCCTTCAAAATATAGTCCGGCCCCCCACAAGGTCTGAGGGACAGTGGACCGGCCCCCTGCTGAAAAAGTTTGCTGACTCCTGGTCTCAGCCCACTACTTGCGTTTAGCACATTTTCAATTGACATCTCTGTGTGGTCGTGTGTGTTCCCCAGAATGCTTTGCATGGGGACAGAATCTTATAATCAAGGAATTGTAGAGTTGGAAGGAACCCAAAAAGTAATCTAGTCCAACCCCCTGCAAAGCAGGAATCATAGCTAAAGAACCCACGATGGATGGCCACCCAACCTTTGCTTGAAAACCTCCACCAAAGGAGAGGCCGCCATTTTCTGAGGGAGTCCTTCCCACTGTCAAACAGCTGACATCTTGATAGTGTGCATTTAAGAGATGACCAAGGGGTCGGTCAGACTTCCTTCCAGGGAGAAACCTGCTCTTTAGCAGTCAATTGGAACAAATGGCAATCAGGGAAAACCAGAATTGCTGTTTATTCTGACTGAGTCAGAAATGTCGGGAGATGAGGAAGTCTGGATAAACCCAAAGTGGTAAAACACAAATTTCCTCTGGGAAAGCAGCGGGACAACAACAACAACAACATGTTATCCCACAACATGGATGAGCTATGTTAATTACTTCCCCAGCTTATTTTGTGGACTCGGTATATTGCAAGGAGAAATTTAAATCCAGAAGAGGTAAAACACAGAAGAGGTAAAACACAGAAGAGGAAGATGGGTGCAGAGGTTGTCACTGTCCAGGGGTTGGTGGCCATCCCTGCTTCATGTGTGAACATGTTCCATCATTTAAGAGCCTGCTGGATCAAGCCATCTAGGACAGCATCCAGTTCTCACAGGAGCCAACCAGATGCCTGTGGGAAACCAGGAAGCAGGATTCAAGCATGAGAACAGCCCTCTCCCCTCCTGTGGTTTCCCACAACTGGTATTCAGAAGCATTGCTGCCTATATCCATAGAGGCAGAGCATAAGCTAACAGCCAATGCTGTCAATAGCCCTCTCTTCCACGAGTGTGTCTAATTTTCTTTTAAAGCCATTTAGCTGGGTGACGGGGAGCAACTGGGCTGTCTGTGCTCAAAGCGTGCCTGGGGGTGGTGGTGAAATATACTTGGATTCGAGAGTGGATTTCATGCTCTTTATTCAGCTCATAGTGGTGAGGAGGAATGGAAGTTCCCCCAGAACGTCTGCTTTCTATACATTATTTACACAGTGGGCCCCATGTGATTGGCTAATTCTGGGATTCACCTGTAGGCCAATCAGGCTGCGGATTCACTTCCACCTGGAGCTGGATTGGGTGGCTCCTGTGGACCAATCATACTGCTGCATTCTGGATCCTATTGTTCTAAGACCAATGAGACTGCTGCATTTTGGATCCTATTCAACTCAGTACATAACAGTGGGGAACAGACATTACAGGAAGTACAAGCCGCAAAAAGGACAAGGGCCAGGGGTAAGCAAACTTTTTCAGCAGGGGGCTGGTCCACTGTCCCTCGGACCTTGTGGGGGCCGGACTACATTTAGAAAAAATATATGAACGAATTCCAGTGCTCCACAAATAACCCAGAGATGCATTTTAAATAAAAGGACACATTCTACTCATGTAAAAACATGCTGATTCCCGGACCGTCTGCGGGCCAGATTTAGAAAGCAATTGGGGCAGATCCGGGCCCGAGGCCTTAAGTTGCCTACCTATGGAGTAGGCCCTCTTCATTCCTCCCCCTCCCTGTCAACTCTGAAAGTCTGGCTGACTTGGAGAGCAGGTGTTCATGGTTAACAATTAATCACTAATTCTTAACCAAGCCAATCTGTGCTGCTGTTGTTCATCATTTGTTCATTAATGCAGAAATCTTTCAGCCTGCCCTTCTGAGGCATTTGCACTGCTAAGTGTGGTCTGCAAGAATCCCATAAAAAGAAAACCAACGCGAGAGCAAAAAATAATGGAAACAAACGTGGCAGATAAAAACATTTCAGAATGATGATCTGCCAGTCAAAAACCGTCAATAGTTAATTAATAGCCACCATGTGCTGCTATTCATTCACATCCATCATTTGCAGCTATGCATTCTCATTAATGCATCCTGGTGTCTCCTGTAGGGGGTTGGTCAGTCTTGGCTCCCAAGAGTACTCTGAGCCAACTGTGGGGTATGCAAGGGGGGGGGGGTTACATGTCCTCCCTTCATTAAAAAACAATTAAACATTAAAATAATTATGTGTGTTTGTGTGTGTAAACTTGGAAGGCAGGAAAACTAATATCAGTGTACTGGAAGAAGCAAAGCTTACCAGTGTTGAAGCAATGATTCTTCAACATCAACTTCGTTGGACTGGTCATGTTGTGTGGGTGCCTGATGATCGTCTTCCAAAGCAACTACAGTCATACCTCGGGTTGAATATGCTTCATGTTGAGCGTGTTCGAGTTGAGCTCCGTGGCAATGGAGTAATGGAGCGCGTTACTTCCGGGTTTTGCCGCTCGCGCATGCACAGATGCTCAAAATGACGTCACGCGCATGTGCAGAAGTGGCGAAAAGCAACACGCTTGTGTGCAGACGTGCTATCGCTAGTTACATTTGCTTCTGGATGCGAACAGGGCTCCGGAACGGATCCCATTCGCATCCCAAGGTACCACTGTACTCTATTCCCAAATTAAAAATGGAAAATGTAATGCTGGTGGTCAACAAAAGAGGTTTAAAGACTGTCTCAAGGCAAATCTTAAAAAATGTAGTATAAACACTGACAACTGGGAAACACTAACCTGTGAGCGCTCCAGTTGGAGAACAGCCTTTACCAAAGGTGTCACGGGCTTTGAAGACACTCGAACTCAGGACACAAGGGAGAAACGTGCTAGGAGGAAGGCACACTTGGCAAATCCACACCGTGATCAACTCCCGCCCGGAAATCAATGTCCCCACTGTGGAAGGACGTGTGGATCCAGAATTGGCCTCCACAGTAACATACGAACTCATTGTTAAAACCGTGTTTATGGAAGACAATCTTACTCGGTTACGAGTGATCACTAAAGAAAGAAGAAGAATTAAAAACATACAAATAATTACAATAAAAACAGCACAGTGGCAGCCCTTTCATTTAATGCAGTCACTTCCCAAAGCCTGTTGGAAAAAGCAAGTCTTCATTTGCTGGTGGAAGGACAGCAAGGATTCTCTAGGGCAGTGTTTCCCAACCGGTGTTCCGCGGCACACTAGTGTGCCGCGAGACGTTGCCTGGTTTGCCGCGGGAAAAATTAAAAAATTCGAAAGATAGCTTCATATCCGGAGAGGCGGCCTTCAGGAGAGTTTTAATTTTAATTTTCCTTCTCCCACTTAATGCCCCACGCTCGCCCGAGCAGCTTGCAGTCCTCGGTAACCACGGCGACCCGAGGGAGGGGAGGGAACAGGGAAGTCGAGGGCGGCGGCAAGCCACGATGACGTCAGTGGGCCGCGCCGCCTCGCCCTGGCACGGTGTGAGAGCCCCGGCTAGTGGCGCGAGCTTCGGAATAAGTGGGATCCGCGTGCGCGAGACCGAGATCGCGGGTAAGGAGCTCAGCCCTGGGCAGGAGGAAGCAGGGCCGCGCGTGTGGGCCACATCCCCACAGAGAGCGAGCTTCCCCCGGCCCACCACTCCGGGCAGGTCCACTCGCATGAGGGGGCGGCGATGGCGACGGCTGGCAGCTTGCCTGCAATGCCATCCCTCGAGCAGGCGAGGAGCCCGGAGGCTACCAGATGCGAGTCCTCTTTCCCACCCTGCTCGGGAGTCCAGAGCACTTGGTCGCATTCAGGATCTAGAGTGGGGAAGCGGGGCTTGTGTCTGGGCTGGACACATTGGGCTGCCTGTGCCGCTCGACCTGTGGGGAGAAATCAGGGTGGGAGTCACGACCGTGAGGCAGGGCTGCCAAGTGTGGCAGAAGAGGACACGGCCGTCACACCTGTCCTTAGGTAGGAGCTTCTTCTGTGTCGACCTGCTGCCCTAAAGTCTTGGCTTTTTTCTTGGCTTTTTGGCGGTTGGCACAGAAGGAAGGCAAGGGGGAGGGGAAAAAATTGAAACTTACACTTTCGTGCGTCCCTCCCGGCGTGATGCTGCGCGCTGACGTCACGGGGCTGTAATGGTGGTGTGCCTCGAGATTTTTTTCATGAAACAAGTGTGCCTTTGCCCAAAAAAGGTTGGGAAACACTGCTCTAGGGAGGGAGTTCCAAGTCTGGGAGCAGCCACCGAGAAGGCCCTCTCCTGTGTCCCCACCAAGTGTGCCTGGGAGGGTGGCAGGACTGAGAGAAGGGACTTTCCTGAAGACCTCAAAACCTGGGCAGTTTCATATGAAGGATCTTTAAGGAGCCTGGAGCTATCAACCTGAACGGTTTGCAGATGGCTGTTTGCAGAGCATTCATTCTGGTCTGCAAGAGGGGAGGTCTTAGTGTGCTGTGTCAAGCAATTGTCCAGTGCATTTTCCCACCGCTTCCTTTCTTAGAAAAAGCGTGGGGTTCTTTTTTGGGGGGGGGGAGGGGAGCAGTTTTGCTGTGCAAAAGTGCCAGATCCACTTTGTGCATCAGTTTGCTGCTATTAATGTCGCTGAATGCAAAAGAGCAGCAGTCTGGAAGGGCCCCAGGATGCTAAGTGTTGCTGCGACACCCCTGGAGGCTATGAGGCAGAGGCAACGAGGGGGGCGGGCGGGCTGGCAGAAGAGCAAACAGGAGCCTGCAAATGAAATGTCCCTCAGAGAGGCGCTGCTTGTCATCAGGTGAGGAACCTAACCTGATTAGAGAGTTCCCACTCGGATTGTGTTACACTGAGCCTAATGCATTTCAGAGCTTGGCTCATCAAAACAGAGACTTAGCCCAGCTCCGCATCCAGAGGCTGCTGTTTGGCAGGAGCCGCTCAGCTGGGGAACAAATGTGTATGTGAGAGAGAGAGAGTGAGAGAGCAAAGCCCAGGGCTTCGATCAGATCGTGGGGAGAGTCAGGGCTGCTGTCGCTGCTGCTCTTGAATGAGAGCCACCTCCTCCATCGAAATGGCAGAAAACGATTCCAGGCAGGGAGGAGGACAGGGGTTGAGAGCATTAGAACATACTGGTAATGGAGAAATCCGAGGGCTCCCTTGGACAAAAAAACAAGGACACCAGCCAGGAATACCAGAGCAAAACAGCAGCCAGTAGGCTTGGTCTTTATTGAAGACTGTCGCGACAGGACTCCCACCTGCCACCAGGTGAAACAAAATGGAAGCCCAGAACAAAAAAAGACCCCCAACTTTTATTAGTTACTAATCCCCCAAGCTACACCCCTAGAACTACATCACAACTACATCACAAAAAGGAGGGGTTTAGGGAGGAGTTCTGGAGGTAACCTGAGTATCTTGTCACCTGGCTGGTTCCTCCTTTCCCCCTCCCCATGAGTCATTTCCAGAGGGAGTTGGCAGTTTCCTGCCCCCAGATCATTGTCCTTTGTTCCAGTCCATGTTGAATCCACTCCTATATGCAAGTCCTTTGTGACCTTGATGGTCTTCTGTCAAGGACTATCAGGGTTGGCATAGCAACTGGGCAGGGCTCCTGTGTATGTGCTGGTATGCTCAAGGGACTATGGCTGCCCTGTATCAAACCTTCCCCATTTTGTAGTCCTTCCTTCATGGAGTAAAATAAAAGTGGAACGGTGCAGATCCGATGTATGGTTGATTTTCTATGAATTTATAACAGAAGTGTCACGTATGTCGTGTGTGTGTGTGTATGCCATGTTTTTACAAACTGAATGATGGGGGGGGGGTGTTCCTGCAACAATACAAAGAGCCTGTTGGATCAGGCCAATGGTCCATCTGGGGGAGTATCCTGTTCTCATGGTTGCCAACCAGATGCCTGTGGGAAACTCTCAAGCACAAAAGCAACACTCTCCCCTCCTGCAGTTTCCGGCAACTAGAATTGAGGAGCATTGCTGTCGCAGACCTTGGAGGCAGAGCAAAGTCATTCTGGCTGGTATTCATCAACAGCCCTCGATGAATCTATCCGATCCTCTTTTAAAGCCATCCAGATTTGTGAGCATCACTGCCTCCTGTGGGGGTGAGTTCCATAGTTCTCTATGTTCTGTTTTGCGGATGGAGGGGGAAGAACAACAACAGGTGCTTCATAACCTTTAAACTTTGGTTGGTTAAGTTTCCTCTTCTATTTTTCATTGTTTTGGGAACAATACTGTTGGGTTTGCAAGTGTATGGTAAGCCAAACAACCATTTAGAGGGAAATAAAGGTAAAGGTAAAGCGACCCCTCACAATTAAGTCCAGTCGTGGATGACTCTGGGGTTGCGGTGCTCATCTCGCTTTACTGGTCAAGGGAGCCGCCGTTTGTCCGCAGACAGTTTTTCCGGGTCATGTGGCAAGCATGACTAAGCCGCTTCTGGCGAACCACAGCAGCACACAGAAACGCCAATTACCTTCCCGCCAGAGTGGTACCTATTTATCTACTTGCACTTCGTGCTTTTAAACTGCTAGGTTGGCAGGAGCTGGGACCGAGCAACGGGAGCTCACCCCGTTGTGGGGATTCGAACCACCAACCTTCTGATCGGCAAGCCCAAGTGGCACAGGTGGTTTAACCCACAGCACCACCCGCGCTGTGGAAATACAGGGTCCCAAACCACTTCAGATTTGTCAGTTGTGGGTGTGTCAAGGCCCTGCCTGGCAATCTTGGAGAGATATCGCCTTAGCACTTCTTTCAAACTTAGCTAACCCCAATGGCAGAGGAGGAGGAGGACATAACGAGTTACTTTGGCATATGAATGAAGGGTGGCAATGATGGGTGTTAACTTGCAATCTAAGCAGCAGACCAGAGGTCATAGAAGCATATAATTGTAGAGTTGGAAGGGACCCTAAGAGTCATAGGGATCCCAGGGACCATCTAGACCAGCGGTACTCAACCTGTGGGTCCCCAGATGTTGTTGGACTACAACTTCCATCATCCCTGAGCTCTGGCCTTGCTAGCTTGGTGTTACGGAAAAATCTATGTGTGAGGCTGCTCAGTCACCCAGCTCGTCAGGCAGAGCCCGCGGGCCCCTGCGGAATAAAGGAAGGATTCCAGCCAACCGGAGCAAATAGCTGTAGACCAAAGTTTATTGCGCAATAGGTTCAAAGAGCAAATTTGAACCCTGAGGATGGGGTGACAAAGACTTCCTAATATTTCATCAGAAACATTCTTCCTAATGTTTCATCAGAATCTCCTCTCCTGTAATTTGAATCCATTGGTTTAGATCCTCTCCTCCAAGCGACTGTTAGGAGTGTGTGCAGGAGCGGGGCCCTTTGACCAGTAGGGCTTTGCAGGACTAGGGGCTTCCTAAGTTTGTTCCGGAGAAGCAAGGTGCAGCCGCACAGGTGAGGCTGCTTGGTAACTCACTGCACCTGGTGGCAAGAGCCGGGAAGGGATATAAGGTCAGCATTTCCCTTTGGCTCTTTGCAACAGCAACACGTTTCCTGCCTTGGGCTTCTTGCTTCCTGATCCTCGGACCTCGGCTTCTTGACTCCTCGCTTCTCGACCTTCGGACCCTTGACTTCATTACTCCCTGCTTCCTGACCCTCAGACCCCTGGCTTCTGGACTCTCATTCCTGCTCCCACCCCGCCATCTTGCCCCTGGTCTCAACATCCTCAGCCAGGACTTTGATTGCCCGTAGACCGGACCGTGACAGTGACAGCCCTTCAGATATTTGAAGATGACTCTCATATCATCTCTCCAGACAAAACCTAACCAACTCCCTCAAGCATGATTCCTCATAAGGCTTGGCTTCTAGCCCCCTCGATCACCGCTAAACCATTGGTGGTCCCAGGAGAGGAAGGGATGGAGTGCTTTGATTTGCCCCTGGAAGCCAACCTATGGGGCAGTGGTTTGCAAACAAGGGACCTCTGAGTGTGAACCGGTGGGTTTCATTCTGCCTTTGCACGTCCACTGCTCTTTCCCACTCAGAGGCTCCGGCCCCGCCGCCCCCCCTTCTCGGCTGTCTCCTTAGATTAGGCAGCTACTCTGTTACCACATGTGCTCTCTGGGCAGGCGCCGAGTCCCGGGTGCCGCCACGGTGCAGCTCCAAACCGCATTAGTGGCTGGAGGAGGAGGCGGTAATGAAATTACCCAGGAGGTATTAGAGGTGCTAAATGACAATCCCCATCCCTGATGCTGGGATTTATGTCAGTCAAACTGACAGGGCGAGGCAATACAGAGGCCTCCACTCGCAGAATTGCATAATTGGGGAGGCCTGCTTTTCTTCTCGCTCTGCCTCCCTGACACTCAGGTTTGTCTGCTGTTGCAGAGGGGGGAGGAAGGACTCCTAGCAGGACAAAGAAGTTGATGGGTGCTGCAGTCGCAGGTGGAGAAACAGGGCAAAAGCACTGCAACCCTAAGGACCTAACAAGAGCCTGCTGGATGAGGCCAAAGGGACCCCATCTAGTCCAGCAGCTGCCAACCTGATGCCTGTGGGAAACCAGCAAGCAGGATTTGAGCGCAAGAGCCCCCCCCTGTGGTTTTGTGCTGGTCCCGTGGGTTACCCGAGAGGCGAGGTCCAAGTCCGGTCCCTGGTCAAAGGTGCAACGTGGAGGCAGTCCGTAGTAGCTGAAGCTGGGTGCAGGGCAGGGAGTCGGGTGAACAGGCTTGCAAGCAGAGAGCCAGGGCGGGTCAGGCAGGAAAGCAGGACAGGGTTCAGGCAGGAACTAGGTAAAGGTAAAGGGGCCCTTGACCATTAGGTCCAGTCGTGGTCGACTCTGGGGTTGCGGCGCTCATCTCGCTTTATTGGCTGAGGAAGCCGGCGTACAGCTTCCGGGTCATGTGGCCAGCATGACTAAGTCACTTCTGGCAAAATCAGAGCAGTGCACGGAAACGGCGTTTACCTTCCCGCCGGAGCGCTACCTATTTATCTACTTTTATGTGCTTTTGAACTGCTAGGTGGGCAGGAGCAGGGACCGAGCAATGGGAGCTCACCCCGTTACGGGGATTCGAACTGTCAACCTTCTGATCGGCAAGCCCTAGGCTCTGTGGTTTAACCCACAGCGCCACCCGCATCCTAGTAGCCTGATCCAAAATCAAGGTGCACCTGTGAATGGCCAAGGTGCGGCTCGCTGACAGCAGTGAGCCTCCTGGCCAGTGAGCCTCCCTTGCCAAGCAACAAGTGGGATTTTTTTTAAAGAAATGGTTTAACGACTGCCTCTTTCATCGGGTCTGGGGAAGGCTCCCTCACAGAGCCCATTGCCCAGCTCTTCCTGGCTCGCTTTTATTAGCCAGGATGGGCTAGGATCAAGGAGACAGGTGGTTGGTTTCACTTGTCCTAGCAGCCTGTCCACATCCTTGGAGGTAGCAGATTGGAACTGATCCCACGCAACTTGACTAGACAGGATTCTAGCACTCTCTCGCCTCGGCGCTGCTCCTATGGTGGAGTCTACCTCTTTCTGAATCTGAGCGACTATCTGCAAAAAGCTTTGCAAAATCATTTTAGGAGGTCCTGGGGG
This sequence comes from Podarcis bocagei, assembly GCF_964188305.1. Lineage (NCBI taxonomy): Eukaryota > Metazoa > Chordata > Lepidosauria > Squamata > Lacertidae > Podarcis > Podarcis bocagei. The sequence continues at coordinate 87,678,988 of NC_138132.1, read as the reverse complement.
CCTTACCAGGCCCCGATGGTGCAAGTGGTTCCGTTAAATTGCAAACCACCTGAAAGAGTCTCCTGCTGCTGTTTTCTGTGCAAATAGAGGTGGTGAAGAATGTCCTCTTCGCCGTCGCTATCGCCACTTGCTAATTTGATCCCAAAATGTTGGAGGATATGGTAAGGTACCCCTATTTTCATCAGAGAAATGTTGTAGGGTATGCTGTTGACACCAGGCAGACACCTTCGCTGTACTGTTTTTGCCACCTGCGAAAAGCATTTAAAATCTGTTTTTAGTTTATTGCTATTTTAACTTTATGAAAGTCTTTCCCCCCCAATTTTTTTAATTAATTTTTCCACAATTATAACAAATATGACATAGAAAAAGACAGAAAAACATACCAAAGAAAAAACAATACAATACTAAAAAACAAAAAACAAAACAACAATAAAAAAGCAATGTTAATCCCATATCCCTTACAAACCCAATTTTGTTTACATTGTTAATTGACTTCCCCAAATCCCTCCCTTCTGAATTTCATTGTATCTGCATGTAACAGCGTTCCAATATCATTCTTAAACTAAAAATATTTCCAGCTATGAACTATTTTATTCTCTTTTCTTACTGCTCTAAATCAAACTTACTTAATGTCAGAGTTGCTTCCAGATCCTAGCTCACAGAGGATCACGCTAGCCAACGATCATTAAGTAAAAGTCTTTATTGAGTTACAGTTTCCATTCTCAAGCTACTGCGTGCAACTCTACGTCTAGTGGCTAGATCGGCGAAGCTCCGTCTGAGTCTCCGCCCTTTGTGCACCAACTTAATATCCTAGCCCTGCTCCACCTTTTCCGCCTGACTGTTCTCCTCTGGGTCCCTCTGCCCCCCGGGGTCTCTTCCTTCCTGGATTCTTCTGACGCCGACCCCCCGGACCCTCCTGTCTCCTTGCGCCGGGCTTTAGGACCTGGCTCTCTTTCAGGGCTGCCTACTGCGTCACTTTCCTGTGCATTTGAACTTGGCGCGCGCGCCCAACCTTCCACTTTCCGTCTGACCGTTTCTTCGCTCCCCGATGGAGGTGTGGCCACTCCTGACTCATGCCCTCCCCCCTGTTGTGAGCTGCCAGCGCTTAATCCCTGGCTCCCTTCCTCTTCCCTGCTCTCTGGCGGTGACGCTGGTCCCGATTTCCAACTGCTCTCCTCTGAGTCCCCTCTGGCTCTATCTTGCTGGGGTGTCCCCCTAGGCTCCCCCCTTGCCCTGGCCACTGGTGCTCCTTTCTGTGAATCTTCCGATTCACTGGAAAGACTCGGAGATCTCGGGTCGTCGTCATCACTCATCTTTTCTTCTGCCTCCTCCCCCTCGCTCTCTGTTTCCTCCCTTGCCCTTGCCTCTGCTCCTGAACCCCTGACATCCATCCCCCCCTCGAAGCCCCCCGTTCCCCCCTCCCCTCCTTCCGGTGCGGGAGCTGGGTGCTGCTGTGTCAGAGGGACGAACGTCGGATACAGTTCGCTTCTCGTGGCGGGCCTCCATCTGAAGTCTCCCGGTTCTTCCTCCCTGCTCTCGTCGACGACGGTCACCTCCTCTTCCATCTCTGTGCCGCCGTGCTCGAAACCAGGGTCGTCCCCGAAAACGTCCATGTCCGTCTCTCCCTCACTTCCTCCTGGCGGCGTTGCTCGTCCTGGACCTTCCAGCCACTTCCTGCGCCACTGCTCCTCTGGTCTATCGTCCCACCAATACGAGGGTTCAGAGGCAGATCCCGAGGGTGACCCCTCCGGGGAACGGGCGTCTCGTATCGGGTCCTCGTCTGAGTCGAACCCCCGGAACGTGCTGGCAGAAAGCGTGGGCGTGAAAAGCCAGTCGTCGAAAAAGTCTGCTGGCATTGGTCTATGTGGGAAGAGGGCATGAAACTCGTCTTTGAGCAGAGGTTCGTCCAAGGCGTAGCCCGGCACCCAGCTGTTCGCACTGGCCGGGGTGCCCTCCTTGGCGAGAAGGTATTCTACCCCCTCTTCCCCCCATCTGGAGTCCAAAATCTCCGTGACTTCGTTGATGGGCTCCTCCTGTGCCACTCCCGCGTGCCCGGTTCTTTCTCTGAGCGGACTCGGTGCCGTTCCGGGTTCCTGAAACCTGTGCGGTGCCTTGTAGGGAGTGAGCACCGATCTGTGGAACACCGGATGCATTCTGGAACCCTCCGGAAGCGCCAGCCTGAAAGCCACCGGGTTGACCTGCTCTTCGACTTGGTAGGGCCCCAGTTGCTTATGCCCCAGCTTCTTCTTGGCCAACGACCTGGCCGGCACTGCGTGGGCTGCTAACCAGACCCAGTCCCCCACATGGATCTCTTCGCCAACTCTTCTGTGTTTGTCCGCCTGCACCTTGTATGCATGTTTGGCCAGCTCCAGGTGCCGCCGCAGCTGATCGTGGACCTCCTGCAACTCCGACGCGAACGCATCTGCTGTCTGCGGCTCCCCCTCCCCCATTCTTTCCAGTCCCGGGAAGGTTCTGGGGTGCCTCCCGTTGTTGGCGAAGAACGGCGTGACCCCCGTGGACACGTGCTTCGTGTTGTTGTAGGCGAACTCGGCGAGCGGCAGGTAATCCACCCACGTCGCAGGCTGTTGATTCGCATAACACCTCAGGTACTGCTGCATGATGGCATTGACCCGCTCCGCTTGCCCGTTGGTCTGCGGGTGTCTCGCCGACGCCAGGTTGATCTTGACGTTCAGGAAGCCCATCAGCTTCTGCCAGAAATTCGAGATGAACTGCCGCCCCCGGTCGGACAGAATAGACCGTGGCAGACCGTGAACCTTGAACACGTGGTCTATGAACAGCTTGGCGGTTTGCTCCGCCGTGGCCACCTTAGCACACGGGATGAAATGTGCCATCTTGGAGAACAAGTCCACCACCACCAGCACGGCCGTCTTGCCCCTCGAGCTGGGCAGATCCGTGACAAAGTCCAGGGCCACTCTCTCCCATGGTTCGACCGGAGTTTGCAGCGGTTCCAACAGTCCGGCCGGCGGTCTGTGCACTGGTTTGGCCCTCTGGCAGGTGTCACACCTCGCCACGTAGTCCGCGACCTCCCCTCTCATTCCGGGCCACCAGAAGTCCCTGGCGACTAATTCCACCGTCTTCTCCTTGCCAAAGTGCCCGGCAGTGGGCGCGTCGTGCAGCTGCTGCAGTACCTTGGCGCGAAGTTCGTCTCCCGGCACGTAGATGGCCCCTTTACGGATGAGCAATCCATCTCTCAGCTGGAACTCGTTGGTCGCTGCCGTGCCCCTTTGCACCTCTGCCATCTTTGCTTGCGCGAAGGAGTCATCCTGCAACGCTCGTCGCACCGCCTCCAGGTCCACTGTTGCCGCAGCGCACGCCCACACTGTTGGTGCGAAGATGTGCATGGCGGCCGCTGGCGTGGCGTCCTCCAGATACTGTGGCTTACGGGAGAGAGCGTCCGCCATGATGTTGGTGTCCCCCGGGACGTACTCTATTCGGAAGTCGAAGTTCGCAAAGAACTCAGCCCAACGTATCTGCCTCTGGTTCAGGAACTGTGCCGTGCGCCAGTGCTCCAGATTCTTGTGGTCCGTGCAGACCTGCACTGTGTGCTTGGCGCCGATCAGGAAGTGCCTCCACGCTTTGAACGCTGCATGAATGGCCAGCAACTCCCTGTCCCAGATGGTGTAGTTCTGTTCGGACTTGCTGAGCTTCCTGGAGTAAAACGCTCCCGGACGCCAAACCCCCTGCGGGTCTTTCTGCAGCAGGACTGCTCCCACGGCTCTGTCCGAGGCGTCTGTCTCGACCCTCATCGGCCTGCTGGGGTCGACATGCAGCAGCTGCTCTTCCGACGCGAAGAGACGTTTGAGTGCCTGAAAGGACTGCTCCGCCTGCTCTGTCCAGATGAACTTCTTTTTCTTGGAGCTAAGCGTGTCCGTGATGGCCGCTGTCTGCATAGCGAAGCCTTTGATAAACTTGCGATAGAAGTTCGCGAAGCCGACAAACCGTTGGACCTCCTTCCGGTTGCGTGGGCTTTTCCAATCCAACACCGCTCGAACCTTGGCGCTGTCCATGGCGAGCCCCTTGTCAGACAACTTGTAGCCCAGAAAGTCCACCTCCGTCACGTCGAATTGGCACTTCTCCAGCTTGGCGTAGAGCCTATGCTGCTGCAGCCTGCTCAGCACTTCCTTGACGTGTCTGTCATGCTCCTGCTGCGATTCCGAAAAGATCAGGATGTCATCTAAGAAACAGACGCACGTCTTGTAGAGGAGCCCCGCCAACACGTGATGCATGAACGCTTGAAAAACGTGGGAGCCATTTTGCAATCCAAAAGGCATAACTCTATATTCGTAGGTGCCCAGTGGCGTGAACATGGCTGTCTTCCACTCATCTCCTTCCCGCATGCGAATGAGGTTGTACGCCCCTCGCAGGTCTAACTTGGTGAACACGCTGCCCTTCCGTACCTTTGCGAGGAGGTCGTCGATTCGGGGCATGGGGAAGTCCGATGGCTTGGTCACACTGTTTAAGATGCGATAGTCCACTACAAGCCTTTTTTGGGGCGTGTCCCGCTTCTTAACAAAGAATACAGGACTGCCCCCCGCTGCCTTGGACTCCCGGATGAAACCGCGCTCCAAATTATGATCTATGAACTCTTTGAGTTCCTGCAGTTCGTCCTCAGACATGGAATACAGCTTTCCTTTAGGCAGCGCCGCCCCTGGCAGCAGGTCAATTTTGCAGTCATATGGTCTGTGGGGGGGGGGGCAGCCTGTCTGCCTCCTTCTCGCAGAAAACCTCCAAAAATTCTGCGTACTTGTGGGGAATCGCTTGCAGCGTGCCTAGCAGCAGCTGTGACTCCTCTTCCTCTCCTTCCTGCCGGGGCATGATGCAGTGTTCAGCACAAAAGGAAGAGCCGAAGGTCAGCTGCCTCTGGTACCAAGCCAGCGTTGGGCTGTGCTTGTCCAGCCAACTCATGCCCAATACAATGGGCGTGTCCGATAGTTGAGTGACGTTGAAGCTGATGATTTCCCTGTGATTCCCAAGCCGCATCACCATTGGTTGCGTCTGCTTCACCACTTGCCCCCCTAGCAGCTCCATGCCATCCACCGTGACAACCTGCAGGGGCAGCGTGGCAGGCAGCAACTGTATAGCGTGCCGGTCGACAAAGTCCTGCCCTATAAAGTCCGCATTGCTTCCTGAGTCAATGGTGATTGGCACGTCCATGGTGATTCCATTGGGCAGCTGGAGCGATGCGGTGAGCCTCACCACTGGTTTGGGCGGGAGGGGGTCCATGGGCGGTAAAATCTCTGGGGACTGCTTCACTGACACGTCTGGCTGGGCCCCAGTGCCTCTTCCTCCAGCCAGACATCGTCGTTTCCCTGCTGTGGTACTCCTTGCTGCGTTGCTGCAGTTACCATTGCTGAGGCTGCAGTGTGCTTGTGGAGCCTCCGGGGACACTCTTTCGCCATATGCTGTGGATCCTCGCAGATATAACACTTCCTGTTCCCTCTAGGAGGCTTCGCTTTCACTGTTGCCGGTGCTAGGGCTCTGGCTGCTGACTGAGCCCTTGCACTTCCAACCTCCATAGGTTCCACCCCTCCTCCTGGTGGATGCGTGGATTGCGCACGCGCTGCTTCTCTGGGAAGGAAGGAGGAGCCCCTGGCTGGTTCGCGCACGCCACGCCCTTCGTCCCTGCTCCACGGACGTTCTTCCAGCCGCACCCCCACTGCCAGCGCCCTCTGAACGATCTCCTGCGTGGTCCGGGGTCTCTCCCCCCTCGCAATTTCATCTTTAACCGAGCCGTGCAATCCCTCCCAAAACAGGTCTCTTACAGGAGCCGAATCTCTGTCCCATTCCAGGGCACTGACCAAAGCGAAAAAGCGTGCATGGTACTGCCTGACGCTGGCCCTCCCTTGCTTCAGTCCATGTATCTGCTGCCGAGCAAGATCCACGTCAATGCTTGATAAAAAACACCCATCCATCGCTTTAATAAAGGCATCCGCATTTTGGAGCGCCGGATCCCCATCCCTCCACAAATTGCGCAGCCATGCTTTTGCATCTCCATGCAAATGGGACATGATGAATCCCACTTTCTCTTGCTCATCTCTAAAGTCTTTTTTCAGCAGTTGCAGTGCACACATTACATCTGCTCTAAAGTTGGGGTACTGTTGCAGATTCCCATCGAAGTGAGAGACCAGACCGCCTGTTCGTCTCGCCAACCCAATTCCCTCCTGTTTGGGTGTCAGTTGCCCTTGCTTAGTAAGCATGTCCAACCTGACCTGGAGATCCCTGCAGGCGGCAGCTGCCTCCTCCTCTCTCTTCCTGGATGCGAGAGCCTCGGCATTCAGTTGTGACACTGCTTCTCTGAGTTCCGCTATCTGCTGCTCAGCCGTCATGTCGTCTGCCGTTCGTGAGCTCGCTAGTAGGCACCTGCTTCTCTCCTCACCTCGAGGCTGTAGATGCCCACAATTAAGGGACGGAGCTTACTGTCAGAGTTGCTTCCAGATCCTAGCTCACAGAGGATCACGCTAGCCAACGATCATTAAGTAAAAGTCTTTATTGAGTTACAGTTTCCATTCTCAAGCTACTGCGTGCAACTCTACGTCTAGTGGCTAGATCGGCGAAGCTCCGTCTGAGTCTCCGCCCTTTGTGCACCAACTTAATATCCTAGCCCTGCTCCACCTTTTCCGCCTGACTGTTCTCCTCTGGGTCCCTCTGCCCCCCGGGGTCTCTTCCTTCCTGGATTCTTCTGACGCCGACCCCCCGGACCCTCCTGTCTCCTTGCGCCGGGCTTTAGGACCTGGCTCTCTTTCAGGGCTGCCTACTGCGTCACTTTCCTGTGCATTTGAACTTGGCGCGCGCGCCCAACCTTCCACTTTCCGTCTGACCGTTTCTTCGCTCCCCGATGGAGGTGTGGCCACTCCTGACTCATGCCCTCCCCCTGTTGTGAGCTGCCAGCGCTTAATCCCTGGCTCCCTTCCTCTTCCCTGCTCTCTGGCGGTGACGCTGGTCCCGATTTCCAACTGCTCTCCTCTGAGTCCCCTCTGGCTCTATCTTGCTGGGGTGTCCCCCTAGGCTCCCCCCTTGCCATGGCCACTGGTGCTCCTTTCTGTGAATCTTCCGATTCACTGGAAAGACTCGGAGATCTCGGGTCGTCGTCATCACTCATCTTTTCTTCTGCCTCCTCCCCCTCGCTCTCTGTTTCCTCCCTTGCCCTTGCCTCTGCTCCTGAACCCCTGACACTTAATTAAATCCTAAGTTTTAACATTATGAAAGTCTTAAATTAATTTTTCTTATTGATAATTTCATTTTTAATTTCTTTTTGTAAACAGCTTCAAGAAGTTTTTTTTGTTTACAATCAAGTGGTGTGTATATATTATGAAATAAATAAATAAATAAGGTGCTGGGGCCAATTGGGGCCTGTTCCAGGCCTACTGAGCCCCCCCCGGCATGGTAGACATTACTGCGCTGGAGGACCCAGGGGGGTCTGGCTCAGCTCAAGGCAGCTTCCTATGTTCCAAAATAAGATGGAAACATCTGGTATATTTTCCTCCCAAATATTTTTGCATTTGTGGAACTAGGAAGAAAAATAACCAGGGAATCTCAGCGAATGCATTCTAATGAGGCTGCTCCCACCTTGCTCTTATTAAGGGTTAGACCAGTGGTTCCCAATTAGCTAATTACAGAGGACCCCCTGTTTTTCAAAAGCCAAGCCATGGACCCCCTTCTTTTGAAAATTTTGATAACTCTGCGGTAGTTACCTCTGCAAAGCAGTTTTTTGAATGAAACGTGGGGCAGCCCCTAACAAGCAAAGGATTTCAGGTATGCTTAAAAACAGACTAGGGCTGAGCGATATCTGGTTTTCAACGTCGTGATACATCAGCAGCTAAACATTGTGATATTCCGATATATCACAATGTCTGAAATTAGAGATCAGGTGTGGGGATGAGGGGAAGAGTAGCCATGAAGATTGGATGGGGAAGGGAGAAGAAGCAGAGTCATCTTCCACCGTATGTTGAGTGGGAAAGGATGGGGATAGGGAACGCATCAAGCTGGCCTCAGTGGGGCAGCCAGCAAAGGGGCACCTCCACTGTGCCTGCTGCTGCTTTCCTGCTAACTGAGAAAAGCTGCAATGCCTCCATGACAGGAGAAGGTAGCGCCAAGGTGCCTTGAGTTGAGAGTGATCAGCTGCCCTGTTTTCCCTCAGCGTGAGGGAAGGCAGCTCAGATCAGCTGTGTTATTGGCTGAGATCGGGGCCGGATTTACGTTTGATGAGGACCTAAGCTACTGAAGGTAATGGGGCCCTCTATATGTCCAGCTGTCCTTTGTCAACAACAAATTGTCGCAGTTTTTGTTGTTGCTGAATATATGCTATAAAGCATGGGTAGGCAACCTAAGGCCGGGGGCCGGATCTGGCCCAATCGCCTTCTCAATCCAGTCCGCGGACGGTCCGGGAATCAGCGTGTTTTTACATGAGTAGAATGTGTGCTTTCATTTAAAATGCATCTCTGGGTTATTTGTGGGGCATAGGAATTCGTTCATTATTTTTTTCCAAAATATAATCCGCCCCCCCCTCAAGTGGACCAGCTCCCTGCTGAAAAAGTTTGCTGACCCCTGCTATATGATAATTTATGGACCTAATACTGTAGGTATCTAAAGACATTTGCACATACTGCCATGCAACCAGTCCATGCAGAATGTAGGCACCCTATACATAGAAAGGAGCAAACCAGGGATATTTCTGGGAGCCTACACAATACAAAACACTGTTGCTGTATGTAGGTTTTATTTTATTTGTTTTTATCTTATATTTTGGAAGTGTACATCCCGTTTTCCCCCTTTACATTTTTTTGGGCACCCCCAAGAGAGTGGGGCTCTAAGCTATAGCTTGTTTAGCTTATACGTAAATCCGGCACTGGCTGAGATCACTGTGCAATATTGGCAGTGCCTTGAATTTGTCTGCTCTGTTCTCCCTTACATGAGCAGCGGTATATTGCTGGGTCAAAGTCGTTCTCGCAGTGCGATTTCAAAACTGATTTTGGCCAGTCCGTTGGAAAATCACACTGTGCTAAAACAGACTGAGCCTCTTTGGCTTGCTGATCAGAAGGTCGGCGGTTCGAATCCCTGCGATGGGTTGAGCTCCCATTGCTCGGTCCCAGCTCCTGCCCACCTAGCAGTTCGAAAGCACATCAAAAGTGCAAGTAGATAAATAGGTACCGCTCCGGCGGGAAGGTAAGCGGTGTTTCCGTGCGCTGCTCTGGTTTTGGTATTCCGTTGCGCCAGAAGCGGCTTAGTCATGCTGGCCACATGACCCGGAAAAACTGCCTGCGGACAAACGCTGGCTCCCTTGGCCTGTAAAGCAAGATGAGCGCCACAACCCCAGAGTTGTCTGTGACTGGACTTAACTGTCAGGGGTCCTTTACCTTTACCTTTTACCATGCAAAAATGGCAGAAATTTAGTTGGGGAGCGGGAGGCAAGGGATGGGACCGTGGACTTCCTGGGTGCATTCCACGGTTCCCCAGGGGTCCCCGGACCCCTAACTGAGAACCGCTGTGTTGGACTTTATTAGCAAGATGGAACCACAATTCACTGTGGTGACCACCATGTGCTCCTAAGATCACAAGGGGGCATTGTGATGCCTTGCTGAAATATTTCCACACAAAGGAGGTGTCTGCCCTGTAGAAGTCAGTTAAAAAGGTGACCCCCCACCCCCAGCAAACAAAACAAGCAAAACAACTTTTCTTCTTCATCACCATTTGGAAAAGATTTGTGGGGCCGCCTCCCACTCCACCTCCTATCTTAGCGAAGGAGCTGAGATTCTTCTTTACATATTTAATCTCTGAGCATCTGCAAAACACTTTCCCCAGGCAGGATCTTACTTCTTTCCTGCAAGAGACAAAGTGGCTCTTTCTTTTCTTAGAGGCCATAATAATTGTGAATGTTCGTCAACAAGGAACAAGGGCAATTTCTGAAAGCCAAGATTAATTTCCTTGTGCCCTCCATCTTTCCCAACATCAGGGTCTTTTCCATGGAGTCTTCTCTTCTCATGAGGTGGCCAAAGTACTGGAGCCTCAGCTTCAGGATCTGTCCTTCCAGTGAGCACTCAGGGCTGATTTCCTTAAGAATGGATAGGTTTGATCTTCTTGCAGTCCATGGGACTCTCAAGAGTCTCCTCCAGCACCAAAATTCAAAAGCATCAATTCTTTCGTGATCAGCCTTAATCTTCCGACATTTGGCTCCATGGGATGTTACGAAAGAGGGAGGAAAAGGCTTTTCTCTGTGTGCTTTGTCCATTCCATGTGTTAATGAGAATTATAAGGTCTAAGATATAAAATAAGTGCTCATAACTGTAGCAGGCAAACACATACATTAATATATAAACCACATGCCTGAAACAGTACAGGAAAACAGTCCTGAAGCCATTTTGACTCTTTCAGTGACCTCAAATATTCCTCTGCAGTTTGGATGGAAATGGGGAAAGCCGCCCCATTGCCTCTGTGCTCACAAATCCTGCCTTAAGGGCACATTTGTGTATGAATAGGGTGAGCCTGTGACCTGGACTCAGGAACTAAAGTATTTTTCATCACAAAAGAATGGCCAGGCTGCCTGGTAGAGCAATCTGTTACCATTAACAGGTTTCCTGCCAGACAGGATTCTGCTGTGGACCACCCCTTCTGTGATGTATGTATGATGTATTGGGGGGTGGTCTTGAGCTATAGGGTGGACAATTTCAAAAGTCTATTTAAGGGCTTGCACACCAGTGTTCTGCGTTCGTCTCCTCCCTCCCTGTGTAAGGTGAGTGGGGGACCCTGTTGCAACAGTTTAATAGGCTTACTAGCTGCTTTGCTTTTCAATGTTCTCTGGTGGGCCTCTGTTATATTCTCCTACCGATAGAGAACCTACATAAGGACTCTATATGGGCTCTTGGGTACCCCATAAGGGAAAAGGAGCAGTATTTCTTATAACACGGTGCATGTTTTATAATCTTCCATCCTGCCACCTCTTCCTCACCTTTTCTCTCATCCACCTTGGCCTTCCAGCCTAAGGACACAATCTTTTGCTGTGTGGGTGAAAAACGTGCGCACATACAGTGCGTCTGTGCCCTGACACCCATACACAGAGTACAGTGGTGCCCCGCAAGACGAATGCCTTGCAAGACGAAAAACTCGCTAGACGAAAGGGTTTTTCAGTTTTGCGTTGCTTCGCTAGACGAATTTCCCTATGGGCTTGCTTCGCAAGACGAAAACGTCTTGCGCTTTTTTTTTTAAAGCTGCTTGAAGAGGCGCAGTTGCGACGGACCGTGCTTCGCAAGACGAAAAACATCACAAGACCAAAAGACTCGCTGAACGAATTATTTTCGTCTTGCGAGGCACCACTGTACAGCTTTGTTTTCCCACTCCCTGCAGGGAGACATGGCAATTGCAACGGGGCAATGGAAGGGTACAGAAGGGCTTTGCCTGTCTCCCGTACCCCCTCCCCTCAAACCAAGAGAAAGGGCAGGTTAGCTAGGAATGGAGAAGGCCAGCACCTCTCCATGGCAAAGAGGATTTTTAAAAAGCTCACAATCTTGCTGCAGAAATGTCAGTATTTCCAGACTGGAAAAAGGAGAGAATTGAAATGGACAGATTGCAGGGTTCATATACCAGGGGAGACAAATGTTAGGTAAGGGAGCCTCCCCCCAGCTTTTCCTTGCAGAGAGAGAGACAGCAGCTATCAGGTTGGTGCTGCTAGCGAGCATACCTGACCTTTCTCCTCTGCCTCTTCCCTGTCCACTCCCCACTGGAAAAAATAGTACAGTGGTACCTTGGTTCTCAAGGGACATGGGTTGCACTGTGGGTTATACCACAGAGCCTAGGGCTTGCTGATCAGAAGGTTGGCGGTTCGAATCCCCGCGACAGGGTGAGCTCCCATTGCTCGGTCCCTGCTCCTGCCAACCTAGCAGTTTGAAAGCACGAAGCGCAAGCAGATAAATAGGTACTGCTCTGGTGGGAAGGTAAATGGCATTTCCGTGTGCTGCTTTCGTTCGCCAGAAGCGGCTTAGTCATGCTGGCCACATGACCTATGTTTAAAAACATCCAGGGAATCACAGACTCCTAGAATTGTTGTTTTTCGAAGGGACCTCCAAAGGGCATCCAGTCCAACCCTTGAATTGCACATCTCAAAACGCTTCGCCAGCCAATGCAAAAATCATACACAGAAGGGCCAGTTGGCCCGACACCTCCTCATCCCTCCCAGAGGGACCTGCTTTCTGTGGCACTCACTGGCAGGGGATAATATCTTCCCTCCCTCCCTCCCTCTTATTCCCATTTACATGAAACCCAGGCCTCTCCAGAGTCAGGGGATGGAGAGAAACCTCACTGATGTCAGCTGGCTTCTGGGGCTCTTGCCCAGGTCCTTGCCGAAAGCAGCCATTTCCTGCCCCTTCTTTATCGTCGCTTGAGTGAAATTAATTGGCAATTACTGGAGCTTCGTAAACACCCAGACAAGTGTTTCCTGTGAGGGCTGCCAAGGCCCGGCTGCGTTTCCTTCACATTCGCCATCGATCCCCTTGGCCTCCTCTGCTCATTTAACACCTCTTAGCTCATTAGCCGGTCACCCCAAACACCTATTGATCCAAGGAGGTCTCCTGGCCACTGGGGTTTAGCTCTGATTCCATGAAAGCCGCCCCATAATAGGTGGGCACTTGCCATTCTCGCCCTCTGCTGCTTTGGGGTTCATCACCCCTGGAGCTTATTCCTACTCAGGGGTTGCTCCTGAGCAGCACCCCCCCCAACCTTCTTCCAGGGGGAACTTGGAATCTCTCATCCCTCCTCTCTGGCAAGGGCCTTTCAAGCCTCAGAAATGCCTTTCGCCCAACCATGGACTGAATCTGGTTTTGATATTCAGCTCCTCACCACAAACCCCCTCAGGTTGGAGCCCCTTCAGTCATCACCCCCCCCCCAGCCCAGTTCCAGCACTCAATTAACCCCTGTTGAAGCCATCACCCCACCCCAGCCCCATTCGTCTTACCTGCAGATGTGTTGCACTTTAAACATCTAAACCCATGGGTAGGCAAACTAAGGCCCGGGGGCCGGATCCGGCCCAATCGCCTTCTAAATCCGGCCCGCGGACGGTCCAGGAATCAGTGTGTTTTTGCATGAATAGAATGTGTCCTTTTATTTAAAATGCATCTCTGGGTTATTTGTGGGGCCTGCCTGGTGTAATAATAATAATAATAATAATAATAATAATAATAATAATAATAATAATAATAATAATTTATTTATACCCCGCCCATCTGGCTGGGTTTCCCCAGCCACTCTGGACGGCTTCCATCGGAACACTAAAATACAATAACCTATTAAACATTAAAAGCTTCCCTAAACAGGGCTGCCTTCAGATGTCTTCTAAAAGTTTGGTAGTTATTTTTCTCTTTGACATCTGGTGGGAGGGCGTTCCATAGGGCGGGCGCCACCACCGAGAAGGCCCTCTGCCTGGTTCCCTGTAACTTGGCTTCTTGCAATGATGGAACTGCCAGAAGGCCCTCGGTGCTGGACCTCAGTGTCTGGGTGGAACAATGGAGGTGGAGACGCTCCTTCAGGTATACTGGACCAAGGCCATTTATGGCTTTAAAGGTCAGCACCAACACTTTGAATTGTGCCCGGAAACATACTGGGAGCCAGTGTAGGTCTTTCAAGACCAGTGTTATATGGTCTCGGTGGCCACTCCCAGTCACCAGTCTAGCTGCCGCATTCTGGATTAGTTGTAGTTTCCGGGTCACCTTCAAAGGTAGCCCCATGTAGAGTGCATTGCAGTAGAAGAATGGATGCTTTTATTTAAAATGCATCTCTGGGTTATTTGTGGGGCATAGGAATTCATCATCCCCCCCCCAAATATATATATATATATATTTATAAATTTTTTTATTGATTTTACAAATTTTTTAAAACAATACAAACATATAAAAAGACATACACACATGTATAATTTCATAACCTTCTTTTCATGAACCATATTTCTCAGACTTCCCCATACCTCCCCTTTCTGCATCCCAATGTCCAAAAGTTTTTAGCAACTCTAAATATTTCTGTCAATCCTCTGTCCTCTTTCCTTTAGTCTAATCTTTCCTTTAGTCTAATCTTATATCGCTGTAACCCTTTCTTACTCAAAACCTCGACATTCTAGCATTCAACAAGTTTATGGTAGTCCTTAAGGTAAATTTTAAATTTCTTCCAATCTTCTTCCGCCGTCTCCTTTCCCTGGTCGCAAATTCTGCCAGTCATCTCGGCTAATGTCATATAGTCCATCACTTTCATCTGCCATTCTTCCAGGGTGGGTAAATCTTGTGTCTTCCAATACTTTGCGATGAGTATTCTTGCTGCTGTTGTGGCATACATAAAGAAAGTTCTGTCCTTCTTTGACACCAATTGGCTGACGATGCCCAAGAGAAAGGCCTCTGGTTTTTTAGGAAAAGTGCATTTAAGTACCTTTTTCATTTCATTATATATCATTTCCCAGAAAGCCTTAATCTTCGGGCACGTCCACCACAGGTGATAAAAAGTACCTTCAGTTTCTTTACATTTCCAACACTTATTATCAGGCAAATGATAGATTTTTGCTAGCTTGACTGGGGTCATGTACCACCTGTAGATCATTTTCATAATGTTTTCCTTTAAGGCATTACATGCCGTGAATTTAATACCGGTGTTCCACAACCATTCCCAGTCAGCAAACATAATATTATGCCCAACATCCTGTGCCCACTTAATCATAGCTGATTTAACTGTTTCGTCTTGTGTGTTCCATTTCAGCAGCAAATTATACATTCTTGACAAATTCTTAGTATTGGGTTCTAGCAGTTCAGTCTCTAATTTTGATTTTTCCACCTGAAAGCCAATTTTCCTGTCCTGTTTAAAGACCTCCATTATTTGAAAATATTGAAGCCAGTCTTGTAATTTAGGTTTCAGTTTCTCATGACTCTGTAATTTCAATTTATCTCCATCCTGTTCCAAAATTTCCCAATACTTTGGCCATCCGGCCTCCATATTGAGTTTCTTCAATGCCTTAGCCTCCAAGGGTGACAACCATCTAGGGGTTTTGTTTTCCAACAAATCTTTGTATCTTATCCAAACATTAAACAATGCTTTTCTGACAATATGGTTTTTGAAGGCCCTATGCACCTTGATTTTGTCATACCATAAATATGCATGCCAACCAAATGCATTATTAAACCCTTCCAGATCCAACATGTCTGTGTTCTCGAGGAGCATCCAGTCTTTCAACCAGCAAAACGCAGCTGCTTCATAGTACAATTTTAGATCCGGCAGGGCAAACCCCCCTCTTTCTTTGGCATCTGTCAATATCTTAAATTTAATTCTGGGCTTTTTGCCCTGCCAGACAAATTTCAAAATATCTTTCTGCCACCTCTTGAAACAGTCCATCTTGTCAAGAATCTGTAAGGTTTGAAACAGAAATAACATTCTAGGCAATACATTCATCTTAATAACTGCAATTCGGCCTAACATTGACAGTTTCAAATTTGACCATATTTCTAGATCTTTTTTAATTTCTAACCAACATTTTTCATAATTGTCCTTATACAAATTCAAATTTTTAGATGTCAAATAAACCCCTAAGTATTTCACCTTCTTAACCACTGTCAAACCTGTCTCTTCTTGAAATTTCTCCTTCTCCATGACTGTTAAATTTTTTCCCAAAACTTTCGTTTTTTGTTTGTTCAGTTTGAATCCAGCTACCTGGCCAAATTGTTGAATTATCTCCAACACCCTTTTCGTACTAGTGTTTGGCTCTTGTAGGGTCAATACTAAGTCATCTGCAAATGCCCTTAACTTATAATGTTTAACTCCGACCTGTACACCTTTAACCTGCTGGTCGTTTCTAATCATATTCAGCAACACCTCCAGGACAGAAATAAAAAGCAATGGGGAAATTGGGCATCCCTGTCGTGTTCCTTTTTCTATTTTAAGTTCCTCAGTTATCACATTATTTACAATCAACTTGGCTTTTTGTTCAGAATATATCGCACCCATACCATTCTCAAATCCTTGGCCTACCCCCATCCCATGAAGATTCTTTTTCATAAAACTCCAAGAAATGTTGTCAAAGGCTTTCTCCGCGTCCACAAAGATCAGCACTGCTTTAGTGTTTATTTTCACCTCTAGCAATTCTAAAATGTCTATTATATTCCTTACATTGTCTGATAGGTGCCTTTTTGGGAGAAAGCCTGCTTGGTCCTTATGAATCTTCTCCATCAACACTCTTTTAAATCTTTTTGCCAAAATGTCTGCAAAAATTTTGTAATCCACATTAAGTAATGATATTGGGCGGTAGTTCTTGAGTTGAGTCTTTTCAGTCTCTGTCTTTGGTATGAGTGAAATATACGCTTCTTTCCACGATTCCGGTGCCTTTTCCCCCTCTAAAATCTCATTGCAGACTTCCTTTAACGGATAAACCAACCACTCCTTCAAAGATTTGTAATATCTGGAAGTCAGTCCATCTGGCCCTGGAGATTTGCCCAATTGCATGTCTTGAATGGCACCCTCTATCTCTTGTTCTGTTATTCTCTGGTTTAAGTCCACCTTGCTTTGATGAGAGATTTTCTGTAAACCATGTTTATTAAGGAATTTATCTATATCCTCTTCGTTTTGTGGTCCTTGAGAATACACAATCATCTTTATTTATTGCATTAGCCGTGTGGCCATAGCATAATATACATGCTCTTGTAATCACACGGCCCTGGAGACTATGGACCATGTAATGCTCTTCTGTCCCAACTGGACAGATGAAAGATCTCGGTTTTTAACCCCCCTAGTGAATAAGCTTCATCTCCCAATCCAGCCTTGGATAGTGTCCCTCTTTCTGCAGGATTCTGATTGTTGGATTACCGAGATGACAGCAAACTTCCTGCTTAGTGTGATGAAGAGGAAAGCGGCACCAACGTCTTCTTTAACACCACAGCTGCAGTCGATACGCCGCACAACCGAACGAAGTCCCAAGTAGCCTTATTGTACAAGGACAATCGAACTAGGACATATCTGAGGAGCTGAAGGACCCTTTAACGGTCCTCCTCCAGCCTCAACAGTTGTTTTTTTGTTTTGTTTTTTGTTTGTTTGTTTGTTAAAGTAATCGCCCAGGACGATATCTACCTTTACCTCCCCACCCCTATTTTATGTTGTTATCTCAATGTATATTATGCTATGGCCACACGGCTAATGCAATAAATAAAGATGATTGTGTCCTTGAGAATAAAGTTTTTTGAAATAGCTCAAAAAGCAGTTTCTAATCTCATTGGGCTTAGATATATTCTTCCCATCCACTTCTAGGCTTGTAACTGTATTTAGTTTCTGCCTTTTCTTCAATTGCCATGCCAGAAGTTTACCACATTTATCTGCCGATTCAAATGTCTTTTGTTTCATTTGCTTTATCTTCCATTCAATCTCTTGATTCATCAATTCCATATATTGTGTTTGATATAACTTGATCTCTCTCAAAATCTCCTGGGACTTCGGTTTTGATCTTAGTTTTTTCTCTCCTTCTTTTATCTTTTCCAAAATCTGTTCCTTCTTCTCATTCTGCTTTCTCTTCTTGATTGAATTTTGTTGAATCAGAAATCCTCGCATCACAGCTTTACTTGCGTCCCATATCACTCTTTTTTCCACATCGGCCTTTAGGTTTATTTCAAAATAGTCCTTTAAAGTTTTTTGGGCCTTCATGTGAATCTCTTTATCTCTAAACAGGGTGTCGTTCATCCTCCATCTGAATTGACCAGTTGTTGTAAGTTTCATTTCCATCTTCAAGGCGTTATGGTCGGAGCAGGTTTTTGGGCAGATTTCTATTTTCTTGATCTTTGGAGCCATCCCACTAGTAATCCAAATTTGGTCGATTCTGGTCCAGGTCATCATTGCTTGGGAGAAAAAGGTTCCCTCTCTCTCCAGAGGGTTCCTTGTTCTCCATATGTCTATTAGGTCCATATTTTCTGTCATCTCAAAAAAGGTTTTCGGAAGTCTCCCTTCCTTGGAGATTGTCAGTCTTTGTGCTTTGTCCATATTTGTAGAGACTACGCCATTCATGTCTCCCATGATTATCATATTATAATCCAAATAGTCCGTCAAAATTTCATGGAGTTTCTTGAAAAATTCCGCTTTGCCTTCATTTGGTGCGTAAATTCCAACTATTAAATATTTTTCTCCTTGCACTTGTATTTCCACTGCCAGGTATCTTCCTTGTTCGTCTTTAAACATCATTTTTGGGGCCCATTTTTCTTTTACATAAATCACGACTCCTCTTTTTTTAACTTTATCCGATGAGATAAATTCTTGTCCTAATCTTTAATTTATAAGTAGTTTCCTGTGTACTCTGGTTATATGAGTTTCTTGTAAGCAAATCAAATCCAATTGTTCCCTTTTCAAAATGTGAAATACTTGGCGTCTCTTCAAAGGCATATTCAGCCCATTACAATTCCAACTAAGGAATTGCAGGGCCATCTTGTTATTTTTCTGTTACTCCTCCAACCGCTCCAAGTTGTTGCTCTTCCTCTGATGGTGCAGGGACAAGTCTGTACGATAGGTTAAGAATGTCTAGTGCTCTCCTTTGTTCTGCAATTGGATCCACAGATCCCTTCTGTAAGTCCTCTTGATTTCTTTCCAGGAATCTTTCTTTGTCTTGTATTGTCTTTATTTTCACCTTCTTTCCCTTATAGTCAAAAGACAGTCCTTGTGGGTACTCCCACCTAAAAGGGATGGTGTTCTTCTTCAGCAGATAAACCAAGTCCTTATAGAAGGCTCTCAGCTCCAAGATATGTTTAGGAATATCTTTAAAAATCTGTATAGGTGAATTTTCAATTTGCAAGGCCCTTCCGTAATGTAATTTTAATATTTTGTCCCTTTCTTCCTTCGATCTGAGGGTAATCAAGCAGTCCCTCGGGGTCTTTCTGTTCTGTCTTCTGCCCAGTCTGAATGCTGTTGTTATTTTTATTTCTTCATCCTCCAGGTCTTCCCAGAAATCAGCAAACTCTCGTGTCAGAAACTCCACTAGGTTATCTCCTTCGCTCTCGGGAATCAGTCTTAATTTCAGATTTCTTTCCTTTCTCTGTAAGTCCCACAAAGCCAGAGTTGTATCATGCTCATAGACTTTTTTAGCAATCAGTTCTAAATTCTGTTGAGTCTCTCCAGCAATAGCTCTGGCTTCCTCTGCAATCTTACGTGTTGTGGAATTTTCTTGAACCAGCTTATTTATGGATTCTGTGTTCAAATCCAATCTTGCTGTTAACTCTGTTAATTTATGTGTATTTTCTGTGCTCTGCTTTGTCAAGTTCTCTAAAGACTGATTTATCTTGAGAAGCGCTTGTGTCACTGACTCCATGGAAGCAGCTGTCACTTTTTCTTGTCCTGTTGCTCCTAAAGGAGTTGCGCCAGTAATTGAACCTCTTTTCTTTTGTTGCTGTTGCTGTTGTTGTTGTTGCTTTGCTTTAGCTCTTGTGGTTATCTCTTCTGCTGAGCCACTCATGTCCCAAGGTCGTTCCCAAGGGAATAGTCCTCTGATGGAAAATTCCACTGTCCTGAGCTGTTACAGCCGTTACTTTAGCCCTCTAGAGGGAGCAAACCAAAATGTCCGAATACGGAGACAAAGAAGTTAAAGACAAAGGTATCAGGAGGCTTGTAAAAGTCTTTTACAGCACCTTTCCCAGTAGGTACAATTTAAACATACTCCAATAGACTGTAACAACAGAGTCCAAAAACTTTGTAACAGAGAAGACTTCAACTATGTAACTTCCCAGGAGTTAAAAACAGTTCAGTGCTTTAATGCCTTCTTTGGCAGTCCGCTTCAGGGCAGTGAGGCAGCAGAAGAGTTTTCCCTTTTTAAATAGATCGTGCAGTTCTTAATGTTCCTTTTTCCCTCCCCTCTGCCCTGCTTGCTAGAGGGGAGATCTAAGTTCAATGTCAGGTTTAAGTTGTCAAATAAAAAAGTCACATACGGGTGCAGCTTTAAAGTTCCGTTGCTTTAGCTGTCATGCAGTCAGGGGAGGCAGACTTCCTTAGTTTTTACCATCCCCGTTTTCAGCCGAATTTTCCTTTAAAGGGTTCCAAATTAACGTTCAATCTTACTCACAGGTTTATTCAGTCCAGATTTGTAGGAAGGAATCAGCGCTCTCCGTCAATGGCGACGCGGCTTCACTCTGCGGGCTGGGTAGCGACTCTCAGCACCGCGCTCTCCCGATGCCGTTCCAGAGCCTTTAAAAAGGCTCTTTCTGCAGTAAGGGGGGGCGCTTTTGGTGCCCACCGAGTCTCCTTGTTCACAGGCTTCCGCACCTGTGATTTTAGGGGTCCCCCGCTTGCCGTAGCGGGTCAGACCCGAACTCGCAGAGCAGTCCTCCTCCGGAGCTCGGAAAGAGGACCGCCATTAACGCTGGCGCCGACCGGAAGTCTCGATCCCCCCCCCAAATATAGTCTGGCCCCCCCACAAGGTTTGCGGGACAGCAAACCTGCCCCCTGCTGAAAAAGTTTGCTGACCCCTGATCTAAACGCTTTTCAGAAGAAATAACAACAGAAAGAGAAAGGATCCCAGCCTTTATTGCTACCCCTTTCATTTTGAGGGTGGGTGGCTGACCTCCTGCTGCACCCAATCCCTGCTATTGCAAAACCCTGGATATTTTGCTGGTGGCTAATAACAAATAAAAAGAAAGGAGATTCCAGCTAAACATTAGGAAGAACTTTGTGATGGTAAGAGCTATTTGACTGTGCAATAGACTCCTTTGGAAGGCTGTGGACTCTCCTTCCTTGGAGACTTCTGAACAGAGGTTGGGTGGCAGTCTGTCAGGGATTCTTTAGCTGTGGGACTAGATGACCCTTGGGAATCCCATCCAACGTTACCATTCACTCTCCACAGGTAAGACAAGACAGCTCTGTGCCTTGCAAGATGACTGAATATGCATTTGACATCTGGATTGTGGCCTCCTCTTGGACCAGCTTGGTGCCAGATTCCTTGAATCTGAGCAGAGATGGCCTTGGAAGATAGAGTGTGACAAGAGAGCCCTTGCAGGTGAGTAGGCAGGTGCCTCCTTCTGCTGAGCCTGGGAGGTCACGGGCCTTGGAGCTGTTTGGTCGTACCAGGGGCAGGGAGCCAGTCCTTGGACTGGCAGCTCAGCTGCGCCGCTGCCCTCTTGCACGAGTGCAAGAGCTCTTTGGCTAATTGTTTCCGCGTTTCACTGCCCGTCAGCCTGGCATATTCCCCCCCCCCCCAGCTCCTGCTGAATACTTGACGAAGGCTAAAATAACAATAAACTGCATTAAAGCTGAGCTGATGGAGCCCTGGAGAGTATTTCAGCTCTCGAGATATTGCACAGCCATCCTCCTTGTTCAATTATGGAAATACCATTAACGGGATCAGCCTGACCCTAATGATGACTAAGAGGGAAAGACAAGAACTGCTGAAAAAGATTGAGTGGGGGGGGGAGGAGGGCTGGGGGAGGATGCTGAGGAATGAGGAGACCAGGGAAGTGGGGAGGAGACAGGCAAAAGGACACGTTTCCCTCCTCTGCAAACAGAGTCTCTTTGTTCCACGTCACCCCAATCTCTGAGCAGCACGGGATTCCAGTGGTTCCAGGCACTTAACCAAGTTCTGGTTTCCTTGGAATGAAGGCGAGTGGAGTCTATAAACCTGAGCATAAGATGGAGAGCCGACAGCATTAATACCCCACAGATCTTAGTTCTCCATTAGTCATAGCTTTGGATCTAGCACAGACCAAGCAGGTCTCTACGTCTCCAGCTTCCAGTTTGCGTCCAAGCTCAGCTCATGCAAATTCCCCGGGCTGGAAGGGACTCAGGCTGTCGTCCAGACTGTTGTTGTTGTTGTTTAGTCATTTAGTCATGTCCGACTGTTCGTGACCCCCTGGACCAGAGCACGCCAGGCACTCCTGTCTTCCACTGCCTCCCACAGTTTGGTCAAACTCATGCTGGAAGCTTCGAGAACACTGTCCAACCATCTCATCCTCTGTCTTCCCCTTCTCCTTGTGCCCTCCATCTTTCCCAACATCAGGGTCTTTTCCAGGGAGTCTTCTCTTCTCATGAGGTGGCCACCTCCCCAAACTTACAACACTCTTTAAGGATGTAGCAGGAGGATGGGGCCCTACTCTGCAATCAACGAATCCTTCACAATTCTGGAAATGTTGGGTATAAATTAAGGTTGCCAGTTTTCCCCCCAATGAATCCAGGGACACTTTAATTAATTACTACACGTTCAGGACGTTGATGCTGCAGCGATGGCGGTGGCAGAGGGGTGGCCTTGACCTCAACGGCCATGTTTCCCCTTCCTCCGAGGCTTCTATCTCCTTTCTCCATGAGCCTGGGCAGCCCGAGTTGTTGGTTCTTCGGTGGTGGTGGTGAAGTGGTGTGCAGTGGGTCAGGCATGGAAGGCGGAGAAGGAGGGCCGAGAGTGGTGGTGGCAGTGAGGCTCAGGCAGTGCGATGCCTCCCTTCCCGTCGGAGCAGCCCCAATCCCATTCCTACTTGTGTGCAAGCAGGAGGGGGTGGGGATCCCTCAGCTGGGAAGGGAGGCTTCACACTGCCTTTCGGAGCAGCCCCATCCCAACTTCTACTTGCGTCCAAGCAGGAGGGGGCAGGGAGGTCTCAGGCAGCGCAATGCCTCCCTTCTCATCAGAGTGGCCCCCTGCTCCCTCCTGCTTGCATGCAAGCTCTGATAGGCAGCGTGAAGCCTCCCTTCACAGCTGAGAGATCCCCACCCCTCTCCTGCTTGCACGCAAGTAGGAGTTGGGAGGCTGTTCCGATAGGCAGCATGAAGCCTCCCTTCACAGCTCAGTTGCTGGGGTCAGGGAAGGTGGGGGCAGCCCGGAAGCTGCATCTTCGAGCCCCTGCACCACCATCACATGGGGACTTCCGAGCAGCTCCTGAAGCCAGCCAGAGCTGACTGCTCTGGGCTGCTGAGACTGCCGCTGCTGCGTTTCCCGGGGACATTAGATGAAATCCGGGGACATTCCAGGGATGGAATTTGTCCAGGGACTTATTCGCAAATCCGGGGATTGTCCCTGGGAAACGGGGACGTCTGGTAACCCTAGTATAAATGGGTCCTCAACTTTTCCAGACAGCTAGCAGCAGAGTAAGCTGCTTGGGTGCCTGGGGCAGTGTGTCCGGGGGCAGTGCAAGCCGCCCATGGGGTGGGGCGAGGGCCTATGGAGTCTGCCTGCCTCCTCCCACTCAGCCTCCCATGGGGGGGGGGAGAGGATTGGGCGCGCTGCAGGCCCCGTGGTGAGTGCCGCCCGGCATTTTGTCACCCCCCTCAGTGGTGACACCTGGGGCGGCCTGCACCCACCGCACCCCTTTCCTCCGCCCATGCAGACAGCTGTAGCCACATGGCACCCCTGGGCTGTCTCTGTAGTACCTGGCATGGGTTGCTTGTTTCCGCTCTCATGCTCTGCGCTGTTTTGCAAAACTAAGGCAAATTATGCAAATTGAAGAGATTCCTCTTCTATATAATCTGTCAGCCACATCATGCAATTGTCGCTGAGCAGCCTCCACTCACACCCACCTCCACAGTCTGCGATGTGGTTGCATGGAGACATTCCATGTGCTCTCCCTCAGGGCTCATCTGCCACTGAAGGTAAGATCTGGGCTACACCTCAGAGCAGCTTTTCCAAAGGGGAGCATGCCTTCGCCTGAACAGAGCCTCACGAGAACCGGTGTTATGGTTGTGTAACTAAATCAACTCTTTCAAATGTTGACAATGGATCATATTTATTTATTTATTGTCTTTAGATCCAGCCGTTTTCCTCCGGGGAACCCAAGGTGGTGTATATGGTTCTTCCCGTCCTTCTTTTTTTTTTTTAAAAAAAGTTTTTTATTAGGAATTTCAACATAACATTTTATCAAAAACATCTCCTCCTTAATTCACCTCTACTTTTCCCTCCCCCCTCCCCTCCCCCCCAGACTTCCCTCAGCTCCTCTCTCTGGGTTTTCAATACATGTACTTCTCAGCATATTATAAAGTTATAAAAATCCTTAATTTATCTATCTATGTGTTATTAATAATAAATTTGTGTATGTTTATTCAAAACCTGCCAAGGAGTCCAGTTCATTTTGTTGTTTCTTTAAGTACTGTGTAAAAGGTTCCCATTCTTCTTTGAAGTCACAATTGTCCCTGTCACCCAGTTTGTGTGTCAGTTTCACCAATTCCGCATAATCCATCAGTTTCTCTTGCCACAGTTCTTCAGTCGGGATTTCTTCATTCTTCCATCCTTGTGGTACTTGCCGCCGTTGTCGCACACATGAAAATGTTCTTAAGTTTCCTTGGCAAGTCTTTTCCTACAATCCCTAACAGAAATGCTTCAGGTTTTTTTAACAAATGTTAATTGGAACATTTTCTTCAACTCATTATATATCATTTCCCAGACTTTTTAACCCCCCCCATCCTTCTTCAATCCCCACAACATCCTTGTGAGATGTAGGCTGAGGGTGAGTGTCTGGCGCAAGGTCACCCAAAGAGCCTCATGGCTGAGTGGGGATTTGAACCCTGGACTCCCAGGTCCTAGTTCAACACTCTAAGAACACCAGAAGAGCCTGCTGGATCCGGCCAGTGGATCTGGATCTAGTCCAGCACCCTGTTCTCGCAGTGCCCAGCCACATGCCACCATGGGAAACCAGCAAGCACATCCCCTGGCATGTTGCGTTGTTCTTAAGCTGTTCATGTCTTCTCTGTGTCAAGTAAAGAATTAGCTGGTACATTTCCTCTCCCCTGCCAATCCCCTATAATTATTAACTTCCCAAATTCTGCTTGGGCTGGTTTTTCCCTGTCTCTGAGAGCGTTGCTCCACACCCATGTAGACGAGTTGCATGGCTTTCCACTCATCCTCCTTTATCAGTGTCCTGCAAATACACAGCCATTTTGTTTGTTTCTGACATCTGAATACAAATCTGTTTGGAGGAATTTGTCACCCTCCAAATCTTATTGGTTTCTAGAACATCCTACGGATGCATTCCATCCGATACAATATGATATGATAATCTTTATTGTCATTGTCCCATACAGAACAACAAAAATGAAAAAAATCTACATCAGACATTCAAAAACCAACAAGCCTGCTATCCCAGCCTGGTTAACCCCCTAAAAACTCTGATACCCCATAATTAAATACGATATACTCCCACAGAGACTACCTTACACTGCGTTTAAAACCAAAATCACATTTGGATATAAACTGTTTCTCAGGCGGCTAGTCCTAGTCTTTATAACCCTGTACCTTCTTCCAGAAGGCAGAAGCTGAAAGAGATCATTTCCGGGGTGCGCACTATCCTGCGCTATCTCTGCAGCTTTCTTATGGCACCTGGAAGCATAGATTTGATCCAAGGTGGGAAGAGTGCACCCAATTATTCTCTCCGCAGTCTTTACAACCCTGGACAGCATTGTTTTTTTCCCTGGCTGTGCAGCTCCCAAATCCAATCTTGCGACGGAAGAGAGAGAGAGAGAGAGAGAGAGAGAGAGAGAGAGACCGTGTTTGTCCACAGCCTGAGTGTGGATAAAGTGGGAAAGGCTCCAAAGTTAAAACAGAAATATGCAGGATATGTAACAAGGGACGACTCATACTGATAGAATAAAGCAATGTTAGGGCTTATTTGCAAATACACCTTCTAGGCACAGGTCTTCCCTTACCTGATCTGTGTCCAAGCACATTTGTTTGCTCCACTGCTTTCCCCAGGAAATCTGCTCTTTCATGCTGAATCGGAACAAACAGCAATTTGGGTTTTCCGCTGAGAAAGTGCAGGGCTAAAAAAAAGAAGAAGAAAAAGGGTCAGCCGCAGACTGGGAAAACGTGGGCTTGTACCTAGAAATGTGGAGCAAAGCTAAGTGTGGACGAGCCCTTAGTGTGGAAACTTCACAGTTTCAAAAGACCAAGGGGACAACCACCAATTGCAGTGGGTTGACTGGGAAACTAACAACAGGGCTGATGTGAAAGCAGGAAGCAAACAACAGAAAGCGATGGAGATAACCTGAAGAGGTGTGTATCAAAAGGTGGGATGAAGAAGGAGGAGGAGAATTATTTACTAAGCAACACTAGCAAATCTTTCTAAAAGACATAGAAGAAAGATCTTGGAAGGAATACTCCTGTCAATATCTGGAAATGAGATTTGGCAGGGTGGAGGCGATGTAAATTGCTATTGGTGCATATTTTTAGGGGGTGGGTGGGGGAGATATTCCCACAATCTTGGAAGCTAGTACAGTATTGCAGAATGTATGACAGATAACAAGGTATGTCATACTCAAATGTCATCCTTTGACCGTCACTTGGGAACGTCTATTGCTACAGCAGTTGAAATTGCAAAATGTCAAGGCAATGTAGATCCTTGCATGTTGTTTCATAATCTCCTTTATAATAAAAGCTATTTTTGAAAAAGAAATTACGACATGCCCTGTGTGATGCATTTGTGGATTTCTGCAGAGTTTTCAAAGAGGAACCCACAAGCCCAGTGCCAGAAACCTCACAGGTTTGTTGTGGGGAGGAGGCGGAGAACCATGTTTGGAGGGGAAAAGGGGGGTTAAATGCAATGAATAAATAAATAGCAAAACAGATAGGGACATTTGCTGCTGTTCCAGCAACTCCAATCCAGCTTTTTACAGAATCAGCTCACCTGACCCCTGGGCCTGAGACATAGGTGGATTTAGGGCAGCGTGACTGGTTCCCCTGCACTGGGTGCCAAGTCGAGGGGGCACCTTGGGGCATTGAAAATATGATGTGGCGCATGTGGGGTGTGAAACACAAGAGCAGTCAAGTACAACATTCCTAGAATGAACATGTTGACACATGGGGAGGAATGTTTGTCCACCCAGCAGGTAAACTTCCTGTTTCCTTCTGGGCTGGGATAGACTTCCTCTGCACGTGACTAGAGGTGGCCGTGGCCTCACCTGTGCAGGTAACGACAAAAGCACAGGGCAGGACAGCCATCTCTCTCTCTTTGACTACATACATCGAAGAAGAAACATCTGCTTAGCCAAAGATGCTTCCAGCCAAGAGAGGACAAAGGGACTGTCTCCTTATGAGATCGCTACCAGGTGTATGTAACTTTTCTAAGCTAAGTCTGCCTTCTAGGATCCGATTGG
The DNA here is from genome assembly GCF_964188305.1 of Podarcis bocagei. NCBI lineage: Eukaryota > Metazoa > Chordata > Lepidosauria > Squamata > Lacertidae > Podarcis > Podarcis bocagei. The sequence continues at coordinate 87,651,934 of NC_138132.1, read as the reverse complement.
GAACAGAATGTGAGTAAACTCTTTTTATACTTTTATAGAAGACTGTGTCATGCCTTAACTTTTATGAGGGAATAAGGGGGAAATGCCAGAAGAGTTATTATAGAGGCTTTAGCGAGCCTGAGCAAACGTGTCCGCTCCAAGTTTAAAAAAGGGGAATGTTACTCTGCTAAATTGTGAACTTGTGAAGTTGGAAAGGCTATAATCAAATAATATATCCTCTCCTGCACCCCTGCACATTCCCACAGTGCACATACAGAACAGAAGTCGAGAAGCAGGGGGCACCAAATGTTGGCCTCGCACAGGGCACCACTGAAATCTCAAAGACCGAAATCCGCCCCTGCCCGAGGTTCTTCACACCTTTGATAGATAACCCACCTGCTCCCTCCTGGCAAAAAACTGCTTGCAAGGCCAGACATTCTTCCTTGGCCCTAAAGCAACCAGTTAATTCAGGATGGCCCCAAATCCAAAGTGGGCAGAGGCAGGAGCCGGGCAGGCCAAAAGAGCCTTGGCTGTCTCTTCCCCCTCCATACTGGGTGCCTAGCGTTGCTTGCATCCAGAGGCTGCCATTCCCCAGCCTAAAAGTGCTCCTGTGCCTCTCGTGGTTCTCTTGCAAACACAACTTTCACATTCCAAGCTTCACGTGCTGCTCAACCCCTCTTGCACCCATTAAAAATTTCAGTCGCTGATTTATATAATTCTCCGACACTGGCAAGGGCACATGGTCAGACTCCACAGTCCATTCAGGCCGCCCCAAAGCAGAGAGCCAGTGGTAGTGTACGTGGGAATGTTCAGGGAGGCAGGAGAGGATACATTGTTTATTAATATCCTTCCTAACTTGTGCTAGCAAGTTTCTTTACTTAGCAGAGTTTATATTCCCCTTTTTACATGCAGAGCAGATAGCTGGTTGCAGGCTAGTGTGAGCCTCTGACTATTATATAATTCAGTCTGTCTCAGATTGAATTATATGTTCCTGGTAAGTTCCCTTGAATCCCTCCAAAAAGAATAAAGACACCACAGTCTTATTCATAAGTAACAAAAATAAAGTTTACTCACGATCAGGCAGAGCATGTTCAGGCTTAAAGTTTCAAATATATACAAACAGGTTTACCCCATAAGGGAGATTTACTTAGTGACTGCAGGCTAGCAGTACTGCAGTTCACATGACGAAAGGAAGATGGAAAAGAGGAAAGGGAAGGAAGGTGTGCTGCGTGACTCGTCCTTTTGTTACCTGGACAGGTTAGGTCACACCCACCTTCTATCACATGCAAGAGGAAGGATGCTCCAGCCAGGAGGAACAGGAACAGGAAGTTTTGACTGGCTGGACCAAACATTCCCCTGCATGTCTTCTCTAGCATTACAAGGAATGTTGTACTTGACTGCTCCTGGTGGATTACATCCCACAGCATAGAGGTCAGAGGGTCAGACTAGGACCTGATAGAGCACTCGGTTCAAATCTTCACTTGCCCATGAAGCTCCTTCGTCCAGTCACTGCCTCTCTCAATCTAAACCCCCTTCACAGGGTTGTTACAGGAATTAATTGAGGAGGAAGCCACTGTGAGCTCCTTGGGGGAAAAGGTGAGATAGAAAGGCAATAAATAAATTTGCTAACCCTGAGTGCAAGAAAGAAACCCAGAGGAGGTTTGCATGCTTGTCGGGGGGGCCTGGTGTGCTGCCTGAGTGACTGATGCTTCTGCCTGTGCGGCCAGAGGTCTTGTGTTGTGGCCCAGGGATTGCCCTGTCTCAGCTGCTCCTCCCTTGGAAGAGCGCCTCAGCCTTCCCCGGAATGGGCTGTTGCGTCATGAGAAGAGATGCTGGATTTCCACACTGCTGCTCTCCGTTATCTGTGCGAAAGTGAAGCCAATTACTAGCAGCTGGCGAGGGTGAAAATTATTATTAATTTCAAAGGCGGCATATGCTTTGTGTTAACAATCCTCCGTGGTGTGGCAGGAGGGCCAGCCTCATCCAGATGGCTCCACGTGGAAGGGGGAATGATGAATGTGCCCCAGCACTGCTGCTGTTGAGCGGGGAGGGGTTGCCAGGAGGCAGGGGAGCTGGCGGGTCACGCCTGTCCCAGGAAGGGCTCTGTCCAGAGGAGGCTGGAGCATGTCAATGCTGTGCGACCACTTATCCAGGGCTGGTCCAAGACATTTTGAGGTCAGCTGGAAGATGGTGCAGCCTCTTGCCGGCCCATACCCTCCAACATTTCTCCGATGAAAATTGGGATGTTCCTGTGCTGGGCCCAGGGGTAACCCAAGTAGCACGGTCCAGGTCTGGTCCCGAATCCAGGGGTTCCGCGAGGAGTGAGTCCTGCAGGGCCAAGGTAGAACATGAGGCGGAAAACCAGGCAAGGTCAGGAACAGGATCATAGGCAGGTTCTGGCAAACAGCGATGTTGCTCCTGCAACCTGGGGCGGGGTTCGACAGCCTTTACTCTTTGTCAGGGTAACGGCCGGTCCTGATCCCCCAGTGACTCTCCTCCCTGTGTCGCCCAAAGGCGAGCACTCCTCCTCCAAGTACTCAGCTCTCCCCTTCTCTCAGACCCCAGTCTCTGCAGCCCGGGAGACGTCAGTGAGTTACTAGACCCAGAGGCCGCCTCAGCCTCCCCTGACCCAACCGGTAGTGGAGCAGCTGTAAGTGATGGCCCAGCTGGAGGCCACAAGGCAATCCCCGCATCTGGATCCAGGGCAGGCTCAGGCCCCTGACTTGGCCCAGCTGGTGCTTGTTGCAGGGGAACCTGTGCAGACTGGGGCTCTTCAGGATCAGGCCCCAGACTTGGTTCAGATGCCACCTGAGGCAAAGGACTGAGACTCCTCCGGTTCCAAGTCCGAGCCCGAGTCCCAGGCCATCACAGTCCCATTCCATAATGATAATTTTACTATTTCTACCCCACACATCTTATTGGGTTGCCCCAGCCACTCTGGGCAGCTTCCAACATACATAGAAACATAATAAAACGTTAAAAACCCCTTCCCTATACAAGATTTCCTTCAGACGGCTTGGGTTGGCTAGCTCCATACCCTCCAACATTTCTCTGATGAAAATAGGGACATCCTAAGGAAAAGCGGGGCATTCTGGGATCAAACCAGAAACCGGGACGGTTTCTCTAAATCAGATATGTCCCTGGAAAATAAGGACACTTGGAGGGGCTGCCTGCCCCCAGCTTCACGTGTGGGATGAGATCAGGCCCCGCTCCTTGTGACCTCTGCCATGCTGCGCTCACTTTATGGAGGAGAGCCAAAGAGCTTGCCCACCCACCGACCTGCCTGCCCCATCAGGGGGCTGAGAGGGTGGAGGTCCAGATGGGTCTGGCTTGGTCCGGAGCCTTCTTACTTTGGCCTTGCAGGCTGGCCCACTGTAAGAGAAGGAGCCCCAGGCAGCTCTGAGGAGAGGAGGACTGGTTCTCGGTTCCAGGTGTCTCTGCTGCTGGCTCTGGAGCCAGAGTCCCCCTTGCCCTCCAGGCCCAGGCTTGGCAGGGGATAGGAGTCTGGTGCTTGACCACCTGAGGCCTATGCCAGCAGCAGGGAGTGCCAGGCTCCATAGCTCCTCAGTTCTCCCCCTGCAACATCTGCTGGGGGAGAGGGTGCTTTGATTGCTGGTGCCAACCCGCCACTAGGGGACAAAATGCAAATCTGCCGCCCCTCTCAGCTTTCTCCAAGTGCCCCTTGAAACGGCGAGGCTCAAGGATGCTTGTCACGGCTGTGGCAGGTGCATATTATTTTTGTGTGTGCTGGAAGCATCTGTGGAGTTCTCTCTTGGGCCCCCTTCTAGGGATGCCCATCTGAACGCTACATCCTTTGGGTCCTCAAAGACACACATCCTCTCTGGCCATGCGATTTGCACACCATGTCACACGCTGAGCTGAACACCAGCTGAAATTTCCAGTGAGTGAATCCGGGTGCATTAAATTAGGATTACTTCGGCATGAGCACAGCAGATCGCAGTTCAGACCTGGAACCTCTTCAGAAACGGGGGCTGAATATGCCATTAGCTGGAGATGAGCGACATCAATTCCTGGTTCCTCACTCCGAGGTTAAGTCCAGGCCCAGCTGGAAGAGCTTCGTCTGGTGCAGTTGCTGTGCTTTCCAAGGGAGCAAAAAGCTGGCCATTGATCATTTATTTAAATGTTGGCAAAGTTAGACGTTTTTCATGGCCTAGTATTAAAGCCGAATTTATCAGCTTGTCTGGACCAGTCTGAAAGTAGGCAGATGGAAAATCAGTCTGTTTAATGACAAACACCTTGAAAGGGTTGGCGCTCTTTAATTTAAAAAAGGGGAGGGGAGGTTAGATTCATATTTCAAGAAGGTATTGCAGAGACCAGAAGTCTGTGTGTGTGTGTGCGCACATGCACAAGTGTGTACATATCCTCAAGCAAACCTGTGTCAACTTGCCTAGGGATGTGGGGACACCCAATCAGACCTTCTGTGGGACTTAATTTTGGTGTTTTCCGAGAGATGCATAGTGTCCCTTTCTAAGAAATCCACACTAAAGGAATAGGAGCTTGTGAGACCTTCCATGTGTCCCTATTTTCCAGGGACAGCCCCGGATTTACAGAAGCCATCCCGGTTTCTTATTTGTTCCTGGAATGTCCCGGTTTTCCTTAGGACGTCTGTATTTTCATCAGAGAAATGTTGGAGGGTAGAATCATAGAATCATAGAGTTGGAAGAGACCACAAGGGCCATCGAGTCCAACCCCCTGCCAAGCAGGAAACACCATCAGAGCACTCCTGACATATGGTTGTCAAGCCTCTGCTTAAAGACCTCCAAAGAAGGAGACTCCACCACACTCCTTGGCAGCAAATTCCACTGTCGAACAGCTCTTACTGTCAGAAAGTTCTTCCTAATGTTTAGGTGGAATCTTCTTTCTTGTAGTTTGGATCCATTGCTCCGTGTCCGTTTCTCTGGAGCAGCAGAAAACAACCTTTCTCCCTCCTCTATGTGACATCCTTTTATATATTTGAACATGGCTATCATATCACCCCTTAACCTCCTCTTCTCCAGGCTAAACATGCCCAGCTCCCTTAGCCGTATGGAGTCATGCAACCCCTGAGCCAAGGAGATAAGTATACAACCTTTAGAAGACAACTGAAGGCAGCCCTGTGTAGGAAAATGTTTAATGTTTGGTGTTTTATTATGTTTTTATATATGTTGGAAGTTGCCCAGAGTGGCTGGGGTTGTTGTTGAATAGGACATCCCTATTTTCGGTGGCGCAAGGGACACGGGTGGTGCTGTGGGTTAAACCACAGAGCCTAGGACTTGCCAATCAGAAGGTCGGTGGTTCGAATTCCCACGACGGGATGAGCTCCCATTGCTTGGTCCCTGCTCCTGCCAACCTAGCAGTTCGAAAGCACGTCAAAGTGCAAGTAGATAAATAGGTACCACTCCGGCGGGAAGGTAAACGGCATTTCCTTGTGCTGCTCTGGCTCGCCAGAAGCAGCTTAGTCATGCTGGCCACATGACCTGGAAGCTGTATGCCGGCTCCCTAAAAAAGCAAGATGAGCGCCACAACCCCAGAGTCATCCGCGACTGGACGTAATGGTCAGGGGTCCCTTTACCTTTATGCTTTATACTGAATCTGACCATTGGGCCACCTAGCTTCAGACTGCGTTTCCCTGAGGAGGATCCATGGATGGCCAAACAAACTTGCATGGAAGGAGAAACATGATGTGTGAAAACTGTTCACTCTGGTGCAGGAATTTTGCCCAGTTGGGTGGCAAGCCTCACACAATCTCTGCAAGCAGCGTGCCTTATTTCTTCATTGCTGGAAGCCTTTTCCAATGCTGCCCAGATGCCTCCTGCTCTTGGCTGCCCAAGTGGTGGGAACGGCCTGCCTTTGTTGCAGCCACATAAAATACCCAGCTGAGTGATAACAGGCCAAGAAGTGACTGAGCATAATCCTGGAGAAATATTGGTGCATTAAAATATAGCAGAGGCTGAGGCTTGCAGCTGCTGAAAAGATTGCCGCGTGTGGCGTTCCTCCCCCTCCGGCCATCAATCTCTCCTCCCTGAAGGTGAATCTTTGGGGAGGCCACTGAGGCATCCTATGCATCGAAGGCAGTGGTTCTCATAAAATCTGTGTATGCTAATAATATGCAAATTGAGAAATATTTACTACAGTTTAGCTAGAGGCAAAATGCATCTTGAGACAGATTGTGGCTGGGAGGCCAGCTCCGTTTACTCCCTGATCGCTGCTGTCTGTGGATGGCCGGCTCCAAAACTCACCCTTCTTAGGGGTCTTTCTCTTTAAACTGGGTTTGGACCAGGCAGCCTTCCACCTGCTTGCTCACTCAGCCCCTCTTGAAGCTACCCTGCGGCAGGGATATTTTCCCGAAAGCTGCCTAGACTGCTAGCAGAATTCCCCACTGCTGCTGGCCCATGCCCTGACAGCTGGTACTACCCCCTGGTGCCTTTGTTCAAAGCTCAAGGAGATGTTTCTTATGCTTTTGCTGATTCCAACATGCAAGGAGTGCTTTTGAGTGGCTGCTGCGAGGGGGAAGCGGCTGGGCGCAAGCTGTGAAAAGGAAGCTCAGATCTGCTGCCTGAGCAATTTGGTGACTTCTGACTCATGAAGGGTGCATGGGCAGGGCTGGGCTGCGTGGCACATGCAACCGAGAGCCCTGTGGGGCTGGATGTAGCTGGCTGCTGAGCCTGTGCAAGCTGGTTTTGCAAGAGGCCCTTTTGCACCATCCCCATTACTCCCTCCTGATGTATAAATGCACTATATTGATGAAACCATGAATCAGATTTCCTGGCAGGGTCAGCAGGAAAATCACTCCTGAGTTTGCAGCCTCCCTTCGGGAACTGGCTCTGAAATGAGCAGCCTGATGACTTTCCAGTTGGCAGGCCCTGAATGTGCCTTGCTCCTCCCCATTCTTTGGTTTCATCCCTTCCTTCTGGGAAGGGCTTGAGATACAATGCCATAGCAGGAATGTGGAGAAGAGACCTCCCCCCACCCCTTAGATACTTTGGACTATCCCAGAATACTGCACTTATCCTGGCTGAGGCCAATGGGAGTTGTGGTCTAAAACATCTGAAGGGCGCCAGGTTGGGCAAGGTTGCCAGTTTTCTTACAATCTCAGTCAGTAAATGGGATGAGGCCATCTCAGGTTCGGTTCTCAACATGAAACAGAAAGCTCACAGAGCCACTGTGATCCACACGATGGTCACTTCCAGACTGGATTATTGTAACTCGCTCTCCGTGGGGCTGCCCTTGAGACTGACCCAGAAACTCCAGCGGGTGCAGATTGCCGCGGCGAGACTCCTTACGGGGTCCTCGCCATGGGATCACATTCACCCGGTGCTATATCAGCTGCACTGGCTCCCGGTGGAGTACAGGATCAGGTTAAAGGTGCTGGTTTTAACCTTTAAAGCTCTATACAGCCTAGGACCCTCGTACCTACAGGACTGCCTCTCCTGGTATGTCCCATGGAGTACCTTACAATCGTCAAACAAAAACATCTTGGAGGTCCTGGGCCACAGAGAGGTTAGGCTGGCCTCAACCAGAGCCAGGGCTTTTTCGGCCGTGGCCCCAATCTGGTGGAATGCTCTGTCACAAGAGACAAGGGCCCTGCGGGACTTGACATCTTTCCGCAGGACCTGCGAGACAGAGCTGTTCCACCAGGCTTTTGGCCAAGGCACAGCTTGACCCCTCCTTTGGTAATCCTCACAGAACTCTAGCCCAATGGTTGCCATTAATTTGATTCTGAACTGATTTTAGAATTAATTGATTTTAGAATGCTGTATTATTTTACTGTTATTAGCCGCTCTGAGCCCGACTTTGGCTGGGGAGGGCGGGATATAAATAAAATATTATTATTATTATTAGTCATTCACTCCATACTTTCCATGAGCAATTTGCTCTGTGTTGCTGCTGAAAGATTCAAGACGGAAAAAAGAAAGGCTTGCATCATGCAGCACATAGCTAAAACAATGGCACTCTCTCCCATGGAGATGGGCGCCAACTTAGATGGCTTTCCAATGGAGGAGGAGAAGAGGGCTATCGATGGCTACTAGGCAGGATACCTATGCTCTGCCCCCCCTGCCAGAGGTAATAGTAATGCTTCTGAATACCAAATGCTGGAAACCACAGGAGGGATGTCTTGTTCTTGTCTTGTTCTGCTCCTCAGATTCCGCTTGCAGGTTTCCTACAGGCAGCTGGTTTGCTACTGTGAGATCAGGACGTTGGAGTAGATGGATTCAGCAGGCTCTTATTATTCATTCATTCATTCACTTTTAATTTGTATACCGTCTTTCTATTTTACAACACCCAAGGCAGTTTACAAGCTGAAGAAATAAAGAATGAGCAACTTATGACAATCTAATCCAATACAAAAATGCGATAATAAAACATAACTTTAAAATAAGCAACTTAGATCAAATAAAGTACCGTATTTTTTGCTCTGTAAGACTCACCTTTTCCCTCCTAAAAAGTAAGGGGAAATGTGTGTGTGTCTTATGGAGCGAATGCAGGCTGCGCAGCCATCCCAGAAGCCAGAGCAGCAAGAGGGATTGCTGCTTTTGCTGCGCAGCGATCCCTCTTGCTGTTCTGGCTTCTGGGATTCAGAATATTTCTTTTCTTGTTTTCCTCCTCCAAAAATTAGGTGCGTCTTATGGTCTGGTGCGTCTTATAGAGTGAAAAATATGGTGATATTCAACAATCCGTTAGAATATCAGCTGTCAGGGGGCTGCCAGTGTGGTGTAGTGGTTAAGAGCGGTAGACTCGTAATCTGGTGAACCGGGTTCGCGTCTCCGCTCCTCCACATGCAGCTGCTGGGTGACCTTGGGCCAGTCACACTTCTCTGAAGTCTCTCAGCCCCACTCACCTCACAGAGTGTTTGTTGTGGGGGAGGAAGGGAAAGGAGAATGTTAGCCGCTTTGAGACTCCTGAAGGGGAGTGAAAGGCGGGATATCAAATCCAAAACTCTTCTTCTGCCATCGGAACAGGGAAGGGAAACAGAGGGGAAGCTGGGCTACAGGGAAACTCCAAAAATCTTGCGAAGCAGTTCCTCTTTCTGTGGTGGGGAAAGCCACACCTCCAGTGGGGAAGGGACCAGAGGATGCTGCCGGGAGCCTCAGCACCGCTCCTGGTCAAGCCGGCCAGGAGGGAAGCACACCTCTTCCGTCGCCCACCCTGCACAGAGGTGTAAAACGCAAAGAAGGAAGGAAAAGGCTGGGGGTGACCAAGCTATTATGTTGGGGGAGGACCCAGAAACGAAAACTCCCGGATTCTGCTAGTGATTGAAATATTTTTGCACCAAAATAAAGCCTGTAAAAGACAGGCCGGAGTCCTGACTGGCTACTCACGAGCAACCACCATTTCCACCTGACACCAGCATATAAAAATTAAACAGAAATCCACTCTTAACAATCATAATAAATAATTTCTAAACTATCATCAATAAAAACAACGGCAAGTCACAGGGCATGAAATAATACAAGACACATTGAGAAGCGGAGACTGGAGGGTGGGACAAGGCAGGCGGAAGAAGGTCTCTCGCCTCACACTTCCGCGACTGACAGACAAACTTTATTCACTTCTTTCTGACCTATTCATTTGAAATATATTTATGCTGTTTACTATTAAGGAAATCTCAAAGCGCTTCACAGCATAAGGTATTATTTCTGGTGGCCTGAAGCATATCTTGTGGTTCCTTACCTGTGCATGTTCAGGGGTACATGACGCCTTGACTTTGGGGAGGGTGGAGGTGAAATTTCCCTTCTGGTGGCCAAACGGCTTGGGCCAGCCTGGCTTAGTCTTTGCACTGGTCTCCTGAGCCCTGGAATGGGGGTGAAGGAGGGGATGGCGTCTGGCAGCCAGGCATCTGCAAGTGTTAAAGACAGAGTGTAAGGTGGCATATTTTACTGGCATAGTCACTGCTGGTGAACGCCCATTTGATGAAGCCCATCTGTTGGCACCTCCTGTGGGAGGTCTGGAGGCAAGTGTTGACAGGCCTTAAGTATTTGTGTGTGTTTTTTCAAAAGTTTTTTTTATTGGTTTTCCAAATTTACAACAAACACACATAGAAGAAAAACATTACATTATTAAAAAGAAAAAACCAAACAAACATATAAACACCTAACTGTTTGAAGCCCAATTTAATTTTCATTGTTAAGTGACTTCCTCAAATCCCCCCAACTGAGTTTCCGTAAATCTCATTGTAGCAGTTTTCCAATATCCACTTTCTAATAAAATTAACTTAATCAAATTGCTATCTTTCTTTCTCTTCTTGATAATTTCAATCCATAATGTTATTCAATTCAACATATTTTACTCCTAGGCTGATTTGGTACTTACAAATAGGTCTACTTATGGTATATTAGAATATCTAGCTAAATAATCCTTAAATTTCTTCCAATCTTCTTGATATGCCTCCTCTTTCTGATCGCGGATCCTTCCAGTCAGGTCGGCCAGCTCCAAAAAGTCCACCATCTTCATCTGCCATTCCTCCACTGTTGGTATTTCTTGTAATTTCCAATTTTTGGATAACATTTTTTTTTTAAAAAAATTGTATTTATTACTTTTCGAACAGTTTCAACGCAACACTACAAACAAAAAAAGAAAAAAAGAACAATACAAATACAATACAAAAACACTACATGCAAAACAAAACAAAAACAAACAAAAACAATTTAAAAACACCTCAAACATTTTCAATATCTCATCTTTCATTCTCTTATTTCCAACGACCTCCTCACACCTCCCTTTTTGTATTCCACTTCTATTAATTGTTTCAGCAATTCCTTTCCATCTTCCTCTGTTTTCTATCCTATAATTATCTTAACACATTCTTGCCTTATTTTTTCCTTTAATTTTCTATTAATCTATTTATACTTAATTCCTTATAACATTTCTACTAAAGCCATATAACTTCATTCCAACATTCTTCTAATATTCATTAATTTTACAATATTTCTATAAATATAAAATTTCTATAAAGTCTTTAAACTTTTTCCAGTCTTCTTCCCCCGACTCTTCTCCCTGGTCTCGGATCTTGCCACTCATTTCCGCCAATTCCATATAGTCCATCAACTTCATCTGCCATTATCCAACACTTCAGTGCTTTCAAGAAGCAACCATTCTCTCAGCCAGCAAAAAGCAGGTGGTTCACAACAAAGTTTAGGGGTCTGGCAGTGCAAGTCCACCTCCTTCTTTGGCATCCGTCAATATCTTAAATTTTACTCGAGGCTTCCTGCCCTGCCAAACAAATCTAGAGACGTCCCTCTGCCACCTCCTGAAACAATCCATCCCATCCAAAGCTTGCAATGTTTGAAACAAAAGCAACATCCCCGACAACACAGCAACCCTCATCCCCACCACAGCAACTCGGCCCAACAATAACAACTTCAGATTTGTCCATATTTCCAAATCCCCCTTCTCTTCAATCCAACGTCCTTCACAGTTATCCTTGAATAAATTCACATCTCTGGCGGTCATACTAACCCCCAAATACCTCTCTTTCTCAACCGATGTTAGTCCTGTCTCCTCCTGAAACTCTGTCAAGCTTTCCTTTTCCTCAGGTAGGGCTCTGATCCTCAAATTCATCTGTTTCTCTTTAAGTTCAATCATAACAAATGTCAGCTTATGTTCATCAAGTTGTCCTTGTATGGATGGGACTCTCTCTCTCTCCAGTTGTGTTGCTTTACATTCAGCAGCAAGGGTTTTCTCCTTGACTTCATCCGCAGTTTGCCGTATCAGAGTAGATTCCTGTATCAATTTCTGGATGGTTTCTGTATTGGTATTCACCTTTTGTCCCAGATTATTTAAACTTTCTACAATTAAGTCTATTTTAATATTTGCAGCATCCACTTTCACATTTATCACGTCTGTTTTCTTGTGAAGCTGTTCCAGCGAATCATTTATTTTCACTAATACGACCGCTAGGGCCTCTTCTGTCGACATTCCGTCTGTTTTTTCCTTTCCATTTGCCATAACACTTAAGAGATTTAAGGTCAATCTCAGAGTCTCACAATTTTTTATCTTGCAGCTGGAAATTCCCCTAGCCCAGCTCCTGTACAGCAACCAATTTCAAAAACTTCCACTAGGGGTAAACAGTTTCTATTTGTATTAGTCAGTACTGTCCTCTTTTAAACAATGTTCCAATAATCCAAAGTTAGTTTCAGTTTTCAGTTACTTTTACTCCTTTTTTTTTAAAAAAACAACAGCCGGAGACAGTAGAAACAATGTATTCTCTTGTTTAGCTACCTGTCAATGAACGTTCTAAACGCTGTCAATGAACATTCCAAAAGACATCGATCCTGCTAGCAGCCCGTTTCCAGGGTCTGAGCGGCGGTATTTTAACTCTCTTGACTCTCTCCTACAGGCATATTCAGTCCACCACTTCCCCCCTCTTCTCCTGTCTCCAAAGGGGGGGTTTAGTTCTTTGCCGATGGAGATTTAGTCTTTTTACAAAAGGCTTTCCAAGACTTCAGCTTGCAGGCTCATTGCTTTAGTTTATTTACAAAAGGGGAGGCGGACTTCCTGTATTGAACCTCCCCGTTTCGATGCCAAATTAAACGTTTAAAAATCCAATTCTCCCACTTCAGCTCTACTCACGGGTAATTACTTTAGAGTCAAATTGTCCACAGGAAAAAGTCAGTGCTCTCCGGCAACAGCTATGCGGCTTCGCTCCGTGGAAGAAGCAGACGATTCAAAGCACCGCACCGCTCACCCCACGTCGCTCCGGATCCCCAAAACTGGGTTTCCCCACGAGTAGGGGAGGCGCAAAAGGTGCCTGCTGAATCCCACATTCACAGGCTTCTCCCACCTGTGATTTTTACGGGTCTCTGCCTTCGCCGTGGTGGTACAGACCCAAATTCCCAGGGGGCAAATTCCTCCTGATCAGAGGAATTCCGCCATTGCCGGAGGCACCAACCCGGAAGTTTTTTGGATAACAAAATTCTTGCTGCAGTTGTGGCATACAAAAACAGTCTAACATCTTTTTTTGGCAGTTCTAATCCTATTATTCCAGGCCTTAAGTATTTGTGGCAGATTCAGAGCTCAGTGCTCCCACTCAAAGAATTGTAAAGTTGGAAGGGACTCCCATGGGTCATTGAGTCCAAGCCCCTGGAATGCAGGAATCACAGCTAAATAATCTCTGACAGAGGGTCACCCAACTTCTGCTTAAAAATCTCCAGTGAAGGGGAGGCTACTGGCTTCCAAGGGAATCCATTCCACTGTTCAACAACTCTTACCATCACAAAGTTTTTCCTAACATGGCTCTCCTTTCTTGTAATATGAGCGCAGGTGGCGCTGTGGTCTAAACCACTGAGCCTCTTGGACTTGCTGATCAGAAGGTTGGTGGTTTGAATCCCGCGACGTTGTGAGCTCCCATTGCTCTGTTCCAGCTCCTGCTAACCAGTTCAAAAGCACACCAGTGCAAGTAGATAAATAGGTACCACTGTGGTGGGAAGGTAAACGACGTTGGTTTAGGTCTTCTTTTCTGGAGTAGCAGAAAACAAGCTTGCACCATCTTCCATGGGACAGCCCTTCAGATATTATGCGTCCGCCTCCCCTGGTAATCCCACAGCCCACCAGGGCACAGCTGGTTTTCGCTGGCCTCCATGTGGTGCATTTGCATTCTTTTTTTTCTATCAGAGGCATCATGAGGAAAGAGGAAGGGCAGTTTTCTAGCCAGAGCTCTTCTGGAGGGATGTCTGGGGCATATGAATAGCTGTGGGGTCGGCACAAAGAGCTTGTCCACCCTTCTGCTTGTCCAGTGCCTAAAATGCATGGCTTTGCCCCACTCCCTCCCCAGGGAAAACCCACAGTTTGCTCTGATTCAGTGTTAAAGGGCGGTGCTTGGACATGGCACTTTAAAGTGCAGGCATGTGCCTAGAAAGTATGGGGCAAAATATAAGTGTGGACGCTTCTTATTGCCCCTACTGGTAGCATGGGATTCGTATGCTGTAGCCCCCACAACTCAATGACATCCCAAAGGCCTTTAGGGAGGTATTCTTATATGCAACGGCCGTAGCTCGGACTTTGGTGGCAAAGGGGTTGAAGGAACAAGAAGCCCTGACAATAATGGACTGGCATTACAAGCTACAAGAATTTGCTGAAATGGCGGAGTTAACAAATACCTTGAGAGACAATTCAAAACAAAAATTTATGGGAAAGTGGGATAGATATAAAACATATGTTCAAAAATACAGTAAAGTTTCGCTATCTATGCCAGCGTTTGATTGACGCTGGAGTGAGACTGAGCTGAGAAATAAGACTAAGAGCACATACTGATATAGGAATGTATTATATAAAATGTAAAGAAATAAACAATAATAAGAGTGTGTTCATTTGTAAAAAAGGAATATACAACAGGATAGACAGGAAGTCTAGTGTGTTGGTATGTATATGATTTTTTTGGGGGGGATTTGTTTTTTGTTTTTGTTCCTTCTTTTTTGTTTCATTTTCTTTCTAGGTAAATAAAATTTGTATATAATTATTGTGTACATGTTGGAAACTATATTACAGTAAGTCCTGTAATACGACAACGTTTACCGATGTAATATAAGAATGTTAACAAATAAATAAAATGCAAATTCAGGAAGAAGAAGAAGAAGATGATGATTTGGGGGAATACTGCAGGAAATCCTTTCCTTTCCTGTGATCTTGCCAATGCTTTGACTTGCTGACTGCCACCCTGAAAAAAAGAAATGGCTGATATGTTGGTGGAGATGCCCTGAATGCTCTAGCTGTGCGTAGAGGTCTCTCTCTCTCCCTCCCTCCCTCCCTCCCTCCCTCTCTCTCTCTCTCTCTCTCTCTCTCTCTCTCTCTCTCTCTCTCTCTGTGTGTGTGTGTGTGTGTGAGAGAGAGAGAGTGTTGGGGGGGGGCACTGAATATGCATTTATGTGTCAGAGGGACTTGTCTGCCTGGAGCTGGGGTACATCACAGGCTCATGATTGCAAAACAGCAAATATATTTGTGTTTGTGTCTATGTGTTCCCTGCTATACACATGACACTGTGTCTTCTTATGATCTCCTTCCTCGAGGATATGGAGATGTCTCTCTGTTGCTGCTGGCTTTCATCACTGGTGCAGCTCTGTTTGAATCATAGAATTGGCAAGGTGGAAGGGATCCTGAGGGTCATTTAGTCCAACCCTCTGCAAACCATGGCTCAAGAATCGCTGGCAGTGATCTCCCATGAAAGAGAGTCCACCGAGTTCAATTCCCACTGGCAGTGACTCCAGGTAGGGTTGGGAAACCTGGAGAGCCACTGCTGCCAGTATGGAGCATGGAGCTAGAGGGACGAATTAGTCTTACTCAGTAAAAAGCGGCTTCTTGTGCTGATATGTAATGGAAACTGCATCAAGAGCAAGAGCATTTTTTATCCTGACCCTGAACTATGCTTGAGGATGGGCGGCAGAAAATGTAACAAGCAAAATTACAAAGGAAAATGAAAATCCCATGCTGTTGCAACTCAGCCTGTTAGTATCCCAATGCAGGCCAAGAGCAAAATGTTTCAACCCCCCTCCCCACCAGTATAAAGTCTTCTTTATTCACCCAGATAACCAGAGTCCCTCTTAGGCATCACTGTGAAGTAACAGCCCCCAGAACTCTGAGTCAGGAGGGATTTATTTGTTTGCGTGCTTTTCCTTGGTGTGTTTGCCGAAGCCTGGCAGTGAATGGTTGTGTGCTTTTGTGTATTGTGGTGGTTCGCTCTCTCTCTTTCAAGGACAAGTCTACAGATGCTAAGAGATGGACGCATGCAGGAAGGATGAGGCATCAAGAGATGAGTCTTGCTGGCTCCAGCCCTACATGTCCTTGGGTTTTAGGGACACAGCGATAAGGCCTGGTTATTATCCACCAGGAGAGTAATCCCTGCTTGAACAGTGCTTTCGCTGCCTGATATTCCCCCGCCCTGACGCTAGTATTATCATTGTCAGCCAGCCACAGAGCCTGGCTGTCGGCTGCGATTAGGACACCGGCACAGATCAGCGCAAGATTTTGCTGGAGCCTCATTATTGCTGACTCTGGTTTTGTACAGCTTATATAACTCATCTCGCATGAAACTGTCACAAATGCAAGCCATGCTTCCCACTGAAACATGCAGGCCCTTAATCACAGGAGACAACTGAGGCAGATGTTGACCAGCTTCTCCCTCACTTCTCACACAATCTCCCCACTCAGCCTTCCTGGCCCTAAAATGTGGCCCTTCCTGGCCCTAATGTGTCCTCTTATAGGGCCAGCTGGCTTCCCAAAAAATCTCCCTTTTCTCCACCCCGTATTCATTCACTTTCTCCTTGGAAAAGGCTCATACGATGATTGAGATTATCTTATGGTAAGCCTGCTTTAAAGGAAAAGGTGCTGCTTAGGTCCACAAGCCAGGCCTTCTGAGCTATTCATGGCTTTTCCTTCATTTCGTTTGTTCATGGTTTGTTTATTTATACCCCACCTTTTCATTCAAGGAAACCAGGGAGGCATATGTGGTTCTCCCTCTCCTCATTTAAGCCCCCCAACAACTCTGTGAGGTGGGTTAGGCTCAAGAAGCAGTGACTGGCCCAAAGTAGCCCAGAGAGGTTTATGGCCGAGTTGGGATTCGAACCCTGGTCTCCCAGGTCATGGTCTGAAACTCTAACCACTGTATCACACTGGCTGAGGTGTATGTGTTTGAAACTCTAGGCATTTTCTGGGAAAGTGGTGTTTGTGTATTTGAAGCAGCTCTGTGGGGAAGGGTTGAGATTTTCAGAACCATGGACAGGTCCACCTGGTTCCTGAAGGCACAAACGACTACTTCTGAATATTTCACAGAATCATAGAACTGTAGAGTTCGAAGGGACCCCAAGAGTCATCTAGTCCAACCCCCTGCACTGCATTAGCATCCAATGCTAATCTCCAACTTCAGCTATCTAAAGTTTCGTGGCATCTTTTGCCAATTTTAATTTTGGCAGGCTTCCGTTATGAAGCTTCAATTCATCCGGAGTATCCATATGATGTTGGGACTGATGGGAATGGTGATCCAAAATAGCTTGTTTTCTGCTGCTCCAGAGGGTAGGACCCGAACTGCTGGGTTGCAATGACAAGAAAGGAGATTCCTACTAAATTTTAGGAAGAACTTTCTGGTGGTAAGAGCTGTTCAATAGCTGGATGGGCTCCCTCGGAAGGTGGTGGGCTCTCATTCCTTGGCGGTTTTTACACAGAGATTGGAGTTAGAATCTGTCATGGATTCCTGTATTGCACGGGGGTCCCTTCCAACTCTACAGTTCTACGACTCCGTGATCCTAATGGGGCCTGGCACTCTGGCAGCTGACAAAATGCCTCTGCACAACTGCCAGCAGAGCCTTTTTGGCTTTGAGTGAGCATTACAGCAGATGCAAAACCACACAGTAGAGCCCCCTTTTAAATAAATGTATGTTCCAATTTTTACAAAAACGTACATCCTCATTTTGTATTTACACAAACTTACAAGAGAGAATTTCCATTCTTAGATTCCAACCCCCCTTGTTGAATGTTGGAAGATCTGGGATGGATGAAAGAATGTCCTTCTTCACACAGCATGTAAGCGATGGAACTCACTCGCACAGCAGGCAGTGTTGGACACCAACCTAGATGGCTTTCAAACTAAATCCTGAGGGTGAGGGAGACAATATTGCAGACAACAGGGGAACACCTGGTACTGGGGTTACTAGCTTCATTGATGAACCTGAGGAGACTGAGAGGAGATATGATAGCCATCTTCAAATATCCCAAGGGGTGCCACGTGGAAGATGTAACAAGCTTGTTTTCTCCTGCTCTAGAGAGTAGGAACCAAACCAATGGATTCAATGTGCAAGTGTGCTGGACCTGGGGGTAACCCGGGCAACGTGGTCCAGGTCCGTTCTCGAATCCAAGGGTTCCGTGAGGAGTCAGTCCAACAGGGCCAAGGCAGGAAACCAGGCTAGGTCAGGCACAAAGGTAACAGGCAGGTAGCAGCAATGTTGCTCTCGCAACCTGGGGCGGGGTCCAGGAGCCTTTTATCTCTGTTGGGGTAACGGCCGGTCCTGATCCCCCGGCGACTCACCTCCCTGTTTTGCCCAAAGGCGAGCACTCCTCCTGTGAGTACTCAGGTCTCTCCTTCTCTCAGACCTGAGTCTCTGCAGCTCGGGAGATGTCGGTGGGTTACTAGACCCAGGGGCTGCCTCAGCCTCCCCTGACCCAACCGGTAGAGGAGCAGCTGTAAGTAATGGCCCAGTTGAAGGCAATGAGGTCATCCCCGCATCTGGAGCCAGGGCAGGCTCAGGCCCCTGACTCAGCCCAGCTGGTGCTTGTTGCAGGGGAACCTGCGCAGACTGGGGCTCTTCAGAATCAGGCCCCAGACTAGGTTCAGCTGCCGCCTGAGGCAAAGGATCCAGTGCGGACTGAGACTCCTCTGGCTCTGAGTCCGAGCCCAAGTTCCAGGCCATCACAGCAAGAAAGGAGATTCTGACTAAACACCGGGAATATATTTCTGACAATAAGAGCTGTTTCACAGTGGAACAGACTCCTTCAGAAGGTGGTGGACTCTCCTTCCTTGGAGATTCTATAGCAGAGGTTGGATGGCCGTCTGCCATGGATGCTTTAGTTGGGATTGTTGCATTGCGGGAGGTTGGACATGATGACCCTCAGCGTCCCTTACAATTTTACAATTCTATGATTAGAAGAGGATTAGACAAGTTCATGGAGGAGTGGACTACCAATAGGTCCTGGCCATCATGGCTGTGCCCTCCCTCCACAGTTGGAGGCAGCAAAGCTTCTGAATATCAATTGTTGGAAACAGCAGGAAGGGAGAAGGCTCTTGGGCTCCCGCTTGTGGGTTTTTCACAGCATCTGCTTGGGCGGTGTGAGTACAGAACGCTGGACAAAATGGGCCCCTGCCTGATGCAGCAGACTCTTATTTCATCAACGGTGTCTCCGAAAATTTTTACACATCACTTGGGAAGACAGGCGAACTAATACCAGTGTACTGGAAGAAGCAAAGATCCCCAGTGTTGAAGCAATGATTCTTCAACATCAACTTTGTTGGACTGGTCATGTTGTGTGGATGCCTGATGATCGTCTTCCAAAGCAACTACTCTATTCTGAACTTAAAAATGGAAAGCGTAATGCTGGTGGTCAACAAAAGAGGTTTAAAGACTTTCTCAAGGCAAATCTAAAAAAGTGCGGTATAAACACCGACAACTGGGAAACACTGGGCTGCGAGTGTTCCAATTGGAGAAGAGCCTTTACCAATGGTGTCATGGTCTTTGAAGACACTCGAACTCAGGACGCAAGGGAGAAATGTGCTAGGAGGAAGGCACACTTGGCAAATCCACACCGTGATCAACTCCTGCCCGGAAACCAATGTCCCCACTGTGGAAGGATGTGTGGATCCAGAATTGGCCTCTACAGTCACTTACGGACTCACTGTTAAAACCGTGTTTATGGAAGACAATCTTACTCGGTTACGAGGGATCACCAAAGGAAGAAGAACTCTTATTATGTTCTTGTGTGAATCTTTACATAAATGTGTATTCTAATTTTGCAGTATTTACACAAATTGACAGGTGAGAATTTATATTCTCAGCTTCCCCCATTGCCTGCCACTCAAACGAAATTCCTTTTTATTCCCACGTACACATATCTGGGGCAAGTTCACCTTTGCCCCCAAACTCCCCACTGCTGGCCAGCTTGTCTCCTTGTGCTTGAAAAACCACAACCCAAACCAAGCTGTGTACAGAAACAGGGACTCCCATTCCCTGGAGAGGAGAGAGACACCATGTGCTGTACTACAAAGTCAAAAGCTGCCTCCAGGTGACCTGTCTGCTATCTTCAGTCACTCTTGGAGGGCAGGAGGGGTGTTGTGGGGCAGGGGATGCTGGTTTCTTGCATCTTCTCTGTGGACCTGCCCATCCCCCGCCCCTGGCAACAAGGCCAGCTCAGATCTGATGCAGGTCTGCATGAGGCAGGGCTGATTCTTGTAGACAGCCAGTCTGACAAACATGCTGGCAGGGGACAGCCGGATTAACCTTTTCTTTCCACGCAGTTCATTCATTGATGAAGGGTGAACCATTGTGTGCAGCAAGCTATTGCATTTGGGCCTTGTTTTCCTGACCCAACCCAGACGGCTGCAGAGCACAGAGAGGACCAGCTGTCCTTTGGGGTGCCCACGTCTTGTTCATGTGGGATGTAAACACAGGAGCAGTCAACGACAACATTCCTAGAGTGTACATGTTAGAACATGGGGAGGGATGTCTGTCCAGCAAGCAGGTAAACTTCCTGGGGACGGACTTCCTCCGCATGTGACCAGAGGTGGGTGTGGCCTCACCTGTGCAGGTAAATGACAAAAGCACAGGGCAGGCAGCCATCTCTCTCTCTCTGCCATTTTTCTTCGATGAGGAAACATCTAAGGATGCTCTCTTGGCTCCCAGCCAAGAGAGGAGATAAGGACTATCTTGCAACAAGATAGATTCTAAATGTATGTAACTTTTTAAGCCTGCCTGCCTTCCGGGATCATATTGTGAACGGGACGTGAGTAAACTCTTTTATACTTTTATAAAGACTGTGTTGTGTCTTGTATTTTAAGAGGGAACAAAAGGGGAAATTACCAGAGTAATTATTATAGAGGTTCTAGCGAACCTGTGCACACGTTACCATTGCGAACTTAAAGGGGAATGTCTATAAACTCTGCTGATATTTTGGGAACTTGTTAGCACAAGTTGGATAAAGATATAATTAGTCAATATATCCTCTCCTGCACCCCAGAACATTCCCACAGTTCAGAGGCTCTTCTTGCTTTATTCTGGTGACAGAACCCAAACAGAAGAGGCAGGAGACCACTGATAAGGGGGAAGGACCAGGGGTGTGTGTGGATACCATCATTATGGGCCTCCTGGAGGCAGCTGGCTGGACTTTGCTAGAAAGAGGATGCTAAATCCAGACCGTTCCTTGCTTCACACCACAGCGCCTGCCCATTTTGATATTTCCCTCTGATTAAAAGCACCCCAAAACTAAAGGGGTTTAGTTATTTCCTCCTCCCTCCCAATCCTCCTTTGGCTGAAGAGCAGGATTTTTTTTTAAAAAAATCTCCCTTTGTTGGTTGGACCCAACTTCTTCTAATCCAGCACAGTCGTCTGTAATGTGCAGCAAGAATTCTCTTCACTGTTGGGGTGCAACACAGCTTGTGTTAAGGCTGATGGGATTTCACAGGGAGCAAGTGGGGGGAGAGGGGGACTTCCAGTCTTCCTAGGCTGTGTTATGCTGACCTCTCCTAAAATGCTGAGCTGATATTCTTAGGGCTGCTGACCAAACTCCCTGCTTCTTCTCTTTCTCCTTTATGAAGCTGCAAAGGTGAGGAGACACCTTTCTTTTCTCTCTCTCCCCTGCAGAGATGAAAGAGCAAGCGCTGGCTCCTTGCTTCTCCAGCTTAGTTAGTAAACGGTTCTATCTACCAAAGCATGCATTTCCTGTAATGAACGTAGCTTTCTCATCTTCTGTACCAAGAGTCTCAGTGTGATTGCTTTAGGGTTAAAGAGTGCTCAGCAGCAAGGCTTCGGAATACAGGCAGCTTCAAAGCTGCATGCCAAGTCTGCAACGGGAAACAACACTTCAAAGATTGCAGTGGAACAGACTGCATCGTTGGAGGGGTTTCAACAGGGCTTGGATGGTCACCTGTCAGGGATTCTTTAGCTGTGATTCCTGCATTGCAGAGGGTTGGACTAGATGGCCTTTGGGGTCCTTTCCAACTCTATAGTTCTCTGATTCTGTATCTCCCTTCACCAACCTGATGCTCTCCATCTGCTTTGAACGACAACTCCCACCTGTCCCTGTGGTGACTGTGGAAACTGTACCCCAAACCCCCTGCAGGGCACCAGGTTGGGGAAGGCTGGGTTTTGTAAGGTCCTTCCTTAGGAGAGACAGAGAGCCAGTGTGGTGTAGCGGTTAAGAGCGGTGGACTCACAATCTGGGGAACCGGGTTCACTTCCCCGCTCCTCCACATGCAGCTGCTGTGTGACCTTGGGCCAGTCACACTTCTCTGAAGTCTCTCAGCCCCACTCACCCCACAGAGTGTTTGTTGTGGGGGAGGAAGGGAAAGGAGAATGTTAGCCGCTTTGAGACTCCTTCGGGTAGTGATAAAGCAGGATATCAAATCCAAACTCTTCTTCTTCATCTTCCTGGCCAGTCAGCACTAAGGATGGATGGGGCCCCATCATGGTATATAAGTCATTTGCACAGAATGTTGATTGCACAAAATTGGAAGACTGGAGAAATACCAACTAAAGAACAATGGCAAGAGAAGTTGATGAACTATGCAGAACTGGCAAAGACGACAGATAGACTAAGAGAAAAAGACAACAAAGACTGAAAAAGATTGGGAACCATTCATATTATATTTGCAGAAACAAAGAAAGTCAATAGACTGGATGGCAGGATTTAAATAAACATTCACATTATCAGCATCAGAAAATGTTTAGAAGATAGTGAAATATGATGGCGTATTTACTTTTATTTTTAGGTTTGATATGTTATTAATAACTTTTTCTGTTAAGAGATAGCAAAGTGGGTGAAAATGGAAATAAACCAGAAGCGCAAGTTGGGGGAAGCCTTGGAGGGGAGGGAGGGAGGAATATATAGTAAATGTTAAGAATTTGAGATGTATGTAATGAATGAAAAAGAAAAATGAATAAAATTTTGAAATAAATAAATAAATAAATAAATAAATAAATAGTCATTTGCACAGAGAGCTTGGCTCCTTCCTATTCCTGCAGCTGCGTAAAGGAGAGTGCTGGCCTTTGCAACTTGAAGTGGGAGGCGGAAGCTGATGCCCAACTTCGTGATTCCCCTTGGAATTCCTCTTGCAGCTCTAAAATTCTATGATTTTATGAAATCAGAGTGCGGGAGAGAGAGCTCCAGTACAGTGAATTCTTCAGCCTCCAGGAATGCAGTGCCTAGAAAGGGCTTTCCTTGAACCAGATGAATCAATTTTTCTTGTTCTCTGTGAACTCCACTCTCTGAATACCAAGTGAGACTGACCCCACTGTGAGGCAAGACCGGCCAGTTCCCACACAGACAGACAGAGCAAATCTCTTCTTGGAAAAGCTGCAATTACTGTCTTCCTCTCACCTTTACCAGGACCTCCCATTACCAGCTCCTTCCTGGGACGCATTGTCGGCAAAACATATTGCCCCAGAAATATTTAACATATGATCTGGAGAATCCCCACTTCCCAAATTCTGGAATCTCATGTGGCTTTCTGTATTTTCATTGCAGTTGCAAAGAGCAGCAGAAGAATAGACGTTTGAGAGCTTGGAGATCTCCTCCCCAGCACTTTTCCTTCCTTCATAGAGGCTTTCCCTCCACCTTGAAAATAGGAACATAGGAAGCTGCCTTATACCAAATCAGACTCTTCGTCCATCTATCTCAGTATTGTCTATACTGACTGGCAGAAGCTCTCCAGGGTTTGGGGCAGGAGTCTCTCCCAACCCATTGGAGACGCCAGCATGGACTGAACATGGGACCTGCTGCTTGCAAGGCAGATGTTCAAAATGTAACAACTCTCAACAGCTTTCCCCATGAGACCTACCAGCTCTGACTAGAAAATTAATTCTCATGCCTTGATTTGGTCTACCCTTCAGCTTAGGAAAGTGATCCATGATAACTACACTGTGCCAGTGTAGTTAGTTAGCCAGTGTGGTGTAGTGGTTAAGAGCAGTAGACTCGTAATCTGGTGAACTGGGTTTGATTCCCCGCTCCTCCACATGCAGCTGCTGGGTGACCTTGGGCCAGTCACACTTCTCTGAAGTCTCTCAGCCCCACTCACCTCACAGAGTCTTTGTTGTGGGGGAGGAAGGGAAAGGAGATTGTTAGTTGCTTTGAGACTCCTTGGGGTAGTGATAAAGCGGGATATCAAATCCAAACTCTTCTTCTTCTGTGCGAACATGCTGGTTGGTGATGCTGATTCTCTGCCTCTTGCAATGTGACTACAGGGACTTAGTCCTTTCCTCTTTATATGCCCTTTGAGAATGTCAGGGAGCTCATTGTGTCTGAACGCAGGTATCCCACAAGGGCAGTGGCAATCGAAGGCTCATCCTCCGTCTGATAAATGTTGATACTCTGCCATTCTTGTACTGGAGTCCTATGTCCAGTTCTGGACACCACAGTTTAAGAAGTACAGAGACAAGCTGGAAGATGTACAGAGGAGGAAAACCAAGCTGATCTGGGGTCTGGAAAAGAAGCCTTATGAGGAATGGTTGAAGGCGATGGGGATATTTAGCCTGGAGACTAGGAAACGGAGAAGTGATATGAGAACTGTCTTCAAATATCGAAGCACTGTCACATGGAAGATGGATCAAGCTTGTTTTCTGCTGATCCAGAGGGGAGGACCCAAACCAATAGAGTCAAATGACAAGGAAGGAGATTGCATCTAGTACCAGATAGTACCCGGAAGTCTAAAAGAAGAAGACAAGAAATTATATTTATATGCAACAGTAGCCGCAAGGCTATTGGTTGCAAAAAAATTGGAAAGGTGGTATTATACCGACAAAAATAGAGCGGCTTGCCAAATTATTGGAGTACTACAATATATCCAAAACAATGGGAGAAATTGGAAGGATCTCAAAACAGAAGATAGACAGGGACTGGAAGGTGTTTAAAGGATACTTGCAAAACCATATTGAAAAATCAGAACTCCTATTAGAATAAACAAGTTCCGTTTTAAATACTGGAATACTAAATAAGATGGATAACGATGTGTAATAGAAAAAGAAGCATGAAATTAGGTTAAAGGTGTGTGAAAGAAAGTAATAGAAGTGGAAAGAAATTGCAATTGAGTAGATTGGAAGTCTAACACAAAGGTGGGGTGAGGGGTGGTGGATGGTGATGGGAAAAGGAATTATCTGTGGGATTGAGTGTAGGTATGTTTGAACATTTTTAAGGATTGTATGAAATGTATATTTGTATATTCGCAATATGTGTGTATTAATGCTGAATTACTTTAACAATAAAAAATAGAAGGAGATTGCATCTAAACCTTACGAAGAATGTTATGATGGTAAGAACTGTTTGACAGTGTAGCAGGCTCCCTTGGAAGGTGGTCTCTCCTTCACTGGAGGTTTCTGAACAGATGTGTGGCATTTGCCCTCCTAGGTGTGTGACATCATACTGGGTTCATAAGGAAAGGGTTAATTGTAAAATGACTAACCAATGGGAACCCAAGGGGAGGAGTTAGAGTTAGAGTTAGAGTTAGAGTTAGGGTGGTTGAGAAGTCAGTCTGGAGTTAGAAGAGACAGAGAGGATAAGTCTGTGGGTTGGGCTAGTCTGGTGTGAGAGAGGGAGAGAATCAGTTAAGAGGAGTCAGTCAAACAGTTGAGATAATCAGTCAGAAGGTATTAAGAAGGTATAGGCTGGTAAAGAAACTAAAGTTAAGCTACTGACATGAATATTACAGTGGTGCCCTGCAAGACGAATGCCTCGCAAGACGAAAAACCCGCTAGACGAAAGGGTTTTCCGTTTTTCGATGCGCTTCGCAAAACAAATTTCCCTATGGGCTTGCTTCGCAAGACGAAAACGTCTTGCGATTTTTTTCGCTTCCCCCCCTTTTTCTAAGCCGCTAAACCGCTAATAGCGCTAATTCGCTAATAGGGTTGCTTCGCAAGATGAAAAAACCGCTAGACGAAGAGACTCGCGGAACGGATTATTTTCGTCTTGCGAGGCACCACTGTATCTGAGAAACCATAAACTTGTTAATATTTCTAAAATAAACTTGTTTATTTGGTTCACTTTTAACAGCTGTCTGGACTCAGTGTTTTACCCGAGAGTAACGGGTTGGTAGCAGCAGGGAAGCGAGCCCAGTGGTGGCACAGGGATCAATAGACCGTTAAACGTCCGGGGACCCTGTGTGATCGCCACAGGATGTTTCAGGGATTCTTTAGCTGTGATTCCTGCATTGCAAGGGATTGGACCAGATGACCCTCACGGTACTTTCCAACTCCACAATTCTATGATTCTATGTGCTATAATTTCCCCTTTCCATCTGAGGAAAAGACCTGCTTCCTGCTTGCCCCACCACTGAATTACTCCAGATTATTGCGCTGAAACACTGTTTCCCACTGGTGCATCTGATTAGACTAGATGGGCCTTTTGATGTAGCAGCAGATACCTTCCTTTGCTCTCAGGTCTAGGGTGATCCAAGCTGAGAAAAGCAGGCTCTGACAGAGGGGCAGCCAGTCACTGTGGCACCCTCTCAGGGTTGTTCAACCTCAACATTTCTGATCACGGGACATCCTGGGACTTGTGGTCCACAACATCTGATATTCCTGCTCTTAACACATCATCTGCTCTATTCGACTGGAGACGATAATATCCTTTTGGGGAATGTGGAGGTTGGAGATCCCTTGAGATGTGATTCCCATGCCCTCTCTGGATCGGTGATGGACAGCACAGGGGATGATGTATCTGAGGACTGCCCTTGGCCTTTCTCACATTAAGCAAGAGGAAGCTACACTGACCTTTGAAAGGTTTTGAGCCTTCAGGCTGTGAATCTGATCTGTCTGGATGTTCAGAGCAAATAGACAGAAGCTCTGAGACACAAAGAGGCCAGAGAGGGGGGCAGAGGAAAAGCCCCACGAGCAGTGGAGGAGCCCGCTGTGCCTTCTTGTTCTGCTAACAGGCCAACACAACCATCATGGAGCAGTAGCTCACCCAGAACATACTTTGCTCTTGGGACAAAGTTGCTCCTGGCTTCTGATGCCAAAGCTCATAACTGGGTCTGGCTGGGAGAAAAAGGATTGTAGAGGGGGCTTCCGGGTTGGCGCGATTTGGAAATGGCGGATTCCCTCCGAGCTGCGGAGGGAATCGGCTCAACCGAGGACGGGTCTTTGCCGCGCCGGCGACGCGGGGACCCTTAAAAACTGCAGGCGCGGAAGCCTGCGGACTGAAGACTCGGCAGGTGCCTTAAGCGCCCCCGATCCACGAAGAGCCTTTTTAAAGGCTGCGGAGAGGATACGGAGGGCGGCGTGGCACTGAGAGTCGATCGCTACCTCGGTGGAGTGAAGCCGCGAGCCATGACCAGAGAGCGCTGACTTCCTTCCTTGAAATTTGGACTGAAAAGAAAGAACCCGTGAGTAAGACGGAATTGGATCTTAAAAACATTACCCTGAATTGGAGACGACCGGGGGGTGTGCTAAAAGGAAGTCCGCATCCCCCCCCTTGCAGACGATCTAAGCAACGACAAAGTGCTAAGCTGGAGAGCCTACCCTTGGAGGGGTGAGTTAAAAAGGACACTAACTTCCAAGATTTAGTTAAAAGAAATTTTGAGCTGGAGAGTGGAGACTGGGAAGTCTTCTTCTTGCTTTAAACAACCCCCCCTCCCGGGCCCGGGAGCGTCCTGTCTCTGTGCCTGTGTAAGAGCTGCGGAGTTTGACAGCTGTCAAAGCTGTCAAGTGGGCAGTTTAGAGTGGAAAAATTGCTATTTAAGATCCCTCTGGACTAAGATGAGCTACAATTGAACCAAGATTGTTGGAAACAAAGTAATAAAAATAAGTTAAAGGATTGTTGGAGAAAAGACTAATAAGTAACCAGATTCCCCCTAGGGGGAATTCTGTGAAACTACAATGGATACAATGGCTGTGGATGGAAAGTTACTAGTGGAAATCGAAAGGATGTTTCAATTGGTGGGAATTCTACAAGAGCAGAGCTTAGCTATGAATAAACAACTTATGACCTTGACTTCTGGAACAGGCAGCTCTGCTGTATGTATTGAGGACCTGAATGAGAAAGAATCCACAGCTGAATGGGAACTGATATCTGAAGAGGTGGAAGAGACTAAACAAGAAAAAGAGAAAGTAAAGCTGGGAAGTAATAACCAAAAGCCGACATCTGTGGAATACAAGCAAGGAGATTTTTGGATTACATCTACCACAAGTCTGCGAAAGATGAAGAAGATGAAGGAGGAGGCCCCGGGAGTCTATGGAACACAGGAACTTAAAACAAAGAAATATGATTGGGGCCTCCATTCCGACTTTGACTTTGAAGATGTAGGATTTGTGGAAACTTTTCAGCAGTGGCTTTCAAATGTCCTTGTGGGAAGAGAATATGGTTTGATGGTGAAAGAACTTTTTCCAGACTTGATGACCGACATAAAGGACTACCAACAAGACCGGCGGAGAGGGACTGAAAGAGACTTGAAAGCCTCGGACGTGAGGAACCCAGGCTAAGAACTGCTATTCTGGATATGTACTGGGAAGGGACAAAACACCAGCTGGGCCGAGTCAGGGGCCTGAGCCTGCCCTGGCTCCAGATGCGGGAATTACCTCGTTGCCTTCAGCTGGGCCATCACTTACAGCTGCTCCACTACCAGTTGGGTCAGGGGAGGCTGAGGCGGCCCCTGGGTCTAGTAACCCACCGACGTCTCCCAAGCTGCAGAGACTAAGGTCTGAGTGAAGGAGAGACCTGAGTACTCGCAGGAGGAGTGCTCACCTTCGGGTGAGACAGGGAGGTGAGTCGCCTGGGGATCAGGACCAGCTGTTACGCCGGCAAAGATAAAAGGCTGTCGTACCCCACCCCAGGTTGCGGGAGCAAAATTGCTGTATGCTAGATCCTGTATCCGTCCTTGCCTGGTTTCCTGCCTTGTGTCCTGCCTTGGCCCTGTTGGACTGACTCCTAGCGGAACCTTTGGATTTGGGACCGGTCCTGGACCGCGTCTCTTGGGTTATCCCTGGGCCCAGCACAGATGGGTCCCCATTGATCCGGCCAATATTCTTAAGCATTTGGGTCCAGGAAGGACTTAATTCCTGAGACACAGAGGCATGCAAGAGTCATGTATCCTGAGCCAACGGGGAAATGATTGCTTTTAAAAATCACCATGTCTTGATTATTGTTTGGTAATTAAAAAAATATCTCTCTTTTTTAACCATCATCTGCAGGGTGGGTAGGCTATTAGGATTTCCTGTCTCATAGTGAAGCCATATCTGCCTTTTTTCCACAGTCTACCACATCTCTGAAAAGCTACATTTGCTGGTTCCTTGTTTGCATAGCATGTACAAAACCTCAGTTCAGATTTGCTGCTGAAATTCAAATTTCAATTGCAGCCAAAAGGGCTTTTCAGTTTCTAGGTGTTGCCAGGAGGGGACTTTTGGTTCACCCCCCCTCTTCCTTCTTTCTGCTTCCCAATCACGGCATTCCTAGCTAGAGCCACGCATGCACATTCAAAGCCCCCGGCAAGCAGGACCCTGGCATTATCATTAAATGCAAATACTTGGGGAGTAATTGCCAGCAATAGCAATGAGGAGAGAAAAATGACAGGGAGACCTGGAGCAGCTATTAGAGGGGAAAGTGGAAAGTGTAAACAAAATAGGGACCATTAGCCAGCGGTAATAATGGCCATTTCTCCCCACATCTAATCCCAGCGCACTTAGCCGGATGGGTGGCTTTGCTTGTTTATGGTGTTTCGGAATACTTTAAGAAAGTTCTTTTGAAAGGAAATGAGGGCACTTGCTGTTTTTATTATACCTCGGTCCCCTTGTGCCTTGAGGGTACTTTTGGGGGTCCTGTGTCTCTGGGCAAGGCGGAGAGTGGAGATGGAGAGGCTAATAGAAAGAGGCAGGGGGAGGACTCAGCTCAGCTCCCATCCCCACAGCACTCAAGCAGAGGGCCGGCCTGGCTGTTGGGCAGAGGGTGGTACCTGCCTCAGGCGACAGAAGCTGAGGGGCAACAGCAGCATCGTCTGCTTGGCTGTTCCCGCTTGTTGGAGGACAGAGGGGGTAGTGCCCCTCACCCCCTAAACTAGCCAGTAGCACTCAGGTGTGCTTGAGGAGGATGCTATCCTGTTGCCCGCACTGTTTGGGTCGGCTCTGACGCCAGTCTGCGCTTCTGAACATGGCAGAGAGGCATCATCTTGTCTTGGAGCAGCTCTGCTCAAGAGACACCCCAAAAAAGGCACTCCAGGAGAGCTGTCCAGTGCTTGACATGGCTGGGTGACCTCTGGCTGTCTCGAGAGAAAGGCAAGGTGGGAAACTCAACCTCTTTGCTTCTTTTAATGCAAGTCTGGTACAGTGGTACCTCGGGTTAAGAACTTAATTCGTTCTGAAGGTCCATTCTTAACCTGAAACTGTTCTTAACCTGAGGTACCACTTTAGCTAATGGGGCCTCCCGCTGCCGCTGTGTGATTTCTGTTCTCATCCTGAAGCAAAGTTCTTAACCCAAGGTACTATTTCTGGCTTAGCAGCGTCTGTAACCTGAAGCGTCTGTAACCGGAATAATAATTTATAATAATAATAATTTATTATTTATACCCCACCCATCTGGCTGAGTTTCCCCAGCCACTCTGGGCGGCTCCCAATCAAGTGTTAAAAACAGTACAGCGTTCAATATTAAAAACTTCCCTAAACAGGGCTGCCTTCAGATGTTTTTTAAAGATAGGATAGCTGCTTATTTCCTTCACATCTGAAGGGAGGGCGTTCCACAGGGTGGGCGCCACCAGTGGCGTAGCGTGGGTTGTCAGCACCCGGGGCAAGGCAAGTAATTTGCGCCCCCTAACCCGTGGATTTGCGCCCCCTAACCCATGGATTTGCGCCCCCTAACCCTAACCCCCAGATGTTGCGCCCGGTGCGGCCGGCCCCCCCTGCACCCCCCACGCTACGCCACTGGGCGCCACTACCAAGAAGGCCCTCTGTCTGGTTCCCTGTAACTTAACTTCTCGCAGTGAGGGAACCACAAGAAGGCCCTCGGCGCTGGATCTCAGTGTCCGGGCAGAACGATGGAGGTGGAGACGCTCCTTCAGGTATATAGGAAGTGTCTGTAACCCAAGGTACCACTGTATAGAAAGAAAGTGTGGTGTAGTGGTTGGGCTAGGACCTGGAGAAGAGGACTTTCTCTCAGCCTAACGTATCTCACAGGATTGTTGGGGGGATTAAACGAGGAGGGAGAGAATAGTATTTATCCTGGATGAGAGAAGACTGAGAGGTGATAGGAAAGCCTTCTTCAAGTTTTTTAAAAGCCAGTGTGGTGTAGTGGTTAAGAGCGGTGGACTCGTAATCTGGGGAACCAGGTTCGATTCCCCGCTCCTCCACATGCAGCTGCTGGGTGACCTTGGGCCAGTCACACTTCTCTGAAGTCTCTCAGCCCCACTCACCTCACAGAGTGTTTGTTGTGGGGGAGGAAGGGAAAGGAGAATGTTAGCTGCTTTGAGACTCCTTCGGGTAGTGATGAAGCGGGATATCAAATCCAAACTCTTCTTCTTCAGTTGTGATTCCTGCATTCCAGGGGCATCTCTTTCCACTCTACAATTCTACGACTCTATTCTATGATTCTATATTGATGCCTCATCTGAGATACTGTTGCCTGAACTAGAAAATCAGCCTAGCAGCCAGAGCTTTCAGAAAGCTGAAAAGCACCAGAAAACCTGATTCATTCTCTCTCTCTCTCTCTCTCTCTCTCTCTCTCTCTCTCTCTCTCTCTGTGTGTGTGTGTCTGCATGCCAACTGCGCCTGCCTTTTGTGGGTCTGCCCCCTTTGCAGAGGAAGTCCCACCCCTGCTCAGTGGCGTAGCATGGGTTGTCAGCACCCGGGGCAAGGCAAGTAATTTGCGCCCCCTAACCCCTGGATTTGCGCCCCCTAACCCCTGGATTTGCGCCCCCTAACCCTAACCCCCAGATGTTGCGCCCGGTGCGGCCGCCCCCCCTGCACCCCCCACGCTACGCCACTGCCCCTGCTCCTCCTCCTCCTCCTGCAGCTGAGTGAACCTTGGCACTCCCTGAACAAATTCCAGCAGGCAGAATGACATTCTGATTAATTAGACCATAAAAGAATAATTTTATCAATCAAGGCATCTGAAACAGGAGGAGGCAACGTTTTGCCCCAGCTAATGGGAACCTCATGTCTCCAATTAACGTTTGGAGGATTCATCTTCAGAGTTGGGTCCCACATAAAATTGACATTTAGTAGAATGTCAAAGACAATTTCCTTCAAGTGCTGCTTCCCCAAACATCAGGGAAAATATTTTATTTGTGGCAGCTTTTCCACTTACATTTTTCTATTTTTACCATTGTTTCATAAGGGAAATCACACACAAGCACAAATGAGCTTTTTGGTCATTCTGTTGACCTCCAGTCACTGGGTGATGTCCTGTTCTTTTCACCTTTTATGGTCTGGCCACGCAACTGACATGGGTTTGACATCACTTAAACCCTTGGATTGCAATTTATTTATTTAGTTATTTCAATTATACCCCGCCCTTTTTACTCCAAGGAACTCAAGGGTCTGTACGTGGCTCTCCCCTCCTAATTTTATCCTCACAACTGTCTTGTGAGGTAGGTTAGGCTGGGAGAAGAAGAAGAGAAGAAGTGGAGTTTAGATCTGATATCCCGCTTTATCACTACCTGAAGGAGTCTCAAAGCGGCTAACAATCTCCTTTCCCTTCTTCCCCCACAACAAACACTCTGTGAGGTGAGTGAGGCTGAGAGACTTCAGAGAAGTGTGACTAGCCCAAGGTCACCCAGCAGCTGCATGTGGAGGAGCGGGGAAGCAAACCCGGTTCACCAGATTACGAGTCTACCCCTCTTAACCACTATACCATACTGGCTCTCACTGGGAGACAGTGAGTTTCATGACTGAGTAGGGATTCAATGCCTGATTGCCCAAGTCCTAATCCAACACTCTAACCACTGTGCAACACAGCACCCTTCACTTTGTGCTGGATTGTGGTCGCACATGGCCTGTTTTCCTACTGCTGGAAGCCAATACGTGATGAATGTCAGAGGCGTAACCAGAATTTTCACAAATCTACACGTGGAGAAATCCCAAAGAGTTAGATTTCATTGAAGCATCTACCTGGGCCCAGATATGTCGATTTTACCCATTGTCTGTCTTGCCCTTGATCCCCAAGAGGCAGGCTGTTCTCCCATTGTTTTCCAGGGACTGATTTAGAGAAGCCGCCCCAGTTTCTGATTTGACCCCTATTCTCACTGGAGAAATATTGGGGGGTATGGAGTTCTTCATCCCCGAGCCGTCTGAAGGCAATCCTGTATAGGGAATTGTTTTAATGTTTAATTATGTTTCTGTATATGCTGGAAGCTGCTTAGAGGGGCTGAGACGACCCAGTCAGTTGGGTGGCGTATAAATAGTAAAAATTATCATTATGGAATAGGATGTCTCTATTTTCATTGGAAGGTATGGAGGGCAATACCAGCCTTGTCTAACTTGAGACACACACATACAGGAAACATGGGACATTTTGCCCTGAGGCTGGAGCAGAGTTGGGCCATGCTGTCTGCTCATCGGTGGGGCAACTGGGCGTACTGGAGACCTCCTTCGCTCCTTGCTCTCTCTTTGTGGAACGACTTAAGGCAAGGCCTTAATTCGAAACCTTCCTTGGAGGTTTCTCAACAGAGGTTGGGTGGCCACCTGTCTTGGATGTTTTAGCTGCAACTCCTGCGTTGCAGGGGGCCGGACCAGATCTATGCTTCTAAGATTCTAAGGCATGATCCTGGCTCCCAGGGTTTGGCCTGAACTGACGGTCCTCTCCTTGGTCATTTCCCCAGCGTCAAAGAAATATTTTTCATGTAATCATTACATCAGGAAGGAGAAAAATCCATGTTTCCACTGCAAAGGTGGCGAGAAGGGCAAGATGACTGATGTGGTGGTTCAAGCAGGATATTAAGAAGCAAAGGTCACAGGGAGACGACCAGATTCATTTTGAGGATGGCAGCCAGAGCACAGCAGAGTCAGCTTGCTGGCTGTCCCCTGCCAGAGCTGCGCTCTCTCTCGCTCTCTCTCTCGAAACATAATGAAGTATAATAACAGGTGCTGAAATTTTTTTAGTAGGGGGTATATAGAGCTAGGTGGGACGCGGGTGGCGCTGTGGTCTAAACCACTGAGCCTCTTGGGCTTGCCGATCAGAAGGTCAGCAGTTTAAATCCCCACAATGGGGTGAGCGCCCATTGCTCAGTCCCAGCTTCTGCCAACCTAGCAGTTCAAAAGCACACCAAAAAGTGCAAGTAGATAAAACGGTACCACTCCAGCGGGAAGGTAAATGGCATTTCCATGCGCTGCTCTGGTTTAGGTGTTGCATTGTGCCAGAAGCAGCTTAGTCATGCTGGCCACATGACCCAGAAAAACTGTCTGCGGACAAACACCGGCTCTCTTGGCCTTCAAAGTGAGATGAGCACCGCAACCCCAGAGTCGTCTGTGACTAGACTTAACCGTCAGGGGTCTTTTACCTTTACCTTTTTATATAGAACTAAACCTATATGTCAGAGGTCCCCTTACCTTTAAACATATAGGAACAGGTTTCTGCAACAAAAGTCAAACATAATAAATAAATATCACAGGGTTCCAAATAGCACAAATGGGTTTACATTATCTGTATTTTATATCCTCCTGTATGTTTTTTAAAAAGGGCTCCATTTCTCGATGAATTCATTACCTGGTTCTCTTTCCTCTCTGCTTAACCATGCATTCTATGTCCCAGGTTTTAGTTATCCATTCTGTCATGTATAGTCTTCTTATCAGCCCCCCCAACTCAGTTTTGACAAATAGTAATTCTGGCAGCAGTTGAAAGGTGTTGCATCAATTCCCTGCCTCTATTAGTTCAGTTTCTTTACTGTAGCTAAATGGTAAAATTAGATTCGTGGGAACAGTACAGTCAGTTATTACTTCAGTTTCCATTGCTGTATCTTCCCATAATTTTCTTCTTTTCTTCAGTTTTCCTTTAAAAAGCAACGACCTGATATTTGCGATAAGATACAGACAGGTAAGGGGAGAGCACTGTCATAAGAAATAAAGAGAACAAGGGATGTTGTGCACATGACTTGCAAGATATACGGAAACATTAAGCTGTAACAGAAACCATCAGAAGCACAAGGAGAACCAAGAATAAAAGGCTGTGTTTTAGAGCGATAGTTTTTGTTCAACCAGTTAGATGTTACTTATCCCAAATTTCTTGAGATGCTTGTGGAAGATTTGGGGTCCTATCCAGCATATATACCATATCTCCCAGCATTTTCAGCTTTGCACCACTGACTGTTCTATATAGCTGTGAAGGAAGCTAATTTGAAGGAGGAGAGGAAGACCACCTTGCTTCCTCCATTGTACCTACAGTTTTGCAAGGTAGGTGTGCTGGTCCCGTGGATTACTCGAGAGGCGAGGTCCAAGTCCGGTCCGTGGTCAAAGGTGCAATGGGGAGGCAGTCCGTAGTAGCTGAAGCTGGGTGCAGGGCAGGGAGTCGGGTGAAGTCAAGGAAAGGCTTGCAAGCAGGGAGCCAGGGCGGGTCAGGAGCTCAGGCAGGAAAGCAGGACAGGGTTCAGGCAGGAACTAGCAACCAACATTGTTGCTCCCACAACTTGGGACTGGGGCTGGCCGGCTTTTATCTGCCCCGAGGCATAGGGCGGCCCCGATCCTCTGGTGACTCGCCTCTCCTGGCCTGGAGGTGAGCACTCCTCCTGCGGGAACTTAGTTCCCTCCGTCTCTCTGCCCTGAGCCTCTGCAGCTCAGGAGAGGCTGGAGGGTTACCGGACCCAGAGGCAACCTCAGCTTCCTCTGACGGGGCTGAGAGTGGAGCACCTGCAGGCAATGGGTCCTCCATCACCTCCGGAGCCAGAGCAGACTCAGCTGGCGCCTGCACCTGAGGACTCAGCACAGGTGAGGACCCTTCAGGCTCATGCCCCAGCCCCGGCTCAGCTGGTTCTGGAGGTGGGGACTCCTGTGCAGGCTGGGATCCCTCAGGTTCAGCATCCGAATCCGAATCCCAGGCCATCACAGTAGGCCTCAGCATCAGCCTGAAAGATGTTGGCACAGGCTGGCTGAAAACTGTCCCAAACTGTCCTGCTCCTTCCCTTTAACCCTGCTGAGGGTCGGTGAGAAGGAGACAAGCCGAATTGAGCCCACAGATGTGCTCACTCCATTCTCAGTGGGCCTGGAAGTTGGCATTGATAGACAGAGCAGCGTCTAGGAATCCAAACGCCACTGACCTGCCTTGGGTGAAAAGCCTCCCAATTATTCTGCCACAGCACAGCCAGGTTGCGGAGTAATCAAATTAGCCTAATATTATGGGGAAGAAAATGGGCAGATAAGTGGCTTCAACTGATCGCCATGACCCGAAGGTGGCCTGCACAAATTGCCTGGATAAGATTATGCAGATGGTCTCGGTGGCTCTGGGGAGCCTGGATCCTGACACCGAGGAGCCGAGGGAAGCCCTCTGTCAGGAAGTGGGGAACAAGACCCCTAACTGGGTGGGCAGGGCAGAGGCGGGTGGCTGTGGCAAGAGAGGTTGAGGATGTGTCTTCAGAAAAAACAACTGGATGCTGCCAGGATGGGATGGTGATGCAAAATCATGGGAAGGAGGGGAAACGCCCCCTTCCCCATACTTGAAGAGGAGCAGAGGCTTTCTATTTCCCTGTAGGAACCTCTCAACCCAAAATGAACCCTGGACAGTAAATGTCAGGCAGCAGAGGAACCAACCCCCACAGCAGGTTGCCAGGAATGGATAAGACAAGACACGGAGAATGTGGCCTCTCGGAATAATGGCGTTGCTCTGAGTGAATCTCCACTCCCTCCCACTTCCTCATGAGTCATCACTACAGGTGCTGGGATGTGTCGTCTGCCTTTGAGCTCTTTGTTCTCCTACTTTCAAGGCCTGCCGTGTTCTGGGAGGGAGGGTCTAGAATGCTCTCTAAAAACTCTGAGTCTATCAGCCATTGTTCCCCTTGTGCTTCTTCTTCTTCCTCCTCCTCTCCAATTATTTCCCAGCTTTCCCCCTCATCTGCCTCTTAGCTGTGACCTCCCTCAAACTCCTGTTGTAATTCTGAACTGTCTCCTCCTTCTCTGGAAGGGTCAGGCCCGGGAAGCGGTCTCCACCATTCCTCCTCTGCCCAGCCCCTGACAGTAAACCACAGAAAAAGCATTACATGTTTATGCTGGTGGTTCTTTTTTGTATTTTTTTGTATTTTTATTAAAGATATTCTTGATTTACAGACGTATGTGTAATGTCTCTCTCTTGTATTTTTTCCATGTAACATTTTTACAAATCAGTTTCATTTGTTGAGAGGGGTGGAGGGGGGGGGGGAAGATGGGTGGGGTTGGGGTTGGGTGGCGATGTTTCCATTTTGCTTAATGTATGTAGGGTTTGGTGTCAGCGTTGCTTGTGCAGGTTCTCTGCTGTTCACTTGTGTTCCTTTGGTGGTGAGAGAGGTTGGGGTTGGCCTAGGGTGTGGTTGTTCATTTGTGGTTGGCTGTGGTGGTCTTTGTTTTCATGTGTGAGTGGGGTGGGTGGGTGTTTTGGATCAGGTTAGCCATATTGATTTGTATGCCGTTGGTGGATTATTGTCATTGTCTTGTTGGGCTGTGTACTTGATAAAGGGGGGGCCATACCGGGGTAAAGGTGTCTTCTTCTGTTTGTCCCCGTATCAGTTACAGTTTATTGGTTAATTTTTCTAGTAAGGCTGTTTCCCATACTATTTGGTACCATTGGTCCATGCTTACTCTTGACAGGTCTCTCCAGTGTCTGGCTATGAGTCTTCTGGCTGCTGAAAGTAGGTGGGTTATGAGTTCTTTGTGGTGTAACTGGGCATTGTTGTCTTGGAAGATGTTTAATAGGGCCAATTCTGGGGTGATTTCTAATACTTGCTTACTTATTTTAATGCTGGTGGTTCTGAGCCTGTTCAGAGGTGCTGAGAGGGTTTCTGTGGAAGTCATAAGAAAATAAGAACATCAGACGAGCCTGCTGGATCAGGCCAATGGACCTATCTACTTCAACATCCAGTTCCTGCAGTGGTCAACCAGATGTCTCTTCTGGGAAGCCAAAAGTAGAACTTGAGCAGAAGAGTCGTCTCCCCTCCTGCCATTTCCAGCAACTGGTATTCAGAAGTATCGCTGCCTCTGAATGTGGAGGCAGAGTGGAGCCACGATAGCTGGTCGCCATTGATAGCCTGCTCCTCCATGAATTTGTTGAATTCCCTTTTAAAGCCATCCAAGTCGGTGGCCATCCCAGCCTCCTGTTGGAGCAGGTTCCCACAGGAGAAGATTGAGAAGGCGGTGGACTCTCTTTCATCAGATGTTTTTAAACAGAGGTTGGGTGGCTGCCTGCCTGGGATTCTTTAGCTGTGATGCTGGTATTGCAAGGGGTTTAACTAGACAGCCCTTGGGATTTGCTCCAACTCTGCCATATTATGATTCTATGAGCCCCTCTTCGTTCAGAGAAAGGGTCTGCATGCTGACTCCCCCCTTTGCTCTCCCCTTCACTTCCTTCCTTTCCTGGACCGCCTAGGAAGTGTGTAAAAATAAAAAAATAGAACTGCTATTCAGAGGCTCAGAGCAATATCTGGTTTATCTGTTGCATGTGTGATTTATCATTCCGCGGGAGCCCAACTGCTGGAGTGCATCCAAACTGTTAAGGTTCATTAGCTTGGGTTGTGCCATCCGACATCTTATCAAAAAACCCCAAACTGTCACTCAGCAGGAATTACTCCCTCATGGTGGCCCTGAGAGGCTGGTGTTAACTCTCCAAGCTCATTTGAAAGATCGGATACAGTGGTACCTCTGGTTACGAATGCTTCAGGTTATGAGCTCCGCTAACCTGGAAGTAACTGCTCCTGGTTGTGAACTTTGCCCCAGGATGCAAATGGAAATTGTGTGCCAGAGGTGCGCACGCAGTGGTAGGTCTCATTAGCGAAAGCGCGCCTCAGGATAAGAACGGTTTCAGGTTAAGAACAGACCTCTGGAACGAATTAAGTTCGTAACCAGAGGTACCACTGTATAAAGATCACTACCAGAGTCCTGGGGATGTGGGGAGTCCTCTTTGTGAACTATGGAACCAATGAACATAAGAATGCAAGAACATAACATCAGGCCTAAAGGTAAAGGGGACCCCTGACCATTAGGTCCAGTTGTGGCCGACTCTGGGGTTGCAGCGCTCATCTCACTTTATTGCCTGAGGGAGCCGGTGTACAGCTTCCGGGTCATGTGGCCAGCATGACTAAGCTGCTTCTGGTGAACCAGAGCAGCGCACAGAAATGCCATTTATCTTACTGCCGGAGCGGTACCTACTTATCTACTTGCACTTTGAAGTGCTTTCAAACTGCTAGGTGGGCAGGAGCAGGGACCAAGCAACTGGCACTCACCCTGTCCTGGGGATTTGAACCGCTGACCTTCTGATCGGCAAGTCCTGGGCTCTGTGGTTTAACCCACAGCGCCACCCGCGTGACCCATCTAATCCAGAATCTGCTTTTCTCGCTGTGGCTGACCAGATGCCTCTGTTGAGAAGAGCGTTGTTGCCTCTGACCATGGAAGCACAGAATAGACATTGTGGCTAGTGGCCATTGATAGTGACTCCTCCATGTATTTGTCCAATCCTCCTTTAAAGCCATCTAGATTTAAAATGCAGGGACACGGGTGGCGCTGTGGGTTAAATCACAGAGCCTAGGACTTGCTGATCAGAAGGTCAGCGGTTCGAATCCCCGCGTGCTCGGTCCCTGCTCCTGCCAACCTAGTGCAAGTGCAAGTGCAAGTAGATAAATAGGTACCAGGTACCGTTCCGGCAGGAAGGTAAACAGCGTTTCCGTGCGCTGCTCTGGTTCGCTAGAAGCGGCTTAGTCCTGCTGGCCACATGACCCGGAAGCTGTAAGCCGGCTCCCTCGGCCAATAAATTGAGATGAGCACCGCAACCCCAGAGTCGGCCACGACTGGACCTAATGGTCAGGGGTCCCTTTGCCTTTGCCTTAGGTTTAAAATCCATCCAAGTTGCTGGCCATTACTGCCGCCAGCAGGAAGGGGTTCCACAGTTTAACTATGCACTGTGTGAAGAAGTCCTTTCTTTTCTCCGTCCTGAATTTTACAACATTCAGCTTTATTCCCTGCATCCTGTCTTAGCCAGAGCAAGGGCATCATCCCCTTAAGATCTCTGCACCCTTGGTACCTTCCTTCTGGGCCTTCCAGCAGCCATAGGAGTGGTTCACCCTATATATTATGATGGAGGACACAGGCATAGATGGCATGAGTGGAGGAATTGTGATGTTCTGGCTGGCATCAGCTTACAAATTCTCTAGGAAATCGCTAGGACATTACTCATCAAACCATTACTATTGATCAAGGACCTATATGGTAGGTTTCTCTTCTGAAGGCTTGCCTCTCCAGAGGCTTGGTCAAACGTGATGCTTTATATGTTGTTTGCTATCTATTTATATCATATATTAATCATAGCCAATTTCCTGCCCCCTAAGCCCCCACTTGGCCCATTAATCTTTTTGGAAAAGCACAAACGTTATGTGGTTATATATCACTGTTTACCTTATCTTTTAAAGGAGCTTATGGCTCAAAACTGCATGTGATGTCTTTGTTAATTTATGTTGATTCATTGTTTCCTTCTGAATTTGTTTTGCTTTTGTTACCAGGCCTCTACACCAATGTAACCACACGGATAGGATATTTTGAAATCTTATTTATTAATTCATTTATTTCCTAACATCAGTATACCACTTGATTGTAAAAACAAACCTCAGAGCAGTTAACGAACAGAATACATTTATAAGTAAAAACAGGAAAATCAATTCTTTAAAACATTTTTTTTAAAAAAAAAACATGTGGTGAATTAAAAGCAGATTAAAAAATACATCAACATTCCAAATTTCTGGGTAAGGTAAAGGTAAAGGGACCCCTGACCATTAGGTCCAGTCACGGACGACTCTGGGGTTGTGGCACTCATCTCGCTTTATTGGCCAAGGGAGCCGGCGTACAGCTTCCGGGTCATGTGGCCAGCATGACTAAGCCGCTTCTGGTGAACCAGAGCTGCACACGGAAACGCCATTTACCTTCCCGCTGGAGCAGTACTTATTTATCTACTTGCACTTTGATGTGCTTTCAAACTGCTAGGTTGGCAGGAGCAGGGACCGAGCAATGGGAGCTCACCCCGTCGTGGGGATTCGAACCACCGACCTTCTGATCGGCAAGTCCTAGGCTCTGTGGTTTAACCCACAGCGCCACCCGCGTCCCCAAATTTCTGGGTAAGCTTGCCTAAACAAGAATGTTTTCAGCAGGTGCCAGAAAGAGGACAGCAAAGACACCTGCTGTACGTCAATGGGGAAGGAGTTCCAAAGTGTAGGGGCTGCTGCACTAAAAAAATCAAGTTCTTACAAATGCAGCAATCCTGGGCTGAGACACAGGCTGGGTGAGGTTGCCCTTTGCTCTTGATTACTTGGAGGAATTAGCAAGAACCATTGAGCCTCATAAGTTCAAAAATCATTTGTTTGTTTTGACAAGTGCCAGAATGGCATTAAGGGGCAAGATGGTTGTGAGCTCTAAATAGTCAGAATGCAACAATGACAGAAGAGTGAAATGGCCAGTTCAAGTAAAAAGGATGTAGACTTCACAAATGCATAGACTCATAGAATTGTTGGGAAAGGAGTGCGCAAGCAGCAGCAGAGCACATGAGCCCCTCTCTCCCCTCCTGTGGTTTCCAGCAACTGGTATTCAGAAGAATCTCTGCCTCCAACTACAGGCTGGCCAGTAGCCACAGCTAGTCTTCTCCTCCATGAATTTGTCTATTCCTCTTTTAGCATCAATCTTAAAAAGTAGCCTCAGTCCAAAATGTGTATGCTCTTGAGTGCTGTGGAGGAGAGAACAGCCGGTGGCTAATGGAGTCCTATGTGCCAAAACGGAGTTTCCTGCCGGATTCCAAATATATGAATGCCTTGCTGCTTTCCCTAATTTTATACACTTCTATCATGCCTCCTCTTGCTTGCCTCCCCCCCCCCCAACCAGTGGTTCCCAAACTTTTCTGGGCCACAACCCACCTCCGTTTCCATAAACTCACCTTCAGTGCCCCACTACCCTATAAAATGCATTATTCAGAATACCGGGGAACCCCCACTTATGCAGGGGTTCCGTTCACGGCCCCTGCGTGTGTTGCAAGAGGGGACCCCCCCATTCCATTCCATTCCATTCCATTCCATTCCATTCCATTCCATTCCACCAGGAACACATTTGAGCAGGCAAAGCAAGGAGGTTTCTGGCTCCAGCCACCCCCTTAATGGCCCTAGTACCCCATGCAAACCTCCTATTGAATCGCCCCAGATAACTTTCCCATATAACTGTAGATTTGGAACGGACGCCTAGGGCCATCTAGTCTAACCCGCTGCAGTGCAGGAATCACAGCTGAAGAATCCCTGACCTCTGTTTAAAACCCTCCAGTGCAACATAGTATTATGGAATTGTGGAGCTGGAAGAGGCCTGAGGGTCAGCTAGTTTAGTTTCCTGCAACGCAGGGATCCCAGCTAAAGAACTCCATTTAAAAACCTCCAGTGAAGTAGAACCCACCATCTGCCTCGCAAGAGGGTTGTGCGGCAGATGGAATAGATTTTTTTTTAAAAAAAATTATTTAATTGTTTTTTCAATACCGACAGCAACCACAAAAAACACATACAACAAAAACCACAATAACACTAATAATACAATTTAACAATTCAGATTTGAGTACTGATATACTACACCCTTTTAACAATATTTCCCCACCTCTCCTCCCACTTCCCACCACTTTCCGCCTTATCGCTTAAGTATTCCTTCCAGATTTCTTCATATTTATCCATTCTTAATTTGCATCAATATGCAATTTGTTTGTATGTAACTAGTCTGTCCATATTGTCAATCCATGTGCTCAATGGAATCTTTTTGCGGCTCTTCCAATTCATCAAAACAAGTTTTTTTTGCCTCTAATATGTCACGGTACATGCTTTTTTTTGGACCGCTTGTAGTCTCCCACGTTTCCGGTATAGATTCTTCAACTGCAGTGCCAGCTCAGCATCCCTTAGTGGTGCCCAAGTGTGAACAAGAAGCCTAGGAAGGCAGGTGGGGTGAAAGGCAGGTGGGCTTCTGTTAGGTTGTGGGTGAACATATCAGACGACACAGCGATTCTTCAAACAGCTCTTCTTTATTCACAGGCCAGGACAGAACTGAACGGAAGGGTTCAGCTGGCCTGCTTATATAGAGCTCCAGTACAATGCAACTGTAACCACTTTATGTAACTATCCAATCACTGAACGTCACTTTCAATCCCTTATTTGCATATCTGGACCTGAGTGAAAAGTATCTACAGTATCCCCCTGCTGGCCCAGGGTGAGAACTTCAGTACATAACAGCTTCAGTCTGCTAAGGAAAAGGCAGGGCCACATCCAGGCTGGCATGTCTGCCACAGCTCAGGAAAGCCCAACAAGCCTCTTCTGTGAGCATAAGCTTCCCTCCTGCCTCCTGCTCCTTGGATGAGGGTGCCGGGAAGCCCAGCGTAGGGCTAAGTGGGGAAGGGAGGTGCCTTCTCTGTTTGTTTTCAACCTTGTATGTATTTTCGATGAATATTTTATAGCGTTTCCTATATACCACTAAGAGGTTTTGTTGATTAAGCAGGTGGAATAAAATTTTAAAAATAAAAAATGTAGCTACTAGCACATATTGAGTTCCCAGAAGAAGAGCAAGTTGGGCTGTTAAGCCCATCTCCCTCGCATGTCTGTGCCAAATCTTGTGAAGCAATGCCCCACTTCTGGGGCAGCCAGGACCCCACTGCTACTCATGAGGACCAGAAACACAATCCGTGATGGTGTGCTACCCAAACATTGCCTACCAGAATGTGCGCTGCTTGTTCTTTCCAGCACGGCCTCCGGGGCATCATACAGACGGGATTTTACTATTTCACGTGGAGTGTTT
The DNA here is from genome assembly GCF_964188305.1 of Podarcis bocagei. Taxonomy (NCBI): domain Eukaryota; kingdom Metazoa; phylum Chordata; class Lepidosauria; order Squamata; family Lacertidae; genus Podarcis; species Podarcis bocagei. The sequence goes on along the minus strand of NC_138132.1, from coordinate 87,608,336 downwards.
CATAGAGCCATAGAACTGGAAAGCTGGAATATAATAATATAATAATAATTTATTATTTATATCCCACCCATCTGGCTGAGTTTCCCCAGCCACTCTGGGTGGCTCCCAGTGTTAAAAACTTGCCATGTTTAAATTGATCAGGTCCAACATGGTTTCTTTAAACTAAAATTTGAAGCAAGCTTGCAGTTTTAAACTATGCACACTTAAGAAAGGCAGTCTGTGGATGTTGTGGCCAATTTTAAACACAAACCCCTTAAACATTTCTAAAATGACAGAGACACAAGGAACAGACTCACATACACTTAACAGACAACACTCATAACAGACAACATGTAACATGTAACATGTAAACATATATATATTTCCATCCTTTAGTTGGTTATTGTAAGGAGTTGGCTCACTTCCTGTTTGTTTCATTAAGCAAAGTTAGTAGGAAGGTCCCACATGAAGTGGTTTCATGAGCCTCCTTGCCTCTTCAAACACCACTATCACCTGGTCCAACCCATTGCAGTGCATGAATCACAGCTGAAGAATCCCCGGCAGATGGCCATTCAAACTCAGTTGGAAAATCTTCTATGAAGGAGAGTCCACTTTCTTCCAAGGGGGTCTGTTCCACTGCTGATCTTACTGTTGGAACGTTCTTCCTAAGATTTGGTCAGAATCTCCTTTCTTGTGATTTGAATCCATTGGTTCAGGTCCATCCTCTGGAGCAGCAGAAAACAAACTTGCTCCATCTTCCACGTGGCAGCTCTCCAGATATTTGAAGATGGCTCTCATATCACCTGTCATTCTTCTCTTCTCCAGGCTAAACATGCCCAACTCCCTCAACTGTTCCTCATAAGGCCAGGTTTCCAAACCCTTGATCATCTTGCTCAGATCCTCTGCAAGCCTTCCAGCTGGTCAATATCCTTCTTAAACTGTGGTGCCCAGAACTGGACACGGGACTCCAGGCAGGGTCTGATGCTATTACTTCCCTTGATCTGGGCACTCAAGTTTGGCTGGTGCAGTCTAGAATTGCATTAGATTTCTATTTCTATTTTTGGGGGGCTGCATCACACTGTTGATTCACGTGAAGCTTGAACATACCCAACTCCTGCCACCATTTCTCATAAGGCTAGGTTTCCAGGCAGTTTTGAAGATTCATTCTCTAGTTCCTCCTTACACAGGAGTGCTCTTGTCAGACAAAGATGCCATATAGCGGCCTTTAATTTCCCATCAGATCCTTGTGAATGGTAAGCCTCAGGTTTTCCTCTCCAGGGACAGAAAATATCTGACAATTGCTCCTTCCTCTGCTCCAGGGACGCAGGTGGCGCTGTGGGGTTAAACCACAGAGTCTAGGGCTTGCCAATCAGAAGGTTGGCGGTTTGAATCCCCATGACGGGGTGAGCTCCCGTTGCTCAGTCCCTGCTCCTGTCAACCTAGCAGTTCGAAAGCACGTCAAAGTGCAAGTAGATAAATAGGTACCGCTCTGGCGGGAAGGTAAATGGCATTTCAGTGTGCTGCTCTGGTTCGCCAGAAGTGGCTTAGTCATGCTGGCCACATGACCCGGAAGCTGTACGCCCGCTCCCTTGGCCAATAGAGCGAGATGAGCGCTGCAACCCCAGAGTCGGCCACGACTGGACCTAATGGTCAGGGGTCCCTTTACCTTTACCTGCTCCAGTGAAGGCACTTCACTGGGACCACTTGGGCTGTACCTCCTTTCTCATGCTTTCATAGGTAAAGGGATCTGATCTTTGTTACCTTACAGTGGTGACAGGTGATGAGCCCTTCTGCGCCTCCTCACTTGCCAGCTCCAGCTTCTCCCTGAGCCTTCACAGGGGAGCATGAAAGAGACAGGCAGTTTGGGGAGATGGAGTGCCTGCCCGGAGCCAGCCTCGGTCCTGCACCATGAATTACTTGGCCCAGCACCATTGAGGCGCCTCCACTAGGTCTGGCATTATTACCCCTCCAGTCTCGGAGGCTGTGAAATATTTTCCCATTTGAGGAAGGAGCTGCTGAACCGTGGAAGCAAGTGTGGCAGGCAGCTGGAGCAGGACCTTTCTGCTAGCCGGGGGTCTTAATGGGAGGAAGTGAGATTTATGGGGCCAGTTAATAGACTTCCACCTGGCTGGCGGACTGCTGGGCAACATCAATGCCAGCGCTATTATGCGGACAACCCTGTGCTCAACTGCTCAGCTGACTCCACTTGAGATGGCCGCTGCCTTTGAGCACAGATTCAAATCAGGCAGAAGCAAGGTGGAGAGGGGCATCCTGGGCAGGCCAGCCTCTGCTGTGTCCTGCTAGGCAGCCTCTCCGCTGGAAGGGCTCCCTGTTTGTGCCATGCCTGTGGCAAGGGGGCGTGGAGATCAACTGCCTTCCCTCTGCACCGCAATCCTGGACCATAACTCAGTAGCAGAGCACCATGGGACCAATAAAAGGAAGTCCTTTATGTGTCATATAATTACCGTATTTTTCACTCTATAAGACGCACTTTTCCTCTCCTAAAAAGTAAGGGGAAATGTGTGTGCGTCTTATGGAGCGAATGCAGGCTGCGCAGCTATCCCAGAAGCCAGAACAGCAAGAGGGATCGCTGCGCTCCCTCTCGCTGTTCTAGCTTCTGGCTTAGCCACGCGAAGCCTCTTCAGGGCATGGGGAGCCTTCACCCCGCTGCCCTGAAGAGGCTGCGCAGCTCTTGGGGGCTTTTGTGGGAGGTGCGCTTTTTGTGGGAGCTGCGCGCCCTGTCCCTTCCCCCATCTCCTGCAAAAGCCCCCAAGAGCTGCGCTCCCTTTAAAGAGCTGCGCAGTGTGTGTGTGTGGCTCTTGGGGGCTTTTCCCCGAGGAGGGAGAAGGGCAACCTGTCAGTGACAGGCTGCCCTTCTCCCTCCTGGGGGAAAAGCCTGCAAGCGCCCCACACACGCTCCACGCGGCTCGTGAAAGGGAGCTCTGAGCAGAGCCTGGGATGCATACAGGCTCAGCTCAGCGCTCCCTTTAAAGAATTTTTTTCTTCTTGCATTCCCCCTCTAAAAACTAGGTGCGTCTTATGGTCAGGTGCATCTTATGTAACGAAAAATACGGTATTCCATGGAACTCCCTTCCACAGGGAGCTGTGATGGCCACCAACTTGGATGGTTTTAAAAGAGGATAAGACAGATTCATGGAGGAGAGGGTCACTGATGGTTGCTGGCCATGGTGCCTATAATCTGCCTCCATGGTTGGAGGCAACTTTGCTTCAGGTAATCGAAGGAAGGGTGAAGGCTGGTACTCAAATCCTGCTTGCTGGTTTCCCACAAGCATCTAGTTAGCCAATGTGAAAGTAGGATGCAGGACTAGATGTCTTGACCCAGCAGGTAATAATAATAATAATAATAATAATAATAATAATAATAATAATAATAATAATAATAATTTATTTATACCCTACCCATCTGGCTGGGTTTCCCCAGCCACTCTGGGAGGCTTCCAACAAAGCACTAAAATAAAATAACCTATTAAACATTAAAAGCTTCCCTAAACAGGGCTGTCTTCAGATGTTTTCTAAAAGTTTGGTAGTTATTTTCCTCTTTGACATCTAGTGGGAGGGTGTTCCACAGGGCGGGTGCCACTACTGAGAAGGCCCTCTGCCTGGTTCCCTGTAACTTGGCTTCTCGCAATGAGGGAACCGCCAGAAGGCCCACTGGCACTGGACCTCAGTGTCTGGGCTGAACGATGGAGGTGGAGATGCTCCTTCAGGTATACTGGACCGAGGCCGTTTAGGGCTTTAAAGGTCAGCACCAACACTTTGAATTGTGCTCGGAAACATACTGTGGGCCCGTGTAGGTCTTTCAAGACTGGTGTTATATGGTATCGGCGGCCGCTCCCAGTCACCAGTCTAGCTGCCACATTCTGGATTAGTTGTAGTTTCTGGGTCACCTTCAAAAGTAGCCCCACGTAGAGCGCATTGCAGTAGTCCAAGCGGGAGATAACTAGAGCATGCACCACTCTGGCAAGACAGTCCGCGGGCAGATAGGGTCTCAGCCTGTGTACCAGATGGAGTTGGTAGACAGCTGCCCTGGACTCAGAATTGACCTGCGCCTCCATGGACAGCTGTGAGTCCAGAATGACTCACAGGCTGCACACCTGGTCCTTCAGGGGCACAGTTACCCCATTCAGGACCAGGGAGTCCTCCACACCCGCCCGCCTCCTGTCCCCCCAAAACAGTACTTCTGTCTTGTCAGGATTCAATCTCAATCTGTTAGCTGCCATCCATCCTCCAACTGCCACAAGTTCCTATGTTCTCTTTTCTGTGCAGAAGATCCCAGCATCTCCAGATAGGGCAAGGAAAAACCTACCTCCCTTGCCTGAAAACCTAGAAAGCAACTGCCACTCAGACATATCAAGGCAGACTTGATATAAGGCAGCTTCCTACATTCTGATTATTCCTTCTGCTATTGAAATAACAAAAACTGATACATTAAATGCATTCAACATTTTGTTGTGGGTTGGGGGTGCGTGTGTCAGTGTGAACGATGCCCCGAGTCCCTTCCAGTTCTTGGTGTCTCGTATCTTGTATCCAGGGATGATTGGAATCTACCGTATTTTTCGCTCCATAAGACACACTTTCCCCCTCCTAAATAGTAAGGGGAAATGTCTGTGCGTCTTATGGAGCGAATGTGTGGTCCCTGGAGCCGAATTGCCCAGGGGCAAAAAGCAGGTCATGCTTTTTCTCTTTTTTTAAGAAAGCGGTAAGGGGGTGTTGAAACAAAGCCACTGAGCAGCTGATCGGCAAGCGATCGGGGGGGGGGGGAGATAAGGGACTCTAGAGATAAAGGAGGCTGCCTGGGAGGGGGGAGGTAAAAGTACATGGATCCTCAGGATTTTTGCATTGGGTCACTCCAAATTCACCATCAGATCACATAGCATGTCCATGGCTATAGCCTGCACCAAAAAATCATGCACCCACTGTTTTGTGGGGCCGCAATGGTGCAAAAACGTGGTTACAAAGCACGGATCCACATGGATCCTCAGGATTTTTGCATTGGGCTACCCCAAACTCACGATTAAATCACATATCTGTGGTCTGTGGCCACAGCATGAACCACAAAAATCATACATGCACTGTTTCATTCAGAATATTTTTTTTCTTGTTTTCCTTCTCTAAAAACTAGGTGTGTCTTATGGTCAGGTGCGTCTTATGGAGCAAAAAATGCGGTTACAGAGAAAGTTGCTGAAAGGACAGATTTCTTGAGAAGACAGTGACCTTAGCTGGCCACTTAAGTGTCCTCATCTGCATCACAAAGAAATGAGTCAGGTTGCAAGAGCTACATTTATGTGATGAGGCCCTACAGGGTATGGGGTGGGGAGGGGTCCTCACCTAGCGGCTAGGGAGGAGAACAATAGGTAGTGAGCTGGAATCAGGCTGCAAGCTGGAGGCACAGTGACCTGCATGCTCTGTGCTGGATCAAAAGTTGCGAGTAATGGAGAAGCAAGATCTGTTGGGGTGTCAGTGCTGTGAGCTCCTGCATCTTATGCTCAGTTTGTATAGATGTGTAAGTAAAACCATATATCCAAAAGATAGTTAGTGGTATGTCTCCTGCCCTCTGGGCTACTGTAGGAAATGGCATGCAATTGCCAGCCTGTTTATATTCCTGGAATGGGAGGAGGCACCATCTTGTCCTTGGCCTCAGGCAGCCTCATTTCTTGGGCCGGCCCTGGGATTGGACGTGGGTATCAAATCTCTGTGCATAAAACCTGTGACTCTCTGCCTAGGTGGAGAATTAAAGGAAATTCCATCCCAGCCCTTAGAAACAACTGGGAGAGCTGGTTTTGCTTTCCCTCCCCATCCTGCTGACTTGGCTTGCAGAACAACAAATGCTATTAATGCACATAAAAATACCTTTAATTAAGCTCAGCTTCCGTTGCCAAGAAGAATGAACGCAGTAAATCAAACAGGAGGGAAAACAGATGGTTGGAGAGAGTGGCCGGGCCATTATGTTGTCAACCCTGCAAGCTCTTCGAGACAAGCAGTGGGGGACCCAGGCATGCCCTCACTGTCCACACGCCCCTCCCTCCCTGCTCCTTGCCTCCTGGTGTCAGGGCTGTGCTCTTCACAGGCTCAGAGATGCTTTATTGCTTAAACAAACCTGATTTCAACTGTGGGGGGAAAAGGCTTATGCAATGCTGCGCTCTCATACAAAGGAGAAGAAGGCCAAAGAGAAGCCATTGTACTGCTGTAGTCTGCCTTGGTCAGACCCCATTTGGAGTCCAGTTCTGGGCACCCCAGTCTCAGAAGAAGATTCACCAGCTGGAAAGTGTGCAGAGAAGGGTGACCAAGGGGACCAAAGGTCTGGAAGCCAAGCCTTGTGAGGAATGGCTGAGGGAGTTGGGGATGTTTAGCCTGCAGAAGAGGAGACGGAGAGGTGATCTGTTGCTTTGATGTCACACGCTGTTCAGATTGATACACGTGACACATTCGCCTCTCCAGCAGATTTTACAGTCCAGCCTGCCAAGGAACAGGCTTCCCAAGGTTTTCTTCGGGGATATGATTTATCTCCTCTCAACATCCTAAAGCAATGGTCCCTCCAACACATTCACTGGCAAGTAGATGACAACTTCAGAGAAGGAAAAAACACAAATACCGTATTTTTTGCTCTATAAGACTCACTTTTTCCCTCCTGAAAAGTAAGGGGAAATGTGTGCGCGTCTTATGGAGCGAATGCAGGCTGGGCAGCTGTCCCAGAAGCCAGAACAGCAAGAGGGATTGCTGCTTTCACTGCGCAGTGATCCCTCTTGCTGTTCTGGCTTCTGAGATTCAGAATATTTTTTTTCTTGTTTTCCTCCTCCAAAAACTAGGTGCATCTTGTGGTCTGGTGCGTCTTATAGAGCAGAAAATACGGTTCGTGGAATAATGAGTTAGGCAAATCTGCACTTGGGATAAGGACACAGCCATAGTCCTGGCTAGATATGGAATCTCCTCCAGGTCCAAAGGACACTAAAAGGCAGGGACACAGTTTGCTCTCAGGCCCTGCCTCTGGGCTTCCTGAGGGCTGACCACTATTTCTTTTACTCCATTTATTTATTTTAGGGTATTGACATGCCAAGCAGTAATGAAAATTCTCTGGGGAACTTACTGCAAAAATCTGAAACCATTAAATATAAAACCAGACCCACACGACCCTAAAATCAAATACAGGATAAAACCAGCAACAGAGAAGAATATCAACGTTGCAAATCTCACAGGGAGGTAATTGCAGAGCCTGGACTTAATGATCTTATATTTTCGCCACAGGCTGCATACTAATCAATCCTTTTCTGTTTCCTAATACATGGTGAATTCTTTGACCCTAACCCTTGGTGTCTATATTACTGCTAATTCACCTGGTGGTAGCTGTCCTTTGCCCCACGGTGTAATAATAATAATAATAATAATAATAATAATAATAATAATAATAATAATAATAATAATAATAATAATTTTATTATTTATACCCCGCCCTCCCCAGCCAAGGCCGGGCTCAGAGCGGCTTACAAGCAATAATAAAAACAAGATGAATGATTACAACTTAAAAACAAAAATAAAATACAACATTAAAATAATGGAACATAAAAATATTAAAATGTAGCCTCATCGCAGGAGGAGAAGGAAAAGAAAAAAGAAAGAGAAGGAGGGAGGGAATCAAATTGGCTCCAAGCCAAAGTGTACTGCAACTGTGAGCTCAAGGTCCACCCCCCCCCCAAAAAAAAGATCCACATTGGAACACGCAAACACCCAAAGAAGCTGAATGTTAGAAGATAAAAGAAAGTCTTTTCTGCAGCACACAGTTAAACAGTGGAACTTACCCACAGAAGGTACTTTTGTGCCTTGGTTTCCTCAGCTGCTGGCCCACAGAATCACCTCCACCCTGCTAATAATGGGGAGAGAGGACAAAATTGAGACGCCCCACCTCTGGTTCAGTCCTGCTGCCTGTATTTTCCATAAACAAATAAAAAACCAACACAACAACAACAACAACAACAACAACAACAACAACAACAACATCCATTTATTATTTATACCCCGCCCATCTGGCTGGGTTTCCCCAGCCACTCTAGGTAGCTGCCAACAAAATATTTAAAACACGATAAAACATCAAACATTAAAAACTTCCCTAAACAGGGCTGCCTTCAGATGTCTTCTAAATATCAGATAGTTGTTTATTTCCTTGACATCTGATGGGAGGGCATTCCGCAGGGAGGCGCCACTACCGAGAAGGCCCTCTGCCTGGTTCCCTGTAACCTCACTTCTCACAGGGATGGAACTGCCGGAAGGCCCTTGGAGCTGGACCTCAATATCTGGGCAGAACAATGGGGGTGGAGACGCTCTTTCAGGTATAATGGGCCAAGGCCGTTTAGGGCTTTAAAGGTCAGCACCAACACTTTGAAATGTGCTCAGAAACGTACTGGGAGCCAGTGTAGGTCTTTCAAGACCGGTGTTATATGGTACTGGCGGCCACTCCCAGTCACCAGTCTCGCTGCTGCATTCTGGATTAATTGCAGTTTCTGGTCACCTTCAAAGGTAGCCCCATGTAGAGCATGTTGCAGTAGACCAAGCAGGAGATAACTAGAGCATGCACCACTCTGGCAAGACAGTCCACAGGCAGATAGGATCTCAGATGGAGCTGGTAGACAGCTGCCCTGGACACAGAATTAACCTGTGCCTCCATGGAAAGCTGTGAGTCCAGAATGACTCCCAGGTTGCGTACCTGGTCTTTCAGGGGCACAGTTACCCCATTCAGGACCAGGGAATCCCCCACACCTGCTCATCCCCTGTCCCCCAAGAACAGTACTTGTTAGGATTCAACCTCAATCTGTTAGCCACCATGCATCCTCCAACCACCTTCAGACACTCACACCTTCACGGCCTTCACAACAGAATTCCTAGGGAGGGGATACAATTTTCTGATTCACCTTAGGCACCCAAATGTCCTGAGCCATCCTTGTTTCCCAATCCCCTCCATTTCCTCCACCTCCCTTGTGCCACCCTCTTTCCCACTGACTCTCTGGCCTCACCCACACCAACTGATTTGTGGCTCTCAAGAGCCAGCCGCCAGCCGCTGTGTGGCATTGTGAAATTGACACGACTGGCCTCCTGACTCTGAGGCTCTGGGAAGCCGAAGACTTGTCTGGTCTGTCTCTGGAGAAGTCCGTACTTACCATTTGTTTCATAAAATTTATACACTGTGGTTTATAAAGAGAATAATACAATAACATTATCAGCAAAAGCAGCATAAACCACTCCTTAAAACAGCCATAAGATAAAATCAGCAATAAACTAAAAACAGATCAAAACATACAGCAACTTTCCACATGTCTGGAGAGGCTTGTCTAAAGAAAAATGTTTTAGCAGGCTCCAAAAAGAGCAATATGAAGCCGCCTGTCTGATGTCAAGAGGCCCGGAGTTCCAGTAGTTGGGAGAGCCTAAGTAGGAATAGTAACTCTAGAAGGAAACACAGAGATGCAGCTCCCTGCAGTCTGTGGAGAGGGTTTCGCTGCTGCGGTGAGTCAGTGCATGACTGCCACAAGGCATATTCAAGGGATCCCAAACCTAATTTGAGCAGGACTGAAAGACAGGCAAGGTTGCTAACAACCAGCAGGCAGAATCCCGCGCCTGCAGAGGGGGAGGTATATAAATATCCCTGCTGACACAGCAGTGATGCCTCGAAGAGGAAGAGACAATAAAAGCAATCAAGGGACTCAGGTATGTTGCTAGGGACCTCTGGGGCAGCCGCTGACAGCAGTTTGGGAGATTGGCTCAGACATCTCAAAAGAGGTTTCCTGTACGGTTTGATCAGAGCAAGCAAAGGAGGGACACTCACATCGAGGCTGATGGCTGAACTGGGAAGGCGCTGCTTCCTGCTGCCTCTGCCACATCAAGGTGCAGAGATGTGTCTGTAAACACCATGAGCAGCTCACAGGTGACATGAGGATGTGCAAAGATATTAGTGTGCCACAGCACCCCAATTTCCGAGCAGTGTGGCACTCAAGGTATTCCAGATGTTTACTCAGATTCGGTTACCTTGCAATAATAATAATAATAATAATAATAATAATAATAATAATAATAATAATAATAATTTATTTATACCCCACCCATCTGGCTGGGTTTCCCCAGCCACTCTGGGCGGCTTCCAACAAAACACTAAAATACAATAACCTATTAAACATTAAAAGCTTCCCTAAACAGGGCTGCCTTCAGATGTCTTCTAAAAGTCTGGTAGTTGTTTTTCTCTTTGACATCTGATGGGAGGGTGTTCCACAGGGCAGGTGCCACTACTGAGAAGGCCCTCTGCCTGGTTCCCTGTAACTTGGCTTCTCACAGTGAGTGAACCGCCAGAAGGCCCTCGGCGCTGGACCTCAGTGTCCGGGCAGAACGATGGGGGTGGAGACGCTCCTTCAGGTATACTGGACCGAGGCCGTTTAGGGCTTTAAAGGTCAGCACCAACACTTTGAATTGTGCTCGGAAACGGGACTTCCGGTCGGTGCCAGCGCTTAATGGCGGTCCTGCCTCCGAGCTCCGGAGAAGGACTGCTTCGCAAGTTCGGGTCTTACCCGCTACGGCGAGCGGGGGACCCCTAAAATCTCAGGCGCTGAAGCCTGAGAACAAGGAGACTCGGTGGGCACCTTTGCGCCCCCCGGTACCGTGAAAGAGCCTTTTTAAAGGCTACGGATCGACATCGGGAGTGAGCGCGGTGCTGAGAGTCGTTACCCAGCCTGCGAAGTGAAGCCGCATCGCCATAAGCGGAGAGCGCCGATTCCTTCCTGAAAAGAAAATTTGGACGGAATTCCCGTGAGTAGGAACTGAAATACAATCGGGACCCTTTAAACTTTGAAAATTGAGCTAAAAGCGGGGAGATTAAATCAAGGAAGTCTGCCTCCCCCCGACTGCATGAAAGTGAAAGCAACGGAACTTTAAACTTGCATCCGCTGAAACCTGCTTTTTAATTAACTAAACCGGGCACTTAGACCTTAAATCTCCCCTCCAGCTAGCAGGGCAGAGGGGAGGTGAATGAGACTTTAATAACTGCATGATTTACCTGAAGTAAAAATCTTCCGCTGTCTTAACTATTGAAAGTACGAAACGGTCTGCCTCTTTAGAACAATAGGTCACTGAACTGACTTTTGCCTGCAAAGTGATACTGTGACACAAAGTTTATACAGTGACTGGCTACAGTTTATTACAAGAGAAACAGCATAAACTGGGAAACTGTGGCAACTTGCAGCTACAAGCCTTTAGTAATATTGACTTTGACTGTGTTAATCTCTCTTTTTTATATCTTTGGACATCCTCCTTTGTTCTTGTATTTGGATACTTTATTTTATGGCCATTTTGATTTGCTCCCCCTAGAGGGTAAAGTAAAGTTCGGCACGGCCTAGGACAGTGGAATTTTCCAACGGGAAACAGTTCCCGTGGGAAGTGACCTTGACATGAGTGGCGCACAAGAAGAGATTGTCACAAGAGCCAAAATTAGGCAACAACAACAACAGCTGCAACAGCAACAGACAAAGAAAAGAGGCTCAATTTCAGCTGCAACTCCAGGACCAGCAGGAACAACAGAACAAGAAAAAGGAGCAGCTGCCTCTATGGAAGCTGTGACAGACGCTCTGCTTAAGATAAATCAAACTCTGGAGTCTTTGACAAAACAGACTTCAGAAAATACACAAAAATTAACAGAAATATCAGTAAGACTAAACCAGAACACAGAATCTATCAATAAATTGGTGGAGGAAAACGCTACTACACGTCAAATTGCCGAAGATGCTAAAGCTGCTGCTGGAGAGACGCAGGAGAAATTAGAGCCGATTGCTAAGAAGGTTTATGAGCATGATGCAACTTTGGCCTTGTGGGAGTTACAGAGAAAAGAGAGGAATTTGAAATTAAGATCGATCCCGGAGAATGAGAGAGACAACCTTGCGGAATATCTGACACGGGAGTTTGTGGACTGTTGGGATCTGGAGGAAGACGAATTTAAAATTACAACAGCTTTCAGACTGGGTAAAAAGCAAGACAGAAAGACTCCGAGAGACTGCCTGATTACATTTAGATCCAAGGAGGAAAGAGACAAAATATTAGGACTACATTTCGAAAAGGCCCTGCAAATTTGCAACTCAACTGTACAGATCTTCAAAGACATCCCAAAATACATTCTGGATCTAAGAAATTTCTACAAGGACTTGGTTCTTCTGCTAAAGAAAAACTCCATCCGCTTTAGGTGGGAATTTCCACAAGGACTGTCATTTGACTACAAGGCAAAGAAGGTGAAAATCAAGACAATTCAAGATAAAGACAAATTCTTGGCAAGAAATCAGGAGGACCTGCAGAAGGGAACTGTGGACGTACTTGCAGAACAGAGGAGAGCACTAGATATCCTGAATCTCTCGATTGGACAAAAACTACCACCATCAGAAGAAGAGCAACAACTTGGAGCTGTTGGAGGAGCTCTAGGGAAATAACAAGATGGCTTTGCAATTCCTTAGCTGGAATTGTAATGGGCTCAATGGGCCTTTGAAGAGAAGACAAGTATTTCATATATTGAATAGAGAACAGCTGGATTTGATATGCCTACAAGAAACTCATATAACTAGAGCCCACAGGAGACTACTTACAAACAAAAGGCTAGGACAAGAATTCGTTTCATCAGACAAAGTTAAGAAAAGAGGAGTTGTAATATATGTGAAAGAGAAATGGGCTCCAAAAATGATATTTAAAGATGAACAAGGGAGATATTTGGCAGTGGAGATACAAGTACAAGGAGAAAAACTCTTAGTTGTTGGAATTTATGCACCAAATGAAGGCAAATCTGACTTCTTTAAGAAACTTCATGAAGCCTTGACGGACTATCTGGATTACAATATGATAATTATGGGAGACATGAATGGAGTGGTCTCCACTAATATGGACAAGGCACAAAGATTAACAATTAGTAAGGAAGGGAGACTTCCTAAGACTTTCTTTGAAATGACTGAAAATATGGACTTGATAGATATATGGAGAACAAGGAACCCTCTGGAGAGAGAGGGAACCTTTTTCTCCCAAGCAATGATGACCTGGACCAGAATTGATCAAATTTGGATTACTAGTGGAATGGCTCCAAAGATTAAGAAGGTAGAAATCTGCCCAAAAACTTGCTCCGACCATAACGCCGTGAAGATGGAAATGAAACTTACAACAACTGGTCAATTTAGATGGAGAATGAATGACACCCTCTTCCGAGACAAGGAGATCCTTATGAAGGCCCAAAAAACCTTAAAAGACTATTTTGAAATAAATTTGAGGACTGACGTCGAGAAAAGAGTGATCTGGGACGCAAGCAAAGCGGTGATGCGAGGCTTCTTGATTCAACAAAACTCAATAAAGAGGAAAAAACAAAATGAGAAAAAAGAAAAGATTTTGGAAAAGATAAAGGAAGGAGAGGAAAAATTAAGAGTAAAACCGAAGTCCCAGGAGATTTTAAGAGAGATCAAGTTATATCAAACACAATATATGGAATTGATGAACCTAGAGATTGAATGGAAGATAAAGCAGATGAAGCAAAAGACATTTGAATCAGCAAATAAATGTGGCAAACTTCTGGCATGGCAATTGAAGAAAAGGCAGAAATTAAATACAGTTACAAGCCTAGAAGTGGATGGAAAGATTATATCTAAACCTAATTGTTAGGGATTGATTAGCTGCTTGTGCGTAAAATCGTGCTCCCTCAGAGTTTGTGCGACCCCACAAACCTCAGTGTGTGACGGAGCTCCTCAGACATGTCTGCTCTAGTCACTAGTAGAGTCTGACAGTGGCTGTCTGCGGAAGCGTTTCCAGCAAAGGAGCTCCTTAACGGAAACGCGTCTCCTGGACTCACGGCGTGACAGTTTCCGGCGAGGTGTAGGTCTCCCTATGTGAGACTCAGATACCTCCCCACTGTTTTCGCTGGAAGCGTCCCTGAGCCCTCCCTCCTGCTCACATTCCCTCAGAGAATCACTCCTCCCCCTGCTGGTGCCTGCTTCAGCTGTTGAGTCTCTTTCTTCCTCCCTGAGCCCCTCCACCACCTGATGCTCCGATGGCAGTTCCCTGACATCCACCTCCCCTCCAGGGCCCCCCTCACCCCCTCCCATTACCTCCCCTCTGGGAGGTGAAGGGCTAAAACCCCGAAAAGAATCTTCCTCATCTTCAGACGTCTCGAACAACTCCCTCCATCGATCGTCGTCCTGGCTCGCTGAATCCTCTTCCTCTTCAGAATCTGGGAACCCCTCCAACTCCTCTTCCTCATCGGTGGTGGCAAAGTATTCCCTTCGGAACCTCGCTACAGGCTGAGGTTTACGTGGGAACCTCTGATGAAAAGTCTCTATTAAAACTTCGTCATTGACATCCTCTGCCCTAACCCAGGTGTTTTCCGACTCCGGTTCCCCTTCCCACATTACCAAATACTCTACTTGATCTCCCTTCCACCTGGAATCAAGGATCTCCGCTACATGGTAGCTGTGTTCCTTCTCCTCCATTGCTGGTCCCCTAGTGACCCTCCCTTCACTGTCTCCTCTATACGGTGACAGCAACGACCTGTGAAAAACTGGGTGCAGCTTCATGTGGTTCGGTAACCGGAGTCTGAAAGCCACTGGGTTGACCTGCTGCATGACTTCAAACGGACCCAGCCTTTTGGGTCTTAACTTCTTACAACCTCCTTTGAATGGCAACCCTTGGGTTGACAGCCACACCTGGTCCCCCACCCTAATGCTTTCACCTTCTCTTCTGTTTTTGTCTGCCTGCCTCTTATATTCCTCCTTAGCCCTGTTTAAGTTGAGTTGGAGCTGGCGATGAATCGCTTCCATTTCTTCAACGAACTGTTCTGCAGCTGGAACGCTCCAGTTCTCCCCTTCCCCCCCTGGGAAGGCTCTGGGATAGCACCCGTGATTAGCCAAAAAGGGGCTCATCCCCGTGGACACGTTCTCTGCATTGTTGTAGGCAAATTCTGCCAACGCCAGCTTCTCCACCCAATCATTCTCTCTGTCATTAACGTAACACCTCAAATATTGCTGGAGAACCCCATTTGCTCTTTCCGCCTGCCCGTTGGTTTCTGGATGACGGGCCGTTGAGAAATTAACCTCTACATGCAGTAAGCTCATGAGCTTCCTCCAGAACCTGGAAGTAAATTGTTTTCCCCGGTCTGAAACCACCCTCAAGGGGGCGCCATGCAGCCGAAACACATTCTCTACAAACAATTTGGCTGTTTCTTCTGCTGTGACCGCATGTGAGCAGGCTATAAAGTGGGCCATTTTAGTTAACAGGTCTACCACCACCATGATGGCTGTTTTCCCTCTAGACCTTGGCAGATCAGTCATGAAATCTATTGCCACTGCTTCCCACGGTCTTTCAGGTGTGGGCAGTGGTTCTAATAAACCAGCCGGCGCCCGCCTCTCCCCCTTGGCTCTTTGGCATTGTTCACACCCTCTCACATACTCCCGCACATCTTCCCTGACCTTGGGCCACCAAAATTCCCTAGTAACCAGCCACATGGTCTTGTGTTGCCCAAAATGCCCTGCTGTGGGACTATCGTGCAACTGCTTGAGTACCTTCTCCCTCAATTCCCCTTCGGGTATATATAACGCTCCCTTGTAATACAATGCCCCATTTCTCTCCTCAAAACCACCGGGTTTGTCTTCCTCCCTCCTGAGACCCCTGAGTTTGTCCTGGGCGTATGCATCAAGCACCGTACCCTCTACCAATTCCCTTTGTCCCACCAAAGTCGCCCCACACACCCAGCGATCCTCTGGGATGATATGGGTTTCTTCAGGTGCTCCCTCCCCCTCCAAATATTCAGGTTTGCGTGAGAGAGCGTCCGCCCTAACATTCTCTGGGCCTGGCACGTAACAAATCTCAAAGTTAAATTTGGAGAACTCCTGGGCCCATCTCAACTGCCTTTGGTTGAGCACTCGCGCAGTTCTCCAATACTCTAGATTTTTATGGTCCGTGCACACTTGCACCTTATGTTGTGCACCAATTAGCAGATGCCTCCATCTCCGGAACGCCTCATGAATCGCAAGAAGTTCTCGGTCGTACACCGTGTAGTTCCTCTCGGATTTGTTCAGCTTTCGCGAAAAGAAGGCACACGGTCGCCACTCTGACTCCTCCTTTCCCGGCTGCAGAAGAAGCACCGCCCCTATGGCTCTGTCAGATGCGTCTGTTTCGACCCTTAGCTTCCTTTGTAAATCCACATGCAGAAGTTGTTCTTCAGAGGCGAAGGCCCTTTTCAGCTCCTCAAACGCTCGCTCCGCCTCCGCCGTCCATACAAACTTCTTTTTACTGCTGAGACAGTCAGTAATGGGCGCCGTCAGATGGGCGAAGTTGCGGATGAACTTACGATAAAAGTTTCCAAACCCTAGGAACCTCTGCACATCCTTCTTGGTTTTTGGTGTTTTCCAGTCCAGCACCGCCTGCACCTTGCCGGGATCCATGGCCAATCCCTTGTCTGACAGGCGGTACCCCAGGAATTCCACCTCCTTGGTAT
Organism: Podarcis bocagei; assembly: GCF_964188305.1. Lineage (NCBI taxonomy): Eukaryota > Metazoa > Chordata > Lepidosauria > Squamata > Lacertidae > Podarcis > Podarcis bocagei. Next base: position 87,591,859 of record NC_138132.1, on the reverse strand, counting down.
GAAACTGACACTTCTCCAGTTTCACCCACAGCCTGTTGGCTTGCAGTCTCCTCAACACTTCTCTGACGTCTCTCACATGTTGCTCCTCATTCTCCGAATACACCAACACATCATCTAGGAAAGCAACGCAATTCTTGTAGAGCAAAGGGCCCAGTACATGGTTCATAAAAGATTGAAAGCACGCGGAGCCTGCTTGTAATCCAAATGGCATAACGAGATATTCAAATGCCCCCAAAGGGGTAAACATGGTGGTTTTCCATTCATCTCCTTTCCTTATGCGTATCAGGTTGTACGCCCCCCTTAGATCCAGCTTTGTAAAAATCTTTCCCTTCCGCACCCTGGTCAAAATATCATCAATCCTGGGCATAGGGAACACCACTGGTTCAGTCACTGCGTTCAACCTCCTAAAGTCACATACAAGTCTCGGCTTGTCCGCGTTTTTTTTGTCCACAAAAAACACTGGGCTACCCCCCGCTGCTTTGGACTCTCTGATGAAACCTCTCTTCAGGTTCTTGTCAATAAACTCTCGCAACTCCTGCATTTCCCTGTCTGACATGGCATACAACTTGCCCACAGGAAGCTGTGCTCCAGGGAGTAAATTGATCTGGCAATCAAAGGGCCTATGCGGGGGTAGTTGGTCAGCTTCCTTCTCGCTGAACACGTCGCTGAGATCTGCATACTGTGGTGGTACCTTCACCTTCTCCATTACTTCAGTCCCTGCTAGGGTGGCTTGGGACCCTGCTGAACCCTTTTCCCCTTTGCAGTGTTCTAAGCAATGTGCTGAACCAAAGGACACCACTCTTTGATGCCAGCCAACCAGCGGATCATGTAGAGCTAGCCAGCTCATTCCCAAAATAATGGGAGCGCCTCCCAAGGTGGCCACATTAAACGCTATCAGTTCTGTGTGCCTTGCCACCCTCATGATCATTGGGACCGTCTGCAAGCTGACTCCTCCTCCCAACAACTCCCTGCCATCGATCGTGGTCACCTGCAGGGGGTTGCTTAAAGGGATAGTCTGTATCTGGTGTTCAGCAGCAAACTCCTTGCTCATAAAATTGCAGGAGCTGCCTGAGTCCAATAGCGCCTTTATTTTTAGGGGGTGTCCATTTTGCAGCTCTAGCAACACTTCAATCACTAGAGCAGGTCGAGGAGCTTCTGGCACGGGCACTTTCACTGCTCTTTGGCCTGGCTGCAGTGCCCCGATTGTGGCAACCAGGCGTTGGCTTTTACCTGCTCCGTCTCCCCCTGCTCTTCCCCCTCAACAGCTCCCACCATCCCTTGCCATTCCTTCCTCTGGGGGCAGACTCTGGCAAAGTGGCCTGGCTGTTGGCAGAGATAGCATTTCCGGGCGCCCTTTCCCTCCTTCTTAGCCCCCTCGCTGGGTTTTGAAAATGCGCGCGCGCGCGCTGTCCCGATTTCCATCGGCTCTGCCGGCGGGAAAGCTGGCTCAGGAATGTCTGGAATGCGGAACTCCTTCCAACGTTCCCCTCTCCCTTCCCGCCTCTCCAAGGCTCTTGCCTCCTGACGCGCTCCTATGGTCAGCGCAGATTTGGTCAGCTGATCCATAGACCCCGCCCTGGGGCTCCGTGACAGCTCGTCTTTCACAGCCGACGAAAGACCTTCTTCAAATAGCATCTGAATGGGTGCCGCCGATAAATCCCAACCCAGTCTGTGAACCAGCATGGTAAACTCAGTCCAGTACTCACGGACAGATCGGCTTCCCTGCTTGCAAGCCATTAGCTGTCTGCGCACCACCCCTTCCTCAATATCGCTGGAAAACATGATATCCATTGCACGAAAGAACTTCATCGTGTCCTTTAGTACGTCATTGTGCGTTGCCATCAGGGGTCGAACCCAGTCTCTCGCCCCCCTCTCAAGATGCCCAATCACGAAAGCAACTCGTGATTCCTCATCAGGGAATTCATCAAACTGCACATTAAGTGCATATTGCATCTCTGTCCTAAAGGCATGGTAATCCTTGGGGTCCCCCCCAAACTTCTGCACCAATCCTGGTACCTTTCTGGGGAACTGAGTGGCTCTCCCCTTCTTGTCTGCATCCTGAGCCCTTCTCTCCTCCAGCCTCGCCGTCTGCAGCGCCAGTTGGACCTCCAACGCTCGGTATCTATCTTCCAAGCTTGGACCAGCCCCAACCCCAGCTCCTCCGGTTCCGGTTGGTTCGCTCATGATGCTTTCTCTTGCACAGGCAGCGTACAAAGACTGTCGGACTGCTGTTAGGGATTGATTAGCTGCTTGTGCGTAAAATCGTGCTCCCTCAGAGTTTGTGCGACCCCACAAACCTCAGTGTGTGACGGAGCTCCTCAGACATGTCTGCTCTAGTCACTAGTAGAGTCTGACAGTGGCTGTCTGCGGAAGCGTTTCCAGCAAAGGAGCTCCTTAACGGAAACGCGTCTCCTGGACTCACGGCGTGACAGTTTCCGGCGAGGTGTAGGTCTCCCTATGTGAGACTCAGATACCTCCCCACTGTTTTCGCTGGAAGCGTCCCTGAGCCCTCCCTCCTGCTCACATTCCCTCAGAGAATCACTCCTCCCCCTGCTGGTGCCTGCTTCAGCTGTTGAGTCTCTTTCTTCCTCCCTGAGCCCCTCCACCACCTGATGCTCCGATGGCAGTTCCCTGACACTAATGAAATTAGAAATTGCTTCCTGAGTTACTTTAAAAAACTTTATACTCAAGGCCAGCAAAATGAAGAAGATATAGACAAATTCCTTGACAAATATGGATTACAAAAAATCTCTCATCAAAGTAAGATGGATCTGAACCAGAGAATAACAGAACAAGAGATAGAGGCTGCCATTCAGAATATGCAACTGGGCAAATCACCAGGACCAGATGGACTGACTTCTAGATACTACAAATCGCTGAAGGAATGGTTGATTCAACCACTAAAAGAAGTTTGCAATGAGATCCTTGAGGGAAAAAAGGCACCCGAATCGTGGAAAGAAGCATATATTTCACTCATACCAAAGACAGAGACTGAAAAGACTCAACTGAAGAACTACCGCCCAATATCACTACTTAATGTGGATTACAAAATTTTTGCAGACATTTTGGCAAAAAGATTTAAAAAAGTGTTGATGGAGAAGATTCATAGGGACCAAGCAGGCTTTCTCCCCAAAAGACACTTAGCAGACAATGTAAGAAATGTGATAGACATTTTGGAAAAGCTAGAGGTGAACATAAACACTAAAGCAGTATTGATCTTTGTGGACGCGGAGAAAGCCTTTGACAATATTTCTTGGAGTTTTATGATAAAGAATCTTCATGGGATGGGGGTAGGTCAAGGTTTTGAGAATGGTATGGCTGCAATATACTCTGAACAAAAAGCTAAATTGATTGTAAATAATGTAGTGACGGAGGAACTTAAGATAGAGAAAGGAACACGACAGGGGTGCCCAATTTCCCCATTACTTTTTATTTCAGTTCTGGAGGTGTTGCTGAATATGATAAGGGAAGACCAGCAGGTTAAAGGAGTGCAGGTCGGAGCTAAACATTACAAGTTAAGAGCGTTTGCAGATGACTTAGTATTGACTTTGCAAGAGCCAAACACTAGTACGAAAAAGGTCTTAGAAATAATACAACAGTTTGGCCAGGTGGCTGGATTTAAGTTGAATAAACAAAAAACCAAAGTCTTAGGAAAAAACTTAACAGATACTGAAAAGGAGAAGTTTCAAGAGGAGACAGGGTTGACACTGGTTAAGAAGGTGAAATACCTAGGGGTTTATTTGACATCTAAAAATGTGAATTTGTATAAAGACAACTACGAAAAATGTTGGTCAGAAATTAAAAAAGATCTAGAAATATGGTCAAATTTGAAATTGTCAATGCTAGGCCGAATTGCTGTGATTAAAATGAATGTATTGCCTAGAATTCTATTTTTGTTTCAGACCTTGCAGATTCTGGATAAGATGGAATGTTTTAAGAGGTGGCAGAGAGATATTTCGAAATTTGTCTGGCAGGGCAAAAAGCCCAGAATCAAATTTAAAATATTGACAGATGCTAAAGAAAGAGGGGGTTTTGCCCTGCCGGACTTGAAATTGTACTATGAGGCAGCAGCATTTTGCTGGCTGAAAGAATGGATGCTCCTCGAAAATACAGACATCTTAGATCTGGAAGGCTTTAATAATGCTTTTGGCTGGCATGCATATTTATGGTATGATAAAGTCAATAGTGCCTTTAAGAATCACATTGTTAGAAAAGCATTGTTTAATGTTTGGATAAGATACAAAGATCTGTTGGAAAACAAAACCCCTAGATGGGTCTCACCAGTGGAGGCCAAGGCAGTGAAGAAACTCAATATGGAGGTCGGATGGCCGAAGTATTGGGAAATCTTGGAACAAGATGGAGATAAGTTCAAATTGCAAAGTTATGAGAAATTGAAGCACAAGGTACAAAATTGGTTTCAGTACCATCAAATAATGGAATTTTTCAAACAGGACAGGAAAATTGGCTTCCAGATGGAAAAATCAAAACTAGAAACTGAATTGTTAGAACCCAGTACTAAGAATTTATCTAGAATGTACAACTTGTTGCTGAAATGGAATACACAGGAGGAAACAGTCAAATCAGCTATGATTAAGTGGGCACAGGATGTCGGTCATAACATCATGTCAGATGACTGGGAATGGTTATGGAACACCGGTATCAAATTTACGGCATGTAATGCCTTAAAGGAGAATATTATGAAAATGGTATACAGGTGGTACATGACCCCAGTCAAGCTGGCAAAAATTTATCATCTACCCGACAACAAATGTTGGAAATGTAAAGAGACTGAAGGTACCTTTTACCACCTTTGGTGGACATGCCCGAAGATTAAGGCTTTCTGGGAAATGATCTATAATGAAATGAAAAAGGTACTTAAGTGTACTTTTCCTAAAAAACCAGAGGCCTTTCTCTTGGGCATTGTCGGCCAATTGGTGTCAAAGAGGGATAGAACCTTTTTTATGTACGCTACAACAGCAGCAAGAATTCTCATCGCAAAGTATTGGAAGACACAAGATCTACCCACTCTGGAAGAATGGCAGATGAAAGTGATGGACTATATGACATTGGCTGAGATGACAGGCAGAATCCGTGACCAGGGAAAAGAGACGGCGGAAGAAGAATGGAGAAAATTCAAAAATTATCTTAAGGACTATTATAAACTTAACGAATGCTAGAGTGTTGTGGTTTTCAGAAACAAAGGGATACAGTGATATAAGGTTAGAATACAGAGATGACTGAGATGACAGAGGTTGGAAAGTAACAATTGGGAGTTGCTATAAAATTATGGACATTGAGATGCAGAAAGGGGGGGTATGGGGAAGTCCCAGGAAAGAGGTTTATGAAAATATGTCATGAAATTATACATGTATGTTTGTCTTTTTAAGTGTTTGTTTGTTTTCAAAAATTTTGTAAAACCAATAAAAATTTTATAAAAAAAAAAAATGAATTGTGCTCGGAAACGTACTGGGAGCCAGTGTAGGTCTTTCAAGACCTTGGAACGAAGGTCAACGGAGACTGTGATGTCTTTAGGTTATGTGGTTTTAGTGCACATCCATACAACCTGAGAATAAGGTGGGAGGGGCTCACAACACTAACACCCCCAAAAGATCTTGCTTCTCTACTAATCACTAGCTTTGGATCCAGCACAGAGCAAGCTGGTCTCTGTGTCTCCAGCTTCCAGGCTGCTTTCAGCTCAGCTCTCTGTCTCACACTCTGGATGTTGTTCTCCTACTAGTAGCTAGGTGAAGGGGCTGCAGGAAAGGCCCATCCATTAGCCTGGAGAGCCCCATCACTTAACTGCAGCTCTTGCAACCTGGCTCGTTCTTTGGGGATGCTGATGAGGACACTTGTCAGGCTTTAGGCTTCCTCTCCCCTTTGGCAGTAAATAAGCAGAACAAAGGAAAAGGAGTCTTCTTACGAGTTAGAAGCTTTAATGATCACACTGAGAGAACAAATAATCCATTTCCTAGGAACGGCGGTGCTCCCAATTAAGGGCTCCAACCACTTCCTCCCTAGTCACCCACGTCGCTACCATGTCTTGTAACATGATCTCATAACCACTGTGCTTTCCGTGCTGCCAGCTTATCTGCTCTTCTCAACCTTGGGCTGTGTGGATGAATGCTTTCCAGAGACAGTGAGTCTCCCAGTGTTTCTTCTGCTAGCTGTTCCCCATCCAGTATTTCCCAGCTTCTGCCTTCTGAACTATGTCCCTCTGCAAACCACTGTTCCAAATCTATACTGTCCTCCTGCTCCTGGGAACATTCAGGATCCTGTAGCCCTCCTCAGCACGGTCCCTGACAACACTTACATAGCCAAAGAAGGTCCTACAAAGCAACACATATGACTAATTCAGCAATATTAGATTCAAACTCTCTTTGGGTCCAGGACCCCCAGAACTTGAAGGGGCTCAGGGCATCATCCATAACAACTTCCAAACTCACAACATTATGCAACATGAATATGCTTCTTTAGGATATTCAACCATCAGAGCCTCCCAAATTGTATGGTTTGCATATTTTTTGTATATATATAAAAATACAAACAGTACAATTAAAGAACATTTATCACATTTACATTTATTTATCACTGTTATTGTATTACAGAGAAATGGGTGGCGGTGGCGGTGGAAAACAGCGACGTGTGAAACATCCACAGCAGCCACGGGAAATATATAAACTCAGCCCAAATGCCTGGCAAAAACTGAGCAAACATCTAAACCATTTGTCTAAAGGCTAAGAGAGGGAGCCAGCCTGCCAGCCTGCCAATCAGACTTAATCCTTCCTCCTTGCTCCTGCGCTAACAAGATAGCAGCTGTGCCTATTGGCCAGCCTCCTGGCGGAGAGGATTGCTGGAAGGGTGTGTGTGTGTGTGTGTGTGTGTGTTTGGTGGTTGTGCTACTGCAGGCCAGGCGACTGATGTGGAGACGACAGTCGAGTGGACATGGGCCTGGGGGGACTGGGATGGGCTGAGCAGCCTTAAGCACTGGGATGTCTTGATACTCTCTAGGTCTGCCCTGACCATGAGCTGGAAGCCTCTTGATCATGGGTTCAGAATAAGGAGATGGGTCAGCGGAGGCAAAGCCTAAGGAACCCAGGACCCACGGCCAGGGCCAATGGGAGAGCAGGGGAAGCCAGTACAAATCACTGGGGTCCAGCAGTCTGTAAAGGGGCCTGGAACCTGGTTATCTTGCCTATGTTTCATGTAGTTCTTAACCAATATATAGTCCATGTCCAATATGTGGGATGTGAAGCACAAGAGCAGTCAAGTACAACATTCCTAGAGTGAACATGTTTACACATGGAGAGGAATGTTTGTCCAGCCAGCAGGTAAACTTCCTGTTTCCTTCTGGGCTGGGACAGACTTCCTCTGCATGTGACTAGAGGTGAGTGTGGTATCACCTGTGCAGGTAATGACAAAAGCACAGGGCAGGGCAGCCATCTCTCTCTTTTGGACTACATGCATCGAAGAAGCAACATCTGCTTAGCCAAAGATGCTCTCTTGGCTTTCAAGAGTGTATGTTACTTTTCTAAGCTAAGTCTGCCTTCTGGGATCCGATTGTGAACAGAATGTGAGTAAACTCTTTTTATACTTTTATAGAAGACTGTGTCGTGTCTTATCTTTTATGAGGGGAAAAAGGGAAAATACCAGAACAGTTATCATAGAGGCTTTAGCGATCCTGAGCAAACGCATCCGCTGCGAGTTTAAAAAAGTGGAATGTTACTCTGCTAAATTGTGAACTTGTTAACACAAGTTGGAAAGGCTATAATCAGACAATATATCCTCTCCTGCATCCCTGAACGTTCCCACACAATACATACATAGTTCCGAAAAGTGGCTTCTGACATGAACCGAGCATTTCTGACTCACTATGAACATTCGCTTCTGCACTTTGATAGCATGGCAGCGAAGCTTCATCTTATTATGCACAGCTGCCTTTGCATGTTTTTGCAGGTGAACACCTGTAATTCCTGCATTGCAGGGGGTTGGGCTAGATGTCCCTTGAGGGTCCCTTCCAACTCTACAGTTATAAGATTCTGTAATGTTTGCTGGGGTCAATGGGCTCTGGATCTGAATCCTCTGTTTTCTAATTCCGATTTGTCCACACATGTTTGCATTGGCACTTGTATTTTAGCTGCAAAACTACCTGCTTTCCCTTTGTACTTGTGGGCATTCCCAAAATGGTGTGTCATTCGACAACGGGTGCCTACCGATTTGTTATTTCCACTACCGCCTTTTGAGCACAAACTAAGCAAGCGTGGAATGAGAGGTTTATCAGCACCCACCAACACCCACCCTTGAAAAAAAAAAGGAAAATAAAAACTTGCAGGGGGAAATGGCAGAACGATTTCATGATGATTTATTTTCATTGCATTCCCGTTATTTATTCTGCTACTTTATTATTTTTCCTCGCGCCCAATATGGTTTGCTAATATGAAGGCTTGGAACTGCAAGCGTGTAGGCAGACGTTAGTACAATAAAAGGCAATAAAGCCAAAACAATCTGCAGCTCCCCCAAGTTTTCCAATTCAAAGACCTGCTTCATTTATTTGTTTGTTTGCTTGTTTAATTAATTAATTAATTAATGAACAGATCAGTGCAAATAACATTACGATATTATTATATTTATCGATTGATATCCTGCCTTTTCCAGACCAGGATTCAAGGTGGCCTGTACAAATGAAAAGAACACGGACGAATATTACAAAAAGCGAAGAACGTATAAAAGATGAGAGTAGAAAAGTAATTAAACTCTAATAGAATTAAAACAACATCGAACAAATTCTATTAGGATACGGATGATAAAAACAGCACAGTCCTATTTAAAAGCCCTTTCCTTAGAAAAGAGTCAGTTCCCAAAGGCCTGTTGCAACAAGAAGGTCTTCTGCTGATGGGGAAAAGGACAAGGAGGGAGCCGGTCTATCTTCTCTAGGAAGGACATTTCCAAAGCCTAGCAGCTTCCACTGAAGCAATGCAAATTCTCTAAATACTCTGAAGAACTATATAAAGCCTGGTGACCTCCAGAGGTTTTGGACCACAGCTCCTATTGGATGTGTAATAAGAAAAATACTGCTCCCTTTCCCTTATCCAAGAGCCCATATAGAGTCCTTAAGTGGGTTCCGTATCAGTAGGAGAAAATAACAGAGGCCAAATAGAGTATATCGAGAAGCAAAGTGACCAGTAAGCCTGATCTTTATTAAACTGTTGCAACAGGGTCCTCACTCACCACACGCAGGAAGGAGGAGGAACCCAGAACAATGGTGCACATTGCCCACTCTGTAGCTCAAGACCACCCCCAAAAATATCATACATACACATAGGCGCCGACTCCATGGGGCCTGAGGGGGCTCGAGCCCCCTCAAAAAAATTTTTGGGGGGGCTCAGCCCCCCCAATAATTTCGGGCGCCCTTCCAGCAGAGCGCCGCCGCCGTCCCCCGCCTCCTCCCCACCTGCTCCCTCGCCAGCCAGCCAGCCGCGCGCCCTAATCGGAGAGCCCCGGCTGTCCCCCGCGAGATTAGGGAATCCCCGGGGGCGGGGGCTCCTGCCTCGCTGCTTCGCAGCACCACCGCCACTGCCAAGGCACTGCCGGAAATCCCGCGAGAACAGGGGAATCCCGACTGGCCACACCTCCCAGCCAGCCAATCGGCTGACTGGGGGGCGTGGCTTGCCCTATTTAGGGCCGGAGCCACTTTATTTGCATATTCATGAGCTTATTTATTATTCATGAGCTTTCCCGGGCCCCCCCAATATTTTTTATAAGTCCGCGTCCCTGTACATACATCACAGAAGGAGGGTGGTCTACAGCAGAAATCCTGTCTGCCCAGAAACCTGTTAATGGTCACTGATTAATGGTCCACCTGGGCAGCCTGGACATTCTTTTGTGATGGTGAATATTTTAGTTTCTGAATCCAGGTCACAGGCTCACCCTAGGTAAAGATAAAGGTACCGCTAGGTAAAGGTAAAGGTCCAGTCACGGATGACTCTGGGGTTTCAGCACTCATCTCGCTCTATAGGCCAAGGAAGCCGGCGTTTGTCCGCACACAGCTTCCGGGTCATGTGGCCAGCATGACTAAGCTGCTTCTGGCGAACCAGAGCAGCGCACAGAAACATCATTTACCTTCCCGCCGGAGCGGTATCTATTTATCTACTTGCACTTGATGTGCTTTCGAACTGCTAGGTTGGCAGGAGCTGGGACTGAGCAATGGGAGTTCGCCCAGTTGCGGGGATTTGAACCGCCAGCCTTCTGATTGGCAAGCCTTAGGCTCTGTGGTTTAGACCACAGCACCACCCAGGTCACAGGCTCACCCTATTCATACAGAAATATGCCCTAAAGACAGGATTTGGAAGCAAAAAGACAATGGGAAGGCTTTCCCCATTTCCTTCCGTACTGCAGAGGAATATTTGAGGTCACTGGGAGAGTCAAAATGGCTTTGGGATTGCTCTCCTGTACTATTTCAGACACGGGGTTTATATACTTATGTATGTGTTTGCCTTGTACATTTATGAACGTTCATTTTATATTTGGGACCTTAGAATTCTTATAACAGCTGCCACTGGTGGGAGTTCTTAGTCCCAAACATCTTGAGAACATCAGATTGGTTGAAGGCTGGAACTGGCAGTACTAGAACATACAGGTGACACTTATCGATCTGCATAAATGCTCTGCCCATCTCCCAAGCATCTTGGAGCCTGTAGGAGGACACAGCTGTTCAAAGAGCGAGACTTTCTTTTCCAATTATAAGGAAATTAAATTGTCCTCCCTCTTGTTTACCCTCCCTCTTTGATTACCCTCTTGTTCTCTTCTAAACCCCCTTATGCTCATGTTTATCTTTGCCTCCTGGAAGCCTCTGCTGGTAGCATCATGTTTGACCAGCTGTGACAGACAGACGGTTCAGTGCTTGGCAACATTTCCAAAGCGAGGTGAAAGAATGATAGAAGGAAAGGAAACCAGAAGCCAAAGCGGGGGGCATTCGTGTGGCTCATGTCTATTTGGGGACAGGAGTGGGGCGCACTTTTTTTGCATTCATGCAAACTGAGTAAGAATGCAAATGCAAGAGCCGTGCCATGAATATTCCTTCTTCTCCACTGTCAATTGCAGTTGATCTCACTTGTCATTAATACTTCACCTCCAATTAATGGAAAATGCAGATGGAAAGCTTGATGGCTCATGGCTAAGCCGTCCCTTTCCCCTGAGAAGAACTGAGACCATAGAATCATAGAAATGTAGAGCTGGAAGGGACCCCAAGGGTCATCTAGTCCAACCGCCTGCAATTGAAATTGAAGTGGTAGAAGGAGATCATCAAATGTCGATTGACATCGTTCTTTTGCAATATTCTGAGGAGATGGAGTCACTGTTGGGCTTTCTTAACCACCTGGGTTGTATTGATTTTCCAAGTAAGGTCTTTACTGAGATAAACTCCTAGGAATTTAAAGGAAGAGACTCTCTCCACACAGCCCTCCTCGATGTACAGCGGGGCTAGTTCTCCTCTCTTCCTCGGAAAGTCCAACACCATCTCCTTTGTCTTGCTGATATTAAGGTGCAAGTTGTTCCCTAGGCACCATGTAGATATTTTTTGGACCTCCCCTCTATACGCTGATTCGTTTCCACCTGTTATTAAACCCATTATGGTGGTGTCATCTGCAAACTTAATAATTGCAGTAGACAGGTCAGATGATACACAATCGTATGTATACAATGAATACAGGTAGGGACTTAGCACACATCCCTGGGGTGTGCCAGTGCAATGCAGGAATCACAGCTAAGATCTCCCTCCAGAAAGCAGAAGTTTGGGAGAGGACATCAGATGGGACCAGCCGGCATACATCCTCTCTCCACAGTCAATTGCTCCCAGCTGCTGTCTTTGCTCTGCCCCCAATCTTTTGGTTGCCACTTTGTCCTATGACAGATGAACTGCCTGCTCATTTGGAGAAAGAGGTGACCAGACCTAGGTTTAGGGGTTCTCTTTTGACTCTGTAATGTACACTATTGGTTCCTGTGGAAGGAATGGGGTTGGCATTAAAGTGAGACAGTTGCACATCCTGGATTCTGTTCCTAAACTTAGCTTTTGGTGGTCAGTTCTCTGGAGTTGGGGCCCTGGCATAGGACAATAGCCAGTGTGGTTTGTGTGAGCTGAACTGGAAGCAGGCTGGAAGCTGGAGACGCAGAGACCTGCTTGGTCTGTGCTGGATCCAAGGCTGCGACTAATGGAGAAGCAAGATCTGTTGGGGTGTTATTGCTATGAGCCTCTCCATTTTCTGCTCAGGTTGTATCTCTGTGTAAATATAACCAGATATCCAAGGACCATCATTCCAAGGAAACATAACCCTGACTAAGAGCCTGGAGTCTCTCACCTCTCAGAGATGGGTCGGTGTGCAACAGCCTGTTACATCAGCCATTCCCAAACTGGTAAACGTTATACAGACGGGATAAATGAACCGTTCAACAAGTAGTGTTAAGTCCAATCTTGAGTTGGAAACACAAAGCTGTATGCATGTGCCTGTGAATACTTTCTTTATCCTGAGCAAACCATTTTGTATGACTGGCTTTTTGGACTGATGAAGCGCGTAGCGAAACCTGTAATATATCCGGAGAACAGGTCTCCTTTTCCCCACTTGCGTTATTCTCAGCAGGGTGGTGGCTTTGATTTGCCTTCCTGTGATTGATCCATGCATACGGCTTTGTGTTTCCATCTCAAGACCCATTGAAGAACATCGCATCCAGTTCAATCTTTGAAAAACAGCTTTGAAAAACTTTTTCATATTCTCCAGTCTGCTACCCTTGCCGTTGTGGTGGCTCGGGGTTGGCGTTCTGTGATTGGACTTACGCTACTTATAGAACGGTTCATTTATCCAGTCTGTATAATGTTTACTGCACATGTAATTTGCTAAGATAGAGTTGTACATTTATCCACTCCATGTTTACAGTATATCCAGCCTTTGTCTTGCACATGGCACCTGAGTATGTTTGTTGATTGAATGGTTACAAGTCTATCTCGATTCTAGTAAATTTGGTTTTATACTTATAAGCCAGTTTGTGGTGTTGTTTTGTTGTATTGGATGGCGGCTAACAGATTGAGGTTGAATCCTGACAAGACAAGAAGTACTGTTTTTGGGGGACAGGAGGCAGGCAGGTGTGGAGGATTCCCTGGTCCTGAATGGGGTAACTGTGCCCCTGAAGGACCAGGTGCGCAGCCTGGGAGTCATTTTGGACTCACAGCTGTCCATGGAGGCACAGGTCAAATCTGTGTCCAGGGCGGCTGTCTACAAGCTCCATCTGGTACGTAGGCTGAGACCCTATCTGCCTGCGGACTGTCTCACCAGAGTGGTGCATGCTCTGGTTATCTCCCACTTGGACTACTGCAATGCGCTCTACGTGGGGCTACCTTTGAAGGGGACCCGGAAACTACAACTAATCCAGAATGCGGCAACTAGACTGGTGACTGGGAGCGGCTGCAGAGACCACATAACACCGGTCTTGAAAGACCTACATTGGCTCCCAGTACGTTTCCGAGCACAATTCAAAGTGTTGGTGCTGACCTTTAAAGCCCTAAACGGCCTCGGTCCAGTATATCTGAAGGAGCGTCTCCACCCCCATCGTTCTACCCGGACACTGAGGTCCAGCTCCGAGGGCCTTCTGGCAGTTCCCTCACTGCGAGAAGCCAAGTTACAGGGAACCAGGCAGAGGGCCTTCTTGGTAGTGGCGCCTTCCCTGTGAAACACCCTCCCACCAGATGTCAAAGAGAACAACAACTACCAGGCTTTTAGAAGACATCTGAAGGCAGCCCTGTTTCGGGAAGCTTTTAATGTTTGATGTATTATAGTATTTTAATATTCTTTTGGAAGCCGCCCAGAGTGGCTGGGGAAGCCCAGCCAGATGGGCGGGGTATAAATAATAAATTACTTTATTATTATTATTATTATTATTATTATTATTATTATTATTATTATCATTATTATTATCATTATTATTATTATTATTACTGTCACCACATTTGATAATTTGTGTATATAATCCCCAAACTGGTGCCTTCCAAACAGTTTGAACTACAAGTCCCATCAGCCCCCAGCCAGCGCAGCTGCATGGTGGGAGCAAAGCCGCAGCATGCTGGGACTGATGGCATTTGTGTTCCAAAACATCTGGAGGGTCCCAGGTTGTGTCCTGCTAGTTGGAGGGTGGCTTTCCATGCTGCAGAGATTTGCAGTGGCCACGGTCTGCTTGAATCCTTCAGCACTGGAAAGCAAGGAACGTATATCCTTCAAAGAGAAATAAAATACAAACTTCAATTTGAACGCAGGGAAGAGCTGCCCTTTCCAGACGTATTTTGAAGGTCTGGGTGTGCTCAAGTGGTAGAAGAGGAAGCTGCTCAGTCCCTGTGGAAGCCTGGAGATGAGACATAATTCTTTTTAAAGGGTCACCAGGCGCTCCGTGCCTGGCTTAGACGCCTGGCGGTTACTCATCACTTGTACTGTCTGATGGGCATTAGCCGGCTGGCACCCTTGACCCCACACACCACCACATTCTGCACAACCTTTCCATCATAAGCAAAGAACAGGTGATGTGGAGAAAATGGCTTTTCCCCCGCAATGACAGAACATCGCGGCGTGAGGGGTAGGAAAAATACAGCAGAAAGGAAATGAAACAGCTGTGCGTTTATTGCCTTAAAAAAGGGGGTTCTCCAGCGCTGATGCCAGAAAATTTCTCTTTCCTGTTGCTTGGACCTCTCCCCACCCTTTGCCTGCTGCCATCCTTTCTCCCCTTCTGCTCCCATCAACAACAGATCTATCTCCATTTGCCTTTGGCTTCTGTGCCCTTTCTCGTCCAGACTTCATCCTGAGCAGGTGGCACGGGAGGCCTGGGGAACTGGCCCTCTCAGTGCAACATTATGGTTCTTGGCATAAGAGCAAAAGGCATTGGGAGGGAGGATGGCTGCCTGTGAAGGTGAACCCAAAGCCCAGAGTCCTTGATATTGCTTTGGCCAGGCGGGCCGGAGGGATCAGCCTCGGTGGACGCTGGGTGATGAGAAGGAGGCTTTCTGGAGGAACTGGCCACTTGCCTTCTCACTCCATCAGCCTCCCAAGGCGGAAATCACTTTGGGGGCTTTGCGGATGGGTGCGTGACAAAAAGCTGTTACACCTGCCCAGTGCTGGCTGGACTTGGCTGGGCTGAGCCGCAACTCCACGCTTCAGATGACACAGGGCCATCTGTCTGTCTGGAAGAGCAGCCAAGACAGTCAGCTGCTGCCGATGACTAGCCAAAGTGGCAGATCAGGCCAAAGGGAAACGTGTTGCAAAGGGGCTGGGTCCACAGAGCAACCGAAGAACATAAGAAGAGCCTGTTGGATCAGCCCAGCGGCCCATCTAGCCTATCATCTTCTTCCCATAGGGGCCAAGCAGAAGCCTGTGGGAAAACAGCAAACAGGATTTGAGCACAAGAAGAAGAAGAGTTTGGATTTGATATCCTGCTTTATCACTACCCTAAGGAATCTCAAAGCAGGTAACAATCTCCTTTCCGTTCCTCCCCCACAACAAACACTCTGTGAGGTGAGTGGGGCAGAGAGACTTCAGAGCAGTGTGACTAGCCCAAGGTGGAGCTGCATGTGGAGGAGCGAGGAATCGAACCTGGTTCACCAGATCACGAGTCTACCGCTCTTAACCACTACACCACACTGGCTCTCTCCCCTCCTGCATTTCCAGAAAATGGTATTCAGAAGTGTTTACTGCCTCCGAGCATGGAGGCACAGCATAGCCATCATGGCTAGTGGCCACTGATGCGCAGGGCCAGCCCACCCATGAGACTGGGTGAAGCAGCCGCCTTGGGCACCAGAAGCGTCTGAGGTGGCACCCCTGTGGGCACCGCAGCTGCCCTGCCACTGGAACCTACCATCAAATGGATTGATTTTTGTTGTTGTATGTGTTTCAACAACCCCAAAGTTTGAGAGTCAGTTGCATAGACATTTAAAGGCATGGTGATCTGTCATGGAAAAACCCCATGGAAGAAGAAAACAGGGGTTACCCTTGTTGCTGGCTGTGCCCCCATGACAGTTCAAATGTAGGTCCACCACTGTGCATGAGAAAGCAGATAGCAAGGTGCTGGCACTGGCAAGCATTTAGTCACCCAGGACCTTAACCCTCTGGACACCTGCCAAGGTGAAAGAAGCACCCCCTTGAGGGCTTCTCCTGCTCTTGAAGGATGTGCTTCTTCACTGAGCTACCTCTGGCATCTAAGCGGATCTGCACAGTCTTCAGCCCTCATTTCAGGCTAGGTAGCTGGTGTGGGATGTGTTACATAAGTAGCAGTCAAATACAACATTCCTTTATTTTCCTAGAGTGGACATGCAAGGGGATGTTTGGTTCAGCCAGTTGAAACTTCCTTGTTCCTCCTGGACTGGAGCATACTTCCTTTGCATATGACTAGAGGTAGGTATTGTTGGGAATCAAGCCTTTATCAGGAGAAACTGGCCACTCTCCAAGGCACCCGGCTTGATCTCCGGTTGACCTCCCTGTCTGCATTCTCCGGCAGGATACAGGCTAGGTCGCGATCGCCGACCCTTCTCAGCGTGAGAAGAACACATCACTCTTCCCTGCCCCCCCCCCCGGGCAGGGGAAAGAGATAGACAGAAACGTATTTACATGCCTTTATTTCTGTCTTTGCAGCGTTACAGAAAACATGTCTGCTCTCTTCGAACTCCAGCAGCCGAGAGACGCAAACTCCTCCTGTACTTCCTGTACAGCTCATATTACACTCTGAGCTAATTCCGGTGCTTCGCACTGTGAATAGACTGCCCCTCTGTTTCCCACGGAACAGTCCCAACATTCCCATTATGTTTTGCTTTCAAGCTAGCAGCTTGCGCCCGCATTGCTTCTATATCGTAACAGGTATGACCTTACCTGTTCAGGTAACAAAAGGACAAGGCATGCTGCCATACCCTCTCTCTTTGACTTCCTCCATCGTTGGAGCAGCTTTTTAGCTAGAAATGCTCTGTTGGCTTTCAGACACTGGGATTATCCCCATATGGGATAGATCCACATGTATATACTTTGTAACTAAGTCTGCCTTCAGGGATTCAACTGTGAACTGATGATGTGAGTAAACTTCTTTTATTGACTTTAAACAAGATTGTGGCGTGTTTACTCTTTGAAGAGGGATATAAGGGAACTTACCAGGAACCTAATAGTGAGAGGCTTATACAAGCCTGCAACTAGCTATCTGGAATGTAAAACTCTGCTAAGTAAAGGAACTTGCTAGCGCAAGTTAGGAAGGATATTAATACACAATATATCCTCTCCTGCCTCCCTGAACATTCCCACAGCTGGGTTAAGGGGATATTGAGTCCCTTCCATTGTGGACATGACTGTCTCAAAGAAAACAGAAACATAAGAAGAGTACTTCTCGATCAGGCTCATCTCGACCAGCATCTCAGAGTGCCCAACCAGGTGCCACTTGGAAGGGCAACAGCACTCTGCCCACATGTGATTATCAGCACCTGGTATTCATAGCCAGCCTCCATGAATTTGACTCACCCTCTTTTAATGTTGGTGGCCAGTGTGGTGTAGTGGTTAAGAGCGATAGACTCACAAACTGGGGAACTGGGTTCGCTTCCCCGCTCCTCCACATGCAGCTGCTGGGTGACCTTGGGCTAGTCACACTTCTCTGAAGTCTCTCAGCCTCACTCACCTCACAGATACAGATAGGTAGCCGTGTTGGTCTGCCATAGTCAAAATAAAAAAAATTCCTTCCAGTAGCACCTTAAAGACCAACTAAGTTAGTTCTTGGTATGAGCTTTCGTGTGCATGCACACTTCTTCAGATAGTGTCTGAAGAAGTGTGCATGCACACGAAAGCTCATACCAAGAACTAACTTAGTTGGTCTTTAAGGTGCTACTGGAAGGATTTTTTTTATTTTCACCTCACAGAGTGTTTGTTGTGGGGGAGGAAGGGAAAGGAGAATGTTGGCCGCTTTGAGACTCCTTCGGGTAGTGATAAAGCGGGATATCAAATCCAAACTCTTCCTCTTCTTCTTCTACAATCTTTTGAGAGAGCATTTCAACTATTCTCTGTGCAAGAAAGGACTATCTTTTGCCTCTCCAGAAGCTTTCAGCAATCAGCTTCACTGAGTGGTTCCACTGGGTCCTAATACTGTAAGAGAGGGATCCCACTTGACTTTTTTCTAAATTAAAAAGCTCAGTTGTTGCAACTTTTCCACCCCCTTGATCATTCTGGTTGCCCTTTTCTGAATCTTTCCCAACTGCATAATATCGCTTTTGCAGTGCGGCGATGCAGTATTTCAAGGGGGGGTTGCCCCATAGTTTTGTATAATGACATTTGTGTCACTTTTTAAATGAAAAGAGTACACTGGTCAATTTTCTGGCAGTCAACATCTGAATGATAAAATATAGCACACGATAAAGAATTCAAACAGATACACATTATTTTTCCGCAGAGAGATAATGAAATTCAAGGCTGATATTCTGTATTGATACCAGAAAATGAGGAATTGTTCTTATTTTATTTTAAAATCATTAATCTCCTTCCACTTCTGGCCCAAATCCAGCTTGTTAGCTTTATTAATGACTGTACAATACATGCTCTCCACAGAATTTCTATTTTTGCTGGGACATCTGGTGTTTTCTATATTTTTGGTATCTCTGTTTTTGCAAGTTTTTTTATTTATTTAAACAAAAGAAAACAAAACAAAAGTTTAGCACCCCCTTCCTCTGTGAGATCCTTCATATACCCCAGTGATATAATATATATTGTTGTGGGTTTGTGGGGTCAGTTTGGATGATGCCCCAAGTGCCTTTCCTTTACAGTGGTACCTCTGGTTACGTACTTAATTCGTTCCGGAGGTCCTGAAACTGTTCTTAACCTGAAGCACCACTTTAGCTAATGGGGCCTTCCGCTGCCGCTGCGTGATTTCTGTTCTCACCCTGAAGCAAAGTTCTTAACCCGAGGTACTATTTCTGGGTTAGCGGAGCCTGTAACCTGAAGCGTATGTAACCTGAAGCATATGTAACCCGAGGTACCACTGTATTGGGGTCCTGTACCCAGAGAGGGTTAGAATCTAGCAGGGGAGTTTGCTGAAATGGGCAGACAAGTTTCTTTGTAAGACAGTGGCCTCAGCTGGCCACTTAAGTGTCCTCATTGGCATCTCAAAAGAATCACAACCAAGTAATGATGGGCCTCTAGGCTAATGGGTGGGCTTTTCCTCCATCCTCCTCTTCTAGCTGCTAGATAGAAGAGCAATAGTCAGAGAGTATGTGTGAGAGCTGAGCTGGAGGCAGCCTGGAAATTGGAGACCCAGAGCTCTGCTTGCTCTGTGCTGGATCCAAAGCTGTGACTCATGGAAAAGTGAGATCTGTTGGGCTGTTAGTTCTGAGGCCTCCATCTTATGCTCAGGATGTAAAAAGGTAAAGGGATCCCTGACCATTAGGCCCAGTCATGGACGACTCTGGGGTTGCGGCACTCATCTCGCTTTATTGGCCAAGGGAGCCGGCGTACAGCTTCCGGGTCATGTGGCCAGCATGACTAAGCCACTTCTGGCGAACCAGAGCAGCACATGGAAACACCGCCGGAGCGGTACCTATTTATCTACTTGCACTGGTGTGCTTTTAAACTGCTAGGTGGGCAGGAGCAGGGACCGAGCAATGGAAGCGCACCCCGTTGCGGGGATTCGAACCGCCAACCTTCTGATCAGCAAGCCCTAGGCTCTGTAGTTTAGACCACAGCGCCACCCGTGTCCCTATGTTCAGGTTGTATATATGTGTAAATAAATACAGATATCCTAAAGACGTCACATTCTCCATTGACCTTGAGTCCAAGGAAACTGCACTCTGGGTAAGCACTAGGAACCCCTCCTTACTGCTTGGAGACTGGGGTGGCATATAACACTATAACCTACTCTATCATCTATCTATATCTATCTATATTGTCAGGGAACTGCCATCGGAGGAACAGGTGGTGGAGGGGCTCAGGGAGGAAGGAAGAGACTCAACAGCCGAAGCAGGAACCAGCAGGGGGAGGAGTGGATCTCTGAGGGAATGCGAGCAGGAGGGAGGGCTCAGAGACGCTTCCAGCGAGAACAGTGGGGAGGTATCTGAAGCTCCCATAGGGAGACCCACGCCTCGCCGGAAACTGTCACGCCGTGAGTCCAGAAGGCGGGTTTCCGTTAAGGAGCTCTTATGCTGGAGACGATTCCGAAAAAAACCACTGTCGGAATCTACAAGTGACTAGGGCAGACATGGTTGAGGAGCTCTGTCACACACAGAGGTTTGTGTAGTTGCACAAACTCAGAGGGACCACGATTTTACGCACAAGCAGCTAATCATCCCATCTATCTATCTATCTATCTATCTATCTATCTATCTATCTATCTATCTATCATCTATCTATCTATCTATCCATCTATCTATCTATCTATCTATCTCTATCTATTATCTATCTATCTATCATCTATCTATCTATCTATCTATCATCTATCTATCTATCACCTATCTATCTATCTATCTATCTATCTATCATCATCATCATCATCATCATTATTATTTATCTATCTATCTATCTATCTATCTATCTATCTATCTATCATCTATCTATCATCTATCATCTATCATCTATCATCTATCATCTATCATCTATCTATCATCTATCTATCTATCTATCTATCTATCTATCTATCTATCATCTATCTATCTATCATCTATCTATGTATGTATCATCTATATCCCATAATTACTCTTCCCTCCAAGTCAGATAAGTTCAAAAGTGGCTGTTAAGATAATCATCTTTGTCTAGCCATGTAAACTTTCTAAGAGCTTTTCTTCTCCCTGTCTCGCTGCTCCTATATAAAGATCACTAACTTTGTGATGGATCGTATCAGTGAGGCATTTGCAGGAGGATAAACATGCCGCTGTTTTAGACACACACACACACACACACACACACACACACACACACACTCACAGCTGCAGCAGACTCTTCCTTTGATTCGTCACGTCTTCTGCACGATATCGGGGAACCTGAGCAATGAGGCTGAAGTTGGCTAGGAGAAAGATATCGCAGTCTCTTTGATCACGGATGGTTACGGTCTAAGAAAGATGCAGCAGAATGTGTTGGGCTTTGCTAGGAGAAGTAGTTGGGGGAGAATGTGATTTCATTCATATGCCGGATACAGAATCCTGTAATATCGATTGCTCTCAGAAAAGCTCGAAGAGTCTGGGAACCAGGAGACCAGAGTCCAGTTTCGTTGCCTCTTTGCTCCCCTCTTCCTTTTCTGAAAGCAAGGCAGTATACACAAGGTCTCTTTTAATAATTAAGGTTTGGTTGGTAATTCAAGGGGTTAACCCTTTCCCTCTCCACCTGTACCCTCTTCCAGTTTTCAGGTGTCAGGCCAGTACTTGGGAGAGACCAGGGTTCAAACCACCTGACCACAAAACTCACCGGGTGCCCTTGGGTCATGGCCACTGCCTCTCAGCCTAACCTACCTCACAGGGTTGTTGTGGGACTTAATCTGTCCACACTCTTTCCCCCTAGTCTTACCTTCACTTAACTTCACTTTTCCACATTTCAGTTTGAGAATTAAAAAAAAAGTCCTTTAAAAAAAATCATATTTCCTTGAAAGTTCACATTCTGGACATATGCATTTCTGCATTTATTTCATAAAATATATACACTGCTTGGAACGTGGGTGGTGCTGTGGGTTAAACCACAGAGCCTAGGACTTGCCGATCACGGGGTGAGCTCCCGTTGCTCGGTCCCTGCTCCTGCCAACCTAGCAGTTCAAAAGCATGCCAAAAGTGCAAGTAGATAAATAGGTACCACTCCAGTGGGAAGGTAAACGGCGTTTCCGTGCGCTGCTCTGGTTTGCCAGAAGTGGCTTAGTCATGCTGGCCACATGACCCGGAAGCTGTACGCCGGCTCCCTCGGCCAATAAAGCGAGATGAGCGCCGCAACCCCAGAGTCGGCCACGACTGGACCTAATGGTCAGGTGTCCCTTTACCTTTTTATACATGGCTTGTGTATAAAATGACCTCAAGATGGTTTATAAAAGAAGATGAAACAATAAAACAATTCAAAACAATAATTTAAGAAGTTTGAAAATGTAAGTTAACAATAGACTAATAACAGATTAAAGCTCACATCAGTTTTCTAAATATCTGAGGTGGGTTTCCTAAACAAAAATGTTTTTAGCAGGCACCAAAAAAAGTCCGGTAAGGTTCCTGCCTGATATCCATAGGCAGGGAGTTCTAAAGTGTATCAATGTGACTAAGGTACAAGATTCGTTGCTCTGGGCGACTAGCAGGGCTGGTTGACCTTCCTGAGTCTCCCTGATCCCTGCTGAACTGGTCAGCTTACAGTTCACTGCTTCTTTGCTTAATTTGATCTGTGCTTAGCTCCAAGTTTTTCTGATCCTTCTTTTTTTGCCTGTGCCGAGCCCTTTGCAGCTCAGTTTGCAGCTGAGAGAAGTACTGAGACCTTACTTTGAACCTGTCCCTCCTTCACTTTTTGAAGCTTTTCCTGGCCCTTTCCTCCAAACCAGCCCTTTGGAGCTGGGCTTTTGGCTCGTAAACAACTTTGAAGAGATTTAGCTTTTGTAGTTCTTATACACCTGTTTGTGTTTTAATATTTTGGCTTATTCCCAGCTGAGGTTTTTGCTTCCCCATTTTATTCCCCCAACCTTTTCTTCTCCCCTTACCCATTCATCTCTTCCCTGAGCGCTCAGAAACCATTTCCTTTGCATCTCTGCTATCACTGCCTCCCTTTCTCTCTTTTCTTAATATTTAGGATACGCTCCTATATAGCTGCAATGTTGCAAAGCCTTTCAGCTGGTTTGGAAGCTTAAAGGAATAAATAAATACTGAGCAATTGTTTAAATTACTAGTTTCATATGCCCAAATTATTGTTTGCAATAGTTAAGTTGCATGTTGTTCTGCGTAGAGTTATGTTTAAAAGTTAAATTGCATATTCATATTCTGTTTTGTTTTCCATGTAATCATGACTTATCTACACTGTTCATTATATTCCTCTCTTCTCTGAGATTTATTTATATATAATGTGCTGTTTGTGTCACTGATATTACTGTTATTATAAACTGAAATAATTCAGTGGTCTTCTGCTGGTGTATGCAGAATAAATTTTTCCAAGCTAATTGTTGCCTCCCAGGTTTTGCTTTCTCTCTCTCTCTCTCTCTCTCTCTCTCTCTCTCTCACACACACACACACACACACACACCTCGCCCACTGGGGCACCTTAAGAAACACACTTTCATAAACGTTTTCAGGTGTAAGTGAAATGTGTCTCCAAGTCTAATTAATAAAAACAGCAGACCTGAGCTCTCAGCAGTTTGGTAAATGCTCATTTTATTCCAAGTGAATGTTTTGCTCTGTGCTGCCAGATTGCCTTAAAGCCCTGGAAATTTCAGCTCATCAAGCCCTTGGGCAGCCCGTATTTGTACGCTATTTGCCACGGGGTATAAGAAGCAGTGTGGCATGGCGGTTAGAATGTCAGGGAAAGACCTGCCAAGGAAACTGAAAAAAATATTTATGTACGCGACAACGGCGGCAAGAGTCTTAATAGCACAAGGATGGAAGAACGGAGAAATCCTGACCAAAGAACTGTGGCAAGAGAAACTGATGAACTATGCGGAATTGGCGAAACTGACACATAAACTACATGATAAGGACAACTGTGACTTTAAAGAAGAATGGGGACCTTTTGCAAAGTACTTAAAGAAACAACAAAATGAATTGGACTCCTTGGCAGGTTTTGAATAAACATTCACAAACCTTTTATTGGTAACATATAGATAGATAAATTAAGGATCTTTACAATTTTATAATATGCAGAGAATAACATGTGCTGAAAAAGCAGAGAGAGGAGCTGAGGGAGGTCCGGGGGGTGGGTGGGAGGGTGGGTTTTTCTTTTGGGGGGGGATGGGAGGGGAATGAGGATGGTGTGTTTTTGATAAATTGTTATGTTGAAATTCCTAACAAATTTTTTTCAAAAGAAAAAAGAAGAATGTCAGATGAGGACCTGCGAGACCAGGGTTCAAATCCCTGCTCAGCTATGAAACTCACTGGGGGACTCTGGACCAGCTGCTGCCTCTCAGCCTCATTTGCCTCACAGGGTTGTTGTGGTGATTAAATAAGAAGCAGGAAAATAATGCACGCCATCTTGAGCTCATTGAAGGAAAAGGTGGGATAAAAAGGCAACAAGCAAAGACCAGTGGGTAGGGAGGACGTGGCTGTGGCAAAGCCCAGATGTGATGGATGGCCCAGATGTTCGCTCACCTGCTAAATTGAGTCATCTAGTAGAAGACTTAAATCTCCCATTTTGTAACCAGTAGTTGTGGGTTGGGGGCAGTCAGCTCCGAGTCTCTTCTTGGGGTCCTGTACCCAGTTTGGGTTAGAATCAAAGAGAGGATTATATTGCTGAACTAGCCATGCAAGTTTCTTTGTAAGACAATGAGCTCGGCCAGCCCGTTGAGTGTCCTCATCAGCATCTCAAAAGAATGCGCTCCGTTGTGAGTCAAGGACCCCCCCACCCGCATAGAATTATGGGCAAAATTCGGCCACAACTTTTATTGGTTACAGCATGTGAGTAGTATTGGCTTAGACACTGGATGAAACAGCAATACAAGACTCCACGGGAGTCATATCAGGGTTAACAACCAATGGGAGGAGCTTGTTGATGCAAATACAACTGGAAGCTCCCCCATGACGTCACCGGGGGTCATGCCATGGCCCTGGCCACCAGCAGGGCATCGGACAGGATCCACAACCGCCAGATTCCTTTAGCGGAATACCCAAAAGAGGAGGGGTAGATGATGGCGCATACCCAATCCTCCAACACAGCACACATATTCCAATGCCTAACCGCCAATACCAGAAAGTTGTGACGAATTGCTACGAGGCAGGCGGAAAAACCAAGAGGCTGGAGCCAATTTGCCAAATGGATAAAAGAAGTCCTACCAGGCCCCTTGGGCAACCAAAGCAACCAACCAAAGTCCATAGCAAGGTCAATACACAAAAAGAAACTGACCAAGAGGGAGGGAGGGCAGGAGATCTGAAGAAAGCAGGAACAGACTGGGAGCTGAGCGCTGCCGCGGCTGTTTAAATGCGTCTAGCCCCGGCCACCAGCTGGCCTTATTGGTCGGCTGGGAGGCTTGGCCACGGCAGCAGAAGCAATCAGGAGCAGGAGCTGAATACGCCACCCTGCACCTACGGGAGGCTGCTCCCGCTCACAACCTCTCCCCTCTGGGAGGAGGAGAGGCCTTGTGAGAGCTACAACTGAGTGATGGGGCGCTAGTCCCTCCGCTCTGCCTCTCTGCTCCAGGATCAGGTGATTCTCCGCCCCTCCCTCCCCCAGCTCCAAAGCCCTTTGGCCAGAGTAAAGAAATGTTGACCGGGGAAGATTTAACATTGTTTTCTGACACTAAGCCCAAGTCTGCCCATCCTTTTTCAACAAAGGGAGCTCCTAATCCACTTACATTGTCTCTGCTCCCAGTTGGAACCTTCTTGATTACATCCCCCTAATGGATGGCGCACTCATTCCCCTCGGCCGCCCGGGCACGATCGGAGGCAGGCCTCCCAGGCTTTTAGCGAAACTCAATTTGCTGCCTGGCCTGAGCAAGGCTGAGTGGATGAAAGCAGAGCTGGCCCACATCAGCACCTTGCTTGCTCCATTCCCCAAAGCCATTTCCACAGGAGCGGCTCTCCAATGAATCCATCAGATACCCCCACACTTCCCCACTTGGAGTGGGAGGGGGGCAGAGGCAGAGTTTCCTTGCTCATCCTCAAAGTAAGCCTTTGCCAACCAGCTGTGCCCTCTCCAGCTGTTTTGGGCTACTGCAGGGTACCAGGTTGGGGAAGAGGATGCTCAGAAGCAAAGAAGGATTTGAGGGACTTTATATGAAATAAGGAAGAGCTGGGGAACTCCCTGCCACCAGAGTGAGGCAGTGTGGTGTAGTGGTTAGAGTCTGAGACCTGGGAGACTGGGGTTCTTGTTGGGCATGCAGCTCACTGGATGGCCTTGGGCCAGTCACTCTCTCTCAGCCTAACCTACCTCTCAGCGTTGCTGTGAAGATTAAATGAGGACTATGGCCTGGGAGGAGGGATGCGGGTGGCGCTGTGGGTTAAACCACAGAGTCTAGGACTTGCTGATCAGAAGGTCAACGGTTTGAATCCCCACGATGGGGTGAGCTCCCGTTGCTCAGTCCCTGCTCCTGCCAACCTAGCAGTTCGAAAGCTTGCCAAAGTGCGGGCGGGAAGGTAAATGGTGTTTCCGTGCGCTGCTCTGGTTCGCCAGAAGCGGCTTAGTCATGCTGGCCACATGACCCGGAAGCTGTATACCGGCTCCCTCCGCCAATAAAGCGAGATGAGTGCCACAACCCCAGAGTCGGTCACGACTGGACCTAATGGTTAGAGGTCCCTTTACCTTTTAAGGCCTGGGAGACCAGGGTTCAAATCCCCACTCAGACACGAAGCTCACTGAATATAGACAAACAAACAAATTTCCTGAACTGTCTTAGAGTGTGAGGGGCATATTTTTTATAGAGGATCCCGAAGGGAAATCTTGTGGACTGCCCTAAGAGCTGTGGGTATAGGTAAAGGTAAAGGGACCCCTGACCATTAGGTCCAGTCGTGACCGACTCTGGGGTTGCGGCGCTCATCTTGCTTTATTGGCCGAGGGAGCCGGCGTCTGTCCGCAGAGAGTTTTTTCGGGTCACGTGGCCAGCATGACTAAGCCACTTCTGGGGAACCAGAGGAGTGCACGGAAACGCCATTTACCTTCCCGCAGGAGCGGTACCTATTTATCTACTTGCACTTTGACGTGCTTTCGAACTGCTAGGCTGGTATAGGGAGGTATTTAAATAAAATAAATAATAAATAAGCAAGCCTCCCCCCACCCCCTGGCTGTGCTTTCAAAAATCTGAGCATTATTGGGGGTGGGGGTGGAAAACAGTACCTGGATTCTTCTGTAACTACAACTCCCCCCCCCCCGTGGCCTTGCTTCAGTGCGCCAGCAAACACTTGGTGCCTAATTATGCAACAACAAATGGGAGCATTTTTGAAAGAGAGAAAGGAAGAGCAGCAGCGAGACATGATAATGGGAAGGTGTTTTGCAGGAAAACAAACCAGAAAGAGCAGCTTTGGCTTTGTTATCAAGAGGAATGTAAGAACATGAGCCCTTGGCGTGATCCACAAGCAGACTCTTATGTCCTTTACGGTGATATAAGTAAAGCTCGCCAATTGATGTAAGTAAAAAAACTGCTCCTTTTCCCTTACGGGGTACCCAAGAGCCCATATAGAGTCCTTTTGTAGGTTCTATATCGGTAGGAGAAAATAACAGAGGCCAACCAGAGAATATTGAGAAGCAAAGCAGCTAGCAAGCCTGATCTTTATTAACTGTTGCAACAGGGTGCTCCCCACACACAGGAGAGAGGAGGAGGACCCCAAACCATGCATGCAAGCCCCTATATAGACATTTCAAATTGCCCATCCTGGAGTCCAAGACCACCCCCAGAAATATCATTCACACATCACAGAAAAGGCGGTCTCCAACAGAAATCTGAGTGCATTGTTTATCTCCTGTCTGGCAAGTTACCTGATTGCATTATCTGGGTTTTGGCCACTCTTTTGTTATTATAACTACTTAATTCCTGAATTTAGGTCGCAGGTCAAAGGCTCACACCCTGTTCATATCTCGAATGTGCCCTTAAGGCAGGATTTGTGAGGAAAGAGACAATGGGGAGGTTTCCCGCTTCGACCTTGCAGAGAAATATTTGAGGTCAATTTGTTCAGGACCTTTTCTCTGGGGTTTCAGACATGTGGTTTATTTATACTGTTATGAACATTTTATACACACACACATACACACACACACACACACACACACATGTATATATACATATATATATATATATGACCTTAAAATTCTTATAATGGAAAGCCCAGGAGGACAGAGGTGTCACGGTCCAGTTCACGGGTGATCAAAGTCCTGGCAGGGACGTCAGGACTAGGGGCAAGATGGTGGGGTGGGAGCAGGAACGGGAGTCCAGGAGCCAGGAGTCAGCAGCCAAGAGTACGAGGGTCAGAGAGCCGGGAGTCAAGAAACCAAGGGTTCCGAGGGTCAGGAAGCAAGGAATCAAGAAGCCAAGGTTCAAGGATCAGGAAGCAAGAAGTCAAAGGAAGTGTGTTGCTGTGGCAAAGAGCCGAAGGGAAATGCTGACCTTATATCCCTTCCCGGCTCTTGCCACCAGGTGCTGTGAGT
This sequence comes from Podarcis bocagei, assembly GCF_964188305.1. Classification (NCBI taxonomy): domain Eukaryota; kingdom Metazoa; phylum Chordata; class Lepidosauria; order Squamata; family Lacertidae; genus Podarcis; species Podarcis bocagei. The sequence continues at coordinate 87,563,594 of NC_138132.1, read as the reverse complement.
TACCTATCGGCCTCCCCTGTGCGGCCGCACCTTGCCTCTTCAGAACAAACTTCGGAAGGCCCCAGTCCTGCAGAGTCCTATGGGTCCCAGGGCCTGGCTCCTGCATGCACACCTGACACCACATGTTCCTACGTGGATAACAGTTGGCTTGGCAAAACCTGGGAGAGGAGAATGAACTCGTACAGGAGCCAGCACCCAAGTTGCAAACAGGCACATATCCCACTTCTGACACCACTGCTCCATCAAGGCTGAGGAACCATTCCATGGACCAGCTACAGTTACAGGGACCTGAGTTAGATAAGGTGTTGCATCAGTCCTGGAGCTTTCATACTCCCCTCCACCCGTGCTGGCCCATCCTTTCCTGGGAGAACTTGGAGGGTTCTGGTCCACAGCACATGTCTTCCGAGGAGGATTCAGGGATCTTGTGCTCGGCTCCTGCTTCTGGGTTTCCCATCATGGGCATCTAGTGGGCCACTATGAGAACGGGAGGCTGGACCAGATGGGCCATTGGCCTGGTCCAGCAGGCTCTGCTTATGCTCAGGCAGCCTGAGCCACAAGCTCTGGGTCTCCGAGCCACCTTCCCCTGCCCTACAACCCAAGGAGGGGGAGGCAGGCAGCCTCTGAGGGAGAAGGTGACGGGAGCCCCAGAGAACAGCGAATGAAGAGCTTTGCTCAATTTCAGAGGCAATCCTGGAATTGGTTGTCCTTCCCCTCCGCACTTTGCCCCCATCTCCCTTTCTCATTAAGCAAGTCTCCCTAACGCCTCCTGAAGCTGCTGGATTGCCGCTGATCAAAATGATAAGCAGGGACCGGAGTCAAACAAATCTGCTCCTTAGGAAGAAAATCCCCAGTCATCTTGCTTCCGAAGCCAGCACTCTTTGCTTAGGTGCCTGAGGGGGCTTAATTAAATGTCAAATATAATTTGGGGCTGTGGAAGCTGATGTGGCCGTGACCAGGACGCCTGACATCTTTCCCCTGCGCGGACCTAATGCAGAGCATTTGGGAGCTAATTGGCCCCTCGTTCAGCTGCGGGGTTTGGGGAGAGCAGCTCGCACAGGTGGGCTTGCATCAGAAATGCAAAAGAAAGGAAGGGGCAGCTTTGCGCAGTTCTGATCAGCCCAGCGGACTCTTCGGCTTGCAGGCATGTTGGATGGCTCCAGGTTCCAGAAAGAGTCCTTTTTACATGTGCCATGGGCATCTCTGGGGGAAGCGGGTGGCGCTGTGGGTTAAACCACAGAGCCTAGGAATTGCCGATCAGAAGGTCAAATCCCCGCAATGGGGTGAGCTCCCGTTGCTCAGTCCCTGCTCCTGCCAACCTAGCAGTTCAAAAGCACGGCAAAGTGCAAGTAGATAAATAGGTACCACTCCGGCAGGAAGGTAAATGGCGTTTCCGTGTGCTGCTCTAGTTTGCCAGAAGCAGCTTAGTCATGCTAGCCACATGACCCGGAAGTTGTACGCCGGCTTCCTCGGCCAATAAAGCGAGATGAGCGTCGCAACCCCAGTCGGCCACTACTGGATCTAATGGTCAGGGGTCCCTTTACCTATGGGCATCTCTAGCCTTCTACATCATAGTTGCAGCGCCCCCTGCAGTGCTCCAGAGGCACCACACCCAGTGCAACCAAACTGGTCACTCTCCCCTAAATCCACCTCTGCTGGGCTCATCAGATGGGTGCCCAGCACTCCTTGGTCCAACCCACACGCAAATTGCTGGGGGAAAGCTTCCAGCTGCCTTATGCCAGTCCAAGATCTAAGCAGCTTGCTCCTTTCCCTGGCAGAGCCCTCTCAGCTTCCTAAAACCCAGGAACTCTGAGACCCATGGCAACTTTGTCAGTTACTCAGAGGGTAAAGGCGATCCACACTCCCTGGGTCTCTCCCAGATCTCAGAAGAGCATGCTGGTCTCTTACAGCGCAGATCCTATGCTTCAAGCAGCATGAATTCCAGGCATCTGGGTCCAACATTGGAGGCTGATGGTGCGAAGAAGGACCCTGAGCTGGCATCCTCTGCCAGTCCATCTGAGAGGCATCCCCTGCCAGTCCTCTTCATAAGCAAAAAGGGTACTACCTGGGAAACGTGAGATACCTGTCCAGAAAGAGCCAAGTGTGGTGTAGTGGTTAAGTGCGGTGGACTCGTAATCTGGTGAACCGGGTTCGCTTCCCTGCTCCTCCAGGTGCAGCTGCTGGGTGACCTTGGGCTAGTCACACTTCTCTGAAGTCTCTCAGCCCCACTCACCTCGCAGAGTGTTTGTTGTCGGAGAGGAAGGGAAAGGAGATTGTTAGCCGCTTTGAGACTCCTTCAGGTAGTGATAAAGCGGGATATCATATCCAAAACTCCAAAACTCCCTCCCTGGAGACAGGGGAGAGGGTTTAAGAAGCTGAGCTGCTTCTTGCAGATTCTTCCCCTCCCAACATCAGGGGGTCCAGTTCTCTTTCCAGCACCAGGGATCCAAGACTGACTTTCTTTTTCTTTTTAAAAATAATTTTATTGTTTATTTAACATAATTGTTACAACATATAAGCAAAATATTACAAACACATTGTTGTTGTTTAGTCATTTAGTCGTGTCCACCTCTTCGTGACCCATGGACCAGAGCACGCCGGGCACTCCTGTCTTCCACTGCCTCCCGCAGTTTGGTCAAACCCATGCTGGTAGCTTCGAGAACACTGTCCCACCATCTCGTCCTCTGTCGTCCCCTTCTTCTTGTGCCCTCCATCTTTCCCAGCATCAGGGTCTTTTCCAGGGAGTCTTCTCTTCTCATGAGGTGGCCAAAGTATTGGAGCCTCAGCTTCAGGACCTGTCCTTCCAGTGAGCACTTAGGGCTGATTTCCTTAAGAATGGATAGGTTTGATCTTCTTGCAGTCCATGGGACTCTCAAGAGTCTTCTCCAGCACCAGAATTCAAAAGCATCAAGTCTTCTGCAATCAGCCTTCTTTATGGTCCAGCTCTCACTTCCATACATACATATTTCAAATAAGCACATATATATGAAAAAAGGAACAAAAAAGAAGAAAAGAAAAAAGAAGGAAAAATAAAGAGGAAAAAAAGAAGAAAAGTTGGAAGATCTTCTATAAATATCTCAATATGAATATAATAATAACATTTCATTAATTGACTTCCATCGCTTACACTGCACTTCCTATATACATTTTAAGCAAGATTGTATCTTTTATTCCTTACTTTTCCCATACAAACTCAAATATTCTAATCAATAAGTTTTCTAAATCTCTCATAAATCTATTATCTATGTAGACAAGGATTAAATGTAAGGTATTGGTTGTGTTTAGAACAAGACTGACTTTCTATGAAGCTGACCAGCCTTGCTGAATAAACCAGAACAACCAGTGCTGTGAGTGGATGACGATTAGCTCAGTTTCAGAGCCACAGGGCTCTGCTTTATTTTGCGTTCTGTTTTGACCTTCTGCCTGTTCGCCCCTTAACTTTTATTCACAACAAAGGTAATTTGACTGCTGAAGTGTGTATGTTTGCCACCCTCAGGGTTTTGGAATTCCTGCGTGCCCAGGTGCTTCACATTCAGGCTACTGGGAGTTTAGGATTGGAGTTGTTAAGAGACCAACGCACCCATTTGAGGTCTCTGAGAAAGGGAGGGCTGCCTTTACACTCAGCGTGAATCACGAGGGTGTGAGTTGAACTGTGCAGTGCTGGGGCACTGACTCCAAACCTTTCTCAGAGTAATTGCTTTAGTGCATCCAAGGTCCACCTGGCTTGCAGAAGTAAGTGGGATGGTGGGGGAACAATTACTGGAGAGTGAGACCCAGTGGCAAGGAAAGGGGTTTGAGAGGCTTCTCTTGGGCTTCCCCACTTGGTCACAGATGGATCCTGATGGATTTCTGAGAGCCTTCTAGGAGTTTCCCATTGGCATGGCTGGCTCACGGGGAACTCTTCAAGGAGCCCTTGATGGAATGCTGTGACATTGCTAAACAGTTGGAAGGCGAAATGGGTCACATTCTCCCACTTTGGATGTGGCCCTACGTCTGTGAAGGGCTGCAAGTCCCAGCCACATTCTGTCTCTCCTGTCTTTTCCCCAGACCAGGATGCCAGGTGGCTTATACAAATTAAGACAGCACAGATAAAATACAAAAAGCTAAAAAGAAATTAATGATATATTAACACAAATAGAATTAAAACAATATATTTTGCCAAGAAAAGTCTTCACGTCTTCCTTGCATTTGATGACAGGTGTGATGTGCCCATATTTAGGGTCCCATTTATTCCTACCTAGACTGGATAGGGACATGGGTGGCGCTGTGGGTTAAACTACAGAGCCTAGGACTTGCCAATCAGAAGGTCGGCGGTTCGAATCCCTGTGATAGGGTGCGCTCCCGTTGCTCGGTCCCTGCTCCTGCCCACCTAGCAGTTCAAAAGCACGTCAAAGTGCAAGTAGATAAATAGGTACTGCTCCGGCGGGAAGGTAAACGGTGTTTCTGTGCACTGCTCTGGTTTGCCAGAAGTGACTTAGTCATGCTGGCCACATGATCCGGAAGCTGTACGCCGGCTCCCTCGGGCAATAAAGCGAGATGAGTGCCACAACCCCAGAGTTGGTCACGTCTGGACCTAACGGTCAGGGGTCGCTTTACCTTTACCTTAGACTGGATAACAGTGGAAATACAGCAAAGGGCTGTTGCACAAAATTAATGTGATTACCCTAATGTGGTTCCAACGAGACCACAGGAAAAGGGGGACTGGTATATTCAAATGACCTGGCCCATTTATCATCTCCAGTACAGAGCCAATTCTCCCAATCCACAACCGCGCGCCCCCCATGCCTAAGGTGCCATGTGCTACAATTCCCCAAATTGGGGGCTCTGAGTCTCCTTATCCCTTTGAGATGTCTCTAGACAGCACTGCTGGAACTGGGGATAGTTTGCCTCAGTTGCAAGCTAGTTTAAAAAAAGGCAAAAAGAAAAAGAAAAAGGACCCATGGAAGGTTATTATTAAAATGCAGGTAATAAAAACAGCACAGCACTCTTTTAAACCACTTTCCTTAAAACACCGTCACATCTCAAAGGACTGTTGGAATAAGGAAGACAGCAAGGAGGGAGCCAGTCTAGTTTCATAATAATAATAATAATAATAATAATAATAATAATAATAATAATAATAATTTATTTGTACCCCGCCCATCTGGCTGGGCCTCCGCAGCCACTCTGGGAGGCTTCCACAGAGACCAAAAATACACTAAAATGTCACACATTAAAAACTTCCCTGAACAGGGCTGCCTTAAGATGTCTTCTGAATGTCAGGTAGTTGTTTATCGCTTTGACATCTGAAGGGAGGGCGTTCCACAGGGTGGGGGGCCACTACCGAGAAGGCCCTCTGCCTGGTTCCCTGTAACCTCACTTCTCGCAATGAGGGAACTGCCAGAAGGCCCTGGGCACTGGACCTCAGTGTCTGGGCAGAACTATGGGGATGGAGACGCTTCTTCAGGTATACTGGGCCAAGGCCTTATTGTTCCTGCCCATGCTTCCCCACTTATGTCACCTGCACCCCAGCCAGATTCCTCTCCTGTGGTGCTCTCCCACAAGCACCTGGGAGAGGAAAGACAGCGGAGCTATGGAGAGAAGAGGAGGGTGACCTTCGGTGAGTGACACCTCCTGCCTCGACAGCGAGCAGGTGACAGGTTCCTGCCTTGCATTGCAGAGGCGCTGCCTGGCTTTAATTGCCATCTTCCTGAGAAGATGCAAAGCAGCAGCGCTCTCTTAATGGGGACTTGTCCCGGTCAGATGCATCCGTGAGCAAATTCCCCAGGCAAGGGGAACTTGCGCACCGCGTTCCATCCAAAGGAAGCTCTCTGGCTTGACAAACAGAGGTGTATTTATTCAGAAGGGTCACGGCTGTCAGGAGACTCTCTTTCTGCCAGGCCGACGGCTCACCTTCACTTCTGTAATCACAACAAGGCAGCTTCTCTGACAGCAACAATCCCTGAGCCTGCGAGAAGCTTCAATCAGCTGGAGGTGGTTGTGGCTTCCTGAGCAAGGTGACACAGGGGGAAGACCCTGGCAATCAGCCTGTAGGCCTTCATCAGGCTCGCATCAGGATTAATCAGGAGGATGAATACTGTGCCAACCAGGTTTCCCGCTGGGTGATCTAATTTCCCCAGGTGGGAACTTTTCTCTGCCCTGGACTCAAACAATAAAATAAAACCCCGCATTGCCAACAATGTGGGTGGAAGAGAAATGCCCCCTTTCCCAGGTAAGCTCTCAAGAGCTCTGCTGCATTAAGCCAAACGCTCGTCCACTCCAGCATCCTGTTTTCACAGTGACCATACGCTCCGGCACCGGGGGGCGGAGAGCAGGCGGGGGTGTGGCTGGCGTTTGTCCTAGGGGCATTTGTCCTAGGGGCATGACGTGCCACCTGCAGGGGCATGGTGGCCAGCGTGGGCGGGGGGCAGCCACAATGGCACCCCACCGGGATCATGCTGCCTGGCCGATGGACTCCCCCGCCCCCCTCTGCCTCCACCAGTGCCACCCAGATGCCCCAGTGGGAAGCCTGCAAGCAGCAGCAGAGCTGTGCTGGGCCCGGGGGTTAACCCGAGCAACGCGGTCCAGGTCCGGACCCAAATCCAAGGATTCCACAAGGAGTCAGTCCAACAGGGCTGAGGCAGGAAACCAGGCTAGGTCAGGGTAACAGGCAGATACCAGCAAGCGGCAATGTTGCTCCCGCAACCTGGGGCGGGGTCCGGCAGCCTTTTATCTCTGACAGGGTAATGGCCGGTCTTGATCCCCTGGCAACTCACCTCCCTGTCTCGCCTGAAGGCGAGCACTCCTCCTGCAAGTACTCAGGTCTCTCCTTCTCTCAGACCTCAGTCTCTGCAGCTCGGGAGACGTCAGTGGGTTACTAGACCCAGAGGCCACCTCAGCCTCCCCTGACCCAACCGGTAGTGGAGCAGCTGTAAGTGATGGCCCAGCTGGAGGCAACAAGGTTATCCCCGCATCTGGAGCCAGGGCAGGCTCAGGCCCCTGACTCAGCCCAGCTGGTGCTTGTTGCAGGGGAACCTGTGCAGACTGGGGCTCTTCAGAATCAGGCCCCAGACTTGGTTCAGATGCCACTTGAGGCAAAGGACTGAGACTCCTCCGGTTCCAAGTCTGAGACTGAGTCCCAGCCCATCACAAGAGCAAACAAATGCAAGGATTTGAGAAGGGCCAACCAGGGCATATGTGGTCCCACATCCTGATCTTATGCCTGTTATGGGAAACTGCAAGGAGGATCTGAGCACAAGAGCCCTCTACCCTCTGGTGGTCTCCAACAACTGGTACTCAGAAGCATTGCTGCTTCCAGTTGTGGAGGCAGAGAAGAGCCTCCTGGCTAATAGCCATCAATAGCACAATCCTTTCCCGTGAATTTGTCGACAGTATTCCTCTTTTAAAGCCATCTAGGCTGGTGGCCATCTCTGCCACCTGTGGGAGAAAGTTCCATACTTTATGTGCTGCATGAAGTAGTCCTTTCTTTTGTCTGTCCTGAATCCAGGGCTGGCCCAAGAAATTTTGACGCCTGAGGCAAATGACCAAACGGCGCCCCCTCCCTGCCAGGGAAGAACTGGTGAGTTAAGATCTACATCAGGAACAAGGGAAGACTTAAGAGGAACGTCCAGATCTGCTGTTCCTGTGGATCCTGCCATCCAAGGCTGTCTCCCCACCTTGCCTCATAGGTGGGCCGGCTCTGCCTGAATCTTCAAGTGTTCAGCTTCATTGGATATCTGTGAGTTTGAATGAAGAAAAACAACCTACAGGGCTGGTCCTCCAGCCAGAGGAGGTGGCAGCAGCAGCAGCAACAACAACAACAGAGTAACATAATATTCCCTATCCTGTAGAATGCCTGGAAATAATAGAATAATTGCAGGGTCATCTAGTTCAAGTCTGCACAATATATGAATCGCAGCTATGGTAGTCTTCAGCAGCCTGGCAACCTCTCAAAGGTTTGGGCTGCAAATCCCCTCAGCCTCAACCAGCATGGGTCTGTCTTGCAGGGTGTGTGTGTGTTGGGCGCAGAACCATGCTGGCTGGGGTTGATGGGAAGAAGACTTTGGATTTGATATCCTGCTTTATCACTACCCGAAAGAGTCTCAAAGCGGCTAACATTCTCCTTTCCCTTCCTCCCCCACAACAAACACTCTGTGAGGTGAGTGGGGCTGAGAGACTTCACAGAAGTGTGACTAGCCCAAGGTCACCCAGCAGCTGCATGTGGAGGAGCGGAGACGCAAACCCGGTTCCCCAGATTACGAGACTACCGCTCTTAACCACCACACCACACTGGGTCTCTGGCACACTGGGAGTTGTGCATCAGGTTGGGGGAAGGCTGCCTAAAGGAGTGGGGAAAGATAGAAAGCAGCCAGGGGCGCCGACTTATAAAAAATATTGGGGGGGCCCATACCGGGGTCCTGCCGCTGGTTCGCTCGGGTAGCCGGGAGAACGCAGTTCGAGGTGGCGGTGTTGGGGAGAGACCCTCGCTCAGGGCGCCACTAGACTTGGCGGCCGGCGGCCTATCTGGGGGGTTTTGGAGCGTATTTCGGCGGAGTGATTGGGGAGGAGGGGGCTTGTTGCCGGATTCTTCAGCTGGGCCGGAGATCCGCTGCTGGGGGGTCCCTGGGCCGAGTTGTGAGCACGGCCTGCTGAAGGGAGATCCAGCCGATTGCGCGACGGGGACGGCCGGGGCTCTCCGGCTAGGGCGCGCGGCTGGCTGGCTGGCGAGGGAGCAGGTGGGGAGGAGGCGGGGGTCCTCACTCTCTTAGGAAACGCACCCGCGCGCCCGATTGCCACGAAGTCCGAAGGGTGCGTGTGTGGAATTAAAAAGCAAAAACGAGATACGGGCAGGGCAGGCAAAGAGTTTTCTGCAAGAGGATGGAGGGCAGGTTGAAGAGAAAATCACTCAGGATGAGACAGTCAAATCAGCCATGATAAAATGGGCTCAGGATATTGGGTATAACATCATGTTTGAGGACTGGGAAAGGTTATGGACCACCGGAATGAAATTCACGGCATGTAATGCCTTGAAGGAAAATATTATGAAAATGATTTATAGGTGGTACATGACCCCAGTCAAGCTTGCAAAAATATATCACCTGTCTGATAATAAATGTTGGAAATGTAAGGAGGCTGAAGGGACATTCTTTCACCTCTGGTGGACTTGTCCAAAAGTGAAGGCCTTCTGGGAAATGATCTATAATGAGTTAAAAAAGGTATTTAAGTATACCTTTCCCAAGAAACCAGAGGCCTTCCTCTTGGGCATTGTTGGCCAGAAAGTGTTAAAGAAGGATAGAACTTTCTTTATGTATGCAACTACAGCAGCAAAAATACTTATCGCAAAATATTGGAAGACACAAGATTTGCCCACACTGGAAGAGTGGCAGACGCAATTGATGGACTACATGGAACTGGCTGAAATGACTGGCAGAATCCGAGATTTGGGAGAAGAAACAACGGAAGAGGGCTGGGAAAAATTTAAGGACTATTTACAAAAACAATATAAGTTGTATGAATGTTAAAAATTTACACGATTCGGAAACTATAGCTTCAGCAATTAGATTTGGGAAACAGGAAATTATTTTTTAAGTAAGAAAAGGTCAAAATCTAAGGTAATACTATGTTTAATTTAAGATATAAGTAACTGATGAAAAGTATGTTAAATTTAGAGGTATAGTATTTGAAAAGTACAAAATAAGGTACGAAACAAGGTAATAATTTGCTGATATCTTTATTATAAAGAATGCAGGGTAAGGGAGATGCGAGGAAGTCCAGTTAGTTATATAAAAAATGTGTTGAATGGTTGGTTTTCTTTTCTTCTTTTTCTTTTTTTCTTTTTCTTGTTCTTTTACTTTTTTCTTCAGTGTATGTTTCTAACTTTGTATTTGAAACCTTAATAAAATATTTATAAAAAAAGAAGAAGAGAAAATCCTTTCGCTTTTCTGGGGCTCAGGGAAGTCTCAGAGCCGGAGGTTGGGGAAGGGACCCCCTTTGCTCTGCCCTCTTCTCCCGTCTTAGATTCGCATGGGGGTCCCCGCCCGAGCTTGCCTGGCCACCGGGCCACACAATGGCCGCGCTCTACGCGGCACACCTTGCTAGCCGCGCAGCTGTCCTCCACGGCTGCGGAGCGGCCCTGCGCCGGTGCCCAGCCCCTCTGGGCGCCCGCTGCGCTGCCAATGACAAGCGGGCGACGTCGCGGGCGGGGAAGGCATCGCTTTCTTTCCCGATCCTGCATCCTCCCAGTCTTCCAGCCCTTTTTTGGGTTGGAAGCTCGTCTCGTTCGCCCTTCTCCTTTCTTCACCCTGCGCGCAATTTTCCTCCCTCGTCTCCCTCCCCATTTCTCCTTCCTTCCTGACTGACTGACTGACGGGCTTGGGCTCGGGCTCAGGCTCCGGGTCGGGCTCGGGCTCAGGCTCGGGCTCCGGGTCGGGCTCAGGCTCAGGCTCGGGCTCGGGCTCGGGCTCCGGGTAGGGCTCGGGCTCGGGATCGGGCTCGGGCAGCCACAGCGTCGGCGGTGTTGGCGATCGGCGGCGCGGGGGGGATGGCCCTCCCGGGGGAGCCGGCGCTGCTCAATGGGGTTGCCAAGGAGACAGGCCGGCCGCCCTCCTCCCCCGGCCCGGCGCCCCCCCGCCGCGCCGGTGCCCGTTATCGAGCTGGTGCGCGCCGGGCGCCCTATAAAAGTCGCGGACGCGCCCACCGCCGCCCGAGATTATTGGGGGGGCTGAGCCCCCCCAAACGAATTTTTGAGGGGGCTCGGGCCCCCTCAAGCCCCATGGAGTCGGCGCCTATGAAAGCAGCCTGGAGCAGGGAACGAAGCTGGCTGGGTCTGAATGCATGTGTCATCCTGGCAGATCGAAGGGGGGTGGGGGTGGGAGGGATGTGTCATTGACCAAAGTGTTTCTCAACTGTTGCAAGATTGTGCAGAGGCTGCTTCATACAAGGCACCAAATGCTCTCTCAGTATTTGGGGTCATAGAATCATAGAATCATAGAGTTGGAATAGACCACAAGGGCCATCGAGTCCAACCCCCTGCCAAGCAGGAAACACCATCAGAGCACTCCTGACATATGGATGTCAAGCCTCTGCTTAAAGACCTCCAAAGGAGGAGACTCCACCACACTCCTTGGCAGCAAATTCCACTGTCGAACAGCTCTTACTGTCAGGAAGTTCTTCCTCATGTTTAGGTGGAATCTTCTTTCTTGTAGTTTGGATCCATTGCTCCGTGTCCGCTTCTCTGGAGCAGCAGAAAACAACCTTTCTCCCTCCTCTATGTGACATCCTTTTATATATTTGAACATGGCTATCATATCACCCCTTAACCTCCTCTTCTCCAGGCTAAACATGCCCAGCTCCCTTAGCCGTTCCTCATAAGGCATCGTTTCCAGGCCTTTGACCATTTTGGTTGCCCTCCTCTGGACACGTTCCAGTTTGTCAGTGTCCTTCTTGAACTGTGGTGCCCAGAACTGGACACAGTACTCCAGGTGAGGTCTGACCAGATACAGTGGCACCATTACTTCCCTTGATCTAGATGCTATACTCCTATTGATGCAGCCCAGAATTGCATTGGGTCAGTGCACAGGACAACGGTTTGCAGGGGTCAGGACGGCCAAATTTGAGGAGGCCAAGAAATGTGGCACCTGGGGGTCAGTCTAAGGTCCAACAAGGCCCTGTATAACAGAGGCAGACCAAGCACACCTTCTGAAGTTGGTGGCTGAGCTGTGGGCTGAAGAATCAGGCCTGAGTCCCAGAGCCATGGGCGTTCCTGGTGCCATCACCTCCTGGCTGGCCCTGAATATTTTAAGATCCTCCAAGTGACCCTATTTTCCAGAATTACAGAAGCCTTCCTGGTTTCTGATTGGATCCAGGAACGTCCCACTTTTCCTTAGGATGCCCTCATTTTCATCGGAGAAATGTTGGAGGGTATGGAGTTATCTGACCCTGGAGCCTTCTGAAGACAGCCCTGTATAGGGAAGGTTTTTTATGTTTAATGTTTTATTATGTTTCTATATATGTTGGAAGCTGCCAAAAGCAGCTGGGGCAACCTAGTCAGATGGGTAAGGTATAATCAGTAAAACAACAACAACAACAACAACAACAATAGAATAAAGGTAAAGGGTCCCCTGACCATTAGGTCCAGTCGTGACCAACTCATCTCGCTTTATTGGCAGAGGGAGCCGGTGTACAGCTTCCGGGTCATGTGGCCAGCATGACTAAGCCGCTTCAGGAGAACCAGAGCAGCTCACGGAAACACCGTTTACCTTCCCACCAGAGCAGTACCTATTTATCTACTTGCACTTTGACGTGCTTTCGAACTGCTGGGTTGGCTGGAGCAGGGACCGAGCAATGGGAGCTCACCCCGTCGCGGGGATTCGAACCGCTGACCTTCTGATCGGCAAGTCCTAGGCTCTGTGGTTTAACCCACAGCGCCACCCGCGCCCCTTAATAATTGAATAGGACGTCCCTGTTTTCATCAGAGAAATGTTGAAGTGTGTATTTAGTGTCCCGAAAGGCATGCTTTTTTCACTGCTAAAATCCATGCACAGCTTTGTGCTAAGGGCTGGGAGTGCGGTGGCACCAGTTCTCTTCCCCAGCACTGCATGGATGAAACTGACCAAGGATGGATGAGTCAGAGCCCTAAGGCATCTTGCCCCAAATTCTCTGCTCAGACAGCAGCAGCTCTCCAGGGTCTCCTATGGTGGGGACAAAGGGGCTGTTTCCATCATCACTTCCCTGCTCCTTTTAATGGGACATGCTGGGGCTTGATCCTGCAGTTCTGGGCACAGCAAGCCTTCGCTTTGCCACTGAGCTGTAGCACCTCTCCATTTGCCGTCCACAGTCCATCCGGTGGGGGGGAAACACGGATGATGAATCAAATCCACCCACACATCTCCAGGTCACCTTCACTAAAGCTATTGCTTTAATGCAGGCTTTTGTATAATCTGCATTTATTCACTTTAATGGTATTTTGATTGTAGAAGATAACATTCAAGCCTCCCCTCAACAAATTCAGATACAGAAAACTCAAAACATCTGCCTCGCAAACATTCAGAAATGTTTCTCAGCAGGGCTAATTGTTTAATATGAATCATATTCATGGCAAACCAGTGCAGTTCTTTGGTAAGTGGGGAGACCACAACCTTCCCACAGGAGGCCGTGATGCCCACAGATTTGGAGGGCTCTAAAAGAGGATTAGACAAATCCATGGAGGAAGAGGAGGCTACTAGCCATGATGGCTGTGCTTTGCCTTCACCGTTGGAGGCTGGAAACCACAGGAGGGAAGAGGGCTCCTGTGCTTGCATGAATGCTTCCAGAACAGGATGCTGGACTAGATGGGTCCCCATTTGCCTGATCCAGCAGGTTCCTTAAGTCCTCAAAGAGCCAGTGTGGTGTAGTGGTTAAGAGCGGTAGACTCGTAATCTGGTGAACCGGGTTCACGTCTCCGCTCCTCCACATGCAACTGCTGGGTGACCTTGGGTCAGTCACACTTCCCTGAAGTCTCTGCCCCACTCACCTCACAGAGTGTTTGTTGTGGGGGAGGAAGGAAAAGGAGATTGTTAGCCACTTTGAGACTTCTTAGCGTAGTGATGAGGACGCGGGTGGCGCTGTGGGTTAAACCACAGCGCCTAGGACTTGCCAATCAGAAGGTTGGCAGTTCGAATTCCGGCAACGGGGTGAGCTCCCATTGCACGGTCCCTGCTCCTGCCAACTTAGCAGTTCGGAAGCACGTCAAAGTGCAAGTTGATAAATAGTTACTGCTCTGGCGGGAAGGTAAACGGCGTTTCCGTGCGCTGCTCTGGTTCGCCAGAAGTGGCTTAATCATGCTGGCCACATGACCCGGAAGCTGTATGCCAGCTCCCTCGGCCAGTAAAGCGAGATCAGCGCCGCAACCCCAGAGTCGGCCACGACAGGACCTAATGGTCAGGGGTCTCTTTACCTTTACTTAGGGTAATGATAAAGCGGGATATCAAATCCAAACTCTTCTTCTTCTTCAAAGACAAGCTATGGGAAAGCTATGAAATGCACAACTCTTCAGGCCCTTTTCTTACCAAGATCCTGTGGTTGTGAATCAGACACACAAATGCCCCACACAAAGCAGTCTGGTCTACCTTTCCCTTCCTAATCTGAGGCCCAAACTAATCACCATAAATGCAGCTTGCTCCTTTCCCAATTCTGAGCATTGAGGTTCCAGCTCAGATACTATAGCCTCCCGGCCCTTGCTGGGACTCCTGGATCATGTTGTTGTTGTTCTTTAGTCGTTTAGTTGTGTCCGACTCTTCGTGACCCCCTGGACCAGAGCCGCCAGGCACTCCTGTCTTCCACTGTCTCCCACAGTTTGGTCAAACTCATGTTTGTAGCTTCAAGAACACTGTCCAACCATCTCGTCCTCTGTCGTCCCCTTCTCCTTGTGCCCTCCATCTTTCCCAACATCAGAGTCTTTTCTGGGGAGTCTTCTCTTCTCATGAGGTGGCCAAAGTTTTGGAGCCTCAGCTTCAGGATCTGTCCTTCCAGTGAGCACTCAGGGCTGATTTCCCTAAGAATGGATAGGTTTGATCTTCTTGCAGTCCATGGGACTCTCAAGAGTCTCCTCCAGCACCAGAATTCAAAAGCATCAATTCTTTGGCAATCAGCCTTCTTTATGGTCCAGCTCTCACTTCCATACATCACTACTGGGAATACCAGAGCTTTAACTATGCGGACCTTTGTCGGCAAGGTAATGTCTCTGCTGTTTAAGATGCTGTCTAGGTTTGTCATTGCTGGATCATAGAATTGTAGGGGTGACAGGGACCCACAAGGATCATTTAGTCCAACCCCCGGCAATGCGGGAATGACAGCTAAGGAATCACTGACAGGTGGGCCAGCCACCCTCTGTTTAAAAACCTCCAATGAAGGAGAGCCCACCGCCTTCAGAGGATGGACTTTTGCTCTTGATTTCCACATGCTGAGTCTTGCTAGTGCCTGAACTTTGAAATTGCACTAATATTTGAGACAGATGGAGAATGCTGGCTAATTGCACATTAGCGATTAGCACACAATTAATTAGATGGCCAATGAACAAGTTATCACCCAGGCAAGGCATGCCCAGGATTTTGAGAGTAAAAGATGAGGCAGTTGGTAGGAGCTGGGGGTGAATCTGGTCTTCTGCCCTTCCAGGCTTGAAAAATACTTGGAGTCGATCATCAATTTCATGCTCTTTATTCAGCTCTTAGTAGCAATGAATGAAATTTTCCCCACCCCAAAACGTCTAGCTATATATACATTATTTACACAATGGGCCCCGCGTGATTGGGTAATTCTGGGCTGCTCCTGTAGGCCAATCAGGTTGTGGATTCACTTCCTTCAGAAGCCTGATTGATTGCTCCTGCAGGCCAATCAGGTTGCTGATTCACTTCATCCAGGAGCCTGATTGGCTGCTCCTGCAGACCAATCAGACTGCTGCATTCTGGGTCCTATTGTTCTAGGATTCAGCTCAGTACATAACAAGGCTCCTAACCCACCAGCCAGTCTTCCCTGAGAAAAGCTGGATTGATTTGCCTTCCTCCTTAGCCCTCTCTGCAAGGCCCAAGAAGTCCATAGACATAAGTTTTGAAGGGAGCTCTGTGGTGATAATGCCGCTCTGTGATGTGGGCTCTATGATATGTGAGTTGTGCTGGCTGCCCTACTGTGATTCTCCTGGCCCCTTGGGTGCTCTCCCCACCACTTTCTTGACAGCTCTGTGTGATGGCCTGGGACTCAGGCTTGGACTCGGAACCAGAGGAGTCTCAGTCTGCACCAGATTCTTTGCCTCAGGCATCATCTGAACCAAGTCTGGGGCCTGACCCTGAAGAGTCCCAGTCTGCACAGGTTCCCCAGCAACAAGTACCAGCTGGGCCGAGTCAGGGGCCTGAGCATGCCCTGGCTCCAGATGCGGGGAATACCTCATTGCCTCCAGCTGGGCCATCACTTACAGCTGCTCCTCTACCAGTTGGGTCAGGGGAGGCTGAGGTGGCCTCTGGGTCTAGTAACCCACTGACGTCTCCCGGGCTGCAGAGACTAAGGTCTGAGAGAAGGAGAGACCTGAGTACTTGCAGGAGGAATGCTCGCCTTCGGGCGAGACAGGGAGGTGAGTCGCCGGGGGTTCAGGACCAGCCGTTACCCCGTCAGAGATAAAAGCCTGTCGGACCCCGCCCCAGGTTGCGGGAGCAACATTGCTGCATGCTAGATCCTGTATCCGTCCTTGCCTGGTTTCCTGCCTGGTTTCCTGCCTTGGCCCTGTCAGACTGACTCCCAGTGGAACCTTCGGATTCTGGAACGGTCCTGAACCGCGTTTCATGGGTTACCCCCGGGGCCAGCACACTCCAGTGACAAAGCCAAAACTCGGAGGCCCTGGATTTCCTTTGGGAACATAAGCACATCCGAAAAGCCTGCTGGGTCAGGCCAGTGACCCATCTAACCCAACATCCCGCTCTCACAGGGGCCAAGCTGGTTGGTTGCTTCAGGCAGCCGTCAGACACACAAATCACACTCTGTGCACAGGGAAGAAAAGTGATGGTGTGTGTTTGCGTGTGAAGGGGTGTATGCTTCTGTCTCCCTGTGCCCCAAATGACTCCTGCAAAGGCAGACAGAGCCCACTTTCTGGTGTCCAGACAGGATTTCCCTCTTGGGAATCGCGCCTTAATGAGTTATCCATCACTTTAACAACCTTGACGCTGGTTAATGTGGTAATTCTTTCCGAATTAGATTCAGAAAGTGGGAGAAGATCCAGCTTATCCTAATGAAGCTTAAATGGAAAGGAAAATCCTTTCGTCATAATTATCAATTTCGTGCAGATAATGAAGACAACTCTGTTCTGACCCGGTGCTGTGGTGCCCGGTGTGTGTGTGTGTGTGTGTGTGTGTTTTCTTGCTCTGGGATTGGCTGTGTACAGAGGAGCTCAGTGCGGAAAATTCAAAAATGGCACCACACTCTTGGATAGGGGCCCTTTACCTTGATGCCTAAAACCTCACAGGAAAATGAGAGGTTTCTATTTATTTAGAATATTTATATACCACCCTTCATTATCGAACCCTTGGTGGTTTACAATATATATATATATATATATTTAAAATGGTATCTCAAAACACCAGCAAAATAACCACAATCACAAAATATTAAAATATGAGGTGGGTTTGTGGGGGGTCAGTCTGGATGTCCCTTCAACTTTTTGGGGTCCTGTATGCTGTGGGTTAAACCACAAAGCTTAGGACTTGCAGATCTGAAGGGCGGCGGTTTGAATCCCTGCAACAGGGTGAGCTCCCGTTGTTCAGTCCCTGCTCCTGCCAACCTAGCAGTTTGAAAGCACGTCAAAGTGCAAGTAGATAAATAGGTACTGCTCTGGCGGGAAGGTAAATGGCGTTTCCGTGCGCTGCTCTGGTTTGCCAGAAGCGGCTTAGTCATGCTGGCCACATGACCCGGAAGCTGTCTGCGGACAAACATTGGCGCTGTACGCCGGCTCCCTCGGTCAATAAAGCGAGATGAGCACTGCAACCCCAGAGTTGGCCACGACTGGACCTAATGGTCAGGGGTCCCTTTACCTTTACCCAGTGAAGGTTGGCATCTAATACAAGATTCTATTGCTGAACTGGTCAGACAAATTTCTTTGTAAGACCCCAACATTCCACAGATGAAAACAGGGACATTTCTCACTCCCTCACCAACTGACCCACCTCAAGTCCTCTATTTCCCATCAGAAGAAGAGTGAGTGCTGCCACTGTTATGTACTGAAGTTCTCACCCTGGGCTGTAGATAGTTATGCAAATGAAGGATCAAAAGTGACGTTCAGTGATTGGATAGTTTTAGAAAGTTGCTACAGTAACGTTGTACTAGAGCTCTATATAAGCAGACTGACTGAGCCCTTCAATTCAGTTCTGTTCTGGCCTCTGAATAAACAAAAACTGTTTGAAGAATCACTGTGTCGTCTGATATGTTCACCCACAACTTAACAGCCACCCCCATGATACCAACAGGCCACATGCTCTACACCAGCGGCCAGCAAACGTTTTCAGCACAGGGTTGGTAACCAGTGTGAGGGACTGGCTACAGTTTGGATCTCATTCCTGAGAGGCTGGGCTTCAGATCCCCAAGAAGATCACTGGGTGATCTTAGGAGTCAACTTCTCTCAGCCTAACCACCCTCAGAGGGTTGTTGTGTGAATAAAAAAGGGAGGGGGAGTGCAACAACCAGATAAATTTCAAAGTAGGGATAGATACGTGAGCAGCAGTTAATAACACTGGAGATATTGCATAGGATCAAAATGGGCGATATAAATGGATAAACAGCAAAACAAGGAACAAAGCTGAAATGAGTGGGTGGATGGGGAAGTCTGGATAAATGAGACGAATGAAGAGAATTGAAAGATGAATTTTGGGAAGTGCATAAATAAAAAATTAAAGTGGGGGGGGGGAGAGAGGAAAGCCCCACGTGAAAAAGAGGCTCTTAATTTTTGCTCTAGTGAGCTTGCGGTGGTAATGAGAAAGGGATCACAGTCAGACCAAAATAACATAAATGGGGAAGATTTGAATGAAAAAGGACAGACTCAGCAATAACGGAAAGATAAGAATAAAGAGAATATATGAATTAATTTATGCATTAATGGAAAACGGGATGAGAATATTTAATCATTTTTATTTGCCAAACAGCTACCATGAAAGCAGGCATATTGCTAAGCTCTGGACTGCATCTTCCCCAAACCTCCCCCAGTCAAAACTAGTTAAAAAGCTTACTAGATTCCCAGCCTTACATTAGTTTAGCCTGAAGATTAAATGTGTGTGTGTGTGTGTGTGTGTGTGTGTGTGTGTGTGTGTGCAGAATTATACTATCAATCTCAGCACGAGGAATCCGTGAAACTGGCTTCTGTGGGCTCCAAGGGAAAGTTGAGAAAGAGGAATCCAAAATCCAGTATGGTCCAGGTGGGAAGTAAGTTCAAGAAAAATATTAAAATCGGAATAATGCAGCCTGAGTCTCAGCAGTTAACAAACGGAACAAACAAATCAAAATATGAAGGATCTTAGGGAAAACAAAGCCCTATAAAAATTGCATCTCATAAAAACTATTCATGAGCCAAGTATCCAGGCTTAGAAGGGCTGATTCAGATAAAATAGCCAGAAGGAGGGAGACGTTCAAAGCAAGGAATCTCTTCTCCTCGCAGAGAGAAGGCGAAAAGGCTGCAGAGCAAACAAGGCTCTATTAGCAAAACTTGGCGTGAAGTAAAAATAAAATTAAGCAAAGAAAAAGTGAGCACTAGCACTGAGTGCAAGTCTGTTATCGATTCCTCTGCACCTTCACATTTTCCTGTCTTTTTTTCTCTCATCCTGGCTTTTCTCACTAACATTCAGTTATGTATTGGTAAATACAAACCCTCCACGATGATGCCCCCCCCCTGTGTTGGATCAGATGCATGGGCACAATCCTGCAGCCTCTAATTTCTGCTGGTTTCTCTGTCTTGATGCTGTTTACAGGATCACTGTTTGTGTGATCTGCATTATGCTTTATATTGCATTTCTCTGCTTCTCTTTTCATGCTGGTTTATTGTTTAGTTGTATGGCATTTTTCATTCTTATGGTTTATTGTCAGGTGGAGTTGCTTTTATTGGAGATTGCAAGCTGTTTTGGTGAGGAAAAGCAGGATTTGAAATTGTAAATAAATAAAGGCACGCACAGAAGCACAGAGTTTCCCCTCCCACCCCCCACCACCCAGCGGTGGAGCAAGCCAATTGGGCGCCTGGGGCGGCGCGTGTGCCCTGTGCCCAGGGGGGCAGGGCGAACCAGGGCAGGACACTCCGTGGGGTCTCCTAGGAGTCTGCCTGTGCTAGTCCCATGGGTAACCCGAGAGGCGAGGTCCAAGTCTGGTCCGTGGTCAAAGGTGCAACGTGGAGGCAGTCCGTAGTAGCTGAAGCTGGGTGCAGGGCAGGGAGTCGGGTGAAGTCAGGAACAGGCTTGCAAGCAGGGAGCCAGGGCGGGTCAGGAGCTCAGGCAGGAAAGCAGGACAGGGTTAGGCAAGAAGTAGCAACCAACTATGTTGCTCCCGCAACTTGGGACTGGGGCTGGCCAGCTTTTATCTGCCCCGAGGCATATGGCGGCCCCGATCCTCTGGTGACTCGCCTCTCCTGGCCTGGAGGCGAGCACTCCTCCTGCGGGAACTTAGTTCCCTCCGCCTCTCTGCCCTGAGCCTCTGCAGCTCAGGAGAGGCTGGAGGGTTACCGGACCCAGAGGCAACCTCAACTTCCCCTGATGGGGCTGAGAGTGGAGCACCTGCAGGCAATGGGTCCTCCATCACCTCAGGAGCCAGAGCAGACTCAGCTGGTGCCTTCACCTGAGGACCCAGCACAGGTGAGGACCCTTCAGGCTCAGGCCCCAGCCCCGGCTCAGCTGGTTCTGGAGGCGGGGAATCCTGTGCAGGCTGGGATCCCTCAGGTTCAGCATCCGAGTCCGAATCCCAGGCCATCACATTGCCTGCCTCCTCCCACTCAGCTGGGTGGACCATTTGGGACAGCGTGGAGCCTGCGGGCGCACAAGCCACCGCGTCACTCCCAGGAGAGGTGTGTGGCTCATGTGTGCTGCAGACCCCGTGGTGAGTGCCACCTAGCATTTTGTCACCCCTCTCAGTGGTGACACCCTGGGCGATCCACCCCCACCGCACCCCCTTCCTCCGTCCCTAGCCCCCTTCCAGCACTCTGCTTACCACTACAGAGATGGCAGCCTCACTCACCTCCCCACCACCATAATTCCATCTCTAATCACAGCAGTCACGAAGTTAAAAGACGCCTGCTTCTTGGGAGAAAAGCAATGACAAACCTAGACAGTATCTTAAAAAGCAGAGACATCACCTTGCAAACAAAGGTCCATATAGTTCAAGCTATGGTTTTCCCAATAGTGATGTATGGAAGTGAGAGCTGGACCATAAAGAAGGCTGATTACCGAAGAATTGATGCTTTTGAATTATGGTGCTGGAGGAGACTCTTGAGAGTCCCAAGAAGATCAACCTATCCATTCTTAGGGAAATCAGCCTTGAGTGTTCACTGGAAGGACAGATCCGGAAGCTGAGGTTCCAATACTTTGGCCACCTCATGAGAAGAGAAGACTCCCTGGAAAAGACCCTGATGTTGGGAAAGATGGAGGGCACAAGGAGAAGGGGACAACAGAGGATGAGATGGTTGGACAGTGTTCTCAAAGCTACCAGCATGAGTTTGACCAAACTGTGGGAGGCAGTGGAAGACAGGAGTGCCTGGCGTGCTCTGGTCCAGGGGGCCACGAAGAGTTGGACACGACTAAACGACTAAACAACAACAAAATCACAGGGATGGGACACAGCCAAAAGAAGAAAGATCCAGCCATCCCAGCCAAAAGCCTGGTGTGTTGCAAGCACACATCCCTGCCTCTCACCCTTAATTCTGTCCCTGCTCTCCCCCCATGCAAGCGCCTGCTCCGCCATGCGTTGACACTTGCTTCCTCCTCACGGGTCTAACAACTGATGCTGGATCCCTCCAATGGTGTTTCTCCACCAGACCTGCCCTCCCCACCATTGACCAAGATGTCAGGATGCTGAGAACAAGGAGGATCTCCTGAGGTACAAACAGAGATATTTTTAGAAGCAGACAGCTACGAGGTTTTGCACTGTGAGGTGCAAATGCCTTGCACAATAGCACAGTCAGCCTAAACCCAGGCATGCTGTGAGATTTATGCAGATATTGCGGGTAACTTCAGGAGGCAATTTAGACTTTGATGGTGATGCAGCCACGAAACCTCTGAAGTATCATCTGATTATTACCAGTTAAAGGCTTCTGGTGGAATGACTAGAGCTTTGAGGCATAGGCCAGGCAGACCTGGGTCCAACTCCCTGCCCATGCTTTATGTTTTCTGTGTAGCTTTGAACCGGCTGCTCTTTGTCAGCCTCATCTACCTCAAAGGGTGGCTGTGAGAATAAGGTGGGATCACCCACACACGGCACCCTGAGCTCCATGGGAACAGGAGGCGGGAAGGTGTGGGATGAGCCAAGTGATGCTCTGGGGCAGTGTTTCTCAACCTGTGGGTCCCCAGATGTTGCTGGACTACAACTCCCATCATTCCTAGCCAGCATGACCAGTGGTCAGGGATGATGGGAGTTGTAGTCCAACAACAACGGGGGACCCACAGGTTGAGAACCGCTGCTCTGGGGCAGCCAGCCAGGTGTAACATTCAAAAGAAAGAAGGAAAAGCCCTCCAAATGAGAGCCTCCCTGCTAGATCAGAGCAAGATCCTCCTAGTTCAGTCTTTGTCAACCAGGTGCCCTTCACTATAACTCCCAGCCGCCCTGTCGTCCTTCAGGAATTGTAGTCCACATGTGGTGCTTCACTGTGTTTGCAGCAGCTCCCTGCCAGACATAGTGACATGAGGACATAAGGAGAGCACCTGCTGGATCCGGCCAATGGGGGCCCATCTAGTCCAGCTTCCTGTTCTCACAGTGGCCAACCAGATGCCCCAGTTGGAAACCCACAAGCAGGATTCAAGTGCAAGAACACTCCCCTCTCCTCCTGCGGCTTCCAGCAACTGGCTTTGCTGCTTCCAACTGTGGAGGCAGAACATAGCCACCACGGCTTCATTGCGGGAATGTTCAGGGGTGCAGGAGAGGATACATTGTGAGATTATATCCTAATCCAACTTGCACTAACAAGTTCCCAAAATATCAGCAGAGTTTATGACATTCCCCTTTAAAGTTCGCAACGGTAACGTCTGCACAGGTTCGCTAGAACCTCTATAATAATTACTCTGGTAATTTCCCCTTTGTTCCCTCTTAAAATACAAGACACGACACAGTCTTTATAAAAGTATAAAAGAGTTTACTCACGTTCTGTTCACATCCCAGAAGGCAGACAGCTTAAAAAGGTTACATACATTCAGAATCTATCTTATAGCAAGATAGTCCCGTCCTCTCTTGGCTGAGAGCCAAGAGGGCATTCTTAGATGTAGCTTCATCAAAGGAAGATGGCAGAGAGAGAGAGATGGCTGCCTGCCCTGTGCTTTTATCATTTACCTGCACAGGTGAGGCCACACCCACCTCTGGTCACATGCAGAGGAAGTCCGTCCCCAGGAAGTTTACCTTCTTGCTGGACAGACATCCCTCCCCATGTTCTAACATGTACACTCTAGGAATGTTGTCATTGACTGCTCCCACATTAATGACCATGGATGGCCCTCTCCTCCATAAATATGTCCAACCGTCTTTTAAAGCCATCCAAGTTGGTGGCCACCAGTATCTCCTGTGGCAGTGAGTTCCATAGTTTGTGCTTCATGAAGAAGGACTTTATTTTAGCTCTCCTGAATAGTCCAACATCCAGCTTCATTTGTTGTTGTTGTTTAGTTGTTTAGTTGTGTCTGACTCTTCGTTCATGACCCCATGGACCAGAGCACGCCAGGCACTCCTGTCTTCCACTGCCTCTCGCAGTTCAGTCAAACTCATGCTGGTAGCTTCGAGAACACTGTCCCACCATCTCGTCCTCTGCCGTCCCCTTCTCCTTGTGTCCTCCATCTTTCCCAACATCAGTGTCTTTTCCAGGGAGTCTTCTCTTCTCATGAGGTGGCCAAAATATTGGAGCCTCAGCTTCAGGATCTGTCCTTCCAGTGAGCACTCAGGCCTGATTTCCTTCAGAATGGATAGGTTTGATTTTCTTGCAGTCCATAGGACTCTCAGGAGTTGTTTAGGGCACCATAATTCAAAAGCACCAGTTCTTCGGCGATCAGCCTTCTTTATGATCCAGCTCTCACTTCCAGCTTCATTGCATGTCCACAAATTCCAGTGTTATGTGAAGAACCTGGTTGCTGGATCAGACCAAGTTGGCCCATCTAGTCCAGCATCTTCTCCATGAAGTGGAGATGCCCACAAACAGGTCCCAATCTAACAGTACATGGTGCCAAGGAACTGAGATTCAAAGGCACTCTGCCTTCAGCAGTGGAGGTAGGACCCAAGAGTTATCCCAGCCAGAGCAAGGCTGATAACTTTGTTCTTCAATCATTTATTTAATCTCATGTATGCCTCCACCCCAGGGAGGTGACCATCTCTTTTCTCCCTCTTGCATTTGTACTCAAAACTCATTGCCCATCCTTTCTGGAGTCTGAAGTGGAAAAGGAAGGGATCTTGTGTTCCTTGGAAATTTCCACTGTCGAATGGGAAAACTTGGTCCTTCCACTCTGGCCAGATTCAAACATAATTTGCTTCAGAATAAATCTCAGACACAATGTTTTCCGGTCGCACATAAACTAAAAATAGTTATGTTGGCCCACAAGGGGGGGGGGAACAAGCCAAAATCCTTATTAAAGTGATGTCTTTATCAGGCCAAAGCGACCCACCAGAGCAGACTCTGTGATAATAGATTTTGAACATTTTTGTCTGTGTTAGTGGAGGAAAGAAATCAGTCCAAGGCTTTTGTTATAATAATGAATAATGGATCTCTCTGCCCCCTGGAGCTTCTGTTGCCTCCCAGCTGGAAGGAAAGGTAAAAATACTGCCTGGAAGCTTTGTGGAGGAGATCCAGGAAAAGAGTTGAGATGTGGGCTGTGTACACATGACTCCAGCATGCTTCCATTCCTTGGCTTTTGATTCCTTGTAAGTATGTAAAAAAAAGGGACGCGGGTGGTGCTGTGGGTAAAACCAGAGAGCCTAGGGCTTGCAGATCAGAATGTCAGCGGTTCGAATCCCCGTGACGGGGTGAGCTCCCGTTGCTCGGTCCCTGCTCCTGCCAACCTAGCAGTTCGAAAGCACATCAAAGTGCAAGTAGATACCATATGTTTTGCTCTATAAGACTCACTTTTCCCCTCCTAAAAAGTAAGAGGAAATGTGTGTGTGTGTTATGGAGTGAATGCAGGCTGCGCAGCTATCCCAGAAGCCAGAACAGCAAGAGGGATTGCTGCTTTCACTGCGCAGCGATCCCTCTTGCTGTTCTGGCTTCTGAGATTCAGAATATTTTTTTTCTTGTTTTCCTCCTCCAAAAACTAGGTGCGTCTTGTGGTCTGGTGCGTCTTATAGAGCGAAAAATACGGTAAATAGGTACCGCTCCGGCGGGAAGGTAAACGGAGTTTCCATGCACTGCTCTGGTTCGACAGAAGTTGCTTAGTCCTGCTGGCCACACGACCAGGAAGCTGTACGCCGGCTCCCTCGGCCAGTAAAGCGAGATGAGCACCGCAACCCCAGAGTTGGCCACGACTGGACCTAACCCCTGAAGACTGGTCAGGGGTCCCTTTACCTTTTTTTAAGTACATGAGAAGAAACTGCTAGATCAGGCCAAAATGTGCAGGGTTTAACTCTGGCAATATGGCGCCCTGAGTAAGGACAAAATTTGGCAACCCCTCCCCCCCATTTTCACATAAAAGAGCTATCCTGTTGTTTCTTGAGAAATGCTTCCGTTTGGTTCTTTGCCCTTCAACCAACTTCATTCCAAAAGGAAAACTTGAGCCACATTCACTTTGCTGTTAAGGTGAGGTGTGTACATTTGAGACGGCCATTGAACATGTGCAAATGACACAGGTGGGGGTGAGTAATGTGTAGGCATGGAATACAGAATACAGAAAGGTTGTGAGCATTGGGTGGAGACTCCTCTCTCTGATGTGTACAGTGACATGAAAACACAACTTGAAGCCCAGGAAAGGACTTGCTGCATTTTCAGCCACTAATGTGTACATAGCCAAGTATGGAATAGCATTGAATTGACGACTCATACAGTCGCCCCGAAATATCCAGAAACCAACCACTCTGTGCTGCAAAGAGAGGGAGCTGCTTTGTCCTGAGTCAGGCCATTGATCTGCCCAGCTCAGCATTTTTTTTTCTGGAGATGGGCCTTTGGGGCTTCAGGCAGGAAGTATTTCCTTGTCCTGCAACACAGGAATACCGGGACCTCTGCATGTGCAACTTTCTTCTAAATCAGGGTGGTTCAATACGTGGCCCAAGGGCCGGATGTGGCCCCCGAGGCCTTTTTTGTGGTCCTCGGCAACTTTTGATGCACCCCGCACAGCAGGCAACCCTTGCGCTGCCTTCCCAAAGTGAGGTAAGCGAGGAGCTGGGCTTTGGGAAGGAGACACAAGGCACTGATAGGGTCCTAGAGTCCTCCCACCTCCTTCCCAAAGCCTAGTTCAGGGGTCAGCAAACTTTTTCAGCAAGGGGCCGGTTCACTGTCCCTCAGACCTTGTGAAGGACCAGACTATATTTTGAAGGGGGGAAAAGAACGAATTCCTATGCCCCACAAATAACCCAGAAATGCATTTTAAATAAAAGGACACATTCTACTCATGTAAAAACACGCTGATTCCCAGACCGTCCGCAGGCCAGATTGAGAAGGCGACTGGGCTGGATCTGGCCCCCGGGCCTTAGTTGCCTACCCATGGCCTAGTTAGTGCTTTCCTAGCTTTGGGAAGGATGTGGGAGGGAAGGATGTGGTGACACGGGTGGCACTGTGGGTTAAACCACAGAACCTAGGACTTGCCGATCAGAAGGTTGGCGGTTCAAATCCCTGCGATGGGGTGAGCTCCTATTGTTCGGTCCTTGCTTCTGCCAACCCAGCAGTTCGAAAGCACGTCAAAGTGCAAGTAGATAAATAGGTACCACTCCAGCAGGAAGGTAAACGGTGTTTCCGTGTGCTGCTCTGGTTCTCCAGAAGCGGCTTAGTCATACTGGCCACATGATCTGGAAGCTGTCTGCGGACAAATGCCAGCTCCCTCGGTTTATAGAGTGAGATGAGTGTGCAATCCCAGAGTCGTCTGCGACCGGACCTAACGGTCAGGGGTCCCTTTACCTTTTAGCTTTGGGAAGGATGTGGGAGGGAAGCTTTGGGGAGGCAGAATGAAGGCTGGGGGTGGGGCATCAAATATCGGCCTCGCTCTCCACCCCACTGTCAGGCAGTGTGCAACCTATGGGTTCTGTGTCCAAGTGTTCTTTCGGCACACTTGGTATGAAAAGTTGGACCGCCCTGTTCTAGATCTTCTCTGCGTAAAGAAGGATATCTCAGCAGGCTTTCAAAGGGAGCTCTGGCCCAAAGGCAGCAGCAATGGCTTAGCCCACACCAGTTAAAAGCTCCAGCCTGAAGGGGCCTCTTCCAAGCTCTCTTTCTTTCCATGAAGGCCAGGGCCAGGGGAACCACAGCAGCAGAAGCAGCTGCTGCCAAATTAGGACCTTTCCTAATTGGAAAGATGGAAAGGAAAACAAACACCACATTTATTTTTAGTGCTTCCCTTGCAGTTGACCTAATCCAGCACGGCGGTGGGAGGCAGCGTTGATCTCTTGCCTCGACATGCAACCCTGCTGTGTGTGGTTCTGGAGTCGTGAGGAGGGAAGTCTGTTCGCAATGTTTTAAGCAGGGGAAGAAACCCTGCAATGGGGGGGAAACGTGCATTTTTGTCCTTGGAGGAGAGGAGCATGCTGCCTTATGGAAAGGGTCAAAGAGGCAAATGGCTTATCAGCTGACAAAGCATCGCTGAGGAAAAGCAGGCACGCAGTTTGACACAGGCTGCTTTTTTCCTGCAAAGGGTAATGTTCCCCAGATGGGGTGGAACAAAAGTAGCAAACAAGAACCTAAGAACATAATATGATCCTGCTGGATCAGACCAATGACCGCTTTAGTCCAACATCCTGTTCTCACTGTGACCACCAAGATTTGGCCGCATGCTGCCATCACTGATGGCAAGTTCCATAGTTTATGTGTTGCATGAAAATAGACTTTCTATTATCTGTCCTGAATCTTCCCACCTTCAGCTTCATTGGAGGTCCATGCATTCTAGTGTTTTGAGAGATGGAAGAAAACTTTTTTCTATCCACTTTCTCCATGTCGGGCATGCTTTTATAAACTTCTGTCATGTCACCTCTTACCAGTATTGCTTTTTTCTCTAAACTGTCCTGTTATGTACTTTGCTGAATAGGATCCAAAATGCAGCAGTCTGATTGGTCCTAGGACAATAGGATTCAGAATGCAGCAGTCTGGTTGGTCCTAGAACAATAGCATTCAGAATGCAGCAATCTGATTGGTCCTAGAACAATAGGACCCAGAATGCAGCAGTATGATTGGTCCACAGGAGCCACCCAATCCAGCTCCAGGTGGAAGTGAATCTGCAACCCGATTGGCCTACAGGAGAATCCTGGAATTAGCCAATCACGTGGGGCCCATTGTGTAAATAATGTATCTAAAGCAGATATTCTGGGGGAACTTCCATTCCTCCTCACCACTATGAGCTGAATAAAGAGCATGAAATCCACTTTCGACTCCGAGTATATTTCATGTCCCAAACACCGCAGCCTTTTCATTTTTTGTTTTCTTTGTTTTTATTATCTCCGCACTTTTTTTTGTTCACCAGTTGATGAAAATTAAACAAAAGAAAACAAAAACGAATTCTGAACCTTTAGTTATAATTCCCCTGCAAAGTAGAGAGAGAAAGAACAAAGCTCCCTCACTCCATGAGGCTGCAAAAGAAAGAAAGCGTCACATGAAAGATCAAACTTTTGTTTAGTTTTTGCAAAACTGTGTTGTGTGTCTTAAGAAGTATCTACCATCATGCTACCTCCATAACAGTTGAGAAGTCTCACCCTGCTGGAAATTCCCTTGGGAACATGAGTGCCTCCTTCCACTATTTCAGCTTTCCAGTGGGTGGCCCCATAAGCCTGCTTGGTCATGTGGGGCTGACTTACTTTGAGCAGGGCTAATTTTAAGGGAGCCCCAGTTCTGCCCTCCCTCTATCCCTTTCAGCCAAGCCTTTGTACCATTGATTCCTTTCCTCCCACACTTCTGACTCCTGACTTTGTATCCAGGGCAGCTGTCTACCAGCTCCATCTGGTACGCAGGCTGAGACCCTACCTTCCCGCAGACTGTCTTGCCAGAGCGGTGCATGCTCTGGTTATCTCTCGCTTGGACTACTGCAACATGCTCTATGTGGGGCTACCTTTGAAGGTGACTGGAAACTACAATAATTCAGAATGCAGCAGCAAGACTGGTGACTGGGAGTGACTGCTGGGACCATATAACACCGGTCCTGAAAGACCTATACAGTGGTACCTCGGGTTAAGAACTTAATTCATTCTGGAGGTCTGTTCTTAACCTGAAACTGTTCTTAACCTGAAGCACCACTTTAGCTAATAGGGCTTCCCACTGCTGCCGCACCACCGCTGTGCGATTTCTGTTCTCATCCTGAAGCAAAGTTCTTAACCCGAAGTACTATTTCTGGGTTAGCGGGGTCTGTAACCTGAAGCGTCTGTAACCCGAGGTACCACGGTATTGGCTCCCAGTATGTTTCCAAGCACAATTCCAAGTGTTGGTGCTGACCTTTAAAACCCTAAACGGCCTCAGTCTTGTATACCTGAAGGAGCGTCTCCACCCCCATCGTTCAGCCCGGACACTGAGATCCAGTGCCAAGGGCCTTCTGGCGGTTCCCTCATTGCGAGATGTGAGGTTACAGGGAACCAGGCAGAGGGCCTTCTTGGTAGTGGCGCCCGTCCTGTGGAACATCCTCCCATCAGATGTCAAGGAAATAAAAAACGATCTGACTTTTAGGAGACATCTAAAGGCAATCCTGTTTATGGAAGTTTTAAATGTTTGATGTTGAATAGGATCCGAAATGCAGCAGTCTGATTGGTCCTAGAGCAATAGGATCCACAATGCAGCAGTCTGATTGGTCCTAGAGCAATAGGATCCACAAAGCATACATTCTGGGGGAACTTCCATTCCTCCTCACCACTATGAGCTGAATAAAGAGCATGAAATCCACTCTCAACTCCGAGTATATTCCACAGACCCAGGCAGGTTGGGAAAGCTGGAGCAGCAGCGGGAGCTCAGAGCCCCCTCCAAGGATGGTGGCCGGGAGACCCACCTAAGAAGCACAGGATGAAAGAGATGGTGGGGCAAATCTAGCCTCTTTGGTTGTTGCATTCTGTTCCCAGGGATACAGCTGGGTTCCTGCATTGCTAGCTGACCCTTGGTGGCCCTTCCAACTCTATCATTCTATGATTCTAAGGCTTGGAGAAATGAGCCACCCAGAAAGGCCAGGGGGAAAGGCCCAGTGGTTTGCAGGCTGGGCAGAATCATGGCCCTGTCTCAGCGGAGGCTGCCTGGCCACCTGAGAGCCCCCAGAGCAGCCTGTGGCCAGTAGCAGCTGCTCACCAGCCTGCTGGGAGACACTCATGCACCTGTAGGGCTACCTATGTCCAGATTTCTCAGCTAGGGGTGGCAGGTGATACAGAGGAGGCTGAAAAGGCCTCTTTCAGAACCATCTCCCTACCAGTAGGCCCACTTCTTCCCAAATCTACACTCGCTCCCCCTCTCCACGCAGACACCCCTCTCTTTAGAGAGAATGGGCAGGGGAGTGAGGCAAGGGGTCAGATCTAGAAAAGAGAAGATCCTCTACCTGGGGCAAACTTCCCAACAGGAAGGTTGTTGAACTGATGGGAGAGGCCAGAGCTGGTGGAGGCTGCAGTTGTGAGATCCTGCGCTGAGATGACCTCCAAGGTCTAAGCAAACTCCAAGACTCTTTAGTGCCTCTTTGCTGGGGTCAGTATGTCCCCCCCAGCTGCTTCCCAGGGGTGGGGGAGGGAGCTCAGTGCTGCCTGGAAGGAAGGCAGAAAACCAGAAACTAAGAGTCAGTGCAGCCTAGTGGTTAGAGTGCTGGACTAGGACTTAGGAGAGACCAGGGTTCAAATCCCCACTCAGCCATAAAGAAGCTCACTGGGTGACCTCAGGCCAGTCACTGAGCTTCGGCCTAACCTACCTCACAGGGTTGTTGTGAGGATAAAACGGGGAGGCAGAGGAGAACCGGGTGCACCAAACTGAACTCCATGGAGGAAAGGGTGGGATGTGAATGCAAAGATAGCAGTCCTAAAAATGAACGTGGAGAGGGTTTAGAGAGCAGGCTGCGCGAAATCAGCTGGCAGGGAAACGCACTCTGCACGCACACAGAGGTCTTTGGGCGTTCCTTTGCTTGGCACGCTTGTATGCACCTCAGAGATGCCCTCGGGGCCGTTTGGCGCCGGCGCGGCAGGACGCCACCGCCAGGCACGATCTCGGTTTGGGGAGGCAGCTCCACGTCCCCGGAGACGTCCCGGGGAGGCGGGGGGGAGGGGAGATCAGGTAGGTCCTGCGAAAGCGAGGCTCGACGGCGCACGATCCGACGCCTCCTCGCCGCGGTGCACCCGCCTTGCCGCCTCCCTTGTGCCGCTACTCGGAGGGGAGGCATCGCCGCTGCTGCTGGGGAAGAAGGTAGCGGCATCCCGGGCGGCGCGTCTTCAGGGCCAAGTTGGACGGCGCGCCCTGGCGAGGCTGTGCCCCGCCCTCGCTCCCTCCCTGGCGGAGCCACCAAGGGCCTCCCCTCCGCCTCAAAAGGTCCCCGCCCGCCCGCGCCTCCGCCGGGGGAGAGCTCTGCACGTCTGGGCTCCGGCGGGCTGCGGAGAGGCTGCCGAGGAGCGGGCGCGGAGGCCGGGCGAAGCACCGCGGACAGCTCCGCCTCCTCCGCCTCCTGCCGGCCACTTTTGCGGCTGCTTCCCGCGGCCGCCAGAGCGAGCCGAGCGCCGTCCTCGTTGTCGTCGTCGGGCAGGCGGAGAGCGCGGAGAGGCGGCGCGGCATGGAACCTCCGCTCTGAGCTCCGCTCCGTCGTCGTGGAAGAGACAGGCAGGCAAGATGCTGCCGGCGGAGCGGCGGACGGCGCCTCCGCCTCGCGGGGACTGAGGAGCAGGGCGGCGGCGGCGGCGGCAGGACGGGCGGACGGAGCCGTGAGAGCGCACGGAGCGCGAGAGCTGCTGCTGCTGCCTTGGCGGAGCCGCCGCCGGTCCCGGGGACGATTTGCCTGCCATGATCGCCGCCGGCGTGCTCTGCCTCTTCCTCTGCCTGGGTGAGTGACCCAGCAGGTGCGCCGGGGAAGGTTGGACCCTGGACGGCGAAGCGGAGGGGCGCCTAGCCTGGGCTGAGAGCGGGGAGGGGGAAGACTGGAACGGGGGCGCGCTGGTGGGTCTTCTTGTGTGAAGGGAGGACGGGTGTGTGTTGGAGGGGCGCATCTGCCTGGCAGGGGGCGTCTCAGCTGGTGGGGGGCAGCGCTGCCTTTGCCAGCTAGGAGCGCGGCAGGAAATGGGACATGGCTGGCGGGGGGGATGGGGGAGGGGGGTCGACTGTTTCACCGCAGCGCTTCTGATCGGAGCTGCTTCCCCGCCGCCAAGGTCGGCTTGGAGAGCCCCCGCCGAAAGTTTAGTTGAAAGAAGGAGAGCGCGGGGGTGCGGGCGACATTGTCATTTGTGTCTTTCCAGGCTAACCGGAGCTGTGGGGGTGGTGGTGTATTTGGTTGGCGGGGGGCGTCCTCTCTTTTTGTCCGGAGGAATCAACCTCCCTGGCTTACGAGCTGGGGGGGGGGCATAAAAGTGCGCCTCGCCCGCCTGCTGGAGGGTACTGAGAGGCCAGTCTCCTGGGGTTGCCCCAGGTCGAGGGGCGGATGGCCGGGCGGGGGGTGTCCTGAAGGGCGAGTTGGAGAAATAGGCCAGGGCGATGGAGAGGGGGGTTTGTCTCCTGCCCACCCACCCATATATATGAGGGGAGAGAAACTGTATCACCTCCATCTCTCCCCAAATGCTGACACCAGGCTGCGGGCGGCCAGCGCCTCGTGAAGACAGTGGCGTAACGTGGGTTGTCAGCACCCGGGGCAAGGCAAGTAATTTGCGCCCCCTAACCCGTTGATTTGCGCCCCCTAACCCTAACCCCCAGATGTTGCGCCCGGTGCAGCCCGCCCCCCTGCACCCCCCACGCTACGCCACTGCGTGAAGAGACCGCCTTAAGTGCTTTGCTGGACTAGAAAATGACCTCAGTGGGAGCTAAGCACTTGCCCACCCCCAGAATGCCAGACGTCTGTGCAGAACCAGAGAGAGGGGAAGGGAAAGGAAGGGTATTCCTCAAGAGAAGGTCCAGCCTCGCAAAGGTCCGTGGCAGGAAGACCAGCTGGAACAGGCGCAGAGACCCCAGGAGCCCACTGACCAATCTTTGCCCTCTCTGGGCATCCTGGCTATAACTGGGCATGAGAGAGCAGTCCTCGCCACACTGGGGGATGCAGCTCACGCCTGTCCTCCTGCCAAAACCTGGCCACTCCCCATTTCCCGCTTGGGCTAGTGACTGGTGCTGTCACAGAGAGAGCCTCAATTCTCAATGGAGGAAGGGTGCGTGTGTCTCATTTCAGGCCTGCTGAGCCCCCCAGCCTTTCCCCACCTCTGCCTCTTCTCTTTCCACTGCCCTTGCCAAATGCAATGCTTTCGGAGGCTGAGACTGACCCCAGTCGTCATGTTGTCTTTCTCTGCACAAATGTGTGTGTATGCAAACAACACAGTGTAAGGAGATGGTGGCCAGGATTGGGCCGTTGGCAACAGCAATGACCAGCAGGGCTGATGATGAGGTCCAGGGTCCAGTGGACCCCCCCCCCAACTGGATCTAGACTGCCCACCTCCTTCCTTTCACCTGGAATACTCTCCAACAACCTGGTGCCCTCCTGCTGTGTTGGGGAAAGGCTGTAGCTCAGTGGTAGAACATCTGTCTTGCATGTGGAAGGGCCCGGGTTCAATCCTTGACAGCATCTCCAGAAGGGGCTGGGGGAGATCCCCTGCTGGAAATCCTGGAGAGCAGCTGCCAGTCGGTTTAGACAATACTGAGCAAGATGGACCAATGCTCTGACTCACTATAAGGCAGCTTTCTGTGTTCCTATGCAACTTCCCTTGGTGTCCTAACAAACCTACAGCTGTGTGATGCTTCAACGAATGGGAGAGTCACTGCGCTGGCTGGGGGTGGTGGTGAGAGTTGTGGTCCAAAACATCTGGAAGGTGTCAGCCTGGTTGGTGAATAAAGCTGCTCTCGTGTGGTGCTGATTCTGGGAGTTGAAGTTGAGTTGCAAAGCCGCAGCTGGCTCGCCCTACCTTTCAAGAGTGGCGTGCAACTGAAACCATTTCCTTATTGTACGATAAGGAAAGCTGGAACTTGTCAGCAGAACCAACAGCCCAGCTCCACAAATCTGCTGTCCTCTGTGTGTGTTGCCTCACATATGACTTTTAAAGAAAAAGAGCGTACATGTTTATGAATGTGTTGTGGGTTTGGGGGAGAGCGTACAACCTTGACTAGCTGGCAGCGAGCATTTCTGGCTTTCTTTGTTGGGGGCGGGGGGGGGATATTCTGTCTTCTGGAGGCGTGTGTGGGATTTCTTCTTCTCTTGATACGGCAGCAAAGTGTGGGCTGGCACTAGGACAGGTGATCCAGGCAAGGGGCAAACCAATTACAAATGCAACCTTTGGAACAGGAGTTTGGCACCCAGACAAACTGCATGATTAGATTTTCAGATCTGCTTTCCGTTTGCTGGCTGACCACAGACATCAATAGGTGCCTGGGATAACTTGGGTGTCCAGAAGATTTGGCAGGCAAAGGCATTGGTTTTTTGTTTTTCGCACAAACCAGGTCCTAGATCACCAATGCAGAGCAGGTCCAAAATCCATGGAGAGTGTCTCTTTGTGAACTGACAGGACATCAATTCCACGGATGTCCTCAGGCTGGCTTCTGAACAGGGTCACAAAACGAGGAAGAAGCTGATCTTTTTAAAGTGGGATGGGCTCAGGCATCATGTGAAAGGGGAGAGATCCCAGTGGAAATGGGGAAGTTGCCCTTCTCTTCCTGGTTGGGGTGTGTGTGGTTTTCAGGCCCATGTCCTTTTTGTAGGACATGGGATTTAGGGGCTAGGTCTCCTGGAAACAACCCTTGGGGAATTCCTATAGCACTGTGAGCTTTGTGTCCATGGCTTGGATAAAATTATCCCTGAATGGAAGCATATTCTGGAAACAGAGAAACTGAAACAGGACAGATGGATCACCGAGTCTTAACCAAGTGGAGTATCTTGAGTTGGGCGCTCTTGATTGCAGTTGCACTAGAGTAAATACAGTTCCTGCTGTTTTGTTGCTAGATTTAGTTCTCTCTTGATACCTTGGGTTATAGTGGTCTCATCTGGGCTGGATTATCGTGAGTGGGACCTGTGGCAGTTTGGTGGGTGACCATCCTGGGTGGGTGACTTTTTCCATCCCTCTCATGGATGATTCTGTTAACGATCAAGGTTGCTGCTGCTTGCTGAAGCTGCTTCCTTGCTTTGTGGATCCCAAGCCTAGAGGGAGGACTGCTTTGTTTCCTTACTGTGCTTGGTGTCTGCTCCTTCTAAGAGTGTTGTTTGGTGGTGATAAAGTCAAAGCAATCAGTGTGGTGTAGTGGTTAGAGTGTTGGACCAGGGCCTGGGAGATCAGGCTTCAAATCCCCACTCAGATATGAAGCTTCCTAGGTGATCTTGGGCCAGTCGTTCACTCTCAGCCTAACCTGCCTCACAGAGGTCTTGGAGGAAAAAGTGGGATATCAGTGCAACAAACAAACAAACAAATAATATTCTGCCACCATTTGCCATTGCAACTTTTCTATGCTGCCTTGCATAAGTGTCTGGTGAAAAACTGCCTAACCTCATAGCTAGACAAGCACACAGTGCTGACATGTTGGTCTCTAGGGCTGAAGTGGCTTCTGAATTCTGTCTTGGCCTTCCACTGACAGTCACACAAGGAAAGGAACAGGTACTACATGGGATGAAATTGTCTCTCAGCACGTGTTCCCTGGGCGCTGGGCTCCACTCCTTTCCAGCAATTTGATCAGAGATGCATTGTCTGGTTATGCAAGACAGTCTGCTATGCTCGAGGGGGGGGGGGGGGGCTTTTCCTGATGAGGGATGAGCTGCGCTAGACAAGGGTTCCAAAGTTGCCTAAAGGGGGAGGGAAGACCATTGCTGAACACCATTCAGATAATGGCTCTCTTCCAAATGCTTGTGTGTGTGTGTGGTGTTGGGGGGGGGCAGGGGAGGAAGGAGCAGGGGGAATCACATTTCTCCTGCACACAACAAAAATGATTGGCAACAGCCACTTCTTCACGCAGCACATGGCTAAACTACAGAACTCCCTCCCACAGAACAGGAGGCAGTGATGGCCTCCACCTTGGATGGGTTTAAAAGAGGATTAGTCAACTTCATGGCAAAGAAGGCTCCTAGCCACAATGGCTATGCTGTGGAGGCAGCAAGGCTTCTGAATACCAGTTGCTGGAAACCACTGGAGGGGAGAGTACAGTGGTACCTCGGGTTAAGAACTTAATTCGTTCTGGAGGTCCGTTCTTAACCTGAAACTGTTCTTAACCTGAGGTACCACTTTAGCTAATAGGGCCTCCCGCTGCCACCAGGTGATTTCTGTTCTCATCCTGAAGCAAAGTTCTTAACCCAAGGTACTATTTCTGGGCTAGCGGAGTCTGTAACCTGAAGTGTCTGTAACCTGAAGCATCTGTAACCCGAGGTACCACTGTACTTGTGTGCTCGAATCCTGCTTGTGGCTTTCCCTTTGAGGCATCTGGTCAGGCACTGTGGGAACAGAATGCTGCCCTAGATAGGCCCCTATAGGCCTGATCCAGCAAACTCTTCTTATGTGCTTATGATCTTACTGTACCAGGTGAATCTACCTGGTGGTATAGAAGTGCCAGTGGTGGGCTGTTGATTGGCGGTCATGGAGGCAGCGAGGTCAAAGCTCTCAAGCTCCTCTTGCAGAAACAATGTGCAGCCAATTTTGGGACTCTTTCCTGAAATAGCTGGTGTTTAAAACTGAGCACCCCAATTCCCCAATGTAGAGCTTCCCACCCAACACCCTGTCCAATGACTGTTGTCCACACAAAATCATTTCACAAATCTTTCCAATATTTTATTGAATTTATATTCCACCTTTTTCTGCAAGGAGATCAAGGTGACATAGATGGCTCTCCCCAAAGGTCATCCAGTGAACTTCATGGCTGAGTGGGGATTCAAATCCTGCTTTCCCAGGTCCTAGTCCAGGCATAGGCAAACTCAGCCCTCCAGATGTTTTGGGACTACAACTCCCATCATCCCTAGGTAACAGGACCAGTGGTCAAGGATGATGGGAATTGTAGTCTCAAAACATCTGGAGGGCCGAGTTTGCCTATGCCTGTCCTAGTCCAACACTCTAACCAGTACACCACACTGTATCTCAGTGTACACCGCCCCCTCCCCCGCTCTGTCCAGTGTTGGAGCAGAACTCTGCTTCTTTGCAACGGTTTTTTTTTTGTTTACACAACGTGTTTACTGCATGCACACCACAAAGTGGTGTGCACAAAAATATTAAAACAACAAGCACCAATTAAAATGATGCAATAAAGCCACAGGGTGTGTGGGAGGGGAACAGCTGGAACGTGAGAGCTCTCCTTCCTTCAGGACCGAGATACTGATGGAGTAGTTCTGCAGTGGTGAATTTTTCCAGGAACGGTTGTTTGAGTACAGGAAAAATGTTAATACTTCTGCTCTTCCTGCCCTGCTCCCCCCCCAAACAGAAAGGCTGCCCCCTCCCCTCTAGAGGTGGGAAAGGACTTATTTTTTCTGTCTGGAAATGCTCTGAGACTCAAGTCACTGAACTTAGGAGTGACCACTGTCATAGGCCAATGGCACTGCAGGCGCCAGTGGTGGTTTAAGAGAGAATTGGACAAATTCATGGAGGAGAGACCTATCAAGGGGTGCTGGCCATGATAGCTATGAAGTCACGCTTCTGACTCTCAGGGCTTACCTTTCCTCCCCTCTTTCCAGTGTTAAAACCAAGGGGGGGGGGAATTGCAACACCTTCTATTTTCCCTTATCAACAG
Organism: Podarcis bocagei; assembly: GCF_964188305.1. NCBI lineage: Eukaryota > Metazoa > Chordata > Lepidosauria > Squamata > Lacertidae > Podarcis > Podarcis bocagei. Next base: position 87,525,940 of record NC_138132.1, on the reverse strand, counting down.
GCACAGCCTGCGATTTAAAGCTCCGTGTCTGAGTGCCCACCCTCTTTTTGCTCTAGAGCTTTCCCCGCGAACACCCACCCTTTAAATCTCATTCAGAGCAAGCGTCAATCCGCTGAAAAGCCAAATTGATGTTTTCTCCGATTCAGCTTTAAAGAATGGGTATTTTTGCAGGGAAAGTTTGGGGCAAAACCAAACAAACCCTGCTCTGACACAGACCTCTGCCTGGAAATAGGGGTGGGGGTGGGGATTTAAGTAAGAATAATCCTCCAGTTGTTCAGAATTGCAAGTGGGGAGCGAGTTGCTGTTATGTTCAGCTCCTTCTTGCAACATTCTCTTTAGGGCATCTGGTTGAGCAATGTAAGAACTAGCCGGGCCATTGACCTGGTCCATCAGGATCATATATTCTTGTGGAACCTCCAGGTCCACAGGCAGTCTGTCCAGAATCTTAAGTTCTTAGGAGCCTTTGGCCACTGTGAAAATGGGATACTGGGCTAGATGAAACCCCTTTTCGCCTGATCCAGACCCTTCATACGTTATTTCAACTGCTCCAACTTTGTCTCATTTCCTGAGATCCAGAATGGTGTAGTGGTTTAGAGTGGTAGACTCGTAATCTGGTGAACCGGGTTTGATTCCCCGCTTCTGCAGGAAAGTTCTCCTTCTGAAAAATGTGGAGTTGGTGGTGGGGATTGTTCTCCAGTGTGGTGTAGTGGTTAGAGAGGTGGACTCGTAATCTGGTGAACCGGGTTCACGTCTCTGCTCCTCCACATGCAGCTGCTGGGTGACCTTGGGCCAGTCACACTTCCCTGAAGTCTCTCAGCCCCACTCACCTCACAGAGTGTTTGTTGTGGGGGAGGAAGGGAAAGGAGAATGTTAGCTGCTTTGAGACTCCTTTGGGTAGTGATAAAGCGGGATATCAACTCCAAACTCTTCTATGAGGAAGGATAGGCCAGGATGTGACCGGTGCCACACGAACAACCATTCAACTTTCCTTATTGCCTACCTCTCAGAGCACTCCGCTTTTGGCCTCCTTGTGGCCCCAGCTGTTTGACCCTCCTGCCTCTGCCCAGGCAGCTCCACCCTGGTCCCCCTGAGCCTCTGTGTGTTGTAGAGCCAGGTCATGAGGAACTGGGACCTTGTTCAGAAGGCCTCTCCGAGGCAGCTGCACCTCCCTTTCAGGTGGGGGTCACCATGCAAGGCTTCAAGGCCAGTGTCCAGGGTCTCCCATAAGCCTCTGGGATGGAGAGGCTGTGTGCTGGCTACTGCCAGGGACCAGGCGCTGGCCTTCAGAGGGCCTTGCAATGGAGCAGACAGGCTTCAGCTGGAACATGATGCTGGAAAGTATCTGTAGGCGCAACCCTTCGAACTGCCCCATCTGTGTGTTGCCTTGGGAAGCACTGAATGGGCAGAGGGCCCACCTGCCTGTAGGTGTCGCTGCTGCCTCACTTCCTAGGGGCTCTGCCTGGTGCCTTTTCTGTGTATGGTGGTGGCATCAGTGGGGTGGGGCAGGCAAAGGCTCTATGGCCCCAGATTGCAAGCCAGTGCCAGGCTGTGTGTGCTTGGAGGCAGGGGGCCTTGGAGAGACAGCCCTTTTGATCCCCCTCCCCACTGTCTTTCAGCCAAGAAACTGTTGGGAAGCCTTCCCAGCCTTCCCTCCTTAGTCAAGTGGGCGGCGGTGGGGGAGGCGTTGCCTGAACCAAGCAGGGGGAAAGCTGAGTTTTCCCATTCAATGGGACAGTTCCTGCCAGACCAAGCCAAACAAAGTACAAAAGAAGTGAAGTTCCCTCCTGGGGGAGCAGGGTGGAGAGCTGCAGCCCTGAAATGCTGAGTTTATTTATGCTGGATTAAGTGGATGGGTTCAGGGTGGGGGTGTGGAGGAGAAGGAAGATGGGGAGAGACAGAGAGACTCACTCTTGCGAAGAGAGGAGGTGATTGTGTCTGCTGGCCTGCTGGGCTCCATGGATGTGGGGCAGAGCCTTCTCTGCCTCCCTTCCAACATAAGAGCAGCAGCCTGCTGGGTCAGGCAAATGGACCATCTCATCCCTCATCCTGTTCTCACACTGGGGAGCTTGCAAGCTGGACAGGAGCACATGAGCACTCTGCCCACTTGCAGTTCCTGGCAGCTGCTTTTCTGAGGCACAGTGGCATCTTGGCTAGCAACCACTGATAGCTGTATCCTCATCCCATGGTGGTCCAGTCCTTTTTCAACGCTTCGGAGTACAATTTCCATCAGCCCCAGCCAGTGCAGTCTTAAGAGTTCAGCATTGCAATGCTGTCTGGGGCTGATGGGAAATGTAGTCCGGACCATATGGGGGTGGGAAAATGCCATGCACCCAGCAGGGATGGGCAATGCTCTAATAAACCCCCCAGGGCAGGCCATCCTTTCCCTGAGCTGGGATCTACAAAGCCTTAAAACTTTACTGACACACTTCAAAGAGCAACTGGGCCAGGAACAAAGTCTTGGGAGAAGATGCCCTTTGAAGGCTCAAGTTTTGATCTCTGCTGGATCCTGTTCCTCGGGTTTCTTAGCAGTTTCTTCTCACTCACTGCTAAAGGGTTGTCCTGCCATGGCTCCCACCCAGGCCTGCTTCTCCCTCTGGATTGGGGGGTGGTGGTGGTGGTGGTGGAGAGAGCATGCCCCAAATCCCAGAGTGCCCCTGTCAGCCCCTGTTGACAGTGCTGAGCTATATGCACCAATGGTCTGATGCTGGATGAACCAGCTTCCTGGCTTCCCAAACTTTGCTGTTGCTTGTTTGCCTGTGTCAAATTACTTTAGGCAACTGGTCATTTCAAGTTTCCATTGTATCTTCTTGTGCTGCCATTGACAGCCCTCCCCCTCCCCCTCCCTCCTTTTCCTTTAGCCTTGTTCTTGGCTTTGACTCAAAGGGTTGACACCACCTTGGCCACCAGCTTCCTAGGTTGCCTGCAACTCTTGGCCTTACCTTGGACAACCCGTTCCACCTCATTCTGTGCAGTGCTGGTCTCTGTGGCTCATATGACACTCAGAGCAGGTGCCCAAAGCTGAGCAACCACAGCTTTGGCCAAGTATGGATGTCAGGATTGAGCAGCCCAAGATGCAGCCTTTGTTGGCTTTTGTTGGAGGTTCCCAGGAAGCTAAATCAAGGGTAGTATAGTACTGGTCTGTTCTGTTTTGTTCTGCCTTGGTTCGACTCCACTTGGAGTCTTGTGACCAGTTCTGGTCCACACAGTTTAAGGAGGAGATTGACACGGACGCGGACTTATAAAAAATATTGGGGGGGGGGCCCGGGAAAGCTCATGAATAATAAATAAGCTCATGAATATGCAAATAAAGTGGCGCCGCCTCCTCGTGAGCGAATAGGGGAGAGCATGCTGTGCCTATTAATCAGCTCCGGAGCGGAAATTGGGTGGAGCTTTTACTCAGGAGGGAGGGCAGGAGGCATGCAGCCCGATCCTGTACATTTTGGGCTGGGGGAGGGGCGGCGATGGCGCTCTGCTGGAGGGGCGCCGGAGATTATTGGGGGGCAGAGCCCCCCCAAACGAATTTTTGAGGGGGCTCGGGCCCCCTCAAGCCCCATGGAGTCAGCGCCTATGGAGATTGACAAGCTGAAGGTGTGGAAAACAGGATGGCCAAACTGATCAAGAATTATGAGAAATGGTGGAGAGATTTGGGTACATTTAACCTGGAGAAGAGACGACTGAGAAGTGACACAATAGCCATCTTCAGATATCTAAAGGGATGACCCATGGAAAATGGAACAAGCTTGTTTTCTGCTGATTCAAAGGGGAGGACCCAAACCAATGGATTCCAGTGACAATAAAGGAGATTCTGGCTCAACATCAGGAAGTTGAACGGATTACCTGAGAAGATGGTGGGCTTTCCTTCACTGGAGGTTTTTAAACAGAAGGTTGATGGCTATCCGTCAAGAATTCTTCAGCTGTGATTCCTGCACTGCGGGGCATTGGGCTAGGTGACTTTTGGGGTCTCTTCCAGCTCTACAAGCCTATGAAATCAGAACACACCAACTTATTCACCGCTCCCAAATTCCCTCCTCTCCTGAGTCTGCGTGACTTTAATCCTGTAAAGCAGATGAAGGCATCAAATCTTGTCATGCTTTCTCTCTCAGCGCATCATGCAGTTTTAATGAAAACAACATGTCCCAGGCATGGAACTGGGTGAACTTAGGTGAACCCTGAGAGAGTGCTGAATTCAAAGGAATGCGTGAACTGTGGCTCTCGTGTCACCTTGTGCCAACCTCCGCGCAGCACCCGCATGTCTGACACATGATGAAGCCCAACCCCTTTGCATTTGGAAGATGGGATGCTCTGCTTCAAGGCTGCTGGGATAACCCCTTCAGGGCTTTCCAGACTTTCAGCATCTAATTCCTGCAGACAGCAGCCTGAGACCGAGGTCATTTCACAGATGGCAACTTAGAAGAGGAAGCGGCAATTCCCTTTCCACTTTCTCACAGGACCCTCCTGAGACTGCATGACTGGAGGGCCAGTGAAATGCAGAAGACCCCCAGGCTGGGGACAGTGGACTGCCAACATGGTGCCCTAGCAGCCATCCATAGCCTTGTTCTCCATTCATATGTCTAATCCTCCTTTAAAGCCATACAAGTTGGTGACAGTCACAGCCTCCTGTGCGAGCGTGTTCCATAGCTGAACTACGTGAAGACATGTGTCTGTCCAAAATCGTCCAACATTCAGGGCTCATCCACACCCTGCACTTTCTAGGCACAAGTTGGCACTTTCCTGGTCTGTGCCCAAGTGTTGCTTCCCTCCCCTTCCCCACCGAAAACCTCTCTTTGCTGCTGAATTGGAGCAAACAACAATTCAGGTCAGGCACCCCCAAACTCAGCCCTCCAGATGTTTTGGGACTACAACTCCCATCATCCCTAGCTAACAGGACCAGTGGTCAGGGATGATGGGAAGTGTAGTCCCAGAACACCTGGAGGGCTGAGTTTGGGAGATGCCTGATTCAGGTTTTCTGCAGACTGATGTTTGCTCCAATTCAGTGGTAAATAATAGGTTTATACACCTTGAACAGTATCCTTTTTGAGGCGCTACAGAGCGAGATGAGCGTGCAGCCCCAGAGTTGTCTGCGACTGGACCTAACGGTCAGGGGTACCTTTACCTTTTAAGCAGAACTGTACACAATATTCCAAGTACAGCCACACCATAGAATTGCATAATGCCATTCTGATATTGGCAGTTTTATTTTCAGTTTCCTTTCCTAATGATCCCTAGCACGGAATTCACTTTTTTCAAGGCTGCCACACACTGGGTCAATGTCTTCATTGAATCCACCTTTGCCCCAAAATCTTGTTCCTAGTCAGTCCTGCCAATTTGAACCCTCTTAGAATATATGTTAAGTTAGGAATTTTTGCCCAAATGTAGAGCTTTGAAGGCTGGATGGGGGTGGACTGGAAAAAGGGGAGAAAACAGGTATTTCCCCATTTCTTCAAAGCCCTTTTTGTCCCATTCTGTCCTTCCTGTCCCCCCTCCCCCATGGACATTTTGAAAGGTTTTTAGATTAAGAAATATTTTCTTTTAGAATGATGAACAAAATGTTTAAGACCAAGTTTTCATGTATTTATGCCCTCCAAATGATTTCTAAAACTGTGTAACAGTAACACATTTGTGTATGACCATGTACTGTATTAGGGACATGGGTGGCGCTGTGGGTTAAACCACAGAGCCTAGGGCTTGCAGATCAGAAGGTTGGTGGTTCGAATCCCCGTGACGGAGTGAGCTCCCATTCTTCAGTCCCTGCTCCTGCCAACCTAGCAGTTCAAAAGCACCTCAAAGTGCAAGTAGATAAATAGGTACCGCTCCGGCAGGAAGGTAAACGGCGTTTCCGTGCGCTGCTCTGGTTCGCCATAAAGCGAGATGAGCGCCGCAACCTCAGAGTCGGTCATGACTGGACCTAATGGTCAGGGGTCCCTTTACCTTTAGCTATGTACTGGATCACTACAATTCCTGTACCCCAAGGACAAGAAAACCCTGAGAGTACAGCTCAAATGCAAGCGTGAGATATATTTCTGCCCTTTGGGGGGCCTTGCCATTGTGACAAGGGAAGGAAGAAGGATTCAATGCTTTCTTTCTTTGTAGTCTTCCTTTTCTTGGCATAGTTGTGGATCTCTTTCTGCCTTCTAGATGAAACCTCAAAGGACTAGGCTTGGGAGAAAGAACAAAGCAACATAATTTTATTTCCATCCGATTCATGCTCCTGAAAATCTGTCGGATCCAAGATTCAAAGCCAGGAATGTAAGTGATGACAGCACAGTTTCTTCATTTGACTGGACTACAAAACAGGCAACACATTGCAGTCTGGATGTTGGGCATGTACCGTATTTTTCGCTCTATAACATGCACCCGACCATAACACGCACGTAGTTTTTAGAGGAGGAAAACAAGAAAAAAAATATTCTAAACGAAACAGTGGATGTATGATTTTTGTGGTTCATGCTGTGGCCACAGACATGTGATCTGACAGTGAGTTTGGAGTAGCCCAATGCAAAAATCCTGAGGATCCATGTGGATCCATGCTTTGTAACCACGTTTTTGCACCACTGCGGCCCCAGGCAACAGTGGGTGCGTGATTTTTTTGGTGCAAGATGTAGCCATGGACATGCTATGTGATCTGATGGTGAATTTGGGGTGACCCAGTGCAAAAATCCTGAGGATCCATGTGGATCCGTGCTTTGTAACCATGTTTTAAGTGGGGAGGGAAGGAAAAGCACTCAAGGGACAAGGAGCACACGTGGGGTGGGTGGAGAAGGATGCTGCTAATAATGCAGAAGAGGGGTTTAAGGGGAGAAGAAGCACGCGTGGGGTGGGTGGAGAAGGATGCTGCTAATAATGAAGAAGAGGGGTATAATTGGAGAAGGCTCCTCTCCCCTCCCGCTTTGCTCCTTTCTTTAAAGCAAGCAGGCTCTGCTTTTCTTCCTCCTCCCTGCTGATCCCCGGCTTAGCAAGCTGAAAACCTTTGCTGCTATGTAGCGAGCTGAGTGGGGAGGAGAGAGGGACAGAGAGCCTGCTTGCTTTAAAGCAACCAACCAGACAGGAGCCGCTTACACTCGTGTAAGCGGCTCCTCTGATCTCCCGCTTTGCTCCATTAAAGAAGCAGGCTCTCTGTCCCTCTCTCCTCCTCACTCAGCGGCTCTTCTCCCGCTTTGCTGTTTCAAAGCGAGCCACGGAGGAGGGAAGGAAGGGAAACCATGGATCCTCTGCTCACGACTGCAGCAGATCCCCCCCGCTACCCGTAGGCATTCCCTCCATAACACGCACAGACATTTCCCCTTACTTTCTAGGAGGAAAAAAGTGAGTGTTATGGTGCAAAAAATACGGTACTTTTTAAGTGTTGCAGAGTACAGATCATCTTCATGTATTTGGTTAAGGGATGCAGTCTGGGATTCTGCCAAGCATATCCCTCCTGCAAGACGGTGGCAAGGCCTTTGCGCAGCACAACCCCTGACTCCTCTTGCTTTTAAGCTACTTCTGATTCCTCCGTCTTCTGCAGCACATGAAAGAATCACCATTGTCCTCCTCTTGTCTTGCAGTAAGGTTTGATGGATGTTTTAGGAGGCTCTCGGAGTCTGCTGGGATGTTTCTTTGGTGCCTGAAAATAAAAGGGCAACCAGATTCTTTAGAAAAGGCTGACTTTGTAGGACAGCTGTGCAGGAGATGGGTTCTTCAAATCCCAAGAATGACTAAAGCCCCAGCATTTCAATGGGATATTCTTGGCTTTGGAGAAGAAACAGCAGGTCTATCTCTCCCCGCCTTTCTCTCTAAAAGTGGTGTTTGGAAGTTGTCCTTCAATGAACAACACTGAGCTTGCTGTACCCTTATTGCTCCTCTTGGCTCCACCCAGCTTGAGCAGTTAGGAGAGTTGCGATACATTAAAAATAAAAAGTGAGGTTTGGCAGTGCGGGGCAGTCCGCCTCCCCACTGTGCCCCCAGAACTGACGTTCCAGTAACACTTTCATTTGACATTCAGTTGTGACCTTCCTGCCAAAGACATGCTGGCAGCTGGGTGTTTTAAAGTGACAAAAAGAAAGAGACGAAAGCGCTTTACCTGCAAAAGAGCTGCCCAGGTGCTTCTGCTGCTGCTGAGACAGGCGTTGCCATCTGCCAGGGCTGGCGATGTGGGATAAATAACCAACATGCTTAACCCTAATTAATGCATGAAGGGGTTAAGACCATAGAGTAAGCTGTTCTGCCAGACCTAGATAGGTCACACCCCCTCACCTTGAGAGGAAGGTTAGCAAATGCTTTGTTTTCTCACTTCCACCATGTGAACCCTACCTGTACAGGTAAAGGTAAAGGGACCCTTGACCATTAGGTCCAATCGTGGCCGACTCTGGGGTTGCGGTGCTCATCTTGCTTTATTGGCCAAGGGAGCCGGCGTACAGCTTCAGGGTCATGTGGCCAGCATGACTAAGCCGCTTCTGGCAAACCAGAGCAGCGCATGGAAATGCTGTTTACCTTCCCACCGGAGCGGTACCTATTTATCTACTTGCACTTTGACGTGCTTTTGAACTGCTAGGTTGGCAGAAGCAGGGACCGAAGAATGGGAGCTCACTCCATCACGGGGATTCGAACCACCAACCTTCTGATCTGCAAGTCTTAGGCTCTGTGGTTTAACCCACAGCACCACCCGCGCCCCAACCCTACCTGTAAGGAGGCCTAAGTTAGATACTTGGACTGCATGGCTTAAGCAACCCACTTTTATGTTTCTATACAAATAATTTAGACATAATGTAGTGCCCTAGTTTAATGTGAAGAAAAACGTGCTTCTATCTGTCCTAAATATTCTCTCTCTCTGTGTGCCTTTCCTGTTGCGTGTGGGCAAGGAGGTTCTTGAGTACCCCCCTGCTTTTCTTCCACATTTTGTGGTGCCCAGGGTGTTTCTTCAGATCTCCAGATGTGCACCTCATAGGTTGTTGACTCCTGGCTGGAAGAAGCACACCTGGTTTCTCTCAGCAGATGATGAGAAACAAGAAGCTTGCATTTTCTTGTGGCTCTTGGTCCATGTGTGGTCCATGCATTTGATTGCTAGATGCCTTCTCTGCCTTTTGCCTGAACAAATGCTTTAAGGCAGTTTCCAGCAAATATATGAAGTATTCAGGAAAGCACCCTTGGGTGCTGCGCGATGGCAGGTTCTGGGTGGTGTGCTCTCCACTTCTCCTGGGGCTAGTCTGGGAAAGGGTGGTGGGTGGCCTCCTTGTGCTAACACTCACCAGCTGTGAGGCCTTGAAGGCCTGGTGATCCTGCTGAGTTGAAGGAGAGGCAGCCTTTCAGGTGGGGCAGGAGGAGCTTGGGGCTACTATTTTAATACTTATATCTTCTCATTGCCATTCCTGGTAACACAGAAACATTAAAACATCAGAACCAAAGAACATTTTGGTTCTGTTCTTGGGGGGCGGGGCTGGTGTGGAGGACTCCCTGGTTCTGAATAGGGTAACTGTGCCCCTGAAGGGGACCAGGTGCACAGCCTGGGAGTCATTTTGGGCTCACAGCTGTCCATGGAGGCACAGGTCAATTCTGTCTACCAGCTCCATCTGGTACGCAGGCTGAGACCTTTCCTGTCTCGCCAGAGTGGTGCACGCTCTAGTTATCTTTCACTTGGACTACTGCAATGCGCTCTACGTGGGGCTACCTTTAAAGGTGACCCGTAAACTACAACTAATCCAGAATGTGGCAGCTAGACTGGTGACTGGGGGCGGCCGCCAAGACCATGTAACACTGGTCTTGAAAGTCCTACATTGGCTCCCAGTACGTTTCCGAGCACAATTCAAAGTGTTGGTGCTAACCTTTAAAGCCCTAAACGGCCTCGGCCCAGTATACCTGAAGGAGCGTCTCCACCCCCATCGTTCAGCCCGGACACTGAGATCCAGCACCGAGGGCCTTCTGGCGGTTCCCTCATTGCGAGAAGTGAGGTTACATGGAACCAGGCAGAGGGCCTTCTCGGTGGTGGCGCCCGCCCTGTGGAATGCCCTCCCATCAGATGTCAAAGAGAACAACAACTACCAGGCTTTTAGAAGACATCTGAAGGCAGCCCTGTTTCGGGAAGCTTTTAATGTTTGATGTATTATAGTATTTTAATATTCTTTTGGAAGCCGCCCAGAGTGGCTGGGGAAGCCCAGCCAGATGGGCGGGGTACAATTAATAAATTATTATTATTATTATTATTATTATTATTATTATTATTATTATTATTATACCAGGGGCCTCACTAGATACCCACAAGCAGTTCATCGTGTTATGAGAGATGGAGAATAACTTTTCTCGGTCTACTTTATCCATGTCAGGCATGAATTTCTAAACTTCTTTCATGCCACCCCATACCCACAGTGTTCAAAATTAGCATGTGGCTTTCAATCACTTGTAACCAAGTGAAGATGCCTGGGGCCCAGGATGACACCTGGAATCTCCACCATCTGGGGACCATTGGATCGGCCCAGTTTTCATAGCCTAATCCTGCAGAATTCTATCAATTATCTTTTATCTGCCCATTTGGAATGAATTTCTGCAGCCCAAATGCTTTTTCTGTGCAGCGTGATTCATGATTAAGAGAAAGAGGTCAGAACAGGCCTGTTGGACTGTCCTTGGCTTAAGTGACTTTTCTTCTTTAAGTTCTCAATGCTCTTAACCTAGCTCAAGATTGTGCTCTGAACTAGCGAGATGTTTAACTGAGAATCAATCACGGTCAGTCCATCATTTGGGGAACAAAGACTTGCCTCCTAGACATTCCGTTTTGGTGACTGCAAATTTGGTTTAAGGAGCCATTTGGTGCCTTGCTTATATATCTGAGTTTCTAACCCTGCTTACCCAGGCTTTGGGGACGTGGTACCCTGTGTCTCTGCTCTCTTCCTCTCTGAGCCACTTCTCTGTGTTCTCCTCCTTGCCTGCAGACAAGATGTTGCACACCTGGGCTGCTTCTTCCTCGCTGACCACCCAGGACTTCCACACCTGGCGGATCCCTGTGGACTGTGTCCGCGCCAACGAGCTGTGTGCGGCCGAGCCCAGCTGCAGCTCCCGTTACCGCACGCTGCGCCAGTGTGTGGCCGGGCGTGACCGCAACACCATGCTGGCCAACAAGGAGTGCCAGGCAGCGCTGGAGGTGCTACAGGAAAGCCCCCTCTACGACTGCCACTGCAAGCGCGGGATGAAGAAGGAGCTCCTGTGCCTTCAGATCTACTGGAGTATCCACCTTGGCTTGACAGGGGGTAAGTACCTTCCTGGCTAGCAGGGGTGTGCATGTGTGAAACTGAGTTGATCTTTGAGAACTGGGCTGGATTGCTGCAATGCAATGCAATGCGCTCTATGTGAGGCCGCCCTTGTGCTTCATCTAGAGCAGGCATCCCCAAACTTGGCCTTCCAGATGTTTATGTTTTGGGACTACACCTCCCATCATCCCTAGCTAACAGGACCAGGATGTCAGGGATGATGGGATTTGTAGTCCCAAAACATCTGGAGGGCTGAGTTTGGGGATGCCTGATCTAGATGCTGCACATGACTTCTGGCGGGAGTGAAGCCCTTCACCAGATGGAATACAGTGGTACCTCTAGATCAGTGTTTCCCAACCTTTTTTGGGCAAAGGCACACTTGTTTCATGAAAAAAATCTCGAGGCACACCACCATTACAGCCCCGTGACGTCAGCGCGCAGCGTCACGCCGGGAGGGACATGAATTGCTAGCAAATTACATAATCACCTCCTTGAGGGCTGGCTCATCTTCTCCGAAGGCAGAACCCCATTAATTAACAGCACAGACTCACACCATAGCCAAGATGAGGGGGGGGAACCTCAGTCATGCACAGTCATGCACATGTGGGGGCTAAATGAGGACGAAGACCGGGCAGAGAGCAGGGTTCAAATCACCCCACCTGGCCAGGACAATCCCTGGGTGCTCCCTTGGGCCACTCGCCTGACCCACCTCGCAGGGCTGTTGTTGCGAGGATAACATGGAGAGAACCACGCACGCCCCGGGAGCTCCTTGGAGGAGAAAGCGGGCAATGAATGCAATGCACAAAATATATGAGAGGCGACCAGGTTTTGCAGGTGAGGGGCCCCCGCCAGCCTCCGCTTCCAACACCCGGCGCAACGACGCCGAAGTTTCCCCCCGGGCTCGGCTCGGGGAGCAGCGCTGCTCCCCCCGGCTCCCCTTCGCCCTCCCAGCTCTCTCTGCCACCCACTGGGGACCCCCCTCACCTGCCAAGTCCGGAGCGCCGGTGGAAGTTGCATGCATGCATGCAGGGCGCCACGTTGCCATTGCATTGCACTGCACTCCATGCAACGCCTGCACGCATGCATTGCCTTGCAGGCCCGCCAAGGGGTCTCCCCGCGGTCCGATGCGTCCCCTCCGGCGCGGATGCAGCATTGCAAAAATAAAAACCCCCCGACGCAGCCCTACCTGGGGGGCAGCCTCCGCCTCCGCCGCTCCGCCTACGCGGGGATCCCCGGGCTCCATCCTGCCGCCCGATCTCCGCGGGGGCGCAGGCAGGCTGCGCGGGGTCTGCGCGGAAGAGCCCCTGCCCGCCCGGCCGCCGCCGCCGCGCTCATTCCATGGCCGGGAGAAGAGCGCTTCAAACAAAACACCCGGCCCGCCAAGCCACGCTGGGAAACGTAGTTCGCGCACCCCGCACGGGCACGGAGCCCAAGGGCGAGGGGACTACGGATCCCGGCAGCCCCCGCGCCGGGGACGGAGGGGGAGAGGCCGGGTGCAGGGATGGAGGGACGGGTGGGCGAGCGAGTGAGTGAGTTGCAGCCGCCAAGCCTTGGCCGAGAGCCAGGAAGGGCCTCCCCAGAGGAGGAGGAGGAGGAGGAGGAGGAGGGAGGCGCAGAGCGGGAGGCAGGGAGGGAACCCCAGGGTCATCTAGTGATGGCGCCCCAATTGAAAATTTGACTTAAAAAATTTTTTAAAAATTTTTTTCCCGCGGCACACCAGGCAACATCTCGCGGCACACTAGTGTGCCACGGAACAGTGGTTGGGAAACACTGCTCTAGATGTGAACGGGATCCGTTCCGGAGCCCCGTTCGCATCTAGAAGCAAACGTAACCCGTGTCCTCGCGTCTGCGTGTGCGCTGGTCACGTTTCGGCTCTTCTGTGCATGATGTCATTTTGAGCGTCTGCACATGCGCAAGCGGCGAAACCCAGAAGTAACACGCTCCATTACTTCCGGGTTGCCGCAGAGCACAACTCGAACGCGCTCATCCTGAAGCACATTCAACCTAAGGTATGACTGTACACAGGACATGAAAAAATAATTACGGTACCTTTCGCTTTAAGAGATCATTTTTTAAAAAACAAAACAGAAAGAAATCAGTGCCTAAAATGGCTAGTAAGCCTCTCCTTGTAAGCAGGTGAAGGAATAATTCAGGGAGTACAGTTTCAAACAGTTACGGACAGCTTAGCCACAGTAGTTCATGCACCAGTTATTTCATGGATGAGACCGCATTGCACTCTATGTGGGCCTTCCGTTGTGCTTGATCTGGAAGCTGCAGTTAGTGCAGAATGCTGCAGCACGATTGCTGACGGGAGTGAGGCCTTGTCAGCACAGAACACCTTTGCTCAGAGATCTGTACTGGTTGCCAGCTTGCTACTGGGCCAAGTTCAAGGTGTTGCTATTAGTATATAAAGCCCTTAACAACTTGGGACCGGTTTACTTGCGAGATCGCCTCACCCGTGTCTGCCGACATGACTGCTTCAATTGGCAGCACTGGCATTGTGAAAAGTACAGTGAAGACGCCGGCCTGATTTCAAGAGGCGGGGAGTTCCAAAGAACCAAACGATTTGAGTTCTTATAAATGGATAATGGGTATTACATGGCACCTGTACCAGTGCCGGTTGTGCAAGTCTGCATCTCATTCTTCGATGGGAGAATCCCAGGGAAGCCTAGACCAAGCTTCCTTTGAAGAGAAGCTGGATAAGGTTTACTGCTGTATGGACTTGGTTAAGATTGTAGGCTTTTCAAGCACATCTTCCAAGCCACATGACCTTTCTGGCTGCTCTTTTGAAGCTGCTGCTCTTGCAGACCAGGTGTGCTCCCTTTCCCATTCCTTCTTTCCCTGGCTACACCTCTTCCCCTTCCCCACCCAGTGGAGAACAAACCCTGCAAAGAAACCAAATTGAAAGGGGCTTGCTTCTGCGTTGCTGCAGGCAGCGAGGGGTATGAAAAAGGAAGGGGACAAAATACGGTTTGCTGTCTCTCTCATGGGTTGCCCAAGTCACGTGTCCCCCTTGGCACTCCCTGCAATCCAGACTTGCAATGCCATGGCAAATTCTGAAGTGCAGCAGCTCATCAGGAGAGTCCCACATGGCCCTCCTCCCCACAGCGTGTCCAGGAATGCAGGTAATGGTGTTGATCCATTACAATGCACACATACCAGCAATCTAACTGGGGGTAAGATCCATGGAACTCTGTGCAGCTACAGGGAACCAGACAGAGGGCCTTCTCGGTAGTGGCACCTGCCCTGTGGAACGCCCTCCCTTCAGATGTGAAGGAAATAAGCAGCTATCTTCTCTTTAAAAGACATCTGAAGGCAGCCCTGTTTAGGGAAGTTTTTAATATTTAATGCTGTATTGTTTTTAACACTCAACTGGAAGCTGCCCAGAGTGGCTGGGGAAACTCAGCCAGATGGGCGGGGTATAACTAATAAATTATTATTATTATTATTATTATTATTATTATTATTATTATTATTATTATTATTATTATTATTATTATTATAATATATTATTCCTGATTGCAGAGGTTCAATGTGCAAAACACAAAGAGATTTCACAAAAGATCTCCAGCCAGCTGAAATGCAGCCTTTTGCCTTTCACTGGAAATGCAAAGAATCTTGCAAAGATTTCTGCACTGGAGTGGGTTGGACCAGATGATCCGGGGAGAGGGGGTACCTTCCGGCTCTTACAATTCTGTGATTCTAAGTGTTACCATTTCAATTTTTAGCATGAAGTAGGGACCCTGTCAATGAAAAAGTACCCAGCCTCTGTGTGCCATTTACCGGTACCTCATTATCTCAGTTTTTCTATGTTAATCTGTCACAAAACAAACTAGCCCAGGAAGGTGCAGCAGCTATAAGTAAACTGGCAGGAGGAGGGAGGAAAGCAGTGGTGAAAAGGGGGGGGGGGTGCTCTGTTGATGGATGCACCCCATTTTACACATACAAGATCTGTGGCACAGTTTCCTGTTTCCAGCAAATGCAAGTCTCTGGGCATATTTATCTGCACCTACAGGCAAAGGACAGTTTGCAAACGGCAAGATCTGCCCACCTGCCCAAGGTGTTGCCCCTGAGCAACTGCCCAAAGGCCCTATTTCCTCCTGGAAGGAGCCCAGCTGAGCTCCCCACCCACCCACAAGGCTGCTCCCGTTCCACCTTGGTGCTTCCCCCAGAGGCTATTTCTGCCTCCTCCAGCTCAGGGGAAGTCCATTGCCCTTTTGATGCACGGCAATTTTCCTAGCGAGGGGCAAAGTTTTTCAGATACCTAATTACTTATGGCCCTGGCGAGGCGATATAGAAAAAGAAGCAGCTGAGGCACCTGAATTGCGAATGTGTGATTTGTCATTGCAAGCCCAGTGAGGGGGAAATGCAAAGCTGTGGCCTGTCAGAGCTGCCCATGGAGAGACAAAGCTTTGATTCCACGCCAGCAATTCTCCAGCTTCTTGGAGGCAGAAGCAAGGCTAGCCACTTAATCGATTTCATAGAATTGCTGAGTTGGAAGGGACCCTAAGGGTCATCCAGCCCAACCCCCTGAGGTCCAGGAATCTCATTTAAAGTTTCCCTGGCAGATGGCTATCCAACCTCGGCTTAAAAACCTCCAAGGAAGGAGAGTCTGTCATATCTTGTGGGAGTCTGTTCCACTTCTGAACGGCTCTTACCACTGAATCAGACCAAACAGCAACTGAGTTTTCCATGGATTGCTGTTTGTTCCAATTCAACAGTAAAGAGCATTTTTCCAGGGGAGCTGTGGGGCAAATGCAAAACCATTTGGACCTGTGCCTAGAAAGCATGGGAGAAGTGGAAAACCACTCGGACCCAAGCTTTTTTAAGCACGGGACAAACAGGGATGTGGACAAGCCCTGACCGGCAGCAGCGCTCCAGGATTTTGGGGAGGAGGTCTCTCCCAACCCTTCCTGGGCATTCCAGGGATTGAACCTGGGACCTTCTACATGCAAGGCAGCTGCTCTGCCACTGAGCTATGGCTGACAGACACCAGGACTTTCCTCAGTTACTCCCCCTTTGCACACTTAGATGGAAGTCAGAGCCTCTTTAAAGGTAAAGGGACCCCTGACCATTAGGTCCAGTCGCGGGCGATTATGGGGTTGCGGCGCTCATCTTGCTTTATTGGACGAGGGAGCCGGCATACAGCTTCCGGGTCATGTGGCCAGCATGACTAAGCTGCTTCTGGCGAACCAGAGCAGCACACGGAAATGCCGTTTACCTTCCCGTCAGAGCAGTACCTATTTAGCTACTTGCACTTTGACGTGCTTTCGAACTGCTAGGTCGGCAGGAGCAGGGACTGAGCAATGGGAGCTCACCCGGTCATGGGGATTCGAACCGCCGACCTTCTGATTGGCAAGCCCTAGGCTCAGTGGTTTAGTCCACAGTGCCACCTGTGTCCCCAGAGCCTCTTTGGGCACATTCAAATGACCGCTTCCTCTGCACCCAGTGCCCCCCACTGCTAAATTTAGAAGCCGCGTTCACACGATGTTAGCCATGATCCGTTTCGGTCCTGCTGTTCCTTGACAAATGCTGCCGTTTCTGAAACCAGCTTCAATCCGATTAGGAAACTGGGTGCAGAGTCAGTGGTCGCGCAAATGTCTGGCCATCACGTGTGCGCAGACAACAGCTTCGTAAATAGTAATTGTCAGGGTGGGAAACTGAAAAGGTCCTGAGATAGATAGATGATAGATAGATAATTTATTACGGGTAGAGACCAGCTTGTAAAACACACTTGGGGGTACAATCCCAGAAGGAAAACAAACATTTAAAACAATGTACAACAATAAATTTAAAATTTATAAATGTGATAAGCCTATAGATACTTAAAACTTTAAGATAAGCTGCTGCAGAGAGTTGACCCAGAGTCACCCATGGAACCAAGTATGGGGATTTTCTTAACGAACTAGTTTGGGTCGGGGGGGTGTTCTGCGCCTACAGATCTATACACAGAATCTGTCGACCATCCTGCGTGTCGGGTTCAGGCATCCCACTTCCTGATGGGAACGATCCTCTGTAAATGCATCTTGGAACTCTGTGGGTGGCAGGGAAACGACCTTGCTGCATTTCAAGTCGGATTGCAGGGGGATGACGCCTCTACAACTCTATGATTTCCATGTGAACCTCCCCTTAAGGCTCTGTCTTTCCCTTCCCGGGCTCCCGTTCCCTATTGAGAAAGGAGAGAAGCAGCCTGTGTGAGAAGCGTGCCCTTGAAAAGCAGCCTCTGTGCACGGGGGCAGCTGAGCTCGCCTGGCAATGGGGAACAATCCCCAGTACTGTAATGAAATGCATTTGTAACTGTCCAGCGAGGAGCTCCTGTGGTGGGGGCTGACCCTTCCTGGAGTGCTCCTGGCTTGCTAATAACCTTGTGTTTGAGCAGCTGAGCTTCTTAATTACAAGAGAGGAGGGGGGCAGCTGCC